>NC_143397.1:170668396-171985396 GCF_052110815.1 Crocodylus siamensis | reverse complement strand
GAGGAAAAGAGTATAAAAGGAGAGATTTCAGAGTAGCAAAGGGTCCCCAGGAGGGGAACCCAAAGCTAAGGCCACCATGGACAGAGGGCACACCTCCAGCCCATCTCATCTACTCCACTGGAGGTGGGGGGCCTCACCTCTGACCTCCAGGGTACTGACATCTGACGTTCAAGATAGAACCTCAAAGTGAAGCTCACATACTGGCCAGTCATACCTTGACTTTGTGAACCCTGGGACTGGTAGATATAGAATTGTTTGTATTATTCTTATCTGCTATCACTGTGTATCAATAAAATTCACCTATTATCAAATGAAAGGGTTGTGGTCAATCTGAGGGTTTGAGACCACCCAGAACAAGGTATGTGGGTCATAAATCCAGTGCCAACACTCATTTCTTGTGGACCAATCCTCCAATCTTTTGAGGTCTCTCTGAATCCTAGCCCTAGCCTTCTGTGTATCAGCTACACCCCCAGCTTGGTGTCATCTGCGAACATGCTGAGGGTGCAATCCGTCCCATCTTCCAGGTTGTTGATGAAGGTATTGAACAGAACTAGCTCCAGGACCAACCCCTGGGGCACTCCACTTGATACTGGCTTCCAGCTAGACATTGAGCCATTGATTACTGCCCATTAAGCTCAATACTCCAGCCAGCTTTCCACCCACCTTACAGTTCATTCATGCAACCCATACTTTCTCAGTTTACTTGCAAGAATGCTGTGGGAGACGGTATCAAAAACTTTGCTAAAGTCAAGGTAAAGTATGTCCACTGCTTTCCCTGCATCCACATATCCCATTATCTCCTCATAAAAGGCAATCAGGTTGATCAGGTATGACTTACCCTCAGTAAATTTATGCTGACTCTTCCTTAGCACCTTCTTCTCCTCCAAGTGCTTGGAATGGAGTCTTTGAGGACCTGCTCCATGATTTTTCCAGAGACTGAGGTGAAGCTGACTGGCCTGTAGTTCCCCAGATCCTCCTTCTCTTTCTTAAAGAAGGACACTATATTTGCCCTTTTGCAATCATCCGGGACCTCCCCCCATCACCACAAGTTTTCAAAAATAATGACCAGCAGCTCTGCAATCACATCAGCCCATTCCCTCAGCACTCTCAGCCCCATAGACTTGTACATGTCCAGCTTTTCTAAATAGTCTCTAGCCTATGTTCTCACTACGGAGGGCTGTCCACCTTCACCCCATACTGTGCTGCCTGGTGCAGTAGTCTGAAAGCTGACCTTGCATGTGAAGACCGAGGCAAAAAAAGGCATCAATAAGATAAAAAAAAGGTAACAGTAAAAAGCAGGATGTCTTTCTTTCTGACATCATTTTTCTCCTTACTGTAAGCTGTATATATTATGGACTTCTCTTCTAAGTCAAAGCAGAAAGCCCTAACACCTTAGAAAGCATTATGTATGTCAAACAGCAGCAGCTCACTACTACCTCTGCTTCTGTCTGAAGTGTGAATGACACCCCTTTGTGTGTCATTATTTATTTCCATCTGCCTCGTTTGCTCCTGAGAAGTTTCTTTTATGTGACCCAGCTCTGTTCTGCCACATTTCTATATTTTAATATTTTCTACAACCCTCTCAGCCTTAGTTGAAGAAACATAAGGTTAACTTCCTGGGTTACACTTTTAAAGAAATAGATTGTTTGGCTATCATAGGAGTGGGAAGACATATGAAATGGTTTCATGAGCTCAGATGGCAAACTCCTGGTCTTGCTTTCCACCCTTGTGAAAGTATTTCCATTCCTCTATTTTGGAATAATTGTTTCCATTTCCTCAGCTGAGATTCAAGAGTATGGGATGCTCAGCTTATGTCTTTGACCTGAGAAACTATTCAAGGCCATCCCATAGGGACCAGTTATTCTGTGTTCCCCTGAATATCTTGTTGTACCTGGACTTTGCTATAGTACACCTTCAAGCCCTGATGGCCAAGCACTGCTTGTGACTTTGTTTATTGTTATCCATGTCTAGATTCTAGAACAGTTTGGTATGCAGCAATATGTTCTAGATCATACAATTGATGATTACCTGGATCTCTTTATTCCCCCAGATTCTACTGACAGTCTTCATGACAGCTTGCAGTGTGCCTATATGACTTCAAAAACACTGTATAGCAACAAATCGCGAAGAAGTGAAAGTTTACACAGTCTTTTTAGTACAGACATATATGCCGACCCCTGGGTATGTAATTGTGTCAATCAAGTACAGTGCATTAAGTAAAGGTAAAGAACTTCCTCCACAGTTGCGTCACAGGTTGTCCTGGGCAGATAATCTAAAGTGGATGCCTGTGCGCTCCTTCCCATGGTAGGCACTAAAAGCTGGAGAAGACCATTGTGGAATGTAAACTGGAGTCAAGAGTTATTTGGAGGACCCAGAATTTCCATTTACATGAGTGTCATAATGATGTGATGTCAACAGAAAACAGTCAGGATTTCTTCAGAAGTGGTCCAGGTGTAACTGTACTGCCAAAATGTGTACAACATTAGTAATCCTTGTGTACAACATGCTTTAAAAGTTCTACAGGCCCTTGAGCAGGTGGTTACAGTGGCTCTTTTCTTTAACATAGAACTATGAAAAACAACTTGAGAGACACTACACAAATGCATTTCTAGTCAGATGCATGTCTATTTCCAAAGGAAAGAACATATTCTGCTAAGAGTGTAGGGTAAGCATTGTTAATATACATTGACTTAGTAAAAGGCAATTGATGGTATAAAGCATCCGTCAATAAAAAGATACTGGATGGATGATTATAACAAAAAAGAAAATCTGAAAAAAACCCTTGGTATAGCTTTTCCTTGATTTCATTGCCTGGCTGCATGTCTCTCTGTGCTTGTTTCCCTCAAGAAGATACTTGTTGAGGATACTTTAGAACCCTCTGCCCAGCATCGCTGGTAGCAATAAGGGCTGGGTTCAATGTTCCTTTAAAATTACAAAATCACTTAAAACCTGCACTACCTCAAATTCCTCCTCCTAGGGGACCTTAATAAATAATGCTTCCTCAGCAGCAAACACTGAGTCTGTGTGTAAAACAGAACATTATGATGTGGAAAGGAAAACATTGCATTAATTAGGAAATACAGCAACAAGAAGTAATAATATATGAATAATACAGAAGACAAGCACACAGAATACTTTTATCAGTAGTCCTTCACCTTGTTTGCCCTACATCCTGGTATGACATCCAATGAATGAATGAATGCCCCTTTCACATGCCGATTTCGCTTTCTCTTCCTCTGTACTCAGTGTCTGGTTTGTTGTCAGATATTAGGAAAGTCCTAGAGTCAGGGACTAGCTATACCACTACGAACTTACTACCAGATCCATCAATGGGGGTGGCTTCCTTCTTCACAACCTGTACATACTCTCTTACCTACTATTTTACTGCTGCTTACCACTCTTCTGCCATTTTTCAACTTTTTAGCATGCTTTCATGCTGCTCTCTCTTACCTAATTACTCACCTATTGGCTTAACAACACCTCTTGTCTGGTCACACAGCCCACTACCTAAATGCAGACACTCACTATTATAACTCTAAAATTACTTGATAAAAGGTGCCCCTCCCCGCTCTCCCCTCCCCCGCCCCCTACCCTTGCTGTCTTCTACAGTCCTGAGCTGAAGTTCTATCACCCGGCTCAGCAATTAGTGATTTCAGCTATACATGAGATCACGCAGGTAAAGGGGACACTCTCTCCAAAATATCTCTGTGGCTCTCTCACCTACCCCAGATCTCAGTGATTCCAGTTCTTGGTGGCTGCTAAAACATAGTTTGCAACAGCAGAATAATTAAGGCACCTTGCTAATGTTTTGGAGGCAAAACTTTGATCTTTGTTTGTACCAAAGGATTTGTGCCAAAGGCTGTCCACAGCTGGCCAAACTATAAGTGGTCATTCATACTGGGGACTCAAAATGGCAGGTTGTGGTTCTAGCCACATTGCTCCTTGTTATGCCTTAGCTATAAAAATGGGCATTGTGCCTTAACCATGCTAGCCTGATGGACTTGCCTAGGCTTAGGTGGGCCTTCAACTCTTTTTTTAACCCATGGAAACTATTCATTTCTATTTTTAAACTCTGTAGCCCCAGCAAAGCAGCCATGTAGATAGGATTTATAAGGCATTGAACACTATAAAAATAGTACCCTTAAACAGGCTGCTAGCCTTCAGGTAGGATTATCTCTTCCCTCCTGTCCATTCTCTGTGTTTGTCTCACTCAAACATCAGTCCTCCACCCAGAACTTCAAAAATAGTCCTGGTAAGTAATTACTAGCTTGGACACTCATGGTTTTAGAAACCTGTTTGGATAGCCATATTTGTTCCATTGGAAAAGCCAATTTATCAAAGCCAAAGTTGCGGAGAGTAGGTTTTTGACAAATCTAAGCAGTCTGCAAAATTTGAAAAAGCAAATGTTTAGTGTTTTGGCTTGAAGCGATTTTTATTGCAATAACTTTAGGTACCTTGTGCTAAAACCAGTTCATAATTCTAAAAATCTCAAAATGGAAATGAAACATTTTGAAATATGGAACAAAATCTCATGATTGACCTGGTCCACATTAATTTTCAGATGAATCGGATGAAGTTTGATTGTGAACATTTCAGCTTTTCTCTTATCACAGGTTAGGAAAAAATGCTAACTGTCAAAAATTCTTGTGGGATGGGAACACTATTTGCTGCACAGAATCCTTATTTTACAAAGTGAGACTCAGGTGGGGAAATGGCAAATGGCAAATGGCTCTCTTTAAGAAACTATATCCTAATTTTTCTCCTAAATGTTTAATTTAGTAGTGGCAACAAATCTAATCAGAATGAAATGTAACCTTCCCTTCACCAATTCTAATTGTCTCTATCCAGGTTGTTGTCAGAGCTTGCTTGTTTATTTCTAACCTAGAATTGTAGTTTGGAGGAGGGGAGGATAACAAAATTTATAGCTGCATTCTCCTTGGAATGCTGCTCTCATAATGAACACAAATTGTTAGCATTTATCATCATGTGATGTAATCACATAAAGGCTTTTCCTATTCTCATCCCCATAAGGTACTGTTTGTTATATTGCATTATAATGACAAATGACAAACTCTTTTGCATGATATTTAAGCTGTTACAGAATTCTGAAGGGAATGCTGCTGTATAATGCTATCAGTCTTCTGATAGACATACCCACAGTTGAAAGATACAGTCATAATCTACGAACAACTTCACAACATTTGGTTGTAGAAAAAATAGGTTTTTTAAGCGTAAGCTTAACACCAGAAAGTAAATTGTGTTCATGCTACTGAGGCACTAGAATAGGAAACACAGTTGAGCATTCAGCTTTAATGCATTTTGCTCAGTAAAGAAGAGTCTAGTTAGACTTATCAATCCAATAATGTTTATAGGCTAAAAGAAATTAAGAGTAATTTATCTGCAGGGCATTCATTTGCTTTCTATTTTTCTAGAGTTGACAAATCCATTCCATTCACTAAAGACCTTTATACTGTGAATTCCCGCTATGGCCAATAGAAGCTGAGAGTGGCCAGAAACTCAGAGATATACTTAGCACCTTGCAGGACAAGGCCCTATCACTGTTTCCATTAGAAAAAGCAAAACTTCTCCCTAAGGGGTCTAAGAAGAGACTTTACCATTACAAGTTTTCTCAGTAGCATTCAAATGAGTTCAAAATTACCATGGCCTATTTGCAAAAGGAAACCTGTATAATTAAGAAATGATATATGGTACAGAACTTAGAAAAGTCAGTTAAGAACAAGGTTTCTCACTTAAATGAAATTGTTATTTAAGGGTAACTGTGGAAAGCTATTGTGTAAATGTTGGAATGCATCTGCCTAACAACCCAGATAGACTCATATACCCTAAGAACATGCACCTCATGCACCTATTTTGTAACTCCTACCAGCTTTTCAATGGAGTCACACCTCGTTTACACTGGTGTAAATGGGAGACGAATCTGGATATTTAACTTTATTTCTTCAAATATTGGTCTCCTATTAACAGTAGACAATGAAATTTGGAAACTGCATTTTGAATTTTGCTTGTTAAAATACCAAGAAGCAAGAGTATTTGTAGGCAGTATATTTTATTGGATTATTGTAGGCAGTATATTTTAGTGCATGCTTGGAGTAGATTTAGATAAGATTTCAGGTATAACAATACCCTTCCTCAGATCTCATTAAAATGATTAAAAATAACAGGCAATATAATGCAAAAAGCATTGCAAAAAGCATTGGTATAGATCACAATATATTTCACAATATATTTCATATATATTTCATATTTCAGTATGGGGGTGTAGCAGCTTTTATCAGTAAATTATATTTATTTCAGATTTTTCACAAGATTAAAATATAAAGATAAAATACCAGACCTTTCAGCATGGCATTAGCGCCAAACCTGTCATTAAATTTAATGGAAACTGTGCCTATAACTGAGAGCATAAAAAGACCTACACAGTTGCAAATCCTGTTGCTGGTGTTATCTGTCTTGAGAAATAAACAGTTACCATAAGCTGAGATGATCTCTTCTCACCCGAGGAAAAGAAAATAATATGTTATATATAGTCTCCTACTATTTCAAATAAATATTGTACAACACATACACAATGAATGATCATTTTCTCAACAGCATAAGAGATTACAACCTCAATCTTGGGAGGTGCTGAACACCTTTAATACCCAATGAACCCCAACATGATGGTTTCTTGAAGTGCTCATTGTCTCAGAAGATTGGGCCCTGTAGAATCATCTTTTGGCATCTTTCCTCAGCATTTGTAATACTTCTGAAAAGTAGCATATTTACAAGACCAGCAACTTAAATCCTCAAGAAAAAGAAACAGTAATTACTTGTCCCATAATGACCTGCCATGTACCTCAGCTTGTAGGGACGAGACAGGATTCATTTTCCAAGCTTATTCACCTCACCTCACCTCACCTCATTCACCTTGACCTCAATAGTGAGGCTGGTAAAGAAAATGTCCAATTGATTGATTGATGAGAGATGTAATGGAAGAAAAAAACATCCGTGGAAATAAGATGGAGATGCTAGCTTGTCTCACACTGGTCACTGATTGCTTCATTTTTTCTACACTATACCTCTTCTGAATTCACAGGCAGTTGAGGTTCTCCGCACTTTGCAATGCCTTAATTGAGTAAAAGTGAACTTAACAAATAATAAAGCAAGTAAATTTAGATTGTCAAAAGATTGAAATATATATCCTTCTGAAGTATGGGATCAATGGAACATTTAGAGCAACAATTTACTGCTAAGAATTTGAATTATCTCACTCATGTAATCAAAAATTATTAGACATTAATAAAGACTCCCAGCATTTCCTAGATTCCAATACTTCGGGTGCTGATGTTCATGTACAGATCCAGGATTTTAAAAAGGGAAGTGTGGGAACAGCAACTGTCATTGCAGGGATGGCTGCACCCTCTACCCTCAGCCTCCCCCTCTACCCCCAACTCCCGCTAGGGTGGGTAGATAAAGCCATGGGAAGAGCAGCCAGAGCCTTTTTTTAAGTGAACAAAGCAGGTAAGAATCCACCCTTTCCCTCCTCTCCCATCCGCACTCCCCCCACTGCCACTGTCCTGGAGACTGGGGGAGTCACAGAGCCCTTCCTCCTTATACCTCTGGACCTTCCCGCTCCTGCCCCATTCCAGCCAGGGCTGTGGGCAGGCTGTAAAGAGAGCCAAGTCTAGTCACAGACAGAAGCAGTGGTAGCAGTGGTGAGCAGGTTCCCACTCCCTGAACCTCCTGAGCTGGAAGGGGGATACCCAGACAGATGAGGCAGGGGGGTGGAATCTGACCACTTGTACTGCTGCTGTTCCCAGCTGAGCCCCTTCAAGTGGCCCTGGAGTTTCTCCTGCCTGGAGTCAGCTGGGAACAGCAGCAGCAATGGGCAGGCAAGGAGAGTGGAGGGGAGGGATGTGCCAGAGAGCACAGAGAGGAGGTAGAGGGGGGTTCTTACCAGGTTTAGGGACTTAAAAAAAAATCCCTGGCTCTTGGTCTCACAGTCTAAAAGTGGGGATGCGACTGTACCACTTAGTTTCATAGTTTCTAGGGTTGGAAGGGACCTGAGTAGATCATCTAGTCCGACCGCGTGCCATGGCAGGAAATAATACTGGGGTCAAATGACCCCAGCAAGATGTTCATCCAACCTCCTCTTAAAAACCCCCAGGGTAGGAGCCAGCACCACTTCTCTTGGAAGTTGGTTCCAGACCCTAGCCGCCCTGACCATGAAGTAGCGCCTCCTGATATCTAACCTAAACCTACCCTCTGCCAGCTTGTGACCGTTATTCCTGGTCACTCCTGACAGTGCTCAGGGGAACAGTGACTCCCCCAATGCCTGCTGATCCCCCCTGACTAGTTTATAACAGGCCACCAGATCCCCCCTCAGCCTTCTCTTTTGGAGGCTGAACAGGTTCAGGTCCCGTAGCCTCTCCTCATAGGGCCTGCCCTGTTGTCCCCTGATCATACGAGTGGCCCTCCTTTGGACCCTCTCCATGCTGTCGACGTCCCTCTTGAAGTATGGCGCCCAGAACTGGACGCAGTACTCCAGCTGCGGCCTGACCAGTGCCGCATAGACGGGGAGGATCACCTCTTTGGACCTGCTCGAGATGCATCTGTGGATGCATGACAAGGTGCAGTTGGCCTTCCTAACTGCCTTCTCACACTGCCGGCCCATGTTCCTCTTGGAGTCAATGATGACTCCAAGATCCTTTTCCGCCTGTAGGTATGGTGACAGTTGTTCCTCCCCAGGTACATCACCTTGCACTTGTCTGTGTTGAAACCCATCCTATTCTCATATGCCCACCCTTGTAACCTGTCAAGGTCTGATTGTAGCCTGTTGCATCCTTCCAGTGTGCCCACATCCCCCCACATCTTAGTGTCATCAGCAAATTTGAACAGGGTGCTTTTTACCCCCTCATCCAAATCACTGATGAAGATGTTGAACAGCGCGGGCCCAAGGACCGAGCCCTGCGGAACCCCACTGCCCACGTCCTTCCAGGTTGAGAAGGACCCATCCACTACCACCGTCTGGGTGCAGCCCTCCAGCCAGTTGGCGACCCATTTGACTGTGTGGGTGTCTACACCACAGCCCCCCAGTTTCTTAATGAGAATGGGGTGAGAGACAGTGTCAAAAGCCTTCACCTCCTCTGAATGCACTCTAGCTGGTGTTTGAAATTCAGATATATAGCCATTTCTAGATTGTGCTAACTGAATTATAAACAGAAATTTATTTTTAAATGTAAGTTGCCACTTGTTTTTACTTTATTAGTAGCCTTTCATTTTTGTCTTCAGTTGAAAGCTTTGTTTAACAAGCTAAGTTAAAACCAACCATTATTCTTAATAGTAGCCGACTCTTTTCAACACTGGAAAAAGGTGTTTTATGACCATCTCAAACTCTGCTTGTTTGTTTGTTTTTCTTTTAAGTGATTATATAACTGTTTTGCAGATCTAGCTTGGGCGCATTTCAAATTAATTGTTTCAGTTGAAGAATTTTGCTGGAAAGAATTATTGCCATTCATGTTGTAAATTGTTATGCTCTTTACTTAAAAATGCTTAAGGGATTATTACAGTTATTTTATGTGTTCAAAAATACAGGAAAAAATTGAGATAAAGCCGGGTCTCTTGGAAAATGCTGAGAAGCACATTAGGATACCCAAACCTGGAAATGAAAATAGAATGAGCTCTTTTTTTCAATCATAAGCAGTTTGACCATTTTTATTATAGTAATTTGTTTCCACAGTGACATGCAAGCATATTGCTATTATTTTGGAGCATGAGGCTATAATATTGGAACTGACCAAAAGTGTCACATAACACAATAAAACACAATTTCCCACTGAACCACACCTCTGACCCATTAACAGTCTCTACAACAGCACCCCACTTAGCTCTCAAGCCATCACCTTTCTTGCAGAAGAATCCCATGATCTGCCCTTTCTTTGGAAGTGATCGAAAAAATACATAATGGTAAAGCGTAATAACAAGTTGTATTGACCTGAATGTGGGATGGCTACTTATTCATACATGCAGTCTTTTAAACCAAGTGTCAATAAATCCTTTATTACACTCCACATATATATCTGTATATGCCACAATATTCTTTGTATCTGAAAACACATATATTGCACATGAAATGTTCCATTAGTAATGCATTGGCCAGCATCCTCAAATCAGCATAACTGAATTATTCAAAAATATTTTTAAACGATGATTCCTTGCTAAGCATCAATCCTGTTAGCAAACATGGCTTAGAAAAAACCTGCCTTTTGAAGGCTGAATTTTCAAGGACATAAAATGCATATGCAAAGAGCCATAGGCAATTAGATATATAATATCCTTATCTGTGTTTAGATGCAGACGGATCTTATCAAATATAATGAGGTGTGAATCATGAAAGAGAAAGCAGTAGCCCAGAAAGAGTATTTTTTAAGTTTAAAAGTAACGAACTTGTAGTCAAAGTGCTGTCTCCAGCTGGAAAGGACTAATATCTACAGGTTAAAGAACAAATCTGGGCATCCAAATCCAGGAGTGCCATACCTTACTCTGCAACAAATCATTTTATGACCACACCCAAATCACTGACTTCTCTGTGCTTCAGGATTTTATAATGCTGCCTGTAAAATAGACATAATAATATTTGCCTTACAGGAACATTCAGGCTTACTTCCCTAAAGCTTATAAAATACTTTACAATCATTAGAAGACAGGAACCATATAAGGATCAGAATCAGATATTTTTGCTTATGGACTGAGATCCTTTTCAATGTAAAGAAGTTAGTAGAGTTACTCATGGAGTGCGATGTTACTAAACCAGAATCAGAATCTACTACCACTAGCAAAATATTCTGGTCCCAGCTACATGTGAGGGGATTTATGAAAATCATGTGTTCTTTCAGACAAAGAATAGAACCCCTTAATATGAATTGAGAAATGAAATCTGGCTGTGAATGGAAATAATCCAAAAGCACAATATTTTCAAGAGACTGAAAGATCCCATTTTTTTACATGACAAAAATAACTAGAGTCAATTGAGTCAAGCACAAAGAATCAACTGAGAAAACTGGTCATAAATAAATACTAGGTTTGTCACTTATTGTCAAACATTCTGACAGACACAGCATTTCCTAATGAAATCAATGACATGGCTTTTCACACAATGGCAAATAATGTTAAGTATTCTCTGACACTGTACATGTTATGTCCTGTTGGATGATAAGCCAACCACACATTTAACATTAAGAAGGCAACATCTTCTATTCATGTCAGTTCAGTCACACAGAGAGGCACAGAGGTATATCTGCACGGCAATCAGAGCTGTGATTTAATCTGCCAAGTGCAAGTAACTAACAGTAGTGCAACTGAAGCTGTATGAGCTTCAGTGTGAAATGCACAAGTCCACCCAGATTCCTGAGTACTTAGTCAAGTGGTCTGTGCACTCTGCAGTCGTTGCTGCCAGTGCTTCTTGGTACCCCACCTAGTTAAATCAAAACTCAGGTATGTTCACACGTGTTACAATCATACCACAAGTCACAGTGGAGATCTTCTTCTTTTCATGTCTCTACACCACGTTTTACCATTTTGTTACACATGCTTGTGCTAGTTTATTGTACTTTGCGAGGTCTTTCATTGTACATGTGCCTTCAGGCCACAAGCATTGAAGCTGGTGTTACATAGTCTGAGGCTCTGTGCCACAGTCACAAGTGGTTGAACCAGTGGTATAGCCCTATTTCTTCTTCAGTTGCTTAGAGCATCCGACTCTACTACATAGGTGGTTGACACACCACCACCTTTGCTATGGTTTGTCAGCCCCTGGTGGTAAGAACAGTGGAGATGTATCTATTGACTATAACCTGATCTGTTTTGAGAACTGTTGGCAAATTAATGGTTAGAGACTAATGAACCTCCCTCTACAATTGCTAAGGAAAAGAACAAAACTAATTGGAGGTGACCAAAATATTGAAAACAGAAATACAACTATCCCAGATAAAGGAATTTTAGATGAAAGGCAGTGATGACAGGAAAAGAAAATTAATTCTGAGCAACTGCAGTAGCAGCCAGAGGTGTAATGATAAATAAATTATCAATGTGACCACCTAAATTGTAAAGCAGGCAGCTTTAGGGATGTGTAAGAGGCAAAATTTTATTTTTTTTCTGGCTTCATGGCCATCAGTGTACCCAGCACTGTTCCAAATTTGTTCCTGAAGCAAAATGTTTCTAATCTAAAATAAACCATATAATATAAACATTAAAAGTCAAATTTTAGAGGATGACATTAGGCATCCATGTAAAACATGTGTACACAGTTGCAAAGTGACATCTGAATATGTACACAGGTATTGAGATACCTTCATAGACAGTTATATACTGTACCCATAGCCAAAGTACCATTAGATCTAGAACCTTTTTCTCATAATGGGTTTTGATTAAGCAGCGCACTAGCTGTGTCACCCAATGTGTCAGAGTCCAGTATAATAAAATGACTTCTTTTTCTTCTTCCTATCCTTACCTTATCAGCTACGATACAGACTTCCTCCATCTTCATCTACCCAGGGCAGCACTAAGATAATAAGGAACAAATTCATAAATGTAACTGATGTCACTGTTAAATTAGTTACCTAAATAGGAGCTAGGTGTCTGCCCCAAATCAGATTGGGGCCTAAATGTCTATGCTACATCCCCATGCTTTGGGGGACCCTATCCTCTTCACCCACTCCTGAACTCAGGCACTCAGACTGCAAACGTAGCAGCAAAGCACTCTGGGAGCTCTTGTCCCAGTGGCCACTCTTGAGGACTCTGTCTCCATCATGCTTAAGAGTGATGCAAAGTGGCTTCACCAGGTTTGGCACAAGTGGGTGTGTTATGAGTGGCATCCTTCTCAATGCTTCCATATGCTTCTGGGAGTGACAGTGGAGTATAATTATATTATTCTACCTGACAGCGAGAATGCAGTCATGCCATAATACAACCTACTGGCTAAGTCTGAGATCTAAAAATAAATGTAAAAACCATAACTGCTTAGCTATAAGCAAATTTGATTCTCCAAACTAAAAAGAGACAAAAATCTTCCATGTTTTTCTTCTAGTTACGCAGCTCTCTGCATGGCAATGACAAAATAATTTAAGAGAGCATATACAGTAGCACAGTAGTTTTTCTTCCCTCCTTTTTTTTCAAAGCTTTCTTTTTAAAAAGAACATGCTGAAAAACATTTTGGAGGCACTTTGTTTGCTTGTTTGCTGACACAGTTTTGCTTGTTTTCTCAGGAAGTAGAAATTATTTTAAATGCAGGCTTGTTTGAGATACTTCCCAGGCATTTGGGGAAAACATTTTCCTTCAATCTCAAAGATGTGCATCAGACCTGCAGATGAACTTACTTCTGAATTCTGAACATAGGAAATTGATGAGCATTAAACTAAAAACTATCTACTGGTTTTAGCTGCTTATGCAGAGCAAGCTTCTCTAACTGCCTTTGTTGAGAGACTAGGGAGGGAAGAAGCTATTTTAACATCTAAAATGGTCTCTACCTATTTAGTAGCAAAGCAGTAGGGGGAATTTGTCAGCAAATGGCCTCAGGCAATTCTCAGTGAGAAAGTAAATAAGCCTGACAAAGTCTGATGGTTATAAAAGACCCGAGTAACACTTCATGCACTTCCAGGAATAAGGGAAAGTTCCTAATGCTACAGAAAAGTTTGAGAAAGCAAAACCTGCACTGTGTTTTACTATGAAGGACAAGCAAAGTTTCCTGGGAGCCTCACTGCTTTATTTAATAAGAAAATCATCTCAGTTTTTCCTGCCACAGTGTATTTTCATAATACATTTTAATGTTTAATATAGTATCAACGGAAAGAATAAATAAATGCAAATCTGAAGATTGCTTCCTATCTGTGCTTTGTTAATAAATGTCTATGTATTAACTTGCCATCATGGGAGGTTTCTTAAGTGGAGGAATTTTATTTTTAAAAAATCAGTAGGGGGAGAAGAGGAGAGGTGAGTATGGCAACTACCCGGGGTGTCAAAGTGAAGGGGCGCCAACAGGCGCTGCCCAACTGGGGTAGGGTGCAAGACAGAGCTACAAGATGCTCATCTGGTGGGGGGAGGTGCCGGGACAGAGGGAAGGCAACTCCCGTCACTGTGTGCACTTCCAGGAAGGCATGGGGGGGGGGGGTCTGCCCCCCAGATCTATGTGCAGGGTGAGGGCAGGCTGCCAGCGTGGGCTTCTTCTGGGCGCCAAACTTCCTTGCTACAGCACTGCAGTCACCTTTCTCCAGCTGAAAGTATTTCCCTGGGTTCCTGGGAGGTCCTGGGCAATCACTGATGTACAGTGCTTCCTAGAGCTTCTTCTCAGTCAGAATGGTTCAAGACCATCCCAAATGCAGATCGGTGCTTTCAAAACATAATTGAGCTCTGGCACAGCAGAATGTTCTTTTAAAGTACACATAGCAATACTTACAGCAGTTTGGTTGTGCTGCTTGTCAACATAGATGAAGCAATGAAAATAAGCATAGTTCTTTTTTTTTCAATCTTGAAAACATAGTCACCATGAAGATGAAAAAGGAATCATTATTAGTGAGGTAAGATTAAGGCTGAGGTATAATACATACTGCCTCTTAAAGTCTCTTCTTTTTACTTATTTAAAACAAGCATCAGGAGTTACTATGCATGCCCATGAAAACAGCTCAGAAATATTTGAAAAGGCATGTATGGAGGACACAACAGAGCTGCTGAAACTTTAAGCCCTGTTAATTTATGTGATCTTACTCTCCCATTTATTACTGCTCATAAAAAATGTATTGTTGCCATAACAACATCTTGTGTAAGACAGTTTGAAATACTCTACACTTCCTTAATAAATCAGATGTAGAGACCTATACCTAACTACATTTTGTGGGTCCTTAACACTACTTTGTTTTCTTGTAGAATGTATGCTTAGATGAAATAAAATTCCAACCTGCCTCTTTTTTGAATCATTACTTTAAAAAATGAACATACGTCCAAATATTTGAATCTTCTTTTCTTTCTTTTTCCTCCTCAACAGATTAAGAGGTAAACCAAAAATAACCCCAGGGAATGAATTAATTCCTTTAAATTACGTAGGATGTATGTAATGAATTTCTTTAAATTAAGTAGGATGTATGCGTGTGCTCAATGTACATGCTCTTCAGCCCCATTGTTTTGATGACACTTAGTAAAAAGTAACAAAGATGGAAACAGCAAGTCATTTGCATTATACTCAACATAAATCCCAGCAGATGGCTATGACTTTGGCAAATGGGCAACTCAGCACCTCTGCAAGGACCTATTGAAGTCAATATGACTACTCATATGAGAACTGTACATTAATCAGTGATCACATTAAGACAAGCACAATATTGCTCTATATGAGAAAATTCTTACAATAATGCAGCCACTCATCCCTTTCCTGAACTCATGGACTACCCCGTCACAGTTTCAGAGATGAGCAGACAACTGTTTTACCATTCTGCGAATTTTTAAAATGTGGGACACCTGAGTTCAAGTTCCTTGTTCATCTTGCTCTGAGAGATCAGGTACCTTCTCTCCCACTATCTAATCACCTGGCTTTTGGCTATTTTGGGTGTCTCTCTCTGGTTTCACCTTCCTTCCCCCTGCCCCCCTCCCTGAAATTCCATCATCAAACCTGGTATATATGTTCCCAATAAACCTTTTGTTATAGTAAATCAACATTTTCCAACAAAATAGTTTTAATGAAAAATATTCAATTGGATCTACTCTGTCACTGGAACACACAGATACTTA
The DNA here is from genome assembly GCF_052110815.1 of Crocodylus siamensis. Classification (NCBI taxonomy): domain Eukaryota; kingdom Metazoa; phylum Chordata; order Crocodylia; family Crocodylidae; genus Crocodylus; species Crocodylus siamensis. The sequence goes on along the minus strand of NC_143397.1, from coordinate 171,969,625 downwards.
ATATCTATTGGTTCCATTTGTTCATAAGTACGATTGAACTCTTCTTGAAATGAGGATATTTCCTTAGCATTCAGCTTCTTTTCAGATTTCAACTACTTTAATCTGTAATTCTAGGTAAATCATTTAATTATGACCCAGGTGGGATTTGATAACAATCTTCAATTACTGAAAGGTGATTAAAAAGAGGCCAGTGATCAATTGTTCTTTAGGTACTCAGGGACAGAACAAGAAATGGGTTTAAGTGCAAGAGAGCTTAGGTTAGCCATTAGGAAAACTTTTGAACACTGAGGGTACTTAAGCACTGGAGCAGACTACCACAGAGTTTGTAGAATCTCCATCGCTGAAAGTTGTTAAGTGCAGGTTAGACATGTATTTGCCTAGTATAGAATAGGCACAGATGCTGGGGCCTTCACTAGGAGGTTAGACTAGATGACTTCACCCCTACTGTCCCAAATGTTTCAAATGTTTCTATGCCTCACTTTCTGCCTTAGGAGAGGCTCTTTTGCTTCATTTTTGATGAGGGAGCCATGTTTCTTCTCATACAATCATGGAAGGTAGATATCAGAACAATTTGCTTTTAATCGAAGGGATCTTGTATACTATCAATCTTCAGCAGAGATACTATTTTGCTTATTTGCTGAAATGTAATGTACCAGATGCTCTATCACTGCATCCCATATTCATATCTCTAGCATCTACAAAAGTCCATTCCTGAAGCCTGCTATAAGGCAAGGAACTCAGCAAGATTACAATAAGGATCTGACAGTTACATGGATCACAAAACTTTAATAGCAAACACCAAAATGTTGGATGGGATATAAAATCTCAGATTTCAGTGTTAAAACCATATCTAGCTAATAAGGATTAGAATAAAATCTTAACGGGGATACACTGTCCTCCAATTGTCCATTATACCTTCTTTTACAGGCACCCTTGGGGACTAGAAGATCTACAAATCTGGTCCATTTTGGCAAATCCTGTGTTTCCTGTGTTACACTGCAGGAGTTCATGGGTACATAATAAGACACCAATCAGAAGAGTGATCCCCACCTTGCCAAATGAGTGATCCGGTGAGCAGCACTCTGCTTACTAATCTGGCATGTTGCAGACAGAGCAAGAAATGAAAGAGAGTCGACTATTTGATAACTTTCTGTACAGCCCTGCCAGCCAGGGTAAAGGGAGGAGGAAATGAGAAAGAAATAAAAGCTGGAGTCGGGTGAGTTGTGGGAGAGGCGGCCAGACAGAGGTCAAAGTAGGAATGGATTCATTCTGGGTATTTGTCTCTATCCTTTTGTTCCGTAATCTGTAGGCAAGGGAGATTCATTTAACTGTCAGTAAATAAACCATTTCTCTCACAGATCACTGACAGAAAACCTTTCCCAAGTTACTGGTGTCACAGATACAACCCAGACTTGGAGGCTTGGGAGCAGTGCTACAAGGGTCACAAGCCAGAGGGCCAGAGCTAAAGGGTGGAGGCAGAGGGAGCAGGCAGGACAAAGACTGCAGGCTGGGGAAATGTTCAGGCAGGTACAAGGCAGAGAAAACAGGGAGCCAAGGATCATGGAACAGACCAGGAGTCAGGAGCACTAGGGCTAGAGAGAAATCTGTCTTGATGCAAGCCTGCAGACCACTTCAAGGGCTACTGCTAATATGCAACAGCCATGCCAAACGCTCTCATGGAGTGGGGTGGTCAGTGGGAGCACTCAGGCAGACAGCAGCCAATCCCATCCAGGCCATCAGGGCCAGCTGAGGCTTCTCTGGGCAGCAAGTAGGCAGACTCCTGACAGCTGGTACCATAACCATTAATTATAGAGTACATCGGCAGGGTTGCCATATTTCCAATTTCCAAAAAGAAGACACCTGTGGCAGGGGTGGAAATATGACTGTGGGGAGTGGCAGTGATATGCCTGTCCCCTCTTCCTTCCCCTCACTCCCAAGCCACAGCCCCCCAGCCCTGCTGCTGTCCCTCACTCCTGATCCACAGTACCCTGGCTCCCAGTCCATGCTGGTGCCCCTCACTCCCAATCCGCATCCCCCCCATCCCTGCTGATACCCCTCACTCCCAATTCACAGCCCCCTGACCTTGCCTGTGTCCCGCACTCCTGGCCCACAGTCCCCCACCCCCCTGGTACTCCTCACTCCCAAGCCACAGTCCCTTCAGCCCTGCCAGTACCCCTCATTCCTGACCAACAGCCCCTTGCCTCCACAGCTGCCCACGCAGCTCCCTGCTGCCCTCTAAAGACCTCTCCACCCCCTTTGTCCACTGGAGAGGCAGGCACCTCCCCTGCCTCCCCTGCCCGGCTGCAGCCCCGGCACCAGCAAACACTCACCCTCACACACCCCTGACAGACACACACACACCTGCAGTCCCCAAATCCTGGCCTTACCTGCATGCAGCTGCCTGTGCTTGTGAGCAGACACACGTGATCCCTCTTCCCCACTCCCCCCAGACCCATGCAGCTCCTTGCCAGGGCAAACCAGGAAGTGCTGGAAAAAAATTTCGATGCTGAGCAGAGGCAGAGCAAAATCCTAGACATACATTGATATTTTAAAAAGCCACCTGGATGGAGATGAGAGGACCCCAAAAGAGGGCATGGCCAGGAAAACCTGGACATCTGGTAACCCTACTACATGCTAACTGAATTGTTGCACCTGTAGGCTTGTGATAGGTCCCAAATCATTGGTTGTTGGAAATATTTTCAGTCATAAAGGAAAATCATGCACACATGGCACAATCTAGGTCTCACTTTAATTCTTTAGAAATTTCAAAGCTCCTTCCCCCGTGCCCTTTTCAAAAGTTATATGGTAAAGTCCATACTAATTAAAGAAAAAATAGCAGTGCTTACCCCAAAAGTACTTTCTTCAGAAAGATCTATTAAGTGTCCAGATCTTTACAGAAACGTATTTCAAATTCACGTTTAGGAATACTGTGGTTGCAGATATAAGTTTGTTTCCAATACAAAACCTGCTTTCTGCTATACAGACTAAATCACTAGTTAGAATGTCCTTTCTCACCAAATGTAAAGCCTTTATTATAATTTGTGATGAAACAAGGAAGTGAGCATTCTTTTTATTTAATCAGAATAAATTAAATTAATGAGCCTGCCTGACAAGTTTATTAATTTCCCTATGGACAAAGTTGTATTAGCTGACTATATATGACCAAAGTAATAAAACATCTTATAAAGAAATTTTTGCATTTCTAAATGAAAAAAAAAATGCGTTCCTCAGGAAAGTTAGGTGGAAACTGTGTGTACTGTTTATTCAGATTCGTAGCAGGAAGCCAGAGGGAAAAGTTCAGGGCCAAAATTCTATAGAACCATAAAGAGAAATGATTTAGCTTTAGGAATAATGTTATTGTAATAGCATTCTTCATTTGGTATTAGGAAGAAACTATTTTTTCCCATGACACTTTACTACTGTTGCATGATATGGGGTGCATCTACATGTGCAATTAGCACATAGCAATAAACTCTGGTACATTTACACAATTTTATTGCTTCCAGGCACCAAATTTACTTGCGCACCCAGGACCTCAGCACATTGAGCTGCAGTGGAGCAGTCCTCCCTGGCAGGGAGCCCCAGAGGTCAGCCTACTAGCCTGCAGCTGCTCCACGCCAGCTCAACATGCTGCAGAGTGGCCGGCTGGTGCATGAGGGTGCTACAGTGCTGGGCTAAGTGGCAGGCAGCCCCAGCACTGTAGCACTCTCATGCCCCAGCCAGCCCCAGTCACCATCTACATATACATTTCAGTGCATTTAACTACTCCGCTGTAGAACAGTACTCGTCTCAGGCAGTACTTAATCCAACAGCAGAGTTAATTAGTCTACTGCACCTTAATACAGGCACATGTGTAGATGGTGATGCTTTACTGTAGAGCTAAATAGTCAACTCCACCGTAAAGCACACATGTAGATGCACCCATGGTGAATCTTTGTAAACAGGAATAAGAGGAAAAGATTCCAACCTCCCACCAGGTTCAGTGGGTTAAGGGGCATCTTGAGTAGGAGAAAAAAGTCCATGCACACCCTGACACATTGGCTCCCCTTCTCAGTTAAGTGAGGAGTTACAGCAAGCCTGACTCAGTTGCCTCTTCACAACCACGCCCTCCCCTTTATTCTTTATGTACTGGTGTCACAAACCTGTTTGTGAGGCTCCCCCAGGACCCTGAGTTTATTCCCACTGTCTCACTTCTTGTTCCAAGGAACAGACCAAGGTTTGCCCTGGGATAACTCCTTATCCCTGCAAGCCTCACCCTCCTGCCCTTATACTTGACCTCACAGCTGCAGTAGAGGAATCTCTGCCAGCTCTAGCTTATGAAAGAAATTTTAGGTCCCCTTTTCATAAAATAGCTTGGAATATCACTCTCCCCAGAGGTCACTCCTCACCACAGGCAATCTGTAAGGGGACAAAACAACAAAAGACTTTGTTACATAAGGGAAGAGCATTGTACAAGAAAAACTGACCAGAAGTTTGAAGACAATACAAGAAGCCAAGTGAAGATACCTAGTAGGCTCTCTCACCTGACTATCACCTAGTCCTTCAGAGAGATCTGCCAGTATTCTCAGAAAACAGCTTTCTGTTGATCCTGGCAGCCCTGACTCCTGGGGACCCAGTTTCCAAAGCCTGAGAAAATTCAAAGACCCTAGCCACCTCACAGATAGCCCTTAAGAGATCTCCAAGCTAGCCCTCCATCCCCATCAATGTAGTCCTAATTTCTCACGAGTCTCAGAATGGGGTGTCAATGATATGCCCACAGGTCATATCTGGCCCACAGAGCCCCATCTTCCAGACCACAGTGCTGTCCCTGGCCCCAAATTGGCCAACACTGCACACACCACACACTGGACCAGGCCCCTCTGCAGGGCCATGGACATGCACCACTCACAATGACCGCTCCAGCCAGCCCAGGACCCACAATGCCACCTGCTTTGGCCAGTCTGGGGGACACACCACAGATGATGCCCACCCCAACTGGTCCAGGATGGCACCGGCCCTACCCAGTTCAGGATGTGCACCACATGAGGTGGCTGGTCCATGCTACATGCAACACCCACAACAGCCAGTCCAGGGTGGGTGCCACATTCAGCGCACATTCCAGACTGGCCTCCCATGGGCAACACATGCCGCACAGTCCTGGACCAACCAGAGCAAGTGCTACATGCACTGCATCTAACACATAGGGGAGAAAGGGCAGGGAAATCTAGCCCACGGAGCCATCCCTGCACAATTCGTTTAGCCCATGGACTGGCCCTGAACTGCTCACCTGGCCCACGGAGCCAGATGAGTTTGACAGCCCTGCTCTAGAAATTAGTTACAGCTAGTGGGCCATTTCATTCAAATGACTTTGCTATTGTGCAGTTGCTTTTCCCATTACAAGCAGACAATAACCTTGGTGGCCATACCACCAGTTGCCCATTCTGTCTGTGACTGGGGGGAACAATTGTCCTTGCCCCAGAACACAATGGCAAGAGACACTTAGCCGTTTTGCCTACTCTCCTTTCCTTAAATATGCATTCCTCGTTTCCTCTGGCTAAATCATCTTCAAAAGTATAAAGATACATACAGAAAGCATAACATAATCCATACAGATGTAAAAGTAATATAAATGGATACAGTATGACCTGGGCTTTTCAACAAGACCACACACACAATACAGTGCAACACAAGAAAACCTTCATGACATCTCACAAGCCCTGTAAGATTTGGTAGGGTTTGTAACAAGTGATTTAGCTTTTGATTAAAGCTGGTTCCTTGCTTTGCAGGGTAGCACCCAGTACTCTCTCTATTCTTCAGTAATCCTTTGCCAGGAATTTGTAGGGGAACCCAGGCCTAATCAATCCTGTTGCAACCTGAGCACCGTGTATAAAGCAGCCCTGGATTACTTCAGTCTTTCACTGCTTCCTACCTCCTCACCAGCCTTGTACTGTGAAAAACAATAACACTGCACAGTAGCATGTCACAGCAAAAACCATACTAATAACCTACTGTGTAGTGTTATTAGGCGAATGCACAGTAAGCATCACTAAATAACTGTGCACCTGCGCTACTGCGCAGTAACTCTAGGAACTGCACATTTACTTAGTACTTTATTAAGCAGGTAGTAAATTAAATGCACAGTATCTAAGGTGCATTAATGAATGTGGTGCACTCAGTGAGTAAAACTGAAAATGCTTCTAAACCATTTGCCTTCACTGAGCAATGATTATGACATTGCTCATAAAAACATTGTTGAACATTTCATTTTTATAAAAGACAAATAGAAACATTTTCACATAAAGATACAGAGGCCTAGAGAAAGCATGAAGGCTTTATAAATAACCCTGTGAGAACAAGCAAAACAAAGCAAATTTGCTGTACCTAAGGAAGATGACATAACAGCTGTGTGAAAGTAAAGAGAGAGAGAGAGTCAAGGCAGCGTAACATTCAGGCTTATTAATGCCTCCACATACATTGTTGTCTCCCAACAAGCAGTTTCTGAAAGTCAAGTTCTGTATGTTCCTTGACAGTATCCTGTGGATGAGCATCCTATTATGCTACACCTCCCCGCACTGGGAAGCTGTGTACTTTAACAATTATGTAATAACTGCAATTTTAAAAGAAGATTTTTCAGGGTTAGAGGAAAATGGCTCTTACTGTGACTGTTTATCATTGTGACATCATAATGTTGTGGCTGAGGCCTGGAGTTGGGCAAAGGTAGATATAGATTCTATTCTTGGCTCTGACACAGATTTTTGCATCACCATGAGTCATTCAAACTCTCTGTGCATCAATTCATAACCACTGAACTACGCAATATATTTTTCACAACAGCTGTAAAATATACACCTAAAAAGGATTCACTGTGCATATATGTATGGCAAGTTTGCTGCATGCTGGCAAACGTACATTTTGACCAGCAAAGTGGCTAATGTTTGGAGTCTTCCAGATCATTTCCACTAGGGGAAGAAATTGATGCTAAAATCAGCTATCTCTGATGCATTCTTTTAAAAAGTTGAAAAACCCAAACGTATAATATCCTGCTCAAGAATCACACAACAGGAGACTGTTTCTTTGCTCACTGTATCAAAGAATCTCTCAACCAGCACTTGATTCAGAACTTTTCTTTAGGCTTCTCTTAGGTCCAGGCACAAAACTTGTTCAGACAGAGCCCAAAATTTCCTTTCTGCCTTCTCTGTCTCCTGGGCTAATTACAGATGGTCAAAAAGCCCAAGACTGAATTGATTCAATCTTCACAGGTTAGTCTAAGCTGTACAGATTGAATCGATAAGCAAGTGAACAGACATTCACTTTTGATTCCGGAAATGTAGCCACGTCTGCAGTGACATAGACCAGAAACTGGGGGGCGCTAGAGCATGCTTCCCTGCTCTGTGAGAGGGGAGGCTTGCAGGTGAGGTGCAAAGCCTGCTGGGATGCTGAGAGACTGTAACTTAACTTGAATCAGGAGGGGAACTGGGACAGAAGTTCAATAAACCAATTTAACCTAAATTAGTTAAGTTTGATAGTACCTCCATCCAGTTTATCTTAAACTGGTTTTAGCCATTTTGAAAGTGGTTATTTGCACTGAACTGCTGAACCGGTTTGATTTGAACCAGTTTCTGATCACTTATACTAGTGTCTGTGTATTTTTTGTTCCTAGCCCTTATATGGGGTTGCTCTTCTCACCTCACCCCAAACATACCACACCTCTCTACCCTGTAAAGACCATCACCCACCTATTTCTAAATCCTGAGCAGATTCACAAGTGCCTTTGGGTTCAGCAGTCATTTACCCATTTTGGTATAAAGGTGACTATTCTTTCTTATATTAGTCATCAAAAATGAGGTGTTACTCTCTCCAGTTTCAAGAAATTTAACCTGACATATAAGAATACAAGACAGAGCACTAAGACTAAGGCAAGAGCTCCCATATATTTGCCCATTTTACAAAGTGTACCAAAGCCATTTCTTGATATCTGTGTACCTTGCATCTACTGTTGGACACCTTACAAAGGACACAGAGGTCTTGCATAAGCCATAAAGTGCACAGAAAAGTCCCCACTCTGCCATGGCGTAACTAAGGGTGGGTGAGTAGAACACTACTGCAGGGTGGTAATTTAGAGGGAGTACAGGGTACCCGAATGGCAGCCCTTGGGGAGTCTGTCCCACTGCTTTAGCAGCCCACATTTAAGGAGCTTGCACTGATCTGGCGGTGACCTGTGTATAAAGAGGTATGTACTTGGCACCCCACCATAGGCAGTGGAACGGGGGGCTAACAGGGCTCAGCCCCCCCAAACATGGGGCAGTGGTAGGGTCACAAGGCAGCCTGGCCATGGGCTTCCAGCAGCTGCAGCACAGGTGGGGAGGGGCATGTGCACAGCAGTGAGAGAGGGAGTGGAGCTGGGGGAGGAGCAGGCACTGGACAGCCGGGGCATGGTGCAGGATAGAGGGTGCAGCTTCTGCTGCTATGCGCGACCCAGGGGGGAGGCATATGCCCCTGGATTTGCACAGGGCAGGCTGCCACTGTCAGTTGAGGCCGGGGCTGCACTGGACTCTTCCTGGCAGGGGGCGGGACTGGGCCAGGCTGCGCTCAGGGCAGGCAACAGAAGTGGTGGGAGGGGGGCTACAGAAGGGGCTACAGTTACCCCAAAATTTACCATAGCCCCCCAACCCCACTCCCAGCACTGCTGCCACCCATCCTAAATGCAGTGCAACCCAACCCCCTGCCGGGAAGAGCCTGACACAGCCCTGGGTCCAGTCTGCAGCGGCAGCCTGACCTGCCCTGCACAAAGCCAGGGGCACACACCCTCATGCCCTCCTGGGGCACGTGCAGTGGTGGGAGCTGCAACCCCCACTCCGCACTCCCTGGATGAGCTGCTCGTGGCTCTGTCCCTTGTCCTGCCCTGGCTGTGCAGGGTCTGCCTCAGCTCCAGCCCCAGCTACACTCCCTCCCCTCCCACCGCCCTTTCCCCCACAAACTTACCTGCTGGGGGCGATGCATGTGCATGCACATGCATGCACTGGCCCCACAAAAATATTTTTTTCTCCCTCTGCCTATGCACCCCCCCACCCCTCCACTGGCCCAGGGTGCCAAAATTCCTAGTAACAGCTCTGCCAGTTAAATGTACTTTACTGTCTCCACTCCTAGGAAATGCACAAAGGAGCAGACAAATAATACTAAAGACTACGAAGAAAGAGTCGGTTGATAGTAGAAAATACCTTTCCACTGTGTGGTGAAGACCACAGGGGCAGAGTTGTGTCCATGAAAGGACTACCATAGGCATCAGCCAGCAGTAGTCAAGGATGGGACTGAGACTAATGTAACACAAAGCCAGAACTGTGAAGACAAATAGGAATTCCTACATTCAAGATTCAAAACCTCCTCTTCTCTTCCACCTGCCATTTTTCCCAGTCAGTTTCCTCTGATGTCACCTGAATTTCTTTAAGAGGGGTTGCCCCAAACTGAAGGCCTAAACAGTCTAGCATCTCTACTGTATCCCTGGTATCCCACATACAGAATAGGCCAACACAATGAACTTTTGTTTTCAAAACTTGCACTTCACCGCTGCTTAACTCACTGATAAGTCAAAAACTTTCACAAATAACAAGAGCTAAAGAAATCCCACGTTATCTTCAGATGCAGCAAGTGTTACAAGACCTGTGACCAAGTAATTTAAGCCCAAAGGATTCCCAACCCAGGAGAAGAGAATCTGTTCATGACTCACATTCAGGGTTATATGGGAAGAAGAGTGGGAGGCGTGTCTTCTCTCCTAATAGGAGAAGAGATTCACTGCAGCTCATACTCCCTTTGCAGCTCTCAAAATGAAAAAAGCTGTCTGCAGCTGGTTAGATGTCACACATCAAATCAAATGCTACACACAAGTTGGTGCAGATCCTGTTCACGCCACATGCTTGTTGCTTCAAACTGCTCTTATGGGAAAGTAGCTCAAAACAAAAGCCCCTGTAACTGTTTTAGTTTCTAAAATACCCTTGTGCCCCAATGTGTTTTTAAATACTTTCATTCTCATATTAATGTTTTTATGAATACTTCCCTCATCTGGACAAATTATGAAATCCTAATCATTCATACTCAGTCCAGCACCAGCCAGTTATCTTAGGTTGAAGAATGCAAAGTGAGATACATTTAATTTTGCTTTCTACTATAGCTGACTGAAATCATTCTAGTTCCTGTTCTTCTGCTGTGAATTCTAACATCAAAGAGCATTTCCTGTGGCATAGAAACCTTGCAGGGTTGATCAATAAATCAACTGGATACTAGTTTTGCAGCACAGTATCTCTTTAATTATATTCTTCTTATTTTTCCTCACCTCTTAAGTTATAGGTAAGAGAAAAGTCTTTCATCCAGTAGTAAATCAAGGCACTGAAATACCAGAATGGTGGCAATAGTGTAAAAATGTAGACAGATATGAAAATAATGTTATAGATGAGTATATATAATCTTTGGGATATGTGAATGATTACCCCCTCTTCCCCAATTTTGACAGGAAATCAAACATGAGCTATTTAAATCCTTTAGTGATCAGATTCTCTAGATTGCTAAACCACTCTTCATATGTGTGACTAATTCTGTTTGACTGCTAGAAAGTATGTGCTTTAAGTCTTTTTAATGATTCCAAGCACACAATGTAAAACACAGCCCTGAGATATAGAGAATGATGCTGAAATTAGTGGTGCACTTCCTTTCATCTTTTCTGAATTTGGCCTAATAAGGGCTAGTACACATGGTAACTATAGCTTTAAAAATCATAAAGTATTTAGATACAATATACTAATGGAAATAAAAAAAAGCCAACTAAAAAAACCCAACAAAAATGACACACCCAAATATTAACTACAATATACATCCCAACTTCTTTTTCAAAAGGTAGTTTGATTACTGAATGAAGTAATGTTACATAGACAAAGCAAAACACAGCTGTTTTCTAGTCTCAAATTCTGTTTGACTCCTTCTACTAAATATTATGCCCTTAAAATGTTTGCAAATCCAGGGTTTCTACTTGGAGATAATGTAGTGTATAAGAGGTTACCTGGAAGGCTTATTCTAATTACAAATACATGCTGCATAAAAGCATTCAAAATTATTTCCAAATGTTTACTAGCCCAAACCCCATTAATATTATTTTGCAATGATGATTTAATTGCAGCGTATTCATCTATCCTTGTTTAAGTTTTAGATTTTAATATTAGACTTTCATTTGTGGATTTTCTGGAAAGGAGATCCCTAACAGGTGGCTGTTTAACTAAGTTCTGCTTGAGAGGACAGTACTAATCAGTCTATGGCAAAACACTTAGACTTGAGTCCCACATTAAATTCATGCCTGGTCTCATAAGACGCTAATTATGAAAATACATTCATATATTTCAGTAAGATTAGTTACACATACAAAGCTGCCTCAGACAAATGAAAAATTCAAGTTGCATGTTAAATCTGCAATAAACCATCTTCAAGATGCAAGATACCAGAAACAAGATGCAATTTTGCAAGCTTTCAACCAATATAACAGATAATTGTAACAAAACCATAATTTTCCTGCCGCTTATCCACAACTTTCAAATGTTATTGCAGTTTAAAAATAAAAATAGGTAGAAGACAGGGTTCAGAAGTAGTTCTCCTTCAGGGTGATAATCTTATGTGCAGCCGTTTTTCAGATGATTTTTCACCAGTTATTTAGAGTTGGTGGATCACACTGTCCGTTGTCCTATCTGCTATTTGTTTTTGTCATTAGCAGTCTAGCAAGCACAGCAACAGCCTCTGAGGACACAAAATAAATGTACTTAAAAATTAATTATATCATATGTTTATATCATGTAAGCAGGTCCTGTTACGAATCATAATACATAAACATCTTTGTAAGGATTTGGTATAACTAGAAAAGTTAATAAAGAATCAGTATTGTAATAAAGGCATCCCTAACAAGATGTTGATATGAAAGCCACAGAAAATTTTTTAGGCTTCATTTTACATGAACCCTCATTTACTGTACTTTCATATTAAAGGCTGATGCAAAATGTCTAATAAAGTCAGTCAAAATATGCCCACTGATTCTCATCAGTACTGGGTCAAGCCCTACAAAAAGAAATATCAGGGTACCTCCTTTTTCTAGTGAAAGTTCCCTAGGAGTCTGGAGTTGCTGTTTCCCTCATGTCCAAAATTGCCATGACCTGAGCAGCTAGTCATCTAACTCCTGCTGAGCCCTCCCTAGAATGTTAGAATTCTAGATAGAGCTACACCTCGTTGCCTAACACAAACCTACAGACATCAGGCACCTCTCAGAGTGAAATCATGATTGCTTTATTTTTTAAATGCTCATTTGTTTGGATCTTACCTGTTACCAGATTTGCCCGCTACTTTGGGGTGTGCTCATTTATTAGGGTCTTGGTAATTCTATCAATGCCCTGCTTGTGTTACTTGTGTTTCTATACAGAGCTGTATCTCTCCCTTCTGCAAGCCCCCACCCCCAGTGGAGCTATCTTGCAGGACTCAGTTCAGTGGGGTGGGTTCCTCCAGTCCCCAAATCAGTCATACACACAAACACACACAGATTAACGTGACACACCTGACCTGGCCAGGTTGATCAGCATGGACAGGCTGACACCCTCATATGCCAAGAATTAGTTCATCAGAGCAACAATAACCACAGTCAGACACAAGCACACAGTTAAACAGAATACCTCTGAATCTGGCTGGGTGTCCAGATGACACCCTCATGGGCCAGCATTCAGTTCATTAGGGTACGTCTGAGCCAGACTGGGTCAATCAGCCTGTACAAGCTGATCCCCTTATGTGTCTTGAACTCAGCACGTCCCAATCTTTTAGTCTCTTGATGAGCAGACCCCACAGTATTTCTGGGCTTCATAGGGATCTTTAGCTTAGGTAAGAGGGGTGTTGCTACAGAGCAAGTGGGGAAAGAGAAGTAAAGAAGGCAAAATATACCCAGTTACCACTAGTTTGACTATAAAAGTTATTTATTGCTAAGTAGATGAAATATATATTGACACTAGTAGTGATAGATATGCAAAGGAAAAACAAACACAAACAGTCACAGTATACCCTGGTTTCACTAAGTATTTGGGGAAACTTAGCTCAAGCTTAACTAATACAGTTCAAGTTCAGAAATCTATGCTTAGAGAGAGAGAAGAGAAAAGAGAGAGAGAGCTGGGATCTCACCAGTCCAAGGCACTTGCATTGCAAAGCTGACAGGTCAAAGTTCTCAGCAGGATCCTTGAAGGGAGATGATCTGCCTCCTTCAGCCTCTCCAGAAGAAAGCGGGTGGTGTCAGCACACACACTGCTGCTGCTTTTACAGATTTTTATACCCCCAGTTCAGTTTCTTTCAAGCATTCTCAATATTGTAAATCAAATTGTCTTTTCTATTGACAAGGGGTTATCTGATTGGAACTTGATTGATACTCAGGAAACACCTACTTGGGAGCCAGCTTGACATTCCTATGGATAGCAGATATACTTGATGGGATATCTCCTGGTGTCTTCAGAAACAATAGATTGCAGCATCAGGGTTTTTGGATTTTTACTTGCTGTGAACAAGCCTCAGCTTAGCATGACTTTTCCAGATCTTACTATAGTCTTTTAACAGACTTAAGGCAATTATTGGAGTGTTCATAACTTGTTGTGGAGAGGACTTCCACCAGTCGTCTCGGGAAAAGTATGACAACACTTGTGGACAGGGCTCCAATTAGACACTGTGATGAACCCTATACCTTTGTTCAAATGTTGCCCATACCCCCTCGGACTCAGTCTATTGCCTCAGCATTCCCTAAGCCGGCAACCGAGTTTTAGCCAATTAAGTTTACATAGGCCTCCCATAGTGGGACCGGGGAATGTACGGCCCGAGATGCCCGATAAACTTACTTTTGCTTAGAGGTGTGGGGGGGGGGGGAGGAGGAAAAGTCCTTTGTAAATCCAGATTAGAACTGGTCTGATAAATGCTGAGCTGGGTGTGGGGGTTGATGAGCATTTGGAACACAGCTTCCCCATCATGCAGTGCTTTCCTGCTTCGCTGATCCCAGAATTCACTGCAGTCTCTGCTTCAGGTTTTCTGTTCTCCATCTCTCAAGTAAATGAATGGTCATCTGTTCCCATCTCAGATGCAAATGAGACCTAGGGCAGTTGTTTCACTTTTGTCACCCTTATCTGGAGGGTTTTAGGTGTGTCTTGCACTACATCTTAATCAGCTTCTGTTTAGGTGGGGGGGGGCGATTCTTTGTGAGTCAGACAGTCTGTGTCCTGTGTCAGGGTTCCCCAAAAACATGGAGCTGACAGGTAACATACCATCAAAGGAGGAGATGGAGGTGCCACTGCACATTTAGCCTAGTAGGTAGAGAAGGAAATGGGAAAGATGATCCCTCTACACATGCATAAGATCCCAGATCAGTTTACTTGCGAGTAAACTGCTTGCTAGTAAATGCTCCCAGGCAGGCATCTACACATGCAGGGATGTGGCAACAGATTTGCTGATCTTAGCACCAAACTGCTGCCACTTTCTATGGCCCTGCAATGGGCCCCTGCTGCCACTGGAGGGGAGCTCCAGGCTCCAGCTGCAGCTGCCAGCAGCACTCTTGAAAAGCCAGCCCAGCTCTCTCTTCCCTGGTCAGCCACTTCAAAGCTGTGGTACACAATGGCCAAAAACAGTGTGCACAACGCAGGAACAGCACATGGACCTCTCTTCTCACTGCCTCTGCCTCCCCATGCTATGGCTGCTCCTGCCTCTTGCAGTGATGACCAGCACTCCCGGGTCCTGCTGGCCACTGTGCTGGCCCTACTGGCCCACCACACTGACTGCCAGAAGGCTCATGGCCATCTGGGCCCTCCTGCCCCTCCCTCCCCCCACATACAGCGACTGCCTTCCCAGCCACAGCACACTGTCCCAGGGCAGCCACTAGCATACACCTGCTGCCTGGACCCTGTTCAGCTGCCCAGACCCCAACAGGGATGTTGACCATGGGCGGCTGGATGCCACCACTGGGGCTGTCCTCACCAACTCTGGGCTCGCCAGGCCAGCCACAACTGGTGGCTGCACACCATCCAGCACACCTGAGATGATAAGCAGTGTCTGGAGACATTCTGCATGACCCAGGACACCTTCTAGGACCTCCTGGAGCAGCTCCAGCCACATCTGAAGTGGCAGGACACCACCATGTGGCCACCCCTCCCTGCAGACACCCAGCTGGCCCTTGCCCTGCTCAAGCTCTCCACACCCACCAGCCTTCACTATATGGGCCATTTCTTTGGGGTGGACAAGGCCACTACCAGGAAGGCTATCCTGGAGGTGGGTGGCACCCTTTAGGACATGCTGGAGCACACGGTGCTCCATGTGCACAACCCCCTGCTGCTGCTGGTGGTGGTGGCAGGGTTCTGTGCCCTAGGATTCCCCCAGTGAATTAGTGCCTTGGCTGGGACCCATATCCTTGTGACCTGCCCTTCCCAAGGCAATCGGTGCTACTATAGCCAGAGGGGCTTTCACTCCTTAGTGCTCCACTCATTGTGGACCACTGTGGTGTCTTCATGCATGTGAGTACCAGCTGGGCGGGCAGTTCCACAATGAGTGTTCCACAACTTTGCCTTGCTAACCCGGAATCAGAGTGGCTGCTTCACACCTGTAGCTGGGCCCCTTGGCTGTCCCATCCCTTCTTATTGGGGACCCCACCTACCAGCTTCTGCCCTGCCTTATGCAGCCCTACACGGGCCAGCTGAACCTCCACCAGGCCCACTTTAACTGGTGTCTGAGCCAGACCTGCAACCTGGTAGAGTGCACCTTTGACCACCTCAAGGGATATTGGTGCACCCTCACTGCCCGCCTTGAGTTCACTGTGGACATCTTCCCATGGGTCATCATTACAGCCTGCACACTGCATAACATCTGTGATGCCCAGGTGGAGCTCTCCCATGAGGCCTGGGCAAAGGAGGTTTGGTGGGAAGAGGACACCTGGCAGTAGGAGCACCACCTGTGGTGACAGCGACAGCAGCACCCCCACCCCCAAACCAAGACACTGAGCGAGCCACACACCCACCACCAGGGGCCAGTGCACTAGCTGCGAGAGGAGCTGTCCAACCACCTCCTCGTGTACTCCCCACAATATCCCACCTGGACCACCACCCAATGATCCCTCACCCCTGCCCACTCCCAGCACCACACTCACTACAGATATGTCTTACAAAAACAAGTTTTTATTCCCCTCACATCAAACAGAGACCCCTAACCTTCCCTAACAAACACAGCCCCCACCACCACCTCCCACCAACAATAAAACACCCTCTTCCCTGTGCAAACTATTTACAAAGTACTTTGTGTGCCATCCTGGTGTGGGGGCCCATGGCATGGGGGTGCCTAAGGAACAGAGCTCAGGGACAGGCAACCAGCACACCAGCCTCTGGCTGTTCCCCCATGGGTGCACATGCTGCAGTGAGTCTGGTGGGTAAGGGAATCACCAGGGGTGACAGCAACTGGTGGTCCCACAGCACAGGCAGCTCCTACTCTGGCAGCTAGTGTCTAGGGCCAGCAGAGCTGGCATGCAGTCCTGGGCCCGCTGTAGGCATTTCCAGCTCTGTCACTCCATGGAGCCAATACTAGCAGTGGGGCTGGGCAGTGCCAGACACAGACCCAGGGCAGGGGCCAGGCCAGAGGCTCCTAGCTGGTGAAGGTGGCACAGGTCCTTAGAGTTGAAGGCCGGGCAGCAGGCAGCATGAAAATGACTGGCAGGGTCAGGACAGTGTCCAGCACATGGTGGTCATTGTCCATGGCCTGCACTGCATTGGCCATGATGGTGATTTGCTTCTACAGGGTCTCCAGCCACTTGTGCTCCAGGGCCAGGAGCTGCACCCAGAACTCCTGGTCTGCCTGTTCTCACACATCTTTGTGGGCCATGTCCTTTGCCCACCAGGCCTGTGCATCTGTGGCAGGAAGCCACCTTTGTTTCGCTCAAAAATCTCTGCTCTGTGAAAATTTGATTAGGATAGGCCCAGCAGAGAAGACATGCCTCTACCCTATCTCTTTAGCTAACCTGAGATGGATACATTCCTGAGAGAGGTGGGAAACCTGCTCCCTCTGCCTACATGACTGGTATCACCTACCTGGGTGAGGGGGGGCTTCTACCTGGTAGGCTAGAGTCTGCCCGGCAACTAGTGATGTATTTCAAATTGGTTGGCCAACAGCCAACAGGTGCTGGCCTCCATTGGACCAGGTGAACGAGGTCACAGGGGCTATATAAGTTAAGACAGCCCAGGAGGAGAAGGCAGCAGCCATGCGCGGGACTCAGACTTAGGGAGGAGCTTTACCATCTGAAACTGGCTGGTCTCCCCCATAACTCATGAGCTAGGAATGGCCTGCCTCCAGAGGGAACCTCCAACAGCCTCTGGATGATGCTTATGAGTAAGCTACTCAAGATCTGATTAGATATATAGCTGGCAGTAACTCAGATGTGTAACCAAAAGTCTACCTCAGCCAGACTGTTTTGCTCTATGGGATTCCTATGATATTGCTCTATCTTGTACCCTATTTTCACCCTACCCCCTGTAATCAGTCAAGTTCTCCTTTGTGACCGGTGTAGGAGACTTATTGAGGGGTGGGTCTAAATTATGCCTAAGAAGCCCCTTGGGTCTGCGGACTAAAGGAAACTATTTTTGGCCCCCGACTTGGGGAAGTGCCCCAAGTGCTTGTACTGGGTTGAGTACCCGTTGGACTATTAGGCGTGTGTTTCCCCGAGGACACAGAGCTTAAGAGGATCCCCCTCGGGATGGTGGCAGCTTACATTACCCCTGGACTCTGTGGTGGGGCTCAAAAGAGGGGTCTGCCAGGGCTTAGGTGCCCCTGGAGAGACACATGGAGTCTGGAAGGTGGACGGACGTGGTGAGGTGGGAGGCTTAATGCCAGAGCTCCCCATAGTGGCCTGCCACACCGTCGACCAGCCAGTCCAGGAACACAATGCAGCCCTGGGTCTGCCTCTGGTGTAGCTGCTGAATCTACAGGGCCCCAGCTGTGGGTGGCAGCACCCCTGAAGTGGCATCCCAGCTGTCAACTATGGCCTACCCAACACATTCAGCTGCAGGACCTGCAGAGCCATGAGAAAGAACCTGCTTGAGAGAGCTTGCAACAATTCTCAGATAAGATGCACTGTACCAAGGGCATCAGATCAGATGTCAGGCATGCATGGGTGCCCAGGGACCTTGGCAGCTTCAAGCCAAGGCCCCCATCCCTGCTTGCTCCCTTGGGGTAGGCGGGCCACTGGGTGCTGGCCAAAGGCAGTCTGTCTCTCCCATCCTGTTCCCAGGGTGGGACAGGCTAGACTTCTGGCAGCAACTACTGACATGGTTACAGACCCCACTGCCCCTCTTCTTCCTGCATGCCAGCCACTTTCCTATGCTGCCACCAAGCCCATGGTGCCCATGTTCAGGAGGCATGGGGCTCCCAGACAACTGGGACAAGGAGCTTCCCATACCCCCACACTTCCTCTCCAGGGAGGCACCCCAGGGCCACCCCCCCATGCTGGCACTACTCCCCAAGCGTGCTCCTGCTGCACATATCATGGGTACTGCATAAGAAACTGTTTGCATGGACTGAGGGGTGCCCAACCCACTATGTCCTCCTGCTTCTGATCTCCATGGTGCCCCAGGCACACCTGCACACCTGGCATGGGACTCTGAGCTTCAATGGCTCAGGGGACAAGCCCCTGGCTGCTGCACACAGCATGGCTGCAGCCTGCATCCTGGAGCATAAGGATGTTCATCAGGTGCCATATAAAGGGTATGGACTTGCAGGCACTCCCTGACCAATAACTGTGGTCAGTGATGTTGACCCACTGTGTCCGCAAGGCCATGACCTTTATGTGACACTGCCATGCTGACTATGAGTCATGTCCATGCTCCTGCATCTGGCCTGACAGCAGTTTATAGACATGGGCATTGGAGCACCCACCCCACACAAACTGCTGCTGTACTTTTGCCTTGCCCCACAGTGCCACAAGGTCACCAGTCTCCTACATGGACCAGGTAGTGGACATGGGTGTGAACAAGGATGTGGTCATTGGGGCTCCCATGCCAGCTTCCACTCAGCACAGGCACATGGCATGGGACTGGCAGCTGTGTGCTGAAGCAATACCCCAAAGCACCTGCAGGCTCTGGGCAAGTTGCTGGGGGTGGGGTGCAGGCAGCTGGAGCTGGCTCTGGTGACCAGAAGCTGCCTGCAGCTGGGCCTGGGTGCTGGCAGGAGCCTGCAGCACCCTGCAGGCCTGAACAGCGTCAACCTAGCAGCCATACAGCACTGCAGTGCCAAGCAGTGGCATCAGGATGCAGGCAGACTGGCACAGCTGGCTTGTGGCCTACCCAAGGGGATACAAGGGCCTGGAGTGGCCTGAAGCTGCCTGCATATGCCCTAGGGCTCAAAATGCCTGAAGGCTTTTAAGGACCTGAGGCTGGGCCTGCCATAGAGGTGCCGGAGCCCTAGGGATGGGGTCAGGCTGGCCCCCTAGTGGCAGGGCTGACTGGGAACAAATTTGCTCCCAGTTGGCATCTACACATGTGTTACTATGCAGTAACTACTTTGCATGTAGCAAATTTACTCATGTGTAAGATCATTTACTGTGCAGGAAGTGTGCACATGTAGATTTTAAACTATGCTACTGGGCAGTAAAGTGTCTTGTGTAGATGTGCCCACCTTAACCTACATCTTCCACCACTTAGGAGAAATTGCCCTAACAAGCAAGTAGACTAGCTTTGGTGGGGGAGGTCTCATTGATCTTATGCCAATGCATGTAAAGGAATGCGATGAGACCAAGAAGGGAGAAAAAAGGAATGATTCTGTAACCTAGTGGTTAGGGTCCTGTCTGGGAGTGTATTGGTGACATGTAGGGGGTACACACAGGTGCATGTGCACACCCTGAGATTCACAGTGCACCCCCTGAGATTGGCTGCTGCCAACACTGCTGGCAGTGCCTGTGGGCGGTCACTGCTCACCACCTCCCCCCTCACTGCTGACACCGCCAGTGGCATCTGCAGGTGGTAGCTGATCACCGGTCAGTGCTCACCACCCTCCTCGCCCCTTGCCACCACCACCACCATGGCCACCTGCAGAAGCTCCTCACCACACCCCCACCACTGCCACTGCCACCACCTGCAGGCAGTCGCCGTGCCTCCCAGCCTCGGGAGGCACATGACATTCATGTGGGAGTGAGATGTCCTGGGTTCCAGTTCTAAGTATTGAATAAGACACCTAGACTTCTAAGTATTTTATTCTGTCTAGCTCTATGATCTTATCAAATTTCAGGTTTCTTCCCCAAATCACTGAGGCACTAGCACTAACAATTAAATTTTTAAAAAGTGACAGACATTTACTTTTTAGAATGACAAAGACCTGGGGTTTGGGTGGATGTTATTTGTCATTGTCTTCCTCTTTAAAGTAGCTGATCCATTTTTTGCCCAAACTTTGAAAAAAATGCAATCTTGAATGGAAACAAACACACCCATTTGCAACTGAAAAAGACCCTTACAATGAAAACTCTTGAACATCCTTAACTCTAGGCATTGCTATGCTTGTAATTACCATGTGTCCACCCATCCTCTTGTCTCTTAAGTAAGGTCACACTGGAACATGAGTGAAAGAGCTTCGTGTCCAGTGGCAGAGTGTGGGCGTGGATGTGATAGTCATCAAAGTAGGAGATATTAATAACAAAGGTAGAAAAAGACTCAAATACAGGAGTTAGAATAGAATTAGCCTTTATAACCTAACTGTTGTCATGACTTCTTAACAAGAAACATAATATATGAGGGCAATGTTATGCTTTTCCCTGATGCAGACAACCAATGCAATGAAAGAACTAATCCTTCCTTGTCAATGTATTGTTAATGCTGCATATCACTTGTTCTGCTTGGTCACTGACCCTAAAGTTGTGGTACACAATTTACAGCCTATTAATGTGTTTCTTGTGGTCCACTGATGACCCCATTAGTTGAGGCAGAAATAAGTTCTCATTTTAAAAAGTAGTAGTCTAGCCTTTATGGCTGTGAAGCTAACCTTCCTAGCATGACCTGATGTTGTATACCTTCCTGAAGCAAAGGATATCTTTGTCTGGGGTATATTTAGGATCCTGTTCTAAGCTGTTTAGAGCTGAGTGTGGAGAAGCATGTGGTGGGGAGAAACTACTCTGTATTAACTTAAAGGCTGCTCCAATTCATAGCTACCTACAATACTTCCTGTGGTTTGTGTTCATATGCTTTGAAAACAAAAATGCATGTTATCCTTTTTTAACATTCCCCATAATGTACTGGTGTCACTAAGGACTTGGTGGGGGTGAGAGGAGAGATTTTTCGCATATTTTCTCATGATTCAAAGCCAACTGAAATAAATGGAAGATTCCTACTGACTTTTCTGGGCTTTGGATTGGACCTTTCCAGCCATCTTATTCTGTCATATATTTGTAAAAGCATGTTTAATGAAGAAGAAATGTTTACACTAAGAAGCCTAGCAGTCTGGGTCAATGCAGACTAGAAAAAAACAGCACTTTCAAAGAGCAATCTACTAAAAATATAACAATATCCTACCACAAAAAAAACCCACACATGATATGAAAACCTTGAATGGTGATGTAGAAACCATTAAAATCCTGGTTAAAGTTCACGTTTCATATCAGCAAGGCTTGGCAATGGAAAGCATCTGAGGTGGATAACCATATTAACTTGTAGTCAGGCAGAAGGCAGAGCAGGACAGCACGGCCACATTATCTGACAAAGTAGGTTGTTCCCTACAAAAGCTTGCATTCCTCTGAACGCAGCTAACACACTGACCCACCTTGTATTCTGCCTACCAAATATTATGAAATCAATCTGAGTATCAGGAAGCAAATACGTGTTTCTTGAAAAGGGGACGCAATGTAATTCAATATTTTAAGTTTGCCTAAAATTACACATAGGTTATACAATCAGATGTTTACTACTGCAATATATCCAAAGGATTGGAGACCCATTGTGCAAGACACTATATGAACACAGCCCATTCCCAGAAGAGCCTATGAATGCACTCATTCAATAGCTCTGCTTTCATGAATGATTTATTGAGGTCAGTAAGGCTTCCCACGTAAAGGAAGTTATATGTATGCTTAGGTCTTCAAAGGATGTGATTCTAAAGGGCAAAAGATAAGAAGCAAAGAATGGAAAAAGAAAATCTAGATGCAAATTAATCAGAGTGATATGAGGCATATGACCCATTAATTGTAGCTAAGTAGAGATGTTCAAAAAGCCCCTGCCAGAAGTGCTCTATCGCACTTTACTTAAACTGATATAAGTTAGAGCAGGAATGAATGGAAAGGACATGCCCCATTCAGTGGCAGGGCCTCATTGTACTGCAGCTTCTGGATGCCATTGTCAGTTCTTGGATAAGGGAGCCCCCCCTGCTATGTGGGCCTGGCCCAGTCCCCCCAACTTCCCAGCCAGAGAGCTGTGGGAGGACCCTCGCAGCAAAGGAGCTCCCTTTCCTCCCTTGTCCCAACCTCTTGACAGCTGTGGTCAGAAGCTGCAGCACAGGGCTGGCCAGCCAGCTTTTTATAGTGCTGGGAACTTGGGCTGCGATGGTGGGGGTGTGGGGAATGGAGTCTCTCTGCCATGTAGACCTATTCTTGCCCCCGAGACCCGAGCCTGCAAGTTTGGCTGGGAGGATCTGCACACCAGAGAGGCTCTGATCCCCTACCCCTTGCCCAGCTGTCAGGGAAGAGACAGAGCCTTTTATGTCTCTGTGTGAGAGCCCAAGGGCTGGGCTGGGCTGGGCTAGGCCAGTGTTCACCCAGAGCAGATGAGCAGCAGTTGAGACTAACAAGCTACCCAGTGAGGGGCCCCTGGGATGGCAGCAGAATGCAACCTACATTGAAGTGTGATGGGTGTGGTACAGACATTCAAAAAACTGCTCTAACCTAAAGCATTTAGTCTAATACTGCATCCATTGAGGGTTAATGTACAGCAGGATCCATCATTTTTAAGTGCTTTAAGTGCCATGAATATCTGATTCTGTTACAGCTTTAAAGTGCTTTCTGCATGCTTACCGTGTGTTAAGCATAAAGTCTGTACCTAGCCTATGTGAAAATGACCACAAACTGACTCTCTACTAATGTATTGTTTATTCATTTTTTTAAGTGTCTGTCTTATCCTTCACCTGACTTGTTTGTTTATTTCCATTTTCTCAATAGATTTTTTAAAGGGTAAAAAACAGTGCATTTCATAGATTTCATAGACATTAGGGCTGGAAGGGACCTTGAAAGATCGAGTCCAGCTCCCCACCTGAAGGGCATGAAGTCAGCTGGGGTCATAGGATCGCAGCAACATAAGCATCCAATTTACTCTTGAAGGTGTTCAATGTAGGTGCTTGAACCACCTCTGATGGCAAGCTATTACAGACTTTGGGGGCTCAGTCAGTAAAGAATTTCTTCCTTATCTCCAGCTTGAAATGGTCTTGCAATAGTTTATGACCGTTCGACCTCATCATCCCTTGGGGCACTCTAGTGAATAAACGTTTCCGCAGATTCGGGTGGTCACCCCGATGAACTTATAGGTGGCCATCAGATCACCCCTGAGCCTGCGCTTTTCCAGAATAAAGAGCCCTATGGCTCTCAGCCTGTCATCATTAGGTCTGCTTTCCTGACCTCTGACCATGTGTGTGGCTCTTCTCTGGACTTTCTCAAGCTTCTCCACATCCTTTTTGGATTGTGGACCCCGAAACTGGACGCAATACTCCAGCTGCGGCCTCACCAAGGCCGAGTACAGGGGGAGAAGGACATCCTGGGATTTGCTCGAGAAGCATCTATGGATGCAAGCCAGCGTTTTGGTCACTTTACTAGCCGCAGCATCGCATTGGAGGCTCATGTTCATCTTGTGGTCAATGATGACCCCCAAGTCTCTTTCTTCTGTAGTGCTATCCAACGTAGCACTGCCAAGCCTATAAGGATGCTGCAGGTTTTTCCTCCCAAGGTGGAGAACCTTGCATTTTTCAGTGTTAAACACCATCAGGTTCTTATCCACCCATTTGCTGAGCCTGTCCAGGTCAGGCTGGGTCACCCACCTGTCTTCAAGTGTGGATGCTTTGCCCCAAAGTTTGGTGTCATCAGCGAACTTGGCCAGTCCACTTCTGACACCAATGTCCACATCATTAATGAAGATGTTAAACAATATGGGTCCAAGGACAGAGCCTTGGGGGACCCCACTGGTCACAGGACACCATGATAATTGACTTCCATCAATTACTACCCTCTGGGTCTGACCACGGAGCCAATTTCCTAGCCAGCAGATCATGGTGGCCCCAAGGCCACAATTGGCCAGTTTCACCAAGGGGTGATCATGGGATACCAGATCAAAGGCTTTCTTGAAGTCAAGATATATGACATCAATCTCATCTCATTCCAAAGTTTTGTGTCACTCAAAAAACCCATGTCTATTGTATCTGAAATTCTTTTCACAAGTCAAGGGTCTCTCAAATGCCTCTTTGTCAGCAGTAATTCCATTCCATCAGCACAATATGTTGGTATTCCTCAAATCAGAGGCAGGCTGCCAGGTTGTGTTAGCTTGCTATCCCTCCCCTCCTCTCTTTGTAAAGCCTGAATAACTAGGATTCAATCTCTAGCCTCCCAAGGGGACTGGGATTCACTTCAAGGGACTAATGTGGATTTCTTTTCCACAGAACTGTCCCAAATGAGGTTGACTCCTAGGCCAGATCCAGACGTGCAGGCATATGTGGTTTGTGGGACTGAAAACTACTTTGTAGCACCACAAATGGCATGCCTGGCATGTTAAAATGTATTCTGCACTGCAAATTTGCAGCACAGGGGCAAACTTTGCTACTGGGAAATCCTGGTAGCAAAAAACCCCACCATGATAAAAAACAGCAAGGTGCATGCCACAGGAACATGCATTGGCAGACATGGAGGCTCAGTCCTCCGGGGAGATGCTTTGGCTGCTGGCCACTGTCTCCCCTCCTTTAGTTCTGCCCCAGCTCCTTCAGCACACCAGGAGCCCAAAGCAATGGGGAAAGGGTAGGGGTGTGCACAGCATGTGCAGGGGTGTGCACAGCAGCAAAAAGTATTATTTTTAGTATGCTTTTTGCTGCTGCAAATGCACACCCTTACATGTGGGGATGTTCCTCTAAGATCTAAGTCTAAGTTTCAGAATCTTAGAAAGCCACTCTTCCCTGGGCTAGCACATAGCAGTCACACACAAACAGGAAAGAGCTAGCATTATATCCACTGTGAATAAATGTTATGAAGCAGGAGACGTTTGAGTTCCAAAGTCAATGTCTGTTCATAAACCTTTAGTCTCACTTGATGAGTTTGGTAAAGAATTGTGGGTCTAAAAACAGATATTCTTAGGATGTAGAAAGATGGCATGGTATGTAATATAGTTGCACAATGTCTTGATTCCAAAACCTTGATTTTCTGAAAAGAGTAAACCAGGAACATTCAAACTTTTGACCGCTAAAACGGAAGCACCTTCCAGAATACCTGAATACAGCAAATTCCCCAAAGGTCAAAAGATTAGGAAAAAGTCCAGTACTAGTCAACCTAGTACTATGATTGTGTTGACGTGAAAGCCTGCATTTTCATAATTGTAAATATGCATCTGTAGATATCTGCATTGATGCCATCATTTGTCTGTCCACTTGTTACCCTGTTACCCCATCATTTTTTTTATGTAGAAACAATGACAACGAATAATTAGAGAAAATACAACTGTAGAAAGAATGGGCAGGTGCCAAAGCAAATGTAGGGAGAATTACCTGATGCCCCTTATGCAGCTGGTCATCAGAGAAGCTTTTCAAAAACACCCAGGACATTTAGTGGAGCAGGGAGAAGACAGACACCTCAATTCAGAACCATATGGTTAGGTCACTAATGTCTTGTACACCTCCAAAGGTCACATACAAAGCCTTTCTGAGGCTGATTTACCACTGCCTTCTACTCTGTGGGTGTGTCTATACAGGATGTTACATTGCTGTAGCTATGAGCTATGGCAATGTAACTCATGCCTACAGCAATGTAACATCGTTGAGCACAAACTGTTAAACTGCTAGTACTGTGCAACAGCAATGAGCTACTGCTCAGTAGGGTTGGGAATGACCCATGCAGCACCAGGACTGCACAGTGCCAGTGGTTACTGCAGAGTCATTTAGTACTTGTTATAGCAGTAACAACTGCACAGCAGTAACAACTGCACAGTTAGGTGCTCATGTAGATGCACCCACCGTTGCCATTAGCATCTGGGCAAAATGCTCATAAATTTTACCAAATTAGAACTGCTATGATGGCAAGCATCATATAAGTACTTAGCTTGATTCTGGGCACTTGGATCAATGGCAGAAAGACAATATGTCCCATATATTAGTTTCTGGAGTAACAGAAAAGTAAATAATCTTGTAAAGCAGGGGCAGATGCAGGGGGGTGTAGCAGTATGGTTGCACCCCTTTTCTCCCACTGCTGCCAATGTCCCTGGCTGACCTAGGAACAGGGGGAATGCCAGTGCTGCTCATGCTCCACCCAGCCAGGATGCCAGCCTAGGCAGGAGACAACAGTGTCAGGGGCAGAATTTCTCTTTCTTCATCTATTTCCTGATGCTACCTCAACCACAGGCTGGCTAGGAGCAGGAACTGAAAGAAGGATCCCACTCCTCATGACCACAGCTGTCAGTGGCTGATATAAGCATGGAGGGAGCTCCAGAGCTGCTTCTGCCCATGTAGAAAGCTGTAGGGAGCAGCTGAGCAGGGAATTGGGTTCAGCCAGGAACAATGGTGCCAGTGCATTGATTCCTGCTCTCAGCCAGTAAAGGAAGATCTGGGAGGAATTGGGAGCAGTGCAGAAAGAAGGAACCTACCTGATCACTATTCCCAGCCAAGCCTTAGCACCTATGCAGCCACTCTACAAAGCCCCTGGTTGGAGTGCAGCAAATGCAGTTCTGAGGCTCCCCCTGCTCCAAGTCAGCCAGGGACAGCAGAGATGGTGGAACAAGTCCTTCCCGCTGTGTGCACGTGCTCCCTGACCAGCTCCATGGTATCCCTCTGTTTGTAATCTGGCAACTTCTGTAGTTCTTCATTATAAGGAAAGCCCCCCCACAACCAATGCAGAGACAGCACTATGGGCATTTTTACACATGGTCTGGGAATCAGCGGGGCACTTTAATTAGAGCCGTGTAAGCGGCAGTGCCCAAACCAATTTTGTCACAAAGTTCGTGCAGTCCAGTCTCTAGGGTGCCACCTCCTTGGGCTGGATAGTTTGACATCCCACTTGGAAGGCACCCTCCCCAACTCACCTGCCACACCTTGACTTTGTGAGATTGAGGGAGGGTCCTTGGTCATCTGTGGGCATTCCTATGAGTGGCTCATATCACTGGTTCTCAGGGTTCTGCCTCCCCTTTCACCCCATCTACACACCAACTGGGCCTTATACTGGGAATCACACTATGGCTTCTTTAAACAAGGAGGGTGCCAAGCTGGCACTGCACTCAGCAACTGATTCAGCCCACTGTGTTCAGCAAAGAGTTGTTAGGCCCTCGGGTTAAAGACATCAACTTAGTTTTTTCAATAATTAAATGCTCCATACAATCCAGGACCAACACAAAGGTAGATCACTCTGCGCCCTCGATTCATTAATTTCCTAAAAGCTGAAATAAACCAAATCTGCAATAAAGAAATAGGCCAATCAGGTCCCACTTAATTCAGGTCCAAATCACTCGGTGCCATTCAGCAACATCAATTCATTTGTCCCCTCAGGGTTTAAAAAAATCAAATCCTCTTGGAATAAATAGTTCAAGTAAGTCTCAATCAGTCCATTGCCCCAAATTCATCAACTCAGTCACCCTGGGGCTTCTGTCAGAGGTGCCAATCTAGCTCACATTTGACTTAAATGTACCCAAAACTCAAACAGCAACTTTTAACAAAAATAAGCAGTGTGCTTTCAAGCTTGAGCACTTTCAGGTAACTCATATCCTCCAAGCAAGCAACTCCCTCCAGCATGGTGTTGTCAACAGGGGGCTTTGCCCATGCCACACTTCATTCACTCCCCTCCAGGGTACATGCCCCTGGGGCTGGAGACTCCTCTAAGGCTCTAGTCTAGGGAGCCAGTCCCCTCACCTGCTCACAGTGACCCTACTGGGGCTTTGCTATTGCTGGTGCTCTGATCCTTGCCTCCCAGCTTCCTAGAGTCCTTTCCCATCACTGGCTTGGGGCGCTGATATATGCCATCATCCCTGATGTGCCAGCCAATCCACAGCCAGCAAGAACTTGTAAAACAGGGCTTACACTGCGCCCATGGCTCCCCCACTGACGTCATCACCAGTCCTGCAAGTAAGTACACGCTGATTCCTGCCCTTACCAGATTAGCACCCAGTCCTTGGTCATAGCTGGGCACTCCTCCCAGGGTGCTATTACTCTAGCAGCACCCTGTGGAGAGCACCCTGCTGTGAAAAGCAGCTCCAAGAGACATTCTAATTGAAGTGCCCAGAGTGCCTCATGTATCAGCATCCCTGCACTTCAATATGACAGCAGGGGATGTTTATCTAAACCCGTCATACAAGCTTTAGTTAAAGTGACCCCACCACACTGATCCCACCATCAGTGAGACACTGATACACAAGACACGGAAGCTGGCTGAAGCTCAGAAATTACCATGCTCCAGCAGACCTGATTGAGTCTGCTCCAGTAGACTGTAATGTCAGTGTGTCAGAGCAGCCTCCTGGCTCATGTATAGGCATCCCTTGGCTCCTAACAGCTTCAGGGAGCCTATCCAAGAATGGACTATGGCCAAAGTACAGTGAGCTCTAGCCGTTTAGTAATAACATAAGGCACTGTTTGAAGCCAGCACAATTTAGAGCAACTCCATACATGGCACAGAATTAGGGAAGCACAACCACGCATCAACCTCATCCATTCTGGTGTTCAAAGTCCAATCCTTCAAACAAGTATGAAACCCTGGGACTGGTTTCCACAGTATAATAATCTGGCTGTAAGGCCAGAAAAGTTTGAATATATTACACAGATGATAAGGTTTTATCTATTTTGTTTACTCTGAGAAGGCAAAAATTTGTGCTTGATACTTTCAATATTTCTTTTACCATGCAAAGTTGTTTTTAATTTACAGATACTTCTCAGTACCTTTATAGCATTGTTTCTGCAACTGTACTGGGGAAAACTGCATGCATTTGGACAAATTCAATTTTAGCTGAGAATAATATTTCTCAATTAAATCAATAAAGATTTTTGTCATGTAATATTTTAAATTTTGTACATGGGGACTCTTATAGGTCCGTGTAAATTTATTAAATGAATCACTGTGATGGAATGTCTCTCGATACCTAGGAATATCCCAGGGTGACATGGGAGGAAGTTGCCAAGGAAACCAGACATGAAATTCGGAGCCTCCTTTAGGTGTTTTAAACTGATGGTTAAACTCTGTTGAGATTATCAGATATTATAAGAAGTTGTCATGGAAACAAAGTTCAACAAGTAGTTAATGAATAGCCAAGTTGGACAATTACAGCAGCCTGCAGTGTCAATATAAGTACCAACTTTAATAACCGTTAAAAATTCAAAATGTACAGTATTTTTCCCCTATGCAAATAAGATCATTGGTGCTTAGATACCATGGTGACAGGTGCCTTAGATAAACTATCAATAGACAGATTTCTTTTTAGGTTGAATGATAACTGTGCTTGATATCAGTCAAAATTCTTTGACCAACACCTAGAAACTTCTCCATAACTCAGAATTCCCTTGATTATTTCAGGTTTTATATAATTGGTTCTTAGTGTTTTGATGACTGATATTTTTAAAACACATTTTCTTTTCTGGATTGGCTTCTTCTTTCTGTCTGGGTTTGTTTTGTTGGTTTGGGGTTTAGTTTGGTTTTGTTTCCTTGGTTTTATTATTATTATTATTCCCTACCCAATTTTTTCTTAATAATGTTTTCCTGCTGCAATTATTTTAATCCCAGTAGCTCCTGTGGCAGAACATATTGATCGTTTTTCACCACTATCCACCTTAAGGAGTTAGCATTTTTCTCTCTCTGCTGTTTTATTTATCTCCTTTATTTCTTTTTGCATCTTTTCCTCCTTTATTAAGAACAATGTGTTTCTCAGGTTACACAGTTGTAGGCCTTTATAGTAACGTGATACTTGCATAATTATATCTATCAAATTCAAATAATGCTCAAGAATCCATTCAGTAATCTGCAGTCTTTTCTTTCTCTGTAGTTTAAATGAATCCATGATACTAACACATTCAGGAAGGTTAGTTGACATACACACCACAGCTGTAGGGGTACAGAACACACATTAACTCTGTCAGAGACAAATGGGGTAACATTTCCACTTGGAATTTTTTTCCAAAGCTGCCCACAATTTACTGTAATTTTTCTTTTCTCAACAACCAAATTAAACTAGTTTCTTCTTTAACTCTTTAATATTTATCTTCCAGCAAGATTTCCCCTAAGATCAGTTGCTCAAGAATGACACAGCATCCCAGTTTCCATCAGAGCTGCAGCGTGATACTTTCTAAAATTACAGCATGTAATGAAGTGAGTTTGGGCTCACAAAAGCTTATGCATCTCTGCTTTAGTCTATAAGATGCATCTTTACCTTGTCTGCAACCTTCTAAAATCAACACTGTTGATAAATGGCATGATAATATTTTAAGTCACAGTTATATTAAAAACATCACAATATTTTCCTTCAAACCTTGGCCGGAAGAGCAGGTTCATACAACTGGAGAATATGCCGCTTGTATCTCCTCAGTTTAGGGGGTTCTGGAAACAGAACAACCTATTAATGAGGTGCAGATTTTCTTCAGACAAGTCACTACCATCCTCCAATCCCCTTTACCACAGAACATTGTCTGCAATGCTACAGAGACAGTCTAGAGCTGATAGAGTTGGTTCTGCACTTGATAAATAGGCCTTTTGGCCCTTTCTGCACCCACTTTGCACCAACTTAATAAAGCTAAGTCAGTGTGAAATGACCACAGCACAGTCATGAATTCCTTTCTCTCTGGATCCATCTATCTACTGCATTTACAGTCTCATGTCTGGTCCCTTGTATTAAACTCCATTGATCTGAGGTTGTGCAAGCATAAAGTTGGTCTATTGAAGTAGGTAATCCAACCCAAAGACTGCAAAACATTTTAGTCAATGAGGGCCAGATCCTCCGCTGTCTTATATATTCTGTTCATAGTGAATGTAAAATATTAGCAAATCAGTGAAAAGTTGTAGCTTTTCACATTCATTTGCAAAATAATAAAAATGCTACACAAGGCATAAGGCAGTGAAGAATCTAGGGTTGCCTACTCTCGTATTGCTATGGCAAGGTTTGTAATACTGAGGATATGTCTACTCTGTGACAGCAGCATGCCCTGGCCAGCCTTCTCCTGAGGCCTTGCTTCTCTTGGCTGCTCTCAAAACCTGGCATTCTTGAGTGCGATTTCAGAAGGACTTCAAGTGGCATGTTTCAACATTTGGAGCATGCAAATGGGAGCAGATGGGTAGGGTGTACTTGGGAGTAGCCAGATCAGAACATACTGGCACTGCCATATAAACCCATCCTTAGTGTTTCCCCAAGTCTGAGTCATGTAATGCCATGAGTATCTCAGATATCATATACAAAAAAGAGTGGCTAATCTTTGTGAATGTGGAGAAAAACTTAAAATATGAACTTAGCATAATGGAAACATTCAAAATACAGATGGCATATCCAAAAAGCCCATATTTTTTATTCTTTAAAAGATCTCATGGTTCTGGGACCATAGCACGTGAATTTGGAAGGATTAGGGTTGGCAGTTCTGAAAGGATTAGGGTTGGCAGGTCTATTTGTAATGGGAATGAGTGCCCTTGGACAAGATGCTTGACTTCTTTTTGCCTCATTCTTCCCAACAGAAAAACAGAATAAAATAAGGACTTTACCAAGTACCAGGTGCTGCATCTGAGCTACGCAAGATAGAATAAGACAGAAAAAAATAATAATTT
The DNA here is from genome assembly GCF_052110815.1 of Crocodylus siamensis. Classification (NCBI taxonomy): domain Eukaryota; kingdom Metazoa; phylum Chordata; order Crocodylia; family Crocodylidae; genus Crocodylus; species Crocodylus siamensis. The sequence continues at coordinate 171,937,641 of NC_143397.1, read as the reverse complement.
GTTGTCATTGCAATGCGATGGTTAAGCCTGCTTTGCCATTTCAGATACATTTGGCAACCCGCATAATTCTGTAATTGTATGGCTTTGTATTAAACACAATAGAGTAACCTTGAATCAGACTGCCTGACAACACAGTCAATTAACTACTTACATGAGGACAAATACTTGAATATATGCTATGACTTCTTAATGGTACCTTACATTTCTCTCGCACATTGCATTCGGTGAACTCAAGGCTGTTGGTTGTTCAAATGCATGATGTGAGTTAAAGTCCTCTGAAGGAAAGGCATTTGCCTCTTATGCATCAACAGTTTCAAACTTTCAGCTATTGGATGCAATAGAATATTAATTTAACAGCATCTTTAAGGATAAGAAATCTGTTTTTTTAATGTTGTATTTTAGTCAAGGACATTGAGAAGTGACAGAAAACTAGTAATCAAGGTTAAAAAAATCCCCTGTAGAGGGCAGGAAGACTCTATTTTACCTCATTAAAAGCCTCTTGACTGGAGCCTAGGGTTTTTATTTTCTTACCATCCTCTGAAATACTGGATTTTGGCCAAAGTTAAGGGTGAGAAATGCTATGATGCTCCTTGTGGTACTAAAAAATCTCTTGGATGCTTGACTTGTTTAGCCATGTTTGTGCTCAAAGGGTCAAGCTAACTGCCCGATCTGAAGTCAGGAAGAATGTTTCTTCTAGCCCAGGCTCCAGTAACCATTGGGAGGATGGAGAAGTTACCTTCTTCTCTAATGTGGGGCACAGCCTACCTTTTAGGGTTACATTTTACCTGAAAAATCCCGTGCCACTGCAAAGGCCCAAGATATCGGTGATGCCCTGGTCTCTCCTGTTTTCTTCCTGTGGCTCATTTTAATTTTTAAGGAGTTAGGGATTTTTTTTTGTACTGAAGGTCCTATGTTTGTCCTGGGGCATTAGGAGCTGCTTTGGGGCTGTGGTATACAAAAGGAGCCAGAGTGGGTTTCCTTGTAAACCCTTTGGGACTAAACATGCTTGCTTGCAACCACAGGTGTCTGAATTGGGTGGTCTCTTCCAGCCCTATATTCCCAATGTGCATAAATTTCCTGAGAACTTAAGTAAAGTGATTATTTTTTCTAACACTTTCTCAGCTGTTTATATTAAACAGACCTATTACTTGTGTAAGTAATATGACAAGTGTCAGTGGGGCTATTTATTTGTATAAGTGCTCACCAACAGGAACAAAATGATCTTTTCATAGGTGAGAAATGAGAAATAATATTACCTATTTCATATAATAGAGCATGAATTTCACATTTTGGATAGTCACGGTAGACTATGCAAATATCTGCGGTCCAGTAATTATTCACTGAAGAAATATATAAATAAACTTGAAAAATGAATAAATCTCAGAAAATTGCAGCTGGCTTATGGATAACATGGCACAATTCCTCAGAATCATCCTTATGAATTATTTTCCTTATGAAGTATCTATCCAGCTATAATCATGATAAATATGAATTTAAAAAAATCGACAGACCTATTTCAGTTGCCATATTCTCAAAGGGAGAAAATTAGTGTAATTTTATTTTGAAAAAATATAGCCATCACACCAGACCTTTGCCAGGAGATATCTATTAAATATAGCTGACACCCATTTGCAGCAATACCTCATAAGAGCAACAGCCACGTAGTAGCAACATTTCCTTTAGGAACATTTTCCCTACCATGGATTCAGATGACCGTTCATATTTCAGCCATAGCCACTTAGGAGCAACATAGCATTAGGCCACATACATGGCATTGGTTGTAATAAATATAAAACCAATCTTTTCTAGGCACTTCAAACCAGGAGCAAAATAAAGGAAACTCAACTATTAGTGAGTATGTCAGAAGCAGTTCTTCAGGCCATTAGTATTCACTTATGTAATTTAAAGTGTTTTGTTTCCTGTGTTATGGGACATTCAGACAAAAAATCCTTAGTGGATGAACAGTCTTAAATATCTTGTAGATAACTTCCCAGTCGAAAGAGATGCAAAAATCTAGAACTCTTGGTTCAGAGATGATACCTTTTTTAGACCAGCTGAGAAATTGCAAAAAAATATAAATATATTTTTCTGCAAGCTTTTGGGTTAATACACCCTTCAACAGGCTCAAGGAAAGTTAAAGATGGTAAAAAGTCCCCATACATAAAACAGAAAATCTTAACAGAATAGTAAAGTTGTACACAAATCAACAAAAGGAATCCTTCACAGTGAAACAAGAGTGTATCACAAGTTTTCTAGTCCCACTGCAGGCTGCAAAACACTGTTCTGCAGTGGTTTACAAGGGTGAACCACAGAAAGAGAACAAGAGAAGATTTTCTGATATCAGATAATTCTAATCCTATCCTGTAGGAAACCAACAAGTGCTCCACTGATCACTGGGGCTAGGTCCAAAAGAGCCAGGGAAGCAGTGGCTGCCTTGTGTAGCCACATCATTGTGTTACAGGGAAAGATGTACAAGGAGATAACATGCTGTGCAGTGTTTTAGTAAACAGACCAATCGATCAATTTGCTATTGCTTTTATGTGATTTACTGTGACCTATTTAAAGGTTTGCATGCAACTTTGTTTCCTCAAGATTTTCCAAGCATTTGCACATGACCATAGTGCACAACCAAAAGTTAATATAGACAGTAAGAAAAGTATTAAGGTAATAAAAATACTGCATTAAGAACCAATACAAGCAGCCAAGAGCCCAGCAAGTGAAGTCTGTATATCAACACAAAATGGAAAACACTATTGTTAGGGTAACAATATTTGGATTTTGGGGAGCACTGGGTGTGCAGCTGAATAAAGGCTTTTTCCTGTGTCTCAGCAAAAGGCTGGATGATATATTAAAAGTAACCAAAATCCACTGGTCACAAGGCTGGATGATATATTAAAAGTAACTAACTTTGCTAATGCTTTAGTAAGTGGCTTCCTAACAAAAGGATAGTGTGTAAAGTGCATGATGTGTTGATACAGACCAATGGCTATTGTTAGGGGACAAAGCAGGAGTACGGCCTTGGAGATGGTGCTGAACTCAGCAAGAAACCAGAAAGAACCAGCAAGAAACTACAACTGACCAGGAGAAGATCTGTGGGGGGGAGGGTCAAAGTCTTAGACATGTGGTCCTAACAAAGAGGCATGTAAATGAATGAAATGCATAGCCAATACCATGCCAAGGAAGCAAACAGTAAACAGAGGCAGAGCTTAAGATAGGAAGAGAAATGGGTGGAACCAAAGGAGGGACATAGGTGAGGTAAATGTTGATGAGTATGAACCAAGGTGTATAAATGTTGGAAAAGAACTATTGCTTGGGGCAGGTCCCCTGGTTCATGGGCTGTGCGTCTGTGAGGGACCCTTGTCTGAAGCTGTCTCCATTCTGAATAAAGCTCTTGCGAGCAATGTGTGCTGGTGTTTGCTCCCTGCTTGCTCTGGCTAAAGAATAACAGGATCCACGAGCGATTAAACCATCATCGCCCTAGTCATTGGGAGCTGCATGGAGTCGGCGTCTAACAACTAGACATGGAGGAGGAGGAATACACATACTCATCAAGTAGCACAGGGTCAGAGGAGGGACACACGGAAGTGCTCTGGGTTACAATACAAGGCAGTCGAGGGGAAAGACACTTAACGGTGGGGGTCTACTACAGACCACCCAACCAAGGGGAAGAGCTAAACCAGGAATTCTTAAGTCAGCTCACAGAGGTAGTTAGGTCAAAGGACGTGGTCATCATGGGTGACCTGAACTTTCCAGACATCTGCTGGGAAGAGCAGTCAGCCAGGTCTGACCGCTCACATAGGTTCCTAGCCCAAATGCAGGACCTCCTTCTAGCCCAAGAGGTGCACACACCTTGTTGGACCTGGTGCTGGCCACCGGTGATGACCTGGTGAGGGAGCTGCGGGTGCTCAACCACCTGGGTGACAGTGATCATCGCCTGCTGGAATTCACCATCCAGCGCAAGGTGGCAAAGGCCTACAGCAAGGCAGCAGACCTAGATTTCAGAAGGGCAGACTTCAATGAGCTAAAGAGAATAGTCAGGGAAGCACTGAGGTCCCGGAGGGGAGGGGACCCAGGTGTCCAAGACGAGTGGTTGCTTCTTAAGGAGATGATCCTCCAAGCCCAAAGGAAGGTATTCCTAACACGGATCAAAGGGAGCAGGAGGGCGCAAAAGCCCCTACAGCTCATCAAAAACATCCGGGGATGTCTTCTAGCTAAAAGAGAGGCATACACACAATGGAAGGGAGGGGCCATCACCAGGGAGGACTACACTGCTGTTGCTCGGTGATGCGGGGGGCAGTCAGGAAGGCCAAGGCGGAGATGGAACTGGGACTAGCTACCCGGATCAAGGACAACAAGAAGTCCTTTTTTAAATACACAGGGGGGCAAAATGAAGGTACTGGGTAACGTGGGGCCCCTGCAAGACATGCTAGGAAATTTGGTCGTTACACCAGATGACAAAGCTAACCTATTTAATGACTTCTTTACCTCCATTTTCCTAAGCAAGGACCAGATCAGCCCCTCCACTGGGCCCCCCCTCAGGCCCCAGGGGAGGTGCACCTAGGCCATGGGTCAGTGAAGATCTAGTCAGGGAACTTCTGGAGGGACTGGATGTATTTAAATCAGCTGGTCTGAACGATCTCCACCCCAGAGTGCTTAGGGAATTAGCTGAGGTCATTGCAGGACCCCTGGCACAGCTGTACGAGCATCGTGGTGCTCTGCTGTGGTGCCAGAGGACTGGAAGAGAGCCAATGAGGTTCCCATCTTCAAAAAAGGGGGGAGGGAGGGAGGAGGACCCAGGAAACTATAGGCCAGTTAGTCTTACCTTGATCTTGGGTAAGCTTTTTGTGAGAATTATTCTGGCACATGTCCATGATAGGCAACCAACACGGGTTCATTAGAGGCAGGTCCTGTCAGACCAACGTGGTGGCCTTCTACAACCAGGTGACCAAATCCTTAGATGCAGGGGTAGCAGTGGACATAGTCTTCCTGGACTTTAGGAAGGCCTTCGACACTGTCTCTCACCCCATTCTCATTAAAAAACTGGGGGACTGTGGTGTCGACACCTACACAGTCAAATGGGTCACCAAGTGGCTCGAGGGCCACACCCAGAGAGTGGTAGTGGATGGGTCATTTTCAACCTGGAGGGATGTGGGCAGTGGGGTCTCCCAGAGCTCAGTCCTTGGGCCCACACTGTTCAACATCCTCATCTGTGACTTGGACGGGGGGCTAAAAAGCATCCTGTTCAAATTTCCTGATGACACTAAGATATGGGGGGACGTTGGCACACTAGAAGGGAGAAATAGGCTATGATCAGACCTAGACTGGTTACAAGGGTGGGCGGATGAGAACAGGATGGGTTTCAGCACTGACAAGTGCAAGGTGCTGCACCTGGGGAGGAAGAATCAGCACCATACCTGCAGGCTGGGGAACTCCCTTCTCATCAGTACAGAGGCAGAAAAGGATCTTGGAGTCATCATTGATGCCAAGATGAACATGGGCCGGCAGTGTGGGGATGCAGTCAGGAAGGCCAACCTCACCTTGTCATTGCATCCACAGATGCATCTCAAGCAGGTCCAAGGAGGTGATGCTCCCCCTCTATGCGGCACTGGTCAGGCCGCAGCTGGAGTACCACGTCCAGTTCTGGGCGCCGCACTTCAAGAAGGATGTGGACAACATGGAGAGGGTCCAGAAGAGGGCCACTCTCATGATCGGGGGCAGCAGGGAAGGCCCTACGAGGAGAGGCTACGGGACCTGAACCTGTTCAGCCTCCAAAAGAGAAGGCTGAGGGGGGATCTAGTGGCCATTTACAAACTAGTCAGAGGGGACCAGCAGGCATTGGGGGAGTCCCTGTTCCCCTGAGCACTACCAGGAGTAACTAGGAATAACGGTCACAAGCTGACAGGGGGTAGAATGAGACTAGACATCAGGAGGCGCTACTTCACTGTCAGAGTGGCTAGGATCTGGAACCAACTTCCAAGCAAAGTGGTGCTGGCTCCTACGCTGGGGGTCTTTAAGACAAAGCTATACAATCACCATGCTGGGGTCATTTGACCCCAGTACTCTTTCCTGCCATGGCAGGGCGTCAGACTTGATGATCTGTTCAGGTCCCTTCTGACCCTACTAACCAGGAAACTATGAAACTATATACAATAAAAACTGAAAATGTCAATGATCAGAGCAATCTCATTGGTGCTGGAATTGCACCTCATCTGCATACCTGTCTTTTTGCCCTGAAGGTTGAATGAACAGGATACAGAAGATCATACAATTTTCCATGCCTGAATTCAAGAATTTGGGGAGGGAGCAGGGAGCCTGTTTGGCAGGGTCATGACAGGACCATCCAAAGGTATATTCGGGGGGGGGGGGGGAAGGTGATGGTACAGTTATGCCCCTCTTCAATTCCTGCTCTACTCAAAATTTAAAATAAACTGCCCAGCAAGTACCACTGCATTTCTATTTAGGCAGACCTGAGGGAGTCAATTGACTTTATGGGACATTATTATCTATTTGATTCCTGATCTTCACTCCATTGGTGTTACAACCCTTCATCTTCCACCAGTCAAGCTCTCCTTTCTGCTACCATTATCTTGTCTGTTATCAACTCCTAGTAATATTTCTCTGCTCACTCCCCAGCGTGTCCAGTAAAGGTATACCACTACCTAGGAACCTGTACTGGGTGGCTTTGTTCCTAGGGGATTCGAGCCCACAACAAATCAGAAAGAGGGAGGGGCAGGGATGAATGCAGGCCAGGCTGTGTTTGTTTCTGTCTGTGGAGGGCAGTGAAGGCCAACTATGGGCATGCTGTGGGAAGGGGAGGAGAGGCAGCATAACCTACTTGTCTCATGACTGAGGGGTGCAGGGAGCTTTTTGGGAGGAGTTCTGAATGAAGAGGACTCTCAGGGGCTGTGAGGGGCTGTTATGCAAGTATTTGGTCATTTGGCAACTAATCAGCCAGTCAGGTAGGATGAGCAGGCTATGGGAAGTTCACGGCAACCATGGAAAGTTTGTCGCGACTGAAAATCTCAACTTATACAAAATATCCTCAAGCATCATCAGCCAGGACTGGGGAAAAGTTCAGGAGAACATAAAAAGAATGCAAAAGCCTACTAACATCAAATATTTCTTTTCTTCCTTCTTCCTAACCAGACTACGTTCCATAAACTAAAGGTACCAGGTAGCCAAGCACCAAGGGGCTTTTCCTCTTAACAGATTCAGTGGGACTTATAATCAATAGGTTATTTTAATGGTAGTCCCAATATAAAAGATGAAAAAGAGTAGAAGGTGGACAGATGGATGGACAGACAGACAAATTCGTGCCTACTAAACCTCTAATCAGGAAAAATTTTAGTAGTAAACAATTCAATTATAAGTAGAATAATTTCTTTGCACATATTTAATTTCTCCCCTTATTTAGAATCTGTCATCTGGTAAGAGAAAGTAGGGGAGAGGCACCCTCAGCCGAAGGCCACCCAGAGCAAGAAACATGGTTCTTAATAGTAATTTTATCAAGCTGTTGAAATTCTCCCACTTATGCTCCCTCCAGCTTCACCCATAATAACAACAGGGATGGTGATAGCCTCTTGCCAGGTGTAGCTTAGTTGCCGTTTCCTCTTGAATGCAGTTTTGGGGCAGATCTCCAAACAGGCTGATGGACATCTGTTGCTCTGGGCACCTGGTCTGGTTCAAGGATCTGTTCCTGTTTCTCCATTCTTCTCCAGCGTTAGCCCCTATGCCTCGAAAAGCGACTATTCTACCTCCAAAGCTCATTGTGCATGCTGGCAGGCTCCACAATAAGAAAAGCGATGAGCACCTGGTCAACTACTTTCTAATAGCATTGAGAAGTTATTGGACATGTTGTTAGCACCTTTTATCTTTTTGGAGTGACCCACAGAAGTTTTGCTTGACCCTGGCCTGGTTTCCTGATCTGGCTTAGAGTATAGGTTAAAGCAAGATCAGGAAGCCTCAGTTCAAAACTGACCTAAACGTGGGGGAGGGAATGGTAGGGGAGTTTGTACTAAAACCTGGTTCAAAGCCTAAGGCTTGTTGTGAAAATGTACCAACTAGCTGATGTACTATCCAGCTGCACCCTAGGAAAAATAGTGGCTGAAATCCATTAAAATAACTGATTGTACTTATTTACTATCACAAACACCAAAAAGAAAAAAGAATGAGAGAGAATATGAAAGAAGAGCAACAAAAAGCAGGGCGGGAAAGCCTGCACACGCACACATACACATATGCATATATATTTATATGCACATGCTGCTCAACATGATATGCATTTTCTTTCTTTGTCCTGAATATCCTTAGGTGAAAAACACTGACATACAATATATTTTGGGTTATGGATCTACAGTTTCACATGTAAAATACAGCTTTCTGTGTCAAGTATATGCTGTAGATATTCAAGACAGTAATTTCTAATTAATAGATCAGCAATTTAGGGAGAAGGGGTGGGGTAACAAAATATCCTACTTTGACTTACAGAATAAGAAAGTATGACTTTGCCTAAAGCCTCCAATAATAAATTATAAACTTAACTGGGCTATGAAGTGACCAGGATACTTTTCTCACCTCTGTTCCCACTGTCTACCCATTCCTCAGTGCTGGATTCTTTAAACTTTACCACAACTTGCTGGTAAATAGTCTGGATTAAAATGAGGTGCATAATAAAGGGCAGATATGACCATGTGTTGCATGTTGTTAGTTCTTGATAGCCTGACAACAGACATTTGTGTGTGTGTGTTTTAATAGTTTTCTAAGAGATGAAGATGAATGGACAGGCCTCTAGTGCCACCATCAGTGGTTTTCAATATTTGCTCCTCTTTTTCTAGATTGACAGCCAACACTGCTAAAATGCTGGGTGTTTAGAAAGAGATATTACTTTGTACAGTAGCCCAGTAATACTGTTCTCAAACATCACCAGCAGCAGAAGAGGCAGTGACATACCAATCTGATTTAGAATTGTTTGATGATCCCTATGTCTCCTTTCAATTTTCTCCATCGTGATATTTTTTCCCCTTTTTCATCATGCTTGACAGTTGAATCAGAGCTTTGTTACATGCACTTAACCTATGGTAGTTGGCTGGTGAGATAAAATATCACTCAAAACACAGATCCCATACAAAATGTATATGTACTGTAACTACAAGTTTGTACTAAGCAGGTTGTTGATGCATAGGTAACATATTACATGCTAACCAAGATAGAATATTCACACAATATGATAATTGTACTGTTGCAGGGAACCTAGACCTCTCTTAGCTGGGCATGTCTATTATTTAAATCTAAAAGAAAAAGTAAAATATTATTAGCTGAGGCTGCAATTCAAGGATGACTAATGGAGTTAAATGCCCAGGTCCTACTGAAATTCAGTGAATTTGGATATATACATAAAACCCATATGCTGTTTTGAAAACTCCAGTCTCAACTATTTTATCTGTAGCATAAATTGGGGGATCAGTTGTTGTGACCAGTGCCATCTTGTTGCTTGATTACAATATGTTGTAGTAATCTCTAATGTACTATACTCAATTTTAGTTATTTTAAGGACACCCTCCTGTTAAAACCATGTCTGATGAAGATGGGATAGGTAAATATACAAGTGGCTTAGCCCATTTGACTCTGATCCAGTTAATTGCTTATGATGACGCAAGGCTCTCTTTTTAAAAAAAACAAAACAACATTTGCTGGAGCCCGGAGTTACCTTTCTGATCTTTTCCATTGCACATGGCTGAGCATTCTGTCCACTTAAGCTGCGGAGAGACAACCATCTATAAAATAGTTAAAATTGTGTAAGGCCAGATTTTTCATATGTGAAACTTTCCAGAAATATAACAATGTTTCACTAAATATTTTAAAGGTCAGTAACTGAGTTGTACAGACATCATGTCCATTGTTTTAGAAACTCCCAGTTCATTCTTCTACCACTTCATCTGGAAATTCAGTTCGTTATGCTGATCCTGGAATTCTACCATTATATACTCAGATTTCTTATCCTCACTCTGAAAATCCTAACTATGATGCTCCTTACTTCTTTGTCTCATAACAGATCCCATAATTCCACTCTGCCCTTGATGCCATCCTTAACTCTCCTCTGGTCTGCTTCTCCAATAACCATCTCTTTCTTGCATCTTTTTCCACACTGCTCCAAATGATAAACTGATCTTCAAGGCCAGTACTATTTCCTACAAATCTCTCTGGAAGACCTATTTTTTTCATTACATTTACACAGAATATAGGTTGGGGGCAAGGAAGTAAAGTTATTATTTTCAGTTGTTCATTCAGAAGGCAGAGAGACATCTGTCCTGCTCAAGAGCACTGCAGTTAATAGTGGTCTTTGTAAAGACAGAAGACACCCTAATGCTGAAGAACAACTTCCCAAAGAAGGTAACACTGAACTTAAGCCTGACTGCTTTCACACCATTTTTCAGGAATCACCTTCCTGAAATGAATGAAGGCAAGAAATGGCAACATCAAGAGTAAATGTCAAAAAGCTCTCTTAATGAAGAGAGACAAAAAGTAGAGTCACTTATTCATGCCATTGTAAGTACTTCTGTGTCAATGTGAACTTCTGCGGGTAATACCAAGATTATTAAAATAGAGACCTCCTTAAAAACACCTAAGATAGAGCTAAAATGTCTGTAACAGCAATAAATGCCCATTTTGGGTGGACAGACAAGATATATTACATATATGTCTGCATTTCTACAAATGTGCTCATTCTTTCAAACCAGGTAACTGGCATCACAAATTACATGAACTGGTTACATTAAGATAGATAAAAATAAACTTCCACTTGCAATATAGCCACAGTGAGAGACAGCTAGACTGCCTTGATCTACTCTGTAAGTTACAGGCAAACTGTTGGTGCAGTATAGGATAGGCCCTGGCCCTGCACCCAGTGGGACTGTGCTGTACAGATGTGACCTTACCCAGTCTTCACACACAGCTGTGGTTTCCCTATTCTCGCCTGCCACATCTTGATGTCACCCTAGTTATTGTTGGGAGACAGTTTACTTCAGCTGCACGTTATTAACGGAGAAGTGGGTCCAAATCTTCCTTGGGGCTCCAACCTCCCCTACACCTAGTCCTAATGCCACCCTGTTGGTAACATGTCCATTATGCCCTTGTTCTCTATGGGCGATAGTCTTCAGTCTGATTTGCAAAGAAAAATGGTGTATAACTTAAAGATGGAGCACGATCCAGGTAAGTTCTGTCAAGTAGAGTCCTTCTTCTTGCATGCTGAGCCTGCCAGTCAGGAAACGGCTCAGTCCTGGGGTTGTGGGTCGTACTTCACTGCCCGACCCTCATGAAGAAATTAATTGGAATGAAAAGAAAACAGGTGGGCCCTCCAGGCCCCCTACTACCCACAGCTTAGGCACTTCTGTGTCTGTTCAGGGAGGACCTTAGCAGCACCTGCTGCCTTCCCTGGTGTGTCAGGGTAGTCCTCCCACCCTCCATTCCTACGCTTTGAGTGAGCCTGAAGCCCGACTGTTGTGAGGTGTCCATTGCTGGTGGCAATCCCTCAGCTCCACTTTCCCCCAGGCTTCCGCAGCTTTTAAGTAATAAAAGAAAAAAAAAATGAAATAAACAAAACCATGTGGGGTGCTGCCGCTGATGCTGACGGCCGATTCCTCCAGCGCATCATCCTGCCAATGTTTCCTACCTTCCCTGCTGCCCCAGCCTTCCCAGTTCTTTCTTAAACTATTGGAGCCCTTCCAGGCTCCTGGGACTTGGCTTTCTCAGCTCCACTCACTCCAGAGGCATCCAGCCATGTCTTCTTGGTTTGCCTCCTCCCTCTGGCATTTCTCTGTCTTCTCAGCCCTGGCACTGGGCCAGAAAACCCCTATGCTGCCTCAGGTGAGGCCGAGCTTGATCAAGCAGCTGTTCATGAACTGGGCTGGTCCCCTGTTGCAGCAAGAGGCACCAAGCTTTGCCTTCAGAAGTCTCATCACTTGCTTGGTCTGGTTACACACCATCAAGTTGATTCACCTCCTCAACTTAGCCCAGTCCACCTAGTTCTCAGCAAAAGCCCTGGTCAACCAGAGTGCAGCTGGGTCTGTACTCTGTTCATTTTGCTTTGCACCTTTTGACTGAAGTGAAAGTTGCCCTCTCCATTGATGTACCTGCTGCTCTGAAGGATCAACTCTGCACACAAGGCCTCCGCAATGGCAGCTTGGTAGGCAAGCCACTCCCCCACAATTGCTGCCTATTTTTTGAGCTGTGGAAAATGATGATAGGGCTGGGCCCAGTACCCTGCTGTTCAGCATCATCATGCCCATTGTTGACTCTGGATTTAGGTTCCAGATACCTTGTTCTGAGGGGACCTACCCTTAGACCGAACACAACTTTTCCATTCAATAATAGGCAAATTTTTTGATAAACTGTGATAACAGAAAAAAATACATTCAAGCAAGAGATTCTATATATCTACCAAATCCTAGGGCTGTCATCAGAGTCAAAGTACATCTGGCCAGGCTGCAGCCTTCACCCTGAGGCCCTGTCTTACGTGTCAGATGTCAGCAGCCTGGAGGTGGGATGCCAAGGCACACATCCCCTCCAGTATGGTGGATGAGAGGGGCTGGTGATGTGCCCTCTGTCTATGGTGGCCTTGGGTACCCTCCCAGGGGATGGGGACCCCTCTTAGGGACTCTCTCGGGATGGAGAAGAGGGACCCTTTGTTACTGTCATGTCTCTGCTTTTGTATTCTCCTTCTCTCCTGATGATTCTTCATCCATGGCTATCACTGGTTGGTCTCTCTATGTTGACATATGTTCATGTAGTTCATCATATGCACACATACTAATTTGGTCTTTCCAGGCTTCTTTCTGATTTGGTCTGTCCCTCCAGAACACAAGCCCCCCTGCTCTGGGGCCTTATTAGTTGGTGCCGCCTTATCTCATGTTATGGAACAGTGTGGTACATGCCGCCCTCTTTCCCATGCCCCCCTCTTCCCTGGACTGCCCCCAACTGCAACCATTCTTTGCCGCCCTCAGTGCCCTCTTTGTCATACTGCATTTGGAATTCTGCAAAATTGTACACATTTTCTCTATCCCATAGCAAGTGGCCGAAGGGAGCAAGATCTGCCTGGCCAATTTCCTGCTGGGGCAGGTCAAGATCGTGACTCTGAAATGCCACAGAAACTGGCTTGCAGGGGCCAGCTCTGACAATGACTTCCAATTCTTCCACTTCTTGGTCCAGACGTGTCACATTTGAGTTTGGACACTTCACTTGCAACAGAACAGGAACCAGTTTGTGTTGCACTGGGCTACTGCAAGGCAGAAGATAGAAAGCTAGTCCTAAATGTGTAATCCCGTAAAGGTTATTGGGAAAGGGGGTTTCAAACTCAGGAGACACGAGCATTTTCATTACAAGTGCTTTATGGTCAGCCCCTAGGAGGACTACACACTTTTGAACTTTCACTTTTTGTTGGTAATATTTTTATAATAAAGATTTTTAAAGTCTCTCTCTCCCAGACACACACACACAGTATCCAAACTGATAAGCACTGTTTGCTAATCCTCAAGTATTGCTAATGAAGATAAGTAATCCTCTCTAATCAAATCTATATGAAGCTTCCATTTTTTCCATAATAAAACATTTGTGTTACAGATGCCCTGGCAGATTCTACCATTTTGCCATTTTATTGATTCTTAAATAGGAAAGCTATCATACTTCTGACTGCTTCTCATGAGGAGACTAATTAGATTATTTGATCATCTGGTTAATCAAAGCAGGAAATACTTAAGTGTCACAGCTGGTCTCAGACTAAGTATCTAATACCAAGATTTTAAATGAAAACTATGATGTTTTCACTGGGTAAGAATTTCAAAAATGGCTAGAGAGTAAAAACAATACATATCATCTCATAGCTTATGCCTAAAAAGGAAACCTCAACACATCATTATATATAGATATAATTCCATTGTTCTTCTTCCCTCTCTTAAAGACATTTTCTGCAATGATCAGTTCTCAGAAAGAATCAGAGAACTATGCAGATCTCCAATAAAGATTTAATGTTGGCAATGTTTTCATTTTAGCTGAGTCCTCAATACATACTATTTTTGCTATGTAGCTGGCACTACAAATGGACTGGTTCAATGAAAATGTTTGTGTATGAGAGAAATATGATATCACCAACACACTGAGCACATTCCCACTGTCTGTCTTGTCTTCACTTGCACATATTCAAATCATGAAAATACAAGCACAGTGAAAAACTAATCTCTTCCTACATTTTACAAGTATATAACTTATATTGTGCTTTTTAACCCAGTATACAAGATGACAATGGAAAATGTATTCATGTAGACACAAAGTTACACCCAGTTTAATCATTTCAGCAATCTCATTTTAGCAAAATCAAATTCAATTCCCCATCATTACTAAATAGGGTGGCACAAGGCCTTTGAGATCTAGTCATGGCCTCAAAGTAACAGTGGGGCCTTGGATAAATTTAATCTCTATGCCTCATTTTCCTTCATATGTAGTTAGCAGTTCTTAGCTTCTTTTTGTAAAGCACTCTGAGGTATATTCTTGGTGACTGCTAAGAGCAATATATTTTCATTATGTAATAAGTATGGAACGTAGTGACCACACAAAACAGCATAATCCTGTAACATGCATCCTCACAACCTATCCACGCAGACAAAATTCAAGCTATTCAATTTTCCTGTCCCCATAAAAGATACCCTTCAAATGATATAGGTAGCACTGTAAAAAAAAAAATGGAAAAATTGATCCATATAGTTTTATTTTAATATGCTCCTATGTTTCTATAGTTTCATATTTATTTTGTGTTCGTTCATGTTAAACTTGAGGTTTACTAAGTAGAAGAAAATTGTATTGTGTAAAGCAACTTTTCTGCTTTACATGACTGTAGCATTATTTACAGTCATATCGTGTCCTTCCTCTTTTCGTCCTTACCAAAAGCAAAAAGTCCTTGTAATATTGACTATGTCACAAATTGCTCTTTGTAATCTAATCCAATTTATTTTTTCTTTAATGAGTTTGACTGCAGGACACCCAGGACTTTGGGCAGAAGGACAGGTCAGTCACTTTTTCTTTGGGAAAGCATTGTTTTTATTTCAGAATTGTCTCTTTGATCTTACATGAAACAGTAGATGAGCCATGACCCACCGGAAAGGACGTGCTTTCTTTCTGATCTCGGCCTAACTTCAGGATTATTGCAATGTACAAAATAATGAAGTATATAAGTCAAAGAGTTCAAATGACACATGCAATAGTTTTAGGAGAGCAGCACTGTCTTTTAAAAATGTTATTTTCAAAAAATGATATTTTGGAACAATAGCAAATAACATTTCATTATAAACATGTACTACTTATCTGAAATATCAAGCAAATTTTAGAAGCCTAAATAAAAACGTAGATTCCTAACTTCAGGAAACAAGCTTTGAAAATTATGATCCTTATCTCTGTCAGATTGTACCTACCATTTTTCAAGCAACATCTGGAGGAGACTTAAGACAAAAAAAAAAATCATAATTTGTTAACTTTAGTTTATGTATCTGAGAGCACTGTGTCAATCACTTTCCCTTCCTGATACCTATCTTGCTGTGTATCTCAAATTGATTTAAACCTTTAAAAAAAAACGACTAGCTTTATGGTGATGTTTTTCTTTAAATCTGCAGCTAGTGCAACATCCTTGAGTGTGTTACTGGCAGAGATTGAACTCAGGACTTCTAGGTCTGAAACAATGGTTCTCAAACTTTTTAGCCTCAAGAGAGCCCTGGTTACACTCAAGGCACTCCTTGGAAAATGCCAGCTTAGTCTTCACCCTTTTTTTGTTTTTTACTACAGAAAAATATTAGAGCAATTCTTCTGTTGCAAAGACCTCAAACCACAACAGGTCAGAATGTTGTTGGCATTATGGATTCCTTTTTTAAATCTCTGGGTTTACCTTATGAATCATGCCTAGGCATTTCCACACCTAACCATGCTAATAATACATGATGGCATCCTTAAAAGGATCTCAAGGCACCCAAGTTTTCCACAGCACCCAGGCTGAGAACCACTGGACAGAAAGGATAAACCTTTGAGGTAGAATACAAGTTGCTGAAAGCTGTACAGACCTAAACCTTTACATAGTCTGCCCAGACAAATGAGGATCATAAAGCCATGCTGAGTAAGTTTGGCTCACAGTAGCACTTCATATGGGCTTCTTCATATACAGCTTTGCATTTGCTGAAGTCTGTAACTATTCCATAAATTCTGTATTTTGCTTTTAAAAAGTCTGAGGCAAAACTTGCATAATGTTTGCTAGTCGAGAGCGGTGGGGGATGTTTTGGGAAGATACGAGCAATTTTCTTGTATAACTGCAAACTGACTGGCAGTAAAAAAAATGTCACTAAAAGTATTCTCTCCCCCAGCCTTTTTATGAATAGTCATAGCAAGTTAAACATAAGGATCATGTTCCTAAGTGATTTAAAATCATAAGGCTCTATTTTCAATGCCCTGCAGACCATCTCCTTTTGGTTCTCAAATAATACATGCCTTTGCTCTGCTGTTATCACACAGCATTGCTCTTAAACACTGATAACTGAATTCCAACTCATTGCAAACATTGCTGTCTTATTTTTGTTGAGATGATTCTATGCATGTCTTTATTACTGCTGGTACTCTTTTCAATTTGTATTATTTCATTCACATGGTTATGGTAATAGGGAGTAAAAATGCAAAAATTCTCAGCAAGAACATGCAAATCTATTATCAACTTCATTACTTAGTACAGGGGCGGGCAATTATTTTGACTGGAGGTCTGCTTAACGAGTTTTGGTGAGCTGGCAAAGTGGCAAGCTGGCAAGGGTGGCCCCACTCCCTGGTTGGCATCTTGGGACCAGAAGTCCTGCCCCTAACTCTGACCTTTGCCACTGGAAGTCCCTCCCCTTACCACTGGAAGTACTCATTTTGGGAAGGGGTTTGCCGTCTTGGAACCAGAAAAAAAAAAATTATATACTAAAAATCAAACATCCTTAATAATATATTTTATTTTTAAAAAATATTTTTGTCCTGATTTGTGTGCATTTGTGCTGTATACAAAGAAGTGATTGCATATTAGCTCAAAATGAAGTCTTACTCTTGTATATTGTGGGGGGGTATGGAGGGGTGCAGAGGGAGGGGTGCAGAGGGGTATGGGGTTTGTGGGGGGATTATGGGTATGTGAATATGTATGTATGTGGGGGTATGTGTGGCTGTGTGGGTGGGTGGGTATTGGCTTTCTGGGGGGCTGTGGGGTGTGTGGTGAGGGAGGGTGGCTGGGGCTGTGTGTAGGTGAGTGTGTGTGTAGCAGTGAATGCGGTTCCACCCAGAGGCGCATGGGCATGTGTGTGGCGGGGCTGTGGGGGCAATTGTGGGTGGGTGCAGTGTTTGTGGGGTGATTGCATGTGGGGGAGGATGTGGTTGTGAGGTTTGTAGGGGGAGGGTTTGAGGATATGTGGGGTGTGCATGGAAGCTACCACAGAAAACCCTCTGAGCCAGTCAGCCCCCACCCTGCAACAGCCCAGAGGCTGCATGACCTGCAGCACCTCCCTCACACTGCCAACAGCATGAAGCCCCAGCACAGCCTGTGTCCACTCCGCAGCATGGGCCGCATTGTATCCTGCCACCCCTGGGCATGCAGTGCAGCTAGGGTGGCTCCTTCCCACTCCCATTGTGCTGTCCCCAGCCCCACGGTAGTGGCAGGGACTGACACGTGCAGACCCAACCCCGCGTGCCCCACTTCGGCTCCAGGTTTGCCTGTCTGGTCTGTGCTGGTCAGTAGCCAGGCAGAAACCATTGCTTGACACAGGGTCAAGTGGCCCCTCTCCCTAGCCACTGCCAGGCAGTTTTTGGTGTGGCCACCCAGAGCCCGCACCACACCAGGCTGCCCTGTGACTGTCACCACTTCTGGGCTGCCCTACAGCTGCTGTGCACTGTCACCACTGCGACACAGGGCAACCCAGAGGTGCTGGTGATGGAGAGGTATGGCAGAGGTATGGTTTCTGGGTGGCCCCACCAAAAACTGCCCCATGGAAGCAAGGGGGTGGGGTCACTTTCCCCACTCCACTGAGCAACAGTTTCTGCCTGGTGATGCAGCTGCTGCTGCTTCTCAGCCCATATGGGCAAACTAGAAGCAGGCTCTGGGGCCCAGTATGAGCAGCAGCAGTGCAGGAGAGAGGTGGCCACACAGTGCAAGGTAAAAGTGGCCCCTCCCCCTTCCGCTACTGGCACTTCCTGGTGCTACTGTCCAGAACCCATGTCAGGCTGCCCTGCATCTGCTCTGCACCGCCACTGTTGCAACATGAGGCAGCGGTGATGTGGCATAGATTCAGGCAGCCTCACATGAGCTCCAGGCAGCTGCACCAGGAAGAGCCAGCATCAGGAGGGGCTGCTTTTACCCCATACTGAGCAGCAATTTTTCCTGCTGCTACTGCTGCTCAACTTGGACAGGTGAGCCCAGAGCCAGTGTGGGGTTGGAGCTGTGCGCGCTGGTCCCTGCAACTACTGCAGGGCTGGAGGCAGTGGTGGCAGCAGTGGCAGCGGCAACTGGAAGAAGCTGCTTCCACCCGGGTTGCTTAGGAAGGCAGTCCAGCTGCGGAGCTGCCCCAGCCCCGCTGCGTGCTCAGGGGGCATCAGGACGTGCCACAGTCGAGTGGCACCTTAGCCAGACAGGACCAAGAGACCTACCACAATCCAGACAAAGGCTGTATTTTGCTCACCTTAGTATACAGTGGCCTCAAACTGCAATTAAGACTACACTGTGCTAAGCACTATATAGCACAGAATAAGTGGCCAAACTTACCTTGAACTCTGAGGTCAGGTACACACATTACATTTTAACTTGTATAAATGATCAGAAGCCAGTCTATGCCAGTAACAGAACAGAAATTCGGCATACAAAATCAGCCTATACCTATAGCTGGAACCAGAGACAGTTCCCCACTGCCCCACTCCAACCCCTGGAGCTCAGGACTAAGCCAACCAGCCGTTGTGGCACACTGCTGCATGAGCTGACCAGTAACAATTTGCTCCCAGGTCAGCATCTACCGGTGTGCTTAGGTGCATTAGTTTAAAGTGCTGTTTTCTAGTACCTGTCTTATCGGTACCAATAAACAACATTTTAAATTAATCTACTGAGCAGTAATTGCTGCACACACAGATAGTGACACTTTACTGCATATTAGTCTAATGAACAGTAAAACGCATGCGTCAATGTGACTGCTCATAACAAATGCCAACTTTGAATAATTCTATTGACAAGAACTGATTTTTGTTGATTATGATGATGATGCAGCAAACTGACTTTTAACAAACTTTGCTCCCAGTCCCATGAGGGTTCATAACAATACAATTTTGCTGTTTATGAATAATATAAAGTACCCCTACACTGAACCCTTGTAAGAACAACAGGAACATTTATACATAAAGTTACTCGCATGTGTACATGGACTGTACCAATGGGTATAAGAAATATAGGAAAGGAAAGGGGAGAGAAGCAAAAAAGGCAGCAGTAATAATCAGACTGGTTAAAAGTCAGAATTTCTGTTCTGAAGGAAAAGGCAATTTGTTTTTAAAGATTTTTGTTTCAGAATGAGAGAAATGTATACACTTCCCCTGACAAGGAAAACATTTAAAAAATGATTCAAAAGAATCAAACTATTTTTGTAAAAACTTAAAAATGTAAATGATCTTAGAAGTCCACATTCACAGGCTCCCAGCTCAACTGAGGCTCTTTGGGCTTCTCTTTCATGATTCATGGAAAGCCCGAAGCCTCAGAAGTCCTGGGAACCACAACTGCACAGGGATACTAGGAGCTTATGAGTCAGCACTCTTGGGATCCAGGCTTCTAGCTCCATAGCAGGGAACCAAAGGCTGCATTGATCCTGACTCCCTGCTGAGCCTGGGACTGCTCCTGAGGCAATCAGCTCCATCTGTTCATTCTTGTTCCCTATGCACCCAAGTGCAGCAAGTAAGTAGCACAGACAGCATATGCAGTCCTGAGACCATGCCTTATTATTGTTCTCAGGCTCTCTTAGGGACTTAAATCAACCCTAAATAACTGCTTAAATATCTGTCTATATACCACCTGCTCTCCCATGGAGCAGCACAACAAGGCCAGGACCTCATGAATGGATTGCAATGCAACAATGATGTCTGCATTGTTATTTATATTACACAACTTCCTTATCATGTATTTGAAAAAAAGAGCAAGTGAAAAATATAGCCATAGCTTATAGTTCAAGCAAGTTTACATGCTATATTTCCTATGAGAATATTTCTAATCAAATAAAAATGGTTGTTCATATGCATTATTAATGTTAGCTCACTAAACAGCAAACATACAAAAGGATACCATTTTCAGTAGTGCACATCAAGTCCTGCCTGTGCCTGACTGATACAACTGCAATTTGAACATTTGCCTAAAAACCTGGATCTGCAGATGCAAATAACCCTGTGAATAGGCGAACAGAACCTGTGCACTACAACAGTTAAGTGAGCTATCCACAGCTGGGACCTTCTAGTGTGTACATGCCCCGAGGTAACAAGGTCTCCTAAGCTTTCATGTCCCTGAGGCTGAAAGCTCACAATGCGTCCAATTTTAAAGCAGGTGGCAAGCTACAGTTTCCTTCCTACTTCCGGAGATTACTCACTGGACTTGACAGTTATTGGACCCTGTACTCTCTTCCCTCAGGGTTGTGACCAGCAATTAACACGTGCAGCCCAGTTTCCTCCATTACCAAGTACTATTTCATTGTTAAATAGCCCGGACTGAACTCTAGATGAAAGAGAGGAGATTATGAGCTCTCTATACAGTACCAACCTCCAGACCATAGCCAGGAAACCTTGCTTAGCCTGACTCTCGTACAGAACCTGTCACTTTCTACGGCCTCTTCTCTCTCTTATTTCACACATAAGGCCCCCAACAACTGAACTTGCTTCTTTCTCTAATGGATCACTTTTTTAACTCTCTGGTGTCCTTTGGATCTATGAGTTTCAGTGTTGGCCAGAACATCTTTGTCTCTTGTAGCTGGAGCCTGAACGTGCCTTCTTCCAGTTAGTTCCAGGTTTCCTGCTGTTTGCTAGAAGATAGTTTATCTATATCCATTGTTTGGCTTTCCTGTTTATTTCTACAATTACAGCTTATTAAATTGAACTACAGTAAAACCTGTGTTAACTGGCATTTTAGTAACCGGCACACTCTACTAACCAGAATTTCCAGCCAGCCGGCTGTTGGGGGAGGGGGAGGAGGGGGAACTTGCATACAGCAAGTACAGGAGGGACAGGATAGGAAGGAGAGGTGGGGGCGTGGCACTCTATATTAAGGAGGAATACACATCCTCGTCAATTAGCAAGGAGTCAGAGGAGGGGCACTCTGAAGTGCTTTGGGTTAGAGTACAAGGCAGTCAAGGGGAAAGAGACTTAACGGTGGGGGTCTACTACAGACCTCCCAACTAGGGAGAGGAGCTTGACCAGGAATTCTTAGGTCAGCTCACAGAGGTAGTGAAGTCTAAGGATGTGGTAGTCATGGGGGACCTGAACTTCCTGGACATCTGCTGGGAAGAGCAATCAGCCAGGTCTGACCGCTCACGTAGGTTCTTAGACAGAGTGCAGGACCTCCACCTAACCCAGGAAGTGCACAGCCCCACCAGGGAAGACGCCTTGTTGGACCTAATGCTGGCCACGGGTGATGACCTGGTGAGGGGGCTGCGGGTGCTCAATCACCTGGGCGACAGTGATCATCACCTGCTGGAACTCACCATCCAGCACAAGGTGGCAAAGGCCTGCAGTAAGGCAGCAGACCTAGATTTCAGGAGGGCAAACTTCAACGAGCTAAGGAGGATAGTTGGGGAAGCGCTGAGGTCCCAGAGGGGAGGGGAGCCAGGTGTTCAAGGAGAGTGGTCGCTCCTTAAGGAGACGATCCTCCAAACCCAAAGGAAGGTAATCCCAACGAGGATCAAAGGGAGCAGGAGGGTACACAAGCCTCCATGGCTCACCAAAAGCATCCGGGAATGTCTCCTTGCTAAAAGGGAGGCGTACCCCCAGTGGAAAGAAGGGGTCATCACCAGGGATGACTATACTGCAGTCGCTGGGGGATGTAGGGGGGCAGTCAGGAAGGCCAAGGCAGAGATGGAATTAGGACTAGCTTCTCAGATTAAGGACAATAAGAAGTCCTTCTTTAAATACATAGGGGGTAAAAAGGTCCCAGGTAACGTGGGGCCCCTGCAGGACGCATTGGGAAATCTGGTCGTCACACCAGATGACAAAGCTAACATGTTTAACGATTTCTTTGCCTCCGTCTTCCTAAGTAGGGACCAGAACAGCCACCTCCCTGCTGGGCCCCCCTTGGGCCACAGGGGAGGCACACCTGGGCCAAGGTTTAGTGAGGAACCAGTTAGGGAGCTTCTGGAGGGGCTGGACGTATTCAAGTCAGTCGGTCCGGATGATCTCCACCCTAGAATTCTGAAGGAATTGGCCAGGGTCATTGCAGGACCCCGGTACGGCTTTACGAGCACTCGTGGTGCTCTGGTGTGGTGCCAGAGGACTGGAAGAGGGCCAACGTGGTTCCCATCTTCAAAAAAGGAAAGGAGGACCCAGGAAACTATAGGCCAGTTAGTCTTACCTCAATCCTAGGCAAGCTGTTTGAGAAAATTATGCTGGCACACATCCATGAGGGGCCAGCAGGGGACTGCATGCTTAGGGGCAACCAACACGGGTTCATCAGTGGCAGGTCCTGTCAGACCACCGTGGTGGCCTTTTACGATCAGATCACCAGAACATTAGATGCAGGGGTAGCAGTGGACATAGTCTTCCTGGACTTCCGGAAGGCTTTCGACACTGTCTCTCACCCCGTTCTCATTAAGAAACTGGGGGACTGTGGTGTCAACACCCACACAGTCACATGGATCGCCAAGTGGCTCAAGGGCCACACCCAGAGAGTGGTAGTGAATGGGTCATTTTGAACCTGGAGGGATGTGGGCAGTGGGGTTCCCCAGAGCTCAGTCCTCAGGCCCGCACTGTTTAACATCTTTATCAGTGACTTGGACAAGGGTGGTAGTGGATGGGTCCTTCTCAACCTGGAAGGACGTGGGCAGTGGGGTTCCGCAGGGTTCGGTCCTCGGGCCTGCACTGTTCAACATCTTCATCAGTGACTTGGACGAGGGGGTAAAAAACACCCTGTTCAAATTTGCTGATGACACTAAGATGTGGGGGGATGTTGGCACACTAGAAGGAAGCAACAGCCTACAATCAGACCTAGACAAGTTACAAGGGTGGGCGGATGAGAATAGGATGGCATTCAACACAGACAAGTGCAAAGTGATGCACCTGGGGAGGAACAACCGGCACCATACCTACAGGTTGGGGAACTCCCCTCTTGTCAGCACAGAGGTGGAAAAGGATCTTGGAGTCATCATTGACTCCAAGAGGAACATGGGTCAGCAGTGTGGGGAGGTAGTCAGGAAGGATAACCTTGTCATGCATCCACAGATGCATCTCAAGCAGGTCCAAAGAGGTGATGCTCCCCCTCTATACGGCACTGGTCAGGCCGCAGTTGGAGTACCACGTCCAGTTCTGGGCGCCGCACTTCAAGAGGGATGTGGACACCATCGAGAGGGTCCAGAGGAGGGCCACTCGCATGATCAGGGGACAGCAGGGCAGGCCCTATGAGGGGAGGCTATGGGACCTGAACGTGTTCAGCCTCCAAAAGAGAAAGCTGAGGGGGGATCTAGTGGCCTGTTACAGACTAGTCGGGGGGGATCAGCAGGCATCGGGGAAGTCCCTGTTCCCCCAAGCACTGCCAGGAGTGACCAGGAATAATGGTCACAAGCTGGCAGAGGGTAGGTGTAGGCTAGATATCAGGAGGCGCTACTTCATGGTCAGGACGGCTAGGATCTGGAACCAACTTCCAAGAGAAGTGGTGCAGGCTCCTACCCTGGGGGTTTTTAAGAGGAGGTTAGATGAACACCTTGCTGGGGTCATTTGACTCCACTACTCTTTCCTGCCATGGCAGGGGGTCGGACTAGATGATCTACTCAGGTCCCTTCTGACCCTAGAAACTATGAAACTATGAAACAGCAGCCGCCACAACCCATCACCCTGTGCTGCCATCGCTCCACATGCAGCCACCCCCCCCCCCACACACACATCTGGCTGAAAACCCTGTCTTAGGTAACCAGCATTTTTAGATTGCCAGCACCCCCCCCATTTCCCGCTGATGCTGGATAACAGCTTTTACTCCAAGTATGCATTCAGTTCCCACCCATCCACAATAGCTACATAATAACTGTCCCTAAATCAAACAGATTGTTTATAGAAAATATATAGTATTCATACATAGGGCTCAATTGGTTTATAAAAGATAATCAAGTCACCTGGACTTGATAATCTGAGCTATTCTAGCCTTGTGCTCCTACTACAGAGCGGCCCATAGGCTTTCATGCTCAATTCCATAGGAACTGTGGTACACAGAAAGGAGAAGGAGCAGCTTAGTCTAGGCACTTCTGGTAATTAGAACGCAATGTCATCACAATCAAAGGTTTTAGAGCAATGGTTCACAACCTTTTTCAACTCAAGGCACCTCTTCGAAAATGCCAGGTCTTACCTTTCACTTATTTTTTCATGACAGAAAAATAATAGAGCAATTTTTCTTTTACACCTAGCAGTGCCCAATGCTGCATGGCACCCCTGCAGCATGCTTCAAAAGATCTCAAGCCACCCCAAGGTGCCATAGCACCCTGGCTGAGAATCACTCACTCAAAAATCATTCATTGAGGACCTGAAAATTAAGTCGTCAGAGTTTTCCTTTGACACTTTGCATAACTTTGCACAGCCTGTATTTTCTAATGAGCCCTCCTCCAATGTGAAATGGTCAGTCATACTCAAATGATGTGTTATGGTCAATGAACACAATACTCAAAGCATATTTGCATTTGCTGTCCCATTATCTCCTGAATTGTCACAATGGCTTGAAAAACACTTTTCAAAGTCTGCTCTTTACTGTCACTGACAGCTACATGGACTTAAAACTCATGAAGACAGAAGAGGAGGTCAGACTGTAAGTTCAATTTTAAATAAAGTTTAACCTTGCAAGAGAAACTTTCCATTTTTAAAGGACAATTTTCACAGGAGTTCATGTCAGAATCAGCATCTACAAAGAGCTAATGCAAAAAAATTTTAATGGTATAAAAGAATTTTTACTCATTAAATTTTTAAAATATAAGTAAAGGTCATATGCTAATCTGACATTTCAAAATCACACTCAATCCTTCAGCCTCATAAAAGTAAGTTTGTTTGATTATAACATTCATTGATGTATTCTAAATATGAAGCTAAGAATATGACTTCTTGTTTGCTTTTATGAGCTAACATTTTTTTGGAATAAGACATAATTTTCAAAGGATCTTAAGCATCTGGGGATATCTAGTTCTCACTTTTTTCCCTGCAACAAATCTTCATAGTTTGATATTGAAGGGACATGCCAATTTAGGAATCTTTTTTTTTGCAACAGAAAAGTTTGACCAGCTATAGTTCTATATAGTTACAATCAGAGTAACTGAAAGAAATGAGAAAGTTATTTCTTTTTCAATGTGTTTTCTGTGCGATGGACAGTACACTGGACAAAGGAAGTTATTTTTTAACATAGGGAAAATATTTTAGAGAGGACATTTGATAAAAAAATTAAAAAATTTGTTAAGAAGGAGGATAGCTACTCTTCTCCAACTACTACTTACCACAGATATGTGAATCATGTTCCTGTATCCTGCACTCCTCCATCTATGGCTTCCCAAACTGCTCTTTCATTTCAAGCTTAGTCTGTAAACTCTCTGGACCAGGATGGTCTTTTGCGATGGCTGTACAAAGCCTGAAAGACTCTGGGAACCTGTGGGTGTTACCACACAAGAAGCAAAACAGAAACAGTAGTAGGAACTACTGTTAATTTATAAAGAAAATACCAGATTTTAGGGCTAGTGGCCTTTTAAATTCATTTGATTTCACCCTGCTCCTGAGCTGTCAACGTTCCTCAGATTTCTTTATGGATGCTGCATGACTAGTATTATAGAAACAGTTGGCAGTAAGGTAAGAAACAATGTTTTGCAGCCAGTGTAGGAGGCAGTCTGAAATTATAGGCTAAACACAGCAGCTGGATGTTTTTGTTAACCAAACAATAGTGAAATGATTAATGATTAAACGTCAGCACTGCTATTAGGTTTCAGAGTTAACAACTAATTGAGACATGAGACACTACACATCTTGTTAATTTGATAGTTTCAGGTTAGCTGCAGAAAGAAGAAAAAGAATACATTGATACATGAGTGGAAGATTTTCTTTATAGGCATAAAACATAGAAATCCAGGTTAAGAATTTATTTGGTCTTCCAAGCTACACTTCTTTAGTCATATAAGACCTTATATCACAGATAAGCCATTTAGGGACGAATTTTCAATTTTTAGATGCCCAATTCAAAATACTTAGGCTGTGATATTTAAAAACCATGCAGGGAACTTTGAGATCTACTGGAACTATGGATCAAATTCTAACAAGCAGACCCTACCTAAGTCTCTTTATTTCAAACCTGTTACCTGGCACATGTAAAATTACCATATTTACCCAAGATGACCCTGAATTTAAGGTGACCTCCCAAGAACTAGATTCTATGCTTGAAAAATTATAAATTTGTTATAATTTTCCTTGCACAGAATCTAATTATTGGAGGGTCATCTTTAATTTGTCCCATTGGAGGGCAGGTGGTGTGGGGAAGTTAAGCAGCTTGCTCCCTGCTTGTGCTTGCCTTGCTGCCTGCACCCCTACAGCCTTGCCCCCCACTTCACCCTCCAGCCCCCCAGCCCCTGCTTTCCCCTTACCCTTCCTCCACACCAGCAGGCCCTGTCCCCATTCCAGCCTGGGGTACTGAGCATGGCCCCAGCCTAGCCCCTGGAGCAGCTGAGTAGCTTGTTAAATGGGGGGGAAACCTTGTTTTAGAATCAAGAAAATGCGGCAGTTGTCATTTTGAAAACAATTGCCAGCACTGCAACTGATTCTGTGTAAGTGTACTCCTGAGGTAGGGACACATGTACATTGAAAGATGTTGCTAAAGGGGAATATTTCAAAAGGGCAGCACCTGTTGCATTATATTTATTATGCACAGACAAGCAGGGAATGATACAAATACAAACTATTATTAGAGAAAAGAAAAAAAATAAGTGGTGAAATTAAAAGCACTGCCTCATTGCAATCGACTATTGTAAGGCAACGTGCAGGACTTGTGGCTGAGATGGAAAGACTTTTGATTTTGTGGATTCAGGATCAAACTCAGCACTGTATGCCTTTGAGTTTAGCCACCATGCAACCCAAGGCTTTGAGTCTTTTTGACACTGTGAAGCAACAATGTGACGAGGGATCCAAGGATAAAAAATTCAGCATAAGTAAGGGTTGGTTCATGCATTTTAAAGGCAGGTATGCCTTGCATAACATCAGGATGCAAGGTGAAGCTGCTAGTGCTGATGAAACTGCAGCTCAAGATTTTCCTAAAAAATGACTAAAATCATTGAAGAGGGAAGTTATTGTGCCAAACAAGTCTTCAATATCAATGAGACTGGGCTGTTCTGGAAGAAAATGCCTTCCAGGATGTACATCGCCCAACAAGAAAAAACTATGCCTGGTTTTAAAGCAGCTAAAGAGAGGCTTACCCTTTTGCTTGGTTCAAATGCTGCAAGTGATTTCAAGCTCAAACCCTTGCTTGTTTATCACTCTGAAAATCCCAGAGCACTTAAGGGTTATGTTAAAGGCAGACTTCCAGACATCTACAAATCAAATCGTAAAGCTTGGGTGACTGGGGCCCTTTTTGAGGAATGGTTCACTGACTATTTTGTGCCGGCTGTTCAGAATTATTGTGAGAGGAACAACCTTGCGCATAAGGCATTGTTAATTTTAGACAATACCCCTGGACATCCTGCACATCTTGCAGACTTAAACCCTAACATCAAGGTCATTTTCTTGCCCCCCAACACAACATTGCTGCTCCAGCCTATGGACCAGGGGGTCATTTCATTTTTTAAGGCTCACTACCTTAGAAGAAACTTTGCCCAGGCCATCAGTATCACAGACCAGGAAGGTGGACCAACCCTCAAGGAATTCTGGAAGGGCTTCAACATCCTGGATGCAGTGAAGAAAATTGGAGAATCTTGGAAAGAGGTTGAGGAATCCAACCTCAGTGGTGTCTGTAAAAAACTGTCCAAAATTCATCTCTGATTTACAAGGATTTGCAGACCAAGTGGATAAAGTCACTGCTGATGTGAAGATGGCTGGCCAGCTACAGCTAGAAGCTGAAACAGAAGATGTTGAGAAGTTGCAGGCCTCTCATTGCCAGAAACTGACCAATGAAGAGCTTGTCCGTCTTGAGGAGCAAAGAAAGGCAGAAAATCAGGCCCAGATTCAAGACAGTCCTGCTCAAGGTACCATGACAACAAAGTAGATGAATGAGGTCTGCAAGCATTTGGAAGCTGCAATGACAATTTTTGAAAAAATGGATCCCAACCTCAAAAACCAACAACTTGATCTCTAATGCCCATGTGTGCTACAGGGAAATTTACAATGAGAAAAAGGGGCAGCAAAACAAACATTCCTGGATCAGTTTCTCAAAAAGCCATCAAGTGGCCCTAAGTCTCCCAAAAAATCTCCCCAAAGAAGCCCATTCCATGACCCTGGTGAAAGTGTTCCTTCACCTTCCGATTAAATAAAATTAAATAGTTGATTTAAATATGGTGTTTATGGTCATTTCTATAAAAAGTTGGGCATCAGGCCCTTGGTCAGGAAAGTAACCCCCTATTATAACATGGTTTCTATGGGAAAATCAGATTCGACTTACATGGTTTCAAGTTACAGTGCCTTTTCCAGGAATGTAACCCACTGTAAGTGCGAGAACTGCCTGTATAGCAAAACCACTACAACTTTAACACCAGATGAAGCAGTATTACGGAGTAGTTTTGCTACAGCTGTATGACTCCTGACTTGTCCACATGAAAAATCAGAATGTAACAGCTCCTGCTCTTTCCAAATATTCCCCTTCTGAAACAGTTCCAAACATATCTTGTACACATGTAAACTCCTTTGGTTTGAATGGGGACTCAGGCAGGCCCAGAGCTTAAGACCATTACCGCTCTATATGAAAATGTTGCGCTTCTAAGAGGGGTTACAAAGGCTTTAAGACATCTTTTCCTTCATATTCTGAGCTGCTATGGCCCTCTAAATTCAGGCAGCCTTAGAGAGTCCCTTAAGTGACAGTGATCTGTTATAAGCAGTCTGTTTCTTCCTTTCCAAACATTAATTTGTCTTTGCCA
Source organism: Crocodylus siamensis (assembly GCF_052110815.1). Lineage (NCBI taxonomy): Eukaryota > Metazoa > Chordata > Crocodylia > Crocodylidae > Crocodylus > Crocodylus siamensis. The sequence goes on along the minus strand of NC_143397.1, from coordinate 171,908,305 downwards.
TTCAGCTAAGTTAAAATCCTATCATAAGCTATCTCTGTAAGCAAAGGTCCTGTGATTAAGTTTTGCATATTTTTTTACATTAAAAATTAAGAGAGAACAGTTTAGCCCAAGGTACATATTTTACCTAGGTAAAATATATACATAGGCATACTACTCACAATTATTATACACTCTTAACTTTTTTGTTTAGGACTTCATAAAACTAGAACCTAATAATAATTACTACCTTTATCAGCAAAGTGTTCCTCATTTGCTATGATCAACCAGAAAGACAAGTCACACAGGCTGATGCTGTTTGCAGTTACTGTACAATTTCAAAAATAGACAGAAGGCAGGGCAGTATAACACCTTATAGCATAACTCACTCAGACAGGCATGAGCTTTCACAGGCTACAGCCTACTTTGTTAGATGCATTTACTTTGTCATAGCATCTGATGAAGTAGGCTATAGCATACAAAAAGCTCATGCCTCTCTGAACAAGACCATCTATAAGAATCCACACTACCCTGCCTTCTTCCTGACTTCAGACTAACACAGCTAACTACTACTTTTTTCCTTTAAAAAACAGGTTCATGCTGCAGATAACGTATTCTTTCCTTATGCTGTTTTCAAAAGTATTAGGGAAAAACTGTATTTTCAGTAGATAAGGTCTGTTTCTCACAAGAGACACAAGCACTTTAATAAGCATTTGATCAGACCTCTAGGGAGGAATTACATATCAGAGTTTAGAAGCAGTGGGAATGAGAAATAATGTCTTTCAAAACTGAAAACAGAGTAACAACCTTCTTACCACTTGAATTTGGAAATATTATTTCCCCTTGACAGCACGTGGTTTGAGACTGCACCCAACAACATATTTTAAAAGGCAGAACAGATATCATACAACCAGAACTGGTTTGCCTATGGATGGGATCATACCAAATATCTTTCATAATTAAAAGATACATTTTAATAAACCAAAAAATGTAAATATTAACTAGAGAAGTAAGCTAAACATTGAGTTACTGTTGTCAATTCCACTGCTGAAATAAGAAACATTTAAAAAGTAACTAGAATATAGAAGTGAGATTTCTAAATAATACACTATCAAAATAATTTATTTTCAAACGTACAAAACAATTTGTTAACATCAGGAGAGTAATTAAAAATGTAACAGCACACTAAACAACTGCAGGTATATTTAACTTGAAAAAATATATAATTTATTTTGTTCCCTGTGATAAATAATTTGAGATATATTTGATTTTTTAAGATCTCTCTTTGCTTCCAATGCTCCATATAAATAAATGGCACTAATTTGTTAAGCCAATATCTTTTCCAAAGTAAAACCTAAATGAAGGGAAGGACATATGCAGTAGTGAATCGCTCAAAAAAAATCTCATTTAATTATTGCAGAAACAGTAATAGTCAGTTCAAAGGAAAGGTTCAAAACATCTAAAACTCCGAATACATAAATTTTCTCTTACAATTTCACGTCCCATAAAAATTACAAGGAAGTGAAGCTTAAAAAATGCATAACACAGGTAATGAGCTCAAACCTTACTTTTTACAACATTTTCAAGAACACGACGAACAGATTTTTATAAAATATTTATATTGTTACACTTCTCCGTTAAATCTAATACCTTACTATGCAGAGTTTGCAAGATGTTGAGACTTTGATCATGTACAATAGATACAAAGAATTAATATCATTCATACAAAGATGGAATTAGAAACTAACAGTATCCTAAAAGCATAATTTTAAAGAGAACATGCACCAGTCAACAGTCCATGTGTCAGTTAACATAGGCATTACTCACTATTTCTAATCAGACAGAAAAATGAATACATGTTTATACTTATTTACTTCAATCTCCACGGTTTTCTGAACCCAACTCGAAGACCTACTTTCTTTCAGAAAAGATATTTAATTCTGAAGCATTTACTTCAAATGGCGTACTTTAAAAATGGTGAAATACCCTAAGATTGCACTATAGCATTTAATAAGAAGCTAGGATTTATGGGAGTCTTATTTGGGAAAAAATTAACAGCGAAAATCATTCTTTATCTATACAGCTTATACTCTGATATTTGTAAATGTTTCTCCCAGCTCAACCCACTCCATTTTGTCTTGAGAAAATCAAAATAAACACCTTGTAAAAATGAATACAGTACCATAATGCAATCAGAAGTGCAAGGATTTTAATCGAAGCTATTCTAGATCCACTTACATTGTCTTCAAATTGTCCCAGCAGCAATAAAAATAAATAAATAAAATAGGTTCTAGAGCTGGGGTGGGAGAGGAATCTTCTAATTAAGGCACAATAGTCAGTTTTCACTCTGCAAAGTAGTAAAATAATCAATGTGTTGGAATTTAAGAACCTCATTTCCCCAGCTGGTCCAACCAGGCTGCAGACTGCGAGCAAATAACTCCAAACATTCCATATCCGGCTTGATAAATTCTGTCAGAACCTCTGTGCAAAAAAATAAAAAAAGATGAAGATGAAAAACAAAAATCAATTTTCTCTGAGCTGTTGGGAGATGAAAACAGGAATGTTTCATTAAAAAAAAGAGAGACACAGCAAATTAATTCCAGGGATTTCATCAACCAGCTTGACTATTTATAGTCAGAAAGTCATTCGAAATAAGCGCCCTTGAGATTCTGAACAATAGTGTCAAAGCCTTCAACAGCCCTGATTTATCGGTTTTCATTTGGAAACAGGGAATAAGGAATTCAGCACCTACACAGGTGACGTCTTAATTTTTCAATACTGTTGTCATAACATCTCCTGAGAACTAACACAACTTTTTCCACAAAAGTACAGCATTTTCCCCCAAAATTGTAATTGTTTAATCCTTTCCCCCTAAATATCAAGTACTCCTCATTATTTATTAAGGTTGCATTTTTCTATCAGCAAGTGATCAGTGATGATGCCTTGTAAAAACATGAAGGGTAAACTTCACCTTAGTGTGGTATAGCACAGCAAAACGTAACTGAGTACAGAAGCAATATGGTAATTAATACAGACTTATTCCAGTTCAGTATGAAGACATTTCTGGAAGCACTAGAAAAGTTCTATAACACTGTTGTTTCTTTATTAAAATTGTAATCTAATATTTCTCCTGCAGTTGGACTTTTAATGCCAAATGTTAGTAAGTAGGTATTTCATTTATAATATGGGTTATTTCATTGATTGTGAGCAATGGTCTGGGGGAGGGAGACTATCTTGATTCTTTGATTTTAGCTGAAAGATAATCGAGCAAATGTGCTTTTTTTAAAATGGATTAGTTGTCAGACAGATCAATTCAGCTTGTGATTGTAAAATGAACTCAATTTCAAGGACTAAGTATAGAGATATTAAATGAAAAATAAAAAGCCTATGAAGCAAAGGCTTAAAAACGGCATAGTAATGTAGGAACAATAGCCTGGAAAACCAGTCTAGACTAAGAATATGTTCCAGCAATGTAATGTTTTGATCCTAAGACTGACTAAACCCCTTCGTTTCTCAAGAATGATTTTGCTACTTTTCCCTCAAACTCACAGGGTTTTCACACTTCTTCCTAATTCAGAAGACAGTATACATGCATTTTATTATCTAAATTGATCTCTCCTCCTGCTATCATTTCAGACAATAGAATTACATCTAATCAGCATACATCAAAGCAAGGATGGGAACAGTTTCGACTGTAATCCATTGTTTGAGTGTCAAAGTTGCCAATCAAAGTGAGATGGTTGATCTGAAGCTCTCTCATCTGTTTTAAGGTCACATCGTGAATTGTTTGTGATGCTAGACTCTGGGCATGCCCTCAAAGCTTTGGTGAAACAGTCCCCAACCTGTGGCTTGTTTGTAACATGTTGTCTGCAAAACCCTCTACCAATGTTCACAACTGCAGAAATGTTTATTTTTTTCAGTTTGACAAGGACAGCAAAGATGATGCTGACCATGCAGTGTGTTACTTGTTTAGTAATGTTGACCACTCTTCTTGTGTGGCTGCCATTCTACTTTCTTCCTTGTCTACCCTATATATTCCTCTCCACAAATATCTTAAGTCACTTGAAACTTATTCAAAGTAGTTCCCAGATGGTTTAAATTTTAGAACATCCATGTAGCACCAAATCTTTCACAAACTCACAGGAATACTCCGAGTTGCTTTTACTTTGTGCCCATTTTGCTGTTTATTTTTGTAATACCATATTTACACAAATGTATGAAGGTTTTCTACGCTAGCCAGCATAGCAAAAAGGCTCCTTGTCTTACATTTGCATACAGAAACCTCACTAAATACATTTTCTGTCATAAAAAATGCTGCCAAAATCAGCATATGCTCAATGCTGGAAACTGACTATCAAATTGATTTAAGGCAGTCAACACTGACCATAACTATAAAACACATGGCCCATATTGGGCAAACATACTGATGGGAATCTTTCGTATTTTTTTCCCTTAAAAAAAACAAAAAAATCAGGCGGGTGTTTCCTTCATAGGAAACTGGCACCAGGCCTGGAGGTACTACAACAGCAGGCCAGCACCAGGTGGGCCAGAGCCAGCCCTGACACTCTCCCCTTAGTGCCAAAAGTGCTATATTTGACCTTAGCCAAAAACATTGAGATGCTGACAGGAACCTACCACAGGAATATATTAGTGCAGCCCATCTGAACAAGATACACAGAAAGACACAGTGTGCTCAGTCCCCCTCAATGTCAACTCTTTTTCCCAGTCACAGGGATGCACTACATTGCATACATTTTGACTTCCTCTTTGCTCTCATAACTGAGCCATGCCTTTCTTTCCCATTTTCAATTATTCCTGTTTCTTCACCAGCCTTAAGTGTCTGACACACCTTACAAATGGGGCTCCAAACACAAGCAGTTCACCCAGAAACCCTTGTCACCCCCTCTGTCCTTTGCATATAATATCATGCCAAGTTTGTACTATATGTAAGTAAGTACAAAAGTGCCGCGTCAAAGTGTGTTTATGGAGTACCCATGCCAAAATTTTCAGCAGTTTCCAAGAAAGGTAAAATGTATCAATTCTGGAACAACTAAGTTTATGGGTACCCATAGTAATTTGTATATATGCAGAAGTTTGCCCCTCACTTCCATGTACTCAAGGACAGCAGGGTCTGAAAGTAAGGGTGGGGAGCAGGAGCAAAGGAGCCACCTGACTGCCCCGCCCCCCCCCCCCCCCCCCCAATTTATTTTCCTTGCTGCAGCAGTGGGAGAGGAAAAATTCAAAACAAACCTCCAATAATTAAATTATGTACCTGGAAATGTATAACAAATTTATAAATTTCCCGTAAATGGAATCTAATTTTTGGGGCGTCATCTTATATTCAAGTAAATACAGTAATTTTGCATCAGAAAATCTATTCCTTATACTAGACAGGATAGAAAGTGTAAGCTTGATGTTTGCAGAAGACAGCCTGGTAAGTATAAAACAATAAAACATACAATCTGACAGTAAACTCGCTGCACTCCAGGACGGTTTTTTGGTGTCACAAGAGTTCACCTAATTAAATACTACTTCTGCCAAATGGTGCTGGTACCACTTTGCCAAATCAAAGCCTCTAGAACCAAAAAATTGGAAGAACCTATCATTTTTTCCCAAGCACCACAACTAAAGATTTTTGTGCTCTGATTTACTAACATTTTGTCAAAGTGCTCCCAAAAAATCTATTCCACTGATCACCTAAGAAACCCCAAGCAGTAAGGTATGTTCCTTCCTAAGCAGAAGGGGAGTGAGCCCCAAGCTTTCAATGAGCTCCACAGTGCCAGACCCTGGCATTTGTGTGAAACCATGCCGACTTCAATGGGAAACCATCCATTCAGAGCTTATCACAGGATCTTAGGGGTCCTCCTCACATAAAATAAATAAATAAAGCCAAGAGCCATTTCTCATAACCTGATTAACAAACAAATAGCACCTTCCCCACCCCACGCCCCAAGAAAAGTTGCCCACAGCCCCGTCTCGCTCCCCACCCAGGCCCTGTGACTGCAAACTCCAGCACCAGGCCCCATATGCGGCCCAGGCTGGGCAGCAGCCCCAGCCCTGCCTAACTCCCTCCCTCACTATAGGGGTCTCAATTTCCTCTTCCCCACCCCACACCAGACTTACCTGCGGAGCTGCAGCTCTCCAGATCAAATGGCAGCCTTGTGCATCTGTATGTGTGCACATGCACATGGTACCCCCTGCTTGATCACCCTTCTCCCGCTCCCCGCAGCCCCTTGCAGGCAGGAACTCTGCCAGCCTAAAGGGGGAAATGCACTGTTTCCTGTGTTTTTCTCCTTCAAATGAGAAAATCCAGGTTTTACTGCATTTTTCCACTGCAAGCGGAAAACCCAGTTCCATGGTAATATGGTACAGTAGGGCCATGGTGACATTTAGCCCAAGGGATGTATTGGGGAGATGCAGGCCCCAAGCCACTTGAAAACTGAACAGACCTGATTTAATGCAACACCAGGGATAAGTCACTTCTAGCAGGGGCTGTTCATCCATGGTCAGAAAGCGGGTGACTATCAGAGACAGAGAAATCATTCCAACTTTTCTATTAATTTGGAAAGAATTAACAAGGGCTTCCATGCATCTCCTTTACCATCTCTCCCTCACCCAGAAATTCTCCTTCAGAACATGACTGTTTAGAGAAATGCAGCTGGATCATATTATATTTCAAGATAAAATCACAGTATGATTTTTCATAGCTTGGATGTGGGTATTTATATAATTGTAGCTGGCAGTAACCCTCAGTGTGATGAAAATTAGCATACAAAGAGGGCGATAATAAGACTATATTTTGTTGATGTAAAATCTAATGTCACCCATTTTCCTGAACATTAACATTTTCTATTTTAAGCTATAAATTATATAATCTATTATGATTTTATGGGCTGCATGGCTTCAGAAGGATATGTTAACACATGCTTGGGACCTGACCTGCAGACCTGGCTGAAGTTTTCCATCTGAGTAAGGATTTGAAGGATCAGGCACTTAGTAGAAAAGATAAAAATATTATTTCTCTATCAGGAATGCATTAAAAGAACAAAATACCCTGCTTTTACAGTTGCATCTATTTCCTATAAAGAGAAATAGTTGTTACAATCAATATTAGGCTAACTCAGGGATATCCAGCTTTTAAAGGGCTAGAGGCCACAAACTGTGCAGCCCCCCCTCCCCGAATTCCTGCCATGTAAGCCCCAACCCCAGGCCATACCACCCAGCTCTGCCCACAGACCCAGAAGCAAGAAGCAGGAGCTGGAGAGAAAGGAGTATGGAAAGTCCAGTGGCAGCAGCAGCAGCAGCAAGGAGCAGCACAGGAGAGTAGTAGGGCTGTGCAAAGTTTCGGTCCCCGATTCAATTCGGTGGGGATTTGGCCTGATTCTGTGGCCGAATCTCCAAATCCAGATCAAATCTCTCCGAATCAAATCCAAACCCTCTGAATCAATTCAGAGAGATTCAGAAAGATTCAGCGATTCAGACATACACAGCTTTAAATGTTTTTTTTACTTACCTCGAGGTACCTGGTGGCTCGTGAATGCTGTGACAGTGGGGCAGATGGAGCATCCCACAGGAGCGTGGGGGGCTCCCCAGAGTGCTCATTAGCAGACCCAAAGTGGACCAGAAGCACTTCCAGTCCACTTCCCAGTTCACCGCCCAGCACGTTTGGGGGGGGGGAGGGGGGGGAGCGCGCTCATGGGAGACACACCATCTGCCCCACCATCGCCACATTCATGACCCTCCTGGTACCTTGAGGTATGTAGAAAAAACATTTAAAGCTGTGCCTATGGCCAAATCGCTGATTCTCCAAATCAGCGTTGAATTTTCAGATTCGGCCGAATCAAATTGGAACAGTGATCTGAATCAACTAATTGAATCACTGTCCCCGATTTGGGTCAAATCCGAATCAAATATAGCCTGTTTTGCACACCACTAGGGAGCAGGGCCTGGATAAGAGCCAAGGGCATGAATTAACACCTCAGGGGCTGCATACAGCCTCTGACCTTTTGAAAAGCTCTGGTCCTTATCAACTAATACTTGACCCAAAATGCATGTTTAAGAACAAAACAAAACAAACCAAGAAAAAAGCAAAAATCACAAACTACACTAGCTTCAAGCTTTTTTTTAAAAAAAATAAAAACAATCCAAGTAAATGGACTGTTCTGCAAAGATTTCACATCAGTGTTTGAAACTCAAATACTAAAGCACTAGGGAAACAGATATGATACTCTTCAAGTGAAAAAGTTGCACTGATTTTTATTGTACAAGATGAAAGATGTGAAAAATACAGCATAAATAATTAGAATAAGTCACAGGATTAAAATTTGATCAATTTTAGTAAAATATTAAATCTTTTATAGCAGATGGGCCTGTATTTTCTGATTTGACTCATTTGTACTCAATGTAGGACAAGAAAAAGGTGTGTGGAGGTAGGACAAAGAGGACTTTATGCCATCTGCATCTTCTCCAGAACCCTGGGTTGACTGGGCTCCAGGTAATGCCCAGTTAACAATGGCCACATGCCCTATTCTACCAATAGGATACAAAGGTGGCATATGGAAGCTTTATCCAGGAATACTTCTAAAATATGGTCCAATGGGCTGCTATGGGAGTGGGGTATCCTCTGGACTTCCAGAATATGACCATGATTTTTTGCATCTTACTGCACAGGCACACTTTGTATAGTAATACCATTTCTAACATGTAAATATGGCTAAAAAACTAACTTTAATGACTGGGGGAAGAAATAGGATATCACAAGAAGAATCTACATAAAATACTATGGGGGAGTGCTTGAAATTCACATTTTTTCAATGCCTTCCATGTAGTAGTGTGTCATCTAAATTTTTAACAGCAACAATGAATTGAACTAGGAAGAAAACCTGCTGTTACTTGAAAACCACAAGTGATAAAATTTAATTTTAAAGTATTTGCATAAAGCAGTTTAAATACATTTACAATGACATATTAAAAATGTGAGCAGTAAGCACAGAACATGCATCATCAGAAACCCTGACAGTCATGATTTCATAGTTGTATGCACTGCAGGAACCTGAATGTCTCTTTTTGATGGCTTACTTTAATTTGCATCTTCCCTTTCCCTCAGAGATAAATTGTTATAATCAGTCAATAAATGGCTACATGTGTACCAACATACAGAAATTATAGTAGTAACAAGAAATAAGTGCCAAACAAGATCAGTAAATACTAATATTTCTGGCACTGTTGCTACTTAAACAAAACATAAAGAACATGTATGACTCATCAAGTTTCCTTCTCTCCCATTCCAAAAATTCAAGCTTCTGTTGTCTAAAATAGTCTAGGAGTGGAGATCAGCTGCTCACGGCTGGAAAATCTAAAATACTACTTTAAAATAATAGTGATAAGCCTTTCCAATAAGGTCTGGGCATCACTAGTATCTTCTGACAGAGTCAACAAATTTACTAGTATTTTGACTCCGTGACTATTCTGAGACTAACCTTTAAATATTGCAGATATACATGTACATTAAAAATGGATGCAAGTCACATGCTACACAGTGTTTTCCAGCAACAAAACAGATACAGTATCAACAGTAGGTGTTCAAGTCTAAAGCAAGAAGCATACAGATGAAAGGGAGAGCCCAACAAGGCTTATTTGATCGACTTTAACTGGTTGTGCCAAGTATCTAGGTTTAACATCCCTTTTTCTCTACCAAGTACAATATTTTCTAAGCCAAGCCATGGATCACCATTTACACATAATTATTTCCGAAAGTAGTTTCTCTATTATGCATCAGACAAATAGTATCACAGAGCTGAAGCAACAGTTCTGTGAATGAAATCCTAGTCAATATATACAAATAACTGTGTCACCATGCTGTGCCGTTTGGCTGTAAGACCACTTATGTATCCAGACCTTTTGTACCCTTGCCTGTTACTGGGCTGGAATGAATTACCAACAGCAGATTCTGATGAGACAACATTTCTCTATCTGCATTTAGAGGACAGTGGACTGAACTTCTTTCTTTCTCTCTCTTTCTTGTGTAGTGCCACTAGCTGGGGTCTTCTTTGAGAGCTTACTGCATACTTCACCAAGTAAGAGATACTACTTGTTTTGCATTGCTAGCCACATCAAGAACTCTCCAAGTTTCTTCCTCATGCTGCACAAATTTCCTGTTTGTTTCTGAGTGACCCGCTAGACTTGGTTTCAATATATAATGTCTTAAGATATCACAGCACTTCCAACAGTGGAGATTAGCTTGAGGCACTCTCTTTAATTATCCTGAAACACAAACACTATGACTGGTGTTAGGGCATGGCTAGGAAGCGTTCCTAGATTCAAAGCTTGCTTATATATTTATTTAGGTTATTAAAAACAGTGCCTAATTATTACTGGTATAAGGAACAGTACATACTAATAACACAAAATTAAACCACACAAATAACTCCAAAATGAACGCTTCCAAATCTCCCTCTCAGACAGAAGTACAAAGAGAGTTCAGGCTAGCATGACATCTAAGCCCACCCTGTTCTTCCAGCACAAAGAGATGTTCCACAATAAGTATAAAGCTCACTTGTGCAGACCCCTGGGCACAGATTTAAAAGGGCTAAAATTACAAGGAAAAAAATCCCAGATCAGTTTATAATTGTGTCAATTTTTAATTGTAGAATATTACCACCTGCCTTTTCTCGAGTCCAATACTACCTACCCAGCATAAGAGAGAAAGGGTAAGCCAGGGGTTGCTTTGGTTCCTTAATGACAAGGAACTGGCCCAAGACTAAAAAGAGCTTCCACATGAATGAAAGACCACCTTCAATCTCACCACCTGCCATTCCAAGAGCAAAAAGCACTTTTTAGATCTGCCCATTCTCACACACAGCAGTGTGTACATTAATTTTTTTAAGTGTCTTTAAACCGGTGAAAACCAAACATCACACTGCATATATAATTCTCTCCCTTGGTGAAAAAAAAAAAGAAAGACTAAACCAAGCATGATACATGTAGTCACATTGCTTCAGAAACCACCAACCACCATTTTGCAATATTAAAATGAGGAGGGCAGTATAAGAACCAATATGGAAGAGTCATCAAAGCAAATTATTGTCAGTGCAGACATCTATATTGTATATTCCTCACCAGGAATGTTCTTTACCTCACAAAACGTAGTACAGTCTTACACAAATTGAAAGAACAACTCAATATTGCTGTAACTACAAACTACAATAAATACATATATAAACAAACAAATAAATAAAACAATTTTTAAGACCTCTGTTCAACTCCTAACATCCACTTAAGTACATAAAATTGCCAGGATTTTCAGAGATGTTTCAGTATGCCAGCAATCTGCAAAAATTCTACTAACTGCAATAACCTGATAATTGTTAAAATCAATTAATCTATTAGATGTGGGTATATATGGGCTTAGATGCATAACTTTAGACATCCAAGTTTGAAAATATGGGCCTACAGAAACATTATATCATACAGCGGAGATCCCAAGAACATACCAGCAAGAGGAGGTTTATGTGAATGAAGAGTGCAGGGTACGCTGACAATTAATTTGTGGTCTGGAATTGAAGGCTCTTCTACTTCTGATTTCCTGTTGCATAAATCAGAGTATTACCACAAGAATGGCATATGCAGACCTAGCAACCCAAAAAATGTACTTTTAAATACCAGCATCTCATACCTTAATGACAAATCCACATTTCCTTGAACTCTCCCTAATACAAGAACTTCATAGGGCTTCTTGTGGGAAGAATCTAGTGGAAATATAAATTCTCCAGATCTGGTAATCTGATACAATGGGATTCAAATACATTTTGCATAAGTCTCAGGATAAACCAGGTAAATATTTCTAATTAGTTATTTATGCTCTCATATCTTTCTAATTAGTTATTTTTTTCCACTAAAAATGAAGATATAAAAATATCATGTCTGCTAAGAAACTACCCATATTAAATAGGAAAAATAAAAAACCTAATTGTAAATGACAGATAAACACCAAAATGTGTAGAAAAGCATCATATCACATTGAGTTCCACTCCCCTTTCCCACCCAAAGAAAAGCAATTAAACAGTTTCAGAACTTACTTTTACCCAGTGCCACTCAGCAAGGGTTTTAACAGACCAGTGAGGATAGAGTTCATCTTTAACAAAACGTAGATGCTTCTGTCTATTGGTCACCCATGTGACCACAAGACAATTTGGAACAGCTAGTGCTGATATGGGAATTTGCTTGATTTGCCAGGGAGACAAGTAGCTGTATCTGTGTTGGTATATTCAGAGAATAAGTTAGCAAATACAAAGCTAATATTAAATTATATATGTGAACACACACATGTGCACATATACACACATGCACACTTACCCACCCGCCCCCGCTCCCTCCAGTGGAAAAGGCTGTATACATTTCAAGTCTGAAACTCTGCTTTATTTCCACATATACAGAGAAACTATGAGCCAAGAGTGACATCCAGTGGCAAATCTCTTGGATTTGTAAATTCACTAGTGTACTTTTTTAAAAATTTAGGGGGCATCATCTTTTCCCCATCAACATAAATTAGGCATTTAAGAATTTTTACTTTTAAAGATGATTACTTTTTATACACACAGTTGTTTACAATTCCACACTCCTATTTGTATATTGCAAAAATGTTATTTGATAAAAAAGAACAGCTTATATTTTTTGTTACTTCTACTCCTATCAGTACCATGCTATTCTTCACCCTTTAATGGAAAAACCTGCATGTGGATGAAAATGCCAAATGAAACAAACACACATGCAAGAAAAACAACAGTTTGATGGGCAAGTTAAAAGTTAAAAGAGAGCAACTGCTTCTTACACAATATAAAAGTCATTTATTAATTTAAACTAGGATTGTCATTAGAGATTCTCCAGAATCCCGAGTGAGCACCTTAACTATTAAGCTATTGGATGAAAGAGGCTCCTCCTCCTCCTTGCTGTATTTTGTGTGGAGTTACCTATGCTCTCAGAACTTTTCTTGTATTGGATGCCAGAGATTAAAAAAGCATTTCCCCATTCCATCTGTGAATCAGGAGGCGGCTTCGGGATAAACTAGACACCCAGTTGCTTAGCGCTATTAATTTAGGGCACAACCAGCAATAGGTATTTAGGCCTAAACAATTTTATTGGTGGAAATGAAGGTACCTAAAAACGGGACACCTGCAGGGTTAGGTGGCAGTAGAGTACGGAGACCGAAGATCTAAATTTTGGAGGTAAGTGCCTAAAGAAGCAGCTAACCAACTAAGTCATTTGGAGGAGGTAGCTCCAAGGTCCTCATTAAGATGCTCAAACCCCACTTGACAGGATAGTTATGCAAGGACTGAAGAAAGAAAAAGGTAAGGAAATTCCTAACCATCACAGAAGTCCTGGTCCAGCTTCCAACTCAAAAGTTTAGCAATACAAGCATTATGAAAGAGATTTGCTTCCAAAGAGATATGATAAAAAGGTGTATGTGTGTGTTCTTAAATGGTGGTATCAGGAGATTCCATCAAATTAAATTGAACTTTGTAAAGATCCTTAGCTAAGACTACCTTTTGCCCACAAGACCATTTGCACATTTTTTCATATAAATAACATACGAAATTGCACGTAGCATCTTGGCATTCCTAGTGTTTGAAACTGACCACACAGTTAAATGTGTGTTCCAGGTAACTGATTTGTAACCTCTGGCATCCCAAGAAACATGCTCTACACCAAGTGATAAATCAGTTTCAAAATACCAACTTGTACTACATTTAGAAATAGAAATAACTGTCTTCCACTTTGACAGAGAGATGTTTTCTGCCTGGTAAAGAGAAGGGGTAAATAGGACATTGTCCGTATTACTTGATTAAAAATAGAGGAGAGTGTAAATGTCTATTTAAAAAAAACAAAAGAAACACAGCACTGCCACTCTTTCCAATGAAGCCCAACACTAACTGTGCTATGAGTCTTTTTTTTTTTTCAAATAAGGTACAATCATAACTTTGACCACAGTAGGACAGACATCTTACTCACAGGCATACTTCGCTCAAAGTTGAAAGTTGAATGCTATACATACAGATACAGATAAGTGAAATTTTCAGGGCTGCATGTGCTTCTGCATGTATTGTCTGGTGGTGTAAGTTGAAGGCTGAATATGCTCCAGGAGAAGAGTCTGTGGCTCTGCTTGGGCTTTTGATGCTTGAGTGAGCTACCACAGTTACTTTTTATGTGGGTTACATAATAATCTAACCCTTTAACATCAGAAGAGGGTTTTTTTTTAATAACAGGCTTCCAGATTTATTGTACAAGAAGTATATCAAAATTTACTTTGAAAAGTTTCAAGGTCAAACAATCACAATTCTGTGGTAGCCAATGAAATTCCATCAACATAAAAGTGATACAATTCAGTGGCAAAAGAGGCCTATAAAACTCTAAAAACTTTACAAACTAAAGTCACCTATACAAGTGACAGACCTCTGTTCCAACGCATCCTAATTAGCACACAGAGCAGACTTGATTAATCGAGGCTGCTGGAACGTGTTAATTAGCGTGCTCCAGCAGCCTCCGCGTCACATGTATTTAGCACCCCTGTCTTTTAAAATGCTGGCAGGGGTGCTTTAACAAAAGCTCAAACAAGATTTAGTTAAAGAGCTCCTGTTACCATTTTGAAGCGCAGGATGCTGAATACAGATGACATTGTGGGCGAGCCACTCTAAAGCACACCCCCTTCCCCAGCATCCCGCAGCACATGTACAAATGCCCTAAAGTGTTTAGCAGCAGATCTTATCACAGCTGAAAATTTCACAACTATTATCACTTTGCTATTTCTACCAAACAGGCAGAAAAAACAACCTTGCAAAAAAATTCTGAAGTTTCTACAATAGGCTCCGATCCTGCAAATATTTACAAACTGATTTCAACTGCCTTATGGTAGTAAGGTCAAGCATAAGTAACTGCAGGATCAGGGGGTCTTAAAGTATACATGACTTCAAACTTGCTAGTTAAAACATATCTTGAATCCTCTCATGGATCAAGTAATTTAAGAACTAGTCCTGAAAGCACTTTGGGAACTGCTTACCTTGAAGTGTGAGTGGTGACAGTGAAATAACATTTGACTGTATGTATATAAAGTTAGGCCCTTTTTTACTGAATAAACAGTGCAGTCTGCCCCTGTATGTGTGTTGGATTGAACCACAATTCTAAGATATCAATTGCATCGATGTGGAGAAAAGGCTTACAAAATCTGTAGGAATGCGCCAATTAAAAAAAATAAGAAAAAGAAAAAATGTTTGTTTGTAGGTAATATTATATATATATATATATATATATATAAATTTAGATCTAAAATTACCGGTTACTTCTTTTAACAGATTTGTTTGCCCACGGTGGGTCTATCACGATTACATCATATTTTTTCTTGTCTAAAAAAAGAAAGAATTGAAAAACATTAGTTTTAAGAGAAAACAAAAGCTAAAATCGATATCCAAAATTATATCTTATGCAGCTCAAAGGGAAAAATTCCCTTACCATTAACATAATAAACTGAAAAACTCAACTGCTTTTTGTTACTTCAGATGGCTTGTTGAAAACAATTTTTAGAATGAAATGAAGAAAACCAATCATCTGATCAGCACTTTTAGACCCTTTTTTTTAACTTTTTAAAATGATTCACTGGGTCCAAAATTAAATACCAAATCAGAATGAGTTAAAATCATGTTCAATAGTCTGAAATATCAGTTATGACTGCATTGGCAATTACTTCTCATGCATGTGCGTGTCTCTTGTAGGTGGCATAAGAAGAAAAAAAAACCCTTAAAAATTCAGGTAATTTTAGATCTCTGTATGCCAAAGTTGCCTTGCACTACAAAACTATATTCAGGTAAGACAACCTGTGAGAGATGCTGTGTATTCAAGAGACACACAAACATGAGCTGTTCAGAGTAGAAGGTCACATACAGCAGAACGATGCAACTAATTTCACAAAAATGGTTTCTATTCAAACAGTGAGTGGTTAACTATAAAAGGTATCCCACATGTGGCCAGATTCTGCTAAATTCTATGTTAATAAAATAGAGAATGGGAGATTTGAGGTAAACAAAACCTTGAGATTATATGTTAGGATTAACATTCACTATACAGAGGCCACGTAGAAATTCATAACCTACTGCCTGAAGTTCCAGAGTAGCAAAACAGTACTACAAATACAGCAGCAATTTTAAGTTTGATTTAGACTTCCTTGCTCTTTCAGGAAAGTGAAAGCAGTAAGCCACTTTCTTCAACACAGCTACAGCTTGACCTTACATTGTCAGAACAGAACTATAATTGTTAAGCAAGTTTCTAGCACTTGCATATCTTTCCAATTAAAACATGGATGTTTCTTTTTAAAAGTTTAAACACAGAATAATAGACAATGGAAAATAAATTTAATTGTCAAACCTTGGGTAATAAATTAAAGCCCAGATAGTTTACAGGTTTGGTGCTAGACAGGACAGAATTAACGCTAGAAAAAATATTGTTCCCTTGTGTTTAAATACCTTATCATACTGATGTTTTAAATGATTCAGGCAGGATTAAAGAAAGCACAATTTCAATATTAGATGGATTATGGAAGAAGTGCAGAAATAAACAGAGTGCGCAGCTCATTAAAGAAAAGTCTACTGTGTTTTATATAAAACACTACAGCTGCATTTTTCAAAACAGCATAAGAGAGTTGTCTGTCTTACTCCTGAGGTTGGGCACCTAATGTGCCTACCTAGACTCCTCTGAAAAATCCCAGCAGAGCTGCAGGAAGAGCACCACACTATCAAACACCAAGCTGAATAGAGTTGCAGACACTATGGAGGGTAAGATTAGGATTCAAAATGACCTTGATAAACTGGTAAACTATCTGAAATTAACTGAGTAAAACTCAGTAAGGACATGTGAAAACTGGAATTATTTAGTCTAGAAAAGAAAAAACAAAGAGGATTCAATAACAACCTTCAAGCATCTGAAGGGCAGTTTACAAAGAGATTTGAGACATGCTTTTTTCTCTGGCTTCAGGGAACAGGACAAAGGATAAATCTTACATTTCAATAAATGAAATTTAGGCTGGATAGTAGGAAGAGCTTTCTAACGATGAGGCTTGTAAAGTATTAGAGCAGATTACCTAGAGAGACTGTGGCATCATTATCCCTGTGAATTTTTAAAAGCATGCTAGACAAATATTTGCACAAAATGTTTAAAACAGTGATTCTCATCCAGGATGCTGCACAGTCTTGGGGTGCCTTGAGATCCTTCCAAAGGTGCTAGGGGTGCCAAATAATGTTGGCACTGTTAGGTGTGTAAATGTGATTTAAAAGATCCAATCAGAAATTTCAAATAGGAATCCAGAGTGTTAAAAACACTGTGCTCTGTTGTGACCTTTCTGATTTTTCTGTCACAAAAAAATTGCTCTATTATCTTTCCATAGTCAAAAAATGAGTGAAATCTAAGAGACTGCATTTTCTGAGGGATGCATTGAGTCTAACAAGGGGTGCCTTGAGACCAAAAAAAAGGTTGAGAGCCACTGGCTTAAAAAATCCTGCCTTGAAAAGGGGGTTAGACTAAATGACCTCCTGAGGTCCCTTTCAGACCTACCTTTCTATGGTTCTTCTAGTAACAGCTTGCTACTGTTTTCCCTACTAGCAGTTCTTGGGCCAATATTATGATCCCACATTAAGATTATTATTTGAATGCTGGCTCAACAAGCAATATATCCCATCAATCAGCAGGCTATGGGCCAATGACCACTAAAAACATACTTTTGATGAATAAATATACTTACAATCCAGAAGTGGTTTCATGCATGAAATATCAGATAAAAGGAAGCTGCTTTTTGGAGGCACCAGATATTTCTGCCCCATTAAATTCAGTATCTTTGCATAACTTGTCATGTTTTCTGTAACACATGACAGCAGATCCTGCTCTGGAATGGTCACTTCAGCTGTCATTTGTATAATTTGATGGGCATTTTCATTCACAGAGGGAAACCGCTTTGCCATTTCACATAATTCAGCTAACCCACAGCCAATATGTTCCATAATAACCTTCTTGCTGCAACTTTGTTCTGCAGATATAGATTGAAGGAAACCACTTTTGAACCCTTCTTGGACTATACTTGTAGAACCTTCCCAAATCAGCCCTCTAATCTGTACAGGAAAAAATAATGTAAGGAAAAAGAAATAATACAGTAATGATTACCACCAACACCAGCAAAAAGGAATGCAAACATAGACCACAATTCAATATATTTCAAACAAAAATAACATCATTGTTGGAAATCACAGCTTTAAATCTAAATCAAGGTTTAGACTAATACATTCCTGACACCGGAAGCAGATTACAAATGTAAGATGCTAAAGGGCCAGTAATAGTCTCCCCGGTAGAAGCAAAATATAAGAGAGCCTTTTGTTGGGGGATACAGTATACTACCTAACTAATGTCATGAGAACAGTTCACTTTGTTGGTTTCAAGCCTTAAAACAAGTATCAGAAGCATTTTCCTGCAGTTATTTCCTGTGTTGGATGTTTAGCTAACCAGAATGTTAAAGGTACTATGTGAAATCAGTTCTAGCTCTCTGAAAAGTATGTTACCTTCTGAAATATAATTTATTTTATACATGCAAGATAACATAAAACATTCACAACATTCCACCTTTGTTAGGGAACAGAGATCAAATTTCTATTAATGTAATCAGCTCAACATATAAGACATGTATTCATGTATAACTTTTCTTCCAGCTTACCTTTGTATGGTATTCTAAAGCATCCAGTTCACCTTGGTTGAGCCCACTATGCTTTCTTTTACGTGTCTGTAGAATGCACAAATGAAATTTAAAAAAAAAAAATCAGATGTGCTACTATGTGGCTAAATTATATAATGATAATGTACAGAGTTCTTCAAAACTGGAAGACATTTGCCATGACTTTCCCCTTTTATTTTCAACTAAAGTACTGGAATCAATATTGTCAATACGAACTGTCAGAATGATCATATCACATCTAGGTTCTTGTAGAAGGTATATACTTCCCCATGCTATGAAATGACTTCTATGATATGCCACAGCTCATGTTAACTCTAAGTTAGGCAATTGCTAGAAGTTACAGGTTCAGTTGTAAGGCTGGTGGCAACAAGAAAAGTGCCATCTATTTTCTCAGGGTTACAGTTATTCCTTTAGGTAATAAAATACATACACAAGATGTAAATGGAAGAGAAGCACCTCATATTTCTGTACTAGAACTGACCTAGGACAAATACATTTTTGTAAAGCCATATTAAAAAAAAATCAAATATAGAGGTGGAGCAGTAATACAATATTTACACCTGAGATTTTTTTTCCAACTCATTAAATGGAGTGCCATAATGCTAGCACAGCCTAGAGTGGATCACTTTTCCCCTCTTCACCTTTTTCAATAATATAGCATTGAAAGACTATATAGTATGTAATGTTATATATTTATGAAGAATACTACATATCTGGGGAAACACATAAGAGTTCTATATATAATAAAGGTAAGCAAATATTATAAAAATAACAAAGGGCCAGAAAACTGATGGGAAATAAATGGTACTTTTGTAGGTCACCAGATCTGCTCCATAACTGCTTTTTTGTACAAAATGAATATGTATTTCATATGGTGAGCTGAATTCTTCCCTCATGCATACACCAGTAATACAACTGTGATGTTTCATTTGCTGAATCTTGAAATCTGATTATGCAGTAACCAGAAAAAGCTTAACTTTCATATTTAAGGCAGACTTTGTAAAGCTGTTAGCAAAGACCTGGCACAGTTATAACAAGTGTAGGCTGGAGCTATGTGACAGACCTAAGGTAGCAAGGGAGGGTCACCAGGCTGCTTAAACAGACTGATGCAACCTAAGAAAGCAAGGAACTACATTTATATTTCAAAGCAAAACTTGTAAGAGGCAAGAGACTAGAATACATGAGAAGAGGCAGAGACGCTGAACATGAGAATCATGAGGGGTATGCAATACATGATGGACGTAAAAAGCATGTTACAGTCAAGGCACCCAAAGGGGAGAAGAAAGAGCAGACTCGCCTATAAACATGCAGGCAAAGATGAGGCTTGTGGGATTGCCCTCACCAGCTAAGATCTGACCTGCAGTCCCCCAGAAAAACTCCTGAACACCTGGCTGGACTACCTAAAACTCATGCAAAGTTTCCGTTGCATCTAAAATGTGTGCTGTTGCTGTGTCTTATTTTGTAGTGTCAACGTATGCAAGGCTTTCTGTTGTTTTTTTTCATTTTAAGTTAGGCTAAATTGTGTGTGCTGTCACTGCATCTTACTGGGCTGCCTTAGCTTAGGCAGAGTTTTTCTGTTGTTCTTTGTCACATACTTGGAATTGCAAATTGCTGTGCTCAATAACCACTCTTTTCAGAGAATGAATTATTCTTGTTCAAGCATTATGAATTTAGTGCCACTACCTAAAGTCTATTGTGAAGTGTGGTAACAGAGCTAACTATAATTTTAAAAGCAACAATTGGATTTCTAAATTGAATCTGTTTAATCCAGAAGTCATTCTAGAATGCTCAGTTTAATGTTACAGAATCACGTCTTTGAATAAGATTCCTGAAAACCTGGAGTTTCCAATAGAAACCTCTTTTTGCAGTCACAACTTCCCTAAAAATGCTCTTCTGAGCTGCAACTCTTCATGCCAAGTTTCAGTACACTAAACATTCCATTTTAGCTCAAGAAAATGACTGCATGTGGAGAACAGAAAAAAAAAGATGGCCCAAATCCTCAATTCTTGTATAGCAGCAGGGCTCCACTGAAATGTGTGAACCTACACTGGCCAAGGATCTGAACTCATAGTTCTATTATAGCTGTATGATTTTGGGAAGGGAAGAGGAATTGGGAGGAAAGTGCGGAAGCAGCAACAATTCATAACAAAAGAAATTAACAATTTACATGGAATGTTGTCC
The DNA here is from genome assembly GCF_052110815.1 of Crocodylus siamensis. Classification (NCBI taxonomy): domain Eukaryota; kingdom Metazoa; phylum Chordata; order Crocodylia; family Crocodylidae; genus Crocodylus; species Crocodylus siamensis. Next base: position 171,887,391 of record NC_143397.1, on the reverse strand, counting down.
TTCAGGAACTTTGAAAACTTTAAAAATAAAAGAGCCAAGCTTCAAAAGTCATTTTCAAGCTTGCTGGCTAGGCATCTACTTATCATTTACTGCCTGGTTTTCAGAAACACCAAAACTCGCACTGACGCAAGCTGAGCACCCCTCAAAATCAGACTTTTCAGATGGCTGCTAAATAATGCACGATTACTGGTTTTCAAATATGGTCACGAATTACTATCAAGAAGAGCCCAGATCTTTCCAAGCTACAGAAGTCCTTACTAATAGCTAGACAAAGCTTTAGTTTTGCAGATATCTTCACTCTGCTGGAGACTGCTGTAGATGTGCTCCTCTGAGTCCAACCATTTGTACTGAAAAAATTTTCAAGAAAGTATCACAGCAGACTGCTCAATGCAGTTTGTTTGTTCATAGCTCATTTAATTCTGTTGGCCATACCTTTCTTACACTGGCAACAGAATCTGCAACATCGCTCCTGGCTCCTCCTTCCTGCTCCGCTCCATTGGTGTTGTCCTTTAGCCCTGTGTGACCAGCCTCTAGGTTTCTTTGTTGTGGTTTCTTTTGGGGAAATGCAACAATATGCGGTTTAAAGACTTGAAAGAACTCATCCCGAAACACATATCGTGTGTGGGGGATTTCAACTGCTCTTTCTACAGTAGCTCCAAGCTCAGGAGCAGGTACATCAACAGGAGAGGATATACTGGTAAAGCAGGAAGGAACAACAGGATTCACAGAAGAGGTGGAGGTAATGGGAGCCTCATCAGGGAGTTGGGAAGAGTGACAGAGCTGGTAGCCAGCCTTGTTGATAAAAGAAAGATGATCCAGTAGCCATCCAGCTGACAACCGATGCACCACAGACATCACAACCTTCTCCTTTCAGGAAATATCATCGTCTTGGAGGAACTGGAACCAATATTCATACTCTTTTCAGTTTAGACTTTTCCTATAGTAAACAAAAAAGCATATTCCTTAGAGCTATAACTACTTATTTAAATAATATCCAGGGCTTATCAGGCAGTTCAAACACAATAAGATACTCTCCTGCTTTGAAAAGTCTGCTCCACATGCTAAAGTTAACAACTCAAGGGAATTTTTTTTACCTTCCTGTGATACTCAATGTTACATTTATTTTCACATGGGATTTTAAATGGGATGCATCTCCTATACAATATGACACTTGGCCTTACTTCAGGATTACTCATTGATTAAGTGACGTAAAATGAGTTTGTGCCACAACAGCATGAAAGAAAACTGGCTACATGCCAAACATGTTTTTTTGGTTACTTTTCAGTGTTACTATTGTACCTTTTGATTACAAGTTACAGAGATTCTGTGCATTTCTCGTAACTTTCAGGGAGGGACGTCTCCGCACCCCCGAGATGCAACAGCTCATTCTATCCCTAATGACGGCACAACCGAGCAACATCAGCATTTGGGCAAGCATCTAGGGCCAGCTATACTGATCTCCAGATTTCTTGCTTTTGTGGCAGCCTAAGAACTCCTTCCTGGGCTTTTCTAAGGCAGTGTAGACATAAACCTTATAAGCAGTGGTGTTAACCCAAGGGGAAGGCAATCATTTCAGGCAGAGGGCCACTTACTGAGTTTTAGCAAGCCATCAAGGGCCACATGACAGGCAGCCAGGGGCAGATAAATATTAATTTTTTCAATTTTGGGGAGGCTAGTATGGCCTGGTGGGCTGCATTTTGCCCACCCTAGTGCTAACCCCTTGCTTCCTGCCAGCCAGATGGACCGTGCCCACCCATCCATCAGTCAGATCTGGCTGGCGGTCCCAATCTGGCATCTGGGGTGGGCACCATTTGGCCATGCAAAGGCAGCAGGGGGAGCTGACCTGCCCCAACTCAGCCCAGCAGGGGAAGAGGGCACGGCTTGGGCCCAACCTGGCCCTGCAGTGGGGGTGAAAGGTGTCGTGGCCCAGCCCAAAAGGAGGCATGCCAGCCCCAACTTGCATGGGCTGAGCAGCAGAGGCGGCTGGGTTCCTCGCTCCCTGGCCGTCTCCGTGGCTGCCCACCCCACCGCCAGCCCCTCGCTCTGCTGCGCGGAGGTCACCCGGACTGCCCGCAGCAGCAGGAGCAACAACATCCCCCACACATTGGAACAGCCCGCACCTGCGCTGGGCGCAGCCATCTTGCTATACAGCCCCCAAAACCGCTCCCCGACATCACATCCGGGGAAGCCTGTCCAGACTCTCCGCACCACACAGCGGAGGCGGAGACGGTGCCCGGCGGTTGGACGCCAACCCGTCCGTCAAGAAATTACATCCAATGAAACACCGCAGGGCTGGAAGGCGGGAGCCACCGTTGAGCTGAGCTGCGCTGCCTCGCGCCTGCCTACTCGTGACGTCAGGCACAGCGGCGGGTGGATTTGAAATTTGTTAAGGCGACGGCGGCAACGGTCCGCAGGTGAGTGGGGGCGGGTTACGGGAGGGGTTTGGGGACGTCTTCCGGGGCCGCACGTCCCGCCCTGTCTTAGGACCCTAGAAAAGGAAGGTTGGGGCTCTGTGTGGCCGAGGCTTTGTGTGGCCGGGGTTTAAAGCCTTCGAGGGCGGAGGTTCTGCAGCCTGAGCCAGTGCCTCGGTGCCCTCCTCCGAAAAGGCCAATGACGTCCTAGGCTGCACTGGTAGAGCGCTGTCAGCAGGGCCAGGGAAGTGACTCTTCCCCTCTACTCGGCACTGGTGAGGCCACATCTGGAGCACTGTGCCCAGTTTCTCCCTTCCCCCCTGTAGAAAGGATGTGGACAAATTGGAGAGAGACCAGCGGAGAGCAACAAAAATGGTTCTGGGGCTGGAGGGCATGACTTGTGAGGACAGTCTGAGGCAACTGGGTTCACATAGTCTAGAGAAGAGAAGACTGAGAGTGGATTTAATAGCAGCCTTTAACTACCCGCAGGGGGCTTGAAAGAGGAAGGTGCTAGACTGAGGGTGGGCAACTATTTCAGCTGGAGGGATGCTTAATGAGTTCCCGAGAGCTGTATGGGCCACCCCTGGCAGGTGCTCCACCTCCTGGTCACTGTCTTGGGACCAGAAGTCCCTCCTCTTGCCCCAGAAGTACTTCGGGGGGGGGGGAATTGCTATCTTGAAACTGGAAAAAAACCAAATCATACATTATTTATTTTTTATTTTAAAAAAAATTTTGCCTTGATTTATGGTTTGAGCAGCATATCTAGAGGCGATTGTGTAATAGCTCAAATTACACTATTTCTCGTGTATATTATGCCGGGGGTGTATATGGGGGTAGTATGATTGGGGAGTGGGTGTGGGGTGTGGGTATGCTGAATGTGTTATGTGAGGAAGGACAGGGAGTGGGGTATATGGTTGGGGTGGGGAAGTGTGGGATGGGGTTTGGAGGGATGGGGTAAGGGGGGTGGGGGAGGATGTGGGTATGAGAGGGTGTGGGTGTGTTTGGGAGTATGGTGGGGGGATGGAAGGGTGTTAGTGTGTGTGTGTGTGTGGCTATGGTGGGGTATGTAGGATGGTGTGGGGGGGTAGGCTGTGGTAGCATGTGGTGTTATGGCGGGGGTGGCAGGCGGGGAGCCAGCCCTGCCTGTCCCGTCTCAGCTGCAGCATGCAACTCCTGGCTGCAAGGCCCGGACACATACAGTGTAACACAGACCCAGTCTGTCCTGGCTTATCCTGGCTGTATTCCCCTTGCCTCCCATGGTTATCCCTACAATGCTCCATATGAGGCTGAGCCTCACTCGTTCTCACCTGGGCAGTTTCTGAGATTATCCTCAGTGAAGTAAGCTACTCCACTGAAATGCTACAACAGATGCAGTTCAATACGTTGTCAGATTTCAGCATCTACTTTATTGGTCTCTGCAAACACCTTAATTAATGCATGCTGAAGTTATACTCTCCAAATCTCTGCCCAGAGATGTGGGTTTCCGGAAAATTTTGAATTGGAAAGTTTTCCAGTGCCCTAAATAAAGCAAGGTCTAACTTAGCATGTTTATTTGACTTGTATTTAGTAAACAAAACTATAGTACCTTTGTGTTAATTTTATGTCCCAAGTATTTGAACTGAAATATTTGATTAGGAAAAAAATTACATATAGCACACTTACTATGGTTTAAATGTTATGTTCAAACAAATTCAAAGCTTTATGTGGAAAGAAATTATTTTTATTGGAATACTTGTAAAGACAATGCACAATAACATATACTTTCATTACAGTGTTTGTTTAAATTCAAGAAAAAAACCCAAAGGCACTGAAAGCTGTTGACACATTAATTTTAGAACACCCAAAGAACTGTGCATGATAAACTCTGTTGAAGCAGGTGAGTGGACAACTACAGCTTAACTCTCTTCCACTGAGGCCATTGTGGCACTTCCAGTTTCACTGTCACTATCTGTAGAATCACTTGCATTACTTATTAGTTCCATTTCAGAATCAAATTGAGGCAAATCTAATACAGATCTACTTGAACCACATTCTCTTTTGCTAAAGGATGGTTCTTTGTCACTAATTGTGCTTCTGACTGATTCTTCAGAAGCAAGAGATGCTGAGAAATAAAAATGAGCTTAGCAGCATGTTCATTTGTTAGTCTGTTCTTTTTTTATTCTGGTTGAGCTGAAAGCCTTAAAGTTTTGTTCACAAGAAGCTGCTGTTGGTGGAATGCTTAAGATCCTTAGAGCAATCCTGGGCAACAGTCAAGTGTTACAGTATCCCTTCTACCATGTGAGAGGAGAAATATTCTCTGCTGTGCACCAAAAGATGTATTTGCTCCAAAGTTTTTTCTTTTTGCACGGTGCTTGGCAATGTCTGTCATCACGGCTGTTTCATCTATGTTGGGGACATTTATAGCTACTTTCATAATTGTATTCAGAGCGGTAGATAATTCATCTTCTGATAAATGTTGTCCTCTGTGTTGAGCATCCAGAAAGTTTGCTGCCAGATGACCTGGATAAGAGCAAAACTCAGATTTCTTAGTAAACATTTGTTTTACTACTATTTTGGACAGAGATAAAGGAGGCAAAAGCTCAGTTAGATTTTCATTCGGTTGTCTGAATATCTCTGGAATAATTGAAAGGCTTGGTGTATCTCCCTCAAGTTTCTTGATAGCCACTGAAAGTGGTAGTAGCAAATTGAATGCTCCTTGAATTCAAACCCAGAACACATCATTAGCAAGAATCTGCTTCCAAATGTTCACGGGAATAATCTGGGGTACTATGTCATCTATTGAAGGACACTACAAACAGTTCTTTGTGTGCAGCAAACTATGTACACTAAACACTTTGTAGCCAAGCCCCGTCTAGTTTCTACTGGCAATAAAAATGCACTTTCCTTCCCTTTCTTTCTTTCTTTCTTTCTTAATTTCTTTGGTCTGATTAGCAACAAAATGATGATTGTTGAATACCTTCACAATTGCTTTGCAGCTTGCCAATATTGTCTTCATTGTATTCACATTTACTATGTCTTTGCCAGAAGATTCTGCCCATGTGCAAGCCAGCCAAATACAGTAAGTTCTGTTAGCCGGCATGCTCAATTAACTGGCATGCCAGCTTGTGAAATGAAATGAAACTGGAAGTGCCCACCATGGTACTTCCAGTTTCTCTGAGCCCCCATGGCCCGGGGCAAAGCAGCCTTCACTGCTGAGCCCCCGTGGCCCAGGGACATAACAGGCTGCGCGGGGCCCTGCCTCCCTGTCTCACAGGGCCCACAGGAGAGGCAGTGATGCAGCAGGAAAAGCAGCGGGACGCCCCAGATGCAGAGGAAGAAGCGGCAGCCTGGGTCGCTCAATTAACTGGCATATTTTGTTATCTGGCATCCCTCCATTCCCGCCTTTAATATTTGCCATGCAGCTTTCATGTTACTGGGCTTGTACCTTGGAGGGACCTGCACTTTCAGTCTCTTCACTCAGTAATTTGGCAATGTATTCACGTGTATAAGGAGACAATTTGGTAGTAATTGCTTTCAGGAATATTGGCTTAAGTGTTGCTAACATAATGTTCAAAAGTGAAAGTGATAAACGATAGCATGACAGTAACTTTTATGATGGCCGAATTAGTTTGTAATGTTGCTTCCTGTATTGATTTTTTCAGTTATGGAAAAAGATGTACCACTTGCAAATATAGCTTGAGCTAATGTCTCATCTGCTTTTTCTTGATCTTCCAAGTTCCTGCAACAAAAGCGGGGAAAGATCTTTATTTTAGCCTATTCTAGTCTGGCCTCATGCATCAGAAGAAGTGACAGGGAGCTTGCTTCCCCACTCCCTGCCAGAAAGAACACTCTGCTGCTCAACTTGCTGCTCAGTTGCCTGGGGACTGCAGAGCCAAAGGGAAGTATAGTCTGGCTATCGGACTACGTTCACTCTGCTGATTTGAAATGGTTAATTATTTATCTATTATGTAATTTTTTTTTTAAATTATTGTTATGCCTAAAAAAGCTAACAGATTTTATGCAAACACTTCCAGTTTCCCCAGCTCAAGAAAAGAAATGATACTGCCCTGTGTGTTTGCTGTACTGAAAGTGAAACAAATTTAATCACCGTTTTAGTTTTTGGTTTTGCTTTCATTTGTAGTCTGAGATGAAATGAGAATTTTAGCTTTTGTTTTGATTTGACCTGCACATCCGGTTAGGTGAATTCATAAGTTGATTTTTGGTTTGGATTATTATGTGAGTGTATTTACCCTGCTGTTTGCAAATCAATAAAATGTATATGTACTCTCACATACTTCCTAGGCATAATAACCTGGAAAAACATTAATTACAACTTTGAAGTTACCAAGCTTGCCTAATATTATATTGGCATCCATTCATTGTTACTAATGAATTTTTAGAAATGGAAAATTTTCCATGGAAAAATAAAGCGCTAGGGAAATTTTTTTCCGTCCCAAATCTGTCTCTGCCTACGTAAGGCCACAAAGGTCCTCTAGGAAGGCCATCTAGATAACATGCTCTGTGACTCCATAGGGTGGGTGAGCACTTCAGGAGTCTTGTCCCTCCCAGGGATTGTTACTAGAGTTCTAGGAACTAGACTACTGCTATATCTATCCCAATGAATGTATAAAATTAACTGAACTGGTAGAGTTGTCATGAAGGCGAGGTGCTTTTTCTGAAATGATTACCTGCGAAACAGTTCATTTAATGTTAGTGTTGCTGTTAATGAGCTTTGCACTTGGTGAACACTTAAAGAAATGGCTGGGGATTGCCCTTTAGTAACACTCTCCTTCTTTGTGTGTGTGTGGTCTTACCTGAGTTCGCAGATCACATCTGGAAGGTGTACTTCAGGACCACAATAGCTAAATCAATTAATTTTATTATTTTAAAGGAGGAAATGAATGTGCCATTAGATTGCTATTCTAGCCTCCTGTAGTTCAGCCCAGCGCTTTCATGAAACAGTTACACTGTTATAAAAGGAATGCTTTCCTTGATCCTATAAATCAGTGAGAAGCAACCTTTTTGGCACGTATGCCACAAACTGGCTCCATACTTGCCTCAAGTGCCACTCCTATCCCCTGCCTCTGTGTAGTCTTTTGCCTTGCTTTCTGCTTCTTGCTGTATCTGTGGGTGTGCTGCCATCCCCTCTCCAATCTGCCTTATGCCACACACAGACTGCCCATGCCATCTGTGGCATGCAGGCTCTAGGCCGGTCACCTCTGCTGTAAATATTTCTCTAAAACCAATGTACTATGATTCATAGTTTAATCACAATGAGGCGGAGCTCGAGTACCAGTGGTGGCAGCGGTCGGCAGTCAGCAATGCCCTTGAGAGTTCAAGATTCCAATAGGATGTTACAAACACCTCAAAGGTAAGTGTTACAATTGTGTCATTCAGAATGGATTTCCATAAAGTTGGGTGTATCTAGGTAGGAGAAGAGCAAAGGCCCGGATCCAGATGTGTGAGTCTGGACTCAGCTTTGAACTGGTACCCATTAACCTAGTACAAATGTACCTAGTCAAGGTAGTCAAACCTAATGACTCCCTTCTATGTCACTGGTTATAGAAACTTGTTCTTTTAACCCCACTCACCACTGAGGTCAAGATGAACTTTGACTTTCTGACTTTTGCATTAGATATGTATTCAGGTCTCTGCAGGATTTGTCCCTTAAACTATTATTTGCACCATGGGATTAACTTTAATATGCTGATTTAGACTGTGTGCATATGTATGCAGTATAGTCGATGCATAATAACTTTGAGATCTAAAAATGTTAAGTGCTCACAGTTGACCTCTCTTTTGTATCGGTGCTCATAAAATCATTTGACAAAAGTGTTTTGTACATCTGACAGTCTTCAACTAGTTAATATTGCCAATAAATTAATTCTAATAGTTGAACTTGCTGCTTATTTTCAGTATGTGTTGTTTTCTTAAGTGAGCCAAGAGATGAAATAATTGAACTGCAAGAAATTTATACAAACATATTTTTTTCCAGGCAAGACAGAACAACCTTTGGGAAGTTAAGCTTGAGCAAGCCTGCATCTGGTACCTCAGAAAGAAAAGTCAGCTTTTTTGGGAAAAGGTATGGCTAACTTGAAGATTCTGTGCTATCACATAATACTTATGACTCTTCAAAGATTCCTGTGATCCATTTTTCCCCTAGAGAGTTGCATCTACTGGGAATGAATGGGTTTGGGGCAGCATGTAAGGATCTACAGGTTGTGATCAATGTCCTTGCCTTTTCTTGGTTTCCTGATCAATAGCCTGATGCAGCTGTAGAGCAGGAGCAATTTAAGCAGTCTGTCCTTCCCCTCACAAGTATTCAGAAGTGCAGAATTTGGCAGCTTCTCAGGTAGACTTATTCTGCCTTATAAGAAGTACAGTAACAAGAGAGTCAGTAGGAAAACTCTTCTTAATGGACTGACTGCACACTGGCCTCAGATGGATTTTTTGGGTTTTTTTTTTGACTGGTCATTTGGAAGACCCAGAGAAATAAGCTAAAGCAGGGCTGTCCAACTGGCAGCCTCTGGGCTTGTCCCAGTGCTGCTTCCCTTTTTTTTCCCCCCCCCATTGCTGCTGCAGGGGTCACTGTCATCTCTGGTTCTACCTCCCCATCACACAGAAAGTGTGTTACCCCTACAGGAAGTCTTGGGCCCCCAAAACCATTGCTGACATTCTTCTTGACCACCCAGTAGTTCTTTCCCAGAGTTCCATTCTTGTGCAATAATGTGCATACTTTGCAAAAGGATTGCTTAAAAAACAAAAATAACTCTTCACTTTAAACAGCATGTGAAATATCTATGTGAAACGAGAGCCATGTATAATACCATTCCCTACCAAAGAATGCAGTGAGAGAGAACTGACCCAAAGTCCCAGTTTTTTCAGAATTCCAGATATGCTTTGCTGAACCGTTCTTCCCTAACAAATAGCTTTTCTGAAACATGAAATACTGTCTGACATCAATAATTGGGGTCCTTCAGCTTTGACAGGTCCCCTCTCACTCAGGAAACCTAAGTTTTTATCTCAACTCAGCACTTACAGGTGGTGATCCCTCACGATCGAGGCTGATCATTCCCATAAGTCAAGTGAAGGGCTGTAAATTAGCCCGTTGATGGCCAAGAATACCAATCCTAGAGCCGCAGCCTCTTTGGCAAATGCCACAGGTGGTAGTTAAAGGGAGGGTTGGACCACAAAGTTTCATAGTAGCTAGGATCAGGAGAGATCTGAACAGATCATCTAGCTGACCCCCTGCCACAGATTTCTTGATCTTGTTTCCTTTCCTTCTGCTTATGTTGTTTTTCTGTCTCTAGGGTGAGATGATTTTCCTCAAAGTAAGATGAACCTTCTCTCAAGCCATTTCCTTGTAATCATGTCCCAAGCTAATTTTTCCTAATTTGCGGTGTTAATGCCACTCTTCTTAATGTTTGCCTTCAGGGTGTTTTTGAAGCATTTCTCTGACCCCTGCATGTCCTTTGTCCTTGGCTGAGTTGGAAGTATAGCAGTTGTTTTGGTAAACATACATCAGGCATGTACACACAATGCCCTGGGAGTCATTTTGTAGCCCTTTCAGGACTATTGATTCCATCCCTTAAAATGACAGCTCTTTGAGTAGTTGGAGAACACTGGCTTCAGCCAAGATACAGTCATCCTGAAGCTCTGTACAGGCATGATTTATTTGAATGTTTATATACTTTAATAGCTATTCTATTTGAAGATGGATACTCTGCCCCCCCCTCCATCTCTTTAGCAAAAGAACATGAGATAAGAATTGAGACTTAAGCAGAGTTCATTAGTTCTACATGGATGGATCCTCCAGATTTATCATAACAATTTGCCTTTTTTTCCCCCCCACACTAGAACAAGTGGTCCTGGAGGATCACGTAACAGTCAGTTTGGTGTGTTTGGTACAGAAAAGATCAAGGATCCTAGGCCACTTCATGACAAAGCATTTGTCCAGCAGTGTATCAGACAGCTCTGTGAGGTATTTTACCATTTTCTTTAAATGTTTGCTTTGAATCCAAATGATGCTAATTTTAATCTAATCTATTTTTTCCTTGACCTCAAATGTACAATCTGTCTCAATGCTCATCTACCAGATATGTTAGTGACAAAAATGTATTTTTGTTTTGCTGTTGTTTTTTTTTTTTTACAGTATCTTGTTGAGAATGGTTACGCCCATAATGTCTCCATGAAATCACTCCAGTCTCCATCAGTTAAGGACTTCTTAAAGATCTTCACCTTTATCTATGGGTTCCTCTGCCCTTCTTATGAGCTTCCTGATTCAAAGTTTGAAGAAGAAATCCCCAGAATTTTTAAAGAGCTTGGGTATATATAAAAAAAATTTGTTCTCATCAATTTCTTTACTCCTGTTTCTATATGATCTATTTTAGGAAGTGTTACATATGTGTTTGGTTTGTTTTCACTTTACTCACTAAAATTAAAATATGTTGCATGAAATAATCAGACTTTAATAATTGATTTCACATTTTAATTTCCTGGCACTAACATGGAGCTGTTGATGTCTGGGTTTATAGAATGAGAGAAATGTTTTATGTTGGAAACTTCCCTTGTAACTTAAGCTGTGCAACAAGCTTTATTCATAGTAGACTTAAGCATTCCACTTCAAATGTGGAATTATTGTAGTAAGCTAGATTTAAAAAAAAAAAAAAGACTTCTCCCAGGGTCTAGTAATTTAGCTTCTCCTAATATATTTCAATAACCAAGAGAAGAAAACAAAGCCAGCAAGATACCCCTCCCATACCCACCAAAGAATTACCATATTTACCCAAATCCAAGACAAGGTCCCCCCTGACCTTCACATCAGCATAGGGAAAATGGGGTAGGGGGCTGGACTCAATGATCTTCCCCTTCCAGCCCTAGTGTCTATTAAATCTATTGGCCAAATTTTCTAGTAGGGCTAATTTTATTTATATTGGCCTGATGTATCAATGCACCTCTACTCTTCTCCATAATACTGTTATCTTTTTTGCTTTAGAGCCAGATAACAAAAATACAATGACACAAACCTGGTATCCAATCCCAAGTGAAAAATGTCAGTGTGATCTGGTTGCCCAGGCTGGAGGGGTAGTTTAAATCATTCATTTTAAATGTTCAAGCTGACAGTTACATTATTTGACACTTGCATTTGAAACTTTGTTCATTTACCAGCAAGTCTTCTTAAACTCCTCATCCTTTTAATTCTTAGCTCCAGGGCCACTACTTAAGGGTCTATGGAATGGATCTGGCCCATAATCTGGCCTGGGAAAGTATGACCTAGCCTGAGGAATCATGGAAAATTGGGCATCATACAGCTCTACCACACCAGTCTGCCCTTCTGTAGAACTGTCCTTTGCAGGCCTCTCTGCTGGTCTCTCATGCCCTTACTTATGCATATTGCAGGGGGCAGCGAAGATAAGCTTGGGACAGAAAATGGGAGAATCTTTCAGAGTAGCATATTCTCTGTGAGGTGACAGCAGCCTAGAAGAATAAGAACTAAGATTTCTTCAGGATCAGAAAGCAAAAAAATTGTCCAGTATAATAGGATGGGATAGGGATCCAGTTAATATTTAGCATGGCATTACCCTTTCTGATCCCAACAGAATCATTGTATATGCAAGAAATAACTTTCCTTGCACCAAAAGAATATTGCAGCCCTGCCATTGTGGGTTAATATTCTGTTTCAGATATGTAGGAGAATCTAGGTTGCTTTCTTCTTATAGGCAAGGTGAACCTGGAGATATGTGAGAGAGCTCTATCTTGTTTGTTATGGGAAAGTCATCCTGATCAAGCTTTTTCTTTCTTTGTAGGTATCCTTTTGTTTTATCAAAAAGTTCTATGTATACAGTGGGAGCACCACACACATGGCCACAGATTGTTGCAGCTTTGGTTTGGTTAATTGATTGTATTAAGGTACTATCTGATTTATCTGAGCCTCCTCCGGCTTTTGAATAGAATGTTAGTTTCATAAGAGGCCTCTTAATGACTTTGTTTTGCCATTATGCTACTTGGGATATTTAAAGAAAACACAAGATATTTGTTGTGTTACTGAAAACTAGCTCTCAGCCTTATGACTTGTAATGCTGTATAAAATGACTAGTTAATTTATGATTTTGATGAATGCCTGTACTCAAAAGATGTTGCTGTGCCAAATATTTGAATGCTTAAAATTATGATTAAATGAATTTGTATGTTAGGACTCAAAATCAGCTTGCTACAAAGACGTTTTCCTTGTGAACTTATATCACTGCTTCTCTTAAATTTAAACTCCATGGGCAGGATTTTCATTAAAAACTTAGGTATGCATGCCAGACAACTAGTTGCATGCTGTTACACAAGAGAAGCATTCCTGAAAATCCCACCTTCAAACTTCCAGTGTTCGTGGTTGCAAGAGTACATTTGGTTCACATGTGGGAGATAACTAGTGTAGTTTTGTTTTTACTGGGTACACCTATACTTATATCACCACACCACATTGAACCCAATTTGTAGCAGCCCTAGCTGTCAGGGAACTTGTGGGAGTGGGGGTCAGCCTGCCAGCCAACCTGGGGCTGCTCCGACCTGGCTCAACGTGCTGTGGAGGGGCTGGCTGTGGAACGAGTCTTGTTAAGTTTGTTAGAGGGATGCAGAGTTAGCACCACGGAACCAGAATCTCCCTGGGTTAGGTGATTAGATACATTTCTGAATTGCAGCAACATAAATGACTAATCTTGTTAGTTTAATGCTGCTTTTATGCTGCCAAATTTAAGCATGGGTGTAAAGTCAGAAGAACTATCTGAAACCACAGTGGGCCCGTCTGAGGATGTTTAGTGATGAGCTAATTAGTCTACTTTGCCGTAAACATCTCACATCTACATGTGCAGCCCTATGAGGCTTCACAACACTGAACATGTAGACACCAATGTGACTGGCTGGGGCATGAGGGTACTTCAGCGCGGGGGCTGCCTGCCAGCATCTCTCAAATGACAAACTTAACAAAACTCTGACACGGGAGTTACTGGATGTCTTCAGAAGTTTTACATAACTTTTGTATGGCCTGTTAAAGTAGTCATTTATCTCCTCTAGATATACTGTGCCATGAGGGAAAATGCACCATCGTTTGATGAAGCGCAGGGCTGGGGAGGAGAGACAGAAAATGGAATTGTACATAACAAGGTACCATAACTCATTTGCCGATTAATGCTTCATCTGTATTCTTCAGCATACCATCATTGAACAGTGTAACATGTTTAGTGTGATTTTTATGTTCGCTAATTTATATTCTTTTTTTAATTCAGTCTTATATTCTAAATGCTTTCTTCAGAAAGCAATTTAGCATAATATAAATTGTCTTTTGATAGAGCAAGATTGGACTACTGTCCTTATTTTTCAAATGATAGAAAATTATACTGAATAATGTTTGCTATGTAACCTTAATTGCCCCCTCAGAGGTGCAATACTTAAGAGTCTTCACTATTGTGCGGTGGGGTGTGGGGAGGGAAACAAATTGCCCATTCTCTTCTCTTCTAGGTATGGATAAATTAGTGATTAAAAACTAATTCCCTGAATGTAAGTTAAGGCCCTTTTAATCGTTCCACCTGTGGATAGAGACTGGCTATCAAATATGAATAGAGAAGTTTTTATTTTGGTCCGTCATGCTACCATATTTACCTGAATGCAAGGCTACTTCCATGCTACCATGTTTACTACTTCCCCCCCAATAATGAGTGTCTATGCAGGCAGTCCTCACAACGCAATTGGTTCCTGAAAACTGCATCTGAAGTCAAAACATTTTAACTTGGAACCAATTTTCTCATAAGAAACAATGTTATAAACGTGGGATTGATTCCTCAGCCAAAATATCCCAGAATTTTGTACACAATCAATTATAAATGAGTAATATAGCTACATTAATGTATTTATGTTGTAAATAGCAATCACGTTTATTTGGAAGGACTTCTTTGAGGTGACTTTGCTGGACTTTTTGAAAGGCTCTTGATTGGACTTTTTGAAGAGTTCTTGGCTGGAGTCTTCTCAGGAGCATTGGCTGCTCAGGTTTTCTAGAATCTTGTCTGCTTTCTTAAACAAAGTGTCCAAGGAAGTTTGGACAGAGGTTCTCCAGGGAGATGAGCAATGCAGCAAACTTCTTTGCTGGTGTGGCGTCACATCGGATCAAGTGTTGTAAAGTTGAAACTGACATCATAAAGTTGAAACAGGTGTCAATTTATAAACATTGTAAGTGTGAAATGTTGTAAGTTGAGGACTGCCTGTACATGGAAATTTTTATAAATTTTTGTATAATTTTCCATGTATAGACTCTAACTAGTGGAAGGTCATCTTTAAATTCATCCCCTCAATTGCTCTGGTGGGGAAAGCAGTAGTGGGGAGTGAGAGGTCAGACCCCTGCCCCTTGCTCTTCCCCCCCCACCATGCGTTCCCTGCCACGTGCATGCCTGCCTGCCCCCTGCACCTTGCTCCTTTTTCCTTTTGCTATAGCTCTGCTTGTCTGGGGCAGTCAGCAGCAGCACAGCCCTGACTCAGCCCCAGCCCAGTCTGGCCTGGGAGAGGCAGTGGCAGTTTGGCTCAGCCAGGCTTGGGCTGCAGAAGCCAAGGCTAGAGAATGTAACAGGGGAGGGGGCAGTTGGGAGGGAAGTGAGGTCAGGGGAGTGGGCACAGGTACAGGAGAGACAAGTGGTAGGAGAGAAGGCTGCAAATTTCCCCCCCTACTACCCCCAGCCATGTATACCCTCCCCTGTCAAACGAGCCACTCCAACCCAGGGCATGCAGCAGCTCAGCCTGCAGCCTGGGCCCAAGCTGAGCTGTGCCTTTGCCTCAGACCAATACTAAAATCCAAGATAAGAATTTTCCCTATGCTGTTGTGAGGGTCGGGGAGGACCTTGTCTTGGATTTGGGTAAACATGGTAATTCTTTGGTGGGGTGTGGGAGGGGTAGCTTGCTGGTTTTGTTTTCTTCTCTTGGCTAGGTCTCAAACATTCACTTATTTGCAACTTGAGTCTATTTGAATTGCAATGTGTCCCCAAAAGTGACTTTAAAAAAATCGATTAGCTGAAATTAGAGAGAAAATTCACAATGCTATTTACAGTTGCTTTTGAAAGAGATGCAGTCTAAGATCACTAATGCGTGAAAACCTGAAGGTGGTTTTTTTTTTTTTTCCCTGTTTTTAATTGCAGGAATTAGTTTCTGCAGTTTTAATATCTTAATGATGGGGGGGGGGGGGAGTGTTTTCACTTTTCTTAGGAATATAAAGCAAACACAGTGACAAAAATGGCAAATAATGTGCATGAGCTTGTATCTGTCTCTAAACTAGGAAAAGATAGTTAAGGAAAGGTCCTTAAGTAATCCAAGAGGTCCTTTCCCAATAATGTAAGATATGTTCTCAGTCTCAGGAGTGTTGAGTACATACATCACTCATTCTTTTAAAAATAGGCATGGCAGCACTTGCAGATCCCTGCAAACAAAGCCTGGGTCACACAGTGCCACATTTTTTCCAGCTGTGCCTGCAACTGGGCCACAGCCATGCTGGCTGCTGCTCCTGGCACTGTTGGTGGCAGGTGGGGGAACAGATGTGTGGCAGCCCCTGCTTGAGCCTCTCGACAAAGTATGCAGCAGGACCTGACCCGGCCTGGCCTGGAGCAGCGTGCTAACGTGCCTTTGCACAGGATTGGGAGGCACAGCTCCTGTGGAAAGGCATGATAGCTGCATAGCCTTGGTTGGGTTGGGCCGGTGGGGTGTATTTTCCACAAGGCTCAGGTGACGATGCATGGCTGTGGTGCCATGCCCACAACCGGCCACGGCACATCACTGCCTGAGCTTCGTGGAAAACATGCCCCACCAGCTTGACCCAACCCAGGCCACGCAGCTAGCATGCCTAAGCAAAAGAGCTGTGTGTCCTGGAGCTGCGCCTCCCGCTCCTGTGCAAAGGCATGTTGGCGCACTGTGCTGGACTGGGTCCTGCCATACACTTTCTCCCTGAACATAACACAGGTCGGCAGCGTTGCTGCCGTAGGCGGGACCCAGACTGATGCAACACCCAGTCCCTGTGAGAGAGACTCAAGCCAAAAAGCACAGGCAGCGCTGGTTCTGAGGTGGCCGGGGTCACGCCACACTGCTGGGGGATCTGACCACAGCAGGCCCTGAGCGTACAGTGGCTGCTGCTGCTGTGGAGAGGGGCTAGGGCCCTGTGGGGAGCAAAACCAAACATCAAAACATTCACATATTTCAAATTTATTTTAATATTATGATAGGGACATTGGCGGGCTTCCAAACTGCTTTAGAATTGTAAATATATCAATAAAACATTGCCCAACTGGTTGGTTGATCCTCTCTCTCTCTGATATAGTGGTCTTTTGTTTTAACTGTGGAAGAACATGGATTTTTGGGATATTTTTAAAGAGTGAATTTGGGAATTTTTTTATCGGGGAATTTGCAGTTTTTAAAAAGTGAACACCAGGATTCCTGCTAGTGAGGCAAGTAGCAGGTCCCAGACAGAAGAACCTGCTCAGGGCTGGCATGTGGGACCCAGCTGGAGGTGGCTGACCTCTTGGCCACGTGGGGCCAGGAGGACATGCTTTGATAGTTCAAAGCAAGCCACCACACTGAGAACATCTTCCAGGCGATAGCTGCCCAGATGGCAGGGCAGCCATACACATGGCAGTAATGCTGCACGAAGGCCAACTGTACAGCCACAGCCCACTGGTAGCTGGCTCAGAGGTGCAGATGCCTCTGCTGCAGCTGTGCAGTCCCCATCCGGGTCTGGCAGGTGTGCCGCCTTGGGGCTATGTGCTGTCACGGGTAGCAGCAGCCCCCACTGTCAGACTGCTGCAGTGGGTAGAGGGTGCAAGGAACTCTCAGTTAGGACTTGCAGCAGTCCAGCTGGTGCAAGAGGTAGTTCCCCAGATACCAATTGGCTGGGCCTCGGAAGCTCCTGAGCAACTTGCCAGGGCAGCTTTTTATACTGCTGAGGCCAGCACAGGTGCTGACCCCAGGTTATAGTTCCCCCCTGGCTGAAGATCCAGGAGGAGCTGGACGGGGTTATTTTCCCCCAAGTGGCACAAGTTGCCCCACACCGAAGTGCCTGTCTGGCCACGTGCACTGAGGTAGCAATCCCTAGCTCAAATTTGTGCCACTCCTATTTGAGCTGCTGCAAGTGCACGTCCCTGCATGTGTGGACATATCCTCTGTTCACTTTTCCTCCAAATGTTTCTTGCATGTATATGCTGACTGCTACTCCAATTTCTCTCCCTCTTCCACTGTAACTGCTCTTTACCCATTTTGGTCTAACTTGTCCTTCTCCCCATCATGTTCTGTGGAATCCTTATCCATCATGCCTTGATCCTGTTGTCACAACAGCTAACTTTATGCTTCCTGACTTCTTTCTTTCTTTGCCTCCAGTCCATGAAGAAGGTGGCTTTCAATTTTAAATCCTATCAGTTCTAACTTTTCTGAAAGTTGAACATTAAAACCTCATCTTCAAATTTCTGAATAGTTCTTCTACTTACTACTTTTTGTTTTTGCCTGCTGTCCATTTCAGTCTGCCTCTCACCAATCCCTTGGTTTTTCACATTTTCATCTTTGTACCTTCTTTCACACTATTCCCTGCGTTAAGAACAGCCTCTTTGCACCATTCTACTATCCTGTCTCATTCAAGCTAATGTAGAAACAACGAAAGAGGATGAACAGGAAATAGTAATGTTCTGAGATCTAGTTTTCCCTTGGTTGGCTGGCTGAAGTGTGAAGTGTCTTTTCTTTAGTTTTAAAATATTGGGGTCATGGTCTGGGCCCTGTCACTGTGCATTGTAAGATAGCACTTCATAATCAAGCCAGTAAAATGTTCCATTTACTGAGTGGAACTGTATGTCCAGGTTTTTCCATCTCTTGGCTCTTCCTGAAAGTTTACTTTTTTTTCCAGCTTTTCTTGGACTATACTGTAAAGTGCTATGAGCACTTTATGAAGGGTGGAGACACTTATGAAGAATTTGATGCAGAAGTGCAGTCAAAGCTAAGTAAGGTTTTCTGTTTCAGTTTTGGTTTTGTTTGTTTAATTTAGGTTGCCAGAAATTCTGTTAGTTAAAATAAAGCTGTTCCATGTAAAGTGACTAGTTTTTTCCATGTTTGGCGTGCTCATTTCACTGTCAGATTTGTTCCATTTACAGATAAAAGGTTGTTAGTTCCTTCTCCCCAACACCACTGCAAATAGCCATCATGCTTTCTGATGGTTTCCAGGAAACTGGCAGGTTGTAGTGCTGGCTTTACTGTTTCTATCTACTCCAGAAATCTAGTACAGAGCCTATAGAAACAAGGACAGCACTTTGTTTCTTGTGCTGTTTGTGTAAGAGACCTCAAATGAGGACCACCAGTCAGATTTGAAGTGGACTGCTGCTGGCAAGAAAACAAATTGGCAACAGTGTGAAAGCTTCAGAAAAGATAAGTGGGTAAATGTTCATCATAGGTAGAGAGCAAGGAAAGAGATGGCTGTATCTGCAGAGAAGTATGTGGGACAGAACAAGAATTAAAAGAACAGAAGGAGAGAATAAAACTACAGCTGCTCAGGTTTTTTTGTTCGTTTCTTTAATACAAGCACATACTAATAATGCAGAGATCATGCAACTGTCCACCATCAGAAGCTGGGAGAGGATGTCTGTCATGAAATGATTATTGTAATAGCATAGTATATATGACCAAAAAATTTAAAATGCTTGTTTCCTGGAATCTGTCACTCAGATCTCAGCTTCTGTTTGAATCTTATGTTTGCCTGAACAATTTTTAAATAATCCTTTTGTCCATCTCCTGTATTGTGTGATGAGCATTCTTATAGTTTTAGCTTCCATTTTAAGTTTTGTCAGAGAGACGGGTATCATTTGGTATGGATGTTGGTGTTCTAAGCTATTTAAAGACAATCTTTTGTTTCATTTCATTTTTGTTTTTCAGAGGATTTGTTTAATGCAGATGAATTCCAGGTGGAGGCTCTGGAAGCAGAAAACAAAAGATTAAATGAAGAGATTGCAAGACTGGAGAAAGAGAGAGAAAGTGAGCCAGTGAGTAAACATATCTGTATGAGCAATGCTAAGTTGTGCTTTAAGCTTTTGCTTTTAAAGGACTCTGAATTTTGTTTTCAGCACTCTGCTGCTTTTAATAAAAAAAAAAAAGACATTGATACACTAATAAGAATAGGGAACCAATAGAATCTAAACACTTCTTCCTGTTCCAGAATTCATAATCTAACTTGGCCTATGTATCATTTGTTCCAAAACCAGTGTAGTATAAAACATTTACTGAGGAATCTTCAGTCACAGTTTAGTATTATGCAGGTATTTTCACATAAGTTTAAGGATTTTGTATCATTCAAAATTTTAGCTAACAAAATTTCAAGCACTGTTTCTCCAGACTTCAGTGTAGGAACTAAGGAACTTCAAAAGAATTCATTACAATTAGTTTAGGGTAGGTTATCTAGGATTTCTTGTAGGGAAGAGTGTATGGGGCCAGTGAAAATGGTCCAGATGTTTTACCATTTCTGGGACAGTTTTGTTTGAAAAGTTAGTTTTGTTGCTGGTAAATTTTAAATTAATGTAGTGTCTGTTTAGGCAGGAATCTAAGAGTACTGCTTGCTATTCCAAATGTGCTGATTTTAAAAATTTCCTTGGTTTTCTACCTTCTCCCCGTTTTTGTTTTTTTAGTCTTACCAAACCATCAAATGTGAATTAGCTGAAGCAGAACTCTTTTACTACATATCTATACGATACATCTAATAATGTAACATTAGCCACTAGCATTGATTTGGACTCCTAGATGATACTATAATATAAGTAGATGTTGGAGGCTTTCAGAATGAAATGTTTATGCTTAAAAAAAAAAAAAAAAAAACAGCTTTAGATATATTTTGTTTTAAAATCAATTACACTACAGGTATCTAAAATGAGGGTGTTCAAATGGAAATCTCATGGAGCTCAAAGCTGTCCATAATCGCATTTTTTCTTATATAGTAGAACTAGTTATTTCTATAGATTAATTGAGATGGTAGTTGTTTCATTTGCCAATCCCCCTTCCCCACAGGATCGTTTAGTTTCACTACGAAAAGTGAAATCTTCTTTGCAAGCAGATGTTCAGAAATACCAGGCTTACATGGCTAATCTGGAGTCTCATGCAGCCGTCCTTGACCAGAAACTGAAAGGCATTAATGAGGAATTTGAAGCAGTAGGTAAGAAAACATGAGTCACAAATGCTGGACCAAGCTAATAAACAGCTGTCGTCTTGCTGTAAGAGACCATGTATACTGTCCACATCTCAAAGGGAGACTTTCCCAAATAAATGTGAAATAAAGATGTTATATGACTTGTAGCCACTCTGTACAATCTTGGCAAGGTGGACATGAATGATTACTTCCTGGGCTAAAATGTGCCTTACTTTTTTTTTTAAGTGCATAAACAAGGATTTTTCTCTTGTGGTCACAGTAATTTTAACAAATAGTTTTGTATTCAGAAATAAAAGTTGAAGCAATGAAGCAAGAAAATGCTCGCCTCCAGCACATATTTGAGAACCAAAAGTACTCAGTTGCAGACATTAAGAGAATAAATCACGAAAGAAGTGAGTTGCAGCAAACTATCAACAAACTGACTAAGGAGCTGGAAGCAGAACAACACCTGTTGTGGAATGAAGAGCTAAAATATGCTAGAGGCAAAGAGGCGGTATGTGAAACTGCTACTAGTTTGCAAGATGGTTGTCATTCTTAAAACTGAAATTAAAAACTCTATCCTAATGAATTCAACAGTATCGGGGATATTTTAGATGAAAAACCATAAAATAATACCATTTAGTATTCTTTTGAACCATTTTCCTCTGCCTTTACTACCTATTTTGTGTGTAGGGGAAGTGTCTTTTCATATAGTTATGCATCAAGAGTGAAAGAGGAAGAATATTGTACAGCTCTCAATCACTAATGTTAAAGCAGCAAATAAGTTAAGGTTAGCAGAGGCAAGGGTTTCTGAGGTTGATATCTTTTTATTGAACCAACAATATACCGTGTTTACTAAAAAATGTAAGATAACAATATGATGACTCTCTTTCCCCTCCCCCCTCCCCCCCATATATAGAATCTAATTATAGAAAACTTATAAATGTGTTTACAATTTTCCAGGTATAGAATGTGATTATTGGAGGTCTGCCTTTTTGAGTTTGTCCCTTTCCCACTGCTGCAGCAGGGAAAATTTTAAAATCTGGGGTCTAGGTAGCTCCCCAGCCTTCTTCCCGTTGTAGCCCCTTCCTGCCCCTTTTTATTGCTGGATACTGCTGTCCCTGAGTACATGGAAGTAAGGAGCGAATTAAAAAAAAAAAAGTGAACTTGACCTAAGCATATATGTAGTAATTTGAATATGGTACCCATAGATGTATGTCACCTAGAACTGATGCATTTTACGTTTTTTTTGAAACTACTGCAAGTTTTAGAACATGTACCCCACAAACATACCTTTTTTTAAGCAGCACTTTTTGTACCTACTTGTAGTACAAACTGTGCATGATATTAATCTAAAGCCAAAAGGCTCATGATTTACTATATATGTTCATTGGGCTGGGCTCCAGGAGAGTCAACAGCACTTCAAGCCATGGTGACCCCACAGCTCACTACTGCTCAGTTTGTGTGTGGCCCCCACTCATGACTGGCGCGTGTTCTTGTCATGAGCCCTAGGATCCTCCAAAAATGTATATGCAGATGAGGCACAGGGCAACCTGGTCTGGAGCAACCTCACAGAGGGTAGAGCCATACTAATTATAGGTTGAGAGAGGGGCTAACAGAGGGGTCTGAGCGAACTGGTTTAAGCCCCATTTGGTGATGTTTATCAGACATTTTAAAGCTGGTGAAGAAACAGGAATCATTAGAAATGAGAGCGAGAAAGGCACACCTCAGCTATGTGAGTGAAGAAGTTGAAATTTTCTAAGTTATGGTGAGCCACAACACTGAATAAAAGTGTCAGCTCTGAGGGGGGCTGTGTACAACGGGCACTTATTCAGATGGGCTAGATTAACTTATCCTTGTTTTAGCTTCCCATCACTTACCTGGCAGGGGGAAACACCATGTATCTAGGTCCAAGAAGTTAGTTTTTCTTAAACCCCTAGGGGATTACTGTTCTTCTGGCATGGCTTAATACCTGCTGAGGTGCTGGGGCTTAATGCCCATTTTATGGAAAAGGGAGGCTCCTTCCTAGCTTGCTCCTGCGGCTGTGTGGCTGAGGGCAAGTGAAACTTGGGAGCATCCAAACCCCAAGCCTCTGGGCTTAGGCCTGCTTGTAGGATGCCTGGCAAAGATGTTGAAACTACCTGAAGCCCCGGGTGGGGGGTGGAGGATGTTTGCTGGTGTTAGGGCCACTTATAGTTCTGGACCGACTCATAGATTTGGACTTAATTTGACTGATTTTGGGCTTGGAACACGAAAAATTTCTATAAAAATAAATAAGTAAATAAAAGTTTGTCATCACTGTGTGTTGCTCAATATGGGCCAAGTGTTTTATAAACATGCTCAGTGTTGAGTGTATAGTTGGTTTCCATTACTGAGCACATGCTGCTTTTGGCAGCAGTTTAATGAGGTTTCCTTGTATGTGAATTTAGCTGAGGGGCTTTTTTTTTCCCCCTTGCTGATTTTGGGGTGGGGAACCTCTTGTATTGGGATTTAATCAGGTTATTGGGAGGGATAGCAATAATCAAGCCTTTGAATGCAAGACCTTCTTCTTCCTCAGGTCAATGTCTTGCATTTGAAACCTTGCTTAACTCTAACTCTATCCCAACTATATGGTTGGGCCAGTAAAAGATATCATCCAAAAAAATGTTCCCCATGCACAATTTCTAGAGTATCATGACTACAACTTATACTATCATAAGGTTAGCAGCATGTTCGTAGAGCTAAATACTGCTGTTGCAATATAAATGATATCATTTCATCATCTTCACTAATTTTTAGGGTCAGATTCATTTCTTGCATCAGCTGAAAATTCAATTGTGGCTCTTGATATATCATTTTAAAATGGAAAGCTCAAAAGATCCCTTCTGATTTCCTATGTATTAATTTAAGTGTCACTTGCCTTCTAATTGTAAAACTTAGAGAAAAGAAAAGTTTAAAAAAAAGTGAGTTCTGGGCACCACACTCTAACAAGGACACACAAGCTTGAGAGAATCCGAAGAAGAGCCACCCATATATATCAATCTTAAAAGGCAAGCTATACAAGGAAAGGCTGAGGGATTTGGGACTCTTCAGCATGAGGAAAAGAAGGCAATGGGGACCTAGTAGCAGCTTACCACTACACTACAGGAGTACATCAAGGGCTTGATGAGCAACTGTTCACCAGGGCACCCTTGGGGAAAACCAGGAATAATAGCCACAAACTCCTGGAAGACTGATTTCAGGCTCAACATTAGGAAAAACTTCTTCACAGTCAAGGTGTCCAGACTGTAGAAAAAGCTCCCTCCAGAGGTGGTGCAATCCTCTTCAAGAGGAGGTGAGAGGGTCACTTTGCTGGGGTCATCTGACCCCCAGTTATCTTTCCTGTTTGGTGCAGGGAGCTGGACTCAATGATCTTCCAAGGTCCCTTCTGGCCTTACAATCTATGAATTGCATTAAGTGACTAGGTACACCTATTGAATACTCACACTTCATGAGTAAAAGAGGCCAGTAGAAAGGAAGGAGTTTAAACTACTGTATTTTCTTATATGCTACATGTAACTTTTTTTTTTCCTCAAAAACTAGCTGCTAGATATTGGAGCGAGTATTATTATAGAAAAGGGAATATGGTGAGATCAATCAATACCTGCCACTTACTGGGCAAAAGTAAAGCTTGCACACAATCCACAGGAGCAGAACAATGAGCAGGTAGGGAGCCAAGCATGCTGCTACTTGGAGCAGGTAATTAAAGAAAGATCTTTTGCATCATTCTTGCCTTTCAAAAATAAGGTGTTTATCTCACTTCAGGGCACATTTTATATGTGAGAGCACTCTTGCCTTTTATAAGTTATGAAAAGTTTTGTAGATTTTCTATCCAAATCTTAGAAAAGTCTGACAATAGCTATGGAGAAGTTGTAGCCAGAACAATGAAGGCTTGCCAAACTGATATATGCTTTAAATTTGTTCATTTGGGGCTTTTTTTTCTCTCCCAAACAGATTGAAACACAACTTGCAGAGTATCACAAGCTGGCTCGAAAGCTGAAACTTATCCCTGTAAGCGCAGAGAATTCCAAAGGCCTTGACTTTGAGATTAAGTTTAACCCTGAGGCAGGACCAAATTGTCTAGTCCAATACAGAACACAGATTAATGTAAGTGAGCACTGCTGCTTCTCTCACTGTCTCCGGTCTTGATCTCCTATGCTGACTCGGCTGCTATAGGTCTATTCTCATTAAATCGGGATCATCTTCAGGAACTCCTTCGCGCTTCTTCCCACAAGTCCCAGGTCTCCTGACTTAGGCCTCTTTTTAAGTGCCCTTTTCTAGGAATTAGGTATAGCTTCCCTCTTAACTCTACATTAAATCTTTGGGGGAAAGACTTTTTCCCTATCTTTCTCCATTCTGGAGGAATTAAATCAAAAAGAGGGCCCTCTGTTCCTCCTTCCCCTTTTTAAATCAAAATTATGGGAGAATTGCTCAGATTTCTTCTCCCTTCTCCAGAGTATGTTCTGCTGCTTTTTTTTCCTCACCAGCAGGACATGTCTAACCCTTTCCTTTATTGTAGTTGCCTCTGTTTCCTCCTGGGTCCCCACTCTTCCTGGAAGACTGGCTTGCTTTTTCTTTCCTGCTCTCCCTCTCTCCTCAGCTTGTGCCAGCTGTCCTTTTACGGGTGTAATTCCCCCTGGGCACAGCTCAGGCTTCTGCGAGGACAACCCTTGTGCCTGTTTACTTATCTTTCAGGGAGAGTGGGTTGATCGTGGCTCATGGCTTGTCCTGGTCCCAGAAAGCTCATGAGGGTCTGGCATGTATGTGCCCTTTGGGGATTCCCCCTCCCTGCCCCACCTCTCCTGCCGCCGCAGCATTTTATAATATTTCCTGCACCAGGGATGCCAAACACCAAGCTATTCTTGGCATCTTTTTTTTTTTAAACTTCTCACTTCCCTCTGGGCCAACTGGGGCCCATTTCCCAGAGTGTGTGTCCTTGTGCTCCCGGGACTGCCAGCAGCTGTTCCACACCTTCCACCCCCCCCCAGCACCCAAGATGCACTGCTCATCCAGGCCCGGACAGGTGTGTTCCTGGCCAGCATAGCCAGTCCTGCAGGAGCATAGCAGGGACTGGGACCCTATCCTTGCCACACATGGTAAGGTAAATAATCTAAATAAAAAGCACAGGAGGGAGTTTCCCTTCAAAGGGAGTGGCAGTGCAGACATCATTTTCAGTCTACTTTTTGGTATTAAAATGGCTTGTTTTAAAGTGTGTGTCATGTTGAACTTGGTTTCAAATTTTCCAGTTTTTCAGAGGTTTGAGTTGTGGTATTGTTTTAACTCTGCATAATAGGGATTATGTTTATTTCTAAACTTGTAAAGAAATTCTGGAGGTTCACTGGAATATGTTCTTGTTGTGGCATTTCCTTTTTTTTACATGGTTTTGCATTCTATGACAGGCTCCTCTTATGGAACTCATAAACCAAACTGAAGAAGAAATCAGACAAGCTACCCACCAGAAAATGGGTTTGGAAGATACCTTGGAACAGGTGCATCATGTATACTTTTTACAGTGGTTCTCAACTTTTAGACTTGGGGGTACCCTTTGGAAAGTGCCAGCTCTTGGTTTTCAATTGTTTTTTGGAGAACTGAAAAAGAAGAGTAATTCTTCTGTTACTCTTATTAATTTGGACCATATCAGGGCACAATATTTTTAATACTATGGATTTCTATTTGAAATCTCTGTTTTATCGTGAGTCCTATTTGCACACTTAACAGTATTAACATTACACGGTACCTTTTGAAGAGATCTTAAAGTACCTTAGCATGCTGTATCATTCTGCAGAATCACTGGTTTTATAGTATCTTGAAGTTTTCAGCATTAAGTTTAAACTGTCTACACTTAATCAGTGACAGACTAATAAAAGCATTTTGTGGGATCAGGGCTGTCCAGCTTCTGTGGGCTGTCAGTTGTTGGACAGCCTACAGATGATGATGGATAACTCTTTTTTTAACTTTTTGTATTTTATTTTTTAAGTAAAATGGGCTGTCCCACACTTCTCACTAGCCTAACAGTCACTGGTTTGTTTAACATCGCTACATTTCGAAGCAGAATTAAGTCCAGGAGGGATTTGAAAGAGAACAATGGATTAGACTAGAAAAAGTATTGCAAGGTTGGGAGTAGTATAGGAAAAAACTGCAGGTATAGCTGGGTAAAGCTGAGAAAAGGATCGATTGCCTTCTGACCTTTCTGAGAGAAACAACGTATTGCTGAGTGTACTGTTACTACAAGTTCTTTAAGTTATTTATTATTAGTTTGTACATGAAAAGTTTGATCTAATTTTTTTGCATACTAAACTATCTGTTCCATTTCTAGTAAATAAATAAATAGTAAGAATATTCAGAGTTATTATAGACATCTTGAATGCAGTTTGAAACATTTCAGTTGTCACTTTTTTTTTTTTTTTTAAAATACGGATTTGTGTAATTAATAAGGCTTTTTAAGATCTTGTTGGACTTCTTGGATAAGCTGTGTGGGTAGGTATCAAGTTTATTCTAATCTCATTTTCTGCAGGGACATTCCATATTTTCTCTGTTAGTGGAGGGTTTTTTTTGCCTATGAAAACACAGTTAGAGATTTATGGACTTTAAATTTTCTTGTATTAAATATGTAAAAACGTTCAGATTCTACATGGCAGTCAGGAATCTATGAATATCCAGACTGGTGCTATCTTCTGTAGCACCAAAACATTTTTCTGTCTTTACTGTTGCAAAAACAAACTGGCTCCACGTGTTTCACAATTGTTAATATAGTATAGCCTCATAAATCTAGAACTCAATAATCCAGCACATCAGGAAGCAGCAGCAGCTGCGGGAAGCCAGAAGCAGCAGAGGGGGAAGCAGCAGCTGGTCCTGGAGCAACAGGGGAGAAAGCTTGCACACAGTAGCTGTTACCACCATCCAGCACTGTACGCCACTGCTTTGCATGCGACCGCTGCTCCAGGACTGGCTGCCACTACTTCTCCCCAGCTCTGTAACCAGCCACCACTCCGCTTTCAAAAATCCAAATTTTGAAATTTCTGTCAAGTGCTCAGTTCCAAGCATGCCAGATTTATGAGGTTATACAGTGTGAGCAAATTGCAAAACATGCCAGTCTCAAAAAAGGAGGGGTGGGGGGGCTTTAATGACCTTAAGAAAGGACTCTTCAGTCTCATCAGTTATCTGACTAAGAATGAGGCAGCAAATATGTGAAGCTTGTTAGGCACCTGTTTTGGTTAACAAAAGGGTACTGTATATAACATTTAGCTTTTGAGTTCAGTATCAACTTGGGGTAAGGATAAATGTAGTGGCTTCAAAAGAGGAAGGAAAAGCTGCCACTTGAGCTCACAGCAGCTTTATGCTGTACCTGTTATGTGATCCTGTAGTGATGCAAGTGGGGCATGTTGCTCCACCTCAAGCCAGCATATGAAGCAGACTTGTTAGTTTTTTTGTGGGGAGGGTTTTGACCACATTTTATACTTCCAGGTGAACACGATGGTTGTGGAAAAGAAAAGCAGTGTAAAAGTATTGAAGGAAGAAGCACAAAAGCTAGATGACCTTTATCATCAGAAACTTAAGGTAAGCATTATTTTTATAAAGCAAATATGTTATTCGCACTGACAATCTACATTCTGGGTGACCTTTTTGAGCTGTAGTACTGCCATATCCATAAGAAAACTAGGACATAACTGAGAGTAAGCACCTGAGAGCCTTGATCTAACATTCAGTAGGGCAGTTTATTGCCAGCCTAAGCCATTTTCAAGGGACCCTAGGCCAAGCTGCAGAAGTATGGCTAAGCGGAAGACACCCCCCCCCAAGCTGTGACAACTAGCTTGGTCAGCAGAGTAGAGGAAGCCATCCATATGTTTAGCTAACACAGCAATGAGATGTAGTTATAATGTTTCCTTTCAGGCCTTGTGCTTTTGTATAAGGGAAGACCGTATGTTAAAGAATCCAAATACACTATATCATAGCTTAAAATAGTAGTAGTGATTGCTGTAACCAAATGTATCAGATGTTATTTTGCTATAATATAGAGAGAGTTTTGCTGAAATCATTTGTAAAAACAAAACACCCTTGTCAGAAAAGACAATAAACTAAGGTAAAGAAGAAACAGGACAGTGTTGAAGAGCATTCCACAATGGGAAAGTTGAAAGGAAATAAGGAAACCCTTCCTTTTACTTTCCCAAGCACATTAATCCCAACTAGTTGACACCTTCCAAGTCCACAAGAGAACTGGACTGAACCAGATCCAAAAGTTTCAGTGAAACAAACTTTAATAAAACCAGGTCGGGAGTCAATCATTTATTAGAATCCGCCATCTATAAATGAGGTGTAGATTAGGGAGAAATTTGGAGAACTTGTCAAATTCAAGGCCTGCTGCTAGTCTGCGTATTACACTTCTCCCACCTCTCATGTGTCCCCAGCTGGTATAGGTGAAAATCTGTTGTGCTGTCATGTGTAGCCAGACTTTGGGACAAATAGAGGTTTTGAAGTGAAAGCAAATAAAAGGTCAGGGTGTATAGATGTGTTTTGTCTTTTATCAGTAGCCAACCCATATGGTTACCTATAATCTAGGTAACAAGCTCCAGTTCCCACTTTCCCTTATGCTTCAGTACCACTTTATGTCATTTATGCATATGTTGACTATTATAGCATCACCAGTGGTGTTATGGTTCATGGTGGAGGGGCTTCATGGTTAAATTTCTCTTTGGAATAAGAGTGCCCCTTCCACTGGCTACTGACTTGTCCTCCTAACATCATCTTTGCTGTATGGGGGCCTGTGGCGTTCTGTAGCAAGCCTTCCTCCATCTCTTATTGTTCTGAGAATTATTTTGACACCTGATATTTGAAAAATCATTTTTTCTCTTAAGTTAGTGTTAACACTAGAAACAGGTTCTGCATGACTTGCTAATTAGTGCACTGCTTAGGTTGCTGAAGGCTATTGAACTAGTCTGTTGGCACAAATGCATCTGAAACTTAGCTACTAATATAAGCTGTGCATGATCCATGCTATTGAGGTAATTCAGTGAAATACCCAGCAACTGCAAGGTTGGTTATAATAAGATTTAATTCATATAACCCTTCTATACACTTCTTAAAGTACTATGCAACGTTAAAGAGATGTTATCAATTTCCACCAGTTTTTTTGAGCAAAGGTCTGATAAAGCTTCTAAACTTAAAAGATTATAAATCAGAGTTTGGTTGGGGTTTTTTTGTGGGTTTTCCAGCCAGTCTTCCTGAATACAGTTATTTGGTAACATCCCTTATTGGACCATCAATATTATGACCCTACTGAATGTAGAAAGTCATTCTGTAGGAAAGTGAAATACTTTTAAAAATTTAAATTATGGTTTAAAAATTGGTAGAAATATTCCAGTTGTTGTAAGAAGGGTAAATAAACTCCAAATAACCTAAACGGGTGATGGTAACAGACTTGGAACATCCGGCATATTGAAAGGGAGGTTTGCAGGAACAAGCTTAGAAAGGTGAAGTGCAGGTAATACTCAATACTACAACAGAACCCCGCAAATGGTTTTTATATTTTTCTACCACACCAATGCATTTTGGAATAACAAGTATGTATGGTTTAATAATTTTCCTGTAAGTATCAGTCATAAATTGAAAACATTGTTCAGTCAGTTAGGTTAATATTTCTATTTTTCCTTCTAATTTTTCATCTGCTGTTTATTTCAGGAAGCTGAAGAAGAGGAGAAAAAATGTGCAAATGAGTTGGAATTGTTAGAGAAGCATAAACACTTGCTTGAGAGTGGAGTCAATGAAGGTTTTAGTGAAGCCATGAATGAACTTCATGATGTTCAGCGGCAGTAAGTCTCTAATGACTTCTTGATCTGGCTTTCAAGATTTACTGGGTAGGTCAGGGGTTGGCAACATTTTCCAGTGGAATAGGGCTGGAATGAACCTGCTCAGGTCAGAGGCAGGCGCACACTAATACCCAGCTGCTGTCACTTGGTGCATGGCACAGTGAAAGCCCCCTTCTGCTTAAGCCATTGTCAGCAGACTGGCAGAGATTCCCCCCCCCCCCCCAATCTGGAGTCCCAGATAGCTGGCCGCAACACGGCACAGAGAGGAGCCCCTACTGCCAAAACCATGGCTCTGAGGGCCAGATCCAAAGGTTTTCAGCCATAGGTTGCTGACCCCTGGGATAGGTTGTGTGTTTTAAGTTCTAACACATTTAGTTGCTTCTTTCTTGTAAAAAATTTCTCAAATCGGATAGTGAACAGGTACCAAATTCATTCAATTTTTTTGAGCTAGACTTGATATCATTTCTGTAAACTTAAAGCTCTGGAGTCTTTTTCATTGATTGATAAATATTCTGTAAAACACTTATTGTTTCTTTATAGCCATGCTCATTCTATTTCCAAGCACTTTCAGAACATGTATCTGTTTCTAATAGAATAGAGAAGTTAAACTCATTTGGCCCCTTGGCCTTATGTTTGACACTGCTGTAGTAGAGTTTGAGGATCCAGCAGAGGACCATATGAGTTCCATACTACATGCCCAAAAAATCAGGAAGGTTATACTTCATCTCATTTTCCTACTGATCCTTTATTTTTAATTGACCAGATTAATGGTCATTATTTTGCAAATGTATGTACTAAACAAGTTTCAATCCGATTTGAAATGAATTATACTATGAAAACTTTCCAGCAATCTTCCTGTCCTTTAACCATAGCAAAGTGACTGTGCTGTTTAACTTTAGATACCAGGTTGTTATGCAGATGACAACAGAAGAGAGCAGAAAAGTGGGTGATAACTTGAACCGTCTGTTGGAAGTAATTACAACTCATTTAGTATCAGTGGAGGTATGTCATAATTACTACTATTTTACAGTGGAAATCCTTCTGCACATGACACTTTAAAAAAAAAAAAAAAGATAGCTGCATCCATATCAAATGTATGTGTATTAAAATTTTTAAATATCAAACGGTACTTGTAGTCAGGCTAACCAGAACTTAGGAGCTTTGATAAAATAAAGTTGTTTAGTACAGATCAAAGACAACAGTTGAGTATGTAATAGTAATATCTTGTCAGGTCTGGTTTTCTACCTTCTAAATCTTCTGCAAGAACAAGGTGGTTAAAAACACTTCAATGCTAGAAAGTGAAATTCAAACGTGTGCAATTGCAGATCCCTAAACTTAAGCAGAGGCCATGGTTACATTTCTGAATATGTAACTAATTTACTGTAACTCCCTTCTAGAAATACCTTGGGGAACAGAAAGCAAAAGTTGATAGAGACTTTGAAGAATTTGCATCTGAAAATCTGCTGGCAAACTTGAGAGAGATCCTAGACAACTATAGGAAGAAGGCTGATGCTCTGTAACTCTCAAAAGGAGAAAAGTGAACTTTTTGTGCTGTGGCGCTCTAGAGGCATCTATCTTTGAACATAAGCATTGCCTGTTTAACTTCATTTTGTCATCTGTATCAGTGTTAATTTTTTTAGGGACATTTTTAAACCTACTTAGTTTCTATTTCAGTCTTTAATCTACGCATAATTCTGTAAACCATTAATAAAATTGTATGAAGTTTCAGTTCAGTCTTTGTCAATTTATGCTACTGTACAGGTGCCTCTGTAAAGACATGATCCTTGCAATTTACTTTTGATTTCTATGTAATAATGGATGATGTTCAAGTCATTTTGTGCTTCTCTAGGAACAGTCAGTAGAAAGGACAGAATGTGCACTTTGCAAAAAGACCCAAAATACTACTGGAGCTGCTTGTCTCACCTCCAGGTATAATACAGGGTCACCACCAACTGGAAAATCTGCCACCTGAGAACTGTAAACCTGCTAATGTTGATGAAATAGTAATAATAATAAGATTACTACTAGTAATAATGAATGAGAACTTTTCTTTCCTCCTTTTTATTTTGCACATATATAACAGTATTTGTATATAATCAAACTTTCCCCGCTGGCTGGGAAACTGGCTCCGTGGTCAGACCCAGAAGGTTGTAATCGATGGCAGTCACTCATCATGGTGCCCTGTGACCAGTGGGGTCCCTCAAGGCTCTGTCCTTGGACCCATCCTGTTCAACATCTTCATTAATGATGTGGACATTGGAGTCAGGAGTGGACTGGCCAAGTTCGCCAATGACACCAAACTTTGGGGCAAAGCATCCACACCAGAAGATAGGCGGGTGATCCAGGCTGACCTGGACAAGCTCAGCAAATGGGCAGACGAGAACCTGATGGTGTTTAACATCGAAAAATGCAAGGTTCTCCACCTTGGGAGGAAAAACCTGCAGCATCCTTATAGGCTCGGCAGTGCTACGTTGGATAGCACTACAGAAGACTTGGGGGTCCTCATTCACCACAAGATGAACATGAGCCTGCAATGCGATGCTGCGGCTAGTAAAGTGACCAAAACGCTGGCGTGCATCCATAGATGCTTCTTGAGCAAATCCCGGGACGTCATTCTCCCCTTGTACTTGGCCTTGGTGAGGCTGCAGCTGGAGTACTGCGTCCAGTTTTGGGCTCCACAATTCAAAAGGGATGTGGAGAAGCTTGAGAGCCACGCGCATGATCAGAGGTCAGGAAAACAGATCTTACGATGATAGGCTGAGAGACATGGGACTCTTTAGCTTGGAAAAGCGTAGGCTTAGGGGTGATCTGATGGCCACTTATAAGTTTATCAGGGGTGCTCACCAGGATCTGGGGGAACATTTGTTCACCAGAGCTCCCCAAGGGATGACTAAGTCAAACGGTCACAAACTCCTGCAAGACCATGTCAGGCTGGACATAAGGAAAATTTCTTTACTGTCCGAGCCCCCAAGGTCTGGAACAGCCTGCCACCGGAGGTGGTTCAAGCACCTACATTGAACACCTTCAAGAGTAAATTGGATGCTTATCTTGCTGTGATCCTATGACCCCAGCTGACTTCCTGCCCCCTTTGGGCAGGGGGCTGGACTTGATGATCTCCCGAGGTCCCTTGCAGCCCTGATATCTATGAATCAAATACACACCCATTGTCATTAATATACATACACTACTTGACAAAGAAATCCTGATACAAAGTCAACTGAAAATCTGGTCCAGTATTGGTCATGTGGCTTAGCCCAGGTCAGGACCAATGTTTTTGGCAGGTGTGACAAATTAGTCCTCCACTGGTACCACTCTGATCCCCTTCCCCCTGAAGCCATACATTTAACATGACACTTAAGAACAGGTCATTTTTGCCACAGTTCTTCAACTGCTTCTAGTGCACGTAGTCCCACTGAAATGATTTATTTAAATATTGCTCACTCAGTCGGATACTCTGAAGCATAACAACTCCAGATTGTGCCCCAAGTTAAGCAGAACATATAAAAAGACAAGCAATTTAGGGAAGCATAGATGGACCAATACCAGGAAGCAATGAAAGACGACAACTTTTATTTTAAAAGGAAAGAGGTAATATCAAGTTTTATGCATTTGTTTATTGCCCCCATGTAACTAGGTGTACATGAGTGTACTGTCATGTAAGTAATTGAAAACTAGCCTGAAGAAACATTGAGGCAAGAGTTTGCTTGGCAACCAAGAAAAAGGTGACAATTCAAAATTAAAACAGCCTGAAAAAAGGCAAGAATGGAAAGAAGCATTAAAGGAGAATGTAAAAGGGAATAGAAGAATTCATCAGATTATCAAAAAAGCCTTGGTATAACAGTCAAGAGAAGTTACTAGAGTGTGAAATGGAAATTTAGGAGTCTAAGAATAATAGTTCACTGTTCCAACAAAGAGGGAAGAATCCACTTAATCCTGTTTACCAAGTCTTTTTTTTCTTTACAGAAATTTCAGGTCTTCTAGTAGAGGTAGCCTTATTGGGGCTTCTAGAAAGAGAGAGCTCTTAAGTCAATCGCTTTTAAGCAGAAGCCCTGATAAACTTACCTCCACCCTTTGAGTCTGACAGTTGATGACCTCTTAATTTCATAGATTTCATAGACATCAGGGCTGGAAGGGACCTCGGGAGATCGAGTCCAGCCCCCTGCCCAAAGGGCAGGAAGTCAGCTGGGGTTATAGGATCCCAGCAAGATAAGCATCCAATTTACTCTTGAAGGTGTTCAATGTAGGTGCTTGAACCACCTCTGATGGCAGGCTGTACCAGACCTTGGGGGCTCAGACAGTAGAGAAATTCTTCCTTATGTCCACCCTGAAACAGTCTTGCAGGAGTTTATGACCATTTGACCTAGTCATCCCTTGGGGCGCTCTGGTGACTAAGTGCTCTTTCCCCTTCTCTCTCATTGTTGTACAGCCAACATTAGCTGAATCAGCACAACCGCTCACACTGCCAGAGCTCATAAATTGCTTTGTCTATAAGCTCTCTGGTGCAGACATATTCAGGGAGCAAGATTAGTATTTCTTTTGAAAGCACAGGTGTGTAGGTTGTAGCCATGCTGGTCTAAGGACATAGGCAGGCAAGGTTCTTTGGGTGAATCTGATATCTTTTATTAGACCAACTTAAAAAGTCGGAAAACAATTATTAAGCAAGCTTTCAGGTTCAAAAACCCTTTGTCAGGCTAAGGACACAGGCGCTTAAAGCAGCCATCTTGACTCCTTCTGGCTGTACTTTACTATGACTAACCTCAATTTCTCTAAACTATTTGGAGATATCCAGATTTTCAAGTTCCCTAAAATAGTTTAGATTTTTTCTGATACTTATCTATGTTGAAAAATGTCTTGCACACACTCCTCTTCCCTCGCCCACATTCTGTTTGTATTTGATTATATTGTTACTATTATTAATCCGGCCTCAAAAGAACAATTTGCAGAGCTTGGGGGAAGGATGCATGTTATTAACAAATTTCATAGATTTCATAGACATTAGGGCTGGAAGGGACCTCGGGAGATCATCGAGTCCAGCCCCCTGCCCAAAGGGCAGGAAGTCAGCTGAGGTCATAGGATCCCAGCAAGATAAGCATCCAATTTACTCTTGAAGGTGTTCAATGTAGGTGCTTGAACCACCTCCGCTAGCAGACTGTTGCAGACCTTGGGGGCTCGGACAGTAAAGAAATTTTCCTTATGTCCAGCCTGAAACGGTCTTGCAGGAGTTTGTGACCGTCGACCTTGTCATCCCTTGGGGCGCTCTGATGAACAAACGTTCCCCCAGATCCTGGTGAGCACCCCTGATACACTTATAGGTAGCCATCAGATCACCCCTGAGCCTGCGCTTTTCCAGGCTAAAGAGTCCCATGCCTCTCTGCCTGTCATCGTAAGATCTGTTTTCCTGACCTCTGATCATGCGCGTGGCTCTCCTCTGGACTCTCTCAAGCTTCTCCACATCCTTTTTGAATTGTGGAGCCCAAAACTGGACACAGTACTCCAGCTGCGGCCTCACCAAGGCCAAGTAGAAGGGGAGAATGACGTCCTGGGATTTGCTCGAGAAGCATCTATGGATGCAAGCCAGCATTTTGGTCGCTTTACTAGCCGCAGCATCGCACTGCAGGCTCATGTTCATCTTGTGGTCAATGATGACCCCCAAGTCTCTTTCTTCTGTAGTGCTATCCAACGTAGCACTGCCGAGCCTATAAGGAAGCTGCAGGTTTTTCCTCCCAAGGTGGAGAACCTTGCATTTTTCGGTGTTAAACACCATCAGGTTCTCGTCTGCCCATTTGCTGAGCTTGTCCAGGTCAGCCTGGATCACCCGCCTATCTTCTGGCGTGGATGCTTTGCCCCAAAGTTTGGTGTCATCGGCGAACTTGGCCAGTCCACTCCTGACTCCAATGTCCACATCATTAATGAAGATGTTGAACAGTATGGGTCCCAGGACAGAGCCTTGAGGAACCCCACTGGTCACAGGGCACCACGATGAGTGACTGCCATCAATTACAACCCTCTGGGTCCGACCACGGAGCCAATTTCCCAGCCAGCAGATCGTGGTGGAACCAAGGCCACAACTGGGCAGTTTGGCCAAGAGGTGATCATGGGATACCAGATCAAAAGCTTTTTTGAAGTCAAGATATATGACATCAATCTCTTGTCCCTGGTCCCGGTGATAGGTCACCTGGTCGTAGAAGGAAATGAGATTGGTCAAACAAGACCTACCCGCAACAAACCCGTGCTGGCTATCCCTTAGAATGTTAGCCTGGGCCAGTCCCTCAAGGATGGCCTCCTTAATAAACTTTTCTAAGATCTTCCCCAGGATAGAAGTCAGGCTAATGGGCCTGTAGTTAGCCGGATCCACTCTCCTCCCTTTCTTGAAGATCGGCACCACATTGGCCTTCTTCCAGTCTTCGGGCACTACACCAGAGTGCCAGGAATTTTCAAAGATCCACGCCAGGGGCTGGGCTATGACGCTCGCCAGCTCCTTGAGTACCCAGGGGTGCAGATTGTCAGGGCTGGCTGACTTGAAGGTATCCAGCTTCTCAAGATGTTCCTTCACGAGGTCAGCATTTATGGAGGGTAGGGGATCCCCATCACCCAGATCTCCCTGACCCATAGCAGGCATGGGTATCCCATGGGACTGATGAAATCCAGGAGTTGTTTAGTCATGAGTAAGATATTCACAAGTAAACGTTCCCAGGCAGGTGTCTACACATGCAGGGTCTCAGAAGCAGACCTACTGCTCATGGTAGCAATCTGCTTCTGCCCCCAATGGTCCTGCACCGGCTTCCTGCAGCATCCAGGGGCTGGCAGGGAGGATGGGGCCAGGAGACGGCTGTTACCTGGTGGAGCCTGAGACCTTGCTCCCTGCCCCTGAGGGGCTGCCTGCTGCTGGGATGGGGAAACTGTTCCCTTGCCCAGGTAGCAAGCTGCTCCTGGCCCTAAATACTCAACAAGGGGCAGAGGACTTAGAAAGAGCTGCAGGGTTGGAGCAGGTCCCAGCCCCCTGCTTCACTGGTGGATGGGGCAGGAAACTGGGACCTGGTCCAAACCTGCAGCTATTTACAAACCCCATGCCTTGGTCACTGTATCAGGGCACGGGGCTAGGACTTGCCCTGACCAGAACAGTTCCCAGCCCCCACTTCACGATCAGCCCCTGCCCAGTGGAGAGCCTAGATAAGGACCTCCTAGTTGGGGCCCAAATTGGGGCGATCAAGGTTGCAGAGCGGCCACTGGGGGATAAAAGCAGGGATTGGCAGCTTCCTGCTGCTGGGGCAGAGGGACATTGTCCCCATCCCCTGGCAGTAGGAAGCTCTTGGGGGCAAGGAGCAGTCGCCCACCCCCTGCTGCCCAGGAGCACATCCCAGAGGTCTACACATGGGCTACGGTGTAGTTACTGATCTCAAGTAAATTTGCTACTTGCATTTACAGGTAGTAAATTTACTCAGTACTGGAGCCAATTACCTTACAGTAAGCATCTGTACATGTAGATGCAGATGTTTACTGTGCAGTGTGGTAATAAATTTAACCCAGCTCCTAACTTAACTAAGAAAACAGACAGACCAGATGTGCTGATACTGCTTATTTCAGTTGCATGTTCTGAGATAAGGAATCCTGCATGCCTTGTTTTGTCTTGATATATTACCCTGTGCACAGATGTTTTCTTTACGTAAACTGCCTGTACGTCTGTGCGTGTTAGATCAGTGATTTACTGTCCAAGGTCGTATTTTTTCTCTTTCTCTGTCTTAACTATAAATATGCTTGTAAACTTATAGAGTTCGAGAAATCCTTTGAAACAGAGATTCCCCTTGATGTATGGAATTCTCCCTGTAATCACAGTATAGCCCTAAATAAAGAAAAGCTGACTTGTCAGTTCTGATTCAACCACAAAGCAAAGTTTGATTTCTTCCACAATTTCGTGCTGTGACTTGGATAGAGACGCCCAGAGTGATCAGTCAGGACACAGATGTCTCTTCACTGAAGCCCTGGTGCCAAACCAAGGTAAGAGACCTTTTGAAATCTCTATTGGGGCTTTTCAGTGAGAGGCTGTCTCTGTGTCTTCCTGATTCACTGCTAGAGGCTCACCCTATCCAAACTTTTTTTTTCTGCTAGAACTGTCAGACCCACTATGTAAGTAGTAACTGTGAGTAGAAAGAGTTAAGGTTAAAGACTCTGTGTTGCTGTTGTCAATGAAAGTATTTCCCCATGTGAAATTGAGTTAAATTCTGTAAAGAACTATGAGGTCTCTCCGAGGCCAGGAATGGAAACCTTGTGCAGCCGCCCCAAAGACAACAGATTTGTTCTGTGTGCTCTTCGAAAGCAAGGCTGCAAGGTGGAAACTTAGAGTGTCAGTGTTCTCTACAATAAGTGTTGACTAAGGCTGAGACTAAAGAGATGCTCTTGAACCTTATGTCTCAATGCAGAAATTCCCTTGTGTTAATTGAGAATATGAATTGAGAAATATGAGCCACTGACCACTTCTGAGACTAAGGTTGGGTTCAGCTGCCCCAAGGCTGTCCAGAAGGCGTAAAGATTCTTGACGTCTTTTGAATGCAAGGGGGCCCAACTGGAACCTCGTGGCCCAGTAGACAGGTTTACCCTTTCCCCACCCTCATAAATGAGCCGTGTCTAACCATGAGTAACTGCCTTGTGTGCTGTTATTGCGGTGGAGTCTTGTCTTCGGACATTAGCCACAGCATCTCTGTGCCACCAGCAAATCTCACAACCTGACCAGACACCCTGAATAAGCCATTCCTGAATGAAAGACCTGTGTGAATTGAGTTTAGGCTCTCCACTCCCCATATTTTTAAAGACATCCTGGCTCCGCCAAAAGGGACTCCAGCATTGTACATGTACACACACTATGGCCATAAAAGTTGTAAGTTTCTAGATAAATTGATTTGGTATACCAGAGATGATTTTAGCTGGCAGTTTCCCCTAGAGGGAGCACTTGATTTAAGTAAAATTGTTCATCTCCGCAGAGACCTTGAGTTAAGAGGTAGTAATATACCACAGACTCAGTGGGACACATTTTTGATTGATATGAAGAAGCTTTCAAAAGACATCAAGAATCTCAAGTTCAGAGTCTTAAGGACCCCCAAGAGAAACTGACATCTCAGATAAAGGAATTAAAACGGAAGAGTGCACCAAATGGGGGGCCCCCCCATCAACCGTACCATCAGCACCAAACAACTTTATCCACAAATAACTGAGAATGAAAATCAATTGTGTCTTCTGCATATTCTTAATGTGTTACCCCCATATCAGTCCCAGGCACAATCTGAACCTGAAGAAGTCCAAAGTAACCAAATGGGCTAATCCTGCTGGAAGAGTCTACCTCACCAGGAAACTATCACTCAGCAATGATCACCTGCCCCAGGGCATGCCCTCATCCACTGGAGGCAGGGCGTCTGTCTCCTGAAATCTCAACCCCCTCCTCTTGTTTAAAGTCTGGTACCCAATATGGTCCAGCCTTTACGCCAACTTCCAGGGCAAGGTCCAAAATGGGGAAACTACAATTACAGTCCATGTCCCCTGGACTCCAGGAGATCTCCTGAATCTTATTAAACAATTTCCCAACATCAGGGAGGAACCCCAGAAATTTAGAGATGAATTGGAAACTGTAATCCATTGTTATGATCCAACATGTGCAGATTTGAACCAATTAATGAGAAGTGTTCTGCCCTCTGAGGTCTGCAACCACCTCATCACACAGGCTACTTGGCCTACTCAAGACCCCAGAAAAGGAGATCACTTAGCAGATGCCCGAGGTTGTGCTTAAATTTTGCCCCAGGAAAACTGACTGGGCCAAAATACATAACCCTAAACAAAATAAAGGAGAATCCCCAGCAGACTACATGGACCACTTGAAACTAGTATTTGAAAGACATTCTGGTATTGAAAATGCAGCTGAAACTGCTCAAGAAGCAGTTGCTTCCACTTTTGTCCACGGACTTCTTTCTAAAGTCCAGAAACAGTTATGCACAATTGCTGTAGGTTGGCAAACTAAGCCACTTGCAGAACTAGTCACCATTGCAAATCATTGTACAACCTGCCAGGAAAAGAAAAAGGAATCCACAGAAACTAAGCTAATGTCATTACAATTACAGACTTTAGGCAGGGGCAGAAACCGAGGTTTCCATCGAGGACAGTTCAGAGGCAGGGGACGTGGTCGTGGGATGGGAAAGGAGGATTTCAGTCCCAAAATAATGACAGTTGTCATTATTGTGGCCAACCCAGACACTGGAAGGCTCAATGTTCTCACTGGCATGGCCAGCCCGGGTTGATGTTTGACCTGCCACCGCCTCCTCAATTCTCTGTCCCGAATCAGGGAGCCTCCTGTTAGGCCAGCCTGAGGAATAGTAACATCATCACAGCCCTGCTTCTCCCACTTGATCAAGATGATCCCTTCGTTTCCTGTTTAATAAATGGCATCTCTACAAAATGTTTAGTAGACATCGGTGCTAGGCCGTTCTACTCTTCGAGCTGAAGAATTTTCCACAACTCCCCTCTCCTCTGCTGTTGTAAACGCTATAGGAATTTCAAATCAAATAGTTCTTCACCCTGTTTCCCAACCATTACATGTTTCTCTTGGTCCTGTTTCTGATCAACATGCCTTTCTCCTTAGTCCTTGTTCTCCTGTTAATTTGTTAGGCAGAGATTTGCTTTGTAAACTCGGCTGTACTATCTATTGCTCTCCTAATGGTGTTTATTTAGATGTCCCCTGTGATAATGAAATAGCCGTACTTGCTGCTTTAGCTAGTTCACCACCTGAGCCTGAGTTCCTTGATCTTTCTGTGTTGCAAGAAGAAATCATAAAAGCTGTCCCTCCATTTCTCTGGTCCCGGCATGCTAATGAAGTAGAACAAATCCATACTGCCCAGCCTGTAAAAATTAAATTAAACCCAGCTAAACCTTTACCCAAAGTTGCTCAATACCCTTTACGTCCAGAAGCCAAAGAAGGAATATGTCCTGTTATAACTGCCCTTTTAAAGTAAGGTATCATTGTCCTGACTAAGAGCCCTTGTAATATGCCTATTCTTCCTGTAAAAAAAAAAAAAAACCTGGAAAGAATACCCATCACTTTGTACAAAATCTCCATGCGGTAAATTCTTCAGTTTTATCTACTCTTCCTGGTATACTAAATCCAGCTACTGTCTTATCCTGTATTCCTCCTAATGCTTGTTGTTTTACTGTTGTTGACTTGTGTTCTGCATTTTTCTCTATTCCTATACACCCTGATAGCCAGTTGCTCTTTGCATTTACCTATCAAGGACTTCAATATACCTGGATACGATTGCCCCAGGGCTATACTGAATCCCCTTCTCTTTTTTCTCAAATTCTGAAGAAAGATCTAGATGACATAATATTTAAAGAAAATTCTGTGCTTGTGCAATATGTTGATGATTTGCTCTTAGCCTCCCTTGAAGCCTGTAAAACTGATTCTTTAACTCTCCTCACCTCTCTTGCCCTAAAAGGCCATAAGGCATCTAAAGAAAAGCTACAACTTTGTCTTCCTCGTGTCCACTATTTAGGTCATGATATTTCTGCTGGAGAATGACTGCTTTCCTCTTCCAGAATAGAAGCTATTCTTAAAATCCTTAGACCAACTACTGTGTCCCAAATGTGTACCTTCCTAGGCATGGCTGGCTACTCCCACCAGTGGATACTCAGCTATGCCTCTATAGTCAAGCCATTGCAAAATCTGACTCTTGTTAATATCCCTGAGCCTTTACCTGGACTTCAGAAATCGAAGCCACTTTTGCCTCTATTAAACGAGCTCTGTCTCAAGCTCCTGCCTTAGGTTTATTATAATCAGGAAGGCCTTTTATTCTTTTTTGTCATGAAAAAGATGGATTTGCACTTGCAATACTCACTCAGACACGTGGAGACAAGGACCGTCCCATTGCTTATTATAGCTCTGCTCTTGACCCAGTTGCAGCCAGACTTCTTCCATGTCTCCATGCTGTAGCTGCAGCTGCTGTCACTATTGAACTTTCCTCTACCCTTGTATTAGGTTCTCCCCTTACTGTTGCTGTCCCACATGCTATAGCAGCCCTTTTGCTAAAAACAAAAACCCAACACCTTTCAAATGCTAGATTAACTAAGTACAAAATCTTGCTTCTCTCTGCTGGAAATGTCACCCTAACTAGGTGCCCTGTTTTAAACCAT
Source organism: Crocodylus siamensis (assembly GCF_052110815.1). Classification (NCBI taxonomy): domain Eukaryota; kingdom Metazoa; phylum Chordata; order Crocodylia; family Crocodylidae; genus Crocodylus; species Crocodylus siamensis. Next base: position 171,844,852 of record NC_143397.1, on the reverse strand, counting down.
TCTCTGTTACCTACCCCTTCAGATGGTAAACCCCATGATTGCATTTTTGTTACTGTTCACCTAACAATGCCCTGCACTGATCTGAAAGATGACCCCTTGCAAAACCTCCATCACTGTAAGCAAAAAGTTGCTCAGAGACTTTATTCCAAGGTTTAGTATTCCTTTATCCCTAAACTCTGATAGAGGAACTCATTTTACTGGACAGATAATAAAAGAAGTCTGTAAAGTCCTGCAGATCCAACAGAACTTTCATTGCCCATACCATTCACAGGCCTTGGGCCAAGTAGAGCACCAAAATGGCATTCTGAAAAATAAACTGGCCAAAATTTGTGCTGAGACTCACCTAAAATGGCCAGATGCACTTCCCATAACCCTTATGAGTATGAGATCTACTGCCAACAGACAGACTGGGCTAGCCCACATGAAATTCTAATGGGAAGACCCATGAGGCTCCCCACCTCACCACCTGTTGCCTCCTGCTTTTGCAATGTACATTCACTTGATGATACCATTCTGGATTATTGTAAAGCACTAATAAAGTGTGTTAAGGCTTTTCATTCACTGGTACAGGCAGCTCTCCCCAAAGAACCAGATGAGCCGTGCCAGTCTATCCTGCCTGGAGATCAGGTCCATATAAAAGTCCATCAACGAAAGTCATGGCTGGAACCTCGCTGGAAAGGCCTGTTCCAGGTACTCCTGACCACCAACACTGCAATAAAGTGTCAAGGACTCCAGACATGGATCCACGCTTCACACAGTAAGAAAACATCAGCCCCGTTAGACCCAGAGTATCCTTCATATCAATTTTGTAATCAGCCTCCACAAACTGGTAGTGAGCCTAGCGCCTACCAGCAGGAGAGCTCAAGACCAGTAGTGAGCCAAGCACCTACTGGCGAAGAGGATTTGCCACTGCAGAGCGAAGAGGATGTGCCCCAACGACACCACTATGCCCTTTGGGACAGGAAAAAGGCCTCTACCTAGTTCCTGGTTTCTGAGGTAGAGTTGGTTAGTCTCAGTATTTCTTTTTGGGCCATCTTATATGAACTTGACTCATCAGTTATGAGAAACTCTGTAAACCAAACTGCACTTCCACACCGACAAAGAAGATCATTTCATGAAAATATGTTCTTGTCTTTAGTTAAATAAATTGGGATAGATTTAAATGTCTCTCACTGTTGGATATGTAGTCATGTCCCTATCTATTCTACTGGAGGGATACCCATGATACTGGTATCCTTGAATACAACTCAGATGTTAGCCCCTTACTATTCAAATTTTCATGGAAATGAAACTTGGCAGAATGTAAGTTGCAACCGGTCTGACTATGTACGATTAGCGTATGCGACCCCTGGAAAGTTTTGTTGGACCTGTAGTGGATCTCATGTTGCAGTAGGAGTCACTAAATGTGAAGCAGAATTTAATACCCAAGGTGCATGGATCACTGGTTCCTGGGACACGGGTATTCTTTCTATTATGTCATTAATCAAAGGATTTTCAGGTTATTATTCAAAAATAGTGAACTGTAATACAGGTGGATTTACTGTATTAGCTGGTCACTATTTTGTGTGTGGAGATCAGGCCTATAAAAATCTTCCCTCCAGTTGGAGAGGAACGTGCTATGTCTCCTCAGTGTATCCTGCCTTTACTCTGAGATCTCACTTACCTAAAGGAAGAATTTTCAATGTTCACGAAATTACAGAAAATCAAAGGTTTTGTGGTATAATATTCCCCAGCTATGGCGCAGGGCTTAGCTATGTCCGAGATAAAGAAAGTTGCAGCATCTCTGGAAAAGATTGCTAATGCTACTGCTGATGGTTTTGATAAAATAAATACAGAAATGAAGGAAATAAGGCAAATGATATTGCAAAACCGACTTGCGTTAGATTATATACTAGCCAGCAAAGGAGGATTCTGTGCTTTAATAGGTAAAGAATGTTGTACTTATATTCCCGATAATTCAGAAGAAATCCAGGATTTAAGTAAATGTATTCTAAAAGAAGCAGCTAAATTGCATGAGTCAGTTGGAATTTGAGTTCTTGGTTTAGCTCTATTTTCAGTTCCTTAGGCTCTACCATCATTCATAGTTTGTTGATATTGTTTGTTGTTTTTCTTGGAGTATGCCTAGTGTTTATGATAGTACAATGTTGCTTAAGTTGTGCTGCCAAGCAAATGCGGAATAGCCCATCAACCAGAAACGAAGTACCGTATTTTTCGGACCATAAGATGCACTTTTTTCCCCCCAAAAGTGGGGGGAAAACGAGGGTGCGTCTTATGGTCCGAAGGTGTGTGTCCCGGGGAGATGGGGCGGAGCTTGCCCGCGGAGGCGGCGGAGCCCGAGCGGGACATCCGCCACTTGTTTACACTGGAAGCCGGCGCCCGTGCCGGTGGCCGGGAGCCAGCAATAAAAATGGCCGGCCGGAACAGACGGGGCAGGAGTCCGAAGGAGGGACTCGCTGCTGCGGAGACTGAGGCTCCAGGAGGGGTGCGTCTTATGGTCAGGTGCGTCTTATGGTCCGAAAAATACGGTATATAATTTGCATGTTGAAATAGCAGACAGTAAAGAGAAAGAAAAACTAGAAGTTGAAAGTCTAATGGCTATAAATATCTAACTTGATGGTGGGGGGAAAAAAAGAAGGGAATGTGGTAATAAATTTAACCCTGCTCCTAACTTGACTAAGAAAACAGACAGAGACCAGAGGTGCTGATGCTCAGTTATATTTTCTGAGATAAGGAATTCTGCATGCCTTGTTTTGTCTTGAGATATTATCCTGTGCACAGATGTTTTCTTTAAGTAAACTGCCTCTGTGTGTGTGTGTGTGTGTGTGTTAGATCAGCGATTTACTGTCCAAGGTCATATTTTTCTCTTTCTTGAGTATAAATATGCTTGTAAACTTATAGAGTTCAAGAAATCCTTTCAAACAGACAAGTGGGTGATTCCCCTTGCTGTATGGAATTCTCCCTGTGATCACAGTATAGCCCTAAATAAAGAAAAGCTTGCTCTGTCAGTTCTGAGTCAACCACAGCGTAAAGTTTGATTTCTTCCACAGCAGTAATTTAGTTCTACTATGCAGCAAAGTGTCTTGTGTAGACACACCCAATGTCAACAGCCTGTTTTCTAACTTTCATCTGGTAGCCACAGGTTTCTTCGTCCTCAAAGACCATGGGAATTCTTTAGTGCTTTCTGGAAATGGGGCTCATTAAAAAAAAGGAATATTTAAGAAGGTACATAGCATAAAGGATAAATAGATGACATACTGGTTGGCTAACTCATTTCTGAAGACTAAAAAAACATTAAAAATGACTCATACAGTGAAGTTACATACATATATGCATGGATGCCAGACTACCCAACTTCAAATATTTTATTTTAATGTTTTATATTCAATAAATTTCCAAATGCCTAACTTTCCTGAAAGATCTCACCCTTGGAAGGGTGGGATTAAACATGTAAAGGGGCATATAATACTGGCTCATGGCTGGAAAAATGTGGTAGCCTGGGGTGCCTCTTCAAACAAATCCTCCAAATGAATTAGTTAACTGTCTTGTGTGGCTAAAATGAAACGGCATACAAGGGAACAATATAAATAGTAGGGGTGTGCGAAGCAGGCCATATTCAATTTGGATTCAGCCCACTTCAGGGGACAGTGATTCAATTACTTGATTCAGATCACTGTCCTGATTCGATTTGACTGAATCCAAATCTGAAGATTCAGTGCTGATTTGCCTATAGACACAGCTTTAAATGTTTTTTCTACATACCTTGAGGTCCAGGTGCAGTTTGTGAACACTGAGATGGTGGGGCGGATAGAGCATCTCACAGGAGCACAGGCCCACCACCCACCCTGCATGTTCGGCGGCTGACCTGGAAGTGGACCAGAAGTACATTTGGTTCACTTCTGTGTCTGCCACTGAGTGTGCAGGGGCCCTGCCCCCTGGCTTGGCAGTCAGCCATGGGGGGACCCAGGAGGCATCAGTCAATGAGTGGAGGGGGGAGTCCCCACGCGCTCCATGGTGAACTGGAAGTGCTTCTGGTCCACTTCCAGGTCCACTACAGAATGTGCTGGGGACCCCCCTATGCTCCTGTGGGATGCTCCATCTGCCCCAGCATCTCAGCATTCATGAGCCACCTGGCACCTTGAGGTATGTAAAAAAAAAAATAAACCAAACAAACATTTAAAGCGGTGTCTATGTCCAAATCTTTGAATCTCTCCGAATTGAATGGGAGGTTCCAGTTTGATTTGGAGAGCTTAAAAGTTCTCCTGATTCAGTTTGGAGCTTCAGCCGCCAAATTGGGCCGAATCTCTGCCAAACTGAATCAGTGACCAAAGCTTTGCATAGCCGTAATAAATAGAATCATGTCTGGCTGATTTTGTAGTTTACTCCTTAATCTGAATATCCCAGCAAGCATTTATAACTGGGTTAACCAGATCTGGTCTTGGTCCAGAGTGAGGCTCAAAATCATGGTTTTGGATCTGTAGTGAGACTGCCCCCTCTCTTCCCCCTCCTCTCCCACCAGTCCATTTTAACAGAGTTGTCCTGGATTCCAATAAAGTAAATGTCTAACAAGTTCAAAAAAAACATATCCGAGTGCTTCTTCTGGTAATATTTCAGCCAGCAATAATCTGTCCAAACTAACTAACATCCCAGTCAGTCCCATATCAAGCTACTGATTACTAGAGTTGTGTGAAATTTCACTGGCAGTTTTGTTTCGAGCTCATTTCAAGCTTGAAACAGAGAGCTTCGAAACAAAACGAGGCAAGTTGAAACATTTTGAAATTTTTTAAATGTTTTGAAGCTCAACCTGAGCTGGCCTGCAGGGAAACAATAACTAAAGTAAGGAGGGGGGGAGGGGGGAAGGAGTGTTCTCATTATTGACTTTCTACCTGGCCAGTGACTGTGATCCTTCCCTGAGGTCCCTTTCAATCCCAGTGCTCTGGGGGAGGGATAGAATAACTGCATGAGAGGCAACATTGTTTGAACTACTCTGATTTCTGCCTTGGTATCAGGTGAGTGAGGGTGCACCTTAACATACACACAGGGTCACCCACCCATGTCACGACTTTTGCCTGTCAGCAGTTAAAGGTGCAGGGCCCCAGAACCTAGACTCTCCCCTGCACCTATCTCCTTGACAGCTGGCAGGCTTTGTGGCTGCAGGAGGGCCTAGCAGGCCTGCAGTTTTCACCCCCCACCTCCGGTGCCTCAAGACAGGCACAGTCCCATAAGCACCCACGTCAAGTTATGCCTTTCAGCAGCCAGAGGTGCAGGGCTCCAGGACACAGAAGCTCTTCCACTTATCTCCTTGAAACTTAGCAGCTTTATGCCCTCAAACTTTATGCAAGTTTGATCCAAATCAGGCCAGAAATGACAGTTACAGGCAGTTTCACACTTCCCCATTATAGCCTATGAGCGAAACGGTTTTGATGAAATGGAATAGCGGTTTCGAATCAAAACAAAATTTGAAACTAACCGTTGTTCCATTGAAATGCAAGTCAAAATGGAACAGTGCCATTTCGCACAGCCCTACTGATTACTACCCTTGAAGTCCAACTATCTAGCCAATTTTCCATCCACCATATAGTCCATTAAACCAAACTCGTACTTCCTTAGCTTGCTTGAGAGAGTGTTGTGGGAGACCATATCAAAAGCATTGCTAAAGTCACAAGTTATATCACAGCCATAGTTCTCCCTACATCCAGAGCCAATCATCTCATAGAAGTCAGTAGGGTTGATCAGGCATGACTTCCCCTTGGTGACTCCCTGCTGGCTGTTCCTAATCACCATCTTCTCCAGGTGCTTAGAAAAGGATTTCTTGAGGATCTGCCCCATGATTTTTCCAGACACTGAGGTGAAGCTTACCAGTCTAGTTACTCAGATGCTCCTTCTTCCCTTTCTTAAGAATGGGTACTATATTTCCCTTTCAGTCATCCAAAATCCTTCCTATCCACCAGGAGTTTTCAAAGATAATGGCCAGCAGTTCTGCAATCACATTAGCCAACTCCCTCAGCACCCTCAGGTGCATCTCATCCGGCCCCATGGACTTGTGACATCCAGCTTTTCTAAAATATCCCTAACCTGTTCTTTTGCCACTGTTAGCTGATCAATTCCTCTCTAAACTGCACTGCTAGCTGCAATAGTCTGGTAGCTGACCTTGGCAGTGAAGACTGAAGTGAAAAGGCATTGAGTACTTCAGACTTTTCCTTAGCATCTATCACTAGGTTGCCTCCCCCCTTCAGTAAGGGACCCACACATTTCCTGATCTCCCGCTTGTTGTTAACATACCTGTACAAAATCTTCTTGTTACCCTTCATAGCCCTTGCTAGTTGCAACTCCAGTTGCATTTTGGCCTTCCTGACTTCATCCCTGCATACCCAAGCAATACTCTTATGTCCAGGTTTTGTTGTCTTGTAAGAGTGTTGTTTGTGTTGTAGCTCATTAATAAGTTCCCTGCTAAGCCAAGCTGGTCTTCTGCCATTCTCGGTATTCTTCCTGTGCATCAGGATGGTTCATTCATGCACCCTCAGTAAGGTTTCTTTAAAGTACAACTTTCCTGGACTTCTTTCCCCTTCAAACTAGCATCCTAGGAGGGCCTGCTTATCAGTTTCCTGAGGGAATCAATCTGTTTTTCTGAAGTCCAGGGTCCTTACTCTGCTGTCGATGCTGCCAACCACCTTTACATTCCCCACTGATTCTTCCCCGTGTGTGAGCAGCAGGTCAAGAAGAGCATGGTTTCTAGTTGGCCTCTCCAACACTCGCACCAGAAAGTTGTCCCCGACACTCTTCAAGAACTTCCTGAATTTCCACTGCAGTATTGCCCTCTCAGTGTAAAGTGTTAAGTTGATTGAAGAGAAGCAAGATTTGGTTGGTAATATTTTGTATTAACATATTTTTGTGTGTCTAGTTGGGAGAGAAGTTAGACAAGGTTTTAGGCACTAATGCCTTTCCTGGGTCTAGATAAAAGCAGATACAGCCTAAGTTAAACTGCAAGTAACACAATGTTTAACTCCATTTTGTAAATGAAAATAATCACTTAGGGTGCAGACAGACATAACACTTGAACCATTCCAAGAATGTCCCTAATTGCAAACTGGTTCACAACTGTCTGGATAGGGTCAGAGATATCTGCATATACACCAAAGGTTCTAAGAACCAAGCACCACATTTTAGGCATTGTGTTGCTCTTGAAATGCCATTACAGGGTGGTAGTGAGTACTCAGTCCACCGTGTTCAGTAAAGACCCAGTCTGAATCCTAATGATAGCTACATGGTGATACTCTGGGGTGCCTAGCTGTGTCGGTAGGGTAGGCTGCCTGAACCCTTCCTTCAGGTTTCCTGTGAGCTGGGTGTTCTGGAACTGCCGAGGCTTTTGTGGGCTTTCGTGCTAAGTAGCACAACTGCGGAAAAGGATCTTGGAGTCATAAGTGACTCCAAAATGAACATGGGTCACCACTGTGATGAGGTAATAAGTAAAGCTAACTGCACTCTTTCTTGCATAAGTAGGTGCATCCCAAACAGGTCCAGGGAGGTGATACTTCCCCTCTATGTGGTATTGGTCAGGCTGCAGCTGGAGTACTGCATCTGGTTTTGGGCACTGCAGTTCAGGAGGGATGTGGATAGCCTGGTTCAGAGGAGGGCCACTCATTTGGTTAAAGGCCTATAGAAAAAACCCTATGTGGAACGATTGGGAGACCTGATCTTCAGCCTCCACGAGAGGTGATCTTGTGGCTGCCTACAAACTCATTGGGGTGGGGCGGGGGGGACAGCAAGAAATAGGGGATACAATGTTTACCAGGGCATGGAATCGTTAAGGGTCACATCTGTTCTATCATTTAGATTCACCCACCTACAGTCTCCAACTACATATGCCATGGACCCTGCTATAGTATACACCTTGCTTTTGCCATTATAGTATCTCCCTGTTATGCTCCAGTCTGAATCTTTTAATTGCATGTATGCTTGCAGACATACCCAGCTCCCAGTTTCATAGTTTTTAGGGTCAGAAGGGACCTGAACAGATCAAGTCCAACCACCTGCCCTGGGCAGGAATGAGTGCTGGGATCATAATACCCCAGCCAGATATCTATCCTACCTCCTCTTGAAGACTGTCCCCCTCCCCACCAAGGTAGGGGAGAGCACCACCTCCCTTGGGAGCTGTCACAGGATGGGGTCCTTAAAGGACGACCGTGATCTCCCCAGGTCCCTTACCGTGCCAATTTGGCCCAATGGGCACTCTTGATTCTCACCCACCATGTCTTTGATGGAAAATATATAGTAGGGAAGCTGGCTGTACAACCTCTTGGACACAGTTTGCTGTACTCTCTGATCTCTTGTGGGTCCCGTTTTACAGTGGGTGTTTCAGGGCACTCTAGCCTTATGGACTGTATGCATGGCTCCAACTGCCCCTTTACCATGCCCCAAGCCCCACTGATGGTACTGATGTTGTTTGGTCTGGGCCTTGTTATAATTTCCGCCCCCCCCCCCCGTCCTCCTTGTGCCCTCTGCGGCACTGTTTTGCTTGGCGCCTCACTGGCGCTTGGGTTCTCCATGGCCCTGTTTCACTCAGCATCCCCTTTGGCACTGGGGCAGGATGCAGCAGCTGGGGTGCACCACTGGCACTGGGGCCGGTGCACCCCAACTGCTGTGCCCTCTCTGGCGCTGGGGTCCCCACGCTGCCATGGGTCCCCTATGAGGCCTCCTCCATCCCCTAATAGCCTCACCCAAACTGGTATTATACAACAATAAACAAAACACAAGCCCCTGGGCTGTAACATAAATTCAAGCCGCTCAGCTATAACCTCAGACAAACCCTACTGAGGAATGCTCCGATCCTTAACAATATTGAAAGCTGCTCCTGCAGACAGGCCTCTCCCCTTTGTTTGGTCTGGGAGAGCTCCTTCCCCCTTAGCTGTTGACAGGGAACTGCCCTCCCTGGGCCCAGTCCTGGGGTTTATATGGGCCTAGAGCCTTGCCTCTTCAGGTCAGCTGACCATGTGCAGGTGCAGGCTAATTTACCTTCTGGCTTATTGCCCTGGTAACCTGCACCTGGGCTTCTGTCTCTCTCTCTCTGGCCTCCCAGGCAGCCTCCACCTCTCCAGGAGCAAGGCATCTTTGTGCCCTGCAACAGGAACCCATTCCACAGCCTGGCAGCCCTAACTGTAAAGTAATTTGCCTCCTGATATAAAGTCTGAACCTACTGTCAATCAATTTGTGACTGTTATTCCTTGTTATCCCAGGTGGTGCCCGGGGGAACGGAGCCTCACCTATTTTCCACTAGTCCCCCCCCCCGTGAATTTATAGATGGACACCAGATCCCCTCTGTCTTCTCTTGTGGAGACTGAATAGATTCAGGCCCTTCAGCTTCTCTTTGTAAGGCCTGGCCTGCTGGCCCCTGACCATGCAAGTGGCCCTCCTCTGGACCCTTTCAAGGTTAGCCACATCCCTCTTGAAGTGTGGTGCCCACAACTGGATGCGGTACTCCAACTGCGGCCTAACCAGCATGCCCACTTCTCCCCACATCTTTGTGTCATCAGCAAATTTGGACAGTGCGCTTTCCATGCTCACCTCCAAGTCGCTGATAAAGATGTTGAATAGCACAGGCCCGAGGACTGAGTCCTGGGAAACTCCACTGCCCACATCCGTTCAAGTCAAAAATGACCACCACTCTCCGTGCGACCATCGAGCCAATTTGCCACCCATCTGACTGTGTAGATATCAATGCCGCAGTCATCAAGTTTTTTTTATGAGAATGGGGTGAGAAACAGTGTCAAAGGCCTTCTTGAAGTCCAGGTAGGCAACATCCACCTCAACACCTGCATCCAAGGACTTTGTGAGCTGGTCATAAAAGGAAACAAGGTTAGTCAGACAGGATCTGCCTGCAATGAACCCACGTTGGTTGCCACTGAGCATTACCTCACATGCTGAGCCCCTGCAGATGTGTTCCTTGATAATTTTCTCAAAGGTTGTCCTGAGGGCCGAGGTGCGACTAACTGGCCTATAGTTACGCAGGTCCTCCTTACTCCCCTTCTTGTAAATAGGGACCACAGTGGCCCTTTTCCAGTCCTCTGGGACCTGACCAGAGCACCACAAGCTCTCATACAGCCGTGTCAGGGGCCCTGCTATGACCTCCACCAATTCCCCCAGTGCCTTCGGATGAAGAGCATCTGGACCTGCTAATTTATACATGTCCAGCCCCTCCAAGAGTTCCCTAACTAGATCATCCCTGACCCAAGGCATAGCGTCGTGTCCCCTGAGCCTGTCCATAATCCTAGTGGGGGAGTTGTCCCAGTCCCTGCTCAGAAATATGGAGGCAAAGAATTCATTGAAGAGATCAGCTTTTTCCTTTGCTGCAATCACCAGATTGCCAAGCTTATCCTGTAGGGGCCCCACATTACCCCGTGCCTTCTTCTTACTCGCTATGTATTTGAAAAAGGACTTTTTGTTATCCTTAATTCTGGTTGCCAGCCCTAGTTCCATCTCTGCCTTGGCCTTCCTAACCTCCCTGCAATCACAAGCAATGGAGGTGTAATTCTCCTTGGCATACAAATCAGTAGAAGCAAGGGACTATCACCACCTTTTTTGCCTTCAGGCCCTCCTGGATGCCTTTGCTGAGCCAAGGGGGCTATTTAGCACTCTTGCCCCCTTTGGTTCACATTGGGACTGACCCTTCTGAGGTCGGAGGATTGTCTCCTTAAGGAACAACCACTCGTCCTGGACTCCCATCTCATTGAGGTGCTGAGTCCCCAGTGTCTCTTACTAATCTCCTTAGCTCATTGAAGTCGGCCCTCCTGAAGTCAAGGACTTTTGCCTTACTGCTTGATTTCACCATCCTGTGCTGGATAGTAAATCCCAGCAGATTATGTTCACTAATGCCTAGGTAGTTGAGCACCCACAGATCCCTCACCGGGTCATCTGTGGCAAGGACCTAGTCCAGCAAGGCATTTCCTCTGGTGGGATTATGTACTCCTGGTTTAGGTGGAGGTCCTGTATGCAGGCTAAAAACCTATGTGAGCATTCAGACCTGGCTGACTGCTACTCCCAGCATGAGTAGTTTAGGTCACCCATGACAACCACATCCCTTGTCCTTACAGCCTCCATAAGCTGACCTGAAAATTCCAGGTCCAGCCCATCCTCCTGGTGAGGCGATCTGTAATAGATGCCCACTATCAAGTCCCTTTCCCCACAACCCCCTTCCATTCTAACCCAGACCGCCTCAGTTTGCCCCTCCTCTGACCCCATCCTGACCATTGAGAACATGTACTGCTCTTTAACATAGAGTAGGGAGAAAAGGGGAAGGGTGTAGTGCTCCATCTCATCTATACAACCTATAGCTCTTAATGTCTACTGGCCAGTCATGGGTAGAATCCCACCAGGTTTCTGTAAGCCCAGCCAGGTCTGGCTTTTTGCTAGCTAGCAGGAAGGTGAGTTCCTCCTGCTTATTCCCTATACTTCTAGCATTTGTGTAGAGGCAATTGAGACCTCCCATGGGTGTTCGTGCTGCCCTCTTGTTCCCAAGCTTGCCCGAGCCCTTGTCAGTTACCTGGGTTGTTCCTGCTTGCATCACCTGGCTTGATGTTGAAGCCCTGTACCTCTGCATTCCCATCCCCTGATGAACCTAGTTTAAAGCTTGCTGTACAAGATCGGTCAGCCTGGAAAAGAAAACATGCTTACCTTTTGGAGAGTGATATAGCCCATTCCGTCCTAGCATGTCTCCTGCGCAAAAGTGCAGGTCGTGTTGAAGAATCCAAAGCCCACCTGGTAACACCAGCTCTGAAGCCGCTGGTTGACCTCTCTGATGCAGACCTCGTGGCGCTGTCCACATCTGCTAACCGAACGAATGGATGAGAAAAATTGACAATACTTGAAGTTAATAAACATTCCATCCTTTGTAACACATTGATACACTGGGACCCATTTTATTGTTCACCAATAGGAACTTCAGGGGACTCAATTTGATGCATACTTTTCAGTGTCCCATTACCTATTCTTAAAAGGCTTACTTTGAGCCCTCCCCCTTCATGCTCTATAGTTCTGTTTATCATTATCCACCACAATGCCCATTTTGCCTGCCATTCCTTATATTCTTTCTGCAAAATTCCCATCCATTCTGCCCCTACTTTTTTGTTACTACATCTCTAATCAATTTCATTTGAACTGATCTAATAAAACTTGTGCTTGGGTGCATGCTCCTGCTACTGATGCTTCTTCTGTTATATTAATGGTGGTGTTAATTGTTTTCCTAACTCTGTCAGTAACTCTCCCTAACCTTCTATTCCTAGAATCAATGAGTCGGAAGGGACCTAGACAGATCATCTAGTCTGACTGTGGCAGGACCGTCTCTAGGGGTGCCATGACCTCCCCTAGCACCCTTGCCCACCGTGCCAAGTCTGGGTCCTGAGCACACCCTCTATCTCACCCGCCACGTCTTTGATCTTATTATTATTATTAATGGGAGGCTGCCTTCCTGCCCTCCTTGGCACGGGGCCGGTCTTGCTATACCGGGATTCCGTTTTAAGTAGCCCGCTCCTTCTCGGACCTACCCGATATACTTGCCCCCTCTCCTGGGGTGTCTCTCAGCCTGCGCCTGCCCCTGGGGCGTCTCTCAATCACAGGCAGTGCCCACCTCCAGCCTGCCTCCCGTACGTCCCGCAGTCACTTGTGCTCAGGCCCGTGCCTCATGTTTCCCGCGGCTGCCCGCACCGGGGCCTGTGCTCGCACCTCTCACGCGCCTGCCCGCACTCAGGCCTATGCCCGACTCAGGCTTCCCAAGGTTGGGGCTCAGGTGGCCTCAGCCTCACCCGGCCCCCAGACCCACCTTCTCAGGTCTATGCCCCACTGGGGCTCTTCCCAATTGGGGCTCCCAATTGGGGCTCATCTCGCTATCACCCCCACTGGGCTGGGGTTGGGACACCCCACTAGCTCAGACCCACCTTCCTGGGCCTGCGCCCCACTGGGCTTGCGCCTCTAGCACGCCTGCCCGCACTGGGGCCTTCTATGCCCGACTTGGGCTTCCCAAGGTTGGGGCTTAGGTGGCCTTAGCCTCAACTGGCCCCCCAGACCTGCCTTCTTGGGCCTATGCCCCACTGGGGCTCTTCCCAATTGGGGCTCATCCCAATATCACCCCCGCTGGGCTAGGGTCGGGACATCCCACTATGTGGCACCCTCTGTGGTGCTAGGAACTCCCCCTCTACCGGGGAGCTCCCTTGAGGCCTCCTCCACCCCTACAACCTTGCCTGGTCCTCCAGTGTAATAATCACAACAACCCGAAACAGAAACTCAAAGCCCCTTGGCTACAACGTAAACCTTAAGCCAACCTGGCTAACCTTCTGTCATACCTGTCAGAGTCCTCTCCACCCTGTATCCGCACACTGGCACACAACACTGCCTTGCTCACTCTAGCAGAGCTCTTGCTCCTTAAGCTGCCAGAGGGGAACTGCCTCTGGCCTTAGCCTTCTCTGTTTATGAAGGCCAGGCCCTGCCCCCTGGTGGTCAGCTGATGCAATTAGTTGCTCTGGCAACTCACAGCTGTGCTGCCCTATTGAGTGGCAGCTAAGCCTATATCACCATTATCAGTAGCAGGCTTCTTAGTGCCCTGCTACACACCATTATCTAGTAGCAGGCACCCTGGTGCCCTCCTACACCGACCGCCCGCCATGGGCAGGAAGGAGCACTAGGGGTAGCAGGGGTCATAAGACCCCAGCCAAGTGCCTATCCAGTCTCCTCTTGAAGATTTCCAGGGAAGGTGAGAGCACCACCTCTCTGGGAAGCCTATTTCACGCTCTGGCCACCCTTACAGTGAAGTAGTTCTTCCTAATATCTAACCTAAACCTATCCTCCCTCAGCTTGTGGCCATTGTTCCTGGTGACTCCAAGGGGGGCCCTGGCGAACAGACCTTCCCTGAGTCCCTGCTGCTGGCCCCTGATAAAGTTGTAGGCAGCCACAAGATTCCCCCCTCAGTCTCCTCTTGTGGAGACTGAACAGATTCAGGTCCCTCAGCCTCTCCTCATAGGGCTGGCCTCAGAGGCCCTCAATCATAAGAGTGGCCCTCCTCTGGACCCTCTCCAGGTTCTCCACGTCCTTCTTGAAGTGCGGCGCCCAGAACTCGACACAGTACTCCAGCTGCAGCCTGACCAGCACCGCATAGAGGGGAAGCAAGACCTTTCTGGACCTGATAGTGATGCCCCTGTTGATGTATGACAGGGTGCAGTTGGCATTGCCTATTGCTTCATCACATTGGCAACTCATATTCATCCTGGAGTCAATCATGACTCCAAGATCCCTCTCTGCCTCTGTGCTGCTGAGAGGGTCAGCCCCTAACCTATAACCATAATGCTGGTTCCCTCTCCCCAGGTGCAGCGACCTGCACTTGTCCTTGTTGAACTGCATCCTGTTCAGATCCGCCCACTTCTCTAACCTATCCAGGTCTCCCTGGATGTGGTCCTTGCCTGCCAGTGTATTCACTTTACCCCACAGCTTGGTGTCATCAGCGAACTTGAACAGGGTGCTCTCCACACCCTCATCCAGGTTGCTAATGAAAATGTTGAACAGCACCAGCCCAAGAACCGAGGCCTGGGGGACTCTGCTGCCTACACCCTCCCAGGTCAACATCGACCCGTCCACCACCACCCTCTGGGTTCACCTCTGGAGCTAGTTTGCCACCCATGTGACCATGCATTCGTCAATGCCGCAGTCCCTCAGCTTGCTCACCAGAATTGAGTGGGACACTGTGTCAAAAGCCTTCTGGAAGTCCAAGAAGATGACATGACATCCTGTTTTTGTTAAATCAATAAATGTGTTGGCATGCAGTATGGAGTATGATAAGTTTTCTCATTGCCACAGTAACCCCATGAATCTATTAGCTAAAACTTCTATGTTCATGCTATTAACAGTGGCACCGGCAATCCCTGCTTCCCCTAATAACCTCCCTAAGTCTCACTTTCTTCTATTCCTCACCCAACTATTATGTTCTTTCCTGCTAATTGGGTATAATTTGGCATGCTAACTATTTTCTAAGTCTATCATTACTATCATACATATATTTCCTATGTGAATCATTAACATTGCTAATGTTAAAACTATTTAAATTCACATACAGATGCAACATCGCAAAAGAACAGCTCATTACATTTTGTCTCATACTACTAGGATTACCAAAACTGAGCCCTTCAAAGATGGAGGGTTGAGCCGTAAAGAGGGGTGGAATCTCCATCCTTGGAGGTTTTTATAGCTTGGCTTGACTAAGCCCTAGCTGTAATGATCTAGAGGGGATGGAGGTTTTGAGCAGGGGGTAGGACTAGATGATCTCCAGAGGTCCCTTCCAACCCTAATTTTCTATGAGTCTATTATTAAGATTTTGGGGAAAAACAGTTACTGAATGTTCTACAGTCTATATATAGCTAATTGGGTCCTTCTACACATGCTATTAATGTGAGGCAAGAAACTCTGGTGCATCTCATAACCTGGGTTTATTGCTCCTGGGTGCCATGTTTACACGTGCATGCAGGACCGCAGCACATTGAGTCAGAGCAGCTGGGGTACCGCAGGGGTCAGCCTACCAGCCTGGGGCTGCTCCAACCCAGCTCAATGTGCTGTGGAGGGGCTTGCTGGGGCATGAGGTTGCTCCAGTGTGGGGCTAGCCAGCAAGCAGCCCTCACACTAAAGCATCCTCATGCCCCAGCCAGCCTCATTAGCATCTGCACATGCACTGCACTGGTGTTATTTACTCTGCTGTGGAAGGGGTAATGCTAGGGTTCCTCTACTCATGATCAATATTAGAGGTAGCTTGCTGTCCTAATCTTTACCCTACTGGTTAACTACTTTATGTAGGGCAGTCTTTATGGTGCAGTTTGATCATTCTACTTGCCTGGAACTCGGGATGGCCAGTGATACGCTACCTCTGTTTTATAACTAGTACCTAGCATACCCCCTTGGTAATATCTGCCATAAAATGGGGGACTTGATCTGAATCAGTTTCCTCAGTAGTCCCCCCAAGTAAGAAAACTTGCTCTACCAAAACGCTGGCAGTGGTTTTAGCAGTGTCGTTCTTGGTTAGGATTGCCTCAACCCACAATATCTATGTCACTAAACAATATTAATTTCCTTTCAGAGTCTGATGTAAGGGATGAATATAGTCAATTTGATTCAACCCCATGGCCCCAAAATCCACTGGTGCCCCAGGAGCCCTTTTCTAACTTGCTGCCAGTTATTTTCTGTGCATCTTAGGCAATTCTTTACAAACTACTGAATGTCTTTCCTCCTTTTCTGGCCACCACCCTGCTACTTGCTGCTTACTCAATTTCTTTTCTGTTTGCAGATGCTCAAAATTATGTACTAAAGCAGTGATTTTCAAACTTTTTTCATCCGCAGACCCCTAAAAATTTTCAAATGGAGGTGCAGACCCCTTTGGAAATATGGAATGGAGGTGCAGACCCCTTTAAATTGTAAGTGTGGGTATTCATATACTTTTGATTGATCACTATCATCTTTCGCAGACCCCATAAATATAGTCTGGGGTTCACAGACCAAAAGTTGAAAATCATTGCGCTAGAGCAATTAGCTCATCCTGCACTACCCCTGGCACCATTCACACTTGAGGCTAAAAGATTTGGCCAGAAAAGACCAGCCTCCAATGTGGATGGTCTTGGGAGTAGTGCAGGATGAGTCGATTGCTCTAGTGCATGATTTTGGGCATCCAGGGACAGAAAATACATTGAGTAAGCTACAAGAAGCAAGATGGTGGCCAGAAATGAGTAAAGACTCAAGAAGCAGATGGGGAAGTAGTCCAGCTTGCCATGGGCGACTGGTGCCTCCTAAGTCTGGTGGGGGCATCCACTGCTGCTGGCAGCGGGGACAGAGCTCATGAGCACCCACAGCCACTAATAGTGGTGTCAGGGACGGAGCTTGCGAGCATCCGCAGATGCCGGCGGCAGTGTTGGCAGCAGGAACGGCCATCGGGGCAGGCACATGCCCCGCCACGCATTGCCTAGGCAGCTTGCTGAAAAGAAAGATGGCAAGACGCATCTGTCTTCCATCTTTTCAGCAAGTTGGACTACTTCTCCAGCTGCCTGTTGCAAGATCACCAGAGCTATCAGGCAAGATTTTCTTTCCCTAGCACTTCAACATCCTTCCTTCCCTGGCCTGTTGTGTGGCCTATCAATCAATATTCAGGAAGTATAGGCCACTGTTCTGACACCTGATCTCTGGTCTTAAGTCAAGACTGCACCTAAACTAGCCTTTGTAGCAGCTGATTGTAGTCCAAAGGGCTTTCTGCTTCAGGATGTGCTACTGCAAGAGCCTGCATTAGGATCTCCTTCAATCTCTTCACTGCCACTGCCTAGCTGGGCTGTCCATTCCCAATGCACTCCCTTTTTTAGCAAATGATACCACAGGGCAGCCTTCTCTACATATCACTCAATGAATTTCCTTGAAAACCCTGTCAGTCCTAAAAAGGACCTCAAACTGGTTGTGTTGGTTGGGGCCAGTAAATTGCAAATGAGCTCTATCCTTTGCTCCTTGCTTGCTTAGCTTTTCTAAATAGGAAACCTTCTGTTTATATAGCTGTGCCTTCAGGGGGCTTATTTTAAACCCAGTGCTCTCATTTAAATCTAGTACCTGATTCAACACTTCTAAGTTTTCCTCTTTGATTTCACTGGCTGTAGCTACATGAGACTAATCTACTGCACAGGAAAGTGTCACCGTAAAACACATGTAGCTGCTGGTCAGGAACAACTTTTCTCCTGGTCACCCTAGCCCAGGGGTTCTCAAACTGTGGGTCATAACCCCCCAGGGGTTTTAAGTCATGAGCAACTTAAAAGGGGGCTACAAACTTCCCAGGGGGTACACACAGAGCGGCAGATGGTGGTGGAGGCTGCCACGTGTGAGATCCCCATCCCCTGCTGTTGCCATCCAGCACTTGGGGTCACGGTCAAAGTTTGAGATCCCCTGGCCTAGCCAGCAGGGAGCCACATGGGACAGAGAGCTCTCTGTCCACAGTGCTGGCACTGCTCAGCTCCCTGGCTTCCCCCAGGAGCTGTGAGCTGATCTGGGCCAGGGCTGGTGAGCTCTCTGTCCCCTGTCCCTATTTCCCACATAGAGCTGACTGCTCTGGGGGGTGAGTAGGGACTGGATTCCAAGCCCCCATCTCCTCCCTGGAGCAGTTGGCTCCATGCCAAGCACAGCAGCTCCCAGCAAGCCCCATGCCCACTGCCCAGCAGAAGGCTCGCCCTCAGCTTCCCCACATCCTGAACAGCTTCCAGCAAAACCCCTGCCTGGCAGGAGGCTTGCTGGCAGCTCTGTGTCCAAATGTCCATGGAGCCAGGAGAGCTCTGTCCACTGAAAAGGCAGCTCTCTCCTGGCCCAGTGCACATCAGGTCCCCTCCCAATGTGCATGGGGCCAAGAGATTACTGCCGCTGCAGCTGGCAGAGTTCTCCTGGCCCTGTGCCCAGTGGGACCACCCTATGCCCCTTGTCGACCCCCAGGTTAGGTAGGGGGGTGGGGACCCTGGAGCTCCCCCTGGCTGCTGCATGGGGCAGAGCAGGGCAGGAGTAGCCCTGTACCAGGCTGCTCCTATTAGGAGCAAATCTGTTCCCAGGAGAGAACACATATAGACATGCTTCCCTGTAGGCTTACTGCACACTATTTTTGCTGTGCAAGCCTACTTTGAATTAATAGCATGTGTAGACATGCCCACTGTGTACCAAAATGTCATCTACATAGGAAATGAACTTGTCTTTACTTGGTAGCTTGTCCCACATTCTCATCACATGTATATTTCAAATTGCTGGGGTACTTCTGAAACCCCAACGGCACCTGTGTAAAAATGTACTGTCTCCCTTTGAAAGTAAACTTGAACTGTTACCATGAGTCAGACTGTAAGGGTAAAGCAAAGAAAGCGTTTGATAAATCCAATACCAAAAACCACTGTGACCCTCCAGCAATGGCTGCGATTGCTTCTGGGTACATTGCTACTATGGGAGCCATCATAGCTGTTGTTTTGTTTAAAGCCCTATAGTCTATAGTTAATCTCCAGGTCTTCCTGTCTGCCTCTCTTACCAGCTAGACTAGGCCATTGTTCACATTCTACATTTCTACTACCACTGCCTGGTCAAGGAAAGAAACACTGATCACTTGTAAACTTGCCTCAGCCAGGTATTTACATTGTCTCTGGGGCAGGAGATCACCGTGGTATCATTTGGAATGTGTTGCCTCTTGATTTCATTTAATGTCTTTGTTTTGTTTTGTTTTTCTTTTTTATTTTGAGGCAGAGAATAGAAATTCCAGATTCACCACCTCTATTTCTTTAATTATTCCATGACTTTATCAATTATATTTGTATTACTCTCCTTTTCAATTAAAGAAATGTGTCTTTCAATTTCTATTTATAAAATCATTTCCCCCTACTACACTTGTCCCTTAGTTCTGATCTTCTTCCAATTTTGCATTAGACTTTTTGAAATAGGATAACTAATTCGATGACAAACACGCTATTAAAATGACAACTAATGATAATGACATCACATTTTCCATATTATTCTTTATCTAATTTGTAAAGAATTCTAATATTGTTGTTTACCTTTTTTGACCACTGATGGCCATGGAACCCTGCCGTTACTAGTGGCGTGTGATAGGGTAGGCAGTTATGAATAGCAGCACAGGTAGACAAAGCCTGGAACTGATAAGATTAGACCTCTAATGAACTACCTGGTCTTATAGAGCTGCGCCTGGTCACTGGGTGCAGTGGACCCAGATAGATGACTATAAGGATGCTAGTTAGGGGATTTAAACTCAGCCTGAAGCCATACCAGGGTGGGCTGCAGTAGAGAGAATGGAGCTGTAAGGAATGTGGGCACTGTTGTTGGATGCAAACAGGCACTTAGGCTGCCCAGGGAAGCAGGGGAGAAAGGCTCCTAATAAGGTAAGGCTTGCGGCAGCATTTACCCAACGAGGAAGACTACTGGTTTCTTTTTGAAGCAGTTGGCTTGTGTGTGGGGGGGGGGGGGAGGAATTGTTTGATTTGGACTTGTGACTAGAGGACTGGATTGTGGCTGTATGGGTGGAAAAGGCCATGAGCAGGGGTACCCGGGAATGCTCCCTGCTATTCAGGAGGCAGCCCAAACCACGAAGCAGAAACTAGTATATGGAGATGGAAGCCTAGAAGATGGGAAACTGCCATCAAGGCCAGGACGATACCCCCAGATGCTGAGGTCTTAATTAGTGGACCAAGGCAGAGTGTGGCCAGAGACAAAGGGACTTATGACAGCTATAGTCCGAACAAGACCTCAGAAAACAGTGAGAGCAATCCCTTAAAGGGAGAGCGCCAGGTGGGCGCAGCTGGAACAGAGACTCAGGGTAACTGGCCTGATCAGACAGACCAGGGGTTACTCACTAGGCTGCTCTTGGTCTGAGAACATCCCACTCCTCAACAATGTACAACATCAAAGTCATAGCAGGCAAGAAACAGGAGGTATAGGGAGGCTGGGCAAAGGAGCAAGCAAGCAGGGCAGACCCTACCTGAATTAACTGTACACAGAGCAAAGAAATATGAATTGAGCTGTCTGCATTAATACCCCAAGCTGATAGAGTTAACCTGAAACTCAGAAAGGTGAATGACTAAATCCGTTTTTTCCTACCCTTATGCATAACTTTGTATTTATCAACCTGGAATTTCGTCTGCCATCATGTTGCACATTTACTTTAGTTAGACCCCTCAGATGATCCTCATAGTCATAGAATCATAGAAAATTAGAGCTGGAAGGGACGTCAAGAGGTCTAGTCCAACCCTCTGCTCAAAGCAGAACCATCCCCAACTATATCACCCCAGCCAGGGCTTGTCAAGCCAAGTCTTAAAAGCCTCTGAGGATGGAGATTCCACTACCTCTCTAGGTAACCTTTTCTAGTGTTTCACCAACCCCCCTAGTGAGAGAAGTTTTTCCTAATGTCCAACCAACCTAAACCTCCCTTTCTGCAAATTGAAACCATTGCTCCTTGTTATGTCATCTGTCACCACTGAGAACAGTCTAGCTCAGGGGCGGGCAAAATGCGGCCTGGGGGCCGGATGCAGCCTGCCAGGCCATTCTATCCAGCCCGCAGGGCCCCTAAAAAATTTAGAAAATGAATTAGCCTGCCCTGGGCTGCCTGTCATGCAGCCCTCAATGGCTTGCCGAAACTCATTAAGTGGCCCTCTGCCCAAAATAATTGCCTACCCCTGATATAGCTTCTTCCTCTTTGGAACCACTCTTCAGGTAGTTAAAGGCTGCTATAAAATCCCCTCTCCGTCTCCTGTTCTGCAGACTAAATAAGCCCATTTCCCTCAGCCTCTCCTCATAAGTCAAGTCCCCCAGCCCCCTAACCATTTTCATTTCCCTCCACTGGACTCTCTCTCCAACTTGTCCACATCCTTTCTATTGTGGGGGCTCAAAACTGGACACAATACTCCAGATATAGCCAGCAATGCAGAATAGAACGGAATAAATTACTTCCCTCAATCTGCTGGCAATGTTCCTTCTAATGCAGTCTAGTATGCTGTTAGCCTTCTTGGCAACAAGGGCACACTGTTGACTAATATTCAGCTTAATGTCCACTGTAACCCCCCAGCAAAGTTGCTGCTTAGCCAGTCAGTCTCCAAGCTGCAGCAGTGCATGGGATTCTTCTGTCCTAAATGTAGGACTTTGCACTTGTCCTTGTTGAACCTCATAAGACTTCTTTTGGCTCAAACCTCCAATTTGTCTAGGTCACTCTGTATCCTAGCCCTATCCTCCAGCATATTTACTACTCCCAGCAGCTTGGTGTCATCTGTAAACTTCCTGAGGGTGCAATCCACCCTATCTTCCAGATTGTTAATGAAGATATTTAACAAAACCTGGGGCACTCACTTGATAGTGGCTGCCAACTAGACATTGAGCCATTGATTACTACCCATTGAGCCTGACAATTCAGCCAGTTTCTATCCACCTTACAGTACATTCATCCAACCCATACTTCCTCAGGTTGCTTGCAAGAATGCTTTGGGAGACAGTATCAAAAACCTTGCTAAAGTCAAGATATGTTATGTCCACTGCTTTCCCTGCATCCATAGAGCTCATTATCTCCTCATCAGGCAATCAGATTTGTCAGGCGTGACTTGTCCTTGATGAATCCATGTTGACTGTTCCTAATCACGTTCTTCCCCTCCAAGTGCTTAGAAATGGTTTCTTTGAGGACCTGCTACATGATTTTTCTGGGGACTGAGGTGAGGCTGATGGGTCTATAGTTCCCTAGATCCTCCTCCTTCCCTTTCTTCAAGATGGGCACTATATTTGCCCTTTTCCAATCATCTGGGACCTCCCCTAATTGCTATGAGTTTTCAAAGATTGTGGCCGATGGCTCTGCCATCAAATCACATTTCTAAGTCCAGTCCTCCCTGCACTTGACTAACCAAAATGTTATCATCATATACTGAATGTATCAATACCTTCAGTGTATCACTGGCTACAAAATTTGCTTTTTCATTTGTCACTTTTTTCAGATTATTATATTCAACAACATAAACAGAATTTTGTGCCCACTCCTTCTTGAACCCTCTGTTAACTTTCAGCCATGTTGATAACTGACCATTGATTTCTACTCTTTGTTTTTTATCTTGTAGGCAGTTTACAATTCACGGAAATACTTTGCCTCTTATTGCTGTGCTAGGGGCCAAAGCCAAAGGGGTTCCCCTCCTCACACCCACGACGGGGCAGAAGGATTTGGTTTTGTTTATTTGTCTGTTTGTTTGCTACTTAAAGATTGTGTTTTAGTTGGAAGGTGTGGCTGAGGAGCTCTTCAGGGAGCAAATCCACCTGCAGAAGCCACAGGTTTGGCAACCCATTGACAGGGACCTTATTAGAGGTCTTGAATTTCTAGATAGTATGGGATTGAATTAAAAAAAAATCTATTTCTGAGTGAGTCTAGACTGCCTGTGTAAAACCTAAAGAGCCCACATTTACCTGAAAAAGTGAGAGTTCACTTTGTGGTAGCACGTTTATACCTTGTAGAAGGCTGTTCCTTGGGAAGTTAAAACTGAACTGCTAAGAATATCTAAATGATACAGCCATCATTCAGAAGGGTTATACCATGGATGAAGGTAATGCCAGAAGGTCTATGTGCTCATTCAACCAAGAAACAGCATCCACTTTCACATATTTGCAAGATGTTTCGCTTCTACAAACATGTAGTGCAGTCATTTGGAACTATATTCATACCTTCTCAGAGCACTTTGCTCTTGATCGCTGAAATAACTGGAATGCTAATTTGTTTGTGTGTCTAAAATGAATTATTAAGTTATATGTATAGGCTGGAAAGAGTATTAAATATTTTCTCCTATAAGAAAGGAAATGTTCAGAGCAGCACTAGATATATAAACCAATATTGCATGAAAATATTGTACATCCTAGTGCTTCAATTAATCTAAAAGAATAGCAACATAGTAAAATACTAGATTTTAACAACTGTACCTTCTTTTCATCCTGTCTTAACAATTTAATTTTTTATCTGGCATCTCTTCCTTTGAGGTTTTAAATGAGTACCCAATTTACACTTACTATTGAGAAGAGAATTGAAATCACGATGATAAATTTAAATATCAAATAATACATAATTAAAAATAAATAAGTGCTATTGTAGGTACTCCTTAAAACAGATTTGGAGATGGGTCCTCATTATTCACTCTAATTTTCATGCAGTTATATTGAATTAGTAGTTATAAAACTGATCTTTTCCCCTAGCATATTTATATTGCATGTAGGTGAAGGAATTCAGGAAACTCTCAAGTAAGTATTAAATAATAAGGAAGTAAAACAGCTATTTGAATATATAGAAATGCTTTTAGTCTCAACACCTGTTGAGAAACAAAGATCATGCTAAAGAACAGTGAAAACGTGATCATCTTTGGTACAAATGAAGCTCAGGAAACACCTGGCTAGAACTTAGTGAACTGTTTTCCTAAATAAGGAATGCCTTATTCATTGAATACAGCTGGTTAAAAAACAGATTTCTTGTTCTATAGGAAATACTGATATTTGTAAACTTGTTTCTTATCCTGAATTGTGAAGAAAATTGAAATATTAGACTTCTTCATGAAGCAAAATATTCTGAAATAATCCACGCTGATGTTCTTGTTATTATACTAAATAAGAAAACTCAAAGCAAAGCAGAGTTCAAACACTACAACCATTTGGGCCATTTCTTGCATTAAAAAAAAAGGACAGAGTTGATAGATTGTCATGAAACATTTCAATTTAGTTGAATCAATTTTCTGATGGAAAGCTCTTCTGTTAGAATTTTTTTTTATTCACTTATATTATTGACTGAACTCTTGCATTTAGGTTTGAGAGGATTTTAATATAAGAATATTTCCATGTGAGAAATTCGGGGTGTTACATAAGATAGATGGTACAAAATTGTTTGCATATAAGTCATCAATGCTGGACATGAGTGGATCTAACATTTTGTGAAGTGGGGTGCAGACTGAGGTGCATAATTATATATAAAACAACACATTTTTCTCCAGTGAAAAATAAACTAGAATCTTTACTAATATGCTAGGGGTTAAGGCCTGTATGCAGTTTAATATTTAAGGAAAAAAAAAAAAAAGATAACTTCATTGGAATGAGTTGCAAACAATCTGCAGGCCTATGAAATAGGAGCTTCATTACCAGCAGCAGCTAAATGCCAGCAGAATTCCTGAAGAAAGGCTAGCTTGATTGGTGAAACATCAAGACTGTTAGAAAGAAGTCATTAACAGCTGTGGAATGCAGAATTTAGAAGGGGTCAGGTAGATTATAATGAGCCAAAACCTAACTGAGTCCCTCAGCACTGCTAGATATGCTGCTGCTGCTGCTGCTGCTGCTGCTAGGCAGTTGGATTTATACTTTGGGTGGAGCAGGAATCAAAGCATGGTGCATGCACTTCCCCTCCTGGCCCCCCAGATCTGCCCTGGTGCTGGATTATTCTTCATTTCTGTGTTAGTGTTTATATTCTAGTGGCTGCTTCTTCAACTACTGTGTACCTTTTCATCTTAAAAGGAAAATGCGTGTATTGTCTGCCAGCGTACATATATGCATCCTACACAAAACCCTAAAGGTGAAAGGCACGACGGCATGATACAAAGCTGAATTATAGGAAGATAAGGAGAGTGAGTGTCTTTGGGGAATGGTGTAAGATTACTGCTTAGAAACACAGGAGTCTGCGTGGTAAAAGGATGCAAATAAGTAGCTTATGGCGGTAGGAAGAGGAGGTGGAGGATGCTGTTTCACTTTTATGTTCTGTATGGGTCCATGCAATTATTCTTTCCCAAGTGCAGGGCTTTGCAGTTGTTCTTGCTGAATCTCATCTGCCTGATTAGAGGCCACTGATGCAGTTTGTTCACACTGGTTTTCCCCTCTTACAGTGGAGAATCTTGAGGCTCATCTCAGTATTTCTCTGTATGAGGGAAAGCTGGGCAGCAGGCACCCCAGGGGCCTGATCCTGCCTGGAAATTTCTGGGGTGCACAGGATCAGGCCCTGCAAGCCTCTAGAACACCTACCTACAGTAGCTGGAGAACAGATACTCTGCCATCACCAAGCAAACCAATGTCCACGGCAATAAAACAGCACAATCTATTACCACCTTTGTTGTGGCCACAAATTTTGGCTATTTTTGGTGTAAAAAGGGTATGTACATCTGTTTGCTTTGCCTTTGTGCCACCACAAACATTTTTGTGCAGGCAGGAAGGGGAAGAAAGTTGGCATCTGTCTTGACCGTCATATGCTTCCCTAGCACTGTAACCAAATCTCTACTTTTGGTAGGACTCCTTTCTGAATTTCAACTCATTGAAGAGATAACTGTCTAGTCAGGCTGGTCTCTTCTTACACTTCCGATTCTTTTGTTGCACCAGGATAGCTTGCTCCTGTGTCCTTAAAAAGGCCTCTGTAAAGTCACCTCTCCTGGACTCCTTTTCCCCTCAGAACTCCCATCCAAGGGATACTGCCTACCAGGTTCCCTTAGTCTGTTAATGTCTGCTTCTCTGAAGTCCAGTGTCTTCCTTCTTCCCCTTAGAAACTTGTACTCTATCATTTTGTGGTCACTGTAACCCAAGTTACGTTCCACCTTCACATTCACAACCAATTCCTCTGTTTGTGAGCTGTAAGTAAAGAAGGGCTTCACCTTTGCCTCAATGGTAAACAAAAATAATCAGTTTTTAAACAGTATTTAGTCAATATGATAGTGACTAAAGAATGTACAAATGTTTAACTGTGAAAGCTGGAAGTGAACTATAGCTACATTGCTCAGTCTAAATTTAACATCAATCATTAGCATAATCAGCAAAAATCCACTTATCTTGCATTTGTTATGAAATCTATAATGAAATCACTTTAATTACCTGATAATTTACTGTCTGCTATTCATCTCCCAATACAGATTTTGTAGTGGGCAACTGGTTCAAATCTTAAACAGAAAGGCAGTAGAATGAAAGCTGGGAGCTAATAAAATTAGTTTTTTGAAGCCAGTAAGCTAGTTTTGCTTCTGCTGACCCAGGGGTAGACAAAATATGGCCCATAGACCCGATCTGGCCTGCCAGACAATTTCACCTGGCTTGCAGATGCCCACCAACTAATTCATAGTTTCAGAGTTTCATGGATGTCAAGATTGGAAGGGACCTATTAGATCATCGAGTCTGACCCCTTGCCTTGAGCAGGAATGAGTGCTGGGATCAGATGACACCAACAAAGGGGTCTGTCCAATCTCCTTTTAAACACCTCCAAGCAAGGGGACAGTACTACCTCCCTTGGAAGCTTATTCCATATTTTGTCAACCCTCACTGTAAAGAATTTTTTCCTGATGTCCAGTTTGAATTTGCTCTCTTCCAGTTTGTGGCCATTATTTCTAGTTACCCTGACAGGCACCATGGTAAACATTGTATCCCCTATTTCTTGCTGTACCCCCCGACCCCAATGAGTTTGCAGGCAGCCACAAAATCACCTCTCAGCCTCCTCTAGTGGAGGCTGAAGAAGATCAGGTCTCTCAATCGTTCCACGTAGGGTTTTTTCTATAGGCCTTTAACCAAATGAGTGGCCCTCCTCTGAACCCTCTCCAGGCTATCCACATCCCTCCTGAAGTGTGGTGCCCAAAACTGGATGCAGTACTCCTGCTGCAGCCTGACCAGTGCCGTATAGAGGGGAAGTATCACCTCCCTGGACCTGTTTGGGATGTACCTGCAAGAAAGGGTGCAGTTAGCTTTACTTATTAACTCATCACACTGGTGACTCATGTTCATTTTGGAGCCGACTATGACTCCGAGATCCCTTTCCGCAGTTGTGCTACTTAGAATGGTACCACCCAGGCTGTAGGAGTGTAGGTGATTCTTCCTCCCAAGGTGCAACACATAACACTTCTCTTTGTTAAACTGCATCCTATTCTGTTCGGCCCATTTCCCCAGACTGTCCAAATTAGTCTGGATTTGCTCCCTGCCGTCTAGTTTGTGTACTTCACATAGTTTGGTGTCATCAACAAACTTGGACAGGGTGCTTTCTACTCCTTTGTCCAAGTCACTAATGAAGCTATTGAATAGTACTGGTCCCAGGAGAGAGCCTTGAGGGACTCCACTGCCCACATTCCTCCAGGTAGAAACCGACCTGTCCACCACCACTCTCTGGGTGCATCTCATAAGCCAATTTTCTACACACCAGACTGTTTAATAATCTACATTGCAACTGTTTAGTTTATTTATAAGAATTGGGTGTGACACTGTGTTAAAGGCCTTTTTAAGATCTAAGTAAATAACATCTACTTCTATTTATTTAACCAACCATTTTGTGACCTGGTTGTAAAATGAAACCAGGTTAGTCAGGCAGGATCTGCCTGCTATGAACTCATACTGATTGCCCCCTAGCATCATTTTACCTGCTGGTCCCCCACAAATGTGATCCTTAACAATTTTCTCAAAGGTCTTGCCAAGGATAGAGGTGAGATTAACCGGCCTATAGTTGTCCGGTTCCTTCTTCCTCCCCTTCTTAAGAATAGGGACCACACTGGCCCTTTTCCAATCTCCCAGGACCTGTCCTGAGCACCATGAGTACTCAAACAGTTGTGCCAGTGGCTCCACTATGACTCCAGCTAATTCCCTAAGTACCCTAGGATGAAGATCATCAGGACCTGTTGGCTTATATACATTCAACCCCTCCAGGTGCCCTTTACTAGGTCAACACAAACAGTTGGTGGGTGGTATCTATACTGGGCTTACCTAAGGTCCAGAAACACAAATTCATGAATTGTACCCCAGCCAGCCTGCACACCTCACCCCTGCCCTTGTGGGTGGAAGGGCCCAGCCTACCCAGCACATATTTTCCAGATGGGGCTGCAGCTACCACTGCTGCAGCCACCTGGGGACCTGCTCAGCTTTCCTGGCATCCCGCTCACCAGATCCAGGCACCAGGTAGCAAAGTGCTGTGGGGGACTGCAGCTGGGCAGGAATGTTGAGCCTGGGGCTGGTGGCAGTGTGGAGCTTGGGCCCAGCGGGGTGGTGGGAACGCAAAGCTCAGGCAGGCAGGTTGTGGGTGTGAGGGAGTATGAGGGTATGAAGACCCCTTTCACACTGCCCCATGGCGCACAGACCTTGCCACCGGCAGCAGCAGCAGCAGGCACTCGGGGCACTTGTGCCTTGCACAGGCACTACCAGCTGGGTCTGTGAGGCTCCAGCCAGTGCTACATGTGGTGGTAAGGAGTGCAGCCAGGCTGGCCCTCCTCTATCTTGTGGGGCTCCCTGCAGCACACCTACAGCTCCTGGCACTTGAGTGCTACCTCGGGAAGCCCTATTCAATGGAGCCAGCTGCCTTTGCCACTCCCTGATGTGCAGGTCCCAGGTCTCCACTGGAAGTGGAGGGGAACCCCATCCCTTGCTTTCCTAAGGAGTCTCAGGACCTGCACAGCAGGGAGCAATGAAGGCAGCCAGCTCTATTGCACAGAGCTTTCCCTGGTGGTGCACAAGTGCTGGGAGCTACATGTGTGCCACATGGAACCCCACATGATAGAGGCAGACGAGCCTGGCTCCGCTTCAGACCACCACATGCAGCGTTGGCTGGAACTGTGCGCCCCCAGGTGGCAGCACCTACACAGGGCATGAGCACCCTGAGCTCAGGCTGCTGCTGCTGGCAGCAGGGGTTGTGTACCATGGGAGAGGAGTGTGTGGGGGTCCCCACCCCACCCCTCCCTCACACACCCCACAAATGCCACATATACACTCCCCCCAACATACCCTATTGCCCCCACACCCCCTCACACACCCCACCATACACACCACACACACAATATACAAGAGTAAGACTTTTTATTTCTGAGTTATTATGCAATCATCTCTATATATACACAGTAGAAAAACACAAATCATAAATAAGGGAAAAGTCAGCAAACCCTATAAATACAGTTTTGCACTAATAGCTCTCAAAGCACTTCACTAACAAATTAGCATCATTATCCCAGTTCAGGGTAACTTTGCCTCTGTACAGCAGCAATAAGACTAATACTGGGAATAATTTTGGTGCCCACACAAAAGAGAAAGTTGGAAGACTGGAGAGGACGTAGATTAGAAAAGACACAAGTATGAGTCCAAGACTGCAGAAAAGGTCTTACATTGATGGGATTTAGAGCTCAATCAAAACTGGGTAGAGTTAAACTGACTACACTAACCAAGTACTTTAATAAAAATAAATATTGGACATCAAACAGCTTTTTGATTTAGTTGATAAAGGTGTAACAAAAACTAATGGCTGTAAACTGAAGCTGACCTACATTTCTAACAGTGGCGCTGATTAACCAGTCATACAAATTACCAAGGTGAATTTCTCACTACCTCAAGTCTTCTAGTCATGATTAAAGAGATTTGGTAGGTATGTTTTAGTCAAACAGGCAAGTTTCAATGTTTAAAGTTAGAAATGCAAACTTTGTAAACTTTATATGATTCAGGGATCATAGAAAAGCAGTACAGGAAGGGACCCCGTAAGCCCCTTGTTCAGGGCAGGTTCATCTCTGCACAAACCATCCCAGCCTAGTGTTTGTTTAACCTACTTTTGAAAATGTCCAAGGATGGTGATCTCACAGCTTCTCTGGGCAGCCCGTTCCCATGGTCAACTACCACCATAGTCAGAAAGTTTATCCTTATTTTCAACCTAAATTTCCTCTGCAGCAGTTTGAGACCCTTGCTCCAAGTTTTGTCCCTGACTGGCTATCCTTTGTGACTATCTCCACCCCGTCTACGATAGATATTTAGAAATTTATCAAATCTCTCCTCAGTCTTCTCTTCTCCAGGCTAAATAACTCTAGTTCTTTTAGCCTTTTCTCATACATCCTGTTTTCAGCCCCCTAGTCATTTGTGTTGCTTTCTGCTAGTTTCTTTCCTACTTATCTGCCTACATTGTTCTTGCAGTATGGCCTCATTGGTGCCAAACACAGTAGCCACTCATTCCCCAGTCTGGACAACTTGGAATAATTAAACATGGTGTGAAATATTAAGTTAGATTGTACAATGCCTTAATCCTTAAAATGAGAGAGCTATGAAACTATGAATTCAAACATACCACATTTGCTCCCATCTGACCCTACAAACATGGGTCCTGATGCTGCACCTTCTGAAGTGAAGCAGTATTATCAGCGACTTCTGACCTGCATCCAAGCCTGAGCAGCAAAGGGTTTGCTTTCTACTTGAGTTCACAGAACTAACAATGGAAGACACCACGTCAGGCCTATTTGGGCACGTGTGTATAGGGAGTTAGCCCCTCTGTCCTGCTAGATTACTGGAACACCAACAGATTTCTTGGGGCAGGAGCAAGGGGTAGTGCTGGGGCCAGGGACACCAACCAGAGCACACCACCCAGCGCCCACTAGCCTCCAAGTGTTAGAGGACAGGGCAGAAAAAGACCCAGCAGCCACGGGGTCTCTGTCCATCTGGACAACCGCAGCCCGGCTCCACCCAGCCCAGCCCTTCTCAGGTCTCCACTCAAAGCCCTCGAACCGCTGGACGCCTAGAATGGTGACGTCAGTGCTCAGCCCCGCCCCCCGGCTCTGGGCATCGGCCCCGCCCACACGGCCGCCGGAAGGGAAGGCAGTGAGCGCTCTTCCTCTTCCCTGGGGGAGGCTCCCAGAGTAGCGTCGACGAGCACCGGAAGTGGCTGGCGCGGAGGAGGGACACGTGGTTCCAGCGCGGCAGGGCATCTCCATTAGCCCGCCTGTGGAGGCAACAGTAGAGTGGGCTGTCATCTTCCGGCTCCCTACTTCTCCCCATTCTTTTTGACTTGGTACAGACTGGCGCGGAAATGACGTCTGCGCTGGTTTGAAGCCATTTCCGGGCGGATTCTCCCGCCTTTAGCTTCATTTCCTGGCCGATGCCAGACTTCCCCCTCCCGGCGGCTCCTCCAGGACCCTTCAATGCAGCTCTCCGCCACTTCCGGCCCCGCCTCTCTTGGCTCTTCCGTGTCCGCCCTGGCCGCGGGCTCCGCCCCCTCCTGACTGAGCCCCGCCCTGTCTCCCTCCCGGCAGTGCGCGGAAAGGGCAGCGCCAGGCGGGGGAGCTCGCGGGTCGAACAGACGTTTCCGGCTCTGCTGCTCCGCAACATGGCAGCGACGGCTGGAGGCAGCAGCAGCGGGGGGGACACCGTGTTCCTGTTCGACCGGCGCTGGGAGGAGGCGGACCCCGACGAGAAGGCGCTGAGCTGCGGCGGCGGCAGTTACCGCGGCTTCCGCAGCGCAGTCTGCCAGGTACCGCAGGCAGAGGCTGTAAAGCGGGCCGCCAGGTGCTCACGTTCCTCACGGCTGGGGGAGAAGGGAGCGGCGCGTTCCGGTGCTTGTGGGGGAGGGGCGGGAGTGACGCACGCGGCCAGCACGTGCCGGCGCCTGTATGTGTGGGGGGTGAAGCGGCACGTGACTCGGTGGCTTCCGGGCTCTGGCGGAAGCAGCTGAGCAGGTCCCTGCTGGGCGTCCCCTGCATGGGCGAGGCCGCGGGGCGGCGCCTGGAGGGACTTTATCCGGCAAATCCCTCACAGGGAGCCGCCCCCCCCCCGGGCCACTGCAAGGCCCAAGATGTCTGTCTCCTTTCTGGTGCCATAGGGTTTTTGTTTTTTTCCCTCGAGGAGAATGTAGGGGGGTGATTCCCTTCCACACCCAGTGCACCTCTGGGGTTTTGTGTTTTTTTTCCTTGAAGCCTTTTATATTAATACAGAGTCACAATGAGGAAGTAACAGGATCTAGGTGTAGCTATGGCTGCTATTCACTGCCTGCATGCCTCTGCCTGGGGCTTGCAGACAGCTGATTATAGCTCCGCCTGTCGCCACTGCAAGATCGCACCCCTAGAGCAGCTCTCTGCCCAGCCATGTACTCCCCAGTGCTGCTGGAGCTGATTTCCATGGAAACCTTGGCCCCACACTGTCACCCTGACCCTACTGGGGGTCTCCATGGAAACTAGGCAGAAAGTCATGTGGACAGAGGCTGTTGGTTCCACAGCAAATTCCATTTCCCAGTCTGGCCCCTGGACCAGAGTTTGCCTGTCCCAGAGTTATGCTAATGTTCTCTTACTGGTATTTCACATGCTTCTGTGCTGTGCTGTGCTGGTTGCCTCCCCCTCCTGCTATGTGCTGGGGTGTTTTTAAAGCTTCCTCAGGGGGACTGCGGTTGGCTACAGCCAAGGGGTGGTGACTGGGGTCCATCAGTGCTCCTGCTCGAGGTTCCTGATTGGAGTCTTGCCCTTCTGCCCAGGGCCCTACTGATCACCATATTTGGGGTCAGGAAGGAATTTTATTTCATGGTCAGATTAGTACAGACTGTGGTGGGCTTTGCTTTCCTCTGTAGTGGGGGGTGTGGGCCTCTACTGACCTCTTGACCGTATCTGTTAACAACGTTTCATAGAAGCAGGGCTTTGGCTGCAGTGGTTCCACTGCTTTACCTGCAGCAGGTTATAGTGTTAGGTCTGTGTTGTCAGGGTTGATAGTAATGTTATGTAGAGATTAAATTATGGTGTGTGTAGGGTGGTCTGTATAGGGATGATCCTACCTCAGGCAGGGGTTGGACTAGGTGATTTCTGAAGGTCCCTTCATGACTCTGGAGTTGAGGGGCTGGTTGTGGGAAAAATGTAAAGATGGGCCATGGGATTTGTAGAGCTTTATTTTTTTGCTCTTAAGACATAACAAGTCTAGTGTAAAAAGAAAGAAGGCAGTAGCTTTTTTTTTTTTTACTAGAGAGCGTGGCCTAACTGATTGTCTGGCTTCACCATGATCAAGTGCAGCACTCCCTCCCACTCTAAACTCATGTGGGGATGCTGGGGATACTCCATGGGTGGCTTCACTAGCATGTTTTGTATTTGGTTTGGGGCTACTCAGGAACATCCCGGTAACATGCTTTGGCACCACAGTGTAGCTGCAGCTCTAGTGGAATTGATTTGTTGATATTGAAGAGATGGGACTGAGTGGCAAAGTGGATAGTGGGCTAGGTTTGGCTTACCCACCTCCCACAATGACTAGATTCTACTATCTGCCCCTTCTTTGCCTTATGCTGGGTAGATGTGTTTGAATTTTACTGTTGCTCCTGATATCGGGTCTTCAGGATCCAGGGTTTCATTTCAGCTTTTGTTGTCAAAAGCCGTCTTGTGCCCCAACTTTTTTCTGATCTTCATAATTGCAGCAAGTTATTACATAGATTTCTGTATTTTCTTGCATATAGACTTCACCTACCCTTTACCCCCTAAAAACCAGCTGGGGAAAATTTGGGTGTGCATTGCATGCAAGGAAGTCCTGTGAGTCTGGAAACTTAGGTGGAGAGGGACAGAGCAGTGGCAGTATTAAATATTGCAGCTTTGGGAGCCACAGCAATTAACAGTCCCACCACTCCCCCTTTTGCTCCCTCCTCCATGCTCCCCTGCTGCAAATTTCTGCAGCCATAGGGAGCCTTCCCTCCTCAACTTTGTGCTGTATCGCAGGGTTGGTCTGTCCCAAGTGTCAGATTTGTGCTCCAGCTTCCTGGATTGGTCCTTGGCGCTCTTTACAGCTCCCAGAGTTAACATGCTACATCGGGCCTGCTGTTGTTAGATTGGGCCCCAGCACACAGGCCTGAGGGTGCAGCCCCTAGCCCTAAAGACCTCAGACTTCCGTTTACCCATAAGCCATGGGAAGACTTTGTTTTTCTCTTTGGGACCTTGCAAAAATTGGATGCATGGATATTACCATATGTTTAAAAAAAAAAGAAAAAAGAGCTTCCTGGCTTGTTGTACTTAATATTTCTATGCGATTTTATTTGCATCATGTTTCTTTCCATACATCATCTTCAGTGTTCGCCATGCCCTAATCGCATCCTATGTTTCTGCAGTATTATGTTCGACTTCTGATTTTGTTTCGCCAATAAATCTAACTTCTGTTGTCTTTGTTCCTTTTTTCCCATTGTTTCACGTAATGTCAAAATACTCTACAAGCTGCCACCTTTACTCCCATGTCTTTAAAGCTTGCCTTTTGCTATAATGTACCCAAAAAAGTATATGATAACGAGGGATCCTGGTTTTCCATGATTAAAAAAAATCACAAATTCGCTGATAAAAAAAATCCCCAAATCCATGGTTAAAGTTAAATGCCCCCCACAGCCCTGCTTGTGCCCCCTTGCCCCCAACCCATAGCCCCTGCCCCCAGCCCTGCTGGAGGGGACCCCAGCTGCCAGGGCTATGGGGCCAGGGACCCAGGTCCACAGCTCCCTGCCTCCACCGGAAGGCAGCAGCTGCTGCAGCAGGAGCATGAGCTGGCTCCCCCCACCCCCGCAGCTGCCTGCTTGCTGTGGGCTCAGGTAGGGCCAGCTCCCAGCTGCAGTGTGCATTCCCAGGGGGCAGAGGGGACCTGCACTCCCAAGATCTGTGGGGGGTTGGGGGCAGGGTGTGTGCACACTCTGGGATCATGCTCCCCACCCTGCTGCCCTCCAGAGTGCAGCGTGTGCAACCTAGCGTGGCAGCACACAGAGGGATGTGCACGAAAGCTGCATGCCACTGTGAGCTCCACACTGCCTTGGCCACACTTGCCCTGCAGGTGGGGGCAGCTGCGAGGGACGCAACCCTGAGCTGCCCCCATGCACACAGGAATCATGGCCAGGGCAGCTTTCCAGCACAGCCCCACTGTGCCCTGCCGTGCCAGTCTCACATGCTGCCATCTGGAGGGCCTGGGGGAGGGCAGTAGGGTGGGGAGCCCAGCATTTGCAACCAAGGGTTTGCAGCTGATGGGGCACTCTAGGGGGGATCAGAGCGCCCAGCTGGCTGCAACCCCCAGCCAGAGAGTGCCCAAACTGGCTGGGAGCTGAGGGAGCAGGGAGGCTGCAAAACCCCCTGCCTCCCAGCTGGAGTGCCCAGGCAGCTGCAAAGCTCCCCGCTCCCTCAGCCACCAACCAGCTTGGGCACTCTGGCCAGAAGTGGGGGAGGTTCACAGCCCCCTGGGTACTCTGGCTGGGGTGGGGGTTTGCAGCCTCCCCGCGCCGTCAGCCCCCAGCCAGCTTGGGCACTCCCCAGCTGGGCACTGTGGCTGGGAAGGGGGATTTGCAGCTGGCTGGGAGCAGCAGGGGTTTCCAGCCAGCTGGGCTCTCCAGCCTGGAGTAGGGAGGCTGCAAACCCCTCCTGGCTGGAGTGCCCAGCCAGCTGCAGATATCCTTGCTCCCTCAGTCAGATTCCCCCACAGCCCTGCTCCACCCCCCGCAAGACCCACTTACCTCCAAGCCTCCGTTAAGTGTGAGCATCAGGCCCCACCCTTCCCTGTTTCCCTTCCACTTGGGGTGGCGGGTTTCCTCACCCCTTTTGCAAAGAGCTCTTGCAGACTGGAATTCAGCCAGCCTGCAGAGCTCTTTGCAAAAAGGGGAAATTCGTGGGTTTCTCTGCTAAAAGAGAAAATCCATGTTTTCTCTGATAAAAATGGGAAATCAGTGGTTTTCTCTGTTTTTCTGTGGGAAATGGAAAACCCGGATCCCTGATGATAACTTTCTGTCCTGCCAAGCCATTGGATGCTTATCTTGCTGGGATCCTATGACCCCAGCTGATTTCCTGCCCTTTAGGTGGGGGGCTGGACTCGATGATCTTCCAAGGTCCTGTCCAGCCCTAATGTCTATGAAATCTAATATTGCTACTACTGATAACCAAAAACGATGAGCTAAAACAGTGGTTTTCAACCTTTTTTTTTTAACAAGTGTGTACCCCTTCTGTCTCAAAGTTTCAGCTCATGTACCCCTTTATATTTTTTTTCTTGTTTTTAGGGCAGGGGACAAATAGATGGCCTGTGGTAAGGAAGGACATGGGGCAGGGGCAGGCACTGCTTAGCTGGGTCGGTATGGGACGTGGGATGGAGCTGTGAGTGGCTTGTTTGGGGAGCGGGGAGTGGCTCCCACTGCTGCGCACATGCCCATAGGGCATGGGAGGCATGTGCCCCCGACTTGTGTGCAGGGTGAGCTGCTAGTGGGGGGGATGGAATGGGGCAGGGACTGCCCAGCTGGGGAGGGGCACGAGACTGAGGGGGGGGGCATGCCCCATGTGCAAATCCAGGGGCATGTACCCCCCCATATCCTCCCAGGATTCATGAAGTAGTGGGAGCTGCCTCGCCCCCCTCCCCCATATGAGCCACTTGTAGCTCTGTTCTGCGCTCTACTCCAGCTGGGTAGTACCTGTGTGCAGATCTGGGTCAGTCCCATGCCCCTCTCTGGCTGCTCTCCCCAAGCTGAGCTGCACTCCTGGCCGCCCATGTGATGCTCTGCAGCTTCATGAATGCATGCAGAGTTTTGCATAGCCCTACGACAAGTACCCCTAGGGGTACGCATGTCCTTAGTAGACAACCACTGGGCTAAAACATCTTTTTTTCTCAGACACTACACTCTTGTTTTTTTAGACTGTAAACTCTTGGAGGAATTAACTTCTGGGTCTAACTTCTATGAACAAAAAATTGTCTGTGTTGAGAACTGCTTAGCTTGGTAGAGGCTATACTGAAATGTTTGAGAGGTTTAAGGAGAAATGATTAAATGTTTGTATCTATGAAGATATTGCATCACTAGTTGTTATCTGTATGCATTGCCTAATTAATTTGCTTCTGTGCTGCTGCTGTATTATGCTAATTGCCCATCTTATAAGTTACCATCACATTATTGGTTATCACTTTCTTTCTTATATAAAAAGTATGGCAGAGTTCAAAAACTGGTTATTCAAAGGATTGGTCAAGCAGACTCACTGACTGTCAGATGGATGGATTGATATACAAGGAAATCCTTTATTGAACATTGTTAGCAACACCTGGACTAATATTCCTGAGAGCAATTGCTACCAAATCTTCTCCTCATACGGGTGAATACATAACCAAATTACTGGCTGAAAAGATTGAAAGTGCAGGTCCCTCCAAGGTACAAGCCCTTGTAACTGCTAATGTGAGACATATGAAAGCTGAATGGCAAATATTAAAGGCAATGTATCCTCATTTAATAGTATTTGGCTGTCTTGCTCATGGGTTGAATCTTCTGGTGAAGGACATAATAAGTGTGAATACAATGAAGACGGTATTGGCAAACTGCAAAGTGATTGTGAAGGTATTCAACAATAGTCATTTTGTTTCTAATTAGACTTTGAAGAAATTACAGAAAGAGAAGGGGAAGGAAAGTGCACTTCTATTGCCAGGAGAAACTAGATGGGGCTCAGCTACAAAGTGTTTACATAGTGTGCTGCGCACATAGAACTGTTTGCAGTGTGCTTCAGTAGATGACACAGTATCCCAGATTATTCCTGTGAATAGTCAGAAGCAGATTCTCATCAACAATGTATTCTGGGTTAGAGTTCAAGGAGCATTCAGTTGCTACTACCAGTTTCAGTGACTATCAGGAAACTTCAAGGAGATGCACCAAGCCTTTCAAATATTCCAGAGATAGTCAGACAACTGAATGAAAATCTAACTGAGCTTTTGCTTTCTTAACCTCTCTTTAAAAAAGAAAAATAAGTAGTAAAACAAATGTTTACTAAGAAATCTGAGTTTTGCTCTTATCCAGTTCATTTGGAAGCAAACCTTTGTATCCTCAACACCGAGGACAACAATTATTCGAAGATGAATTATCTATTCTCGATGCAATTATGAAAGTTGCTAAGAATGTCCCCAACATCATCAAAATCTCTGTGATGGCAGACATTGTTGAGTACTGTGCAAAAGAAAAACTTTGGAGCAAAGACATCATTTGGCACACAGCAGAGAATATATCTCCTCTCACATGGTGGAAGGTATACTGTAATGCCCAACTGTTGTGCAGGATTGCTCTAAAGATCCTAAGCTTTCCACCAATGGTAGCTTCTTGTGAGCAGAACTGGAAAGCTTTCAGCTCAATCTGGACAAAAAAGAGGAATAGACTAACGAATTAATGCACTGCTGAGTTTGTTTCTATTTCTCAAAATCTCCTGCTTCTGGAGAATCAGTCAGAAGCACAAGTGAAGAAAAAGCAGTGTGATGATAAGTTGCTTTTGCCCAGAGACTCATTGGTAAAACCATTCTTTAATGAGAAAGAATGCAGTTCACTTAGTTCTGAATCAGATTTGTCTCAATCTGATTTTGAAATGGAACTAATAAGTAGTGCAAGTGATTCTACAGATAGTGACAGTGAAACTGGAGGTGCCACAATGACCTCAGTGGAAGAGAGTTAAACTCTGTTGAAGCAGGTGAGTGGACAACTACAGCATATCATGCACAGTTCTTTGGGTGTGCTAAAATTAGTGTGTCAGCAGTTTTCAGTGCCTTTGTTTTTTTCCTTAAATTTAAACAAACAACGTAAAGGAAGTATATGTTATTGTGTATTGTCTTTACATTTTTACAAGTATTCCAATAAAAATAATTTCTTTCTACATAAAGCTTTAAATGTGTTTGATTATAACATTTAAACCACATTAAGTGTGCTGTATGTAATTTTTTTCCGTAATCAAAGATAGGCTCAAAGTTTTCCAGAAAACCCACGTTCTGTCTATAACTCTTGAATATGGTGGCATCAGTAGTTGAGAACCAGTTGGTGCTGCTTCAGCTTGTCCCAGTGGTTCTCAGCTGGTTGCCATTACTGCTGCAATCGCAGTACTCGCGTCATAGTATCTCTGATGGGATCTCTCAGTACCCTGGCTGAGAATAACTGGTTTAGAGCAGTAGTGCTCAACCTTTTGTCACCCTTGCCTGGCCCTGTCACTGTTACTCTGGGATTGGGTGTCTGATCCAGTGCTCAGGGCCCAGGGTTCCCCACAGGTCCAGAAATCTGGTAGCTGGCAAGTGATGGTACTGCTTCCCCAACACTAAATTTCCAAAAAGTGGGGAGCCCTGTGGGGTGGATAACATGGCACCGTGAACTGAGAATTGAACACTGCTGTTCTAGGGGATTGCACCCCCTGCTGTAAAGTCATCAAGGAGAGTCTTAAACCTGGATTGTGAGGGTCCTTTTTGTCCTCACTTCTAATGTCAGTTTTTAGCGCAAATACTTCAGTTGGTTATATCTGTCTATCCTTTTGTAAATATTTTGTAAATTTTTGAAGAAGTCTTTGAACTTAACTTCTAGCTTCTTATATTGATCATTAGTTATTCAATTTTAAGCAAAGAAGGATATGTAAAGATAAAGTAATTGCATGGTTTCTTGAACATCTGATCTTTGTGGTTTTACCTTGATGTTTTGGAACTTGTTTGTGTACTCATAAGTTTGTTTATAAAACAAAGCTTTGAATATTTAGAATTTCTTTTTGTACAAAGAAGCAGTTCCTACCACAAATCCTTTTATGAGTTCTTGTGGTTGCATCTTCCTTGTAATATATCAACCAAATTGTCCTCAGCCATGTTATCCATTCTGAATGATTGAATATGAGCAATATTAAAAAACTAGTATACCATTTACGGCAAAGGGATTAAAGGGGTGGTGTGGACCATGCTGTGACGATGGCTAACTTGGGAGGAGCTAATCACAGTATGATAGAATTCCAGATCCTGTGATGGGGAAAGCATGAGGTCAGCAAAATTCATCTGACTCAGGGAGTTAATAGGCATGGTGCCATGGGAAGAGAGACTGAAAAATAGACAGACCCAGGAGGGCTAGAACTTCTAAAGGGCGCAACCATCATTGGCAATCCCTTGATTTTGAGGATGATGTCTACCACAGCTCATTGGGTCTTGAGATGATTTAAGAGTCTAGTCCTCGAGCCATAGACGCATCTGCAGAAATTACAGGTCTTTCTGCAGGAGAGGATAGGCCATAATCCAGGATTTCTCTCCTTTTCTTTTCTCTGTGCAATTTTCTCTGTTTTGAGGGTGAGGTGCTGGATCTGAAAACAGGTACCTGCTTGGTTGAAGTTGCAGCGCCATTGGAGCTGGTTGGTAGCCAGCTCCGCCCAAGTCTTGACGTTGGCACCTGGTTTCTGGAGGTATCCCTTCCTTGTGTCCTCGTAGCATTTCCTCTGGCCACCACTAGATCTCAGGCTGTTACTAAGCTAGAGTACTTGTGTTGGGAGTTGAGAGTTGGGCATCTGCTCCTGTCTGGCGGAGAGAAGTTGGTGCTTAATGATCACTGACTCAATTCACCCTCCATCCATTTGATATTCCATGCTGATTCCAGAAACAAAGTGGCCCTTAATGAGAGTTGAGATGACTGTCAAAAAAAAAAATGGAGAATAGAGTTGATGCATCATTGCTTGACCCCGGTTTGGATGACAAACATATCTGTCTCAGTCCACTGCATAGAACAGGCACAGTCATTTGGAGAAGCCTCAGGGCCTTGATGTATTTTTGTGGACATCCAAATCTGGCCAGTGGTTTCCACAAGGCTTCATGTTTGATGGAATCAAAGGTCCTAGTGAAATCATTGAAGGCTAGATACAGGTCCTGATGTTCCCAACACTTTCCTTGGACCTGACCAGCAACAAAGATCATGTCAATTGTCTCACAGGATGGTCTGAAACCACATTGAGGTTCTGGCAGGACTTCTTCAGCAAGAGGTAGAAGATTGTTGAGGAGGATGCAGGCAAGGATTTTTTCCTGCTGTGGAAAAGAAGGTAATACATTGATAGTTTCCACAAACGGACTTGCCTCCTTTCTTGAAGACAGTCATGATGTTGGCATTCCTTGTGTCCCCAGGGATCTCTTTGTTCCAAATGCATAAAAGAATAAATTGGTGGAGTTTCAGTCCCAGTTCCTCATGACCAGCATTGTAGATATCAGCAGGTATGCCATCTGATCCAGTAGGCTTGTTCTTGATTTCCTTGATGGTATGCCAGACCTCTAGGCTAGCCAGGTTGACGAGGAATCCCTCTTAAGGGTGTTGAGACATGGATTTGGTGGTGGTATCTGCCACAGTAGACTCACAGTTCAAGAGTGCATCAAAGTGCTCTTTCCATCCAACTTGGATAGATTCATTGCCTTTGAAGCACGTCGAGCCATCCTGCAAAAGCAGGACCATGGGAAACTAGGCTGTAGATGACATGCACAGCTTGCAATGAATGCCATGTTTGTCAGCAAACTAGACTTTGTCTTTATCTTGCCATCACTTTTTGATTTCCTGAATCCTCCTTTGAACTTCAGCTTTGACAAGGGGATACATCTTTCTTTTGCTTAGGTAAGTTATTATCTTGCTAAACAGAATGAGCTCTTTTCTTCCGGTCAAGAAGGGCTTGGAACTTGGTGTTTCACTCATGGAACCAGTCTTGGTGTTGATCAACACTAATCATTGTCCATAGGTATCAAACCAAAAAATCTGTATCAGTGTTTATGGGTGGCACAAGTAAAAAAGATTCGATGCTGATTCAGAGAATCAGCAATTTAGCCATAGACACAGCTTGAAATGTTTTTTCTACATACCTCAAGGTACCAGGTGCAACTTGTGAACAGAAGCATGGGGAACTCCCTGCATGCTCCATGGCGAACCCAGAAGTACTTCTGGTCTACTCCCAGGTCTGCCACCGAGTGTGCTGGGGCCCTGTTGGCCCCCTCCCAGCTTGGCAGTTGGCCACGGGGGGACCCTGGGTGCCCCCCCACCCCAGACCCAGGAGGCAAGTCACCAAGCTGGGAGGGTGTGGGGGGGACCTCCCCTGCACACTCCCCAGCAGACCTGGAAGTAGACTGGACGTGCTTCTGGTCCACTTCCGGGTCTGCTGCTGAGCACACTGGGGACCCCACCACACTCCTGTGGGATGCTTCATCTGCCCCACCATTGCAACATTAACAAGCTGCCTGGTACCTTGAGGTATATAGAAAAAACATCTAAAGCTGTGTCTATCTCCAAATCTTTCCGAATCAATTTGGAGGGTTCTGATTTGATTCAGAGAGTTAAAGGGTCTTCTGATTCAATTCGAAGATTTGGCTGCTGAATCTCTGCCAAATCACATCAGCAGTCGAAGCTTCGCACAGCCCTAATAAATGAGCAGCCTCCCGCCTGATTAACATTGGATCATTAGTAACATTAAGGCATGGCTGGTGTGGAGGTGGGCTGCTGGCCTTAAGACAAGTGGGTAGGTCTATGTTTAGATGGCCCCAGGGTGCCCACTAGTTACAGTTGTACACACTGATGGCAGTGGCGTACTGGTTTCTGCTGAGTTTAAGATGAAGGGTCATAAGACATTCACTAATGCCCATTGGGAGCTCCATAAGTTGAGTGATAAGCTGATTCTTGATGGCCAAGCTGCCATGAACTTACCTGTCCTGGGCCAGGTTCTCCTTTCAAAAGAAGGCATAGTTTCCACCTACCCTTTTCCCTAAACTGACCCTCATCCAGTCATCTAATCTTACTTTGCAATGTCAATGTTGTATCTCACTAGTTCCCTGGAGACTATGGCAGTTTGTTCTGGTTGTTCATCATCTTGGTTATTCATCAAGGTGTGAACATCTCAGGTTGCAAAAATCATTGTCATCTTATGATGTTTTTGGCCACAGAGAAACAATCCTACTGGACGTGGTTATCCAGCCAGGAGCAGATAAGACAGCCTAGGTTTATGGCACCTTTTCTTGTCCCTTCCTTGTGTGGAGTGATCAAGGGGGTTCCTAAATAGGATTGCTCAGTCACGGTAGCAACTGCAAAAATTGCACCTGTCTCAATCAAGATACAAGAAGACCACCAGGCCTCCACCACCTGTATGCAGATTTGTGGCTGGAGACTACCAGATTCACTAGTTCTATTTCTGTCGCCACTCATCCATCCTATAGGGCTTTTGGAGTTTGGTACAGGAGACTGTATTGTTTTCTGTGGCTCTACATGTGTCTTAACATGAGGAAGCTGGTGCACAGGAACAGCAACCATACAGTTTTGACTAGAGGTACACTGGTACTATATCATATCGGTACTGATAAAAGGAAAATGGACGTTACAGGCAATCAACTTTTTTTGGCTGATATGGCTGATTAATGTCGCCGATAATATCACCGATAAATGCCACGTTCATGCATGGGGCAAGCCTGGAAACTTGGAGAGCAGCATCTGGGTGGTAAGTCTCTTTGGGTGAAGCAGGGCAGATCAAGGGCCCCTGTGGTGAGGGAGGGAGTTTAGCTGGGGCAGGGGCAGGTGCCCCTCCCCTTCCCCTCCCTCCCCTCCCTTTGGGAAGAGGCTGGCATGGCCACACCCATCCTTGCCCTGCGCACAGATCTAGGAGGCACATGCCCCTCCATGCCTCTCCCCGGGGGTGCACCGCGGGAGCCAGGCCCCCCTTTTCCCCCATGCCCCAGACAAGCTGCTTGTGGCCCAGTCCCACACCCCACCCTGGATGGGCAGTGCCTGCCCCAGTTCCAGTCCTACACCCTTCCTCGCCACAGGGGCCTC
Organism: Crocodylus siamensis; assembly: GCF_052110815.1. Classification (NCBI taxonomy): domain Eukaryota; kingdom Metazoa; phylum Chordata; order Crocodylia; family Crocodylidae; genus Crocodylus; species Crocodylus siamensis. The sequence continues at coordinate 171,801,081 of NC_143397.1, read as the reverse complement.
AATCTGTCCCCCATGCCCCTTCCTACTAATAGACTTACCAGCCAGATGCTACTCTCCAAACTCCCGGACTGCATATCACCAATTGGATCATTATCAGCTGATATGGCTTTTTAATAATTGTCCATTGGTATCAACCCAAAAAGTCTGTATCAGTGCACCCCTAGTCTTGATGGGGTGGAGATCTGAACCCAGTGGCATGGGAGAACCCTAGACGATGGGGACCTCCATCTTGCTCCAGCCTTCTTCCACCTTTACAGCCATTGAGATCCTGACATTTTCTTCTGCTTGACCTGTCATTGAGGACTTGGAGTTTGGACCAGGGTTTGTCTGGAGCCTCCCCCTCAGGCCTGCTCACCATGGATGGCCCTGCCAGGAGTATGAGACAACGTAGCACTGAGAATCATTGGGACATACAAGCTTCTCCATCACTACAGGTCTCAGTCTGTGGAGAGGAAATGGCAGTTTTGGAAGCCTAGCAAGAAACTGTTCTGATGCAATGGAAGCACAAGAAGAATGGCAAAAGACCAATGTGACTGCACAAGAAGCTTTTAAAATGCCATGAATATGAAAGGAAAGTACGCAAGCAGGTTACTAAGGAAGCATACCAGAAAATAGAAACAACCTACAGGGACAAAGTCAGGAAGACAAAGATAAAGAACAAGCTGCACCTGGCAAAGGAGATTAAGGACAACAGAAGAGAATCTATAAGTACGTTGGGCAGAAAAGAAGGACCAAGGAAGCTATGGGTTCAAACAAACCAGGGTGAGCTCCTAATAAAAGATGCAATAAAGGAGGATCTACTCAACAGCTATTTGACTTTAATCTTCACTTAAAAAAAAAAAAAAAAAAGTTGCAGCCAGACATCTATTAAGGATTATCTGGATAAGGAAGGGGGAAAGCTGAGGGATGAGGTAACAAAAGAGATGGTCAGAGAGCTTCTGTTGGGCCTCAGTGAATTCAAGTCAGCAGGGCTGGATGAACTTAAATCCAGGGTACCAAAGGAGCTGGCAGAGGAGACCTCAGAGCCTGTGGCAATGATCATCATAAAGTCATGGGAAATGGGCCAGGTACTAGAGGATGAAACTATCCATGGGATTGTACAGGATGCTCATAAACTCAACTCATCCCTATGGGTCCCCTGGCAGAAGATTGATGCAGTGAACACCTTCCTTGCCCCCTGCATCTCGTTCATCCTGAGAGGTTCAGTGGTCCCTAAGACCACCCCCACCCCCTTCAAAAGGTGGATGATGAGTTGAAGTGGCTGCGTCTGTCACTCCACCAACGAGGTCTGGTGCGTCCCCTACCATCAGGGAGGTGCCAGTGTCCCCCACATGGGCGACCCCTGCAGTGTTGTCTCGCATCCTTTCTGTCTCCTGCCCTGCCCAGATGAGATGGTGAGCAGCCAGTGCTCTGCCACCACCCTGCAGGAGACCGCCCAAAGGAGGGTTGCCAAGCAACCCTCCAGCAGATACCTGGCCACATTCTTGAGCGGCTCACTGGAGGATAACTTCAGCCAAGAAAGTGGGGACTTTGCCTCACTGTGGAGCTGAGCCTGCAGAGCTACATGCTGCCTCAGGAAGTGCATTGGCTGTGTCTGGACTTGGTCCAAAGAGCACCAGGAGTTTGGAGTCTCCCGGACCCAGCTGCATCACCATGACCCCCCCCACCTCAGGACCTACCTGGAGAGGTTCCTGAAGGACACTATTTGAGCCAAATATGCTAGCTACCTAAAGGCAAAATCTGACCAGGGTAAGGTCTTTGACTTTACCTTGAAGTGGGACACAAGTATCCACTTCATGCCCAGTTGGAGTTTCACACGTTTTATGGACTGGTGCTTCACCTACCACACCAGACTCAACTGTCTGCTGCCCAACAGTGCTGTCTAATACAGGAATTGCAGTGAGAGGTGCTGAAGATGTGGCTACAAATTGGAGACTCTCCCCCATGTGCTTTGAAGCTGCAGGCCCCACGCCAGTGTGGCGGCTCCACCACAACGCCATCCAGGCCCACCTGGTAAAAACTGTCCCAGCCTCAGCTGGAATCATGTCCATCAACCACACCATCCCAGGCTGTTAGAGCTGGCTGACGAGAACAGAATGCATTGTGGTGGTCAATATCAGCATTGCATTTGAGAACTAGCGGCAAGCCTTCATCAAGCCTGCAAGTGGAAGCATATTAAGTACCAGCTGCTGGCGGATGCCCTGAGGAGTCGCGGATAAAAAGTGACCATCAAGGTGTTGATCTTTGGGGTGCTCAGACCATGGGACCCCAGGAGTGAGAGCTTCCTGTGCACCTGCTGAGTATTCTGCCACTATGCCAAACTGATGAGGCACCTCAGGGTGTCCAGCATCATCAGACAGTCAAGAAACATCCGCATTGAGCACGTCATGTGCAAGTGCCAGTATATGGACTCCAATAGACCACCAGCGAAAAATCTCCCAGAGGAGATGGCCTGATTTGCTTCCCCACCCCCCAGCCCCACATACACAGAACCCAATCTAGGACACTTATACCTAGACTGTCTGTCACCCCCGCATCACACATTTTGGCTCCCCTCTTTAAAGGCAGCAAGGAGGACCCAGAGAACTACAAACTCGTTAACCTTACCTTCATGTGTGGGAAGTTACTTGAGCAAATGCTAAGGAAGGCCATTTGCAAGCATTCTTATATTATAAAAGTCTGTCTGTCTGTCAGTCATGCTTTATTCGCACTGATTGGCTGATGGAAACAGCCAATCAGAGTGCTCCAAGAGTGGGGAATCACTGCTATGTTTCCGAAGCCATGCCAAGGACTGGGCGGGGTGGCGGAGAGGCAGAACAGCGGCAACATGAGGCATTAGGTGGTGACACTCCATCCCAGCCCCCTCCCCTCGACCCCACCCGTCATTCTTGATGGGCAGTTCGCTAGTATGAAGGAAGAAAGGCTGATCACAAGCAGCCAGCATGGATTATGAAAAACAAATCATGTCAAACAAAATAGATCTCCTTCTTTGGCAAAGTAACTATTTGGGTTGTTGAATGTAGTGTATCTGAGCTTCAACAGACTTTTGACAAGGTCCCACATGATTTTCTAATAAAAAAGATAGGAGAAATGCAGCCTGGACAAAATTACTATAAGGTAGCTAGATAACTGACTCAATAGCTGTAAGTATAAGGTAATTTATTAACTGGTTCACTTCAGAATGGTAGGAGGTTTCCAGTGGAGTCCCACAGGGGTCTGTCATGGGTCCAGTGCTGTTCAACATGTTTATTAATGATTTGGATGCTGGCATAGAAGACTTCTTGAGTAAGTTTGCAGACAACACAAAATTGGGAAGGGTTGCAAACATGTTGGGAGATGTAAGTGCAATTCAAAAGTATCTCAACAGATTGGAAAATTGGGCTAGAGTTAACAGGATGAAGCTGAGTGCAGACAAATGCAAGGTGCTGCATCTTGGGAGGAATAATCAAAAACACAAATATAAAATGGGTGACATCTGGCTGGATGGCAGCACTGTGGAAAAGGATTTGTGAGTCTTAGTAGATTACAGACTCAATTTGAGTCTGCAGTGTGATACAGTTGCACAAAAGACAAATGTTGGTTTTGGTTGCATCAATAAAAGCATTATGTGCAAGACAGGAGCACCTCTCTACTCAGCATTGATTAAGCCTCATCTGGAGCACTCTGTGCATTCTGGGGTCCACATTTTAAAAAGGACATGGAGAAATTGGAGAGGATCCAAAGGTAGGTAACAAAGATAATCAAGGGTTTGGAAGGCAAATCATGTGAGGAGAGGCTGAAGGAGCTAGACATGTTCAGCTTGCATAAAATGTGCTTAAGAAAGGACATGATAGCAGTTTTCACGTACTTGAAGGGCTGCCGTAAAGAAGAGGGATACTGCAGCAAGAGAGAACAGGTAAGGGAAATATGGACCAGTGGCTTGAAGAAGCAGTAAAATAAGTTTTAGATTAGATATTAGGAAAAACTTCTTCACTGTTAGAACTGCTTAGGAAGGTTGGGACCCTTTACCTTTGGAGGTATTCAAGAAGAGGTTGGGCAGACACTGGCTAGGGAGGATCTAGACATAGCTGTACCTGTGTTCTGCTATGGGTATTTCTTGTACTTCTTGGCTTTGCTCGTTGCCTTTCTGCTACATGTCAGGATGTTTTTAAGTCTTCCTCAGAGGCACTAGGTATTGCCTATAAGTGAAGCTGGGGGCTGTGACTGAGGTGTGCCAATGCTCCTGCTGGGACCAAAGCTGGAGGTTCTTGCCTCTCTGCTTTGGGTCAGACCAATTGCCATATTTGGGGTCAGGAAGGAATTTTACCCCATAGTCTGATTGGTATGGACTGTGGGGGGTTTTGCCTTCCTTTGTAGCAGGGGGCATGGCTCTCTGTGGGATCGCTCAAACACATATTGACAACATCTTATAGAAGCAGGTCATTGGCTGCCATGGTTCCAATGCTTCACCTGTGGCAGGTTAGGTTGTTAAGTCTATGTTGTAAGGTATGATGGAATTCCATGGAGAATAGGAGGGTTGACCCTTCAAGGGTTGTAAGGGTTGACTCTAATGTTATGTAGGGTTTAGATTATGGATTGTATCAGATAGCTTGGGCAGGGATGATGCTGCCTCAGGCAGGGGTTTGGACTATATGACCTCTATCTAGAGGTGCCTTCCAGCTTTATTTCTCTCTGATTCAAGAGCCTGAACTGCAGACTGAGACAGAAGCAGTGATGGACATCACGTGAAAGGGAGGAATGGTTCCAAGGTAATCGTTGATATTGAAAGGAGTCTTTTTCTGCAGTTCTGCTTAGGATGTGGGATCAGGAACCTTATAGTATGGGGTGTTCCAAGGTCCTTTTCTCCTTGCTAGTGTTGAAAATTTCTGGAAGGTGATTAATACACGCACTCCTTCTTTGTTTATATCTGGGAAATTCACCCTCAGGCACTGAAATCGGATTATTTGGACTATGTCATCACACTGCAGTGGAAAAATGTTAGAAATGAGTTTTACCTACCAAAGAAGAGATCTATCAATGGGTGTTTCGGTTTGTACAGTTCAATTTGGTTTTGTTAGATTTTGCTGTGCAGCCATGGCAGAGCCATGTAGAGCTGATTCAAAGGGCTCACTGAGTGGGACCTATTACATGCTATAGTATGGCATGTCATCTTACATTTGACTTGTTGTGTGCACACTGTTAGACTGTAGGTGCCTTTTTTTCTCTACATTGTCACTGTTGTAGATTCATTTCTCAATAGCTCAGTGATATTACGGGGCAAGGCTAGGGTTGGGGCCAGGGGCTCTTACCTGTCTGGGGTTGGCAGCGCGGTCAGGTTGTTCCGGGGCTGTGGTCCGGCATTGGCAAGTCTCTGTCTAGTGCTTGAGTTGATGGCAGCGCAAGTGTTCCTGGGCAGCCATGTGCTGCTTGATCTGGGAGCGCCTCTTTCTGCCTCTTGGGGGAGGGAGCAGTCTGCGTGCCAGTAAAAACCATGCTGCATGCCACAAGTTGCTGACCCTTGGTATAGGTGAACCCCTGGTTTGCCTGGTGGCAGGTATAAACAGGTGAACTGATTACTGCAAGGGGGCAGGTATAAACAGGTGAACTGATTACTGCAAGGGGTCAGAAAATTATGTCAGTTGCTTGGTTGTAATTGGCTCTGTGCCTGCCCTTCCACTGTAGTAAGTGAATGCTAAACCTTTTAACTTGTTTAACTTTCAGTAAACAATACGAGTGTGTCCAGACATACATGGATGTTTGGTGCCCTGAGGACAACTAGCAAGGGCACACCTTGTACTGCCACTACTTGTCCCCAGGGAACACCTGTGCTACGCATACAGCAGAGCCTGTGCTCTGGCATGCAGCAGGTTACCCCAGGTGGGATAGGGGAGGCTGGGGCCAGTACTGGGCTGGCCTAGCAGTCTTACCTGGGGTCCTGGGGCCTTCCCAGGGTTGCAGCAGTGGTGATCTTGCTGCAAGGAGACTGGCCGATAGCAGAGCATAACATTATATAGAAAGAAATTTATTTTGCTGAGCTTGGAAGATGTTTCAGAGAGTCTTAGGCCACCCTTCTCGGACCCCCCTTTCTGAACCAGCTGACCGCACAACAAAATTAGGGCTTTTCAGTTGCAGCTTGACTACTATGAACAAAAAGTTGCCTATGTTGAATACCTGCTCAAAATGTATGATAGAGTCTGTATTGAGGCTTTTGCAGTCTGAAGAATAATGATTAAGTGTTTGTGTCTATAGAGATATTGCATCACTAGTTAAACTCTAAACATACCCTTTCATAAACACCTTTGTAAACTCTTCAGTTAATCTTTTCTACAGTTCTGTGACTCTTCCACCTTCATGAATGTTTCTATGTGTATTTATAGAAGATAGCTATGCACATTGAGATGCACTCAAAGAACAATTCTAGGAGACCTTTTTCAGGAGGGGTTGTCTTGTTTTTTGTTTCTTTTTTTTGAAAGAATGCATTTGGTCTAGCTAGCCTGCCTAGGTGTAGGTCAGTCTAAATAGTGTTCTATGCAAAGTGAATAGCTATTCCACTTAAGGTTAGCCTTCATAAGAAATATTGTTTCCCCCAGTATAGTTCTCTGTTGACACAATTTAACAAGTCTAGTATTTAAATTTTGTTAACTTATTTGAGTTAGCTTTTTTTTTTTTTTTTTTTTTTTTACTTTACTGTTGGTCACCAACCAAATACGAATTATGTTTTGGGGCAAAACCTTGTGCAGTCTGCAACACACAGAGATGTATGGTGGCATGTTCCAGCACCTTGTGAAGCTAGGTATTGTAAAATGGGGTGATGGCAACTACAAAAAAATGCAAAAGGCTTGAAATAAGCGGGATAGGTAACAAAAAATCCAGTTGATGAAGGAACCAGTGTGAGAGGAGCCCCTTGGTGGACTGTCCTACTGTGACAAGAACTGGGTAAATGTGGGAGCTGTATGAGCAGATGGATAATGCTCAGAAGCATCCATGAGCATGAGGTATTTATTGACTCAATACACAAAGATGTTCCTTTTCCATATCATGGAAGAGGGACAGCCAGAGAAGGCATTGGAAGATACAGAAGACAGGTGCTCAGGCAGGTGGAAGCTGGCAGTTTACCTCTGACAACAGAGAGCACTCCTCTTCTGAAAATGTGGCTGTCTAGCAGGGAAGCAGATATGAAGCATCAGATGAGAAGGAGAGGGAGCCTACTCCAGTGGTAGGAAAGCCCAAACCATACACTTCTAGGGGATGGAGGATTCAGACCACTTCTGCCAAGAGGAGGTGACACATGGTGGTGGTACATGACTGCCTCCTGCTGGGCACGGAAACATCCATCTGCTACCCTTATATGTTGGTTCAGGAGGTGTGTTTCCTGCATCTGAGACATCATAGAAAGGTTGTTGAGGCTCATCAGGTCATCTGACTACTATCCCATACTCATTAATTTGAGCACTAATAATACTGTTCAGGAGCAACTTTGAGCAGGTCAAAAGAGACTACATGGTTCCTGGTGCAAGGGTGAAGGAGACCTGGAGCCCAAGTGGTGTTCTCACTTGATCTTTGTGGATAAGGGTAAAGGTCTGGCGTAAGCGTTAAGGAGCAGACGCATCCTTGAAATCAGCATTTTTTCCCCTTCAGGCATTCCTGGATGCCTTTGAGCCATGGGGGCATTTTAGCACTCCTGCCCCCCTTGGTATGCAATGGGACTGACTCCCTTTGAGCCCAAAGGATCAACTACCTGTCTTGGACTCCCATCTCATTGAAGCTTCAAGACCCTGATGCCTCTCCTACTAATATTAGCTCATTGAAGTCAGCCCTCCTGAAGTCAAAGACTTTTGCCTTACTGCTTGCTTTCATCTCCCTGTGCTGGATAGTAAATTCCAGCGGGTAATGATCTCCCAGGTGGTCAAGTACCCGCAGACCCTTCCCCCTCCCCCGTCCGCCACCCACTAGGTCATTGCCTGTGGCAAGGACCAAGTCCAGCAAGGCATTTCCCCTGGTGGGACTACGCACCTCCTGGGTTATGTGGAGATCCTGGCTAGGAACCTACGTGAGCGGTCGGACCTGGCTGGCTGCTCCACCCAGCAGATGTCTGGGTAGTTTAGGTCACCCATGACAACCACATCCCTTGACTTCACAGCCTCTGTGAGCTGACCTGAGAATTCCAGATCCAGCTCATCCTCTTGGTGTGGCAGTCAGTAGTAGACGCACACTATCAAGTCCCTTTCCCCATGACCCCCTTGCATTCTTATCCAGAGTGCCTCAGTTTGCCCCTCTGACCCCATCCTGATCATTCGAGGATGTGTATTGCTCTTTGACGTAGAGTGCTACACCCTCTCCTTTTTTCCCTGCTCTGTCTTGCCTGTTCAGCCTATAGCCCTCTATGTCCACTGCCCAGTCATGGGTAGAATCCTAGCAGGTCTCTGTGAGCCCCACTAGGTCTGGGTTTTTGCTACCTAGCAGGAGGGTGAGTTCCTCCTGCTTATTCCCCATGCTTGAGGCATTTGTGACCTCCTGTGGGTGTAGGTGTCACCCCCTTTTTTCTTAAGCCTGCCCTGGCCTTTGTCATTTACCTGGGTATTACCTGCATGCGTCACCTGGCTTGACTGCAAAGTGTCCTCTTGTTCCTCTGTGTCCCTGTCCCCTGGCGAACCTAATTTAAAGCTCGCCGTATGAGAGCAGCCTGGAAGAAAAAAACATACTTACCTTTTGGAGAGAGATGAAACCTGTCCTGTCTGAGCATCTCCTCTGTGCAGAAATGTGGGTCATGGTCCAAGAACCCAAGGCCCACCCTGTAACACCAGCTCCAAAGCTGCCAGTTGCCGTCGCCGATGCATGGCTCATGGCACCGTCTGCATCTGCTCACTAGGAGAAGAGAAAAGAGAACCACCTGCATCCCCATCTCCTTGAGCTTGGCCCCCAGAGTCTTGTAGTCTCTTATTACGCAGTCTGGACTGCTCCTGGCCGCATCATTTGTTCCCACATGGATGAGGACCATGGGGTATTGATCAGAGGGTCGGATGAGGTCTGGGATCATCTCCATGATGTTCCGAGTCTGAGCTCCAGGCAGGCAACAAACCTCACATGTTATGGGATCAGGGCAACAGGTGGGCCCCTCTGTTCCTCTCAAGATAGACTCACCCATGACGAGGACCCGGCGTCTCCTCTTGGTGTTCTGGCATCGCTCAGTCTGTGCTATGCGTGGGGTGGCATCGGCTCCTCTGCAGGCATCCTCACATGCTGACACCTCCTCCACGGCTGCCAGGGCCTCGAACCTGTTCCCAGCTCTACCTGGGGAGCTGATACTGGTAGCACAAGTAGCCCTGGCTCAGGAGGTGGCCGTCTGCCATACCGTTGTCAAATCTCTCCTGAGGCGCTTCTCCACTAGGTTCCTGACCCTGCAGAGAACAAAAGTAGCCATCAGGTTTGTCCTCGGCAGCCCTGATTCCCCTTAGCCTGCTGACCTCAGACTGGAGCAACCTCACCTGCTCCTCCAGGGCCCAAAGGTGGGCAAAAGAGGGACAGGTGAGGGGACTCCCACTCCCCTCTCCCACCCCTGGCTGCAGGGTCCCCACCAGGCTGCCCTTAGAGACTGGGGGGCCCTGACTGGGTGGAGGCATCAAAGGAGTTTTTGTGTCTTTTCATAGAGGGATTTCTTGGAGAGTGCTGGGGGAAACTCTTTGATAGGTATGCTAGAGAGACCAACTAGTAGGGAACTCCTCTTGATTTGATGCTTGCGAGCAGGAAGGAGTTAGTTGTGAAGGTGGAAGAAAGGTATCTTGGGTGATGGTGACCATGACATTTTAGAGTTCAAGATCCTAAGGGGAGGAAGGAAGAGGAGTAGCAAAATAAAGATGCTGGATTTTAGGAAAGCAGACTTTAACTGACTTGGGGAACTGATGGGCAGGGTCCCGAAGTCCTGAGGGGCAGGGGAGAAGTCCAGGAGAGCTGGTTGTACTTTTAAAGAGGCCCTTTTTAAGGGTGCAGAAGCAAGCTATTGTAATTGACAGACTAATTGGAAGTGCAAGAGGAGACCACTCTGGTTAGAGACTGATCTTCTAAATGTGTTTCTGAAACTTGAAAGAATCCTTGAAAAAGTAGAAACTTGATTATAGTACTAGGGAAGAACTTAAGGACGGTAACAGACTTCCACTTTCCTCACCTTTGTGCTGCTAGAAAAAAAAATTATGGCAGCACAAAGATGAAGGAAACAGATATTCATACCTCTTGCTGCACTAGGGGAAAGTATAAGAGAATTGCATGGGCATGCAAGGAGAAAACCAGGGAAGTCAAGGCACAACTTGAGATGCAACTGGAAGGGGAGGTAAAAAATAATAAAAAAAGGATTCCACAAGCATGTCAGCAGAGGAAGACCAAAGAAAGTTTCAGGCCCTCATGGAATGTGGAAGGCAATCTAATTACAGATGATGCAGAAAAGGCTAAAGTGCTTTTCCCCCTCCTCTCCCCATGTCAGTCTTCGTGAATACTAGATAACAAGCATAGTTGGTAGCAAAGATTGGGAAGGCTTTTTGAACAGCTTTAGAGTAGTAGAAGAACAGGTTAGAGATTACTTAGACAAGATGGATACTTTCAGAGGGTACAGCTGGATGGGCTGTTCCCTAGGGTACCAAAGAAATTGGGCGTTATAATAGACAATAAGCTGAATATGCGTTGACTATTTGTCCTTGTTGCGCAAAAAAAGAAAAGAAAAAACCTAGTAACATGCTGAACTGTGTTAACAGGAATGTGTCTCGCAAATAAAGGAAAGTGGTTTGGCATTGAGGCCTTGCCTCAAGCTTTGGGCACTGACAGACATGCAGTTCCCTGCTCTAACTCGTGGTGCCATAATAAAGTACCATACGTTAGAGCAACCTTCTCACCCCCTCAACAGACAGACATTCGGTGGGTGTAGGGGGGAATCAAGGTCCACTTTGGAGTTGATCCATTGGAGAGAGGCTGCTTGCTGCCAACCTCTCTCCTTGGCCCTTTTCTCTGCCCCCCCCCGCCCCCCCCCCCCCACCTTGGCTCCTGTGCTGTCTGTAGGATGGGATGGGGGAGAAGTCAGGAGGGAGGCAGTTTTAAGTTGGGGTTTACCCAGCCTGAGCTGGAGGCAGAGGGCACTTGAGGGAGGGCGGGGGCTGCAAGGCAGGTAGGGCTCCAGTCCACTTGCCTCCCTTCCAGCTTGGGCTGTGTAAACCCCAGCCCAGAGCTCCCTCCCCATCCTTCTTCCCCCTCCCATCCTGCAGACAGCGCTGGGCAGTCAGAAGTTAACGGAGATGCTCCACTTTGGAGTGCCTTCGTCTGAACCCTCATTAGATGGGGGGTTAATTTGTTGCACAATTGGGCACTTTTTAAAGCACACTGCAGCCATGCACCTCCATCAGGCCACATTTATAGAGTGCTTTCAGGGGGCGAATTGCACAATGAACATCACTTCTGTCAGCACCCTTTGTGTCCATTTTTGGGCCCTGCACTTCCAAGGAAATTGTGAATAGACTGGAAAGAGTCCAGGTACCTTGCCCAGTTGGCTAAGACCATCTTTAAGTGAGGTAGGAAAAGTTAAAACTTCTGCACTAGAGCATATGTAAACAAGTAAAAGAAGTGAAAATGACTTGGAATAAGAATAAAAAGAATTCAGTCAAAATTCTTTATCCTTAATACTGTGTTATAAATTTGACCATAATACAGTGATTTGTGACAAAACATGTTGAAAGGAGACTTCCTTTTTAATCCGTGCTTTATAAGGTAACTGTCCTTTTTAAATCTTTCTTATCATATAGGCATTTGGCATCTCTTCCAGAGAGAATTTTGTTATCACAACTACTAACAGGCAACAGATTACAGAGGACAACTTCAGTAAGTATGTTGTATTAAGTACAGCTGTATAATCATTGATCGTGTGTCCAAACAACCTTCTTGCAGATTTTATTCCTGTTTCGGACATAGGTGGAAGTCCTATTACAACTAAAATCTCAAAAAATGGTCTTGAAAACTGATCCACTCTGAAACGCATTCTACACAGCTTAATGTGGTGGTGATTTCCATTACTCCTCAGTTCAGGCAAATTCATTACCTGTGTATTTAGTATTTTCCTTTTTCCATTACAGATGAGGTTGTTCAAAATGGGATCACTTTATATTTGCTCCAGTCAGTGGATCAGATGCTACTTTCAGCAACAAAGGAACGAATTGACTTCCTACCACACTATGACACTCTTGTCAAAAGTGGCATGTATGAATACTATGCCAGTGAAGGGCAGAATCCGTTGCGTAAGTATCTAAGTTTTTTTTGATTGAAGTACTAACCTTGATTTTGCTTCAAAGTACCTTTAAGAAATGTCTCGTTAATTCTTCTTGTGTGTTTGTTAAACTTAATATGTGGACATTCTGACCTTTATTTGAAACCCCTTCATGCTGTTACTCTGTGTGTGAAAAGTGGAACCTCAAGATGCTGGTTTTTTGAGTCAGTTTTACTGTGCTTCAATAGCAGTGTTTTTTGCAAATAAACCAGAGAACTGAAAATCAAGCTCTTTCTGGTTCCTGAGCTCTTGATAGATTCTGAAGGTTAAACTTAGTTAATTGGGATGTTATTTGGGCCCTTGTTGTGCTTGCTGTTCCATCTTTGTTGCTTCTACAAGGTTGACAGGAATAAAAATTGTAGATGATGACTTTTATTTGTACAGTAACTAGGTGTTACCTTTTCTGATTATTGCATTTCAAGGTGGAAATTGATCTCTGTCCCAGACTTATTAAATGTTACTGAAGTTTAACTTTTTCAGTACTTATAATGTCTAGCTTTTCTAAATTATGTTTAGATTGCTACTTGCTGGGGAGTGCATGACATAACATACAGCAGCATTCATAGAACTTTCTAGAAATATATGTACACTTTACCTTGAACAGAGAATTCTGCATTGCAAAGTAACTCAACTACTTTTATTTCTTTCTACCTACTTGTAAACAACAGTAACCCACAGTATTTTGAGTTGCCATTTATCTGCCCTTTCCAGAGCTTTTATAGGTTAATTGTATCAATGATTTTTGTTATAGTAGGGATATATATAAGAGGATAAAGCTTAATTCATGGTAGTCCTGCCTCCAGCAGTGATTGATCCCAAATGTTTTCGTGGAAGGTGATAGAACCCTCCCATAAGTAATTACTTTTTCTGTGACAGAGTTTCTTCCTAAACCGGGAAGCAGTGGTGTAGGGAGGCCAGCTCAGTGAGGGACAGCAGCGGCACTGCTTGGGCTTCTCCTTCCAGGGCCTACTCCTAGCCTGGCTTCCCTACCCTCCCCCTATCCTGCCTACTGGCCAGGAGCAGGTGCAGGAAGGAAGAACCTGTATGCCACTGTTTGGCAGCACAGCTCGATTTGGCTGCACATGCAGTAAGGCCAAGGCTGCTAGATTGTGACCTGGAAGTATGGCAGGTGCACCAGAGGACTGTGGCCCCAGGTCAGGCTCAGCTTATAAAGACTCACTGGTCCTGATGGAACGCAGCAGCAGAGCTTAAAATTCATCTGGAATAAATCGGTGGGAGGGCCAATAGTGTCTGTGGCAGTCCAGCAGCAGCCGCATGCCTGAGGGTTTGCCTGTGCAGGGGCAAATGGTGGGAACCGTGGCAGCAAGCGGCACTTATTGAAGCCAGCTCGGAGGAGCAGAGTAACTTACCAGAAGGTGCGAACTGGTTTTCCGCATCGATGACATAGAGGCAGATCAGAACAACCTGCAGGCAAGATAGAGAAGTTGTGAGTACTGGAGCTAAGCAAAGGGGAAGAGGAGCCAACTTCCCCCTAGTCTCAGTATACAGAATGTATTTTGATATGGACTTTTACTTCCTGAGCTAAGGAGATACGCTGGTGCAGAGAGTTTTGTTTCCTTTATCTTCAATGCTGGACAAAGACTTCAGGAAATTGTCTGAACATTTTTTACCTGTGCTCGTCTTCTGGGAGGTTCCAGGCGGGGTGTAGGGGAGGCAGAGCCCTGAGATGCGGGGGTTGCAGTGTCTGTGTGAAAGCTGTATAAGGCATTGAAGATCAGCCTCTCTCTTTTTTTATAACACCAAAGGCATGGCAGTGGAAAACTTATAGTGCTCATGCAGACGCACAAACTGGCAAGCTGCCTATGTCCCAAGGAACAAGCATACCCTCTCTGGGCGAGAAGTCTTGTCAGGCAGCAAAAGACAAGCACAGGAGGTTACATGCTGCTAATATCTGTAGCTGACAGGCATGGGGGGGAAGTAGCCCAAGACCTGTTCCTGGCCTACATTGCAGGGAGCATCTGTGCAGGGAAACTCATCTGGCCAGGGATAGCGATGATCTGCATGCTGCAATAAAAAAAAGGGGGGTGGGGAGTTGGACAAGTGCTGGAAGAAGGGATCTGTGCACAGCTGCTGCCATTGCTAGTCAGGCCAGGCTTTCTGCAGCATAAGGCAGGAACTCCACTGCTCTGGGGCTCCTCCTGGGCCCAAGTCAGCTGGGGACAGCAGCAGTAAAGGAGATTTGCCCTTTCCTTCCCCCAGTGCCTGTGTTGGGCATGGGGGACAGGCTGCCTGTCCCCTGTCACTGCTGCTTTTCTAGCCACTGCCCCCCTTATGCTCTGCTCCCTGCCACAGCAGCAGGGGAGAGAAATTGAAGATAACCCTCCAATAACTACCATATTTACTCAATTCCAAGATAAAATTTTCTCTCTCACTTAACAAGGGTAAAAAGGAGCCTCATCGTGGAATCAAGGGCTGTGGACAGAGCTGCAGCTGCTGCCTGCCCCACCCCTATAGCCATGGGCCTCACACCCTCTCCAACCGCTGTAGCTTTTGCTCCTCTCTGCTACTTGCCCTTGCTTCGGAAAGCTTTTCCCCCACGCTAGCCTGGGGGCACAGAGTCTAGCTCCTGCCAAAACTGATAGCAGCTGCAGCTCTGGCTGAGCCCTGTCTGGCTGCACTGCTACTGCTACTGGATCAGGTTGGGGCCAGACAGACATTTGTATACAAGGAGACCTCACCAAATACATTGTTTATTATTAAGCTGCTGCCAAAAGGAGAATCTACTTTAATGGAAGCCAACTATGAAGTTGATTAAATGCAGCCAATACACCATAACTTTAAAACACATAACCCGTATTGAGCAAACACACTGATGGGAACCTGTTTTGTTTTGGGGGGGGTTTTGGTGTGGTTGTTTAATTAAAAAAAAAACCCCCAAAAATCCCAAAAACCAAGAAAAAAACCCACCCTAAAACCATGGGTGGGTATTTCCTCTGCAGGGAACTGGCACTGAGGTACTACAAAATCAGGCTAGCACTGGAAGGGCCAGACTTATGGTAATGCTCATTGTGTTCAGTCCCCTCCTCAGTACCCCAGTTGTAATGGGCTGTCTGGAGTACACACACAAACCGAGCTGTACCGAGCTATGGTGTCACCATGGCTTGAAACACTGACTCTCCTGGGGTCAGCCTTGTGAGCTATATGGTAAACCATGAGCTTTTTGGCTTTGGAGTAAAATAATGCATAGTTTAACTATATGCAAGTATGTACAAAAGTACTGCTTAAAAGTGTGTTTATGGAGTACTTGTGCTAAAAGTTGGAGCAGTTTAAAAAAAAAACCAAGTGTGTCAATTCTTGACTAAATAAATTACTGCAGGTCTGTTTATTTCCAGGGTGATGTTTTCAGATCTGCCCCTCACTTCCATGTGCTCCGGAAGAGCAGGGTCTGATAGTAAGAATGGGGAAGATGTTGGAGGAACAGAGAGTAAGGGGGCCATCTAACCCTTCAGACTTCTTTTCTCTGCTGTAGCAATGGGAAAGGGACATAGTCAAGGCAAACCTCCAATAATTAGATTATATGCCTGGAAAATTGTAACAAATATGCAAAATTTATAAATATAGAATCTGATTATGGAGGCTTATCTTCTATTAAGGGCAGTCTTTTATTTGAGTAATTATAGTAATTTTGATTTACATTATTCAAATATATGTCCACATTTTTAATTGAACTATGCTAAAGTCTTTTACGTTGTGGCAGTGAGTTTCACAGGTTGGTTGTACATGGTGTAAAAGAATTTCTTGTGCCAGTTTTACACGTGCTTTCTTTCAGTTAAATGAAATTTCTCCTTGAGTGTGTCTAAGCATGGATTTACTATAGGGGTGAAGGGGGGGGAGGTGTTTGTATGATATTAGATACTGCTATTCAAAAGATTTTCTTAGGACAGTCATGAACCTTGTGACCCTTTGTGTTTCCATGCAAAGGGCTAGAGAGGGAAGTAGCCGCAACATTTCTTCTGTCCCCTCCTAGCACTTGATTCAGTCTTCTGCTACAGGACAGTGTGACCTGCTAGTGTTTGTTTTCATTTGTAAAATTAGTACTTTTGTTGCTAGTCTAAAAAAAAAAAAAAAGTGGAAGGAGTGTTTTTTGCGCTTCATGTTAGCCACCCAACTAAACTGTGAGAAACTCTCACTTAACCCATCCTACAAAATGATGTTGGAAGGGTAGGGTCAAGATGTATCCTGTTTATTCTCCACCAGACAACAAATACCTCATGCTGAGTCACTGATGAATACCGTGAGCTTTGATGTAAATTTCCCTTGTGTTTCTAATTCATGCATCTTTTCATACAAACATGACACTATATGTCAGTCTTCAGACTAGCAGAAGCCTCAGGTGTTTTAATTTGCTCTGCTTCCCTGAAAAACATGCGAGCAACAGGGTTCTAATGCCATGTCATGTCCATGTAACGCTGTCACCTTTCACCCACTAGTTCAATGTCAAGAAAGGGGTGTTGTGCATAACAGCCATCCAGGATATTATGGTTGTGTCAAGATCAGGGTAGGGATCACATGCTGGATCATTTGTGAGCCAGCATCCAGATGGAGGATTGATTGGGTCCAACTTCCTTCTCATCTTCTGTGTGTGTGCTGGAGAACAGTTTCCCCCAGTAGGTGTCTGAACTCTTTTCCCCTCTCTGTTCTCTGGGAGCCAGTATTTGGGAATGTCTAACACCTTTTTGTGGGTAGCTGAAAACCAACACCAAGGAAGCGTCTATCAAGCACACAGGGGTGAAGAGTTGCCATATGCCCTCATTGTCCCTGTCCAGCTTACAGACATGGACACTGGATAACAGAACACCACCCAGAATTAAGGGAGTGATTCACATATTTTAAAACTCCTGTTTTAGTCTGCATTCATCTCTCTGGCATTATTATTATTCTGCTGACATTAGCATGAGTTGAATGCATCACTTCATGTTGCTCTGGAAACCTATATCTCATCAAAAGGTCAACATTTCTAGGTGCTTTAGTGTCCACTTGTTTACTAGAATTGTCCTGAAAGTTGGTGCTTGTCTGCATTACAGGCCTTCTGCTAGCATAGTAGCTGCTCTAGGGAAGCTGCCTGTCTTATAGCTCAAAAAACAAAGGATTACATTTCACCAGGACTATGGTAGTGGTGAAATGATGGATTCGAACACAGCTGTTTTAGCTAGTAGAGAATGCCATTTAAGAACACAGTGGATCAGTTTGCATATGGAAGATGCATGTTAGTGCTGTTCAGTTTAGGTCAGCAGCTGGAGGACTGATGCCAGGAGGGGATGAAGAAGGCTTTCTTCTTGTTTGAGAAACTGTCTTGGAAAGTCTTAGAGTTTCAACTCTAAAGAGGCCCTTACGGACAGGCAGAGGTGGATGGATGTAGTCTGGTTTTCATGGAGTCTGTTTAGGTTTTGCCTAGGCATTCTGACATGAAGACTTTGTCCTCTGTTGCAGTTAACAAATAAATGTTTTATTTTAGAGAGCCTGCCCACGTAGTGTATGTTACATCCAGTTGTACTCCTTCATTAGAGAGGTGACTCCCCCACTCACAGGAGTTGAGCCACTTGGGGCTTGCTTCTGAGACCTATAGTGAGAACCACAGGGTGCTATTATGTGAGAACCTGGCTTCAGTCTGAAGAGCTCAGAGCTTGCCCTTTCCACAACCTGTGTTTGAGCTTTCTTCTGACTTTTAGAGACAGTACAAATGTTGAACCTCAAGCCAAGAGCCCATTTGTGACACCATCACTTTCACCAGGAGAGTGAGCAAACTTCAGGCATTAATGGCAGATTTCCCACATACTACTGAAAAAGCAAGATGGTCTTGCTGGAATGAAAAGTCATTCCCAAGGTGTTTGTGTGGTCTGAGTTGCATTTAAATTAACCATGAACTGTGTTTTAAAAACAGCGTTGTGCAAAAGGGGAGGCCCTGAGTGCACTTGTCATATATTAACAGAATCAAATAATGTATACCGTTACCGTACAGATTCCTGGTTATAGCAGGCCACTTTAAGGCCATTCTATTTTACTATAAAGGCTTCTGAAATGGGATAACACTTTGAGGCTTACTCTGTTGCCAGCTAGCAGGTGTACTTCTCCACACTGTGGCTAACTTCTAAAACCTACGTGTATCTGAAATCTGCAAAGCAGGTGCCAAAAAGCCATGCACTCAGTTTCATCAAGCTCTGAACTCCACTGTTAGGTTAGCTGTGAACTTTGAGAGAGTAATACTGGAACTTCAAGACAGATGCAACCAATTGTTCATCATTTGCACCATTCTTGGGAGGATGTAGCTTGCCAGATACCTGCATCTGCATCCATGCTAACATACACTTGAAAGAAAAATGGTTGCTTGCCATGGAGTAATTTCATTCCTTGAAGTGTTTTAGGCATTGCAGGTCCAATGAGAGGCCCTCTGTTGTGTGTCAACAGCAGTCATGGGCTTCACATCTTCAGAAATACTAAGAAAGGTTTCGGTCTCCCCATCTTCATGGGCAACCAGGAAAAGGCAGAGTACATGTGTTACCACAGCCATAAATAGTCAAACGATTCTGAGTTTGCATGCGTGTGCCATCTTCGTTAAGGTAAACAGTCTAACACTCTTCAGACTCCTAGAAGAAAACATTTTTCCAGTTTTCTTAATATTATACTTCACCATAGTCCAGTCATCTCTTTTGTGATTCTCTCTTGAGCGTAGATTACCTACACTTAATCTGGGTTAGGGTACACGATAGAACTCAATTATTTATCCATTTCTTTAGGCACCAGAATTTTTTGGCTATTACAACTGTTGCTGCATACTGAACAGCTGCTTTCTATTACTTGGTTATGTCCACAGATTTTAATGTTGGTTAGAATCTAGTGAAGTTGTAACAGAGTACTTTGGATTGTTTGTCCCTGTCTAAATTTCATTGCATTTGCCAGAAATATCACTGTGCTCCTGCAGTTTTCTTCACATTCCTATGTGGCCTTAGTTAAACTAGGTAACTTTTTGTCTTGTATAAATCTCTTTAAACATGGCAACTTTAATGCACATATCTGAAATGCTTTCCTAGTTGCAGTAGCTCTGCCATGATGTGTTCCACCAGTGAACATGGGAGAACAGATTCCTGGTAAATAACATAAATGCAAACATAACTCAGCAGTATTCCTAAACGTGCATGGTGCTCATACTGTAATCAGGATTCTCTGCAATCAGTAAGCCACACGAGTGGCTCTTCAATTAGAGGATAGTGGATCAAATATTTTCACTGTTAAAGCTATACATTTTACATCTTTAGCAAGAGAGTTTAATAAACTCAGTCATGCCCAGAAAACACTAGTTTTCAACTGCTACTTTTAGAGGACAAAAAATACTAGTAACTTCTCTCTCTCTCTCTCTCTCTTTTTAAAAAAAGCATTTGCCCTTGCTGAATTGATTGACAATTCTTTGTCAGCTACTTCCCGAAATACTGATATTCGGAGCATACAGATAAAATTGGTAAGATATATAATATGCAAGATATCCTACTCTTTCTGATTATATTTTTACATGTTCTATTTTTGAGTTTTTGTTTGTTTTTTTTACCCCTCAAACAGTTATTTGATGACTCCCAAGGAAAATCAGCTGTTGCTGTGATTGATAATGGAAGAGGAATGACTTCTAAACAGCTTAACAACTGGGCTGTGTATAGATTGTCAAAATTTACAAGACAAGGTGATTTTGAAAGGTCAGAAAGCCTTTTCATTGTATTTCACAAATAGAAAAAGTTTACAGATTGTGAATTTACAAAACACGATTGAGAAGTTCATGTTCTGGTATTTTACTTCTTTTTTCTTTTCAGACATGGTATAGGCCATACATATTCCCTAAAAACATACTCAAATATCCACCTAATTCTCTGGTACTGCAAAAGGTTAAAACTAAATATCTATTTTCTAACTAAATTAATACCACACAGAAGGGAAAAGGGGGAGAACTCTCACCTTTCCCTGGCTGCCTTGTTTTAGTCAATCCAGTTAATAGCATTCTTTCCTGTATGGGTTCTTACCAGGCACGTTGTCTATTAACTGAATGGATTCCATTTATCTGTTATGTAAGTGGTTAACATCTGTCACTTGTTTGTCAGAGAAATATGCAGGGGAATGCTTTTATTTAGGAATTTAATTAATTTTACATGTATACCTGTGGAGAGAGAGACCTCCTTCCTTAGGGAAGGAGGGGGTGGAGCCATAGTGTCAACCTTCTCACAGCCACAGCTTCTACAGATAGGATCCCTAGTAGTCAGCATTCAACCTTGATTCTGGAAGAATCTTTTTTTCTTCATTTTCCTTTCCTAAAACAGGAGGTTGTTTGTTTGTTTGTTTGTTTGTTTGTGGGGGTGTCGCAGTGCACTCAGGTGCCCTGCGCCTGAGAGCGGAGATTGCTCTGGGCAGACCCCTAGCGGCAGAAGGGGAGGGGGGCTCAGCTGCCAGTCACCAGGGCTGCACTGGTGCTGGTTGCCGGGACAACTGGTAAAACCAGCTGACCAGGAAGGGACAGGGCTTATCCCTTCTTAAGCCCAGGTAGGAAGCCAGGAAGGCAGTCCCTCTCCAGCAGCCGGGGGAGTAGGGACTTAGCTCAGACAGACAGAGGGGAGGACTCTGGCCATGAGAGCATCCCCTGGTCACTGCTGAGGTTGGTGGAGCCCTTCTTCCCCCGCTCCCTCGCTGTCTAGTAGGGAGTAGATTTTTGTTTGACCGGACGATCTAGTTTTTATGTTGTAGCCCAGGGGCTTTAGGATTTATGTTTACTGTTTTCACCAGAGGACCAGGTGAGGCTATTAGGGGTGGAGGAGGCCTCATAGGAGATCCACAGTAGCGTGGGGTCTCCCAGCACCAGAGAAGGTGCCGCATTTTGGGGTTATATAGACCCCGGCCCCTCAGTGGGGCAGAGTTGTGTGGGCAAGGAGCCCAGTGTGAGAAGGGGCCCAGTGTGGGCATGGGCGAGAAGCCTTAGAGAGACTCCACAGTGGTGGGGACCCCCCAGTGCCAGTGAGGGCACTGCAGTTAGGGGTGCACTACCCCATCTCTGAGAGGGGGCAGCAAGGAGCCCTGGAGCTAGGGGGCAGCGAGGAGCCCCAGAGCAGGAGATAGAAGGGGGCAGCGAGGAGCCCCCGGAGTGAGGGAGAGAAGGGGGCAGTGAGGCCCAGGGCTAGCGAAAGAGGGGGCAGTGCGGAGCCCCGGGAGTAAAGAGGAAGGCCAGAAAACAACAAGGCCCAGGTTAAACTACGTCAACTCCATCTGCGAGGCTTGGGCTGCGGTGTAGGGGAGGAAAAGGAGCCGCAGGTAGCGCCCCCATCACCAGGGTGCAGAAAAATGGGCAGCCTCCTGCTGACTACAAACATCTTCTAATCAAATAAAGATCAAGGCATGGCAGGCGAGCAAGCAGGCGGTTGACCCATTACAGGAGGGCGGAGTCACTCCCAAAAAGGCTCCAATATTGATACTCCTGTCACCGGAGGGTATGCTAGGAAATGTAATACAAAATTAAATTGAAGTATTAATTTTTATAACCGGGGGGGGTTATTTAGTCAGTTTGAAGTCAGGCAGAAGGGTGGCACCTTAAAAACTAATTGGTTTAGAGATGCCCTAAGCTTTTGTAGGCAACAGCGTACTTTGTCATAGCGTCTGATGAAGTAGGTTACTGCCTATAAAAGCATATGCCTCTCTAAACCAGTTTATTTCTAAGGTACCAGCCTGCCCTGCTGCCTTTTTATAAGGAAGGTATGGTCAGAGAATTGTATCTTGTGCTTAGAACAAGGATTTTGAGGGCTCTTGGTTCTGGGGAAGTTCCTACCACAGTCTTGACTCAGCCCCCCCCAAAATCTCTGCCACTTATACAGATGTGATCTATCCTTATTAGAGAAATCTCTTTGTTCCAAAAGAAAAATTTTCAATTTCCAATTTTCTGTATGGAAATTTTCTAGTTGATCTTCTAGGTATTCTGAGCCCAGGTCACTGTGCATCTTAGAACATCGAAATCTAAACCTTTGCTTTTTCTATGGGAAATCGGTGTGGAGTGTGGAAGACGGGTTTCATACGCTTGTGATAACTGATGTGTTGGCAGAGATGTCTTGCATTGGTCTGCATGAACTGGTGTTTTGTAAATACAAAAGACTTTGTCCTGGGGTATATTGCATTGTTGTAGTTCAACCAACAGGTGGCAAGTGACATAAAAACTAGAAAGCTGGTGATTTTAGGATAGGATGAAGTTTCTTAGCCAGTCAGGATTGATGCTATTACTCACAGATGTTAGTATGTGAGTTTAATATATCGGAGAGGACTCTATAAACACTTCTAAGCTGCATGCTGAATTGAACATGTCTTTGGTAAGATTGTACTTTCAACCCAAGGAAATCAATGTAGTTGTGAATTACATTATACAGTAACAGTTCATTTCTTGGTTTCCATTTGGGATTGCTCCAGCTTATTTTAGGTGGAGAGGATTTGTCACACCAAATCGGGACGTTAATCCATTAAATTCCATATCCTTAAAGTTATATTTAAGTATTGAAGGTACTTGCATTCATTTCTGCCATGCCATGTTTTTTTTAAAAAATAAGTTCAGCAACCTTTCCCTTCTTCCTAACCCCAAGGTATTTTTATAAAAGAACGTAGCTTTATGAAAAAAATTTACTAGTTTTCTGATTGGCTCTTCTTTATACCAGTTTCATGTTTGAAGATGCGGCTGTAGTCAGAGGAAATTGGGATAGGATTAACACGACATCTTCGACTATCCTATCACCTTACACTTTTGCATAAGGGCTTTCACAATAGTATCAGTTGCACACATCTTTGAGCACATATCTCTTTGCATGGAGCTGACATTTGGGAGAAATGTTTAAGATTATGCCTTGTCTCCTTATAAAAGAAGGGTTAGCACAAAAGGAAACTGGGTATGTCTAGTCTTTTCTCCTTTGGAGTTAGTGGTGTATCCATGAAAAGGATGCAAATTGTAATGAGGAAAAAGGTAAATCAAATAAGAGTTAAAATGTAACAAAACTACGTGATAGACATGATCCATCAAAAAGGGCGGAAAAGTTTTTTATAAAGGGTGTTTTGAGGGGAAAAAGAACTGGAGACCACTCAGTTACACAGCTGTTTGTCAAGATGCAATGTGTTCTGTCACT
This sequence comes from Crocodylus siamensis, assembly GCF_052110815.1. Lineage (NCBI taxonomy): Eukaryota > Metazoa > Chordata > Crocodylia > Crocodylidae > Crocodylus > Crocodylus siamensis. Next base: position 171,777,660 of record NC_143397.1, on the reverse strand, counting down.
TTTTCCTTTTACATATTGATAAAACTAGATTGTGAATATTAATTTTAATGTTAGATTATCTGTTAAATTCAAAATCCTGTGTGGGAGAAAAGTGATTCCAGGTTATGTTTACCAAAATTTTATTTATTTTTATGGCATTAGTGCTGGGGGCAAAATCATTAAAGCCAATTTTCCTTTCAGTGACCATTCAGGATATGTGAGGCCCCCACCAGTACCTCGCAGTTTAAATAGTGACATCTCGTATTTTGGTGTCGGAGGCAAACAAGCAGTTTTCTTCGTTGGGCAGTCTGCCAGAGTAAGTAGAATGATTTGAAGATTTTAATTTTTAAAATCATGTTACACATTAGCTGATACAATTTTGCTGTTACCCCACCCATCATTGAGCTTTTTTTACTACTAGTTAATTGGGGCTCCAAAATTCTTGATTTTAAATTCTTTTTCTTAACAGATGATAAGCAAACCCACAGATTCTCAAGATGTCCATGAGCTTGTACTTTCAAAAGAAGATTTTGAAAAGAAAGAGAAAAACAGGGAAGCAATATACAGTGGATATATTAGAAACAGAAAGGTAAAATACCCTTGATACTTTGTTTTAATTTTAGTTGAATCTCTTCTCTAATGTGTTATATTTAGTACCTCAGTAATTTCTCTGTAAATCCCACAAACATCAGTTACGTTCTGGACTATGAAATATTTTGAAATTTATGATAGCATTTTATAAAGCATTACTCATGTATGATTCTTTTGCCTTTTTTAACCTGAAAGACAGTTGATTCAACATTAAATGGCACGTTTCCTTTGTCACTTGTATCATCTCAAGGAAAGTACTTTTAGCATTTTCTTACTAAGAACTGAAACTATCATTAACTTTGTATCCAGCATTCAGGAAATAATTCCCTTTTTCAAGACTTTGAGGTCTAAACTAGAAATTTTTCCCTCCTGCACCTAGTATATAATAGAGAGCTGCACCTCTATGCGTATGCCTTTATGTGTGTACCTCTGTGTGTCCTGTATATATAACAGAGAGCTACATGCCTGCAATATGTTGCATGTATGGGAAAAGCAAATACCATTGGGGAAAAAACCAATATTTGATGGCTTATTGTGGATGAAATGGGTTAAAGAAGACTATAAATGTAGATGGGTAGTCTTATCCTACTTCTCTTTCCTGATTATTCATTTTGGGCAGGGGAGGGGCACAGTTTGTGCCAGAGTAGATGGGAGACAATAAGGCCTAAGGATAGAGACATAAGAATTATTGGCAAGAGGATAGAGACCAAAGATGTATTCAGGACGCTGTACATTGCAGGGACACATTGGGACAATCTTGGAAATGACAACAAAAAAATGGAAGTAAAGAACTGGCAAGATTTGACATCCTTAGATTCTAAGACTGAAAATATTTGACAGATATGGAGAAGAGGGAGATTGGAAAAAGCTAAAAGAAAAAAATCCAGTTTGGCCATGTTGAGCTTGAGTTACTGACAATGCACAGGGGATGAGTTATCAGAAAGAGAGATGTTTTGTATCACAGTGTGTGTTTACATGTGTGAGTTGATGGTGGAGAAGCATCAATAAAGAGATGGGAGTTGCAAACAAAAGCAGGCAAATTTTAGTCAAAAGTAGAGGATAGAGTTATCAGACTGCCCAAGGAAGTTAAGAGCAGCAAAAGTATGGACAACTTACTAATGCAGAAGCCATTAGAATTAGAGAACCAGGTGACCCAAGATCGTGAACATTTAGCAGGGGGTCGTTTAGGAATAATAGACTGGAAAATTATTGTTGTAACCAAATTTAGAATGAAGTATTAGAAACATTACAAAAAATACGTAATGTGCAGAAAACTTTGAGTGGTCCAAGCATGAAAAATGAGGCAAAACAGTCAAAGTTTATGGGTAAGCAGCTCAAATGTGTAAATAATGGGAAGAAAAATGAAATCAAAGGTGGGTGTGAGCAGTTCAACATTCAAGTAAATTAAACAAAAATAATCCTGTTAGTTTTTGCAAAAGATATCAGAATTAAATGAGAACGAATTTAGAGTGCGTGTGTAGTCAATATGGTCCCTTGGCTGTGATCTTCAGCAGGGATGTAGAAGGGCAGCTGGATATAAAATAAAAGAATCGGGGTATGGAGATGAGATATTCAGAATAATGAATGTAAACCAATGAAACTTAAATAGATGGACCTTGGAATCGGAGGGGGAGCTAGTGGATAAAAGGAAGTTTGGGTGGAGCAGTGAAAATCAGAAATGAAAATTTAATATTTTGGACTGATGCAATTAGGCTAGGATATGGGGCAAAGAGCTTTAATGTTACTATTGATGGCAGGCCTGCATCAGGTGTCATCTTCCTGGAGCAGCCTAGCATTCAACAGTCAACCATGAGAGTGCCAGTTCCACCTGAAAGATGCAGGAATTCTAGGAACTATATTTAAAACCTTCCTGATGGGGAAGTACCGAAAATAGCAAAGGGAAACTATATCTGTCGGTAGACCCTTCCACCCTCTTCCCTAGTGAAGTCTCACAAGAATTACATCTCTGCTTCCTTTCAACGATCTTCATTCAGCCATCCAGTAACTGATCTAATGACAGGCTAATGTGCCAGCAGTGTGCTGATGATGATGACAAACCACTCTACTTATTATCTTACCTACAACCACACTTCAAAGAAATCATTTCATTTCTCAGTGCCAGAGGAAATATGCATGGAGATGTTCAGGTCAGCTTCAACCAGCTTTTCAAGGTGGGAGGTTAGTTGCTGGTGAGCAAAGAACCTGGTAGACTGTCCAAATGTCCACATTGACAATTGATTAATTTAGTTTATTAGGTAAGGATTGCTCTTGGGTTCCTTGATTCCTTTCTGACACTATGGTCTGTGGCAAACTTTGCATTTACCTTGTGCTTAATATATTAATCACTTAATTAAATTGTAATATGCTATACATTCAGACAGTGTATCACCCGATTAATGAGCTGCAAAAATGGTGATCCAACCTCAAAGATGTTATTTGTTAAAAGAAGCTTGACATCCTGGCTTATTCAGACCTAGTCTTCCTTGCCCGGTGAGCCCAACCAACTCCAGAGGATGCTGGATATTGGCTCGGAGACATCCAGTGGATGGGGCTCCACTTTAGCATCTCCAGATATTCCTCCCAGTATATGGACAGCGGGAAACAAATGCTCTCCTGGTTACTGCCCTCAAGAGTCAGGGTGAGCCCATGAGGCATCTGAAGGAGATGAGAGCTAGCTCTACCTGGGCACACTTGCAAACTACTGAGATCAGATACCAGAAGAGACCATCTGTGGGATCTTGCAAGATGCCCACAAAGTTGACTTCTCCCTGCTGGCCCCCTAGCTAAATCAATGCCCTAAACACCTTCCTCATCCACTGCATCTCGTTTGTCCTGAGAGACTCAGAAGTCCCCAAGATACCTCTCAAGAAAGCAGATGAAATCAAGCAGCGTGTCAAGAACTGGATGAGGCTTTCACTATGGGCTGTCAGTGATGTCCTGCACATATGGCAGTGGGGTGCTAGCATCCCTTACAGGGGAAACCTGCAGTGTCACAGTAGTTATCCTTGCCTTCCATCTCCTAACCTGCCCTGATGACCTGGTGAGCAGCATCAACACCAGAACCCTAAAACAGATCACCAAGAAGAGGATTGCCAGGTTGCCATTCCATAAGGACCTGGCCAGATTCCTGAGTGAATTGCTGGGGGGTGAATTGGGGTAATACAGCAGGGACTTTTCCTTGCTGTGAAACCTGAGTCTGCAATGCCATGCAGTGCGTTGACTGCTGCTGGACATAGTGCAAGGAGTTGGATGCCAGCAAGCACTTCATGGACTGGTGCTTTATCCACTGGGGCCGTTTCAACTGCCTCCTGCTCAATGGTGCCATTCACTTTGGATAACATGATAGGAGGTGCTGGAGATGCAGGTACCAGAGTGAGACCTTGCCCAATGTCTTGTATGACTATAAGCCCTGTGCAACAGGACTGGCTGGTGAAACCCTTCTCCACAGCAGTTGGGACAGTAGCTGTGAACTGCATGATCCCAGGCTGTGACAGGCAGCTGCATCCAGATACTGTGATGATAGATGAGTAGAATGTAAAGCTTCTGATGATCATCTTGATCATCCTGTTCAAGAACTGGTGGCAGGCTTTTCTCTAAGCTCAAGAGTAAAAGCCTATCAAGTACAGGCCACAGGCTGATACTGTGGAGAAGAAATGGTATGATGTCATGGTACAGGTGCTGACTGTTGAAGCACTTGGAACATGGGACTCAAATAGTGAGTGTCCTGTGAGCCTGACAGGTAACCTCTCAACTATGCACTCCTGGGGGGCAGAGGGGACCTGTGCCTCTCAGGCCTGTGCATGGGGTAGGGGGACTGTTCCCTGCTGCTTCATGTACTCCAAGGGGGGACCTGCACCCACCAATCTGTGTGTGGACCAGGGGATGCAAGTTGCCTGCTTCAGGCTCTGGGTCCCGCCCTGCTGCCTCCCCTGGGGCCTCTGCATCCTGGTGGTGTGACCCAGAGCTACAAAGAATAGCAGAGCTGTGCAGGAAGCCGTCTGCTGCTACAGCTGTGCTCCCCTGCATGCAAGCCTGTGCCACCACCACCACTGCTGCAGCCGGCAGGTAGAGGACACCTCACCAAGGCAATGCAGAGCTTGCAGCAGCAGGCAGCTTCCTGCACAGCCCTGCTGTTCTTTGCAACACCAGGCTACAGAGGCCCTGGCAGGGGAGGAAGCAAGGTCGGAGCCCAAGCCTGAAGTGGGCAGCGCGCAGCCCCCAGCCCGCGCACAGATTTGGGTGGCACTGGTTCCCTCTGCCCCCTGGGAGTGTGCACTGCAGCAGGGAGCTGCCCCCCTGAGCTGCAGCAAACAGTTGGGGGTGGGGAGGGGACAGTGGGGGGAAGCCAGACTCCACTCTGTTGCAGCAGCCACCACCTCCTGTCAGGGGTAGGGGGCTGCAGACCCAGGTCCCTGGCCCTGTAGCCCTGGCAGCTGGGGGACCGCTCCAGCAGGGCTGGGGGAACAGGAGCTGGGGGGGGTGCCCACCAGCAGGGCAGAGGGGCTGTGGAAGGCCTTTCATTTTTAATCGTGCATTTTGGGGTCTCAATCAAGAGACTTCACGATTTTCTATCCCTGCGCATTAGGCCCACTCCTCCCCAGTGCCACCCTGTCAGTCCTTCAGGCGGCAACAACAGAAGGGGGAGGAACGGACCAAGGTCAGTGCTGGTGGCCTCGCTCCGGCAGTGTCCTAACCCCGCTGCCCTCCCCCCGCTACTGCTGCCACCTCCAAGAAGCAAAGGGGTGGGGGCAAGGCCAGCTCCAGTGGGCTCACCCTTCCCCCTCCGCTCCATCGTCACCACCGGCAGGGAGCAGGGTGGGGCAGGGCAAGCCCAGCACTGCTGGCCTCACTCCCCCATTCCGTATGCTTCTGCCACCACCTTCAGAGAGCAGGGTGGCTTCCATCCCCTGTGTCCACACCATCATGGCGGCGCACCACCACCTCCTTTCCCAATGCTGTATTCACACAGATTGGCTGTTTCAGTCAGCCAGTCATAGCGCAGAGTAAAGCATTATGGACAGACAGACAGGTGAAGGCTTTTATAATATTAGAATGCTGAAAGACTGTTTCATTTGGTAATTTAATTGAACCATTAATGTCTTCCATGTGATGTCTGACATTGCAATAGTATTCTGGATTTTTTGCATCCATATGCTGGTAGGATTTTTTTTTTCTTACTCATTTCTGAGTGATGTACAGTTGCATTTTTTATTTTTATTTTTTTTTATTTTTTCCTTTATTTTTAGCCAGCTGATTCTACTCACATCACCACTGATGATGAAAGGTTCCTACATAACCTCATAATTGAAGAAAGGGACAAGAAGAGTTTCACAGCAGTTGTCATTACAGGTGTACAACCACAACACATACAGTACTTGAAAAACTATTTTCATCTTTGGACAAGGCAATTGGCGTAAGTCAGCAGTACTGCCTTATTGAAAAGCGGGAGTGGGAGCAGGTGGGGAAGGAGGAAATATATGAAGAAAATTTCTGTCTTTTAAAAAGGAAGTGAATAGGAGTTGGGAAGGTTGGGAAGTGAGGTTGGGTTGGGCAGAAGGAGGACACTTAGGTGAAAGGCAGAGAGTTGGGAGATGGTGGAGTGGGATGGAATTATTTTAATTTTGGGGTATTGTTTAGGGTGGTTGTTTTGTTATATACTATGTACTCTGTGGCACAGAGTGCATGCTTGGCAAGTTTGCAGATTATACCATACTGTGGGGAGTAGTAGATAGTCTGGAAGTCTGGGCTAGGATTCAGAGTGACCTAGACAAATTGGAGGAATGGGGCCAAAAGGACTTTCATAAAGTTAAACAAGGACAAATGCAAAGTCCTGCACTTAGCACAGAACAATCCCATGCATTAGTACAGGCTAGGGGCTGACTGGCTGCTCAGCAGCTCTACAGAAAAAGACCTGGGGGGGTTATAGTGCACAATTAACTGGATATGAGCCAATAGTGTGCCCTTCTTGCTAAGAAGGCTAACAATATCCTGTGCTGCATTGGTAGGAGTGCTGCCAGTGGGTTAAGGGAAATGATTATTCCCCTCTGTTCAGCACTGGTGAGGACACATCTGGAGTACTGTGTCCAGTTTTGGACACCCTCCCCACCCCCCCCACCGCAGAGAACATGTGTAAGATCGGAGAGAGTCCAGTGGAGGGCAACAAGTGATGAGGGGGCTGGAGGACATGACTTTTCAGGAAACTGGGCTTATTTAGCCTAGGGAAGAGAAGATTGAGGGGATTTAACTATCTGAAGGGGAGCTCGAAAGAGGATGGAGCTAAACTGTTCTCAGCAGTGGCAGATGACAGAACAGGGGGCAACAGTCTCAGGTTGCAGCAAGGGAAGTTTAGGCTGGTTACTAGGAAGTATTTTCTCACTAGGAGGGTAGTAAAACACTGGTATGAGTAACCCAGAGAAGTGATGGAATCTCCATTCTTGGAGGTTTTTAAGACCCAGCTAGACAAAGCCTTGGCTGGGATGATCTAGTTGGGGATGGTCCTGCTCTGAGCAGGTGTTGAACTAGATGATCACCTCAGGTCCCTTCCAACCCTGAAATTTTATGATCTTATCTTATTTTAATAATATATTCTGTTTCTAAAAGCTGTTTTATATTGTATTGTAAACTGCCCTTACCTTGTTTTGTGAAAAGCAGCATATCAGTTAATAATACATACACTTAAATATTACATACATGTAATTGTAATATTTATTAATTACATTTTTAAGAGGCCAGGTCATACATAATACCATGTTTTTTTGTAATTTGTGTTTGGATATTCTATTGATAATGGTCACACTACATATTTTAGTAATACAGAAATGTTGGAGTCTGGATTGGTTGTTTTGCTGTGCTGATTCTGTTTAAAAAATAAAAAAAAAAATAAAAAAACCAAGAAAACAGGAGGCCTACCCAGACGGTTGACCTTAAGCGTCTTTTAATGAAACATTTTTATGCATTTGCTAATTTTACGTGAGTAGTCCCATTGACTTAAGTGCATCAGTAATACAGGTGTGCCAATACATTGATCTGGTATCAGATCGGCACCAATATAAAGAAAATTGAGTGTATCAGAAATTGGCATATGTGGCCGATTAATTTGGCCAATAAATGCAGCTTCAGCGCAGCACATAAGCAGCAAGGAGCGTATCCTGGCAGCTTGAAGAGCTGCGTGCAGCTGGTAAGTCTGTTGTGGTGAAAGGGAAGGGGGGAGGGAATGATTATGGGGGGCAGATCAAGGCCCCACAGTGAGGAGGAGTGGGGCAGGCTGGAGCAGGCACTACCCTGCCAGGGTGGGGTGGTTACGGGACAGATCCATAGCTTGTGTGGGGGTAGGGGAGGCCCTGCTGCTGTGAACATCCTAGGGGGGGGTGGGCATGTGCCCCCCAGATTTGCGCAGGGTGTGGGCGGGGTAGGCTGCAATTGTGGGCTGGGGCTGTGCCGGGCTCTTCATGGTGCGTGGAGAGGCATGGTTGGGCCATAGTTGCGCTCAGGGTGGATGGCAGTGGCAGCACTGGGAGGGAAGCTATGGGAGGGCTACGGCGAAATTTGGGATGGCTGCAGGCTCCCCCTCCCCCTATAACCTCCTTCTAGTGCTGCCGCCGCCCGCCCAGCCCAGCCCCACTGGGAAGAGCCTGGCACAGCCGCAGCTGCAGCCCACCCTACCTGCACCCTGCACATATCCAGAGGCACATGCCTCCGGCCCCCGCCCCGGGTTGAACACAGCAGCAGGAGTCATCTCCCCCCCACACTTCTCTACACCCCCCCCCCCCCCCCAGATGAGCCACAGCTCCATCCTGCACCTGCCCCTGCTCCACTCCTCTCACCACAGGGGTCTTGATCGTTCGCCCCTTCCCTCCACACACCATTTCCACCACAACAGATTTACCAGCTGCACGCAGCTCTTCATGCTGTATCAGAAATTGGATCAGTATTGGTTGATATGCCTTCTTAAAAATCAGCTATCAGTATTGGCCCCCAAAATCTCTATCTGTGCACCCCTAATGAGTAGCACTATGGAAGAAACATATAGCTTTAAAGATGGTAGGACTTTTCTGTAAATGGTAATTTTATTTCTTTGAAATCAGGTACGTTAACACCATTTATATTATAAATTATACTCCAGTCCCTTTCTGCTACTGAGTAACCTAACACTTTCCAAGTCTATAAATACAATCTGTATGAATTCTCATTGGAAGGGGTCTATTTAAATTGCGGTAATTTTCTCAGGGTGTTTGCGGCATAAAGAGCAAATTCCACGGATATTTCCTGGATATTCTTCAGCAGCCCCGCCGCTGGGTGTTGATTGGCAGAGAGGCATATACTGTATAATTTAATAGCAAATTCCATGGCAAATAAATTATACCATGTAATTTATCATATTATTAGACTACAGAATCCCAAAACTCCTTTACATTTAAAGGCGTTTGGCATTCTTTGACAAAGTTTACGTAAGCAGCACATTTGTTGTTATGCTCTTTTTGCCATCCAGGAATTGATTTAATTAGCTGAGGGTCAAAAGTCAGAAAAAGCACCTGATTTGCATAAAAAAATTGAACAGCACAAAAAAAAAAAAAAAGTAGGCAGTCGGTTGCTTAAATCAAGAGCGTAGTGACTGATCATATTTGTAGTACTGATTTAACTTTGCAGCTGTTGCCTGGAACAGTTCTTATCTGTGCTGGTTTTCAGTTTGACAGTCTGTATCTTTGACCCGACTTACCAAATCCACCAGTTTATGTGCTTTGTGAATCAAAACTGCCAATTTTTCAAACCACATTAGATGCTCCACAAACTGTATCGCATTTTCAGGCACAAACTTAATTTGATCTTCAACGTTGCCCTGTTTTAAGAGATCACATAGTTTAAGCATATACTTTGTGCCAGGCATGATTTCAAACTTGTTGCACACAAATTGCTGGTGGTACTTAATATTCTTTGCATGGTAACAAACTTCATTAAACCATAAATTCCACCTTGTAAACACTGGTTCTGGTGGAAGTGACACTGTTGAATTTAGATCCCTGTGTTGATTGGCAATCCGCATATCAAAGTTTACAGCCTGATCAATGTTTGAATGCTTTTCTAAAAGAGGAAACCAGGATATCCACATCAGAAAAGCGTGCATGCCAGATATCACTTGCTAAAGAGAATGTGTGTATTGTAGGTAATGTGAATTGGGTTGGGCGTTACTCCATGGAGCACATTAGTGAATGCTTTGCACATATACATTGCATTATCAGAAATGATGAGATCTTGTTAAAGTTGAAGCTGTAGTTTACAACAGCCATCACTACAACTTGTGCTATAGTTGAAAAATTTATAGACTTGAGTTGAACCAGCTCTGTTTAAAAAACAGATAGGTCACAGTCTTTCCAGCTCCCAGGTACGAATAAAATATGGAGTACATTGTTATCCTGTGCATCTGTTGCTTTGTCTGCTACAACTGAAATTGAATCATATTCTAACAGTGCAGATTTTGTAGACTGAATATGGAAAGCAAGTACTTCTGGTAGATGAACCTGGCAAAGTTTGTTTGCATGTGGCAAACATCCAGCATTTGAAAAGTGCTTGTTAAAGTACTCCCTTAGTTTCAAGTTATCTCTTTTTTTTTTTTTTTTCCCCCCCCCCAAAAATATGCTGGCATCAGTGAATGTCTCCACTAACTTGAATGTAGCTTCTCTTGTTAAACTGCTTTCAGTGGCTCTTTTAAACATTGAGGTTATTGTTCTTTGTTTTTTGTTGTGACCTGAAGTCTTTCACTTCATATGCAATTTGGACTCTAAATGGCTATCAGTGATGTTTTTTCTCAATGCATCACAAGTCACATTGCAAAGTGAACAAAATAATTTACCACCAACTGAATATAAGGTTCCTACAGGGAACTGTGTTACACAATCCTGAGCTAAAATGTATTTAGCATTTTTATTTATTTTCAGTCTTCAGACTTCAAACTAGTGCATTTAAGACGGCACTGAAACATTTCACTCTACCTTATTGACTGATGCCTTCACTTGGTCTAGGTCACTACAAGTGGACAGTAACTCTCAATCGTGATCTATGACTGTGGTGATATTGTTGAATTGTCTGTGTATTGCAGTAAGCATCGGGACATTCTAAAACAGCGTATTACAGAAATAATACACGTATAATTTTAAGTTGATTTCTTAGACAATCCCATATTTCCTGGTTAATAGAAGACAATGCCATATTTCATATTTTCCATGCAATCTGTGGAACCATGATTTAAGTAGGCTCCTACTCATTGGCCACCATAGGTAAAAACTTATTTGCAACTGAAAGCTGTTCTACATTGAAGACCAAGTAAAAAAGTTTGCAGATCCTTGTAAAGAGGTTTGACTTTTTTTATACAATCAGATAGTTTCAGTGACTTGAATTTTGTCTGTAAATAGTTATGTAGGCTTTAACAAGGCTGCATATGTGGCTAAAGTTAGACATGTCCAAAAGTCTCCCTATTTGAAACCTGAATGGTTGGTTTATTACTGGTACATTGGAGTAAATGAACTACTTGCATACGTTTAGTCCCTTAAGTAAAAAGTATGAAAATACTTACAAAGGGGTTTGATGATTTTTTTTTTTTTAATACAAGTTCCTAAGAATGCTGAAAACAGTACAGAATCTAACGATTGCAGGTTTTTTAGGACTTCGGAATATCAGACCAAGGAAGAATTATAGCTTGACAAATTTCTCTAATGCTTTGGTCCTTTCTCCCACAGACAGCGTACACATTATCAGTTTATATGGTTATTACTGCACCATATTGCCTTTTTGTGTTTAAAAAAAAAAAAAATTGTTCTAACTATTGTACTTGGGCACTTACCTACATGCAAGGAGCCTGCTCCAGCGTTCAGGAGCATGTAAATTGATGCACTTTGGCAGCCTTGTGCATCATGTATCAGTGGTGCAGCACACCTCTGTGCTGAGAAAATGATGGTGGTGTACTTTGAACTAAAACACTCTCAGTATGCTTAGTATCCCAGCGGCCAGCCGGATTGTTGGTGCCCACACTTGTGGGGTGGATACCCTCTTGGGGCAAGAGCACAAAGACCTTAGTGGCTGGCAAGTGGATGGGGTGTAGGGGAGGCAGAGCCCTGAGGACCACCGCAGTGCACCCATGAGTATCCTGTCTTTAGGTCAACAGGGAAAAAAACACCACTGACCCATCTCCTTTACATATTCCATCAAGTTGTGGCAGGTGAATTGAGGGGACCCTGGCTGCAGGGCAGGACTATACTCACAGTGCCAACTCGGGGTGCCACATGCTGCCATTTTCTCAATGTGGAAGCATGCTGCACTGCTGATGCATGTACTCCCAATATGGCCCCAGGCACTTTTTTTAATAAGTGCAGTTTGCTAATTAAATGTGCCTGGAGTTACATCAGGAGCATGTGTAAAAATGTACCGTGTGACCATTATGAAGCTAATTGATGTCAGAATTAGTAAATATACCTAGCTTTCAAATGGCACTTCTTATCTGTACATCTCACAACAGTTTACTCTACTTTTTGTTATTTTATGCCTCGCAATAAGAGACAGTCACTCAGGCAGTACATTTTCATACTCTGTTACATGTCACCCTTAACCGTGAAAGATAGCAAGTGATTATCTTCCTGTTTCCCGAGTCTTTCTTCATATCCAAATGCTGCTATTTCTGTTTTGATAAGTCTGCTAGCAAATAAGTATATCTCTGTAGATCAATAGCTTAGTACTTTACTTTTGCTGAAAAATTTTTAAAAAACCCAACTTTTTTTGTATAACATATGAATATATTTAGGCTTTGTAAAAGTTGTATTTTTATTATTTTTATCTTGTGTGCTTTTTTTTTTATTTATTTAAAAATATATAAACCTCAGACATATCTACCACTACTATATCCATGGACCAAAAGGAAATGAAATTAGTGCAGCTATAAAGGAAGCAAGTCCTTTCAACAACATTGATATTGAGGTAGGATATACAGAAAAGCCTTATTGTTGTTACTTATTCACATGTTACTAACATATCACTTTAGTCATATTTGTTGTTAATTGTTTGGAAATGCTGTGGTATTTTGAAAAGTATACAGTTTCCACTGAAAATTAAGATAATACAGCAGTTTACTAATCTGATGCTGGAACTTTGCTTTATTTCACTGATGTGCTTGCTGCCATTTCTGATATTTTACTCTGATTTATAGTTTCATCTAAGGAAAAAAATATTTTTTACCTTCTAGATCTCAATGTTTGAAAAAGGAAAGATACCAAAGATTGTCAATCTTAGAGAGATCAAAGATGACATGCAGACATTGTATATAAAGACTGCAGCAGATGGCTTTGAGTTTAAGGCACAAGTTGAAGGGGAAGGTATAGTGGAAGGCATCATCCGCTATCATCCTTTCTTATATGATAAAGAAACTTATCCTGATGACCCATGCTTTCCATCAAGTAAGTCAGTTAAATTTCATTATTTACCCCAAAACAGTATTCTTTAAATATGTAATATATCATCTTTTTCAATAAATAAGATCATTTATCATTATATGTAGACTCTACATAAAAGATTAGAGGTTAATTTTTACAATTTCAAATTGTGGGAAAATCTGCATTCTTTTTATGTGTCATTTCTACTATATTAGGAATTAACATGGGAACTACAAATAGCAACAAAATGACAGGAAGGTAGAGCAGTTTAAATCTTTAAGTCATGAACTGTATCAGGATGGGCAAAATATGGATGAATCCAGCCCACCAACTGATTTGGATCTGGCCTGTAGGAGATGTCTGCCAATTGATTTGATTCAGCCCGCAACTGCCCCCACAGCATGGGGCTGAGCCCAGCGTGGGGCAGCCCATGCCTACTGGCCCAGCCCCAGCCAGCATCTGGCAGGGCTGCTCCCAGTACAGCTGCCTAGGTGCTGCTCTGCTCCCCTTGCCTCCAGCAGCTCCTCCTCCTGCTCCTGCATGCAGGGCTCTGGCTCCACCTCCCAGCTGCCTTCCACTCACTTGACTACCTGCACTAGGCAGGCAGAGTAGATGGAAGGCATCCATGAGCTGGGGCAGGAGCTACCTGCCTGAAGCTTCCTCCCAGCCAGGGGCAGGAGGAGGAGCCACTGGAGACAAAGGGAGCAGAGCAGCACAAATGACTGCAGTGGCACCAGGAACAGCCCCACCAGAAGTTGTACATGCTGGCTGGGGCTGGAGTGCAATATGGGCTGACCTAGGTGGGAGCGACTTGGGCTCAGCCCCATTTGGAGCAGTGCAGGAGGTAGCCATGGACCACACAGCAGAGCTCATCCAGGCAGTACATGTCCCTTGCCCCCTCTTCCCTCTCCATCCCACCAGCTCCCAGGACCTAGTGCCCAGGCAACCTCCCCCCCACCCCTGCATGCTTACAAACACCTATGCATACCCCCCACACACACACATCTTTGACCCTCGCCGTGCCCACCATAGGGCATGGGCCATCCTATGATCCCAGCCTCACCTGCCTATCTTGCTCCCAAACACATCTCCCTGTGCGCCCTCAGCCCCGTCCCACACAGGGAGTTTTAGTGAGTTGTTGCAGTGGAGCAGGGAGGTGCTGACCTGGCCCACAACAATTAGTCAGAACTCCATATATGGCTCCTGGGCCCAAATAGTTGCACAGCCCCAAACTAAATTAATTGGAGGCTTTGGAAAGCTACTGTTAAAATCTGTAGTATTGTCGTTTTATATTTAAATAGCACTTATTTTAAATGATGCTATAGCTAGAATACCTTACTTGAATTTTACATTAACTGTAATAGCCAAAAAGCAAATTCTTGAAAATTAAAACCCTGATCTGTTCATGTTGGCATCAAGCATATGAATTCACTTGCCGTAATATTTTTTCCTATGGCCCCAAGGCAGCAGAGTTGGGAATTAGTTACAAAGAGGTCACTTCAGGGAGACGAGAGGCTTCAGGATCTGTAGACTGCTATTGGGTTGACCAATTCCTCCAGTCCTCCCGTTCCCTCCCTGATGGAGCCCAAGAAGTGACATGAAATGCCGCAGTTACTTTGGTTTCATCCAGGGTCATTTTTATGAGGTTTGGCCAGTTTGTATGGTATTATACATTGTTGGCTTGGTCACCTTTTTAAAGGACTCTTAAATTACTGAAAGCTGCCTGTGCTCTTAGGAGTGTAGGCTCTACGGGTTTCCAACTGTAAGTGCTGATGGACTGTAGCTTTGTTGAAGCATTTCAGCCTTCTTGTTTTATAGTATTTCATTACATTCACTGGTTTACATTGTAAATATAGCACAGACTATTTGCTTACTGGTTTTGTATTTCATAGTTTCATAGTAGCTAGAGTCGGAAGGGACCTAGGTAGATCATCTAGTCCGACCCCCTGCCTTGGCAGGAAAGAGCACTGGGGTCAGATGACCCCGGCAAGGTGCTCATCTAACTTCCTTTTAAAAATCCCCAGGCTAGGAGCCTGCACCACTTCCCCTGGAAGCCGGTTCCAGGCCCTAGCTGCCCTGACTGTGAAGTAGCGCCTCCTAATATCTAATCTAAACCTACCCTCCACCAGCTTGTGACCGTTATTCCTGGTCACTCCTGGCAGCGCACGGGGGAACAGGGACTCCCCCAGTACCTGCTGATCCCCCCTGACCAGTTTGTAGCAGGCCACAAGGTCCCCCCTTAACCTTCTCTTGTGGAGGCCAAACAGGTTCAGGTCCTGTAGTCTCTCCTCATAAGGCCTGCCCTGCTGACCCCTGATCATACGAGTGGCACTCCTCTGGACTCTTTCCATATCGTCCACGTCCCTCTTGAAGTGTGGCGCCCAGAACTGGACGCAGTACTCCAGCTGCGGCCTGACCAGTGCCGCATAGAGGGGGAGGATCACCTCCCTGGACCTGCTCGAGATGCATCTGTGGATGCATGACAGGGTACAGTTGGCCTTCTTGACTGCCTCCCCACACTGCTGGCCCATGTTCATTGTGGAGTCAATGACGACTCCAAGATCCTTTTCCGTCTCCGTGCTGGCAAGAGGGGAGTTCCCCAACCTGTAAGTGTGGTGCCGGTTCTTCCTCCCCATGTGCAACACCTTGCACTTATCAGTGTTAAACCCCATCCTATTCTCATCCGCCCACCGTTGCAACCTGTCAAGGTCAGCTTGTAGCCTATTGCACCCTTCTAGTGCACCCATATCCCCCCACATCTTA
Source organism: Crocodylus siamensis (assembly GCF_052110815.1). NCBI lineage: Eukaryota > Metazoa > Chordata > Crocodylia > Crocodylidae > Crocodylus > Crocodylus siamensis. The sequence continues at coordinate 171,761,914 of NC_143397.1, read as the reverse complement.
GTGTCATCAGCAAACTTGAACAGGGTGCTTTCTACCCCCTCGTCCAAGTCACTGATGAAGATGTTGAACAGTGCGGGCCCGAGGACCGAGCCCTGCGGAACCCCACTGCCCACGTCCTTCCAGGTCGAGAAGAACCCATCCACTACCACCCTCTGGGTGCGGCCCTCCAACCAGTTAGCGACCCATTTGACTATGTGGGCATCGACACCACAGTCTCCCAGCTTTTTGATGAGGACAGGGTGAGAGACAGTGTCGAAAGCCTTCCGGAAGTCCAGAAAGACTACATCCACAGCAACCCCTGCGTCTAATGATTTGGTGACCTGATCGTAAAAGGCCACCAGGTTGGTCTGACGAGACCTGCCACTGATGAACCCATGTTGGTTGCCCCTGAGCATGCATTCCCCCGCAAGGCCCTCCTGGATGTGTGCCAGGATAATTTTTTCAAAGAGCTTACCCGGGATTGAGGTAAGACTAACTGGCCTGTAATTTCCCAGGTCCTCTTTTTTTCCTCTTTTTGAAGATAGGGACCACATTGGCCCTCTTCCAGTCCTCCGGCACCTCACCAGAGCACCACGAGTGCTCATAGAGCTGCGCCAGGGGTCCCGCAATGACCTCAGCCAGTTCCTGTAGAACCCTAGGGTGAAGATCGTCCGGACCAGCGGACTTGAACACGTCCAGCCTCTCCAGAAGTACCCTAACTAACTCCTCGCTAACCCCTGGCCCAGGCGTGTCTCTCCCGGGGCCCGAGGGGGGCCCAGCAGGGAGGTGGCTGAACTGGTCCCTACTTAGGAAGACAGAGGCAAAGAAATCGTTAAATATGTTAGCTTTGTCATCTGGCATGACGACTAAGTTGCCCATCGTGTCCTGCAGGGGCCCCACATTACCCGGGACCCTCTTTTTACCCCCTATGTATTTGAAGAAGGACTTCTTATTGTCCTTAATCCGGGAAGCTAGTCCTATCTCCATCTCTGCCTTGGCCTTCCTGACTGCCCCCCTACATCCTCGGGCGACTGTAGCATAGTCCTTCTTGGTGATGACCCCATCCCTCCATTGGGTGTATGCCTCCCTTTTAGCAAGGAGACATTCCCGGATGCTCCTAGTGAGCCATGGGGGTTTATGTGCCCTCCTGCTCCCTTTGACCCTTGTTGGGATTTCCTCCCTTTGGGCATGGAGGATCGTCTCCTTAAGGAGCAACCACTCACCTTGGACATCTGGCTCCCTTCCCCTCTGGGTCCTCAGCGCTTCCCCAACGATCCTCCTTAGTTTGTTGAAGTCAGCCCTCCTAAAGTCTAGGGCTGTTGCCTTGCTGCAGCCCTTTGCCACCTTACGCTGGATGGTGAATTCCAGCAAGCGATGATCACTGTCTCCCAGGTGGCCCATCACCCGCAGCCCCCTCACCAGGTCGTCACCTGTGGCCAGCACCAGGTCCAACAAGGCGTCTCCCCTGGTGGGGCTGTGCACCTCCTGGGTTAGATGGAGGTCCTGCACTCTGGCTAAGAAGCGACGTGAGCGGTCATAATGTGATGCTGTTCACAATAAAGTTCTAGGCTTTGACTTTCTCAGCATGATCTTGAAACTTCTTAATAGGGAAATATTCTAGCATTTGAAGTGATAAGCAATGAAGAAGTCAAAGAGAAACTATGCCCATTTCCACAAGAAGGTTGTAAAAACTAGCAGCAGACTTAAATTGTAAAAATCAGCACTGTCCCTTTCCCCTCCCCCACTGTGGGTGACTTTCATAAGTCACTTTCAAAAACATTTGGTCATCTTCTGTGCAAAAACGTATTGACAATTTTTTATGAGATTTTGGAACATCAAAAGAGCAATGCAGCTGTAAAATACATAAAATACATATCTATTAGAACTGTATCAGTTTTGCTGTGATCTATGAATGTAGAGCCATTCGGACATATCATATTTATTCACATACCATGCACCTACAATTAGGGCATGCACCTTGTATTGGGGAGGCAAAATGAAGAGAAAAAAGATTTTTCCTCTTAATCAAATTGTTCAGAATCGGTTTCCTCCTTTAAGGTACACACTCCAATTTTTAATCACTAATTTTAGAGGGATAAGATGAATGTGATATATTCACATTCACATTAAATGAGGTATTTAATCTCTAACATTGGTGACATTTGCTTCTTTCTCTCCTGTTGTTTGCTTGTGCTATACAACAGTTTAGTGTCCTTGGCACTAAGACTTTAGGGAACTTAAGTTTGCTCTAGGGATAGCTGTGTGAAGTGTAATAGCCTGTTATACTAAGGAGGGCAGGCTAAAGGATCTAATAATCTCTTCTGCCCTAAAACTTTACAAAGCTATGAATTATTTCCATGCACTTACATTTCTGCTCTAGTAATTTTCTCTAGGTTGTAACTTAATATTCAGGATCTCATTCTGTGAGTGAAATTTATTTTAAAACTACTTTGGTAAAAAAAGTGAATTTAAAAACTATTGTTAAAATTATTTTAGGTTTGAATACTTTTTAAAATAAATTCAAATTTATAACATGGTGTGATTCTGTCAGATACTATAAACTAAGTAGGGCCAGGCTGTGTAAATACTTGGCTGGGAGGCTTCCAGATGTCATCAGTGATCTGCATAAAAAGTGTTTGATTCATTAGTCTGTATTTACACATTTAAGGAGCTCACTACAATTTTTAAGAGATTAGTGTATTAAATCTAATGTCTTAAAATTAGTGGCCACATTCTAATTCTGATGGTTACATTTATGTCAGCTTAAGTCACCATACAATTTTAGGCTGATTCAGTGTCCTTCACTATCTATCCTAAACTTTTGTGTAGTGCTTCTTCATGGTGTTTAAAATGAAGGTTCTTCTGTGTAGTGTGTGTATACTGCTCATAAATATATTTTGCTTGAGACCAGTGTACAGGGCTAATACGTATAATTTAACAAGTTAAATGAATCTTGCTGCATGTATATCTGTTCCTGATAATGTTCTCCTGTATTGTTTTGGAGTTTTGTTTCATGGTAACTCTTCTGTGTTCTTTTTAATCAAGGATTAAAGGATGATGATGACGATGTTGATGATGACTGCTTTGTGGTAGAAAAAGGGGCCAGAGGGAAAAGGCCTATATTTGAATGTTTTTGGAACGGAAGGTTAATTCCGTACACAACCGTAGAAGAGTAAGCATTTCCCACTTCCATAGTTTTACCTGTTTGCTGATTTTGAAATGGAAGAATTTATCAATTTTTCTCTTTCTATTTAAGTTTTGACTGGTGTGCACCTCCGAAAAAGAGAGGACTTTCACCAGTTGAATGCTACAACAGAATTTCTGGTGCATTATTTACCAATGATAAGTTTCAAGTCAGCACAAACAAGCTAACTTTTATGGACCTGGAGTTAAAACTAAAAGATAAGAACACTCTTTTCACAAGAATCCTCAATGGACAGGTGATCATTTTAATCTTTTGTTATTTTTACTTGCCATGATTCAGTAAGTGTTACTGAGGAAGCGATAGCTCACTTAGTAGTTAACTGTCCACATCAGTTTGGTGCTGTGTGCTATGATAGTTCACTAGAAGCTTGCACAGGGCTTTTAAAATTACTTTTGCTTAAGAAATAATCAAAGCAAGAACCTTAACTTTTTTGTTGCTTTTAAAGTGGTAGAGGGTGACTTATCTCTTGCTTTACTTATGCTTTACTATATTTATGTGATCAGGTATAAACTAAAAGAAACTTCTTGTAGGTAACTTCCTATTTGCATTAGGACAGTGTTGAAATTAACTCATTACTTAAGTAAAGATGTTTTATATATTCACTGGCATAAAACATAATTTACCCATAATGCCATATTTTTCACCATTTTAAATTTAACTTGACATCCATATTTCTGTGCTCAACTATAAACCTGAAGTTTCTGTTTATTCTGTGAAATTGATGTCGCATCTACTAAAACCCTTCACAGGAGCAACGAATGAAAATAGACAGAGAATTTGCTTTGTGGCTCAAAGACTGTCATGAAAAATACGACAAACAGATAAAATTCGTACTTTTTAAAGGATCGTGTGCTCGTACTGATTTGCCATCGAAAAGAATGCAGAGCCCTTGGGCTACCTATGCTTCAATAGAGTGGGATGGGAAAACGTACAAATCTGGGCAGTTGGTAAGTTAATTGCTTGTTAATAGATGCATGTTGTAGAATATATACTGTACATAGAGTAAGTACTGTATTTTTTGTTAGACTTGTCAAACCTCGCCTTGGGCTTCTCTTCTTCAGACTAAATGATCCCAGTTCTTCCGACCTTTCCTCAAAATCATGTTTCCTAGATGCCTAATCATTTTTGTTGCTGTCTCCTGGACCCTTTTGTCCAAATCTGTCTTAAAGTTCAGCACCCAAGCAGGGCACAGTCTCCAGGTGAGGCCTTACCAGTGCTGAATAGAATGGAAGAATCACTTTCCATGACTTGCAAATAACGCTTCTGTTAATACAACCCAGTCTACTGTTGGCCTTTTTTGCGACAAGAACACAGTGTTGACTTATTTATCCAGCAGACCCCCTACATCCTCCAGAGCCTGTTTTGCAATACTAGTTTTTTGCAGTCTAGTTGTGTGTATACTTGTTTCACTCTAAGTGCTGGGCTGTTGTCTCAAATGTAATACCTTAGCTCACTGATAAAAATGTCATTAGAGAGAATATAGAACATCTTTCTGAAATCAGACTGTCATATCCACTACTTTCTCCCTGTCCTCTTATGACAAGGTGATAGGCTTTGTGGACATCAGGTTGTTTTTTGAAAAATCCACGTTGGCTGTTCTTGATGATCTTGCTCTCCTCTAGGTGCTTAGAACTGGTGTCTTTGACCTGCTTGCTCCATAATCTGACCAGCTTCTAATGCCCAGATCTTCCTCCATTCCTTTCTTAAAGATGAGTGCTGTACTAACTCTTTTCTAATCCATTTAAAATCTCACTCAGCCTCTCAATTGTAAAGCCATTGGCTATTCTTTTTATCTCAGCCAGTTCCTTGATGGTTTTTTCTTCTTCCCCAAGAATGACACTCATCCAGTCCTAGAAAATATATAGCTTCTCAAGTAATCTCTAAATTGTATTTTTGCTGCTCTAAGGTGATTCTCTCTCCTCCATCCTGACTGCCAACTATGTTCATTACCTTATCACCTGAAAATAACACCGTTAAGGTTGCAAAGTCAGCTTATTTTGGATTGTAATATTTTAAAGGGTTGGGTTTTTTTTAGTTACTAGACTTTTTCTGTAAGGTACAGGGTCAGAAAATTTAGCCAATGAAGGAATCTTTTGTTGTGAAAATATCAATTTTGTGGTGTAATGTAATAAGTTATTAGAAGCAAGACATGAGAGGCAATAGTGTCTCTTTGTTCAGTACTGATTAGGCCTCATGTGCAGTTTGAGGCGTCACATTTTAAAATGGACATGTAGAAGTTAGGGTCCAGAGGTGGCTAACAAAAACGGTAAAGGGCTTGGAAGGCAAGCATACAAGGAGAAGTTGAAGGAAATAGGCACGTTCAACTGGTGGAAAAGGTGACCTAAGGGGGACATGATAGCAGTCTTCAAATATCTGAAGGGCTTCCATAAAGAAGAAGGGGTCCACCTTTTCTCTTGATGCAGAAAGCAAGATATGGACCAATGGACTGAAGTTGCAGGAATGTAAGTTTAAATTGGCTATCAGGAAAAACTGATGAGACCAAGAAAGAATTTTTTCTTTTGCTGTTGCTTGTTGCTACAAGTCAGACCTCTGTTTTTTCCTCAGAAGCATTTGGTGTTGGCTGCAGCCCAGGCAGAGGATTTTGACTGGGGTGTGCTGCTGCTGGGACTAAACTACCAGAGGCTTATGGCTATAGGGACTTGCTAGTGCATATTTTATCAACTCTTGCAGCAGCAGGACGCTGACCTCCATTGCCTCCTGCTTCATGTATGGCAGGTTAGGCAGCTATACCTTGTCATTGCAACAAGGTCTTAGTAATAGGTTAGCCATGGATTTGTATGGGATGATGTCTTAGACTGAACTCCTGGGTCCAGCAGATTCCCCACGCTTGAGCAAAGGACGTACTTACGGTTGTTTTCACCCTTGCAAAGCTTTATTTAAGGATACTTGCAGAGGCAGGCGATAGAACAGAGCGGAGAGGACGGTCATCTCACCTCGGCCTTAAGCAGCAGCCACCACCCCGCATGGTTCCCCTGGCCCCCAAGTGTTCCGATCCCAGGGATGCGATAGCCTGTGCCGGGGCTCTGCGCCAGTCAGAACTCTTGCCAGAGTGGAGGAACCCATAGCAATCCAAGAATATACATCTTACATAGTCTGAAGTAAACAACGTTATCTCACCTAGGAAAATGGGATGAGTCGTGATCCAACGCACCTGGTGCTTACCACATTCCACTGTATCACAACATTCCACTATCTAGGTTCATGGCTCAGTCACACTCGCAGAGCAGGAGGCTATGTGCCGCTTCACCGGCTTCCTATGAAATCAGCATGCAAAACTTTTGCTATTAGTACAGTGTGCAAAACTCTTCCTTTTAGCAAAGTTCTTACTGTTACAGATCACTTGGACAGGGATAATTTTGCCACAGGCAGGGGTTTGACTAAGTGATCTCTGGAGACCCCTATAGTCCTGTTTTCTTATGATTCTATAGGCAAGAACAATCTCTTCACCTATTTATCACTATCTGTTTTCTTCAATTATTTTCTCTGGGGAAGGAATTAACTTTGTTAAAAAAAATTGAGGTGGGTAGTAACAACTAACATGGCACAAATGTGTCAGTTTCAAATCAGGTTTGTTTCTTTCAATTTCCATATGATTAAAAATTATTCATTTTTTGTATTTTAGAGGAAGTGTCCCTTTAACCTTTAGATTAAAATAGGCAGTTTTTAGGTCAAGCAGTTTCTTCTACCCAGAGTTTTATAAGATGGATAATTTAGGCTTTATAATTGAACCTGGTTACAGACTTAATATAGGCAGACTAAATCTGTGGTTTGTCTTCACAGAAGTTGTGAGGCATTCCCCAGTTACCTAAGCATTTAAGAACTGCCATTTACTGAGTCAGACCATAGGTCTGTATTAACCCAGTATTCTGTGCGATGTGGCAGAGAGTGGATGTAAAGTGGAAAGATGAACAAGGCATACCTACCCTCTGCTCCTCTCTCACTGCAGCTTCTAGCATTGAGAAACTTTCTCTACCGGAGACCAAACTATGTAAACTTTGAGTCATGCACTTGCACAAAATAATGAGTGTCTGTATTTATAAAGGTTTTTTTAGTGTTCATATAATGAGAGTAATGGTTAATGTTAATGCATCTGTTTTCAATATGTAATTTTTTTTATGGTCAAACCATATTTGTCAAGTCATTCAATCAAAGCTGCTTCTAATTACTCAACTGTCTTCTCTTTTAGGTGAAAACAATTAAAACTCTCCCAATATTCTATGGAAGTATCATTAAATTTTTTCTGTATGGAGATCATGATGGTGATGTGTATGCTACTGGAGGGGAAGTTGAAATATCTCTAGTAAGTCAACCATAACAGCAGATGCTAATAATTCTGAAACATACTACATTTTGCATTTAGATCCTAGTATTAAATTTTTTAAAAAGAATTTTAGTGCTAAAAATGTATTCTTTTCTCATACTAGATTAAGCAGGTCCACTTATAATAAGACCTAGTTCAATGGGGGCCATCCCCTTTGGCAGGTGTAGCAAAAACTATCCCTGCACCCTGCCATCCCAACCCCCTTCTTTACATGGATTGCTGCCCAGCTTTCTGTTCCCCTCCCTGTGACTGCTTTCTCCATCCTGGCCTGTGCTCTTTGCCTGATTTGATGCTCTGCTTTCTACTCCCTGCTCTGTCTGCCATGGTGCCGCCTGTTCCCTCCCAATCTGCGATGTGCCGCATGCAGAGACTCCCCATGCCATTTGTGGCATTCATACCATAGGTTGGCCACCCTGATCTAGTTCATTTATATTTGTACTGTATTGCAATATTATGCTTAAGCTCATTAACACATTTTTTGGATTTTGTACATTTAAATTTTCAACGCTAGCTTTGCATGATTAGGTACATGTAAAATATTTTCAATTAATCTCTCCACTGTGCTTTATAGTTTAAGTGTAAGGGAGTTTGAAAGGTGCTGGTATATCACTTTTTCTGGAGGAAAATTGCAATGTATTTTGAACACAAAGAAATAAGGTCTACTTTTTACTTTAAAAACAGAGAAGTTGAAGGTTATAAGTTGAAGGCTATAAGAAGTATTCACTTTGTGTGCCTGTGTGCAAAACCTTGGAAACCTATGAAGTTCTCTTTGTGGAGTCTCCACTGTACTACTTGATTTAAATGGAACAGAACTCCCAAAATCATTGAGTTGCCACCAAAGCAATTATATTGTATTAACAGGTCAGCTTTCAAATATTTGGCTACCTAGCTGTTTTTTCTCCAAGAGGTTGGCAATCAGGATGATGATATGTGTAGCAAATACAAAACCTTTCCCTTTCTACAGGTAGGGGACATCAGTGCATAGATCCTACAGAGCTAATTTGTTATATCCCGGACTGAATAAAGTGACAGTGTGTTGTTGTTTAGCTCAGGATGGAACTATTGCAGACATGTTAGTACTCCTAATTAAATAGTACATGTTTAATATGATGAAATTCTGACACTGAATTGTGGTAACTATAAGGGCAGTAGCAATACAACACATATATTTCATAATTATTGAACTGCTGAATAGTCGGAAGTAGCTGCATAATACCACAGTGCTCGAGTTTTTAGCATAATATAACTTATGCAGTCAACACACAGACCTATTCAGCATCTTGTATTAAAGTTCTATCTAATTAGTCTTTGATGTAAAAGCAACATTTCTACTGATAACTGGATTTTGAATTTATTTAGGAACCTCAAGCGTTATATGGTGAGAAAAGAATTATTCCAATCTCCAAACTTGACCGAACAGTTTCTGACAAATCGGTTAAAAAATACATAGAAGATGAAATGGCAAGGTAATATCTAAAAAATAATGAAGAGCTTTTACTTGTTAAAACCTTACTACAAGTTTTTGTACTTCAGAAATTGTTACATTTGTAAACTGCATCTCAGAGTTTTACTTCCTATTTCAAGTCCTGACTATCAGTTGTTCAGTAGAAACAAAAATTCTGAACTTCACATAATCTTAAAGGAGGGAATAGTTTTCAAAAACTTTTTTTCTAATAATAGGTTATGTATAAACTTTGCCTGTATTCTACTAAAAATAAATTGTGCCATTTTTTTAACAGAAAAACTAATCATCAGAGGGTGGGGTTTTTTGGGGTTTTTAGGCTTCCTGATCGATTGTCAGTAACATGGCCTGAAGGAGATGCTTTGTTACCAAATGAGACAAAGCTTGCTGGTACTCCAATAGGTATGATTTTTCTTTCCAGCCACTATCTTTATTTAATTTTTAATTCATTTTTTACACATTGCCATATATTTTAATAGAAAGTCTTGGGAACAAACAGTTCCCAAGCCAAACAGTTTCTAAAGTCAGTCTCTTCTCTGTCTTCATCTTGTAAATAGGAGCATTAAGAATTGAAATCCTGAATAAGAAAGGAGAGGCAATGCAAAAACTTCCCGGTACAAGCCATGGCGGGTCAAAGAAACTGCTTGTTGAACTTAAAGTTATTTTACACAGTAAGTACATAAGAGTAAAATATTATTTTTCCTTGTTTCAGTAAAATGTATCTAATATGTTTTAGAATTTGATACTTCCTGATAAATTTAAGATCAAATACTAAATTTTGTCAGAACTCGTAGTTCTCCAAAATTGGGAATGTATACAGAAGGAAATGACAGCAACCACTATGCCAAATGATTAATGTCCTTCCACTCTAATATCTTTAGAAGCTGTTTATACCATAGAATCATAAAAAATTAGGGTTGGAGGGGTCCCTAGCTACATTATTCCAGCCAGGGCTTTTTCAAGCCATACCTTAAAAACCTCCAAAGATGAAGCTTCTACCACCTCCTCTAGCTAACATATTCCAGTGCTTCACCACTTCATAGAGAGAGAGTGTTTTCCTGCTATCTAACCTAAACTTCACTTGCTTCAAATTTGAGACCATTGCTCTTTGTTCTGTCATCTGTCACCACTGAGTCTAGCTCCATCCTCTTTGGAACCACCCTTCAGGTAATTTAAAGGCTGCTATTAAATCCCCTGTGCGGTTTTTTCTTCTGCAGACTAGATAAGCCCAGTTCCCTGAGCCTCTCCTCAGAACCCTCACCATTTTTGTTGCCCTCCGCTGGACTCTCCAACTTGTTCACATCCTTCTATAGTGCAGGGACCAGACCTGGATGCAGTACTCCAGATGTGGCCTCACCAGTGCAGAATAGAAAGGAAGAATTACTTTCCTTGCTATGTTGGCAACGCTCCTATAAATGCAGTCCAGTGTGCTGTTAGCCTTCTTGGAAATAAGGACACACTGTTGACTCATATCCAGCTTAGTTTCATAGTGCTTAGGGTCAGAAGGGATCTAAACAGGTCATCAGGTCCAACCCCCTGCCCCGAACAGAAACAAGTGCTGGGGTTATAACACCCCAGCCAAATATCTATGCAGCCTCCTCTTGAAGACCCCCAAGGTAGGAGAGAGCACCGCCTCCCGTGGGAGTCCATTTCAGAGCCTGGCAACCCTAACCATAAAGTAATGCCTCCTGATGTCCAGCCTGAACCTTCTCTCTAACAATTTGTAGCCGTTATTCCTAGTAACCCACCCCAGTGGTGCCCGGGGGAACAGAGCCTCACCCAATTTCTGCTGGTCCCTCCTGGTGAGTTTGTAAACGGCCACCAGGTCCCCTCTCAGCCTTCTCTTGTGGAGGCTGAATAGATTCAGGCCCTTCAGCCTCTCTTCGTAGTGCCTGACCTACTGTCCCTTGACCATGCGGGTGGTCCTCCTCTGGACCCTCTCAAAGCTAGCTGCATCCCTCTTAAAATGCGGTGCCCAGACCTGGAGGCAGTACTCCAACTACAGCCTGACCAACACTGTGTAGAGGGGAAGGATCATGTCCCTGGACCTGCTTATGATGCATCTGTAGAAGTACAACAAGGTGCAGTTAGTCTTATCGACTGCTTTGTTGCATTGGTGGCTCATATTCATCCTGGAGTCAACAGTGACTCCAAGATCTCTTTCTTGTCAGAACAATGGCAGAAAGGTGCTTCCCAGCCTATAGGTGTATTGCTGGTTCCTTCTCCCTAGATGCAGCACCTTGCACTTGTTTGCATTGAATTCCATCCTATTCTCATCCACCCGCCTCTAATCTGTCTAGATCTAGCTCCCCTCCAGCATGCCCACCTCGCCCCACATCTTGGTATCATCAGCGAATTTGGACAGTATGCTTTCCATACTCGCATGCAGATTGCTGGTAAATTTGTTGAACAGTACAGGCCCCAGGACCAAGCCCCAGGGACTCCACTGCCCGCATCCCTCCAGGTTGAAACCTTACTACAAGTTTTTGTACTTTAGAAATTGTTACATTTGTAAAATGTAGCTAACCACTCTCTGGGTGCAACCATCTAAGCCAATTTGCCATCCATCTGACTGTGTAGGCATTAATGCTGCAGTCACCTAGTGTTTTTTTTTAAGGGAATGTGGTGAGAAATTGTGTCAAAGGCCTTCTTAAAGACCAGAAAGATGACATCCACCTCAATACCCTTGTCCAGGGACTTTGTGTTCTGATCATAGAAGGAAACCAGGTTAGTTAAGCAGGATCTGCCCTCAGTGAATTCATGTTGGTTGCCCCTGAACATTACCTCCCCTCCTGGGACCTTGCAGGTGTGTTCCTTGATAATTTTCTCAAAGGTCTTCCCAAGGACCAAGATAAGACTGACTGGCCTGTAATTGCCAGGGTCCTCCTTTCTACCCTTCTTGTAAATGGGGACCACATTGGCCCTTTTCCAGTCCTTTGGTACCTGGCCAGAGCCCCATGAGCACTTATAAAGCCTTGCCATGGGCCCTGCTACGACCCCTGCCAATTCCCTCAGCGCCCTTGGGTGTAGAGCATCTGGACCTGCTGATTTTAAACACATCCAGCCCCTCCTAAAGTTCCCTAACTAGGTCATCCCTGATCTTAGACATGGTGTGCCTCCCCTGGATCTGTCCATAATCCTAGTTGGGGAGTTGTCCCAGTCTCTGCTCAGAAATATGAAGGCAAAGAGTTCATTAAAGAAGTCAGCTTTTCCTTTTGCTGCAATCATCAGATTGCCAAGCCTGTCCTGTAGGGGTCCCGCATTACCTGGTGCTGCCTTCTTACTCCCTATGTATATGAAAAAGGACTTTTTGTTATCCCTAATTCTGGTCGCTAGCCCTAGCTCCATCTCTCCCTTGGCCGTCCTAACAGCTTCCCTGCAGTCACAAGCAACGGAGGTGTAATCCTCCTTGGTGATTTGCCCCTTGCTTCCACTGCTTGTACGCTTCCTTTTTTGCCCTCAAACATTCTTGGATGCCTTTGCTGAGCCATGGGGGCTCTTTAGCACTCCTGCCCCCCTTGGTATGCATTGGGACTGACTTTGAGCTCAGAGGATTGTCTCCTTGAGGAACAACCACCCGTCTTGGACTCTCCTTTCATTGGAGCTCCGAGACCTCAATAGCTCTCCTACTAATCTTTTAGCTCATTGAAGTCGGCCCTCCTGAAGTCAAGGACCTTTGCCTTACTGCTTACTTTCATCACCCTGCGCTGGGTAGTAAATTCCAGCAGGCAATGATCACTGTTGCCCAGGTGGTTGAGTACCTGCAGACCCTTTACCCCCAGATCTTTTTCTGAAGAGCTGCTGCTTAGCCATTTGGTCCAAGCCTATACTGGTGCATGGGATTCTTCAGTCCTAAATGCAGGAATTTGTACTTGTCCTTGTTGAACCTCATGAGATTCCTTTTGGCCCTATCTTCCAAGTTGCCTAAGCTCTGAATTCTTGCTCTATCCTCCAGCATATATACTACTCCTCCCCTCACTTGCTCCAGCTTGGTGTCATCCATGAACTTGCTGAGGGTGCACTCTGTGCTATCTTCCAGAACATTAATGAAGATATTGAACAAAACTGGCCCCAGGACCAACTGCTTGGGCATGCCACTTGATACTGGGTGCCAGCTAGACTCATTGATCCTGTCAGTCCAGCCAGCTTTCTATCCACCTTACAGTCCATTCATCCAATCCATACTTCCACAACTTGCTTGCAAACATGCTGTGAGAGACTGTATCAAAAGCCTTGTTAAAGTCAAGGTACATCACATCCACTGCTTTCCCCACATTCACAAAACCAGTTATCTTATCATAGAAGGCAGTCAAGTTGATCAGGCATGATTTGCCCTTGGTGAATCCATGCTGACTATTCACCTTCTCCAAGTAGTTAAAAATGGATTTCTTGTTGACCTGCTCCACAAACTTTCCAGGGACAGAGCTGAGGCTGTGACTAGTCTGTAGTTCCCTGAATCCTCCTTTCCTTTCTTAAAGATGAGGTAGGCAACTCCTTTCTTCTTATCAGAAGTAGGCAACTCCAGTACACATGCCAGTGTGGAATGCTAAGGCATTTCGCTTGATACTTGCACCTCGGGGAAGGGGCCAGGGCTGTGCTGCCACAACAAGGATCAGGCCCTTCATGGCTCCCCCTGCCATCCACTTCTAGCACACCAACATCTTACAAGTCAAGCTTGCACATGTTTTTGGCACCCAAAAATGTTGCTGACCCCTGCTTTATATTTATATAACATCTGTTAGATTGGGCACCCTGAATTACTGGAAATTTTTTTACTTTAATCTCTGTTACACTTGGAACCCGTATATATGGAATGGAGGTGATTACTCTCTTATCACCATCTTGATGCTTGGACAGTTTAATTTATCATTGTAATGCCCTTGCGTACTATAGCAGTATGTGCCATAAAAAAAAAAAAGAAGAAAATAATAATATATCTTCAGAGAATGATTTAAGTAATATTTAGGTAGGCATACTGTCCATCCTCTGCACTGAATGAAGCAGGAGTGCTATGGGAAAACCAATATGTGATCATGTAATTAAAATCTGTATCATTTGCATAATCACAAGGCAGCCAACCTGAGGTTACACAGAAAACTTGGTGCTTACTAACTTCTGGTGCTTAGCTGTGCAGCAGAAATTAAGTTACTTTTTACATATTCTTTTTGTAATATGTCATCTTCAGAGAATTAAATATAATTTCTGTTGGGGCCTAATGTATACTCAGTACTTGTTGATGTTCTATAAGGCCAAGAGTCTTTTGCATTTAGGGAGTTCCACTACCTTCAGAATAAGGAGTTAGCATCTTTATATGGTGATGACTCCTAAATATAATTACAGGTAAGGAGATTTCCATTTTGCTGCACACTTTTCTGTTCATAACAGGTAATTTAATAGATTTCATAGACGTTAGGGCTGGAAGGGACCTTGGAAGATTGAGTCCAGCCCCCTACCCCAGGGGTAGGAAGTCAGCTGGGGTCAGAGGATCCCAGCAAGATATGTCCAAATGTCTCTTAAAGGAGTCCAGAGTAGGTGCTTACACCACCTCTGGTGGCAGTCTGTTCTGGGCCTTGGAACTCCAGCCTGAGACGGTCTCAGAGGAGTTTGTGATCATTTGATCTTGTCATCCCTTGGGGTGCTCTGGTGAACAGGTGTTCCCCCAGATCCTGATGTACACCCCTTATATACTTATAGGCAGCCACCAGGTCCCCCCGAGCCTGCACTTCTCCAGGCTGAAGACTCCCATGGCTCTCAGCACCTCATCATAAGGCCTGTTCTCTTGCCCTCTGATCATGCATGTGGCTCTCCTCTGGACTCTCTTAAGCTTCTTCACATTCTTTTAAATTGTGGAGCCCAGAATTGAATGCAGTACTCCAGCTGTGGCCTCACCAAGGCCCTCACCTGGGAGTTGCTTGAGAAGCATCTGTGGATGCAAGCCAGAGTTTTGCTCTCTTTACCAGCTGTGACATCACATTGGTGGCTCATATTCATCTTGTGGTTAATCATGACCCCCAAGTCCCTTTTGGCCGTGGTGCTAGCAAGTGTAGCACTACCGAGCCTGTAAGCATGCTGCAGGTTTTTCTTCCCAAGGTGGAGTACCTTGCATTTTTCAGTGTTGAATGCCATCAGGTTTTCGTCCCCCCACTTTCTGAGCCAGTCAGGGTCAACCTGGATCATCATCCTGTCCTTGGGTGTGGACACTTTACCCCAAAGCTTAGTGTCATAGGTGAACTTGGCCAGTCCTCTTCTGATACCAGTGTCCACATCATTAATGAACATGTTAAAGCGTATAGGCCAAAGGACAGAACCTTGGGGGCCCCACTGGTCATGGTACACCATAATGATTGACTTCCGTCAACTACTATGCTCTGGGTCCGGCCTCGGAGTCAGTTCCCCAGCCATCAGACTGATGTAGCCAAGGCCACAGTTGGCCAGGTTTTCAGTGAGGTGATCATGGGATACCAGATTGAAGCCTTTTTTTAAAATCAAGTTGTATGATGTCAGTCTCTTCTCCCTTGTCCAGGTGATATGTCACCTGGTCATAGAAGGAGATGACATTGGTCAGGCAAGACCTACCAGCAACAAACCTGTGCTGGCTATCCCTCAGCATGTTGCCATCAGCCAGTTTGTCAAGAATGGTTTCTTTGATAATTTTTTTCTAAGATCTTCACCGGGATAGAGGTCAGGCTGATGGGCCTGCAGTTCCCCTGCTCTACTTTCCTCCTTTTCTTGAAGATAGGCACCACATTGGCCTTCTTCCAATCTTCCGGCACTGCCTGAGTGCCACGAGTTCTCAAAGATCTGTGTCAGTGGCTGAGCTTTGTTTGCCAGCTCCTTAAGTACTCTGGGTATAAACTGTGTGGGCCAGCTGACTTGAAGGCCTCTGAAGGTGTTTCTTCACATGGTCTACATTGATGAAGGGTAACAATTCTCCCTCACCCTGGCCATCCCATACTATATTGAGCAGGACCGTCCCTTGAAGCTGGTGAATAACCAACGCGCGAAAAACCATTAAGCAAATTGGCTCTTTCCTGGGTGTCGGTTGTCAGTTGTCCCATATGGTTTAGCAGGCATCCGATATTTCCCTTGCTTTTCCTCCGGCTCCCCACATACCTGAAAAAGGACTTTGTATTGCCCTTGATACATGTAGCCAGTTGTAGTTCAGTCACAGTGTTGGCTTTCCTGGTTTGTTCCCTACAGGTCCAGACCAGTGTAGAATACTCCTCCTTTTGAGGTGGATCCAGTCTTCCATCCTTTATAGGCCTTTCTTTTTAGATGCAGGAGGTCCACTAGTTCCCTGCAGAGCCAAGAGGGCTGCTGTGCCCTTTTGCTGTTTTTCCTCCAAGACGGGGTAGACATTGTTTGTGCTTCCAGGATCGCTTCCTTGGGAGCAATCACTCATCCTGAATTCCCCTCCCCTTTGGGTCATGGTCCCTTAGGGCCTCACCAGCAAGCCTCCTGGGCTTGTCGAAGTCAGCTTTCCTGAAGTCGAGGATTTCTGCATTGCTGACTTGCCAACTTTACAGCAAATGGTAAAGGTGATCAGCTCATGGTTGGTGTCTGCCAGCTTCCCTTTGATCGTTAGGTCACTGATTAAGCCATCTCCCATTGCCAGTACCACATCGAGCAGCGCTTTGCCTCTTATTGGTCCATAGATTTCTTGAGTCAGAGCTTATCCATGCACATGAGGAAGCTTTGTGACTGTTTGGATTTGACTAAGTGCTCTTCCCATGAGATGTCTGGGTAGTTGAAATCTTCCATGACAGCTGTGCAACAGGAGCATGCAGCCTGAGCTACTTCCCTGGCGAATTCCTGGTCAAGCTCTTGATCCTGGTTTGGAGGTCTGTAGTCGACTCCCACCATTGTGTCCTCTGTGCCATGTTCACCACGGATTTTAACTGTGTAGTAGTCCATCCTGGGTGCCAATGTTGGCTTGCAGGGACGCATAGCTTTCATTGACATAAGAGAGCTACAACTCTGCCCCTCGTGTCCATGTGACCTCTCCTGTACAAGGTATAGCTGTCTATATCTGTCACCCAGTCATAGGTGGAGTCCCACCAGGTCTCCACTGTCCGTATGAGATCGTAGTCATTCTTGTTTAGCAGGAGGACCAGTTCCTTTTGTTTATTCCCCAAGCTCCTGATATGTGTGTACAGGCATGTAAGTGTCCCATTGGGGGCTTTTGCCTTCCCTTCAGATGATTCTGGGGTTGGGGTAGGGGTGGGTCCCCTTAAGTGCCTTAGCCTGCTGGATTTGCAAAAGTTGCCCAGTGGACTTGCTGTGGTGGTAGTCCCCCCATCCTATGGCAGGCTTAGTTTAAAGCCCAGTCAAGCAGGTCAGCCAGTCTAGCTGAGAAGAGCCTCTTCCCCAGCACAGTGAGGTGGAGGCAGTCTCTTCCCAGCAGATCACTGCTTCTCTCACCAAAGAGCGGACTGTGATCATGAAAGCTGAAGCCTTCACGATGACACCAGCGCTACAGTCTTTGGTTAATTACCTTGATCCTCCTCTCCCTCCTCAGCCCATAACCCAAAATAGGGAGGATCGAGGAAAATACCATCTGTGACCCCAACCCCTTAAGCCCCGCTCCCAAAGCCCTGTAGCGTCTCATGACCCAGCTGAGTGAATTTATAGTTCAACAATCCACTGGTGTGGCTAGGGCCACAACACCGTATCAGGTTACCAATAATTTTGCCTCTAGCAGCAAAAGAAATTGTCTTTTTCTTCTGACTGTTTTGTTTTAAAACGTGGATTGTTATTCATTTTCATTTAATGGTAACTTCATTCCAATTTTTGACTTTCGTTTTCTCCTTAGTTGAGGAATAGGTAGATTATTGTAGCTTTAGCAGTCTGGTTCTTTTATCACAGTTCCTCTGTAAGCAGGCTTCCTGTATGTCTCACCACAGCCATGGAGAAGTCCAGTAAGTAACTAATCAAGTCTAAAGGGAGTGTTCCAGGAGTGTTCAGTTATCTGTTTCCTGCTACCATAAGATACCACGCTTCATTTTTTCAGGGCATGAGGCTTTGTATTGAACCTGGTGCTCCAATCTTTCTAATGCTAGAGTCTGAGTAATTAAAAATTAGATTGGAGGCACACAAGGAGTTAACTTTTTATATTGTTTCAGAAGCTAATTTGAAAAAAAATCAACAGTTGCATCTTTTCTTGCTGGTGTGGTTACCCTGAAGAGTTACTCAGGGCATTCTGCTCTACAGGGACTTTCTCAGTTCTCTGCATCAGACTTGAACCCTTGCTCATGCTGCAGCCTATCTTGCTAAGCCTATTATTTCTGTGGATTCAATATAACTGTGCAGTAGGAACTCTGCCTTTTTTGATTCTGAGCCTGTGCACCTCACTCTGTCAGAGAAAGACCTGAGAGTGTGAAAGGTAAGAAGGGGCAGGTCTCTCTCCACTCATCTCTCTCTACATAGGCTAAAATGAGAGGTACAAATGACTCCATTTCCCACTCAGTCACATGATCGTGGGATTACATGAGTGAATGAATTCTCTTCCCACGTCTTAAATGGCTCCATTTAATGGAATATAGTTGCATGTACTAAAATACTCAAAAAGGTGCTGTCCAGTTTGGAGAGGTTTTTTAAGGTACCAAACTATTTAGCAGACTAGTTCCACAATTTCCATATTTGATTTATAATCCCTGGGGTTGTTATTTTTTATTTTGAGCCTTAAACAGGTGAGAATCACTAGGTTACAAGAAGGCCATGTTAGGAATCATGAACATCCTCCTTCCAAAAACATATCTCAGCATGGATGCATCCAAGGTTTTTTCTGGAAACTTTAGAAAAAATAACAGCTGAGAGTTCATAGAAGGTTCAACCCTCGCTGTCCAACCAGTTTGAATTTGTCAATGCTAACATCAAGTACATCAAAAAGTAATTCCCCTTTTAGAGAGAGAAATCTAGAGAAGACGTTCCAAAGAAACACTTTCTGCCCAGACCAGCAAAAGATTTTAGCTTTGAATATGACATCTCACAGTTTCTGTTCAAAAGACTTCCTCTTAGTTTACTAAATCAGAGGTCAGAAGATATTTGACTTAAATATGGGACATGTTTTCCAGTGGTCTTAATGCTGGCAGTTGATTGTTAGAGTTTTAACTAACTAATAACTTAAGAATAAGAATAGTGTGCATGACAGCTATGCACCAGGAGCATGCAGCCTGAGCTAGTTCCCTGGTGAATTCCTGGTCCAGCTCTTGATCCTGGCTTGGAGGTCTGCCAGCATTAAGACCAGATTCTTTCTACATCCTTAGTAAAGATGTGCAAAGAGGTCTGTGCATCTTTGCCATCTCCCGAGTTTGGAATTTCAGACTATTTTCAGAAATTATTTTAGAGGATCTAGAACCACTTGTTTGCTGCAATGCAAAATCAGCTGTTCTTTCCTAGTCACCTGTTTCTTGTTGGCAGGTAAGTACAGAAGTGCATTGTCTTTCAAATTGTCATCTGTAACATACAGTTTTTCAAAAGCTCAGAAAATGCAACTTTTTAGATCTGTATAATAGGCCTGATGGTGTGTCCTGAAGGTTGGATATAGGAAGAGCCATACAGGATCAGATAATTTTTTCCATCTAGTCACACTTAAATCCCACTGTTGTAGTTCAGTGGTAGAATATTTGTCTGCCATTCAGGAGACCTGGGTTCAGTTCCTGGGCAAGTACATAATTACAACCACTGAGGCATCAAACGTCTAGACTCGGATATCTCTTTGGATTCTGTTTCAATGGTGTAAATGGGGAATGAAAGGTCTGAGCAGCCTCCGATCCTCTATATTCTTGCTTAGGCATATATGTCAGAGGTCTTGATGACCTCTCATACGTACACCATGATCCAGAAAGATTGACAATTGTAACAAATTTAAATGGTTTTCTAAAAAAAAGACTTTAATATGGAATGTGTTTTCCAGTGGTCTTAATGCTGGCAGTTGATTGTTAGTGTTTTAATAGCTTCTTTCTTCTGGTGGTTTGAGGTGAAGGACTGAGTCATCATACCTTATTTCACAACAAGAACATTAAATAGGCTCTCTAAATTTTACAAGTGAGAGGCATACATTTTTTTGCCAACCAATGAGAGAGGGAAGTAGAAGTCAAGAATTTTTTAGTGCCCCCATCACAAAGAGATAATTAAAATTTAACGATAAATGTTAGTGGCCTAACGTACTCCAGATGCAGTCTTGGTTCTGAAGAGTTGCTTTCTTCCATTCGGATTTCTTTTGTTCTTAGAGTAATTGGTTTGTATTATTCCTTTGCTTCCAATAAGAGAGCATATCTCCCCAGTACTATTTGCGTTGTACAGGTCGGCTGGAGTTGCAGAGAGGCAACAACTTGTCAGAAATGCTTGATATTTCAGGTGTTGATTACATACTGCATTTGGGCAGTCCAAATAAAAGCAGCAATGTGGTAATACTTCCCAACAAGAAAGTCTGATCTTCATTGAGAGAAACTGTTTTATACTAACTGTTTAAGAAAAAGTAACTATTGGAATTTTAATGTTAGAACTCATATAAGTATAACTGAACAAGTAGATTTTGGATATAGCCACATCTAGCAGGCTAATGAAGAAATGCATGTAATTTGGTACAAGAACAGATGAATAAACATACAGTGGTAACATTTAATGTTCACATTTTAAATGGGCTGAATCATGTAATGTTACATCTTGCCAGAAGGTTTGGTTTGGTTTTGTTTTTCAGTAGAAGCGTTCCACAATGTACTCAGTATGTATGTATTAAGCAATCAGATATCCCATTAAAAACCCCCATAAAAACAGTATTGGGCAAAAGAAGAATAGATTCTTCCCTCCCCTCCCCCCCCATCATATTTTTGGTTGATTTTTATGGTTATTTTCCCCTCAAATTATAATTTACTAAGAACCTAGCTCTCAGTAAGTTACTTTTTGATAAGTGTGATTTGAATCTAAACACCTGTCTCTCCCTTTAAAAATGATGTGCGCGTATTTAGTAAGTATTATTTATTGCAATAACAATAACAATGTGTTACTAAATCTAAGTTTATATAGCTAAATTGCCTTTTTTCTATTTAAGCTTCAAGTGGCAATAAGGAAATTATTTCACATATCAGTCAACATGGAGGAAAATGGCCTTACTGGTTTAAAAAAATGGGTGAGTTGGCTTTAAAATAGTACCTACAATTTATTAACGGTTTTATATTTTTTTCTTTTAATTTCATTTGTATCTGATTCTATGCAGAAAATATTCACAAACTTGGAAGCTACACTCTGAAACTGCAAGTGGTAGTGAATGAAAGTAATGCAGGCACTTATGCAGGAAGGCCTCTACCATCTAAAATGTTTAAGTTTACTATTGTAGGTAAGAATTCAATTTATATTAGTATTCCTGAATTGGATGCTTCATGAATGCTAAACTCTTATTTCTGATTCATCATATTTAAAGATATGTAGTCCTAAGACCAGCTGCAAAATAAATTCTATTTTGGTTAAAGAAAATAGAGTCAGTACTTTTTATAGTGATAAAATGGGAAGTAGGACAATGGGAGGCTATCAAGTGGTAAAATGGAAAAAGATGCCTTGTATGAACAACCAAGTTTGGTGTTTTACAGCTCATGCTTCCGCCCTTATGCTTCATCCAGCCCTAAAACTCTTAAATCTATGAAAAACAAAGCTAAACCCTCATAAGCTTCTCTTGAAAATAGTTTCAACACTAAGAGTTTCCTCTTACTGTTACTAAGGATTTTTATTATAAGAATTTTTTTATATTCAGAACATCAAACATCCTTATTTTATGCTTAATTATCTACTTGCAAATCAGAAGATGTATATAACTTATATACATGTATATAATGTTTAAATGAAGCTAGACAAAATATGGAAAGAACATTTTCCACTATATTTTATCTTATTTTCCCTTCTTATAAATTCTAATGCATCCATATCTGCTCCAAAATAACAGTTACTTCGCCGTTTTTTGAGAATGTTATCTATAATACTTCTACATGGCTAATTATAACTTGGAAACTTCTTAATAATGCTTATTCTGGATCCCAAAAATTGCACAGCCAGACATACGCATAGCAGGATGTGTAAATATGGGGGTCCAAAAGAAAATTCCTCAAGATTTCATTGCATGCCAGGACTTTCAAAGCCACATCAGGAAGCAAAGCACCAGGGGTCAGTGAAGCAGGCTGCTTAGGCTTGCCCTCCAAAACGTCCACAGTTCCACCAAACTTGGTGTTATCCATGTTACTGAGCATTCACTTTTTCTTCTCGTGCAGTGATTTTTTGCAAGAAGGAAGTGTTTTTTGAGAAGGAAGAGAACACATAAAAGATGTCCATCTCTGTTCAAATAATTTTTAATCGTAATTATTTATGCATACATGGATGTCTAGAAAAAAAGCCAGCCACACTTCCCTAAAAAAATGCAGGCTGAGAATTCTGTGTTCATCCAGCCCTAAAAATGAAAAATGAACCTTAAGGCAAGGCAGAGAATGTTACGTATTCAAAACATTCCCTTCTGGGGTAATTCCACAAATTAGATGAGACCCCCCAAGAAGAATGTCTTCTATGGAAAGTTGTTCCTATAATCGGCGTAGCTATAGAAGTGTATGTTAGAAAAAGTTCCCTCTTTTCCCCCCCAAAAAACACTATATGCTGCCAGCCCAATGGCTTAATGAAAAAGAATCTAATATATACATACAGATAATACAACTGCCTTTTAAAAATATATGAATACTCCTCTCTGTCTTAGAGGGTAAGCCAGAGAAATTTTCCGTGGGTCTTTTGGATCCTCCATTTCGAGTTGGAGTACCATTTAATATTCCTTTGGATTTGCAAGATGAGTTTGGTCATACAACACAACTGACAAGTCATATTGACCCAATTCTTGAAGCGAGGTAAGTAAGCTTATCTAATTTTGTTCTCCCTTCTTTGTAACTTTATAAACAAATTATTTATGTATTTAGTTTCAGAATAGTGAACTATGTATTTTTAATGTAAATTAACCAATGTTGCTTGTTGCTGCTTTCAGATAGTCCTATAAGTGTTAGTTTCTATTCTAGTGGAAACTAAAATGCTTTGCCTATCTTTAATTCAGTTTTAATTTTTTTTTAGTGGTTTGACATTAAGGTATGAAGAAATAACAAAAGAAGAAAATTGTACCATTAAGGGTGTCACTGCTAAAGGCCTCGTAAATAATTATCAAGGCAAGGTAGGCCAGTGGATTTAAATTTGATCAATCTAATAAAATCACATGGTTATTTACATGTAAAACAGGTTTTGAATAAGGTATTTTAATTGAATGGTTACAACTATCTTGGTTAACAAACATGCTTGTTTGTTATATTGATGTCCAAATGGAGTCCATAAGTTTTTTGTTTTTTTTTAATGTGAGTTAATATTTTTGTTGAATATGGATATTTATTTTTAAATGATGTGTTACTGTATACTTATAATGTGTTTTGTATCCTTGGATTAAGACATGTTTCTTGACCTACAGCTCTTGCAGTTATGCAAGTCTTAATTTAGGGAAGACAGAAAATAGGAAATAATGCATTTAAAATGTCAGAAACTTATGGACTGTTGATGAGAAAGCAAGCATGATTGCTGGAAGAAGAGTGGTTTAAGAGAAGCAAGCTTACACATGGTCATTGAAAACAAGATATTTATTCCTAGTAATAGTTGATGACATATGGAAAGATGTAAAGCTGAAAATGTGAGGAAGGAGGAAAAAAGCCAATAGTTATAAAACATAATTGGGAGTAGAATACAAGTGACTAGAAATGTAAGTTGTTGCAAGATTGTGATTACAAGCTTGTATTTGGTGTAGAAACCTTATGAAGGCATTTGGAATGCAGATTTAAGTAGTGACAGCACAAGCAAATGAATAATATTTATGTGGTGGTTGACTAGATTAACTGTAGGGGCCTTGTAAAAGAGTGGAGAATGACAAAGCTGTAGATGAAGTTTTTAGCTAACTATGTGAATGTATAGAAGGCATGGCGGTGCGCCCCCTTATAGACTTAACTCGTTCAGAAAGGCATGAGCTTTCATCTACTACAGCTTAGTTTGTCAGATGCTAGGAATGTTATGTTGGCATAGTGTGAAAAAGTAGTCTGTAGCCTATGAACGCTTGTGCTTCTCAACAAGTTAAGTCTATAAGGGGCCACACGTTCATAGCAGGAGGCATGATGTGGAATCAGGAATCCAATCCCAATCATCTTTTCTACTTGCTGCTGCAGAGGGATCTGAAGATCATGATCCTGAGCTCCCCACCAAGTTAAAAGCCAAGTGTCAACAACAGCCTGGCATAATCCAGAACTGTCCCAGAACTGGTGCAAGCAATCAGCTGGTTGTCTGCCCCAGCCCTGGGACAGCGTGGTGAGTTCAAACTTGGGGTTTAAGGTCCATGATGGGAAAGAGCCTACATGCTGGGACCCTCTGATTAGGCCACAATTATTCTGGTAAATGTAATGTGTAGAGGAGCTGAAGGGGATAGATGTAAGGATGGAAATTTGAATTAGAGCAGGCAGGGCCATCCAGTTGGTAGCCCCTGAAGGGCTAGTACGTGGTCCTCAGTCTAACCACCATTCCTCCTCCCCATTTTTTCCTGCCACTGTAGCCAGAAGGGGGCTGGAATGCCTGAGGGGTGTGCTCAGCAAAGAAGGGAGTCTGAACTGCAGGGGAAGGTTTAATGTGGCCGTGAGAAGGGAGGCAGGTGCTGCATGCACAGCCTGGGAGAGCCAGGCTTCCTGTGTTGCATGGCGCACGCAGCTGGGAGACTGCAGGGAGCTGGGCTACTCAAGCTACGCAAGTGGCCTGGTGGGATATGTGGCCCATATGGCATATGGTCCCTGACTGCCTGGAAGTTGGACAGCTCTGAATTAGAGGCAGGTAGATAAGAAACCTTAGTCAATGAACTGTCATACAAAAGAGGTAGAAATTAAGGGTGGAAAAAGGAAAAGATGACAGACAGAAGGGAGGACTATGAGGAATATGTATTTTGTAAATGTAATATGGTTTAATCCCCTTACTTTGTAACATACATCGTTAACATGTTACGTTTTGCTGTGCACAACTGCTTTAGACTGCAAGAAAATAATACATTTATCATTTTTTCCACTTAATTTTATTTTGGATTTCTCTTTGTTCATAAACTGAAATCTAGGAGCGTATGACCGTTATTTGGGCTATGTCAAGTTTCTATTATTTGGTCAATATGAGTGTTTGAAAGTAAACCTCTAGGTATGGTGTATGTGTGTTTAGAACATCTTTTTTGTTATCTGATATGTATACATGGTAAGTCGTGTATGCAGTTAAAACCTGAAGTAACATATTGGTTATTCATCATTATTCTATTCAAAAAAATTAAGAGAGTTTGCCTTAGGAAGTGAAGGACTCAAAATTTAAGATGCACCGAAGTTAAAGCTGGCCTTATTTACAGGGCAAAATGGACAATGCAGGATGAATGGGGTTATACCTAAATATTAATTTTCCTCCTTTCTGTTGGAGGACAGTTTTGTTTCACATCGTCTATCCAGTACACACACAGGAATCACATGTACGGTTAGACTGGAGTGAATTTAAAATTTACTACAGATTTACAGATTGTAGAGCTTTCCTAGTATCCAAGATCCTTAATTGGACTCTTATGTCATCAATTTCTTCTGCCTCTCACAGTTTTGTTTTCACTATAACGTTTTTCACAAGTTGTTCTTGGATTTTTTATTGTTCATAGTTTACTTCTCTGGGGATGGGATGGAGGGAAGATGTATTTCCAAAAAGTTTATTAAAATATATGTGTTTAGAGTTAGTTGTTTGACTGTTTTGTTTCATACTTATGAAACTTTATGCATAAATAAATACTTTCAAATGGCTACAAAATATAAAATACCTAAAAACTGTAGTGTTCCCTTTTGGAGCAGACTCCTAAAAAATTGAGGTTATTGGAGCTGGGATTAATATAGTGATCAGTTTTAGTGATACAACTTTAAATTAGCAGCTACAAATAATTTTAGGTAACTGAGTTAACTGTATTGTCTAGCCAGAGTCAGAATTTGCTGTCGTTCATTTTTGTCTTGCTCCAAGCAGAAAGCTGATAAATGATGAAGACAGGTTTTGAATACCAATTTTTAAAATATATATATATAATATTTTTACATGTGGTTTTACCCCCATTAACGCATACATCTAAGCTGTTACGTTAATTTGTAGTGATTCTGGATTAATGCAGGTTGATATATAAAAGAATTGATATTTCTGGAAGTAATGACACAAATTAATTTTGGTACAGGCTTAGTTTACAATTTAATACAAAAGATATTACTAGGATTCTAGAAATTCATGCAACTCCCATATAAATGTGCAAAATTATCTGAGGGAATTTATATAAACTGAATGTATGTATTATCTGTGTTTGTTCAAGGCTAATCTTTAAAATGTTCTTTTTACTAGAACTTTAATCTGAAGGTTACTCTTCCTGGTTTGAAAGAAGACTCACAGGTCTTAAAAATCAGATTACTGCCTGGTAAGTGTTTTGCATGATTAATGATGTCATGTTATAAAGTATGTTAATCATATCTTTTTGGGAGGGGACATAGTATTAAAAAAAACCTTGCATGTAAGAAGTGTGTCAACCCTGGGTATTAAGATTTATTTATTCCTACCAGCAACTGAAGACTAGAAATACAAAGAAAATTGTGTGTTCTTTATTAGGAATGTTGCCTCAAAACTCTAGTTCTGACCAGTTCTTAGAAATTGGCTGCCTGACTGGATGTGATAAGATTTTTTTTATTTAATTTTTATTCTGTGTTTTAATGGTGAAAATCTTTTCCATACTCTTGAACAATTATTTAGTATTATATTATATTTCTTTTGTCTTTATGGACCAAAATGGTAGTCTGCTACCCTCCTACTACCTTCCATGACACAGGTTACCTTGTGAACAAATTCTTTCTTTTCCATTCAGTTTTTTACTGAAAACAGTGTCTTTTGGTATTGAGCGTTTGTATTTGTGATTTAAGATTCAAAGTTTTTAGCGTTAAAGTACTTACCAACTTTAACATCAGTTATTCTTTTGAGCCATGGAGCAGATCTGTCGCAGTATAGTCCAGTATCCTACCATACTGCTGTGGATATGTTGGCATAAAAAATGTGGGTCCCCTTGAAGTCAAAAGAGTTTTGGCATGAGCCACCACTCCTCTACAGAGGAGGCAGAGGAGTAAATATGTGTGTAAATATGCATTGTGTTTAGTGTTCTCCCCTCGCAGCTTGATTTTGAAATTCCCTGTGTTGCAATGAAAAACTAAAATCAAATGACCGGTAACATTCTGAAATGTAAACACATTTAAAATTGTACATCTATAGGCCCACCTCATCAGTTGAAGGTGAAACCAGATTCTGAAATTCTAAAGATTGAAAATGGGACTGCTTTCCCCTTCCAAGTTGAAGTGTTAGATGAATCCGGAAATATAACATCCCAGCCAAAACTGATAGTTCATTGTAAGGTATGTTCAATTTTATTTACAATAGAATAGGCTTCTGCTTTGACACTAGCTTAACTATATTGAGATTTACTGTCAGTAGCCACAATCAGGTTCCTGACTGAACATGAGAGCTATAGAAACCTGATATGAGAGAGAAGATATGGGAATTAAGTTATTTAATTACAATGTTAAGATATTCCAAGCCCTGCTTTATATATTCAGGACCTCCATGTAACCCGGAGTGCATGTGTTGGTGGTTTGGGGAGGGGATGGGGGGGGCTTTTATTTACCCAGGATCGACAGTCTTCATTTGAATTTGTTAGTCTTAATAAATGATGAATTTTTTTGCAAAGAGAGGTAGCTAGCCAGGTTAGTGTGAAGTCAGACAGAAGGTAGGGTAGATTTGCAACTCCTAGACTGAGTAAATCAGGTACATATAACCTCTGATCCCAAGCTTACTTCATCAGTTGTTGTGAAAGGACATGTACAGAGTAGTGTATCAAATGGAGCAGAGTTTCTCAACCTTTTTTTGTACCAGGGTCCATTTGTACACATCGACAGCCAGTCCCAACCCAGTAAATAGTTTAAGTAGAAAATAGCCCCCTGACCCTGCTGGTGCCACTCATTCCCAACCTGCTGCCACCTGCCCTGGGCAACAAGACTCATTGCCATCGCTGGGGCGCCTGCGCCATCAGCAACACAAGGAATAATGGGTGGGAGGCAAGGCTGCACTTACTTCACCTCTTCCTGCCACCAGCCACTCTGGTTCCAGGCCACAGCTCTACCCTACTGCCATGGCCCAGCTGGCGCTGCCACTTGTCTCAGACCACCAGTGCTCCTGCTACCCCACTTTCTCTCAAGGGCAGATCCATGGCCTGAGGGTAACAGCAGTGGCAACTGGACTGAGCTGGCAGGGTAGAGCTTCAGCCTGGCATACAAACAGCTGGCAGCGGGAGGAAGTGAGGGCAGCAGCCCCCTTCTCCCTCCTCATCCATTACTCCTCACGTTGTGGATAGTGCAGCTGGCACAGGGGTCCTAGCAGAGGCAACAACAAGTCCCGGTACCCTGGTCTGCCCTCCTGCTCTGGGTCCTGGCTACTGGGCTAAAGAGGCAGCTCCTGCCTGTATCAGTCTAGCCAGGCTGCAGCCCCTATGCCAGCTGTAGGCACACAGATCCTAGCGGGGAGGGGCATGCGTGCGCCCCCCCTTCCAACATGTCACCTGTCCCTCCCCACCCCACCCCCAATGCATTGTCTGTGCCCCCCCCGCCCTATAGATTTTCTTGCAAGGAGCTGCAGGAATTACTCTCCATGCTGCCTGGCTGTCATACACATGTGTACTATATCACCCTCTGCTCCCCCCCCCAGTCCCAAACAGCCCTTTGCAGTAGCAAAACTTCACTTAGATGCTGTTAATTGGCAAAGGCAGACAAGGTGCTGTGGTGGGGCGGGGAGGGAAAGGGAAAGAATATGGGTGGTAAAAAGTGGAGAGGTTACCTGGGGAGTCAGATATTAGGCAGGTTATAATGTGTCATAACATGCTTTTGCTGATCTTGATTATTTCAGTTGGACAACTGGGATAAACAAATCCAAAGCATTTATAACACTATTAATCTCTGAACTAGAAGGGTTCATCAGTGTAATTATACTAGCAAAACTCTTCAGATGATGAGTAGTGGATCTAACATTTTATTATTATGACATGAGCTGTTGAAAATTAAACCTGTAAGCTACCCTTTTGTTACTAAGCAGACATTGGGCAAGCCTCTATACATTATTAATACGAAGTAATAAGCTCCAGCACAATTTACACTAGTTTATTGCTCCCGGGTGTCCCTTTGGAACATGTGCCCAAGACCACAGCAAGTTGAACTGGGTCAGAGCAGCCCTAGCTGGCAGGGGGCCTCAGGAGTAAGCTTGCCAGCCCAGAGCTGCTCCAACCCAGCTCAGAGAGGCTAGCTGGAGCACCAGGGATGCTCCAGTGTGGGGCTAGCCAGTAGGCAGCACCCATGCTGAAACACCCTTGTGAAACACCCAACTGTGTCAGTGTCTACATGTGCGGTGCTGAACAAAAACAAAAAACCTCCACAGCAGTATAGTACTTGTATTTACCAGTACTATCCTGCTGGGCAGTTGATTAGTTTCCTGCAGCCTAATAGGCCTGTACACACAGATGTGAGATGTTTACTGTGGAGCTAATTAGTCTAGTTCAAGGTAAACATCTTATGTAGCTGTGCCCATCATGTCCCCTCATATTTCCCTTTTTAAATGAATACCTCTGTTGTAACCTTACCTGTCCTATTATTAGTTGTCATTTCTTGGTTTAACAAATCTGGCTTTTAGACTGCACACCTCTTAAAAGGAAGAGACCTAATTGTTTAGTTATGAGCCATGTACACCTTTTTGAACGTGCAAAAAAAAATAATACTTGTTTAAATGTAGTAAGCTCTAAAAAATACACTTTAATTATGCATTTAAATAGTTTTTAGGTGCTCCAGAACTTCCTGTGTATGCTGTGGATTGCAGTAATGCTGGAACAAATATTTTAACTGGACCAGTTGTGCATGTGCAAAATATAAAAAAGGACCAGATGCTCAAAGCAAGGATTGAAATACCTGTAAGTAACTACCAGGGAACAATAATGTGAAAGACTGGTATAAACATGGATTTAAGTTGTAGCCTGCAAATTTTAGGCTGCTTACAGACACCACCTTTCTGCCCCCTCTTCCCCTCCCTCCCCCCCCCCCCCCAAAAAAAAATCAAAACAAAACCCAAACCTAGCACTTTAAATTTGCTGCTCCCCTGTGCAGAGCCCAGTGCATATCCAGTAGAGGCATCACATTACTAGATGGACCTGGCTCACCCAATGTCTGTATAGATTAGGCACATTTGGGGCTTTGTTGTGCTTTTATCTAATAGCTGATTGTCAACTTCATATAAAGCAGGGGTGGGCAATTATTTTGGGCGAAGGGCTGCTTACCCAGTTTTGGCAGGCTGTCAAGGACCGTGTGGGTAGCCCTGCCCCTTGACAGGTGCCCTGCCCCAAGGTCACCATCTTGGGACTAATGTCCCAGGGCCAGCACCGGTGGGCCCAAAGCAGGGCACAGGCTGGCAGGGATCTGTGGAGCCAGGCTGGTCTACACCAGCAGGGAGAGGGAGAAGGCCAATGTGGTACCTGACTTCAAGAAAGGAAGGAAAGTGGATCTGGCAAACTGTAGGCCCATCAGCCTGACCTGTATCCCAGGGAAGATCTTAGAAGAGTTCATTAAAGATGCCATCCTTAATGGACTGGCCGAAGTCAACATCCTGAGGGATAGCCAGCACAGGTTTCTTGCTTGACCAATCTGATTTCCTTTTACGACCAGGTGACCTATCACCTGGACAAGGGAGAAGAGATTGATGTCTTGTATCTTGACTTCAAAAAAGCCTTTGATCTGGTATCCCATGACTA
This sequence comes from Crocodylus siamensis, assembly GCF_052110815.1. Taxonomy (NCBI): domain Eukaryota; kingdom Metazoa; phylum Chordata; order Crocodylia; family Crocodylidae; genus Crocodylus; species Crocodylus siamensis. The sequence goes on along the minus strand of NC_143397.1, from coordinate 171,731,013 downwards.
CCTCTTGGCAAAACTGGCCAATTGTGGCCTTGGGTCCACCATGATCTGCTGGCTGGGAAATTGACTCTGTGGTCGGACCCAGAGGGTGGTAATTGATGGAAGTCAATAGTCATGGTGCTCTGTAACCAGTGGGGTCCCCCAAGGCTCTGTCCTTGGACCCATATTGTTCAACATCTTCATTAATGATGTGGAAATTGGAGTCAGAAGTGGACTGGCCAAGTTCGCCGATGACACCAAACTTTCGGGCAAAGCATCCATACCTGAAGACAGGAAGGCAATCCAGGCTGACCTGGACAGGCTCAGCAGATGGGCAGATGAGAACCTGATGGTGTTTAACACTGAAAAATGCAAGGTTCTCCACCTTGGAAGGAAAAACCTGCAGCATCCTTATAGGCTCAACAGTGCTACGCTGGCTAACACTACGGAAGAAAGAGACTTGGAGGTGATCACTGACCACAAGATGAACATGAGCCTACAATGCAGCAGCTAGTAAGGCAACCAAAACACTGGCTTGCATCCATAGATGCTTCTCAAGCAAATCCCGGGATGTCAGTCTTCCCTTGTACTGGGCCTTGGTGAGGCCGCAGCTGGAGTACTGCGTCCAGTTTTGGGCACCACAGTCCAAAAAGGATGTGGCAAAGCTTGAGAGAGTCCAGAGAAGAGCCACGTGCATTATCAGAGGTCAGGAAAACAGACCTTGTGACAACAGGCGGTAATTGACAGAGCCATGGAGCTGTTTAGCCTGGAAAAATGCAGGCTCAGGGGTGATCTGATGGCCATCTATGAGTTTATCATCCCCCCCCCCCCCCCCCCCGCAGCTTGCTGCGCCAGGAAGTGTTGGCTTCTGCTGCCCACCTGGAGCTCACTTGGATGCTGGGCAGACCAGAGGCATCGGTGACAAACACTGCCCGGCATGGCAAACAGGGGGGCTGCAGCTGCTGTTGCTCCATGCAGCCCCAGCGGGCAAGCCCAGAGCCAGCGTGGGACCCAGGCTGGCAGCAGGGCCAGGTTACAAGCTGGTGCTGAGCATGGGGCAAAAAGTGGCCCCTTGCCTGCCCTGTACCCAGTGCCCCACGCTGCAGCCGCTCACAGCCTGCCTGGGGTTTCCTGTGCCTGCTTTGGACAGCTCCGTGTGAGCTGCAAGAAATGATTATGATGGCTGTTTCAGAGCATGACTTTGACTTGCAGTCTATAAATTAAGAAGACTCAGTAATAGCAATGTTTTTATAGAAGCCAAAAGGTTTTTTTCCTCCCAGATTTGTTATTTATATTATGTTGATGAGTTGTTGTTTTTTTTTGATTGTTTTAATGCTTTTTACTTCACTATTATTGTTAGGTACCCTCATTGTCTATTTTAATTTCTCCTTCTATAATATTCCTCTCAGTACTCAGAGGGGGTGGGTATTACTTTGTGGTTCAAAGACATTTACTGTTATTCACAGCCATTGTCACATTTAACTTCATAACTAAAATGAAAACATGAAGATATCAAGATAAAACCTGTTATGCTGAACTCTTCCCTCCCTCAAACTCTCTCCCACTGTCTCTCTTAGCATGCTTTTTCAAGCTTTCAAGAGAGTAACACCCATGTACCCATTTCATACAACAAATCAGTAAAATTTTAGTTTTCTTTTCTACTTAGATATGTATCTGTTCTACTGCTTGTCATGGGGGTTTGACTAAATGTTCTCACTGCATTTGGTAGGATCTTGGTGTGGTTGTCTGTCCTAGATGCTAGCTATCCTGGAAAATTCACCCTGAATCTGGATTAATCAAATTAGTCTTCTACATCAATATTTGGGGCCTTGATGTAAGCATGGGAACATGTCCTCAATGACATGAGGGCAAAATTAAAAAAAAGAACATAGGCTCGATAATGCTAAATACTGTCATAGCTAAAAATGAGATGCCTTAATGGCCTTTTACATGGAGAAAGCTAGGTACCAAGGGTGTCTCTACATGTGTTCTAGAGTGAAAGGCTTTAGTTCAAGCACCCCTGCTGACATTTTGATGCAGGGGGATGCTGAATAGATGTGACACAAGCTGCCAGAGCATGTTAATTAACATTAGCGGACTCAAGTAATAGAGTGATAATTAGCATGTTGGAACAGGCATCCAGCATGTGTATGGGTGCCCCTAGACTTAGGATTCCCATCCTAAAGAGGCACACTGAACAGTGGGATTGCTAATAGGAATACTAAAGAGACATGTCTTAAATCCTGGCTATCCTCTAGACTTAAGATTCACTGAAAAGTCTGTTATTTGATACTGGAATTTTCAACCTAAAATCCACATCTAGATTTAGGTGCCTAAGTTGTCTCTTCTACATACAGGATATCGGTTTGCACTTTTTAAAGTAAGCAGGCATCCAGAAAACCAGAACTCATCAACATCTTTTATACACTTTATATTAAAGAATTATTAGAAAAAATGAATAAATAATCCTGGCAACAAGGACAAACTGCACATTTTTTTTTCCCCAAGGGTATTGAATCCTACAGATCCCACTGATGTTCATGGGAGTTGCTGTGAACATTGCCTCTAAAAACAAATGTTTAGGAATCCTGCCTTTTTAGTGTTTATGCTTTCTCATAACATACTTGTAAGTTTATGAAAACCTTTTTTGTAGCAGTTTTATTCTGTTTTCCTTATTAAAAACAGTATGTTTTTTAATTTGTAAAATTAAGTTTGGTATTTTAGAGCAGGAGTTTTCAACCTTTTTTAATAAGTGTACCCCTGGTGGCCCCCTTTTTAATAAATGTACACCCCCCCAGGGGGGGCAAGCAGCCAGACACGGAGCAAGGGTATGGTGAGCAGTGGCAGCACAGCATCTGTGCAGCCCTGCTCTTGCTGTGTGCTAGCTCTGCTCCTGTGAGGCAGCAGCATGGGGTGGCAACACTATACCCACCCACTCCCTGGGACTTTTCAAAGTACCCCCCAGGAGAACACTTACGCCCAGTTGACAATCCCTGTTTTAGAGCATTGTTTTGATTTGCCACCAATAAGCCAGGATCTGATCTTAGTTATTTTCAGATCAGTGAAATTCAGTAACTCTTACCAATTGCAGTGAAGAGTGAAACTTGGTAATATATTTAAAAAAATGTTCAGGTATGTTTTTCACATCTGTAATGTCACTTTAAATGTTTTTGCCATTCCTAGAGTTGTAAAAATGTGCCACCAATAGAAAAGACTATTAAACTGCTCCCCAGCAGCCATGTTGCAAGATTGCAGATCTTAAGTGTAGAAGGACAAAAAGCTATTCAAATCAAACATCAGGATGAAATTAATTGGATTGCTGGGGATGTTGTGCACAACCTTATCTTTCAAATGTATGATGAAGGAGAAAGAGAGATCAATATCACTTCAACTGTAGCAGAAAAAATTAAGGTAGGTTAAGGAAACTTAACTTTCACAAACTTCGAGTAAATTAGACCTATTTAATAGAATCAACAGTATGAAAACAAAAAATATATTGGCTTCCTTACAAGGGTTTCTTTCTCTAAAACATGGCTGTCCGACTTCTAAGAGGCTAGGGACTGTATGCACCCCCCTGCCCTCCCCCCCCAGCCATACAAACTACTGTGGGGTTGCATGCTCTCCTGGGCCATAAACCATGGTGGGCACCCCTCCATTGTTAATGACCCATGCATTGCACACCACCCAACTGCACCATTCCTATGCTTTGCGCACTGTGCTGTGTGGACACACCTACTGCGCCCGCCCCTCCCCCCCCCACAATGCCTCCATACTGTGCTGACATGCTGCATCAGATTTCCTCGTCTTTCCTGGTGCTCAGCTGCAGATTCCCTTAGTTCTGTGGACCATGCTGTCTCACTCTGTCCCCAAGGGTGGGGACAGGCAGTGAAAGCAGGAAGAGGGAGTTGAGGCATGGAGATGGTGGCAGATGCCATGGGAGGGGTGATGGGAGTGGCGCCTGGATCAGGAATCTAGAGTCTCTAGGTTAACCTCCCAGAGACAATGTGCAGCCCATGAGCTGCCAGCTGGATATCCCTGTTCTAAAATGTTAGCTCCATTACAGCTAAAGTAACTTGAGAAACTAAAATGACTACACAAGCACAGCAAGATTACTATATTGCCTTTCTCATTTAATAAATGTTTGATCACTTTTTCAAAATCAAATGGAGTATTAAAGCTGTGTTCATATGGTGTAAAAGAACCCAACTGAGCAAGCTGTGTAATATGCATAACACTATTTTGGGGATTAATAGCAATACAATGTCAGTATGAAACATCTTAGCCAAGATTACTGTCTTCCAGAGTGCCACAAGTACAGTGTATTTATTCTTATTATACATCAGCAACTCACTGAGATGTGAGGGCTCTCTCTCCATCACAAGTCCTAGGTCAAATTGATTCTTTCATAAAGAATCTGTTTCCCTTCCGATGTTCCTCCTCTTCTATATAGATATGAGACCTGATACCAAGGCAGAGTGCCACTGAATTAAATTAGACGTTTTGTCTTTGTTAGGTTTTACAGTATTGCCCTGTTACCATGACAACTTTATAGTAGGGAATAATGAATGTAAGCTCTCTTTAGAGTAAACTTCTATATCTATGTGAACAGCATAGCTTATTGGAAAACCCTAGGACTCTTAATCCTAAAACTAAACAGCAGAAGTGAAAACCATTATGCACTGACTTAAATGAAGAATGTGATCTAACAAGTTTTTATGAAAAAAACATTTTTAGGTTAACTGGACACCCAGGATTAACCGAGAACACTTGATTCAGGGACTGTTACCAGATGTAAAAGTGCCAACGTCTATAAAAGATGTACGTTATTGTCTAATTACATACCTTGATGATCATGTATCTCTGGAGAGTGCATTTACAGTCAGGTTTGTCCTTTTAAATGTATCCTATTGATAATGCTGCTGTGAAAGATTGTATTACTGTACTTTAAAAACCCAGTGTTCTCATAAGGGTGGCAAGATACGAAAGCATTTAATAAAAGAGCAGAAGATTGCAGAAGTTTTGTTATTGTGTCTTAATGTACAAATAGTGATTGTAGAGAAAAACATGGTGCATATGAAGAACCCTCCACCTTTTTTATGCTACTAGGTAGCATGGTAATCGCTTCCAAATATAAATCAATTTATAGGAAAGGTGTCTAAAAATTTCTTACTAAGCTTCAGTTGCCCAAATTACAGAATTGTTCACAAGCATTAGACCCCTATTTGTTAAAATAACAACAAAAGAGAAATATTACCATCATCAAAGGATAAATTGAGGTATGCAGCTGGCTATTGAGTGCTTAACTAAATGATAATAGGTGCATCTACATTTGCAATTAGCACAGCTGAATAAACTCCAGCATGGTTCACGCTGGAGTTTTTTGTTCCCACATACAGCATTTACACATGTACTCGATACCACAGCATGTTGAGGTGAGGTGAGACAGCTAGCTGGGTGCTCAGGGGTTTAGCGTGCCAGCCTGCAGCTGCCCCACCCTGGTTCAGTGGACTGTGGAGGGGCTGGCTGGGGCATGAAGGTGCTACAGTGCAGAGCCACCCTGTGGCACCCTCATGCCCCAAACAGCCCCTGTCACCATCTGCATGTGTTTCAGCACACTAAATAACTCCAGGTGTAGGCTAGTACTTGTGTTGGGCAGTACCATCCTTTGGTAGAGTTAATTAGTTTTACTCCAGCATAATAGCGCCACACATGTAGATGGTGACGTTTTACTGCAGAGCTAATTAGTCAGTTCAGTAAAGCATATATGTAGATGCCCCTAGTGAGTACTTCTAGTACTTCGTAGGTTCAGAGCAGTGTTCAGATTTTAATGAATTAGTCCTCAGAACACCTTTTTGGGTGGTTTGTGGAGTGTCATGAATGTTTTCTTTTTTGTGTTCTACTGATATGGCATGTGCAGTTTTGTTCAAAAGCCCACATGCTGTATCTATTTATATTACTGTTATCATTGTATAGATTATGTTATTCTGTCTCTATCTTCATAAATTTGGCCATGGTTTAGCTAAGGAAGGGAGTAATGCGTATTTAAGGGTAATTGCACTCCCATTGGATTGGGCATCTGAGGCATTGTCTGCCTACAAAGAGGAAATTAACTCCTCTGTAGCAAAGGCATCTTAGAGAAATGGCCCATCAGCCAGAGGAATGCCAGATGTCCCAGGGAGGGAAGTTTCTGAAGCATTCTGGATCCTGGTGAGAATGTAGATATAGTACTCATGGTGGGGCTGGCTTGGGGTTTTTTGGATTTTTCCCCAAACTGGAGACGGGCCCAAGGCTCTGGAAGCCAGGACTGGTAAAATCAGCAGGAAGGCTGAAGTCTAAAAATGCTGGCAGGACTAGGGTGTAGCCAGATGAGAGGGTAAGAAAGGTTATTTGTTTTATTTTTCTGTTTTCAAATGTAAGATCAGTTTTGCTTATGTAATTCTTTTTTTCTACATACATCTTTTTGCTGTTTATCACCTTATTGGTTGCCTATGGAAATAGTGATCTCTGAGTGAATGATATTTTAGGTTAGCTCACTCTTTGGAGTGGCTGACCTAAAATACCTTCCACAACACAAAAGGGAGGCCACCTAGAGCTGACAGAGATTTGCTTGCTGAAGCTGTGGGGTACAGTATAAAGGCAGTGTAGCTAGTGCTTGTGGGGATAAGGACTTTATCCCAAGGCAACCTCTCTGTTCTTGGGACAAGCAGTAAGACAGTGGGGAAAAAACTTGGGGCACAACTGTTTTACAAGTGCTCTTCTAAATTGCCTTTTGTCTGTTGTTACTAGGTTATCTGTTCTTTGCTAAATATTAATTTCTGTGATCTGTGAAGTAATCTTTGCCTGTATATTTGGAACTTCTGTCAACCAATTTTTGTATGTTAATCCAGACCACTTCCAGATGAACCCAAACATATTAAGTGCAAATTAAAAGGGCCAAATACCATGCAGATGGGTGAAGAACTGCAGAGTGAAATTGGTATGTACTTGCAGAACCTACATTTCATTGCTGGATTTAATAACAACTGTGTTTTATAACAATTCAGTGTTCTCTTATCTATATAAATTACTACATAGTGTGAAGTATCTGCATGATCTTTATGTTCCTGTTATGGAAAAGAAGTTCTCTAAAAATGAAAATGTTTTGAAGTTTACAATCATCTTTTACTAAAATTCGCTTTAAATGTGAATTTCTAGCCTACTTGACATTCCTTCTCATATTATTAGAAAGAACTTGTTATTTGATTATTTTTTCCAGTCTTTATTTAAGAAATCTGGCCTTTCTTGACAGCTAAGGCTGTTTACTTGTAAGTATAAGAGGCATCTTTGGGAGATCAGGTTTTGCAGTGCTCATCAGGTTGTTTACATAGCTTTTAACTTACTGCAATGACAGCATTATGCAGATATTGATGGCTTAAGTTTCCTTGGTCTTTAGCACTACAAATGTTTGTATCCAAGGAGTTCTGTGGGTCGACACCAAAGACTGCCATCTTAATACTACATTATATTAATTTGTTAGATGCTGGTGACATCTTCTGTAGTATGAATATAATTTTAAATTGCTGATTTGTTTAAAATTACCTCAAGGTGCTCTAAGAACATGAGATAATAACGCTGCATTTTCCACTTACAAGTTGACCTCATGCTTTCGGGTAAATTTTTAGGAAAAATAACTTCTTTCCAGAAAGCAAGTTGGTGTAACTACCAATGGCTTTACCGTTACACAATTCCGCAGGAGAATCAAATCATCAAGTAAAAGGTATTTGTATGGTTCTTTCAGAAGCAAAGAAAGTAGACTTGTAATCAGAACTGTACAGTATCTCCTTAAATAGTTTATACAGGTTAGAAATACTAAGGACATTTGGAGAAATTATAGTTAGTTATGAAATTAAAACTCTTATCTGAGGCAAGAAAAAAAATGTATAGCAGCTGGTTGTGTCAGTGTTCTAGCAGGTTACCACATTATTAAAAGATTTATCTTAGTTGTATGGCAAGTAAAAGACTATCTTCTGTGAATGAGGAAAGAGGAGTTTTGTCTGGTATGGACATAGTAAATGAATGCATTTTTCAGGATTCCAAACCTATTTATAAATATTACATTTGTACTATATACATATTCATACTATGTACCATGTTCTTTTCAAGACAACTACAGGTTGTTTGTTTGTTTTTGTAAAATACTCATTCTTCTTTTTCATAGATATAATGGTTACAGATCAGTATGGAAATCAGATTCAGACTGCAGCCTCTTATATAAATTCCTTGGGGATTTCTGGGAGTGGGCTTGATAAATCAAATGTGAAAATGACTTGGCAGGTACTTTTTTTTTTTTTTTTTTAAATCTTTTCCTCTTCTTTCTAGTTGCCAGTTCATTTTTAAGCAACTTTCTCATTCAGTACTCTTGGTTTTGAGTGTAGGGAGGTTTGGTTTAAAAAAAAAAAAAAAAAGTGTGTGTGTGTATGTATATGGGGGGGGTGTATCTGCTACATATGCTAGTACAAGGGTATCAAAGACACAGTCTGCTGGCTGGATCTAACCCATAGAGTCATCTCATCTGGCCCTGCTGCTGCCGGTGGGTGTCAGAGTAACCCACAGGCAGCCTGCAGGGCGTGCTGGATGGCACGGTGCAACGAAGTAGAATGGTATAGTGGCTGCCATGTACAACACTGCCCCATAGCAGCAGCTCTGGGGCCCTTCTGCAGAACCAGGATGTAGGGCTGGTCTGTGGGTCTTCTCCAGCCCACAGACTGGAGCCCTACCACTCATCTAGCCTGTAAGACCAGATGAGTTTGTACTAGGACTTGCACTGAAAATAAGTTGATTTACTCCTATGTTTACTAGGAGCATTCTCATTTCTTTGTTTTATATTGCCTCAGTTATATGAGAGAATTCCTTTTTCTGTAAGGCTTCATTTGTGTACAGGTTTAGGAAGTTTTTCGTATTCATTGTAGTAAATCAATAGTTGGTAATTAAGGTTTAACAGATGGAGATCCTCAGTCCATTTGTGGACCTGATGGTGAATTGAGCTGAAGTCTTAGACTGTACAAAAAATACAGGTTCCTGTAATATACATAAATATTATGACATCTTATGTTATATATTAAAAATCAAAGTATATTTTGCATTTGCCTTTATTAATCAGATGTTGTTATATTTCTTAATAGGACAGTACACAAACCATTACAGTAAAAGGTATTAAGTTTAAACCAGGTCCACCTGAAAGCAAAGAATTATGTTTTGCTTGGCGTGAGTTTTCTGATTTCCTCAGAATAAATTTGACTGCTGGACCTCCAGCCAAACTGCACCTTGTGGACTGGCCAGAGTTAGAAGAGGTTAGTCTATTTCTTTTAATTCTGATCCAAAGGGTTGAATTCAGCAGCTTTCTTGCCTTTTATTTTTTAAAAGTCCAGAGCAATTTGGAGTGTAAGAAGAAACATTAAAAGTTACATTTTCAACATAAAATATTCAGTATTTCCTGTACCGCCCTGCTTGGTCGACCTCTGCTGCCCACAACCTTTGCGCCGCCCGGCCAGCTCCTGCAACCTAGCATGTGAGGAGCCCCCCACATGCACACACACATTCTCCCCCACACACACATGCCAGAATGCACAATATACAAGAGTAAGACATTTTGAGCTATGATGCACACACCTCTATATACACTACACAAAAATCACGACAAAAATTATTTTTTTAAATAAAATTAAAATAGGGTATGGTAGATGTTTGATTTTTAGTATGTGGTTTGTTTTTTTTAATCTATATTTTGTTTAAATGATATCTTCTGAAAGATTTTGTTTGCAACTCTTGACAGCTCACCAAAACTCATTACGTGGCTGGCTAGCCAAAATAATTTCCCACCCCAGGTTAAAATCAGCTGACTTCTAAAAGTAGTATTTGGTTTACAAATATATCTACTAAGACTTGCATTTAAATTTAATGACACTTTGTTCCAGATTATCTTGTTATTCAAACTATAGTAAAAGCTTTGCTAGCCAGCAAAAGAGGTGCCAGTTATCTAAAAATTCTGGTTATCTGAGAGTTATACCTATCAAGGAAGACAGGAGCGCAGCATGGGCACCCGCACTGGGAGGAGCCCAGCACTGACCTGGCCCTAACCCACAGCAGCCTGCCCTGCCCTGCACAGATCCCTCCCTCCGTCCCCCTCCCCAATTTTTTTTTCTCCCTCCACCTATGCACATATCAACTAGAAGGGCTCCCAGCAGCTTGTCTGTCAGCAGTGTCACTAACTAATGTAAACAACAGAAATATTTGATGCACATGCCATATAGACTCGGCTGAGATTCCAGTTGCTAAAGTCTGGATTTATATTGGGGGATATTGGAAATTCTGGTTACGAGTATTCCAGTTAGTAAAATGCCGGTTCATACAGCTTTTACTATATCTTACTCTTCCTATCTCGCAAGTAGTGAGTTATTCCTCTTGTATATGGACTTTGGAGACCATTTAGGTTTGTTGCTTGGCATCCTAGCTAACCTTACCCCTACGTGAAAGAATTTTTTCCTTGATCAGTGGCACTTGTTGGCAGTCCTGCTTTCTCTTATTTTTGCTTTTACTTCTGATGTACTGTTTTTCTAAGATAGTAAAAAACAGCTCCTACCCTACATCAGGAAAATGTTTGAATGGTAACAGCTCTGGAAACACCAGCTGATCTGGAGTTCTGAAGTGTAGCATCATAATTGGTTGTTTGATCATGGATGATCTCTCCCCCATTATGAGTATTTGAAATGTTTTGTTTAGAATAAAGTAAAATGTGTACTTGTTTTTCTTACAGCCTGTTTCAGTGATTAATGGCAGAGAACTGCAGAAGCCTCTTATAGTTCAGCTCTGTGATCAGTGGGGAAACCCATCTCCTGAATCAAATGTCAAAATCAGTCTTACAAAGGCAAACATCGTAAAGGTAAACCTTAGAAGATATCCAGTGAGCTTCTGTATATCAGAGCTCTTAAATAAATACCAAGCCATAGCTGTATCACCTCTCTCCACTTGTATTCAGTTTCCCCTAAAAGTAAGCATCAAGGAATTATGAAGTAGAGTATTCTTTTACGCTAATAATATATAATTCTACGCATCACAGGTTCCTTTTTTAAGTTTGAGGAAATAGTGAAGTGCTATTAAAATTAATGCATTATAATATCCAGTTAACTTTTTTTTTTCCTTTGGCTTTCATTGTTTTTTTCCTGCAACGTCTCCCTTGTCTCTTTCTTCTTATCTTAATTTGCAGGTTCTCATTTAAAGCAGTCTGGCCTAAACAATAAAGAATAGCCATTAAGTTTGTCCAGTGGTTCTCAGGCTGGTCTGTTGAGCTCTGCCTATCATTAACATGGAGTTACTAGGCAACCTAAACTCTGGCTTCCTTATATCTAACTTCTAATTAGTCTATTATGGCTCTTTGCACTGGGGATGAAGGGGAACAAGTTTAGTAATTGCTTACACATAACTATGGTTGCCACTGAGAGATTTTGGAGGTATGTATGGGAAGGGAGCTCAGTGTGCAGTAGCCAGCACAAGTGCTTATAGAAGTAATATAAAATGTGAGTAATCTTTTGATTAATACTGTGGTCCACATGAAGTTGGCTAATCCTCTTTTTGTCCAATAGTTTTGCTTATGTTGTTTTTAGATGTTCTTTTCTGTTGTCCAACTTCTCATTTGTTACAAATGTGTAATATCTCTCATCTGTACAGTTGGAGGTAGTCCAATGTTATTGTTGGAGGCTCCAGAACTACATACCTCCTTTCAACTCAGGCCACCAAAAATTCTGTTCTTGATAGAGTAAGTTGATGGCTCATTCCCTCCCAACTAATTTGTTTTGTGACTCTATTTCAACCTTAGCTCCTCTCTTCCTTCTCCCTGATGACTTCTCAGCTGACAATTGAGGCTCTAATCCACTAATTCCACTAGAGAGAGATGATAGTAGAGGGATCCCTGGCCTTCCACAGCAGTAGAGGTAGCTTGTAAGCACTGAACTAGGTCTAGGAGGAGCTTTTCAAAGCTTTTGAGAAGAAGTTATGTCCTGCTGTCAGAAGCTGATAGAGAATAGGGCTTTTGATTCAGTAGGTCATGCTGAGGCCTCTCCTTTTTCCTAAAGCTTTGACTTTGTCATGGGAGGCTTGATCAGGAGCATGAGGGTTCTCACAGAGAAATGTCCCTTCAGCCTGTTCAGGGCAAACTCCAGAAGGTCCAAGCCTCAAAGACTAAAACAAACATTTGCTTCACAAAGAAATAAAGTATATTGTTAATGAGCAAACATTACAAAAATGGGGCTCTAAACCAGGGATCAACAACATTTTTTAGGTGGAGTGCCAAAAGCACCCCAAACTGGACTCATAGGATATTGGCGTACCGGGGCAGATGGTGGGGGAGCTCCAAGGGGCCCAATCCTTGTTCTGGTGGCGCTGCCCCAGCCCCTTCCCTGCCATGCACCCTGATGTAGCTGTGTAGCTACTGCCAGCCATGGAGCTAGACTGGAGCTCCAGACCCCGGTGCACTGGTTACAGCCTGCCCACCACCTGCTGCAAGCAGCCCGGGCTCTTACAGCTAGCAGTGGCTGCATGTTTGTCTCGAGGCTGTGGTAGGGAAGTGGCTGGGTTTGTGCTCTGGGCAGGCCGTTGCTGCCTGCCACAGAGCCTGGGTTGCTTGCAGCAGGGCTTGCAGCCTTCCCACTTCCTGCTACAAGCAGTCCAGGCTCTGTAGCCAGCAGCAGATGCCCAGAGCCCAAGCCAGCTGTGGTGTGCTGAGCAAAATGGCCTCACGTGCCAGGCTTTTACATGTATGCCAGGGGTTGTCAATCCCTGCTGTAAACCTTGTCGCTTTTGCCTGTCCACCCTGCCCAAAGTGTTTGCTGAGATTTTTCTTCTGTACAGCAGTATTCATAATGCTCTCTGGCCTCACTTGTTTTCCTTCACCCTGGAGCATATCTGGACATGTAGAATAGCCTTTTACATGGCTTCCCGGGACAAGTCTTCACAGAAATAGTAGAAGTTATGCCTGTTTAATTTTCAGCCTGTGAATCTCAGTTCAACCAGGTTCAAATTTTAAACCTCTGCAGGTTGTGAATTGTACTTTTCTTGGTGCACAACCTATAAATTTCCAAAGAAAAAGGAGTCAGAGTCTGGAGGAGGGAATTATGAATAGACTGGCCCCATATTACAGCAGGAGAAGGATTTTTGGTAGTCTGTGCCCAAATCAGAGGCACATAAGGATTCAATTTTGGACATGGCTGCACCATTGCAAAGAGAGGGGTTTGTGTACAGTAAACAAAAAGTTCTGTCTTAAATTCAGATTGACTCCTAATTATTGACAAAAAGATGGCTCGTACTAGCTCTCTTTTAAAATACATGCATGGAAGCTAATTGACATCTCTCAGGCCTGTTTAGTTGGCTATTCGCACAATTGCAGGATGGGTAGGATACTACTTCTGTACTGTAAATAAGTATCACCAAAAATCTGCATGACTCCATCAGAACAGGAAACCAGTGGATGCAAATTAATCAATATTTCCATTAAATAAATAAATGCAATATCTTTAATTACAAGCATAATTTCCTGTGTACATCTTCTCATGCAATCCAAATGATTAATTTTGATTAAAACCAAGTGTTAAAATGTTTAATAGAAATTCAAAGACATGTCCTAAATTTGGGCAACTAAAAGCTTGGCTTAGTAGCAGCTTCACCAGTAAAGAACCAGAGTTATACCTTCTTTCCCTAAAATCTCACATATCATCAGTGTAAAGCTACAATATTCAGGCAGTTCAAAGCTCTTGTTGTCCATTCATAACAACTCTTTTCCTTCTGTGTTTGTATATGTACATACTTTTCCTGAGTCTTAATGTGATGTGTGAAGAGAGCAAATGGGTCCTAATTCTGGCTAAAAAGAAAACATTTTTTACCTGTAGGGGTGGGAAAAATCTGGAGCGGAAATTTTCAAGTAAGAGCTAAGTAAACTTCCTTTTGAAACCAACAAAACTATTGACATGACAAGTAAAGAAATAAATGCTTATGTCATAGCTTAGAGTACTGTTAGGTCATACATTAAACATCTGTACCTAGTCCTGGCTGGCATTCCTATATAAAGAAATAGACCCCACACATTGCTAGCTTCCAGAAAGAATCTAAATTAAATCTTTTCCTGGTTCCAAATCAATGTCTTTTTTGATCCAAACAGATATTTGTCAACCTACAATCAAAATAGAGAAGGCTTAGTCATAATTTTACTACTATGGAAAAGATTTTGTAGCAAACTAAAACTTTATTGCAGCATCTTTTGCTAAAGAGTAAGTCAGAAATCTGGGCACTCTCTCCAGTGCTTTTCTGACTGATCTAAAGTGAGCCTCCTTTATGCATAAAATCTTATTCTCTGAATTCTGAAAGATTCAGTAATCATAGTAATTGTGCCAGTGTCCCCCATTCAGTCAGTTTCTAGACCTGTTGGGAGTATGGTTCATACTCCAGTATCATTATCTTCTCTCTTAAATATACTCCCAAAGATGAAGGGAAAATACTTCACCCAGACTTAACATGTCTGTATCTTGCAACAATGTCCAAACTATTTTAATAGAGGAAATGTCAAGTAAAATGTCAAATAAAGACATTATTTGGACCTAACTGTACCATATGGCATCCTTTCCACTGGGCATTTTATTCACCTTGGATTTTCTGCTATGATGAAAATCAGCTAGATTCTCCAAATTTTCTCTAGCAGCTGTATTTGCCTATCATCTACAAATTCAGAATCTGGCATAGTATTTTCATACTTTGCAGGTTTTATGGTTTTTAACAACTCTAAGTACATGTTTTCTTTCAAGTCAGGAAACCTTTTCCATTATGGGACCTTAATATGGTATTAGCAGGTCTAATGGACTACTGCTTCACATGCAGGGTCATTTGTTTTCATCCTTTTTCCACGGTGGTTAGAGAGAAACTCAAGCTTTAATGAGTAGTCCTCCATATATTATTTTCCCAGAGATAAGGATTCTCCTAGACCTCACCTAAGCTTTCTTCCTAAAGTAGTTTTGATTTTTTTTTTATACAACTCAAACCATTCATTTATCTGTTTTCTTCCCCAAATGTCATTTCAGCCATCCTGAAAGAAAATGATACACTTTATGAAGTTCTAAGAATACAGCCTTTTTGTTTGTTTAGAGTTTCCTCAAGAGTACTCAGTTTTGTGCTGAAAGGGTAAAGAGGGGAGAGGAGTCTTTTTCCCAGATGTCATCCAAATGGATAACAGAATTCATCAGTCTGTTACTGAGCAGCTAAACCTGATCCTTCCCTTTAGATAGAATCTCACTCTACCACAATTCAGACTGCATCTTTAGCTTCCTTTAGACATTTGTTATATTCCTTTAGGAATATACAAATCTCTGAGATCTGTAGCACTGCTCTTAAAGTTCAGTCTGTACTTTCATAAAACATTGCTATTGGGGACTGCTTCTGGAACTGCTCTTTTTGCCAAGGTAGTCTTTACCTTGGAGGCATGGACAGATGTTCAAGTGGAAAAATTTTAAAAGGGGAGGGGGAGTTTCTGCTCCAAGCTGCACAGCTCTAACTGCTTGGTAAAGGAGCCTGTATCCATATAAATGCTTAATCCAGGGTTAAAGTTGGGGTGATTTTAATTCATTTGTGGTGTTACAGGCTGTGTGCACAAAGCATTTAGAGTGTAACAGCAACTGACGGTTCCTGAGCAGCAGCAGCTCTCCCTCCCCTTTTGAAGCATGGTTGTTGTTTTGCTCAAGTCCAGTGTCTCACCTGTTGGCACAAGGTTGCTGCTTTAGGAGTTACGAGTGCTGGAATACCAAGAGCAAATCATTTCCCGAAGAAAAAGCTATGGCTTACACTAACTTCAACAGTTTTTCCATGTTCATATCTAGTAAAACAGGTTTCACACAAATGATTTTAGCTTCTGTAACACTCTGTAATGTATGAATATCTCACAGATCATGTGGATGGAGGTAGGGGAGAGGCTTCCTTCTTGCAGCAAGCACAGTGGGTTCATAGGGTAGTTCTTGGACTGTATAACCAGCGCCACTTCAAAGGCTCCCTTTTTTATGCTACTGAATGCAGCTTTTTGAAGTTACAGCGGCTAGCCAGTAGAGGGCACCAAACCAGCAGTGTAGAGGAGCCTCTTCAGTTCTCCTGAGCTAAGTACAGACAGTCAAAAAGCCCAAGGCTGAATTGATTCAATCTTTGCAGGTTAGTCTAAGATGCGTAGATTGAACTGATAAACAAGTGAACAGACATTCACTTTTGATTCTGGAAATGCAGCTGCATGCCTACAATGGCCCAGGCTAGAAGTCAGTTGGCTCTAAAGCACACCTCCCACTTCAACTGCAGCAGACAGTGTGGGCCAAAGCTAGCCTGTCCACCCCATGAGATCGGTTTTGCAGGGCAGGTGCAAAGCAACCTGGGATTCTGGGGGACTTGAATCTGGAAGCAATCTGGGACAGAAGTTCAATAAGCTGATTTAACCTGAATCAGTTAAGTCTGATACTACATCCATCCAGGTTTATCTTAAACTGGTTTCAGCCATTTTGAAAGTGTTTTATGTGCACTGAACTTCTGTTGTGTTACACATCTGAACTAGTTTCTGATCAGTTATGTGCAACTTCTGTCCCAGCCCTGGAACTTAGCAAGAAAGGAGCAGACCTAAGGTGCCTGTCCCTGAATATAGAGGGAGGTGCTCTGCATCCAAAGGATTAGACAAATTCTTGGAGGAAAGGGGCATCAGTAGCTATTGAGCATGGGATTTAGGGATACAGCCTCTGAATTAGAACTTCCTAGACCTTAAATGCTTGAGACTGCAAATGAGAGAGGAACAGTGGAAAAAACCCTGGTCATATACCCAGTTCACCCTCCATTTCAGCATCCTCTATCTGCCACTGTTACACAGGATGCTGGGTAAGATTGACCTATGGTGGTCTGACTTGGTAAATGACAGTTCTTATGTTCTTATCCATATATTCAGATAGAGCTGCTGTGGGGGGAATTATGGAGAGGAAGGGATGCCTGAATTCCTATAGGGCTAATGCCTCCGGGCCTTCCTTCCTGCTCTTGGTACCATGTTACTATCAAGAGGCATACTACCATCTACATCAGGCCATTCATGGAATATTTGGCATTATTTGACCAGTCATTTAAATAGCTTGATGACCTTAGGATGAATTGTGAATCTTTGACTTAATTTACCTCTTGCTAACTCATTTATGTATCTGTTTTCATAATCTTTATTAAATTAGAGGAGTCAGGAAAGGTGTAGAACTAGAGCGCAAAAATACAAGACAGGTGTTGATTAAAGTGCAAGAAAATATCCTTTATAAAGAAAAGTTACTTTTTAATGTAATGTAATAGTAAAGTAACTGTAGATTTTTAAAAAATTTAATTTTCTTGACAGATCCTTCCTGCAGTCCAGCAACATAAAACAGATGAAAATGGTAGGGCCAATCTTGGAGTTTTTACTATTCATGCACCTAGGTAAGTAGGTACTCTTCTATGGCATTTAGTAGTTAATTCGTTATGTCTGCTGAGAGGGAGAGTGGTGTTCATATTTTCGGGGGCAGGGAGGAGTTCTTAATTAGGAAAAAATGAATGCATACGCATTTTAGCTGCAGTATACTATGGTAGGGGACTAACATCTTTAAACATGTTAAATGTGCCAGCCTTTAGGTTAACTTTTAACCAGCAGTCAGGCTTTTTAGGTTGGTAGCATTCTTAGAGGTAGTTAACCCAATAAAATGTTGTTTACTAGTATAGTAGTGGTAGTATAGTATTTAAACAAAACAAAAAGCATTATTTTCATAGCTCAGAGTAGGCCCTAAAATGGAAATTTGTAATACTTTTTTTTAGGCAGGAGAAGCCTCACCTGCTTATCAGTAACTGTAGTTAGCTTTTTTCCCCCTTATTATCTGCAATAATTTTTTCTGGTTTTCAAGGACATCAGCATTCCATAGAGACTAACTTGTCTCCTTAAGAGCAGTGAGGTTTGATACAGTCAGGTCAATGGAGGCCAAGTAGTTGGATCCAATTCTCAATAAATTGAAAAAAGCCAGCAGAGCTACATGTTCTGTAAAAGCTTTTGGGGGTGGGATTTAGAAACCTGCTAACTGTGTTAACTCTTACAACGTTTTATATTAGTACGTGTCTGCATTTTCATCTTGGTGTTTTGATGTTTGAGTCATTAAGGTTTTAAGTATGTACAATATTGTAAGTAGACTACAAAGGTAAATTTGACATCATTATTACTGTAATGATTTATAATTTTTATACCTCAGCTCTCTCTCAAAGTTAAATGGCATATTGAAACCTAATAGTCTCAATGTATATTGTTATGGGGGAAGACCTGTATTCAGTCTTACTCTTGTGACTGGGAGGAACTGGGAGGTAGTATAGAGCAATCTTCCTTCATGTGAAGTTTTAAATAGCTTTCCTTATTCTCTACCCTCTTGTAGTCCTAATGAAATTAAAGCTGCCAACAGTTCAGATCTTGGAAAATTATGCTGAAAATTGGTGAATTTGGCAAAAACAACATAGCAAAAAGATGCACAAAAATTAGCAATAATGCAATTTTTTAATATAATGCAGTTTAAAGTTGTGGGAATATTCTAAATTCTGGGCTTTTTGAGGTGTGATGTTTCTGACCTTGCATATATACTTGGATTTTGTCTTTACTATAATTTTGTTATCAATAATAGAGATTTGAGAGGAAAAAATGCATTGAAAGGGAAGCAAGTTATTGTAGAGAGCATATTATTTCCTTGATCACAATGCACTGTTTTTTTTCTCTAAAAGCGCTACTGACATACTGTATTATAACTGCTTGTTATATGATTACTGTATACAGGGGAGAATATTCTTTACACCTTAAAGCCTCATACAGCAAGGGCATATTAAATTGCCCTGTAATCAAGATAAATGTCCTG
Source organism: Crocodylus siamensis (assembly GCF_052110815.1). Taxonomy (NCBI): domain Eukaryota; kingdom Metazoa; phylum Chordata; order Crocodylia; family Crocodylidae; genus Crocodylus; species Crocodylus siamensis. The sequence continues at coordinate 171,712,102 of NC_143397.1, read as the reverse complement.
CCTGACCCTGAGAAACCCGTACGCTTGAATGTTAAGTATGATAAAACTGCTTCTTTTGTAGCAGGAAGTACCTTCCCTGGTAAGTAAAAGGTTTTTGTGGGGTTTTTTTTCCTTCAGGTTTTTCTTAAATGTTGGAAACCAACCATTCAAATACAGCTTTTCACCACTGGAAAAAACTTTATTTTTATGATGATTTATCTTGTTGATTTTTTCAATACTTTTATCCCACATTATATCATATCGGGCTGGTTCCAAGGACTGTTCTTGGAAGAATCACACTCACACAAGAGCCTGTGATCCAAGTCAGCATCATAGAACCAGTTCTACTGGGATTCAGAGAAAAGAACCTTTATTTCCCTTACTTTATTATTCCAAAAATGAAAGGAGGTTGGTGACCCTTACTGGGTCCTGGACAATTAAACGTTTATTTCCTTCACCAGCTTTCTCATGGTAACTCTTTCCATATTCTCATTAGGTCCTGTGGTTTGGGTGATCTGCCTCAACTTACAGGACACATACATTCAGCACAGATTTCCTAGTGGCAACACTTTAATTAGTCAAATTAATGGAATTCAGGCTCCCCTGGCAAATGTCCTCTTCCCATTTTTCATGCAGCTGCTGTGACGCTGAGACCATGTGCCAAATTCATCCTAGGAATGGGATCTGATTGTTAATCCATATATCCATTTATATAACCTTTGTCCATGAGCAGGAGAACTGAAACTGCATGTAAAAAGGATGCTTTTATATTTGCGTAATAGAATGATACACATACACAAGTCACCCAAACTGCTTATAACCCATGGTAGAAAATCCAAGTGAAATACAGAATCAGTTTAAAAATTTTCAAATGCATTTCTGATTTCATTAGAACACTGTATAATGTTAATTACATGATGCTTTCTTCGGTATCCTTCTTCATCTACTCTGATCCTGAAGAAAATCTGGAAGAGTTCAGCAAATAACTAAACACTAACTGAAGCATGAAATCATTATAATCCCCAGACCGTTTGTCATGGCTTTCAATACAGGCCAGTTTACAGATTGCAAAGAAAGGAGTTTGGTGGATTCTTAACTGAGCTAAATAAATTAGCCTTAATTTTATAGAACAAAGAAATATTAAGCGGCCATTTCTAAAAGGACAGTTGACAACAGTCATTACTATTAAAGAAAAGACTCAACAAGCTCTTGATTGGCTATATTCCAATGTTAATTTTCATTAGTATTGGAGTTCTTTCGAATAGTCTTCAGATCTCAAACACAGTCATATCTGATTATATTTTGAAGGGTGATATTTTTGTCACATGCCAAGTGCTATATATAATGTTTTAGAAATGGAATATAAAAGCATATAATAGAAAGTAAGCCTTAATCATAGTATTTTTCTATGATATTGTGATGAAGGCTTATTTTAATTGTTTACATTTTATACTTCTATGGTACTTAGTTTCAGACCTGTTATACAGCTAATTGCTTCTTCCAGACTAATAGGGGACACCAGGGGGTGAGGCAGGGCAAAGAGCAGGTTCTGGAAGGAGAACAAGCCCCTTGTCACTATTCCTGATTGGCCTGGGTGCTGGAGTGCTGGTGAAGCCCCAGAACCACTCCCCTCACCTGGTGAGCAGAGGGGTTGTTTTAAGGAGTGGCTGTAGGTGGTGGTATGGAGCTTGGATGGGGAGGGGAAGGGGGAAGCGGTCCTCTTTCCTGCTCCTCTTAACTATGTCTCCACCCTCCCCTAGTGTGTCCCTTACTGGCTTGGAACAGGTGCTGGTAGGAAAAACCCACCAGTAGCTGCTGTCCCCAACTGAGCCCAGAAATCCATGCAGTCAGTTACTGCAGCCCGCAACTGCAGCAGGGCTGGAATGGCTCTGGGGCTTCCCTTATGCCTGCATCAGCTAGCACGAATAGCAGTGGTAATAGATGGATTTCATCATTCTTCACCTGGTTTGGGCCAGAGGGGACTATGGTGAGGTAGCAGGTCCTGGAAGAAGAAAACCACCCACCACCAGTACTGTCCCTTACTAAGCCTGGCAACCTGTGAAGCTGCTCCCTATGGCTTTGGGGCTCCCTTCCCCCCCACACGCACACTATGCCGGGGTCAGGTGAGGAGAGCAGTAACGGCAGGTGGGTCCCTGCTTCCTGTGCCTGTTCCCTGCCCAGCCCCCTGATGTCAGTCAGTCAGCAGCCTGGGTGCTCCAGCTCTAAATAAAGGCTGTGCAGAATGCCAAGCTTGGACAGAGTTGTTGGCAGCAGCAGGAGGGTGCAACTGCACCACTGCCCCCTGCTTTCTCACCCCTCCCCTCCACTCCCATCTACTCCTGTTTGCTGTAGGTCAAGTTCCTACTCCTTATTGATCTGTGAATGGTAGCATGGCTTTTTTATGTAAACATTTGAATTATGTTTGGATTAAACTACAAGGAGTTAAAAGGTACCTGAATATGTAGATTGATCATGCATTATAATTGGCTGGCTGCTACACAATAGAGAGCAAAGAGTTTTTTCTTGAATAAAGTTCTTTTTCTATGTGCGGGTCTAGTTTAATTAGAACGCCATGCCGCAACTTAAATATTTCCTAAAGCCTCATTTATTTTCATTTTGTCATCTATCTAGAACTAGAAATGTGTGTAGACATGAGGACAATAACTGCATTAATTTATGCACACTGTTCTTGAAGAAAAATTAATGCTTTCTTTGATTTATTTTTCAGATTTTATGGTTAGTATTATTTCCGAAGATGATAACATCATTAAAAATATTAACCCAGCACGGGTTTCTATGAAAATGTGGGAAGGACAGAGCAGTGGAACTAGAGCATCAGCTAATGTAAGTGATCTAAAAGTATTATCGCGCAATCATCCTGCAAATATAGAACAAGGCATTTCCACAGAAGGGCATTCTTTAGTTTTCTTAAGCAAAATTTCCTTTTCTGGATTGTAAGTATTAAGTGAATAGATTTAATTAATTCACTTAATATAATGTATTAAATTTAATTAATTTGATCAAATTATGCCAAGGTCAGATTCTGTCCTGTTAATTTAACAAAAATAAGCTGACAGTCTATTACCATTTCCGTATTTCATTGGAAAAAATTGCTGGTAGGTGTTGTAAGGCTTAGGCCCCCATTTGACCAATGCTTTTCCCCCCACCAACGTCAGGGTAAGACCCCTGGTTTGCACCACCTGCATTATCCAACTGATGCTCTTGCCCACCTGCCATAACTATGTTCTTCTTGGGGCGGGGGGGGATGGTTTCCTGTAGGTGGTCCATGGGGTTGTGAGCCTGGGCTGCTTCTTGGGCTTCCAAGTTCCCCTTTACCCACCCCTTCCCTCCCCACAGACTTAACTAGTGGGGGGTGGCAGCACAGGGTAGAGCTTGGGTTCCTTTTAAATTCTAAATGAGTTTGTCTCTAAGTGTGCGTATACAAAAGCAGGGAGAATTTTCCAGTGTGCTGGCATTCTAAAATGTCATTGTTTTTTCATTTATGTTGTACTATATAGAGTAGTATGATTGTCATAATTTAAAACTGCAATTGGCAAAAAGATAAAACATCCCCAGTGTTACATTATATGAACATTTACTTTCCTTGTAATTCATAGCGTCGTAATTTGTTGATCCCCTGTATCGGGGTGGGCAAAATGCAACCCGCAGGCTGGATGCGGCCAACCAGGACATTCTATCCGGCCTGTGGGGCCCCTAAAATATTTAGAAAATTAATATTAAACTGCCCCTAGTTGCCTGTCATGTGGCCCTCAATGGCTTGCCAAAACTCAGTAAGCGGTGCTCCGGCCAAAATAATTGCCCACCCTGCCGTATATCATCAGTGTGAAGGGGGCAGAGAAGGCGCCTCTTTCCCCCCCCGCCCCAGTTACTTACTACAGGGGGAGTTCGGGCAGCTGCTGTGGTGAGATGCCAAGACAGCAGGCTCAGATGCAGCAGTTTAGGAGCTGCTAAGCCTGCAAATAAGCAGGAAAAGGGGGCATGGCCAAAGAGAAGAGCGAGCCGCTAAAAAGGTGACTGGAGGAATAGCTGAGGGTGGTGTGGGAAGATTCAAGCTTGGGAGCAGAGAAACGTCTCATCTGGAACTGAGGGACATGCCAAGGCACCAGCAGACCCAGCAGGTATCTGGGTGAAAAGACCGGGAAATGCCATGGGGTGCAGCACCAGGGAGACCCTGGCACACTTGGCTACGACTCCAGAAGGTGACTTCGGAAGTGACATGGAGAGCGGCACAGGAGAAGCTTTGGCACACTCCAGAGCCTGTCCAGGAAGAAGAGCAGGTGGCACTGGGGCTGGGAGGAGCAAGCAGAGTGCTGCAGACCCACCACAGTGGCTGGGAGCCTCTGTGGAGGGGTGAGGGCCAGGGATGGTGGCAGGTGTCAGGACAATGGCTATGTGGGGCCATGGGGCTGCAACAGCCCAGGGCCCAGACAAAGCAGGGAGCCAGCATGAGCCAGCAAGGCAAACAACCAGCATACTGACTAGAGTGACCCAGACAGCCCAGCCTCAAGTCGGATGGGGCTGAGGTGGGAAAGGGCAGGGACCCAAAGGAAGGCCCCACAAGAGGACTGCCAGGGGCATAACGGAGAGCTGCTGTACCCTCCAGATGGCTCTTAAGAAGGGAGAGCCAAAAAGCCCCAGCCAGGGGCCTGCGGGTCTGAGAAACAAGATCCCAGGGCCCATCAGTGGATGCTGACCTTCTTTCAGTTAGTAGTATTCATGACTTTGCGGTCATCTCAAGATTGAGGCAGGTTTTAGTTGCGAAGGCCACAGTCCATAAATGAAAGACGACCTCTGGGGAGCTGACTGCCAGAAGGTTGCCAACCCTCAAAAGTGGGACAGCACAGATGAGAAGGTATCATCTGTGAAGGAGACATATGGAGAGTAGAGTACACCTTGGCCGTGGATGTGGCACAGGTGGGGTAAAGGGGAAGTTGGAGCCCCATGAAGAAGTCCAGACTTGAGACCCCACGGACCATCTGCCAGGAACTATCCCCCAAGAAGAACATTGAAGTTAATGTCAGGCAAGCAAGAACATCAATCAGATAACGCAGGTGGTGCAAACCAGGGGTCTTACCCTGACATTGCTGGAGAGCAAAGCACTGGTCAAGTGAGGGCCTAGGCCCTACAACACCTATGAGCGATGGAGGCAGTGCTGGGCTGTTCCTGGCAGAAGCTAGGGCCACACTGCGGTTGGGCTGGGTGGCGGCGCTGGGAGAGGTGTTGGGGGGGGGCTACAGTTAATTTTTGGGTGGCTGCAGCCCCCTGTAGTCCCACTCCCAGCGTGGCCACAGCCTCCACCAGGAGCAGCCCAGCCCACAGGTGCAGCCCGCCCCACCCCACCCCGCGCAGTTCCAGGGGCACACACTGCTCCTCCCTGTACAAGCCACTCCTGGCTCCTTTCCAGCCATTCCAGCTGTGCAGCTGTTCCAGTCTCACTGCCATTACGGGGGGAGGTTCAGACCAAGGCTGCAGCAGTAAGGGAAGGACTAGAGCTAGGGCTGGGGCCTTGATCTGCCCAGCCCCTCCGCCCACAGACTTACTTGCTGGGGAGGTTTGCCAACAAAACATTTTCTCCTTCTGCTTCAACTTCTGTAATTTTTCTGGCATTATTGGTGATGGAATTTTGTTTAGTTTTTAAATATATCCCTCATCTCTGGGTCACAAGGATTAAAAATATTAAAATGGCTTCTATATCATATGTTCTTTAATGGCGCTGTTCTATGCTGTTGCTATTCAGTTCAGTTTTCTCAACTAAAAATGCTTTTTAAATGTTATTTTATAACATTTATAATATTTGGAGAATGCTTAGTAAGGCTTAACATGCTATTTAAAAGTAATATGTAAGTTAATTTCATAGACATTAGACATTAGGGCTGGAAGGGACCTTGGAAGATCGAGTCCAGCCCCCATTAATATTTCAGGTATGTTGCATGTAATTTCTTTTACATCCTTCTCAGGCTACATCATTTGCCTGTAGCAAAGTCAAGGATGACAAAGATGAAGGCTTCTTTTACTTCAGGTACAGCAAAACTTACTTCATAATTTCTGGTTTCACTTACTTATTTAGAGTTAATGCTTCCAAATAGAACAAGTATTAACAACATAACTGTTGCTTTAATTTTGATCATTAATATCAAAAGAGTTGCTTTGTTCAAAGGCATGGCATGACAAAACAGAAATGTAGTGGTATCCTTCTGACTCCATCAGATGCATCTCATGTATTGTGAAGTGTACAGTAATGTGCTAAGATGCTTTTAGTCATTCCTAAGGACACATCCAATTAGTAGTGGTGGGGAACTGTACCTCCAATACTGGACCCCTTAGCTGTGAAGTCCCACAAGTAAAATCTCTTTCAGTTTTTTTTTTATATGCAGCCACTAGATGATTGGCCTGATGTCAGGGTCTCGTGCTAGCAAGCTGCAGATGATGCAAAGTTCTCCCAACCCTTCAGCATGTATAACCGCGCCAATGCTACCAACATGAATCTTTTTGGGAAAAAATCAGTTCATCAAAAAAATCAGCTGGTAGAAGCTGAGCCTGAGTAAGACAGGGAAGATCAGAGGAAAACAATAAATAGGTTACAGTTGTTAGCAGAAATCACATATCTACAGTTCAATTTAGCATGTAGTTTCGGGGTACATTTTAATTCCTTTTCACCAAACTCTCACGTAGCAGCATCTATAAATAAAGTTTTTGATCTGCTCCAGTTGACTGGGACACACTGTCCCATCCCAATGGACTATTGATGTTGTTTCAGTTATTCACATCATCTTCACTTCACTTCACTGAGATTACATCAGTGCAGCATACTTAGATATGAAGCCTTAAGCATTTAGGAAAATTTAGCACATGTGGAACTTTTCAACAGCCCAGGACACTGGAAGCACATCAGACCTGTCCTAAACACCAGTTCCCCACTGCATTTTCAATTGGGTTCTAGACAGTGTTCCATCTAAGCTGTGCGGTTGCTCAGGCGTGCTCATGCCGCACTGCCAAGCACACCTGAGCAGCCGTGCAGCTTAGAGGGAATGCTGGTTCTAGGTCTTAATGTTTGTCTTCAAGGTATTCTAGAGTCTTAAGCTGAGGATATAAAAGGCCTTCTAAAGGCTCACCGTGAAAACTGACTAATGGCAACCATCCTTTTACACAATTTGATTTTGTAGAATGAGGGTAAAGCCTGACTGTGTGGGAAATAGGCTCTTTGGGAAGTACTGTCAGAGACTCCGGAATGAACTCCCCAAGACCTAAGCACCCTCTCAAGTCTCACCACCACCTATGTCAGGTGAAAGTTGCTGTGTCTAACAAATACATAGCAACATGAATATTCAAAAAGGCTTTAAAATTTCACCCAAACAAGGCTGCTTTGCATATGCTTTTTTCCCCTATGGGAGAAGAGGAGCAAACAAACAAGTGATAGCATAAAGTCGTATTGCTTTAAAGCACTCTTGGACACCCATGAAATACTATGGGTGATGTGTGTGGTATAAGAACCCATAGAAAAGAATAGAAATTTGTCACCTTGAGATTAGTACCGGTGTTTTAGTAATAATTTGCCAATCCCCAGGAACCTTTAGGTTCCCCTATATTGAAGCTAGCATACTCCTAATCTGGAGGGAGGTTTAAGTAAATAGACAGTAGAGGTTTCATTTTAGTTGGACATTTTCCTTTTAGTCTAGTAGATAAAGCCAGAAACCGTTTACAATTAAACTGAAAAAGGATCTCAACAGTGCGACAACTTCACTGTCCATGAATTGTTTCACCTCCTGCCCATTCCATCGTTTCCCACTCATTTGATGCAAGGGCTAGAAGGGAATCTGTTATTGCCATAACTAGCATCAGTGGAAGGTACCCCTTTCTTTGTTGCTGGTGTTATCAACTTCTGAGGAAATGGCAAAGATCAGTATTAAACTACAGTACCTCCCTTCTTCTGTTGCTGGACAGTGTTTCTCTGGGGCATAGACCTGTACAATGGCCTCCTAGGCTCTTGAAGTCTTGCTCTCCCTTTCTTCCACAGAAACATGTCCACGCACATGAAGCAACATTCCAGTCTTCATACGTACTCTATCTGTTAATTCAGTTTGCATCCCGTTATTAAAAAGGATTGTATCTGTCATATGTAGTCATATGACAGTACCTTCAATTGCCCAGACCTCATGCTGTAGTATAAAAAATAAATCTGGTACACTACTCCAGAGAGGCTACATGAGAAGTAAAAAGAGGAGGAAATAATCCAAAAAAGTGTGTGTGTGTCTGTATTATAGTTAATTAAAATGTTAAGTCATTCTCATATTAAGTTATACTTTATTAGGGAAAGTTATCAATTATACTTCAAATGCTGATTTGAATAATATTATGCTTGTGATGCATGTTAATAAAACCAGGGAAATTCAGTGCTACACATTTGTTGAGAGGTAGAAAAGGACTGCTTTGTCCATTGTGCTTTTCCAAAGAGTGCTTTTCCATTTTTTATTATTTAAAAAAAAAAAAAAAGCGGAACGTAATATGTTCCTCAGCCAAATTACCAATATGTGTTCTAGCAGCTGGTTCCTTATGGGGTTCTTGTAGTCTAAAAGGTTTCAACATTTTACAGGATGTGAAGTACAGAATTATGTAAGATCTGAATTGCTCATTATATTTATAATCTTAGTATTTAATGTTCTCTGTTTTAATTTAGGGATAAAATGATTCCAGAGAGAGTGGGGAATTACAGCATCCAGTTTGGTTTTGTGCTAGATAAGACAAATATACTCAACAGTGAACAGGTGATTAATTACATAGTTAAAGCACATGTAGTAGGAAATAATGCATGTGAATTATTTATATTAACTGATAGATGGAAAAACCTTGTTACAATTTTTGTTTAGGAAAAGCAGTAATTTTGTTTTTATGGTAAAAAAACTACAGAGTTAATTATCAAAGCTTGTTTTTTGTGGTTTTTAACTAACAAGTTATAATCTGCATTGACTGTCTACATTTTTGGTATATTGTGGTTTAAAAAATACCTTGCTTATGCTTTCCTTTAAAAGATGACTTCCAATTTCTTTAAACTACATAATTTATAAAGTAGTATACGTGTGCATTATGGCTCTGTAAATTGTAAGACTTTGAATATAATTTAGCTTATACATCATATTTATTTAGTTATTGTTGAATAACTTGCATGTTATAAATGAAAAGCATGTTGTTCCCCATTATTTCTTAAGATAATAATCGAAGTGGTACCTAATGACCCAGTGCGATTGCTACCTGAACCTCCACCAGCTACTCCAGCAGTGTCTAATGTTCAAGCTGTTGCCAGTCGGACTCTGGTCAAGAATTTATGCCTTCATATAATGGTAATCGTGCTTTGCTACAAAGTTTACTTGGTGCAATAAATAATTATTATAAAAGTGATGTACTTCACTGGTAAAATGTTATCATTAGATTTAGCTTGCAAAGTGAAATAAGTAGAACAAAATACTTAGTACAGCTGATTAAGTTTATTTAAAAACTTTTTTTTCAAAAAATGATGTGTAAATTAGCGAGTAAAAATTTAAGTTAAGCTGTTCTGTGAAAGTATGAGTCTTTATTTGAGATAACTAGAGAACCTCATTTATAAGATAGGAATCCTAGTTTCTCATCCCGACAGCTTTAAAAATTACTCTTGTGTTTTGATATTCTTTTGGGAGAGTTCAGGTTTTCTAAGGATGTCCACCTTTCCTTCAAAGTACAAAAGAAGGCTTGATCATCACAATAGCCACAGGAGGTGAGCTCTGCCACAACCGCTCCTATTTCACAATGCTTGTACCCTGCTCCACGACAGTTTTGCAAAGACTCAAAAGAGTGGATCAATCCTTTGCAAAAGCCAGATAGTCCCTGTGGATCAGGGAATCAAAAGATAAATCAAAATATCTTCCTGGTTCTAGAGAGGAAACCCAACTACAAAAGCAGAAGAACAAGGATTCTAGCCCACTTTCTTAACAGGTTTAGTAATGTTTGTTTGCAATTCTGACTCTTAGTTTCAGCATTTAGAATAACAAGGGTGGTCAAAATTGTCACAGAACACTGACTTTTTTGAGGGTTGCGCACTATTTACTGCACAGATTGGTGTCCTTTCATTAAAGGATTTTTTTTCCACTCACCACTCATTGACTGTATATTAGTTCCAGGGAAGAAGCAGACCCCAAAGCTTCTCCAAGCAGTGAAGCTTTCTTTACCTCTTATAACTTTCAGAGAATATCTAATACTCCCAAGTAATCATCATAAGCAAGGGGTATTTTATTAAATTCTAGTCCCTTCTTACCATGGTGCTTCCTGTCCCCACCCTGTTCAGGGACTGACTTCTCTCATGAAAAGCTGCTTCAACAGATGTTTTAAACAAAAGGTTGGAGCAACATGATCTTAAGCACTGGAAGACATGCCTCTGCTTTTCAATCCCAAAGAAGAAATGGAAGTTGGTATCTAATTCTAGGCTTGATTACATGCAGAAAGCTTAATTTCAAGCTTATGATGATAACTCTAGCTTCAGTCACCTGCTTGTTAATCCTCAAGCATGGCTCACAGATCCTTTTTTTTTGTAGTTCTTATTTTACTCTGTCACTGAAACCTGGACAGGGAAAATACCTCTTGTTACTGGGGACACACTGTTCAAGATGCGCCCATAGCTGGATGATTGGCTCATCTAGTGGAACTCTCTCCTGCAAGTAACCAACTTCATTCATCTGATCCTAGGGCTCTTTACCTCATTGGGACTTGTGACCAGCAGAGAGAATGTCACAACTCTGCTACCAGTATATAAACTGAAAATACGTTAATCTCAAGGTTAACGAGAGCTTATCAACTATGAGAGTTGCCAGACCAAGATATAGTTCATCAACCATTTTTGGGCTTCTCCAGAAACATCTGTACATCATATGTCAGATTCCTCATGTGGCTTCTTGTACTATATCAAACAACATACTATATTTCCCCATTTCTTCATAGAAGGGTATTGAAATTGTCCTAATCCATCTAGAAACCACCTGCTTGATTTGAAAATGCCATGTGAAGTCGTCTTTAGATCTATAGAAGGACCAACTTCATGTTTGCAATGGAATACTTTTTTATATACCACTACATACCAAAATGCTGACAGGTTCCTGTACTTTAGGATGCAAAACTTATCTAGATTACCTTTATATAAAAAGTCTTCTGCTTCCCTCAGGACTCTCACGTTATACATTTCAGAACTCTATCCTGCATGGCATTTTTATTCTAGCTAGCTAGCAGCAGTCCAAGCACAGATAGGAAACATCACAGCCATCCCCTACATCTGTAGTCAACAGTGCAGTCACCTCCACTGTTGCCAAAAAGTTGGTCATCTCAGAAGCTAGTTCACGCATCATCAAATCGCATTCGCATTAATGGCTCGCTATCTTCTAGGCTTGCAAAAATGTCTTAACAGATCAGCTGTCATATAATTTTCAGAGGTACAAACAAAAACTCAAATTTACAAAAGAAATTAAATGCAAAAATCTAGAATTCTTGGTTCCAAAATGATACCTTTTATCAGACCAAATGAGAAATTGCAAAAAAATATATTTTTCTGCAGGCTTTTGGGCATATGTGCCCTTCATCAGGCTTATGGAAAATTCAAGATGGTAAAAAGTCCTGATATGTAGAAAATTAAATTTCATTTTTCCACAGAGGAAGCAGAAGCTGGAAAACTATCCTCCATGGTCCATGAGAGACTCTTTGTGAGCTTCTTCTTTGTGTAGATCAAGCAGGATTTCTTCCCTGGTAGTGTCAGATGGCAGGGAGGTATAGTAATCTTTCTTGTTCAGCAGTTAAGTTTATAAACCAAAATTGGCTAAAATTCAGCATCTTCCATGTTTCAGGGATGTATGTGTGGTAGCCTTGTTGGTCTGAGTCAATAGGAAATGCAAGAAAATTACAAATTTTAGAAGCAATAATACCCCAAACTAGACACATTTTCCACAGGAAAAAGAACAATAAATACATTATGTTCTGCTCCAGAGGGGATATAAGGCTAGGCTTCTTCTTAGATACGATCCTCCTCTTATGACAGCCAAGGCTCACAAGCCCACCTGCTGATATTGTTAAAATTGAGAGTCTTGAGTAAACTCATCCCAGATCAGATGCCACTTTTGGTAGAGATGCACTTCAGTCTTTAAGTTGCACCTTGCTCCTAACATTCAGGTCTGGAAGTTGGGTCCATGGTAGACAGTCTCTTGAAGAAGAAAAAAAAATTTCAGTAACTCTGATTTTTAAATATGTGGTACACAGATTCTGTAACCAAGCCCTATGGCTGCAACTCTTCCCTATTGCTGCATCTCTGTAGGTGTAAGGTTCAGTGTTGCCAAAAGCAGTGAGCTGCATTTTATGTCCGTGAGTGGGAGGCATAAGGATATCAAGACTAGGTACAGACCTTCAAAAAGTGCAAGGCAGATTTGTTCTAAGTTGCACAATTTTTTGTAAGCAGTTTAGCTCGGTAGCAAGCAAAACACACATTTGCCCTTTGGTGGAGGAGGATTCTGCCATTTTTAAACAAGCCCATGTGTGCTGAACTTTGGTTCTGTTATGGGTATTGACTGGTTTCAGATCATTTACACCAGTAAAAGTGTAGTATCTGTACCTGGCCCAAAAGTGCAGCTCCATAGATGCTGCCAGCCCAAAATAATTTCATTTCACGTGCATGAGGTGTTAAACCAGTAATTCGGGTGGATAACATATATCAAAGGATCATACTTATCATAAGGTGAGTAACATTATGGCCGAGGTCATTGCGGGACCCCTGGCGCGGCTCTATGAGCACTCGTGGTGCTCTGGTGAGGTGCCGGAGGACTGGAAGAGGGCCAATGTGGTCCCTATCTCTTCAAAAAGGGAAAAAAAGAGGACCCGGGAAATTACAGGCCAGTTAGTCTTACCTCAATCCCGGGTAAGCTCTTTGAAAAAATTATCCTGGCACACATCCAGGAGGGCCTTGCGGGGGAATGCATGCTCAGGGGCAACCAGCATGGGTTCATCAGTGGCAGGTCTTGTCAGACCAACCTGGTGGCCTTTTACGATCAGGTCACCAAATCATTATACGCAGGGGTTGCTGTGGATGTAGTCTTTCTGGACTTCCGGAAGGCTTTCGACACTGTCTCTCGCCCTGTCCTCATCAAAAAGCTGGGAGACTGGTGTCGATGCCCACACAGTCAAATGGGTCGCCAACTGGTTGGAGGGCCGCACCCAGAGGGTGGTAGTGGATGGGTTCTTCTCGACCTGGAAGGACGTGGGCAGTGGGGTTCCGCAGGGCTCGGTCCTCGGGCCCGCGCTGTTCAACATCTTCATCAGTGACTTGGATGAGGGGGTAGAAAGCACCCTGTTCAAGTTTGCTGATGACACTAAGATGTGGGGGGATGTGGGTGCACTAGAAGGGTGCAATAGGCTACAAGCTGACCTTGACAGGTTGCAACGGTGGGCGGATGAGAATAGGATGGGGTTTAACACTGATAAGTGCAAGGTGTTGCACATGGGGAGGAAGAACCGGCACCACACTTACAGGTTGAGGAACTCCCCTCTTGCCAGCACGGAGACGGAAAAGGATCTTGGAGTCGTCATTGACTCCACGATGAACATGGGCCGGCAGTGTGGGGAGGCAGTCAAGAAGGCCGGCCGTACCCTGTCATGCATCCACAGATGCATCTCGAGCAGGTCCAGGGAGGTGATCCTCCCCCTCTATGCGGTACTGGTCAGGCCGCAGCTGGAGTACTGTGTCCAGTTCTGGGCGCCACACTTCAAGAGGAACGTGGACGATATGGAAAGAGTTCAGAGGAGGGCCACTCGTATGATCAGGGGTCAGCAGGGCAGGCCTTATGAGGAGAGGCTACGGGACCTGAACCTGTTCAGCCTCCACAAGAGAAGGTTAAGGGGGGACCTTGTGGCCTGCTACAAACTGGTCAGGGGGGATCAGCAGGTATTGGGGAGTCCCTGTTCCCCCGTGCGCTGCCAGGAGTGACCAGGAACAACGGTCACAAGCTGGCGGAGGGTAAGTTTAGATTAGATATTAGGAGGCGCTACTTCACAGTCAGGGCAGCTAGGGCCTGGAACCAGCTTCCAGGGGAAGTGGTGCAGGCTCCTAGCCTGGGGATTTTTAAAAGGAAGTTAGATGAGCACCTTGCACGGTGCTCTTTCCTGCCAGGGCAGGGGGTCGGACTAGATGATCTGCCTAGGTCCCTTCCGACTCTAGCTACTATGAAACTATGAAACATTTTTAATTCTTTGCTACTGAATCGATTTCTGATGTTACTGTGATATTCAGCCACTGTTAAAAATCTACAGTGCTAACTATTAGAACTCACCCCAGCAGAAAAACATGGGGGAGCGGCAGAACACGCCAGGGCATCGATGGAACACTTCTGCAAGCAAAGAATTGGCTATGTAATTCTTCATCTTGCATCATTAGTGTCCTTTTCAAGCAATGTTGGCCTTGTTCCATGGCCTTGCAAATTGGCTTCACAAAAGAGAGGAACTTGGTGGCATAGGATCTGAATATATTACTGGTGTAATTTGTTTTACTTCCACATGACAGTCCTGGAACTGAGTGGTTAAACAACATGTAGGCAATCCTGTCACAGGTTCATAGATTTCATAGACATTAGGGCTGGAAGGGACCTCGGGAGATCATCGAGTCCAGCCCACTGCCCAAAGGGCAGGAAGTCAGCTGGGGTCATAGGATCGCAGCAAGATAAGCATCCAATTTACTCTTGAAGGTGTTCAATGTAGGTGCTTGAACCACCTCCGCTGGCAGGCTGTTCCAGACCTTGGGGGCTCGGACAGTAAAGAAATTCTTCCTTATGTCCAGCCTGAAACGGTCTTGCAGGAGTTTGTGACCGTTCGACCTCGTCATCCCTTGGGGCGCTCTGGTGAACAGACGTTCCCCCAGATCCTGGTGGTCACCCCTGATAAACTTACAGGTGGCCATCAGATCACCCCTGAGCCTGCGCTTTTCCAGGCTAAAGAGTCCCGTGGCTCTCAGCCTGTCATCGTAAGATCTGTTTTCCTAACCTCTGATCATGCGCGTGGCTCTCCTCTGGACTCTCTCAAGCTTCTCCACATCCTTTTTGAATTGTGGAGCCCAAAACTGGACGCAGTACTCCAGCTGCGGCCTCACCAAGGCCAAGTACAAGGGGAGAATGACGTCCCGGGATTTGCTCGAGAAGCATCTATGGATGCACGCCAGCATTTTGGTCGCTTTACTAGCCGCAGCATCGCATTGCAGGCTCATGTTCATCTTGTGGTCAGTGATGACCCCCAAGTCTTTTTCTTCTGTAGTGCTAACCAACGTAGCACTGCCGAGCCTATAAGGGTGCTGCAGGTTTTTCCTCCCAAGGTGGAGAACCTTGCATTTTTCGGTGTTAAACACCATGAGGTTCTCGTCTGCCCATTTGCTGAGCTTGTCCAGGTCAGCCTGGATCACCCGCCTATCTTCTGGTGTGGATGCTTTGCCCCAAAGTTTGGTGTCATCGGCGAACTTGGCCAGTCCACTCCTGACTCCAATGTCCACATCGTTAATGAAGATGTTGAACAGTATGGGTCCCAGGACAGAGCCTTGAGGGACCCCACTGGTCACAGGGCACCATGATGAGTGACTGCCATCAATCACAACCCTCTGGGTCCAACCACAAAGCCAATTTCCCAGCCAGCAGATCGTGGTGGAGCCAAGGCCACAACTGGGCAGTTTGGCCAAGAGGTGATCATGGGATACCAGATCAAAAGCTTTTTTGAAGTCAAGATATATGACATCAATCTCTTCTCCCTTGTCCAGGTGATAGGTCACCTGGTCATAGAAGGAAATGAGATTGGTCAAACAAGACCTACCCGCAACAAACCCGTGCTGGCTGTCCCTTAGAATGTTATCCTGGGCCAGTCCCTCAAGGATGGCCTCCTTAATAAACTTTTCTAAGATCTTCCCCAGGATAGAAGTCAGGCTAATGGGCCTGTAGTTAGCCGGATCCACTCTCCTCCCTTTCTTGAAGATCAGCACCACATTGGCCTTCTTCCAGTCTTCGGGAACTACACCAGAGCGCCAGGAGTTTTCAAAGATCCGTGCCAGGGGCTGGACTATGACGCTTGCCAGCTCCTTGAGTACCCTGGGGTGCAGATTGTCAGGGCCGGCTGACTTGAAGGTATCCAGCTTCTCAAGCTGTTCCTTCACAAGGTCAGCATTGATGGAGGGTAGGGGATCCCCCTCACCCAGATTTCCCTGTCCCATAGCAGGCATGGGCATCCCGTGTGACTGATGAAAGACTGACGCAAAGTACCTATTTAATAGGTTGGCTTTTTCCTGGGCGGCAGTTGTCAGTTGCCCCATCTGGTTTAGCAGGGGTCCAACATTGCCCTTGCTTTTCCTCTGGCTCCCCACATATCTGAAAAAGGACTTTTTGTTGTCCTTGATGCCTGAAGCTAGTTGGAGTTCAGTTGCAGCCTTGGCTTTCCTGGTTTGCTCCCTGCAGGACCGGACCAGCGCGGAGTAATCCTCCTTGGAGGTGAATCCCGTCCTCCATCCTTTGTAGGCTTTCCTTTTTAGCCACAGTAGGTCCGGTAGGTCTCTGGAGAGCCAGGGGGGCTGCTGTGCCTTCTTGCTGCCTTTCCTCCATGTTGGAATAGATTTAGCTTGTACACTGAGGATCGCTTCCTTGAGAAGCAACCACTCTTCTTGAACTCCCATCTCCCTGGGGTCGTGGTCCCTGAGGGCCTGACCGACTAGCCTCTTGAGCTTGTCAAAGTCGGCTTTTCTGAAGTCAAGGACTTCTGTGTTGCTGACTGACTTGCCAGCTTTACGGCGGATGGTGAAGGTGATCAGCTCGTGGTCGCTGTCACCCAACTTCCCATCAATCACTAGGTCGCCGATTAGGTAGTCCCCCGTAGCCAGTACCAAGTCAAGCAGCGCTTTGCCTCTCGTTGGCCCATAGTCTTCTTGAGTCAGGTAGAGGTCATCCACGCACGAGAGAAAGCATTGCGGCTGCTCAGATTTAGCTGAGTGATCTTCCCAGGAGATGTCCATGACAACCAAGGTCCTGGAGCAAGCGGCCTCAGTCAGTTCCCGGGCGAACTCTTGGTCAAGCTCAGGACTTTGAATGGGAGGTCTGTAGTAGACTCCCACCGTTGTGTCCCCTGTGCCAAATTCCCCATGAATTTTTACCCAGAGGGTCTCTAGCTGTCCATGCCGGTCGCCAACATCAGCTTGCAGGGACATGTAGCTTTCCTTCACATAGAGAGCTACACCCCCGCCCCTTTTGTCAACACGATCCCTCCTGTATAGGGTATAGCCCTCTATCCCCGTGGTCCAGTAATGGGTGGAGTCCCACCAGGTCTCCGTTATCCCAATGACATCATATTTCTTTGCACTGAGCAGGAGGACGAGCTCGTCCTGCTTGTTGCCCAGGCTCCTGGCATTAGTGTGCAGGCAGGCAAGTGTGCCCTTAGGGGCTCTTGCCTTGCCCACAGATTGTGCCAGGGCTGGGGCAGGGGTGGGCTCCCTTAAGTGCCCCCTTAAGTGCCTTGGTCCGCTGGCTTTTTGCAAGGGCCGTTCAGCGGGCCAGCAGGGGCAGTAATCCCCCCATCCCCCAGGGGGCTTAGTTTAAAGCCTGGTGGAGCAGGTCAGCCAGCCTGGCTGAGAAGAGCCTCCTCCCCAGGGGAGAGAGGTGGAGGCCATCTCTTCCCAGCAGCTCACTGCCTTTCTCTCCAAAGAGCGGGCTGTGGTCATGGAAGCCAAAGCCTTCCTGATAACACCAGCGCCGCAGTCTTTGGTTCACTGCATGGATCCTCCTCTCCCTCCTCAGCCCATAGCCCGAGACTAGGAGGATCGACGAAAACACCACCTGAGCTCCCAGACCCCTAAGCCCCGCTCCCAACTCCCTGTAGCGCCTCATGACCTGGCTGGGGGTGCTCCGAGCTGTGTCATTGGTGCCCACATGAATAAGGAGCATGGGGTAGTGGTCTGTGGGCTGGAGGAGCTGCGGGATCCTCTCTGCAATGTCTCGGATGCGGGCCCCTGGGAAGCAGCAGACTTCCCGGGCTAAGGGGTCAGGGCGGCAGATTGCCCCCTCAGTGCCCCGCAGGATGGAGTCTCCCGCAACAAACACCTTTCGCTTTGTCTTGGGGAGAGCGGGGGCAGTAGCTGCGGTCGAGCCTGGGTTGCCTGCGGGAGCTGGCAACTGAGCAGGCTCTTCCGGCGGCTACAAGAGGTGCGAACCTGTTGCTAAGCTCTGGCGGGGCAGGGGCCTTGGTGCGGCGGGCCTTGGGGCCCTTGACCACCTTGGTCCATGCCCCTGACTGGGCAGAGCGGGAGGTCCCAGAGTCCTCCTTAGTCGCGGAGGGAGACGGAGCTCTCCCCTGTGGCTCCCAGGGGAGAAGGGCCTGGCAGTAGGAGTCTGTCTCCTGCTCACAGTCCCTGATGGCACGCAGTCTCTGGACTGTGGCCTGGAGCTCCTCCAGCTGGCCCGCCAGAGACCCCAGTAGGGAGCAGACCCCGCAAGGGGAGGTGGCCATGCTCCCGGGCCCCAGAGCCTGAAAAAGGGACAGGCAGCCCCTGCAGCCAAGAGCCAGGGGCTCCGTCTGCGTGGAGCCCGGGACCATGGGCTCCGTCTGGGTGGCCGTCGCTGAGGCGCCCAGTGGAGGGGCCGCAGAGCCCGAGAGGACCCGAGGGGTGCGGCGCGTGCCCATCTGTGTCATGCCTCTGATAGGCTGGCTACAGCTGGGGCTGGCTATGGCTGGGGGGTCGCAGGCAGAGTCTCGTGCCCTCCCACGCCCTCCCCTGCGCGAACTCCGCGCTAACTCGAGCGCCTGCTTGCGCAGCCTGTTCGCGCGGCTCCGGTGGCGGGGCTCCCTGGGGGGCTGGGCCAAGTAGGGGCCTGGGCAGGGGCCTCCTCCCAGCAAGTGAGGAGTTAACCCCTTCCCACCACGAGCCCGCTCACCTCCGGCTGTGCCAGTACAAGCCCAGTACCAGTCCCTTGTTCAAAGAAAAGCTTTCTCAAAGATTGATGCTAATTGGAAAATAGGATAGAGAGGGAACTGCTGTTTGTACACCTGTCTCTCCAGGGACTGCTGCATCAACCTAGAACTTTACATAACAAAACTCATGCCATAGTGCACCTTTACAATCCTCACCATTTGCTTAGATGCTAAGAAAAGACTGTGTGTAACAGTGCCATCTAGTGATGTCTGTCATAATATTTAGCATTGTTTAGTGCAATTTTTATCATGAGCTACACAAATTTTTTTTTTCTTTTTAATTAAGGATGAATACAACAATCGTACAGGAGACTATTTGGTTGGCAAGATAATAGCTAAAATTGAGTGTCCTAATGAAGATGATACAGAGATCCCTCTGTTTCAAGGGAAAGTTAGTACAGTAGAATTTCCATTTCATTATGGATCTGCTGAAATTGTAGTAAGTATACTAATCACAGAAAAATGGTTTTATAGGTGATAGAATATAAATATGAAGTATGTATATTTATAATTTATATAAAGTAATATAATAACTTTTCTCTGATGTTAATAAGATCTTTAGTTTTGAATGGAACTTCTTTGCTATAGAATTTAAAGCCTGAAAGTACTGTTAAATCATCTGACTAATCATCAGCTGATCTGCATCTCAGGCCATTAATGTCATCTTTTTGTGGGTTTGGAAAAGTTATTGGATTCTCCTTGAAACATGGCAATGGAATTTGTGAATGGATCATACACTTAAATGTATTATCACCTCAGACTTATAATTGTTTTTGTTCTGAGCAGTATTTTTTTCTGTTTGTATTACCAAAGCATCTAGGATCCTACTGAACAAGGGCCAGTACAAAGATGGAGTAAAAATAAGTTACAGTCTGTAAGACTACAAATAGGGAAGTGTGAGAGAGCACAAGCATATAGTAATACAAAGTATTTGGCTTGATAGGTCATAGTGCTAGCATGACAGCAGAAATAGTAGCCTATTTTACTGTGCATTAAAGCATTAAAAAAAATACAGTTACACTAGTGTGCAGTAAAATTGGCTACTGCGCATTAAGTATCACTTTAAAAACATGCGCTTTTGGTACTGTGCATCAGGGCAACCTAATGCGCATTTATTTAGTACCTCACATTGGAGGTACTAAATTTAATGCACCTTAGGAAAGGCACATTTAATGCAAGTGTAGATGTGCCCTTTCTGTCTCTGAGCTCCAGCAGCTGGCCTTTAAGAGCAAATTTGCCATGCCCATGCCTAGTTTTCGTGCCTCAGAAGCAAAACTGACATCTTACACTTGTCTCGTTTTCTGTTCCATTTACACATCCCTGTATTTCCTTCCTCCTGCTATTTTCACACTCCTCATGAGATGTGACTGCTTTTGACAGTGGCTCCTGTTCCCCTCCCCAGTTCCCTTCCCACCCCCACCTTCATCTACTGAGCAGGTTTGTTACATACTTCATTAACGACCTGTTCTAGTGACTCCTATATCCTTCCCCTTTCAGTAGTTTAAGTAATCAGCAGAACTCCCCTGGATATAACAGCTGAGAGCTCACGGCGGTATGTAACTTCATGTATGTGAATAGACCTATTGAATTGAATTTAATTGAATTGGAGCTGTGACTATTATATACTATATATGAATTATTAGTTGAGAAATGAATTAGCTATACATGCATTTAAAACTCTGCAGAAGAAATTTAGCGATACTTTTATGTTTGAGGAGTGTTCCAGAAATATTATTTCATGAAAGTCATAATCACATGTCTATCAATCATTTGAAATTCATCAATATTAAAAGTGTTCTTGAAGAAATGTGGGGTTCTAACAGTGGTTATAAATGGAATGGTGGGTCTGATTTTTCTTGTATGGAAATCTTATACGTGTTAGCAGTAGAATAATCATGACTTGTATTGTGATCATGACTCATTAAGACTGGAAAAGAGTCTATGTACAATTCCTTTAAGGCTTACTTATACTGATTTTAGTTTAGAAATTATGACTGAATTGGACATTCTTAAAATATAATAGTACTTGGAAAATGGTTGATTTTTCAATTTGGAGAAAATGGCTTTTAATTTTTAAATGATTTATGTACCTGTCAGAAAACCATGTTCATTCACATGGGAAATATTGTCTACTTCCATGGTAACAGCAGTAACTTTAACTCAGCACTGGGAGTTGAGTGTTTTTGTCATCTCTGTTCATACATTTGATCTTGTGCTTAATTATTTTGTTTATATTGTTTTCAAATGATACACAGATATTCCGATACTTCTAAGCCAGTCTTATTTGTGGGAAAATTCAAACTATAATTTTTCAGAATTTTTCTTCTCACAAATGGTACATATTAAAAATTACAACACTATGTTAAAAGGTTACACTGGTACTTCAGTTCTTAAACTTATATTGTAAGTTTAATAAACTTTTATTAAGTATTTTTTAAAAGTTGAATAACATTACATTACTGAAATTTCAAAGCCAATATTTAAGAATATACCCATGTTTCATAAATACAACTTGGTTGAGCTTGTAAAACTGAATCTAAAAATATTTCTAAATTTTCTTTGACACTGGGGATATGTGTATAATGATGTAATCTAATATATATTTTTCCCCCATAGAATCTAGTGTTGGCAGAAAATAGCCCAGGAAGAGATAGCACTGAATATATTCTTGCATTTGAACCAGACGTGCCAGGTTTGGAAAAACCTTTGGAACCGTATCGTCTGTCCTTTATGTTTTACAATAGTGAGTATGAGTAACTTAAAAGTCTTTATGTTGTTCCTTCAAACTTAAAGATCTATTTCCATTTTTAAAACAAAAAAATCCAGAATGGTCTTTTAATAATCCTACCCATCACGTTTGGTAACGTTTTAATGTATAAGTTGATAGTATTTAGATGTTACTGGGTTTAACAAAATTACTTTTTTATTTAGATTTTAAGAAGCAGCAGCAAATGGCAACACTTACAAGAGAGAGAGACCAGCTATCTCAATCGATACTTGCATACAGAAGTTTATTTGAAACCAGCAACCAGCTTGTTACTGAAATGAAATGTAAGTCATTTCACTTACATAAATAACTTAGGCATAAAATGTTTTTATTATGATTTTGATAGAAAAAAGACAATAAATATCAACAATGAAAAATTAAACAAATTAAACAGTTCATTTTTGTTGTAGGGAATATAATTTCTACCAGGAGAGAAACATCTGGTTATTAGAGCAGTTTTATATATAAAACATTTAGCCATTCTGTTGATTTGAGGCAAAATTTCTTAAGCCAGAATTATCAAAAGAGCATGCCTAAAGTTAAGCACTTCAGCCAGCAACCTGTTTTTCACAGGAGTGAAAATGAACGTTTCTATTTCATTACAAGTGGTATAGAACAATGGCACCCATTGGCTGGATCCAGTAGTATGGGGTCAGTCTGCAGCCTGGATCGCACACAGGATTGTTCCATGGGTGTAGTTCAGCACTTTTGTTTGATCCTATGTATCACGATCCAGTTTTGTGGCCATGTTTTCTGACCCACAGAGCTCCCCTGGGCCCACAAATTTGGCATCTGGGGAGCAGTAGTTGATGCTGACACTATTCCCCCACTGCCAAACTACCTTGTTTTCCAAGTTGTTTTAATATGAATGGGATATATATATCCATTTGAAGAAAAAGAAATGCTTACAGTCTGGACAGATCTGTGGTGCCACAAGTCCATACTAGAAGGGAAATACAAGTCCCATATCTCTGGCCATCAGACTGATCGCTCCTAATGTAGCTAATTTTTCTATTTAATTTCAGCACTACCTGTCTGAATAACTGTTGATTTATTACATTGTTAAAGGTCAGGCCAAAGAAGCTGAAACGAGAGAAACTCATCTGAAGAATGAGCTGAAAAAACATCAAATCAGCATACCACCGACAAGCATGGTATGACTTTGTCATTTTTTCACAGAGCCACATGTTTATCAATTTGCAAATAAAACTAAATCTCAGTATTTTGCATCAATTTTGTTTATTTCTTGTTTCCCCTTCTGACCATGCCTTCCCCAGATACTTAGTTTCTAAACCAGTTAGCACACTTACATGAAGTAGTACCAAAGCATGTCTGTTGAAGAATAGCAGACTATTTCATTGTCATGTTAATATGTTTCAAACCTTCCTTGAAGGATGGAAATATAGGTCAGTTTCTGCCCATATAGCTTCTTGCCTTACAGGATGGCCAACTTTGACATGGCTATTTATTGCTATCCAAAGAACTTCTACCGCCAGACCTCTTCTGGTGTGGGCCTGTCAAACTGCTGTCAGATGATTATATATTTTGCATGTTACTGACCAAGGCTCAACTCAGACTAATAATTTAAGATGCAACAGTAGTACTGGTTACATTGTAACAAAATTTGAGAGATCTTAAATTAAATTTAAAAGGTTATTATGTAAACCATTAAAGAGAAAGATGAACACCCAGGATATTACTTCATATCAATACCTATATAGCCCTTCACGACAAATCAGTAAAATCAGTTGTTTCTGCAACTGTGCATTCAACAGTCTGGACCCATAACTTTTCCTATATTTGCTGAACTTTTTAGATCAGGGTGTCAAACTCATGTTGTGCCCTGAGCCAGTCCATCATGGCATGGTGGCAGTAGTAGCCTCTGTGGCAGCCACCTGCTGTGGTGGAAACAGCACCTGCTGTCAGTGGCGGTGTCCAGCAGGGCCCACAGGTCCTGGATTCTGCAGCTTGTCACACCCACTGCTGGCCACACTTCCAAGCTCCCTGGCCCACTTGAGTCCTGATATGACAGATCAAGCAGTTCTGCTACATGTGTGAAACCCCTGTTTTAAACCATATGCATATTAAGCTTCCAAAATTTGTTTTTTCTGTACAACTACAGTCCTTCCTGCTGGCTCCTTAGCTTTCTTCATTCTAGACAGGCACCTTCAGATTCTCATGACGCAATCAGCTAGTCTGGCAGAACGTCCTATAATTAGCTGAATTACTTCAATGAAGGGATCATAAGCACATTTGTGAACTATCTTATTTGTTTTCATCTGGGACCACACTGATCCAGATTGTTGAATGCTTTAGTAGTACTGTAGAATCTGTAGAACTAAATAAAATCTCTAAACTGAGCCAATGTTATGCATTTGTTAACTTTTTTTTTGTTTTAATTTTACAGCTGCAGCATGTTGATTCTCTCATAAAACAAAAGACATTGGAGCAGGAAGCAGTAATGAAGCAACCTAGGAGAACATGTACCCTCCCAAACTATTCCAAAGGCAATCAAGATATTTTAGGGAAAGTAAGTTTCTCCAAAATACTTTGCAGTACAGTTCCATGCATCAGAGAGTATTGACAGCCATGACTGCAGAGAACCTGCTTCAAGCTGCTTGATGAACAAGATTTTAAACAAATATCCAAACAAAAATACTTTCAGAATTGTCAGATAGGGCTGGAATATGGGCACTAGAGACTAATGGTTGCAAGGGGGCAGAGCAACGAAGGTGGGCAATATAGATGGTAAAGGGCTTGGAAAGCAAGGCATACAAGTCATACACTATGAAACTATGAGAGGCTAAAGGAGCTAAGCATTTTCAGCTTGTGGAAAAGGCGCTCACAATGGGGCATGATAGCAGTCTTCAAATACTGGAAACGTTGCCACAAAAAAAAAAAGGAAAGCACCTTTTCTTGTGCTGTAGAGAGGAGGGTGCAGACTAGTAGTTTGAACTTGTAGCAAAATAAGTTTAGCTTGGATGTCCATAAAAACTTCTTCACTGTTAGAATAGTGAGGCAGTGGCATAAAGTATTTAGGGTAGTTGTGGACTCTCCATCACTGGAGGTGTTCAAGAAGAGATTGGACAGCCACTGGTTGGGAATGATCTGCCCTGTGTGTCCTACTATAGGTATTTCCCAGGCTTGTGAGCTTTGCCACTTATCCTCTCCCTTCTTCCCCCTCCCCTCCTTTCCCTGACCCTTCTGCTACATGTGTTAGGGTGTTTTTAAGCCTTCCTCAGAGACATTGGGTATTGGCAACAGCCAAGGCTGGGTATTTTGACTGGGGTGTTCCAGTGCTCGTCCTGGGACCAAAGCTGGATGTTCCTGGTTAGAGGGACTTGCCCCTCCACTCAGGGTCTGACCAATGGCTGTTTTTGGGGACAGAAAGGAATTTTACCCCATGGTCAGATAGGTATGGACTGTGGGTATGTTTGCCTTCCTCTATCGGCAGGGGATGTGGCCCTCTACCCAGGATCTCTTAAATGTCTTGAAAACATTTCATAGAAGCAGGATATTGACTGCCATGGTTCCTTTGTTTTACCAGTGACTGGTTAAGGGTGTTAGATCTGTGTTGTGTCAGGGTGGATGATATTCTTATATAGAGTTTAGATCGGATTGTGTAGGATGGTTTAGATCAGTGTTTCTTACCCCATGGGTTGTGGCCCAAAAGTGGATCACAAGAATATGTGAAAGGGTTGGAAACAAACTTTAAAAATGGATCAAGAAACTTTTTAAAAATGGGTTTTTCCTTTAAAGGAGAAAAACGTGGGAAACTGTAGATTTTTCACTTGCAGACTGGCAGACTTCCAGCCTACAAAGGGGCCCCCATACCTCACACTTCTGCCCCATACACCTACACCCTGTCCCCCACACTCAGGGGCTAGGGGATGGGGATGGGGAACAGGTAGAGAGTGAGGGGCACTGGGTCAGAACTGGCCATCAATGTTTAAAAATGGGTCCTGGTACAAAAAAGGTTGAGAACCACGGGTTTAGATAAGGAATGATCCTGTTTCGGGTAGGGGTTTGAACTAGATGATCTCTGGAGGTCTTTCCCGACCCTACTTCTCTATGACTTACATTATAGACAGACGTTATGCTTTTATCAGTATAAGTGATCGGAAACCAGTCTACCCATGACAGAACAGAAGTTTGGCACACACAGACTAGTTTAAAAATGGCGGAACCCAGTCTAAGATTTGCATCTCCTATCAAAGGGTGAATGCATGTTCTGTTCACTACCAATCTAGCATACACTGCTTACAGAAAGCCATGTAACTTGGATCGATTCCGCCTCGGGCTTTTTGAACTTTTGTACCTAGCCTGTATGCTATGGTTGATTTAACTGGGAAAAGTGAAATAATTTTTTTTATTATTTTTACCTTTGTGGTGTAGATTGCACATTTAGCACAAATTGAGGATAACGAAGCAGCAAAAGTCATCTCTTGGCATTTGGCAAGTGACATGGACTGTGTAGTCACCCTGACTACTGAAGCTGCTCGTCGTATCTTTGATGAAACCCAAGGTCGACAGCAAGTGCTGCCTCTTGATTCTATATTTAAGAAGACTCTCCCTGATTGGAACAGGTATTAAAAAAGATTTGTACTTCTTGTCTTCCTAGCAAACCTGTTCTTGATTTCCCTTTTTTCCTAATATTGTTTAAACTTTACATTCACATAGGCTTCTCACTATAAAATGTCTTCTGATAATATGTTTATTGGCGGCAATGTAGTTTGAAGTGTTAAATAAAATCTTTGTTCTGTAAATTTAACTTTGCGTTGTTCTGTATTTCAGAAGTTTGTCTCAGAAGACAGGTGATAGTACTAAGCTTCTTTCCTTCACTCATACTCTATTATCTATTGCTTTTACAGTCTAAAAACTATTTTTTGAAAAAAGTTACAATATATAGAACTGGTGTTTGGGATATTTTTATTAATACTTAATGCTTTGAGACTAAATTATAACATTTTTTTCATAATCCTTAAAATTAAATTGTAATTCAACTATAATAAATTATCCATTTTCTCAAAGGAAGAGGCATGATGTAGATTTTCAGTTTTCACTCATATTCCAAAAGAGGATTTGTCTGATGAACAGTTTATTTGAATGTATAATTGCCTTTTAATTTATTCATAGAATCATAGAAAGCCATAGAAATTAAGGGCTGGGAGGGACTTCAGAAGACTGAGTCCAACCCCTCTGGGCAAGAATACTGCTGAGATCAAATGATACCAGCAAGGTGTCTGTCCAGTCTCCTTTTGAAGACTTCCAAGGTTGGGGACTGCACCACCTCCTTGGGAAGTCTGTTCCAGATTCTGGTCACCCTTACCATAAATAAGTTCTTCCTTGCATCCAACCTGAAACCATCCTCTAACAATTTATGGCTATTGATCCTTGTCTTCCCCTGGGGTTCCCTAATGAACAGTTTTTCTCCCAGCTCCCAATATTCACCCTTTACTAATAGACAGCCATCAAGTCCCCCCTCAGTCATCTCTTCCCCAGATCCCCTAGTCTTTTCTCATAAGGCTTGTTCTCCAGGACCTTAATTATTCTTGTGGCCCTTCTCTGGACCCTTTCAAGATTCTCCACATCTTTTTTGAAGTTCAGTGCTCAGAACTGGGCACAGTACTCCAGCTGGGGTCTCTCCAGTGCTGAGTAGAGAGGAAGTATTTCTTCCTTAGCCCTCCTCATGATGCATTGGCTAATGCATCCCAGTATGCTATTAGCTCTGACTACAGTGTTGCACTGGTGGCTCATGTACATCCTGTGATCAGCCATAACCCTGAGGTCCCTTTCAGCCATCATGCTGGCCAGGATGTCACCTCCTAACCTATATTCATGTCACTGGTTACTTCTCCCCATGTATTAAAATGTCAAGAGTCTCAGCTCTTACAAAAACAGTGCATCAAACCTAGGCCCAAAAAAAAATCTTTAATTCAGATATGTGAATTAATAGAACACCGAATCATAATTTCCTGAAAGTGTTTAATACATTTTGAAGTTTAATTACATGTTGGTGACTTTGAGCTCGGTGTATTAAAGTTTTAAAATGTGCATCAGGCATATTTTTGTTTCTGATTAGACTATTTTCTTTCACCATTACCTTAAAGTGTAATTTGTCATGTTTGCTTTCTTTAATCAGGCCTTTACCTCACTTTCGGAATGGGAAAGATTGCTTCAAACCGATTGGAAAACCTGTATTTGCCAGAGATTTGTTAACATTTCCAGATAATATAGAACACTGTCAGATAGGTAAATGACATTTTAAAAAGTGTTAGTATCTTAATTTATAAATAGAGGAGAATGAATAGTTTCTTATTTTTATCAGTTTGTACATGTTATATGTTCAGGGAATTCAGCTAAACTCTTCTTAAATTTGCATTTTTGACTAAGTGATTCCAACAGATAATGTTTGGGTAGTAAGAGTATGACACTCAGGTTAATTTTTTTGAAAGCAACTGTTGTGAATGTTCCCAGTGAGCACCATCACCAGTCTGTTTTTGATATTTATTCTCTTATCTTTACAATATAATTGGGGGAGTGTTTAAATACCTCATTATTTTAGACATACAACCAAATGCCAGTAAACTGGAATCAGTTGTGAAATAAATTAAATTAATATTTTCCAGTTCCAAAGTACTACTTTGTAAAATCATTTGCCAGTTGCGACATCTGGGC
Organism: Crocodylus siamensis; assembly: GCF_052110815.1. NCBI lineage: Eukaryota > Metazoa > Chordata > Crocodylia > Crocodylidae > Crocodylus > Crocodylus siamensis. Next base: position 171,683,679 of record NC_143397.1, on the reverse strand, counting down.
CCCAGAGCTCATGTGGATAGTTTAGCATTTTTTGTTGCTGAGAATTTTTATCATTTACAAATTCATTAAATTTACAGTGTTCGGGATGTTGTTAGGAGACACCATCATAATAGACAATTTGGATGCTGCCAATCATTACAGAAAAGAGGTATGTAGTGTAGTTTCAGTTGTTATATATTTATTTGAATAAAATCCTATTATGTTGCAGGTTTAGTATGCTTGGAAACAGTGATGGATTCATGTCTGGTTTAAACTTTCATAGATGCATGTATGCCACTAGACTTTTGATGATGTATTTCAGCTCAGGTTCTGCCCATGAATGTTTTCCAGGTTCAAGTCTCAATGCATTTTATGGTGCATTTAGTCTACAGTATCAGTGCCAATGAAATTTTCTCTAATCTGGGCTTTATTTAAACAAAATGCTACCATGTGGATGTTGCAGTATGACAGGGGTGACCAGCCTGCATCACAAGAGCCACAGGCAGCCTCTGGGTGTGGCACGCAAAAGGTCAGGAAGGAGACAGGCAGCACAACAGCAGATAAGGGAGGAAGCAGGTGGCAGAGCAGATCAGGCAGGGAGTGTGGGGCAAAAAGCAGAACAGGAGATCAGACAGAGGAAGGGAATCAGGGTTGCATTTGGAGAGCGTGCACAGTTAATGTGGCATGCCTGCCAAAACTGTTAGCTCCAGCTGTTTTATGTCATTGGACATATTCTAGAGTAGACCACAAGGTGGCTGCCAGGTCCTTTTATTCTCTCCTTAAAATCCACAGACTATTTTTTTGTGCATGTGTTAGAGTTGCTTTTGTGTTTTTGTGTGTGTGTGTGTGTTAAGAGTTGTGACTCTGCTAAAGAGAATACCAGTATATCAGTTTGACTGTACAACCCATGCTCTTGCAGTGCAAAGATTTGCTGGTTGTGAGCATAACTCACCCTTCAAAAATCCTGTAATGCTCTTTCACATATGGGGCATCACTTTAATTCAGCCAGATGCTTTTGGGAAAGCTCAGCCATATTTCATGTTTTCAAAAGCATACACTTGTTGCAAATCTGTTGTTAGAATTTTTAATTAGATTTTTTTCAGTGATTTTTTTTTTTTCCTCCTATATTTAAAGTAAAATGTAAGCTAGGCTGTGAGGCACTCTTCTTTTTTAGGTTTGGTGAACATAGTGACATAAATTTGGGATCCACAAAGATGATTTCTCTGGAGCTCAGTAGACTTGTATTCTAACAGCTCACTGAGGTTTAATAGAAGCAAGTTTCAGCAGGCATGGGCCATCATCTAAGAAAATTCCATCACTCATCACTTTGTATCTCAACCTCAGAATTTTTCCTGTCCTATTTACATATTGATTCAGTATTCATAAATAGAATTAAACTGTTTATACATCAAACCCTCAGGGCTCATTAATGTCTTTTATAACCAGAAATATGTAGGAAGGGGTCATGTTGCAGTGGGTATCCCAAGTAGAGCATCCATTTAACTGTATGACCCTGCAAGATCTGAAATGAGAGTTTTATCAACTTGGAATCAGTGCAGTGTGGGTTTCTGTCTGTCTGTGAAGAGAATGGGTCAGGGTTGTACAGTATGTTACCTGCATTAGAATTGATCTTGGCTATTGAACCAAGCACTAGAAAAAAGAAACTCTTTGTCTATCCACATAAAATTGGATAGAATTTGAAGGATATGATTTACTTACATATTTATAAACATTTCTTTCTTTCTTTGCCTTATAATATGAATGGCTCGGTATGCATGAATAAATGATCAAAATAGCTGCCAGTTAAAGTACCACTTTGTTTTAAAAGGTAGCTGTGCAAGAGTGCTTCTCAGCAGAAATTACTTTGAATGAATTTTAGTCACTTCTGTTTGTCTTTATAAGAGAGTGCATTTTATTTCTATAAAGCCAGCACAGTTGGGAAAATCAGTTCTTATTCTAGATCATGTATTATCCATAGATGATGATGATTGCCTTCCAATTACAGGACCAAATTCTAATCTATGGAATTACTCGCTAGTAGCAATCCAAGAACCAAGGAGAAAGCTGGGCATAGATCTTCTGGGTCTCTGAATTTCCAAGACTGGAAGAGTAATAGGAAAGGTCGTCTTACTTTTAAATTGAACATGATTGCCCTATAATTTATTGAGCTGGAATAATCCATGCAGTATCATGATGTGATTTTGAAGAATTACTTTTCAGTGCAGAGTCAACCTTGTTGGAATGTATGCCTATCTTTACATTCTTTTTAACTGGTTTACTAATTTAGTATCACTTTATACTTATATAGGTTGTAAAAATTGCACATTGCCCAACATTGCTGACTAGGGAAGGAGATAGAATCCGCAGTAATGGAAAGTTCGGAGGCCTTCAAAATAAAGCGCCACCGATGGACAAACTCAGAGGAATGGTATTTGGTGCACCCATGCCAAAACATTACTATACTGTCTCTGGACAGCTAGGTGGGTTGATTAAAATTTTAATAATACAGTATCAAATAATATTTAAAGTGATATTCTTTGCACACATCTTTGTGGAACATAAGGTTAAAGTTGAGATCTTTTTAAAAAAGAAAATACCTATACAATCACTTACTTGTTTGTGAATTCAAATTGTATTTGAAAATTTGGCCTCTAAAATGCATCATGGTTTGTCTTCAGGAAAAGGAATACAAAAAACAACTCTGAGACGTTCCCTCTTATTGCTGTGTTAGTGAGAGAGTGCCTGTAGGTGCTACTTGTTCACAGAGAAGTATGGAAAAAATTACCTTTGAGAGAATAAGCTGGTTGAATCCCAAAGTCTAGGAAAATGTTGATTTCTTAAGTTCTGTCTTGGTAGGAAAACTTATACTGTAATCTCATACAGATCAAGTTCTGTCACTGAGTTCCATAAAGCAGTGGTGTTGAAATAGATAATCTTATGGGCATCCTTATCCGGCCACTGTTACTTTCCTTATTGGATAATTACACCTACTCATATCATTAGATGCTGCTTTTCAGAAAACTTAGCTTAATAACTTAATGATAAACAAGCATATTGTAAGATACTGCAGCTTTTGATTTCTTATATTTTCCTTAATCCTTTTAAAATAGTCGTACATTCATTTGTATATGTATTCATATTGTAAAATTGTTTTACTTAACTTTTCAGAAACAAGGTTACTGTACGCTTCCTAAGTCCTTGCTTTCAGGAGAGGGAAAAGTGAAGGAAAAAGGACATTTCAAAGAATCCCAGGGTTAGAAAGAACCTTCCTAGATGCACAGGATTTGCTGTTCATAAAACATCCTATAGATCAGTGCTGTCCAACTTCTGAGCGGCCAGGGACCACACTACACTACCCACTGCTGGAAGCCTAGGAGCTGGGTATTAACCCTTCACAGGTCACTATAGCCATCAGTTGGACAACCCTACCATCAAAAAGTCTTGCCCTTTCTCTTAGTCTTCCTTGATATTTGATCTAAATGTTCTGTATCACAGTATAAGCTAGTGATTGCCAAGGGGCATGCCACAGCACACTAGTGTGCTGTGAGAGTGACATAGAGAGATCTTGTGATACACTTATGTGAGGAGGCAAATGGTTTCCTCCCCTTCTGGCACCCTGTACCTGTCCCAGCTACTCCAGCAGAGCCTGTGGCTTCACTTCTAAAAGCTGCTGCCTTCCCCATCCTCAGGCATCCCCTGTGCTGCCCTCTCCCCTCCGTACACCATTCCAGCAGCATGTTCTTCTGCAAGGAGATAGATGGGCAGATGCCTGGACAGAGCTGTGTTTTCCAATCCAGTTTACCCTCTCCACTCTTCCTGTGTGTTGGGGCTGCCCTTGCCCATGAGGTATAAACCAAGGACTGGGAGGGACAGACAGTGGAAAGAGCAGGGCACAGCAGGATGAGGTCCTGTCAGCTCAGGATCTAAAACTAGATGAGTCTGCTCAGGACCCAGCTAGATGAGTGATTCTCAAGTTTTAATTCCTGGTATCTGAAGCAAACCTTAAGTTTGGCTCCCAACTGGATTAAAAAATAGGGCTTGCTTTCTGGTTATGAGGTCATTCAGTCAAACATCCAGTACAGATGCAGTATTCTCCATCTTTATTCCCTATCTTTAAACCATCCCACTTAGATGCCTAGCTGTTTCTTCTCAAGAAGGTAGAAATTTTGCAGGAAGTAGTGTTCTAGGACTTGCCAATAAGGTCTTAAAAGCTTCATCAGACAGGAACAGAGAATCCTGAGTTCCAAATCCTGACATTAATGTAACTGAATTCAAAGACCATTTCATCCTATCTTTATTTGCAGCAAAAGAACAATAATTAAAACCAAGCAGCTACATTAAATTTAGTATTCTTGTTGCATGTTGTTTCTAACGAAGGTCAAAGAGAACTGCACTCTCCATTTGATCACTCCATTACTTTTCTGTTGTCTGTCCTGACAGCAATGGACATTTTATTTGTCTTGGTTTTAGGTTTGCTTGTTGCCTGTGCTCAGGTATCCTATTTTATATTGAAAACAACGGTCTATAGTGTTTCAAAGAAATCACTGAAACTTGCATTTTGAAAGCTCGTTCTTAATAATTTCAGCACTGAACATGCTGTATGACCAAATTAAAATAATATATCTTCTAAGCCAGAGTTGTTAAACTTTTGAGTGGCCATGGGCTGCACCCCCATGCACTTGCTGTACAGGCTGTGTGAGCAAGAAGCGGAAGCCAAAGAGTAGCAGCAGACTAGATACAACGGGGGAGTAGTGGTCAGGCTCAGGAACCTGCAGGCTCTGAATTGGATAACTGTGTACTACACTACTAACTCTTCAGATTTAGCCAAAGAAACATGATTTAGTTATCTGATGTATCAACAGCAGTAAGCATTCTATTAGTCAGATTAATCCTTTGTTTGCACCAGCAATGCCCTATTGTCATTGCTGTGTTTTCATAGGTGCAACTGAAGGAACTTTAGGCTTACTCTATGCTACAAAACTTGACTGGCAGAACTCCAGTTCATAGATTCATAGATTCATAGATGCTAGGGTCGGAAGGGACCTCAATAGATCATCGAGTCCGACCCCCTGCATAAGCAGGAAAGAGTGCTGGGCCTACATTACCCCAGCTAGATACACATCCAACCTTCTCTTGAATACCCCCAGGGTAGGGGAGAGCACCACCTCCCTTGGGAGCCCGTTCCAGAGCTTGGCCACTCGAACTGTGAAGAAGTTCCTCCTAATATCTAATCTAAATCTGCTCTCCTCCAGCTTGTGGCCATTATTTCTTGTAACCCCCGGGGGCGCCTTGGTGAATAAATAATCACCAATTCCCTTCTGTGCCCCCCTGACGAACTTATAGGCAGCCACCAGGTCGCCTCTCAACCTTCTCTTGCGGAGGCTGAAAAGGTCCAGTTTCTCTAATCTCTCCTCATAGGGCTTGGCCTGCAGGCCCTTAACCATACGAGTGGCCCTTCTCTGGACCCTCTCCAGGTTATCCGCATCTTTCTTGAAGTGCGGCGCCCAGAATTGCACGCAGTACTCCAGCTGCGGTCTGACCAGCGCCCGATAGAGGGGAAGTATCACCTCCTTGGACTTATTTGTCATGCATCTGCTGATGCACGATAAAGTGCCATTGGCTTTTCTGATGGTTTCATCACACTGCCGACTCATGTTCATCTTGGAGTCTACTAGGACTCCAAGATCCCTTTCCACTTCCGTGCCACCCAGCAGGTCATTTCCTAGGCTGTAGGTGTGCTGGACATTTTTCCTCCCTAGATGCAGCACTTTGCATTTCTCCTTGTTGAACTGCATTCTGTTGTTTTCTGCCCACTTGTCTAACCTGTCCAGGTCTGCTTGCAGCTGTTCCCTGCCCTCCGGCGTGTCCACTTCGCCCCATAGCTTAGTGTCATCTGCAAACTTGGACAGAGTACATTTCACCCCCTCGTCCAAGTCGCTGATGAAGACATTAAAGAGTATTGGTCCAAGCACCGAGCCCTGCGGGACCCCACTGCCCACACTCTTCCAGGTCGAAACCGACCCATCCACCACAACTCTCTGGGTGCGACCCTCCAGCCAATTCTCCACCCACCGGACTGTGCAGTCATCCAAGTCACAGCCCCTTAACTTGTTCACCAGTATGGGGTGGGATACCATATCAAAGGCCTTCCTGAAGTCCAAGTATACGACATCCACCCCTCCTCCTGCGTCGAGGCGTTTTGTGACCTGGTCATAAAAAGAGACTAGATTGGTCAGGCACGATCTACCTGCCACGAACCCGTGCTGGTTTCCCCTCAGCATAATTTGTCCTGCCGGGCTCTCACAAATGTGAGCCTTGATGATTTTCTCAAAGATTTTGCCAAGGATGGAGGTGAGACTGACTGGCCTATAGTTACCCGGGTCCTCCTTCCTCCCCTTCTTGAAAATGGGAACCACATTGGCCCTTTTCCAGTCCTCCGGGACTTGACCCGTGCGCCACGAGCGTTCAAATATTCCCGCCAGTGGCTCTGCAATGATGTCGGCCAGTGCCTTCAGTACCCTCGGATGGAGCTCATCCGGGCCTGCCGACTTAAAGGCATCCAGTTCCTCCAAGTGACCCTGCACCACCTCAGGGTCCACGCATGGAAGTCTGGTGCCTTGCTGCTGCCTCCCTACACTCCCAGTGAGAGACTTGTCATGCCTCTCACTTAGGAACACTGAGGCGAAGAACTCGTTGAGGAGTTCAGCCTTGTCCCCTCTGTCCGTCACCAATTGTTTCTGCCCATTTAGCAGGGGTCCTATTCCTCCCTGGGCCTTCCTTTTACTCCCTATATATCTAAAAAACAATTTCTTATTGTCTTTTACTTGGGTTGCCATCCTCAGCTCCATGGTAGCTTTGGCCTGTCTAACTGCCTCCCTACAAGCACGAGCAGAAGAGGTATATTCCTCTTTGGTGATCTCTCCCTGTTTCCACTTTTTATGTGCTCCCCTTTTGGCCCTTAGTCTGCCAGGATTTCTCTGGTCAGCCAGGGAAGCCTCCTGGCCCCTTTCCCTCTTTTGCCTCGCACGGGGATCGTCTCGCTTTGTGCTTGAAGGATAGCTTCCTTAAGGCACAGCCACCCTTCTTGGGCTCCCATCGTTTCAAAACTACTACTCTGCAGTGCATCCTTCACTAATCGCCTGAGTTTGCTGAAATCAGCTTTCCTAAAGTCCAGCACGTTCACCCTACTGGTTACCTTACCCACTCGACGCCTTATGTTGAATTGTACTTTTAGGTGATCACTGTCCCCCAGATGGCTACCGATGTGTAGGTCCCCTACTATGTCATCCCCCGTTGCCAATACCAGATCCAGTAAGGCATTCCCCCTAGTGGGACCATGTACCTCCTGCGTCAGGTGGAGGTCCTGTACACAGGTTAGAAACCTGCGTGAGCGGTGGGACTTTGCTGTCTGTGTCTCCCAGCAGATGTCCGGGTAGTTTAGGTCCCCCATGACCACCGCCTCTTTAGCTTTTATGGTCTCTGAGAGTTGCCTCAGGAGCCCCAAATCTATTTCTTCCCCTTGATGTGGGGGTCTGTAGCAGACCCCTACCACCAAATCCTTTTCTCCTTGCCCCCCATGTAGCCTAACCCACAGTCCTTCTACTTCCTCATCCTTTGATTCTGTCTTGATGAGGGTTGATGTATATTGCTCCTTAACATAGAGCGCAACCCCTCCCCCCCTTTTCCTCACTCTGTCCTTTCTGTACAATCTATAGCCCTCAATATGTACCGCCCAGTCGTGGGATGGATCCCACCAGGTTTCCGTCAGCCCCACTAAGTCGTAGTCGTTTAGTGCAACCAGGAGCGCTAGTTCATCCTGCTTGTTCCCCATGCTCCTAGCATTAGTATATAGGCACTTGAGCCCTGTGACTGGTGCTTTTGCTACCCCCTCGCTCCAAGTCCTAAAGGGCTTTTTGTCCCTAACCTTCCCGTTCCTTACCTGTGCCGTATTGCTGTCCACCCCCTGCCTTTCACGTTCCCAAAGCTCTCTTTCTTCAGGCTGGGCTGTCCTTGTGGGTGCCACCTGGTTTGGTGGTCCACAGCCTCCCCCACCCTCATCTTCCCCTCCCCCCGACGAGCCTAGTTTAAAGCCCGCCGGAGGAGATCCGCCAACCTGGAAGAAAACACACGCTTACCTTTGGGGGACAGGTGAAGCCCATCCCTTGGCAAAACTTTGAGGTCGTTCACACTTAAACCTACTCTGTGACAACAGAGCTCTCCTCTCTGCTGCAGGGTTTCTTCACCTCTGCTGAGTGGAGAGAGAGGCTTTTGCCACTGCCCTACAGCTCCCTGAAAGGCATATGAAGATATTTCTGTGCCTTCAGCTGGTTCCACAATCAGTATAGCAGCTGATGCCTTCTCAGACTGCTCTGCAGTCTGGTATGGCTGCTGTGGTAGAACCATGTAGCTCTGGAAGCACACGCATAGACCTGTGCTTTGGTAGCTTGACAGTGGTAGGTACTGCTGAAACTTCCTGCTGCCAGACTAGCTTAGAGCGATGAACACTACTTAGCAAAGCAGTCTGTTCCACAGGACTGGGATTCAAGTCATTCAAGTCTCACATTTTATTCCTTCAGCACTACAGAATTCAAAAGATGTAAAACCCCTCAGGATAGGTCTGTATACCATGCAGTGATATCTGAGCTACTTCTGCACACCCTAGCTTTAGAACGAGCCACAGTATTCCTGTGTTGGTTCACATGCAGCTTTGCATTAATTAGCACTGCTGAACAGGTACCAGAACTAGCCTGAGTACCACTAGTGCTGCCTTACACCATACCGACGCTCCTTTATTGTCACCAAAGTTAACAAATGTGATTTGGAATGCAAAAGAGTTAAATAAAGTGCCGTTTTCAAAGTAGACTAGCACTTCAAATTACCACATGTTATGTTAAAAAATAACTTCAGAATGTTGGATGTGATCTTTTTCAGCCTACTCGCAACCCTTTGAACCATTATAATTCCCGGGGGTTTGCAACAATTTTGAATGACTCTTTATGTTCATGGCTTCGTTGTATTATGCCTGGCAGTCTCTTATTAAGAGTTTTGAAAAATAGCCTTCATTATTTTACTGTTTTGTGTGTTTTATGAAATCTTCTGTTTCTTTAATTAGAACTTCTTCAGCAATACCGTACATCAGTGATAAAACTTAATTGTGCAAATAAGGAACTTGATTCACAATTACAGTCCCTGAAAACTCCAGAGATGCAAAAGAAAAAACAGGAACTTGCTGAGCAAGAGAAGAATCTCAAGCTAATAGAGCAGAAACTGGGTACGTAAGAACTTTTTGCTAACACCCACTTGTCTCTGAGAGGGAGCTGCTAATAAAGTAGAGTACTGTACATCTGGATGTAGTTATGTTAAAAACACTAGAAAAATTAAACCACAAAGACAAAATATGCTAAAGATTGGTTTAAAACTCAGTTCCCAACATGGGCTTTTATTTTAGCTTACAATTAAAATCTTGAATTGTAGCTTCTAATTCTTAAAGATCAAAAAAAAGTACAAAAGCTGTTTTAGGTGCAGTGTTGTTCATGAAAAGCCAGATGCACATTGCATAAAAGGGTGTCTTTAACTGGTCACGCCTTTATTATCTAAAGTGACTTGTGAACATGAGACTATGATCTCACTAATAAGAATTATGCATTTTTATTTTTTTGCTTCCCAGCATTGGGAAAAGATGCTTGTTCAAATCACTTAACAAAGAGAGCAACTAATGTGTTTTCCTAGCAACAATAACATGTTTTCTAACTAAGAAAATACTATATTGATTCTTTTACAGTAACATTTCAAAATGTAATAAATATGTATTGAGTTGATATAAAAATATTTCTATGATGTATTTGAAAACTAAGTTTTAATTCCCACTAATCTATAAACTCCACTAGTAAAGTGTGCAGTAAGTAATTGTTTTAGGTATGTGTTCCTTGAATGTAATCACTTCTGCACATTGAAGAGACAACAAGTCTGTATCAAATAGCAAGACTTATACTTATTTTGAAACACGTTTGCCTCGTTTCATGAATGACGTTATAACCATTTTAACGCATTCCTGTTTATCCTTATTTGAAGGTATGACCCCATCGGATAAAGGCACTGAATCATTTCAGCCAACAACACTTGATTTTTCAGATAGTCCCATTCCTCCCAAAAGAATGAGAAGAGAAATCGTAAAAAAGTTGTATAGGTAGGTCTGTTCTGAATAGTCATCATTTTTCCATAAGATAAATTAGTAATGAATATGGGTTTATTTTTGCCCAGGAAAGAAACTATATTTTTAAAAACATCTCTTAACTTCAGTGTATAGTGACGAGTAATTAAAATAGATAGAGATTGTGTGCATGAGAGAGACTTCCTAAGATTGTTAAAACTTCCTGCCAAGTTTGTACTGTGATGAGAGCTTTACAGAAAATCTTTACTGCTCAAGTGCCACTTTCCTCTGAGGTAATTGGCTGGCATCACAATGTTCTTCCAAACCCTCAACTTTTCCTGGCATCTTCAACTCCTTCACACCTGAAATTCAACATCCAGCAGTCTTAGGTTGCTAGTTCACATTGAGCACATGTGCTATAAGGAGGCATCCTTCCTATGCAGGCTGAGCCAAACAGTTGTAATGGGATGGGATCTGGTAGCATAGAGAACAGGTAGCAGATCTTTGTAATGTTTCAACATCTGTCCCACCACTCTGACACATTAGAACACACTTCAGTTTGTCCCTTTGCACTATATGTGAGAAGTGAGTGGCATATTGTGTTTCTTTTGCCATCCAAATTTCCAGGGAAAAAGACATCTTGGCCTTACTTTTTGGTAACATTTTCATGTGTTTACTAGCCTTTTCATTCTTTTACTTTTTGTCTTAATGCAAGGCTTAACTAGCTAGTCATTTTAGGTATCTAAATATCTGGACTTTATCTTAGACTCTTCTCAGTGGAATGTCTGTCTAGGCCAGGAACTTCACAGGCAGTGCATTTAATGTCTTTTGAGGATGAACCTTAGCTAGTGTAAATTGTCATAGCTTTCCATAAAGTATGATAATTTATGCTAGCTGAGGTTCTGTCCCTTTTATAGCTATTCTAGAATTGATATGTGAACCCCTATACATTTTTTATTTAGTGCAGAAGAATGGATCTCTCCTACAAAGAAGCAGCAGCAGCAAATGCAGACCTCTACATCAGAATTTAATGGAACGCCACGGAAGAGAAAGGCATAAACCAGTTACATTTGTTGAAAAGTAAATGTGTATTGAAAAATGTGAATAAGCTCATTTAAAGAAATATTCATGTTGTATTATGAATTAATATGAAGATTTTTATACAGATAGAAGATATAAATGTATTTCAGTTAGTAGCAACAACAGTTTCCTAAGTATTTAAAAATTGGTAGTCTAATTTTTGTATAGTTAGCTTTTATTTCTAAAATTTTTTCAGAGTTTTTAGGTTTCTGAATGTGAAAAAAGCTTAAAATACACTCTTTTTTATTTATGAATATTTTCAAACTTTGCAATAAAATTGCTGCAATATAGAGAATGTTGCCAGTGCAGTGTGGTGTTGTGATTAACATGGTCAGAAATGTGGTGAAATGTGATTGTCATTTAAAAAGTGTCTGAATCCCTCTTTGGAAAGAGGACACCCTGGACTGCCCTGTTTACATAGCAGAAATAATTACTAATGCCAAGACAAAATATTGTTAAGGCTAAGTACAGACATTCAAAAAGCCCGTCACAGATGGGCTTTTATCATGTTTTACTTAAAGTGCTCTAAGTTAGATAGCATTTGAACCAAACGGGCATTGCCATTTGGCTCTCACTGCCCAAGGCCAGCAAATAGGAGCTCTTCCATGCCTCTCAGCCTGCCCTGCTGGCTCCCTAGGCTGCTGAAGACTGCTAAGCAAAGCCAAAAGGGGAAGCCACCCCTGGTGGGCTGCTGGGCACAGGCCACCACACCCCAAACCCCCTGCTGTATCACCATGGACCCTCCCCCATGACTAGCCCTAGGCTTCCAAGAGAGCCCCAGAGTGAGTACCTGCCAACGCAACTTGTGCATGCCTGTGTCCTGGCCTTGCTTGCACCCCATCATGTCCCATTCCTACACAAAAAGACTTAAAAGCTACAGAGAATCCTGGTGGTCGCCCTGTGTGACTTTTGCCAGAGGCTGTGGGACATCAGATGTACCTATCCAGACCTGATGTGGCAGTGGCTCATAATGACGCATGCACTCATGCCTATGAGCCATCAGCCTGTTGTCCCATGCTTGCCCAGCCTCTGCACCCCACACCTGCCAAAAGCCTTGGACTTGGTTACTGACTTTAATATGGCCAATTAGTATGAGGCCATCCAGGATGCCATGGATGCCAGGGCACTCTGGCACTACCTCCAAACAATTGAGTGCCATTTCTGGGCCAGCATCACCTGGTGGGAGTGGATTGTCCTGGGCACCTGGGATGTCAAACAATGGCTCCAGACGTTCTGCATGGACCAGGCCACCTTCACGGATATCATCGCCCAGGTGGCCCCCCACATCATGTGCCAAGACATCAGCATGCAGCCACCCCTAACTCCAGAGAAGTAAGTGGCCATCACCATTGTGAGACTGGCCACCCTCACCACTTTTACGTCTCCAACCAGCTCAGCATGGACAAGACCATGCCAGACAGACCATAAGGAAGGTGTTCCTGGTCATCCGGGACATCCTGCCCAACCTCTTCATCTGCCTTGTCAAGGCATGCTGATGGGCTCTCAGTGTGTACTTCAAGGCAGGCAAGGAGAATGTGACATGTCACCTCTTGCATCCTCCACAACATCTGTGAGACCAGAGGGAGGTCTGCAAAGCCTAGGCTGAGGAGGCATGGTACACAAACTCTACCTCACAGCATAAGCATATGTGGTGTGAGGATGAGGAAGAGGGCAAGTCTGAATCTGCGACACCCTAGCCAACCACCTCCTCCCCTGTGTGTACTAGGAGCCCTCCCTGGATGAGTAGCACCAGAGGGCTTTGAGTGCCCCCACTGTGGCACTGGGCCGGTGGTCTCCCACCCCAGGCTCCTCTGGCCCTGTGTCCTGGGTAATGCTGCCAACAACCGAAGCTGCCCTGACACTGTTACCCTTCCCTTCTTCTTCCTCAAGCCGCCTGCCTGCCCCCCACCAATAACTGACTTGTATCCATCACTATACTACCAATTTTTGTCATCAAATTTTACTGGCAATGATTTTATATGGGTTTTTTTCTGTATGTTGCAGTTCTCATCAGGTGATCTGTCACCTGGCAAGTGTGAATGCAGTAAGTGGCCGAGCCAGAGTGAACAACCAGCTTTTCTCATGGCACCAAGCAATATTGTACTGAACCACCATGCTGGGGGAGCCAAGGTGCTACATTCCTAAAATTAGTTCCCAAGGGACGATGCTAATTAGCTTGGGCCCAAATCTATGCTGATGTGGCTGTGTTGCTTCCAGTTCCAGAGGGCATGCATGTAGAGACTGGATAATGCTGTTCTAAGGTGGCTATACTACACTGCCTCCAGTTTGCGAGATTCCATAGATCACTTCGTTAGGTGTTAAGTTTAGACACAGGTTCAAAAAGGTTGAAAAACACTTTTCTATATCATTGATAAAGATACTGAATAGAATTGGGCTCTCTAGGACATCAAGAGAAATGTACCTATTTGATGGCAATTGGCCATTTACAATTGCTGTTTGCAGTCTCAAGTTAATCATTTTTAGTGTAAACTTTATAGATTTTTACATTGCTACCTTTTTAAATAAAAATATCTTATGTGGCTAATTAAATGCCTTCCACAAGTCTAAGCATCCTCGTGTAGGTGTATGCATGCAAGGTAGGGTGATCTTGTTACCTACTAGCCAGTAGTATTAGGGTGTCCCTTCTTGTTAGGATATAAAAGGTGGAGTAGCCCCATTTGCCATTCATTTACTTCTCACTACCCAATGTAATAAATTATCTGTCCCTCTGCATAGTCCATCACTGAGTTAATTTCTTACCATTTTTAGTGGGTAAAATAAGTCTCTCTTTTAGCCAACAGGCTTAAGTGAAATGTATTAAGGGCTAAGTAAAAGCTTTATTTTTTTTGCATCAGTACTGAGAACTGGAAATGGCAGAATACAAATCTTCAAATTTGGTCTGCCTGCAAGACAGCTATGCCTGATAGTGATGCACATTTATCCTTTAAATAATTGTCCATGTGCATGTTCCATTGAGAGTGTTCATGTTAAGAGACTTGGAGAGCAAGTCCTTCAAATGCACCTCACCTGCATTGCTTTGTGATTCACACTAAGGATAGAGTATGCTACTGCAACCAAATTCTTCACTGCCTTCTGGCTCAAGATGTAGCTTCTTGCATTTTATTGAAGCTCTGCTTCTCACCCCCTCCCCCCCCCCGCCGGAGGGCTCCTAGGAATTCTGCTCTCCAGCCCTGATGATAGCTCAACGTCCTGCCAATTCCATTAGCTGTCCTCTCCACTCACCCTCCCACCCTTAGAAGAGGAAGAGAAGAGCTGTGGGATAATCAGGGGATGATAGACCCCCTATCACATTACAGTGCACTGTGCAGTAATTACATGTTGAGCTACAAAATACAGCACTACAGATAAGTTCCTGTTTCATCCAAGAGCATTCTCATTATACCTTCACCAACTTTTGGTGATACAGAGGGCCTGCACATCTCTGATAAGCGTTTTAAGGTTTTAAAAGACAATTCCAGGACTGGGATGCATACCGTGTGCCATGAAATCCAGCACCTGTTATCCCTGAAATGATAAATGATGAATGGAAAGCTCCTGTGATTTTGGGTAGAAGAGTTGCTTCACCTCTCCGTAGCCATCTAGACTTCCTAGTTCACATGAATGATACTCGGGGCCCAGGCTTATGCACCAATATCAATATACTGCATAGGCATACAATGTGTTGTATCAATAGAATTATCTTTAAAATGATAAATCAAGTATCTTAATGGGCATTGGAGCTTTTAGAGGTATGCTGTCCATATTCAGATTCCAAAATCCATCCTGTATCCCCTTTGCTTTGGATATTCTTTAGCTGAGAAGAAATTAAGGTACAATCAGCATGTCCTAGGTAAAAATTGTGAAGAATGCCATAGTGCATATATGCTGTTACAAGTATTCTTAACCACTGCTAACACTGTTAAGCCTTGAAGTTCAGACGCACTGGCCTCATCTACACGAGACACTGACTGTACAATAGTCGGCATTACTGCACAGAAGTGTCCCCACACGGGTTCTGGGTGATGTTGACTATGCAGCAGCTTGTTACTACTGCAGAGTAACGTCATGTCACGGTTCATGTTAGTAATGCTACTAGTTCATTAGTAATGCTACTGCATAATACTAACGAAATACTCTGCAGTAGTAGCGAGCTGTTGTGTAGTAACTGTCTCATGTAGACACAGCCACAGGCACATGCAGACTTCTAGTCAAAGTTGCATATGGACAGCAGTGTGTTGGGTAAGTAACTACTCACTGTCAGTCTGTGGAAAATACCTGAGTCTTCCAAGACTTGTTAAAAAACATAATGAATGTTTCAAAGACCATCTTTTTACGGTTGCTAGGATTTATTTTGTTCCAGGCAAATTTAAATAATTCCTTTTTAATATCTTTTGTCCTACTTAGCCATAGGTTTCTCACTGATACCTTGAACACCTCTAACAACTGATTTAACTTTTTTTTTTTAAATGTCTTCTGTGATTGCTGAGTGGTATATTTTTGGAGTATCTTGTAAAACATTCCTACATAATTCCCAAATGTTACTTGAATTTTTGTTTAAATATTTGAGTATGGGTGTACAGATGAATAACTTTAAAAAAAAAAAGTAAAACAGGACATAGAGACTTGTATATAGAGTGTGTGTGTGTGTGTGTGTGTGTGTGTGTGTGTGTGTGTGTAATCAAAGGCCTTCCTCCCTCTGTCTCTGTCTTTCTCTCTAGATAGATCTTTATATCTATGTTTTTATACACACACACACACACACACACACACACACACACAAACACACACACTTTAAATATATGCTGACAACTTTAAAATATATAAGCTATATATATACACACATTGGACAGGATTATATATATTTTTTGCTAATAGATTAAATTAGATTTGAATCACTTGCACCAAGGCAACTAAAAATAGTTAACTCATTTTTATCTGTCCAAGTGACGTCTAACACAGAATTACCCTGACTTTAATTTCAGTACTTTCAGTTAGCAAGATATTTTGTATACATTTTAGACACTCCACAAACATTTTATAAATGGTAGCAGTTGGTCTCTGGTACATGTATTCTAAATTGAAAAACTCTGTTTTAATGCAACTCTTATTTTTCATTATAGAAAAATGGAAGGTTAAGGAGCTGCTCATCCTGTTTTCTTGGCTGACTAGGTGGTTTATGGAAAACTCCCACCCATGTCTTGTGCTTTACCTGTTGGCACATTGAGCCATAATCTTCTAGGTTTTGTTGTATTGTCAGTAATGTCAAAGCAGGTATCGATATCATTTAAATACTAAATACCATTCCACCTCTCCTGCCTGCTCACTCTTTCCTACATAGAGTGTTTCCAATTATATTTAACTTTCCAGTTATGTGAATCATCCCACCAGGGTTCAGTAATAATTACATTTCTTTTCATAAATGAGTATTTCTAATCTTCTGCAGTGATGCAAAGTTTCCAAAGCCAGGATTTCCCACACCCCTTAGAACTGTATGGAAGTGAATGAAAAAACTGAGAGTGAAACAGTGTCACTGTACTGACTACCTCTGTGTAGGTTATGCATTCATCCCCCTTTTACCATCAAAGCACTTTCCAGAAAATGACAGATCAGTTCCAGCTATGGTAAATATAATATATTTTAAATGGAAGTATGTTTAAATCTTGATCAAATTTTAAACACTGATATCAAGTTAGTACAAAGTAAGTTACATAATTTGCCACATGTTGAGCATCATTAGTATACCACACTATATTTTGTATTGTAAAAATTCTTACTGGTGTATCTCTCAAAACTTTAGGAGGATTAACATTTATAAATTGCCTAAATTAAACTGCAATTATTGTTTATTATGGAGAATGCATTTTATAATTAAGGTTGCAATTAATCATTTATTTATAAATGTACCCAGCTTGCAGTAAAGCGCTTAACTGTGCACATGAACAATTTCATTGACTTCAGCTAGGACTATTTTCAAGCATTTGGTCAAATTGTTACATGTTTTGTTGCACCAAAATTGTTTCCCACTGGAAAGAGAAGGGCAGATTATGATTCATTCTTCACCCCAGTGAGAAGAATCTTTTGTCTAAATTGTATCTTAAACTTTTTAAACATGGAAGCATTATGTCTAGTCCAGTCCTGTTGGCCTGAGGTTTAGTTATTGAAAGTTGCTGAATAAAATCTGACTTGATTTTTTTTTGTATGTTTGCTTTAAGTCACTGCTTTTACTAAATGAAATTAAAGCCTCTACATTTTATATTTAACTTCCCATCTCATAGTGGTTGTACAGGATTTTTGAAAGAAAAGCTTTAAATTTTATAAACCTCCTAATTTTATAATGTTTCTGTGATTTGGCGCACAGCATCTCAGAAGAATGAGGCAGAGTTCCTGTTGGGGGGAAAAAACAGTAATTGGGTAATTAAAGACTGTATTATAATACAGTAAATACACTTGAGAATGATAAATTAAGGTGCATAGGCAACATTTATTTCTTTAAGGTGCTTGATTTTCCAGCCTTAATGGTATTTTAATATGGGGGGGTGTACATACACAGTATATGAATTAATACCACGAATTAATTACTGTTCTGAAGGGAAGAGCAGCTTGCAACTGCTTTAGCTAGCAAATCTGGTTGTGCAAGAAGGGGATTCATGATGCCTCGAGGAACTAGGTTTTACTGGAGGAGCTAAGAATGTGGAAACAGGAGGAGCTCTCTGAAATCTACTAGCAATATCAGGATTTCTACCAGAAATAAGCAGGGATTTTTCAGGAAATGCAGAAGAAATCTAAAATTGTTGGCAAAGCCATTAAAGATCAAACAGCAGGAGGGTTAGGCATGTACAAGGGCCTTCGCACGCTGATGCTGAGGCTGTCAAGCTGCTAATAGCAGATCTGACGGCAAGAGTTCTGCTATGGAACCATTCTTATCTTCACTAGCCGTGAATTATCCTGGAGGCACAAAGCCGAGCTGGTGGAATGCGGCCAGCTGGCTAAAGATGGGGATTTGTTAGGCCATTTACAGTGATGGTCTGGTATATGTTGATAAAAGTCTTGAGGCAAAATATCCTTCATTTTATACCATTTTGAAGACTTGAATTTTTAGTATGTAGCTGTCACTGTCAAAGACAGGTTAACTTATTTTATTGTGATACTTGACACTGGGTTTGCTAAAGTAGGTGGCCAAGATAAAATAAACTGGTTCACCAGTTGGATACCAGCTAGGAATTTTAGCCACCTGCCTGGGGCTCTGAAAGCAGTAAGCGAGTCAGATAACAATAGGGTTGCAAACCTAATGTTAAGGCAGGATTTAACCATTTTCAAATCCTTTTTTTATATGGTCTAAATGCCACCAGACAAAGACTGAAGGAGGCCAAAATCAAGAGAAGCTTGTCCACATGACAGACTCATGGGAAGGAGGGCAGGACTCAGCGTATATAAGACCTTTTGTTCTTTAAGCAAAAGACCCACAATTCTTATGTGATCTGAGAGTAGAAATTTACTGTGGTTTTAAATGTTCCTCTGCAAAGACTATTAATTAATTTTGGTCACATGTCCTCTAAGGGTTAAGCTATCCTTAGGGTTAAGCACCCGTAGACGTGGACTGTGAGGAGTGTGCAAGTGACGAGAGTCCGGGGGCTGTGGTGGCACGGGTGCCAAGATGCACAGTTGACAGCCTAGAGGTCGCAAGTTTGAGGCCATAGCAGAAGTGCTCACAGTGCAGCCTGTTTGATTCCAACAAATCTGCAAATTCTGCTAAACACCTTGTCACACCAAGGACATGAAAAAAGGAAAGGAATGGGACAGTCCCACATCCCAAAGTAGCAAGCCTGACAGGACATCTGCCCCTAGGTGTGTGTCTTAGAGGCCAAAGCTTGGAACAAGTGATTAAGTACTGTCTTAGAAAAACATGTAAGCCAAATGTGGGTCCTATTACAGCAAATTGCTGACAGTCCACAAGGGAGAAATGGGCAGGTTTTGAAATAGGAATATTCTAAAACGAGGCGCCATACTTTACTCAGCTCCAGAAAAGATAAGTTTCTTTGAGTTTACCTTCAAGGTGGTTCCTAACTAAAGTGTGACCTGACTAAACCAAACTATTTTTGATACCATAATCTGGGAGACCCAGATGCTCCACAAATCCACTACAGGCCAGCAGAACCAAAAATAGAGTCCATGCTACCTTCAGTTCCAGTTGGCATAGCAGCCTTCATTTGACACGGTGGCAAAGGTGCAGCGCTGTACTGGCTCCTGCTGTGGGAACGTTCATGAAGGTCAAGACTAATATTCCAGTTCCAGACAACCCTCTTATTTCAAAAGCTATGGGAACACTGGGACACGCCCCTGAAATTCAGCATCTCTAGAAAAATTAAGTATAGTTGATCATTTTAATCTCCTAACTCCTGAGTATTTTTTTTGTATATTATATTATAAGCATTCACAATTTCAAGATCCTTGATAGTTACCAGTTGCAAATCCTTTTCTTCAGGGATTCCCTGACCTATTAGTAGCATTAACCTCCTATTAAAAGACTGTTTTGTGGCTCCCTCCCATTCACAGTCACATATTATCACCTGCAATTGTAAATGTTAAATAATAATAATGAAAGATTGATATATTTTTAATTTTAAGTAGTTTGGTAGATATTTTGTGTTTCAGGTGAAAAGTAGTTGCCATCATCATCTTTTAGCTTTTTTCTTTATATCTGGTCTTTTGTTATTCCTTTCTGAATCTGTACTGTGTAAGCAGCTATTTGTCTATGTACTACTAATACGCCGCAGATGATGGTTTGAGAGCCTATACTACACACTATATGTACCTTGGAATAATTTTTATGATGACATTTATTATTGCATAGTGTCCTAAAAATAAAACTTCTGAAAAGTTACTTTAATTATGGAGTGAGGGCTTACCATAGTTTGAGAGGTGCAGTTCATGGTGTTTGCATACAAGCTTAACAATACTTGAAGAAGAATTTCCTTTAAATATTGATTTGTTCTTGAAATCATAATGTAAAGTGTTTAGAGAGAAATTCTATTGGAGTAATTCTTGGTTTGCTACAATACTTTCCTGTATCTTGCCATTTTAATTTGTACGCTGTGTGCTGTAAAGTAAATGGTCTTGCATTTGACCATGTGTTTTCAGATGCAACAGCTAACACAAGAATCGTTGTAGTTATGACTAGAATCCTCCTGGACTGAGTTTCATGAAGAAGCGTCTCCCCAAGCGCTCCCTTTGTAGCTCTGTGACTGTGAATGCATCAGAGAGGGTCTCTGACAGATTTGGAGGAACAAAAGAACTTGATTGGTTTCTTACCTTTTAGCAAGTGGGATTATATTTTTAATCCTTTATAAAAATTATATATGTGTGTAGTACACACACACACACACACACACACACACACACACACACACACACACACACACACACACACACACACACACACACTCTCTTAAATTCTAGCCCAGGAAGGCAAAAAATGATATTCAGATTCTTGCTCTGTTATGCAAGATAAAATCTTTCATAGCTTAAGTCCTAATATTACCAGCCAGATCTTAGGAACACAGTTGTAGTTGGAGAGTCTATAATTGGTAATGTTGCATATTTCTGGAGTCTCTGAGTCACAACAGATACAGAATGGAACAAAGGATGCTTGAAGGCTCAGATCGAGCGAAAACATTTGTTTTCTTTTTTGGTGATCCGGCATTTGTCTGATTAAAGTCTCAAGATGAATTTTACAGGAACTAGCATCCTCTGTTTTCTCTTCTGAAAAGTTTCCTACATGCAAGGAAGCAGTTACCCCATGACACGTGTGATAAGATTATCAAATAGTGCTTCCAGGATAAATGAATTTGCAGACTAACTTTGCAGAAACGACTGTTCCAGAAACTTACCGAAGGCATGCCGGCACATCCTTATAGTGAGTCAGATGGCTGGGTATATGGAATGCTTAACAGAATAATGAATATAACATCCATTCTTTCTAGGCTTAAAAAGCACTCTGTTCTGTGCAGTAATGATTGTATATGAAAAGTACAAATTAAAAACATGCCATCGTCATGGAGAGTAAGAACTAAAAGGAAATCTGGGGTATGGTCTTCCTGAACTACCAAAACAAAAACAGTACAGCTTTCTGGATTATAATTACCTCTTACAAAGCGTGAAGATACAATTACAGTTTAGAAAACAGAAGGGTTTTTTTTATTTTTGTTTTTGTGTACTCAGAACAGCTATGAACACAGAAACCCTGGCTGTAACTTAAGTCTATCTTTGGAGCATGCTTGCCATCTCCTATAAGCGTGCATGCTGGCTATACAAACCACCTCATTCCTTAAAGCATCACTTCTGATTCCTGGAAGAGAATGAAAGAGCATTTCTCAAGTTTTAAGCAATGCATGTTATTCTGATGGAAAACCTGACTACATAAGCAGAGCTGATGAAGTGATCAGATCTAGTTAACAGTCACTTAGACAAAAATGAATCATATGGCATTCTGAACCCTTAAAATCAAGGAAATCTCGTTAAATTTTCTGTTAACAGAACTTCCTGTAAGAATTTCTTCTAATGATGTTTGTTTCCCTCTGTCTGTTGTATTTATACTATTTTAGGTCCAACACGGAATTATCCTGGAGAATTTCATTTTTAGCTACTCAGAGAGCAGAGAAAGGAAACAATGTTAAAGATTCAAGATGTAAAAGGAATCTGTGTATTATCTTGAGTAATATTCATTTTGGATTGTTCTGTAAAAGGTATGGGATGACCAGTTCAAGATCCAAACATCTGGGCTTTCACCACTTCATTTATTTCATAGTATGATAGACCTCAGTATTGGCACGTTTTCCTCATATGATGGCCAAATTTGTTTTTATTCAGTGTCTTTGTTTCTTTTAATCCCTACCCCTTTTCCCCAAACCAGATAATTATACTTTGTTTCATTCTCCAGATTTGAGCAAATATCACTATCCAGACTATGTATAAATGTGTATCACTTCCTCCTTTCTTCCTCATTTCAGCAAAATCTACTTTACATTTGTTGTTGTTATCTTTAAAATACCTTAATTCTTATGCCCTTTGCCAGTTTCTTAGGACAGAATGTGTTTTTTAATAGTTTAATAGCATTAAGGAAATATTTGTACCAATATGATCTGGTTTGTTTTTTTTTTTATCTAAAATACTCTAACATTTGCTAATTATATTCAGTTGGACACAAGAAGCTATAATCAGTATATGGACAACCCTCCCTCAGGAAATAAAACTTGCCTGCAAACATTTTTCTCTCTTTAGAGAAATGGTCTCAGAGCAACATGAATGACTAATATGAGCTTCAGTTTTTGAACACTTTTTCTGGGAAGGAAATTTAAAAAAAAAATAAGGAAGGAAATTTTTTTAAAGTGCATATAGCATGTTCATTTGGCAATCAAAAACTTGACCAATGTCGATGAGCAATTAATGCTTCTCCCCATAACTGTCAGTTCTTTAAGCAGTTTTGGAACTATGCCCTGCAAATTTCAAGGCTGCTATTAGAGATGGGGCTCTCTGAGTAACATGTTTATTTTACAATGACAGAGCAAGGCATGATGCTTCAGTAGCAGCTAGATTGGCCTTGGATTGATTCCTTCCCTTAATTTACTCCCAAGATGGGCCAGTGTTTTGGCCATGGTTAGGGTGACCATGCATCCCAATTTTGTAGGCCATCTCATTGACTCATCCCGTTTGTGAAAATAGAAACCAAAGTTCTGGATTGGCACCACCATGCCCACACTGCCTGGCCTGGCTCCTCCTGAGCACCAACTGGAGACTGAGTGGGCTGCATTTGATGCCACTCCTCCTGCTTGGGGTGGGGATTAGCAATTTCCTCATATTTCCTTAAAATTAGTATGGTCACCCTAGTCGTAGTGTGTGTATCAATTTACTTTTTCACAATTCCTAATGTAACAACACTGAATAGTGTCAAGTCCATGTTTCCTAACTATTGGAGTTTTAAGCATTGTTATCCATGTAAATTTTTTATAACCAGTTCTTGGCAATTGCAAAATGCTGGCCAGTTGCTAGATACATTCTATTGTATGGCATTGTTTATTTCCCTTTCCTTGTCTAATTTGTGTTGCAGTATTTGGATTTTGAGTTTTCATCTAGCTAAAAAATAAACAGAGGGCCATATAAAGGACCTGTGTTTGAATTATGAGCTGTGTTTCTGACAGTGAGTGTTAGTAAGGCCTGGAGACTATTGTGAAGGCTAAATATTTATATGTCTGTGAGAAAAAGTGTCTCCCAAGTCGCTCTGAAGTAGCTTCTGAACCTGGAGATATCAGTGGATTTGGGGGGAAAACTGGTGCTAGTTGGACTAGAACTTAAAGAGAAAAAGAGAACAGGGTATTCCTTACTATAAGATCCTACAGAAAGTAAGAAATAAGTGATAACTTGAGAAAGTATTCAAAGAGTATGGAACAAAAGAACTATACCTAAAAAAAAAAAAGAAAAAAACAAAAAAACCCAAAAGAATACTGCATAAGATCATGATAAACACAAATTTAATTAGGTCTTCAGTATTTGAATAAAATGCTCAACTTGTGGATAGAGATGCTGTTTTAAGAATACCAACATTGCCAACCTAAATGTCTTGTAGGGGCAACCTGAAGTAACCACAAATAATCCCAAAATTTCAGATCTAGGACTTCTAATAAAAATTCAGCTACTAAGAAAGCCTGCAATATTAAATGCATAAAGATAAATTAGCTACAATAATTAAAGACACACTGGTCTACCAAAACACAACCCATGATCTTTATCAGTGCTAAGCATCCATTCTCTTTTAGACATCTGCAAATCATCTGTAGATCAAATGGAGTCTGATCATGGGAGGACTTCCACCCTTCTCAGTTGCACAGGTGGCTTAAATGTCTCCTTGGATACTAGGCAGAAGAGTTGAGAGGGAATGTGGCAAATTATAGAAAGCAACAGAATAACTGCAAAATTACATGCTGACTCTGTGTTGCATCTGTATAATATGCTCCAAATTATGTAACAAGTTTGGATATGAAACTGCCACAATAACTTTTTGACTGTCTTAGAAGTGGCTCTTCAGCTCTTGAAAATCAGCTACAATCAATCTAAATGTTTTCAGCCGTATAGAATTCATGTCCCAAGAAGCTCAGCTAGTCTTCCGAGATCTAGATACAGATATTCTTTTACAGGAAAAAGAACTATCACAATAACTGGTGTTGATCTGCTATGTTGCAAAATTTGCTGTAAATTCATCTCCACTGATTATGTTGATCTGTGATTGTGAAGAGCTTCCCAATAATTGCCTTCAGGTAAATAGCTCAGGGCTACAGAATGATAGTCAGCATATAACATCCAATTAACCAGAAGGTAACTAAGGCAGTGTCTCAGAGCTGAGAGAGTTTGTCTAATAACTGAAATATGAAACACAATAGAGCAGCTGGGTTTTTGAATCATGAAAACTGTCAAGTTCTGATTCGCCTGAAAGAAACCTACACAATCTTAAACACATTAGCATACAGCTCAGCATTCCTCCATCACTTTTTATGGACTAATGTCAATTTAAGACCAGCAAAGAACCTAGTGGTGAAACTATTCTCTGAATTTGCAGTGTGTAAGGGCCCTGTTACATGTTCAAGTTAAAGCTGGATAGAAACCAGCTATAGAGTTATTACATGTTTTCAAGCACTAACTTTGTAGCCAGTTGGCTCTTTTTATACCTGGCTAGGCATTTTTATGCTGTGGCTGGTGTAAATTTATTACGTGATTAATCATTTAATTGTGTGATAATTATTTTGCACTTGTAATCACTCTTATTTTGCACATATGCCTGGTCTAAACTTATTGTGTGCTTAATTGTGTAGTTAATTGTGTGATGCATGTAATGCATAGCAGTGGCTTTATGTTTGTATTAACCAAGGCTTCATATGATACCGTCAAACTTACTTTCACCTGAGGCTATTATGTCCTTAAAAAAAAGAAATACACTAAGAGGTTCTTTGGCCTTCCATCACTTTTCTTCATGTTCTTTGGCCTTCCATCACATTTGCATGTTAATCATGGCATAAATGCGTGAGGTGCTATATGTTAACCTGGTTTAAGGCACCATAAAATGGCAAACAAGCCATCTATATAAGGTAGAACACTGTAGACAAGGTTTATGGCTCATTTGTATGGCACCTTAAATTTTTAATATGTGGCTGGGCCAACAATCGGCCAATGGTTAACCTGAGCCCAAGGCTGAGGGTGAGGGTAAGAGCTGAAGGGCTTTCCCTGCAAGCTGCTGGGTACAGAGAATCAGAGGATCCTGGCAGGTTTAAAGTCCCCAGCACGGGGAAGCCCTTCAGCTCCCCCTGCCCTCTGCTGGGAGCTTCTGATCCCAGCAGCTTGGCCACTATGGTCAGGTGAGGGTTTTGCCAATTAGTTAATTGTGTGGCCCTGACCCTTGGCAGTCCAGGAGCTCACACAAAACTCAGGGCTGACCTGGTGGGAGCCAACAATCATCTAATTGTCAGTCCCAGCCCAACTTGCCAGTGTAGGGGGAGCATGGGATTACGATCCTGGTGTCCCCAGCCCTATTAAGTAGTAATGGCATGCCTGGGATATGATCTCTGATCCCAAAATCACACATTCTGCCATGCACGTGTAAGATGACAGGAGTTGTGATCCTATCAGATCCTACCATGCCATTCAGTAAACATGTGCCAGGGGCTTAATGGTGAAATTCTGGCCCCACCAAAGTCATTGGGAATTTTACCACTGACTTCAATGATACTAAGCTTTCACCATTAATATTTGAGTGTGTATTATTGGGTACCAAGGGGCAAGTCAGGATGACTTCACCTCAGACTTCATTTGTATTCATCCACATAGTGATTTCAATCATTGAACAGATTTGGAGCATCTTTTGAGTTTTTAGATATCAGAAGCCGATATCTTGTGGCACTGTATGTTGTGCCACTTACTTCAGTTTGTTTTCAGTTAATGCCAGTGAAAATACACCAGTTTTTGATTAGGAGAGGTTTCTCAGGTCCAGGCTGAACTTTCTCTTCAAGCAAGCAAGAAAGAAACCACTAGAATAACAAATAGTAATTTTCACCTGAAATGAACGAAACCACAATATAAATCCTTATCCTGTACAACTCTGATCTCAGAGCTAGGGTTTTAATGTGGTTTATCCACATTCCAGGAAAGTGTACTATTGGCTGTTCTGGAGAAAGTGTCTGCTTGCATGGAGCTCTTCCATTTTACATTCATTGCACCGGGGTAGAGTGGAACTGTATAGTTCAGCAATTAGGAGACTTACCTTAGATGTGAGAGGTACAAGTGTGGAATCCAATGAATAATTATTTGTATAAAATGGAATAACTCAAACAGGGAAGATTGAAAAACCTACCCATTCTAGAGTAAGTAGTAACCTCTTGGTTATGGTATTTGGACTTGAAGATCTACAAGGTCCCTTCCGACCCTACTTCTATGATTCATTTCAGATATGGGAGAGTGGTAGCGCAGGATCTTGCACTTGCATCTTGCACTTTGCAAATGAATGTTCTAACTACCAAACTATTAGCATTTCTGATTTGGAAGAAGATCTGTGTCTGTCTCTTTTTTTCCCTTTCCAGCCAGTTAGAAAATTTTATTTTTTTTTTGTGTTCCTGGTTTCCTCCCTGTGCAGAACAAAACATTTTTAAAAGCCTCAAAGGTTTTTCCCACCCAGCTCAAATTTCAACATTTGTTTTTGTTCGAAGTTGAGACGACTAGTTGAAACTTCTAAATGTTCTATGCAGTGGGAGTTAGGAAAAAATTCCATGAAAAAATATGTTTTGTTAGTTCAAAAACAGAAATATCCTGGATATTCTGGATCAAAGCAGCTGATAAATGTTTCTATTTTTCATGTTGTCAAATAAAAAAAATCCCAATGAAAATTTTGTGGAAACTACAGTTTCCATGAGAAAAATTGTTCCAATAAAAAGTTCCCAACCACTTCTAAAGTCTAGTATCGATATAGTTTGACTGGTATCCCCTCCCCAAGGTAGTGAAAGCAATCGCAGTTTAAGCACCTTCTATCTCAGATTAAATGAATTTATGGTAGGCAGGATTTGCTGCTTTACATGTTGGTATGTTTAAAAGGGGAAAACTTATGAGTGAAGATAGGTCCAGTAAGGTCTTTGAGCAAGGATTTTGACTTGGGGTGTTTAGGGCCTCTGGGCAGTACAGCATTATATGTGTACTATAAAGGCATACTTTTCTATGCTGTCTCTTATCCAGTATCAATAGCATGCTTACCATATTGTTCTATACATTATTGAAGGGAATTAACAGAGAAGCTTCATCTTTACCAATGGCAGTGTGTGCACTAAAATTCTTTACTGAGATCATCTCAACAAGGTTTGGCTTAAAAATTAACTGCCTTAAAAGACATTATAAATAAAACACTTTAAGGACTTCGAAATTCTACCTTCCAAAAAAAGTGAAAGAGTCTATTATAAATAGTGCCAGATACCCTGAATTGAATCCATGATTTAGCTCATTCTTGAAAACATGCTGCCATACATAAATTCTTCATGGCTTCAGGAGTTCATTTCAGCACTACAACATGTTGTCCTATGATTTAGCAGATTCATTTTAAGGTCTTCAGTACAACTGCTTTCAGTGCACTGTTCTAAATATGTCTGCAGTTTTTACAGTTTGCAAGTTATCTTCTAACAGAAAATACTGGCATCTTCCATTATTCTTGTCATTGTAGCTATTCCAAGCAAGAAAAAGACCAATTCTTTTTGACTGTGAACATTTCCTTTCGACAACAGAAAAGCAGAATAAAGATAAGAGAAGTTAGTCCCTAATGAGAATGCATATCAGTACAATATCTGCTGCAGGAAGTGTGTTGAAGGACATGAGGTGTTTGAAAGAATGAAAGGAAATAACATCAGCCAACAGCTGAGTTTCAGGTAGGAGGGATGAAATGTTGTTTACTGGGCTGGAATTGCCCTTGTTCAAATATAGATCATTTACAGATAATACTGTACATAAATGTTCTGTGTTGTAAACCCAGTTGATACCCATATCAACATAAATAGGTGGGTGCTGAGCTAGAGGCTATTAATAACAGGATGGAAGCACTGCTTGTCTTTTTACTGATGGTATCTGTTGCAGAGTACCTTGGTGCTCTGCTCCTATAAAGAGGGGAGGTGTGTTGCAGAGCATGCAGGTGCCCTGCTCCTTGGGGTGGAAACGGCTAGGCAGAGGGCCCTAGCAGGAAGTGGGGAGCTCAGCTGCTGGTTCCCAGGGCAGCCACATTAGTAATAAAGAAGCACAGCTGCGGGTTGCCCTGGGAACCAGTGAGTCAGCTGACTGGAAGGGGGCAGGGTCTGACCTATATTTAAACCCAGGCTGAGGCCAGGCAGGGGGTCCTCTGCCAGCAGCCATAGGGGTGGGAGCTCTGCTGGAGCAAGGAAAGGGAAGAGACCAGGATGCGTGGGCAGTTGTTATGGGTGAGAGAGGGAGAAACCCTGTGACAGGCTTGAATGTGGTTATAGCCGGATGGCTTAGTTTATGTTATAGCCAAGGGGCTTCAGTTTGTGTTGGTGGTTTACTGTTTACAACCGGAGGACCGGGTGAGGTTATTAGGGGTTGGAGGAGGCCTCATAGGAGACCCATGGTAGTGTGGGGACCCCGGTGCCAGAGAAGGCACAGCATTTGGGGTGCACTGACCCCAGCCCTGAGAAGGGGAGTGGAGAATTGGAGGCCAGGTAAGTCTGAGGCTGCCTGAGCCCTGCAAAGGGGTTCGAGATCCCAAGGAGGAGAGTTGGGGCTCAGGTGGCAGTAGCCGTGCCTGGCCCCAAGGCTGTAGTAACCCCAGGGCAAAGGGGGCAGCGCGAGGCGCGCCCCAGAGCAAAGGGGGCAATGGGAGGCCCCAGAACAGAGGGGCAGCGTGAGGAGCCCCAGGCAGAGGGGGCAGCGATTGAAGGGCGCCTGTGGGCCGCAGTTGCGAGACAAGACGGCAGAAAGCCGGAGCGCCTGTGGGGCGCAGTTGTGAGATAAGGGCTGCAGAGAG
This sequence comes from Crocodylus siamensis, assembly GCF_052110815.1. Classification (NCBI taxonomy): domain Eukaryota; kingdom Metazoa; phylum Chordata; order Crocodylia; family Crocodylidae; genus Crocodylus; species Crocodylus siamensis. The sequence continues at coordinate 171,654,421 of NC_143397.1, read as the reverse complement.
CCTGAGCACCAGAGAGGGCACAGAGAACCAGACAAACCGAACAACGTACGGGAAATCAGTGAGGCTTGGGGCGTGGTAAAGGGGTGGTTGGAGCCACGCATAGCCCATAAGGCTAGGGGCACAGGAACACCCATTAGTGCAACAGGGCTAATGCACAGGAGTAGAACCGTGTCAAAGAAGAAGAGGCAGCCTCCCTTTTATTTTTATATATATAAAAGATCAAGACATGGCAGGCAAGAACAAGGGTGCTTTGAGATGAACTTGGCATGGTAGGGGGCGCTAGGGGAGATCACGGCCATCCCTAAGACCCAGCTCCATGACAGTATCTTATGATCTTTTAAAGGCATTTAATCAGCAAAGAAAAATATTTTAAAAGAGCTACAAACTATGAGAAACTGGTAAACAGGCTTTGCATATGCTTTTGTGTACCTATGTACACAAATGAAATGATACTAAATTAGGGAGAGAGATTTTTCTATTACAGATCTTTAACTGAGGCCATGTAGAGATGCCTACTTGCTCATTCTCATTTTTTAAAAGAAAAGAGCAACAAACCTAACTGCGAGTGTAATGTGGTTATCTCAATACAGTTCTCCCTTTCCCTAAATATGTGGTAGCTTGTACCAGATTGTCACTGGTACATATTGTAGGGCTTAGATCCTCACTTGACTGGCACCCTACCCCCTTGCAGTGTCAGGGTGAGACTCTGTGTAGTGCCACTTGCAGGTTCTGGTCTTTGTTCTTGCTCACTTGCCACGACTTGATGTTCTTCTATGGAGACAGTTCCTGCAAGTGGCTCATGAGATCCCACACCTTCATGGGGCTCCAACGTCCACTTTACCTGACCCTTACTACATCCAGTGCTGGAACAGATGCTGTCTTGAGGCTAATTATTTCTCACCTGACTGTCTTCCTGTTAGGGAGTGAGAGGCCTCCTGGCTGCCAGCTCTTCTTGGGCTGTTCAGCTTCCGCTAAGATGTATGTGGGACTGTGCTTCCCCACTACAAGCTGTAAACTGTGGGCTTGGCAGCCTCCCACTGCCCTTCCAGCTTTAATAGGGTCCCTTCACTGGATCCCCAGCCTTCCACCCCAACCCAGCTCTCTGTGTGGCCAGTTGCTTTGGGGCCCAGCTCAGCCTTAAAACTTCCACCCCTCTGCAGGGGCCTTTTGGCTATGGGGTTCCCTGGTATCACCCAATCTAACCCCACAGGGCCTCACTACCTCACCCGGTGGCACTTCACAGCTCCCTTCTCTGCTCTTCCTCAAGGGGTACCTTTGTGGCCTGATGCAACCTGCTCCAGCCATGCCGGGTGCTCCACCCCTCCCTGCTCTGGGGCTCTGCAGCCTTTCTTAGGGTTTTTCCCTGGGCTCTTCCCTGCTGCTCTTTTGCTGGGGCGTGCAGCTGGCTCCTCTCCCTTTGCAAGCCAGGTACGGCTTCCCAGCTCTGAGCCCCAGCTTCCTGCGGCGTTTCCCAGCCTCTTTCCTGCGACTGCTTGCTCTGCTGCTCCCCTGTTGGCCTGTGCTTCTCCTGGTTTTCACCCCTCTGTTTCTCACTTGGCTGTATGCTCAGCTGCTTGTTTATCAGCCTGCTCTGCTCCTGGGTCTCACCCCTCTCTGCTCAATCCAGAGGCTTGGGCTGCTCCAGAACCAGTGTGCCTGAGTCTCTCATCCCGGAGTATCCCCACCTGTTGTGGGGAATTGGGAAAGTCTCCATTGAAGCTGGGAAAGCCTCTGTCAGCTTTTGCTTCCCTTCTCACACAGATCATTTAATGCTTTGACATAAAAAACATAGGGCCCCGTTCCCGAGTCAGGATTTGTAAAAGTAGACTTCTATGCATTGCAGATTCTTCACAATGCCAGACTGGAGCTACTGTTCAGATGATAATCCTCTTGGATAATAAATTTTGCCTTTTCACACACAACTTCTTCAGCCCCTATATACATTCTTCATTGCACAAAAATCCATGGGTATTTACAAGCTCATATTCTGTAGCTGACTGATGCTGTAAAAAATATTTAAAAAATCAAATCATCTCTAACTGCAACAGTAACCAGAAGTACATGCAGGGAACAAATAAGAAAACAAAAAAGAACCCCAAAGCTTTTGTATGCTTTAGGCTTTTTTCTTTACTGACTGTTATATTAGAAACAAATTCCTTTGCTATGTTAAGTCTATTGGCTATAGCTGTGCTCAGTTTTATTCAACTGAATTTCTTTTTAAAATTTTGGTTACAGCTTTCAAAGGAACGTTCAGTAGTTAAATACCTCAGAGTCCAATGAACTTCCTATTGAAGGAATTAATATGGGAGAATGGGAACTGTCTAGCAAATATTCACATGATTTAAAAACATGCATCATTGGAAAAAAAATGTTCTAATATAATTTTATATGTACACATAAATGTATGGGAGAATCTAGAATTTTGAAAAAGTTGGTGCAATTGCTGAGGTTTACCATCACATATGAAACAACACATCTTTTTCTCCAGTTGAAAACAAACTAGAATCTTTACTAATGCACACTAGTACTGCATTTAAGGTTGAAGCAAAATCAAATAACTGTATTGGAATGAGTTAAAAAAAATCTGGAGGTCTGTGAAATAGCAGCTTCATTACTAACAGCAGTTAGCAGCCAGCAGAATTGCAGAAAAAAGCTAGCTTGATTGTTGAAACATCGAGACTATTAAAAAGAAGAGAGGGTTCTTAACACGTGTAGCATGAAGAGTTTAGAAGAGATCAGGGGTAGATTAATATGAGCCATGAAGTCCATTGACTCTCTCAGTACTGCCTGACTAGAAATGCTGCTGTCACTGCCAGGCAATTAGATTTAAAATTTGGGTGGAGCAAGAATCAAAGGGGGCTGCAAGTGAATCAATGCACCCCCCCCCCCGATCTGCCCACTTCATAGTGCAAAGGATGTGCAAACCCATTTTTGTGGTTTTGCTGTAGTTCATCTAACATTCTTTTCTTCACATATACATTTTCATTTTAGTGTGCATTTAACTGTTACTTTTTAAACATTAGCTATCCATCAAGAGCTGAAACCAAGGACGATGTAACAAGTACTTGCATAAACAATGGGAATGGAAAGAAAATCACTTCAAAAAACAATATTTTCAAGAATGTGCAAGGCGATGCAAAATATGCAAACATATGGCAGTAACATATAATTTTTAATTTTAAAAAATCTAGCCCTGAAGCATCTTTGTAGTATTAAAAAAAAAAAACCCAAAAGGAAAATATAGTATATATTTCCACCTGAATTAAACAGAGAACCCCAGTTGTCACTCGGCAACTGTGACTACAAAAAAAATCTAGTAACCAACAGAAACTACTACAAAAAAAAAAGCAAAGTAAAAATCTATGCCACCTATCATAGAGACATTTAGCATACCTAAAAAGAAGAGTCACTACTCTTAATGACATCCCACTGTCAGCTGGAGAAGCTTACTTCTTGCACCTTGCTTCTCACCTTTTAAGGTGCAGACAAAAATTATTTGTTGCACAACCAGCCCCTTGAAAGCACTCTAAAGCCATGCCCTAACTGAAGAGATGGCTGCAAAGCACTCTGATCCCACAGCAAAGTAACTCTCATTGTATGAGGGTTCAGTTGAAGGTGCACCAGAGCAGAGCACTTTCATTAATTTCTGTCTGCTCTGATGCTGAGCTGCTGCAGCATACCCCAGCCCCCAGTGCTGTTTCAGGATGGAAGAGGGAGAAGGCAGGAGAGGGGGTCCATTCTGGGGTTTTCCCAGCTATGCTGGAGGTAGGGGTGGATTGCCCACTTCCCCTCCCCCACAAGGTAGGGACACCACTCCACCTGTGCCACTTCTCCCCAGAATGGACCTCCCTCCTCTGGCTTCTCCCCCTCCCATTCTGAGACTGCACTGCAGCTAGGAGAACGGGGGCAGAGCTAGGGGAGAAGCCTGCTGAGATGCAGCTTCTCTTCCTATATTGGCTCCAAATTGGAACTTGATTCCCTGCCCTCCTGCTCCAACAGCTAACATCTATTGTATCGTTAGACCAGGGAGCTGCAGTTCAGTCTGCACTCTGTCTTCAAGCCTGTACCAATTGTTGCTGCTAAAATCATCATTCTCTGCTTTGCTGTCTTTCTGGTGTAATTCTTTTGCTGGCTTTCTCCTGCCTTCTATGTCAGTTCTGAAGTTCCCAGCCTTTGCTGCAAGGCATCTATGCAATTCTGCCCATTCTTGCTTGTCAGTGCTCATTTCTTCCTATCTACTTGCTCCCTATACCTTCTTCTCAAGGGTTCACTTCTCTGTCCTTCTACATTTTTCATTATTGCACCTAATTTCATGCTGCCTTGTGACTTTTTGGAATTTAATCCTCTTTCTCCTCTGCTTCCTTCAGGTCTCTTTTACAACTACCTTCATTCACTAAGGTTTTCAGTAATAATCGGGTTGACAACTGAATACAACACATCACCTGAGATCTCCATCACTGGTCCTAGGAAGGGGTTTTCCTATAATATATCATGTGCATCTGAAAAGCATAGAGTATATCATTTGTTGCCTGATTTTGACTGTAATGGTCTTAGAGGTTGGGACAATGTGCTCCTCCTTACAGTTCAGATTATCCTGACCTCCACACGAGTAGTTCCACAGATTTCAGTGAACTGTTTATGCATAAGGATGTCATAGTCTATCCATATTGGTATTGTATTCATGATGGCTCCTGATATTAAAGGAGGGGTTTGGGACAGAATGGGTGGACTAGTTAAAAGGAAATATATGTATGGTACTAGGGATGCCTGTCCAGAATAAATAGTCTGCTATGTGGACTTTAGGGGCTGAATTATTTTTAGCTCCTGTTAATCTAAATCTTTCTTGCCTTGGTGTCAATGATTATGTCAGGTGAAAACATTTGAGCTGGTATTCTACCATGTTCTAAAAGGCTGCAGTCTACAGTATGAGTGCTTTTTGAGAGTGGCTTTTATAGGGTATGTAACCTTAAGCTACAATTTGAATAAAGTAATTAAAAAGGGCAGCCTGGGGAAGAAAGTGTTTTGTTTTTTTTCCCTTTCCCTTCTTTTGGGGGGGGGAGGGGAGGAGGACACCTTGTGTAATTATGTTTTTAAAAAATTCCAAGAAAAACAATAGCAGCATGTTCTACAATATAAAATGGCGTTGAAACCAAAGAGAAACTGTGGAAGTCAAAAAAAATTTGCTCTGCATCCACATGGCTGAGTCAGGGGTATGCTGCATGTTATACTTACGAAGTGTTAACTGCATCCATGCATTCAAGCAGTAAAACATGAACTAAGTGCACTTATCATAGCAAAGTTATGACTTTTTGCTGGAGGAGTATCTCCAGATCCTATTAAGTATCAACACTATCTGAATACTCCATGGAGATGATATGAGCAATTCACAGTCCTCCTGGCACCTGTGGGATCCAACATCTGATGCAGAGGTTCAGTGTTCAGGGGCCAGAGCTGCAAGGGAAGAAGGGGTGGGCACCACCAGCTCCAGCTCTATTCTGAGTTGGCTGAGATTGACAAATATTACCATGCGAGTGGTCAGAACACATTCTAACTTTTAATGGATCACAATAATACTTAATATGATCTCAGAAAAAATGTGTGGTAAATAGCATGTGCAGCAAGACTCTCATAAAGAAAGAAGTTGGCCTCCATAAGCTCTTTCCTAGAAACTGCCATTTTGTGACTGTAGATGCATAAAATAATAAGGCCAGAGGGTTTTTACTAACAAGTGTTTAAATGCTGTCTGTTTCTCACTCACGGATTTTTCAAGGGGGGGAGGGTTGTTTTTAAAAAAACATGTTGAAGAGCATTAGAAGTTTTTAAAATGTGCACTTTTGTCAAAAGTTAGGCTTTACCTTTTATAGTGGTTCCAGTCTGATCTGGAATGTGAAATAATTGAGATGGATAAATATATCAAATATGTCCATAAAAAAAAAAATTCTTCCTCATGTCTGGAAAGTCACTAATCTGCAGAAAGTGATTTGTTCAAGAAAATAAGAAGAACACTGAGAATTATGGGTTTAGATTTTATCTTTAGAAGAGAGTAGTTTAAATTGTCTTAAAAATCAATTTAGTTAATGGTGTGCAGACTTTTTTGTGGCTATTATTGTTTTGGTTTAAGAGGGACTTAAATTAATTCTTAGCTCCCTCAAGCTAAACCAAAATAAATCTGGTCTAAACTGCGACAGTGTGTCTACCCAGAAGCATACCCTTGTTTAACTACATTGGTTTCAAATCTTAGGTTTGATTAAGCTAGTACATTTTTTCTTATGTAGATAAGATCTTAGGGTTCTCAGCAAAGCACTAGGTAAACTTGTGAGCAATTTATTAAAATTAAACTAAAGCTTCCTCAAAATTTAAGAATCATATATATCTGTAATTGGCATGTTGTAAACACTACTATTATAGAGAGAAATAGTTAGCCAGGCAGAAAGCAGAGGAGAATGGCACTTTATAGACTACCTTGTTCAGATAGGCATGAGCTTTTGTAGGCTACAGCATACTTCATCAAATGCTTCCATCATTATTATTATTATTAATATCATAATTAACAGCAGTGTCTACCACAAATACTGAAAAATCATGAGCCAAATCCTCTTAACCTCTTTGGATTTTGTATTTGTCTTCAGAGGTTGTAGCTCTTCTGGTTCGTACTGTCAAGATTTTCACCACCATCATAAGCAATAGCACTTTTTAAAAGAAGTTAGATTTACATCCATATGAATACAAGAACTTGGGTTTTCATCCAGAAATACTAAAGGGAAAAAAGAACATTGGAGTGGCAATTAGGAATTGAATACTGTATAACAAACCATCAGGGACATTTTATTCCTTATTCTGACATCAGAAAAAGGCTATCAGATTAGGGAAAGCCATGGTCTGACCCAATATAACAATTCAGACACTTTTATAACAAGTAGGATAGATAGAAATGTCCTCTCTATATAGGGTAATCATATAGCCTGTATTTGCCAGGACAGATCCATTTGAAACACCTGCCCCAGGTATCCTGTTGGCTTTTTCAAGTGAACATTTTTGTGCTGTTTTTAAAAACTAGCAAGACACCCAGAACAGGTCTCTCTCACATGTATGTATCATCACTGCATTCAACTGAGACCAGAGCTTGGAAACAGCTATGTGCGCTAAAGAGCTATGCCATTTTGAAATTACTGAACTACTCTCACCCTGTGATAAAGGTGCCTGTAGATTTGGACTTTGTCTTTGGTTTTCATTATATTTTACAATTTGTTTTTGGTAGAAGCCTTGGGGTGGGAAATCCAACTTTTATTTAAATTAATTTGATCTGGCAAACCTTAGTTGCAGATAGAACATAGCAGCTATCAAAAGTTCTGTTTCCTACTTAAGCCCAACTGGATGGCTTTTTTTTATCTGATTTCCTGTTTTCTTAAATACGGAGCCTTGGGGGACCCCACTGGTCACGGCACACCACAATGATTTACTTCCATCAACTACCACTCTCTGGGTCTGACCTCACAGCCAATTCCCCAGCCATCAGACTGTGATGTAGTCAAGGCCGCAGTTGGCCAATTTTTCCGTGAGATGATCATGGGACACCAGATCAAAGGCTTTTTTAAAATCAAGATATATGACATCAATCTCTGTAGGTAGACTCTGGACTTATCCAGTAAGCTAGGGAATTCCTAATAAAATTGAAGAAAAGATGCATGTCTTGGAAATGTAATTCAATTCTCCAACCTCTTTGAGCAATATTAGAAGTACAAGAGCTTACTCAGGAGGATACTGTGGACTTGAATCATTGTTTCTATTTAACCTGAATAATTGTTTACACCAATGCTAAGTGGATGTAAAGTGCTCCTAGATCAGAGTAGCTCTGTTTTACCTTGACTGACACGGATGACTATGCAAGATGCAGAATAACAGTGGGCCTCTTCCCCCCTGGACTTGATGTCTTGTACAAATTGGGCTAGTTTTCTAGAACAGCAGTTTTCTTTCTCTTTCAATTTCTTCCATTACTTTTTGTGGTCTAGTTTTTCTTTTTTTTCTCTTAAATAGTTCTTCAATAGCTTTGACTATGCAGTGCATCAATTTTATTTCTACCTCATATATGAACAATGCTTGCTCTAGTTTTGAGAGATGTTTTTCTGGTTTAAATATGTAAACAGAAAAAGGCAAACAGAAAAGACCAAGAAGATGAAGCTGTCCGGACCCCACCCTTGCCTTACAGGCTTTCTGGGCCTGTTTAAAGGAGTCCACATGACACCACCATTAGCAGATAACTTACTATATATAGCACTTAGATTAGACAGAGATGTGGGCTCCAGGCTAGGGTCAGGGCCCAGATAAAGGGTTTAGAATTCCTCAGCTGCAGCAGTAGATGTATACCACACCATTTTATTTACTTACTTATTTGTCATGAAATGTATATAACTTTGGTAGATGCTTCATCAGTATGGTCAATCAAGGCAACTTGTTTTAATAAAAAAAGAAAAATTCACACACTTCTGTATCTTCCTTTGAATCTGGTCTTAATTTGAAAAGACAGTTAACATTTTTATAAAACTCAATATTCATTGTATCTGTTACATTTGTTACTTACCTCCCAGTTTCTTGATATGTGTTTTGGTTAATTTTGAATGACTTTTAGTGAGGTGAGCCTATGGTAAATTGTCAAGTATGAACACTCTTGAACTTTGCAGAACCTTGGAATCAGTTCCATATTTTGCAGCTGAAGCTCATTGCTAAATAAATATTGCACAAGTAAGATAATCTACCTGTCCAAAACAGGAGATAGAACAAGATTATCCTATACTAGAATGAAAGATGTCAGTAGTAATGTGGCACTGTCTACTATAATCTGCATGTAGTAAAACATTAAATTAAAGATATAAAACGGCAGTTTTATGGCTATGATTACATCATTATAAAGATTAATTATTGGGTTATAAATAACAGTTTGTTAATTGAATGTGCTGTTCACTATTTTGTCTACTTTGAGTAATGTTCTTTACTTTGGCACAAGTCTTATGTTTGTTTCTAATAAGTTTCCCATCACTTCTGTCATGATGTACTAGCATGCTGCTGAATGCTTGTATTATAAATATTACCAAAATACTTTTTTCTTTCTTGGTTTGGTTGCTTTAGTTTTTGTTGTTGTTATTACACTGTTTTCAATGCATTTAGAGCAAAAACTTAAGGAAACATTTTTTTTATGATCCTTAGATTTTATCAGCTTAGAATGACTATCACATTATAATGTATTTTTTTGTTCAGGGGATATTTATTATTAGGACCTGGGGTACTGACAATGCTCTAGCCTGGGATAGGGCATAAAGGCCCTTTTGCAGGCCTCCCGTTCCAGGTTACATATTGTGAGGGAAAAGTTGGGGGAGATATTCCATCAACTATCTTGGGGATTCCTGAGAGTCTGGAGATGATCAGATAGATCCCTGTAATCATATATAAAGAACATATGTCATTCACTCCAAAATCTTTAGTAAAACTAAGTCATCTTATGTTGTATGCATGAGCAAAGAGAATTTGAATGCAGCTTCCAACATGTATCAAAATCTGTGAAGCAGAAAAGGTATATTCGGTTGGATTAGTTGATCTCATAGGCCTATTGAGAATATTTTTGGAACTGAACCCAAATTGACGCCTCTTCCCAAATTCATTGATCTCAATTCAGTTCAAATATTCTTATTGAAAGTTATCTTAAAACTGTTTTTGTCTTGTTTGATCTATCATACTCTGGCACCTAAAGCTTCTAATAAGTTACCTCCTAGTTTCTTGTTCAGGTTCAAATTTTCAGTGTCTCAATTCCAATGGGAGAGAGAGAGAGAGAGAGAACAGTTCTAAATGATTATGTTTTGCTGCAGCTGGTTCACAATTTAATCTTTCAATGAAACAAATCACAAAGTGATTGCGTAAGTACTGGAAAAAAGTTTCACATTTCCATCTAATAAACCAGTCATCGCAGGAAGAGTTAGCTTTCCCATTTCTTTCACAGAATTTATGAAGACACAACCAGTTGGGCTAGAATCTAAAGGAATAGATGTATCAGAAAATGTCTGATTTTTTTTTTCTTTAACATGTTTTCCCTGATTATGTGGAGGTTTTTCTAAGGGTGGAGTCCTGAAGAAAGTTTGAAGCAACTCTTGACTGAATCATTTAAAATAATAAGGAAGTCAATAAGTGAAGGGTTAAGGTTGCCCTCATTTCTGCTGGGTTTCATTCTGTGCTTAATCATATAACCACATTTTCAAACTCTGAATTGTAAGGATGATTTTACAGCAAAGTTAGAAGTAGAATCTACTTTTTTGTCTTGAACTAAGATGTAAATTTGAGCAAAATATGTTGTGTATTTCTTATTTAGTTGGGTTTAAATCATCTAATTATTTTTTTTGCAGTGTATAGTCATTCAGCAGATAGGAATTTACCTCAGTTCTCTTTTTTGATGACTTTCTCTTTGTGGTAGAACATCAGACTCCCTTCCATGTTGCTCATATCCTTTTGAGAGGGGAGTCTATTTCTGCAGTTCCTTGGTGAAGGAAGGGCGGGGAAAAGCTTTCACTATTATGCTATTACATTTTACAGGCCGAGTTGGACTCCTTTGCCTCACTCTGGAAAGACTCCTAAGAAATTGTGTTTAGCACAGCTGAATACAGTTAAAATGTAATGTTGCAAATGTAAATGATGGTTCAATCAAGTATTTAAACTTTAACACTTACTAAAATCAATGAGGTGTCATCTTCTGCAAACAGCTTGCAGTGCCTTGGTGACAGATCTGAACGGAAAAGGTATTCCTGAAAGGACTAAATACCACAGATGGTGTCTTCCAGTGCCTATGTAACTGGAGAAATTTTTCTTTGGGGATGTGGGCAGAAATCATGCTGTATTTTTCAAATAAAACTACTGCTGAAAGGAAGTTTGTTCAAAGCATGATAAACATCCGTTTTTCATACTAGCTTTTCTTGCAGGTTTGGTGCCTTTGTCAGCCAGGCAAGTATAGAACATAAGCTTAGCAGCTGGAATTCAGGAACTGGTTAAATAATATGATGTATATAGGTGTATTGTAGCCATACTTGAGATCTAAATCATAAGCTGGGACTCAGTATGCTAGACACTGTACCAACCTGGAACAAGAAGACAGCCCTTGATCCACAGAAATTGCTTAAAAAAGAAAAAATGCTGGAGTCTTACAAGTAATACCGTAAAGAGATCTGATGAACATCTGTGAGTATTTCCATGTGCAACTTCATTGCATAGAAAGGTAATCTAGTCAAGATGCATTAGCTGGATTGAATTTTAGAACCTACTTCAGTCTGTGTTAACACATATCTGTCACAGGCTCTGCTATGTTGATTGTATATTTGGGTATAAATCAGAATGTCTGACCTAGCAGTTATTTACTGATTATGACAATGTATTTTGTACATATAAAGGATAATCATAGACCGATACTTTTCAGGTGAGCGGTGTGCTGTGATGCATGTAAGAGGATGCAAAGTACTGTGACCACTCACTGTCAGAAAGTATTATTGACACCGAGGACCTTAGCAGGTTCCTATGTGATATTATAGACGGCAGAATCCACAGTTATGATAGATAGGCTCACTAAATAAACACCATACTTTAGACAGGATAAAAGTCCTCTTGCTTAGGGAGGCAAATGAACTTGTGATTTGCAAGAGTACAAAAACCATCTTTTGTTTTCAGAGATTATTTCATAATTGTCCACTTATGGGCTCTTGCACCTCCTGAAGCATCGGATACATGCTACTTTGGGAGACAGACTACTGAACTAGATAGGTTGCTGCTCTGAGTCTGAATCCAGAAAAGCTGAAAGAAAATCTGTACAAAAGAAGTCTTGGAGTGGGAGTCATGATTGGGTATAGTAGTGTGGCAAAGGCAGTGAGATTGTCCGTAACATTTCCAAGCTCGATTCTTTTGAAGCTGTTAGTAATTGGAGTGTGTTGAGTCAGAAGGGAATCCTGACCAGTGTGTCGGCCCATAGATTCATAGATTGTAAGGGGCTGGGAGGGACTTTGGAAGATCATTGGGTCCAGCCCCCTGCACCAGGCAGGAAAGACACCTGGGGTCAGGGGACCCCAGGGAGGTGACTGTCCAGTCTCCTCTTGAATATTTCCAGGGTAGGTGATTGCACTGCCTCTGGAGGGAGCTTATTCTAGTCTGGACACCCTGCCTGTGAAGGTTTTCCTGATGTTGAGCCTGAATCTGTCTTCCAGGAGTTTGTGGCTATTACTCCTAGTTTCCCCAAGGGTGCCCTGGTGAATAGTTGTTCACTGAGCTCTTGACCTACCCCCCTGATGTAGCGGTAAGCTGCTCCCAGGTCCCCTCTCAGCCTTCTCTTTTCAGGCTGCATGAATGAACATAGGGGAGAGGGTCCTCTGGTCCAGACCCCTGCTCTCACTAGTAACCACATGGTGTATAACCCTTTTCATGAACTGATCAGGGTCCACAGACCCCTCGGGGAGGATTTTCAGATGTCACGGGCATCCTGGCCAAGTGAGAGGATTAAAGGGACTGTCTCCTGGAGTGTGAAGGGGCCGTCTATCGTGGACGAAATCCACATTTGGAAGAAATCGTGTGTTTTAGCTTGGGCAATGTCTCCACTGGCTACCAGCCAACACTGATTGGGAAAGCACTCCTGGGTCCTAGAGCACTTGCTGACTTGTCAAAGTAGGCGGCGGGGGGGCCCAATGGCAGCCAAGTGGCCCAGGCTCCCGCCTCGCACGCGCCTGCTGGATGCGCCTGAGGGGGCCGGTGCCAGCGGTGCGGGCCAACCAGCAGCGAAGGCGGGGTGGTCTGGGACAACACATGCCTCACGGCAGAGCAATGTTCCCTGGTCATCTTCCGACGAGCCCTCCCGTCCTGAGCAAGAAGAGAGCCCCCCCCCCGCCCCGCTGCCTCCCGCAGAGCTGGGGCAGGATGTGGGGGGGCTGAGCTGGGCAGGGCAGGGCAGGGCGGCACCGCGGGGGGGAGGGTGCGGGGGCGAGGGAGAAATGCTGTGGAGGGCGGAGACGGGGTGGGGGAGGCTTGCGTCAGCGCGGGAGCGAGGCGGCCCCGGAGCAGCGGCCGGGCAGCGCGCGGCGGCCGCGAGCGAGCGACGGTCCGCTCTCGTCCGCGGGGCCCGGCCCGGGCCGGCCCTTCCCGCCGCCGGCGGGGATGAGGCTGCGCGGGGACTCCTGTGCACCCCGGGGCTGGAGCCTGCTGGCGCTGCTGGCCCTGGGCGCGGGGCTCAGCGGGGCCACCCCGCCCTTGGGCTACCAGCGCCCGGGCGCCCGCGGCAAGTACGAGCCTCTTGCGTTGGGGGGTGGGGGGGTTGCACAGCTGGCCGCAGCTGAGCTGGGCTGGGCTGGGCAGGGCGGGAGGACTGCGAGGAGCCGGGAGTGACAGGGCTGTGGGGAGAGGGGGGTGATGGTGATGGTGCCAAGGTCCTGGAGGGGCTTCTGTGGAGCTGGGGGACTTGGGGATTGACACCACCACCAGCTTCACTGGTGCCTCTGCCCCACCAGAAACTGGTGCGCCCACATCGTGAACAAGAACGTGAGCTGCTCCGTGCTGGACGGGACCGAGGGCTACGTCCAGGCTCAGTACAGATGCGCCTGGAACCAGTTCCCCTGCCAGCCCGTGCCACTGTGAGTACCACCGCACAAGGCCGCCTCGGTGCTCTCCTACCAGAGGCCTCCAGTTTCCACAGCCAGGATCCTCCCCGGAGCAGCGCCTGGCAGCCCCCAGTGCCTGGGCTGTGAGCTGCGCTCGCCTTCCCCTTTCTGTTCCAAGCACACCGCAGCTGAAAGTAATTAGAGCCGTCTTGCCTCTCCTGCTCTCAGCCCAGGCATGGAGCGAGGTCTCTGGCATGGCCTGCTTGCACGGCTCCAAGGTGTCCTTGCCGCCCGGTGCAGGCTGGCCACTGCCGGCAACCTGGAGCGCCGGCACCTGCTGTGCTGGGAGATGCACCCCTTGGTCCGGGATCACGGGTGCGCTCCCAGTGGCTTTGTGTTGCTCCAGGGAGGCCAACCCAGCCAGAACAAGATTAGGATTGATGTGAGCTTTCTCTAGAGCAGCCAGTGTGTACTGGTGAACTGGGCCAATATGCCTTACAACATATGTTCCTAGCTTAGGCAGGAGCCAATGCAAAGTTTAGTGTAAATGGAGGGGGTGGGGGGAACCCCAGGCAAGAAATATGCAACATTTTAACGATAGTCATTAATACGTGATCGCATGGGCAGACCTAGAAGTTTGAAAAGGAGGGTGCAGCTGGTGAGGTGCACCATCCCATAGAGTGCAACTCACATTTTTCACTTCTTAAAAATAAACTAGAAGCTTTGCTAGTATACTAGGGGCCTAGGGCTGTATTATTCAGTTTAAGATCAAAGCAGAAACAAGTGTAACTTTGCTGGAATGAGTTAGAAACAATTTGCAGGATTGTGAGATCTTCGTTACCAGGAGCAGCTAACAGACAGCAGAACTGCAGAAAGGAGGGTAGCTTGACTGGTGGGGAGGTTCTTAACACCTGTGGAATGAAGAGTTTAGAAGCGATCAGGTAGATCAGTGGTACTCAACTTTTTTGCCTGGTGGGCTGGATGGTCAGCACTCAGCCTGCCTCTGGACCAGATCTGGCTGGTGGTCTCAGCTGGAGCACAGGTGGGCACAGGTCCCATCTGGCCATGTGGGGGGTGGGAGGAGGCAGCCCAACTCCAATCCAGCCTTGTAGTGGGGAAGAGGGCTTCAAGCAACTTTGCATGGGGGGGGCTTGACCCAGCCCCAGCCTGGCCCCAGTGCAGGCATGGGGAGGAAAGGGTTTGGCGCCAACCTGGTCCTGTGGAGTGAAGGGGCATGACTCAGCCCCAGTCCACTCGTGGGGATATAGGAGGGTGTTGCCAGTTCTGTAAGGGTGAGGAAGTGTAGCCGCCATGCAGGGCTTGTGGTTTGGGAATTTGGCAGGGCAGGAGGGTATAGCTGTATTAATAACCATTCCTTCCTCATTGTCAAATCTCCCAACTTGTGGGGAGCCCTGCAGGCCAGATGCACTCGTTGGAAAATGCAAGCTCTTGGTTATCCCTTGTTTTTTGATTGTGGTGAAATAACAGAGCAATTTTTCTGTTGCAAAGAGCTCACGAAGACCACAACCAGTCAGAATGCTTTCATCATTATGGATACCTATTTGACATCTCTGTGTTTATCTTGTTGGTCATGTTAGCACACCAAATAGTGCTAACAGTGTGTGGCATCCCAGACCACCCTTGAAAGGACCTTGAAACACTAAGAATCACTGTCTTAGAGACTAACTGGTGCAAAGAAGTATAAGCATTCATTGGCAAGCCCCTACTTTATCAAATGCTGAGCCAGTTAGTCTCTAAGGTGCCCCATGCTGTGCCTGACTTCAGAATAACACTGCTAACCACCCCTTTAGATGTGTGTTGCATTTAGATTGTGTAATCTAGGACAGTAGTGTCCACAGACCAGATCTGGATCATGGGCCTGTATCTTGTGGCCCACGGGGATAGAGTTAGCAGCAGCAGCAGCAACATTATTCGTTGTGGCTCCCTGTGCTGCAGAAAGCACTGCTCCTCCTACCACCAGATTTCTTCCCTGAAGACCAGATGACATGGCTTCAGGTCTTGTTCATGGGATGCCCCACACTTCCAGAAATTTGGCAGCGCGATGAGTAGCATCAGTTTTAATTGTTGTGGCTCCAGGAACTGTGGCAATTAAAGCTACCACCAGTCATCACACTGCCAAATTTCTGGACCTGAAGGGAGCTTTGCAGATTGAATGATATGCCTATCCAATTGCCAATGTGATGAGGTAATAAGTAAGGCTAACCTCACTCTTTCTTGCATTAGCAGGTGCATCATGAACAGGTCTAGGGAGGTGATACTTTCCCTCTATGCGGCATTGGTCAGGCTGCAGCTGGAGTACTGCATCCAGTTTTGGGTGCCACACTTCAGGAGGGATGTGGAAAGCCTTGAGAGGGTTCAGAGAAGGGCTACTTGGATGGTTGAGGGCCTGTGGGTAAGATCCTATGAAGATAGATTGAGGGACCTGAATCTCTTCAGTCTCTTCAAGAGAAGGTTGAGAGGCGATCTTGTGGCTGTCTACAAACTCATCATGGGGGTCAGCAGGGAACAGGAGATACTTTGTTTACCAGGGCGCCCCTTGGGGATGCTAGAAATAACGGCTGCAAACTAAAGGAGAGTAGATTTAGATTGGATAGCTGGAAGAAATTCTTTATGGTGATGGTTGCCAAAGTATGGAATGGGCTTCCAAGGGAGGTAGTGCTTTCCTCTACCTTGGAGGTGTTCAAGAAAAGATTGGACAGGCACCTAGCTGGGGTTATTTGACCCCAGTGCTCTTTCCTGCCTAGAGCAGGGAGTTGAACTCGATGATCCACAGGGTCCCTTTGGACCCTATTAATCTATGAAATCTAATCTATGAAATCTATCCCTGGTCTAGTAGATAATGCACTTGAGCAGGAGAAAAGAGATTTGAGCTCTGCTACCAACTTCCTCGTTGACCTTGTCAAATCACTTTACCTTTCTGTGCCTTGGCTTCTTCAAGTGTAAAACAGTGAGAGGATACATTCTTCTAAAAGGATTTGAGATCCACAGGTAACCGTTATATACATCCAGTCCAACTCAGTCAGTGTGGACACTCGCATTGACTTTAATGGATTGTATCAGACTCTAAGTGAGAGAATTATTATTTGTATTTGTTTCTGGGTAGACATGAGAAAATGAGGAATGTGACTGACACTTCAAGATGCAGAGTGACCCTGGCAACGAGCTAGTGATCCTGCAAAGTGCTCTTCTCCCTGGGGCGCATGATAACTTCATGTTGTATATCTAGCTTTTGGAAGATATTTCTTTTTGCCAAAAGTAGCTTGCTTTCTTAAAATAAAATAAACAAACATTACGATCAAACAAATAACAGGAGGCTCCAGATACACACAGCTGATAGTGTCTGTGTAATTTCCCCAGCTGCTGCTTTTCATAGTATTGAAATAACCATTGTAGAATTGTGACATGGAAATGACAGATTGACATGACAAAATAAAATGTAGGTGGGGTGTATCCTTATTTGCATTGGTGCCTGTCATTGAGCCTAAAACAGCAGTAGGTTAGAGAGTTTGAATGTCTTTTGAATGTCTTCTTCAGCACATTTGAAGTTAAGTCATTTAAGTAATGGTAAGCCAGGTTTTTCAGAGTGCATGTGTGACTATGTACCAGAGGTATCCATTTTTAAGGAATGTAGACAGCTCTTAATCATTAATTTTTATTTTCTAAATCTGATTTGCTTTATATTGGTGAAGATAATTGGATAACCAAAATAAAAACTGCACCTTCATATATTTTTTTAATATGAAGATCTATAAAGTTTCAAGTTTCATGTATTTTTCAAATATGAGCAAAATATGGCAGAAGCTTGGCTATGAAAGTTGTTGGAATATTATTTAAATAGCTCAGAATAAAAGTCCTATAGTTTTGAAAGTGTATTATGTGTATGAACATCTCTGACTGTGACAGAGCTGGTTTTTTATCTATCACCAACTGTATGTTAGTTGCCTTAATGACACAGAATAAGAAAAGATCATATCATGAAGAATTTACAGTGTTTGGTACTGATCCTACAAATTCTTACATACCTATGTAACTTCACTTACTAGCAAGTGTCATTTAACTCAACACAATTACTTATGTGAATAACATGACTAAAATAGAATGTAAATTAGATGTTAGATGTCTAGTTTAGCTGAGAGAGGAGTAGGACATACAAAAAGATAAAAAGACCAAAGCAAATGATTTGGGCAAATATCTGTGAAATTATTTTTCCCATTTCCTTTGTGAATATATGCAGAGAAATCATATAATGAAGTAAATTGTGTGTTCTACTGGGCCAGAGAAAAGGGTTCTGATTCTGATATCATGTATACCAGTAAAAATTGAGGGTAACTGCATCATAGACAATCAAATGAATGAGATTTCAATCAGGCATAAAGTTTGTTACCTATGACAAGATGTATGGATTTTGTTATTTTTTTGCTCCTTGACAACCATAGATATGTCAGATTGGTTTTCCGTGTCCAACTTTAAAGGTACAATTATGCACTCTCTATATGAAAATTATCAGATATGAAGGAATGGTAATTCTGAACGATCTGATGATAAATTGGATTAGGCATGCAAGGGCTAAAGTTAAGTATAACAATTATTTGATGAAATGTGACTGTGCTTTATATATGTCAGTATCTGTCTTAAGTATCCATGATACACCTGCAATTTAGATGTTCTTCACATACAAGAATGGGTGACCTATGTATTATTAAAGCAATAGTGAACTACTTTATCGAAATATGGGTGACCAAACCAAGGAACATGGACATCATTAAAAAAATATTGTTTGTCAAAAAAAAATCTGTTGAAATTAGTGTATTGATAGGAAATTGAATCATACCTTATCTTTAAATACAAGAGGTACTTTGCTAAATTGGTAAGTTAAAATATATCAGGTTGTTGTATTTCCTTGGGATTCCGTGACTTAAATATATATTTTTATGCATTTGGGCCCAATCTACAGTTCTCATAAAAATGTTATTGAGTCTTTTTCTGGAAGTCTAGAATCTATTTGAATTGATGCTTAGGTATTTAGAGCAGGGAGAAAAAGAAAGAGAGAAAACAGATGGGCACTTCAAAGTGTTGTATTTTCTAAGCAATGTATTAGATTTATTTTTCTTAATATATAACCAGCAAAGAGGGTGGGGATAGGGAAAGAGAGAAAAAGAAACTTTATAGTCGGTGGGAGATGGGAATGAAAGATTTACTTAAAAAGAGACCTTACTGAAATATTTATTTTTAATTTTAAATAATCACTGTCATTTCTAAAATAACCAATATTTATTTTCTCTCTTTTGAAAGGAGATTAAAACAGCTTGGTTCACTCAGTTTAGCAAAACAAAAGTTAAGGGGGGGGATATGATTATTTTTTATAAGTACACTTGCAGTAGTATGTAACAGGAAGGGAGAATGGTTATTTAAACTAAAGAGCAATATAAATGTAAGACTGAATGAATCTAAACTTGTCACAGACACATTAATTTGGATATTATGGGAGATTTCTAACCTTGGAAGGAGTGTAGTTTTGGAATGGCCTCCTTTTAAATGGAGCAGTGAGTGCAAGGAGGCAGAATTGCTTCAAGATAAGGCATGATAAGTTCATGGAAGTGGTAGTTTGATGTGGCAAGGGTATTCTTGAAGTAGCAATTAGAGCATATGATACACAGGTTCAGATATATGGTATCTCTGTGAAGTATTTGAAAGGAAATGTTATCTCTCTGTGGGAGATGTATGATATTCTGTGCTTTGGGGCTTCTGCTGGTTTCCTATAGGAGCTAGGAAGAAATTTTCTCCATCTGCCTCTGAAGCGTTAGAAATTGGCCATGGCTAGAGGTGAGGGTTTGGCTGGTGTGTTTAACAGTACTGAAATACCTCTTAGGTGCTTGGGTCTTGTTCACATACCCAGATTCAAGCCAAGTGGCAGATTTGGAGTCAGAAAGGAATTTTTCCCCCAGGTTACATCAGCAGAGACTCTGGTGTGCATGTGTGTATACATATACATATGCATATGTGTGTTTATATATATATGCACGTATACAAAACATATATAAATATATATATGTTTGTGTACACACATTTATTATTATTATTACCCTGTGAATTAGTTCTCTTCCTAGGATCATCTTAACATATTCCCTTTCAAGACATCACTCTTGCCTCCTACTCTGTAGGACATAGTGTGCTTTCCCCCTCCCATAGGATGTTTTGTGACTGCGGTGCATGTTAGGGGACAGACAGAGTAGATGTTTTTTTGAACCTTTTTGGATAAATGCAGGCTTCCTGAAAATGCAGGGGATTGGACTCGATAGTACAGAAGATCCCTTCCAGGCATATGTTTCTGCAGCTTTTTCTCCCTTTCATCATGTATTTGTTTACTTTGTTTTCTATGAGGGGGTTATTAGTGAGAGGTAGGTTAATACCATTATTATATATTTTAAAGTAATTATTATAAGAAAAATATATGGGCCTCCTGGGCTTCTATATAACATCAGTGTAGTATTTAGTACATTTTTCTACGAGGGATTCCATCCTGCAAAGACTGTAACGGTACACATGTAACTGCTCCTTTTGATTTCTCTCGGACTGCTCATGTCAGTAAAGTTAGTTATGGGCTGAAGTATTTGCAGGTTCAGGAGATATTGGGATGATCTAGGTGGGGTTGGTTCTGCTCTGAGTAGAGGGTTGGACTAGATGACCTCCTGAAGTCTCTTCCAACCCTAATTTTTCTATTATTCTATGATTCTATAACATATATTTTTACCCTGGTGGGAGAATAGACTTGATGGTCTTGTTCATTTTGAACTTCTGTAATCAGGACATGCTGAACAGAGATTATTCTATTCAATTGTAAGTAATTAGAAGAATTAGAAAAAATGATCAATGAACAAAAATATTGAATAACTGAGTATGTTCAAATATCTCATCTAACAAGTATGTTCAAATATTTTGTTGTTGAGTGAATCATTGCCTTAAATAAACCTAACTCTGAATTAACCATGGTGTAATAAACACTAACACAGTAATAACACAGATTGGATCTGCTAAAACAAAGACTATGAAACCACTAGAGACTCTAACAACTAGTATATATAATCTTTTAGGCTAGGAGAAGAGACCATATCATTAAACTAATGTGTAGCTCTGATGTAGCATGGCACAAAGTGTCCTGATGAAAACATTTAAAGTAAAGATGTAAATATTATTTTGTTAAATGTAAATATTATTTTATATAACTGATCCCTCTCCTTCCTCCTATCCACACATAATAGGCCATTTTCTCTATTAGTGTCAATTGAGATTGCTGATTATTGTCTAATTTTTTTTGGCAACTATTGTGAGCTCTTTATACATCTTCATGTCCTGCCCAGGGTAGAGTCCAGCCGAGCCAAGTATAGGCTTAATTTTTGGCTTTTGGACAGTCCTGTAGTAGCGAATGGGACTACTCAGGTGCTGAAAGTTAAGGATGTACTTAAATGCTTTGCTGGATCAGGGCCAACACTCAGCACAGGGTAGGATTTGGCTTCATGGTACACAAATCTGTGTAGGTTCAGGGCTTCAGTGTCTAGCTTTCAGAAATCAGTATTCCATGAGACGAGATCCTTCACAGTACACAAAAAGAATTAAAATGGAAGGGGATGGGGGGAGGAGAAAGGTGAGGACTGGTTTGCCTCTTTTCGTCAAATATGTGGAACTGAGGCCTTATTCTTTTTATATATATATACTTTAAAGAGGGTATTTTCTATGGGGTAGAAGTCACTCCATGGGCTCCAGCTAGCTGACTACCTGGAGAGTTTAGCCTCAGGGATGGTTCATTGAAAGTTGTAAGAAAACTTAAGTTCAGAAGAAATTTGAGCATTGTGGTGTTTGTGTCTGATAATCTTTGAGTGCCTTCTGGGTGGGATGAACTTTCCTGGCTGTCTCTGTCTGAGCCAGATATTGTGTATCTCTGTCTATACACACAGCTAACAATTCTGTCTTTCTTCTTTGTGAATTGGACAGGGATTTTTCATTTCATACATCATTCATAGCTTGTTGCAATAATTCCAGACATTCACAAACTCCCACTCAACTCACATAAACATCAACCATAATTATTTATATTAGTGTTTGTGTTTTCATGGTTTGAAAGTGATACTAACCGGAGGTCTGAGGCTCCTTTTGGTAAGCACTGTATCATTGCCAAAGTTACACTGCTGGTCCACAGGGATGTCTGACCAGTGTAATACATGCATATAGGTACATAAAAAATTGGGCTGGAATGCACCTCCAAGGTTATCAGGTCTCATCCTGTCCATTTGCAAGCAACCATTTCTCTAAAAGGGTTTACAAAAACATCCAGTCTAGCCCCTCTTGCATTCCATGGTCACAAGGAACCTGTTAAAAAATGAGCCTACAATGTGTCTTGGGGAAAGAGCGAAAGAAACTAGGGTGTCCCTGGTGCAGAACTTGTCAGGTAAAATATTCTCAGGTGATCTGAGGAGGTGAACTGGGCCCTGCACTACAGAGAAAGGCAAAGGAAAAAAAAGACCCAAATAGTCCTAGCCAAAGTTGTCTGAGGGGAAAAAATTCTTCCTGATCCCATATCTGGTGATAGGTTTGATTTTGATTCCAGGAACAAGACCCACCAGCCAGGCACCTCAGGGGGTTTGAAGTACTGTTAAGAGCCGCCAGTGTATCCAAGCTAACTTACTGCCTCTAGTTGTGCCTGAAGTCCAGTGCTTCAGAGAAAGATAAAAATAAAAAGAAGAAAACAGCCAAATAATGCATTCAGGGAAGAAAAATATTTCTTTTTGGCCCTGACAAACCAGCAAAGCCCTGCAGCATTGATCTGCTCTCTGATAAACCACTGAAAGGTGGAGACACCAACTTTCCCATGATGTAAAAGATTCCTCTTTTCCCCTGGTGGTCCTCAAGCTATCCAGCCTTTGTATTACAATAGGATCTTAACTGCCTCTTCCTTCACTTCACTTCTGACCCAGTTTGAATGTCTGCTACCTTGTGAAATATCTTGCTCTACAGTGTTGTATTTTCTTCTGATTCACTGGAATCTGCTTTGCGAGTGTTAACATCTCAGATTCAGTAATTCATGAAACTTAGTTGGACTGATATATATTCTCATTCCCTATGTAATCTGTTAAGGTTTGCCCTTTCTCTGAACAGTCATATTTGTTAACTTGTTTGAGGAGAGTGAAGACAAAAAGGCACAGATAGCAGCACAGATAGTGTTTCTTGAACACTTCCCTTAAGTAGTCGGGAAAAAAATGCGTTGAAGCATCTTCCCAGTTCTGCTGACAAATTAACAGCAGTGGAAGTTATTCACCATCACTGAAGGACAGTCCAGTAAACACAACCTGTTAGTAAATCTCATAACATCAGTCATTCAGCAAAGTGCAGTTTGAGCAGGAAAGAGCAGTTTGAGTTAACAGGATCCCAGTGCCTCTTGTCTTCTCTTTAGTCATGAGACGTTCACGGTGGGAGTTGTAGGAAGAAACTGAGCTATGCAGCAGTTCCAGTGCCATTGTATCCAGTGCCAGTGTACCAGAACGCTATCCCCTCTGGAGGTGTCAAAAAGGATCGCTTATTTGATAATGATTTTGGCCAGGTGAAGGGAAACCAGTAACTTTGATTCAAGCACTGAGCATTTTGTAAAGCAATATTATTGCAGAAACCAGTGGAGATGCAATACTGCCTTACTAAATCATCCCTCACAATTATTCAGCTTTTGTTAATAACTGGAATTCAAAATAATTAAAAAACAACATATCACATGCTAATGCTTTGCCCTAGTTTGAGCTGGCAGGGAGATCTGCTAGACAGACATTTCACAATACAATGAAATATATATCATTTCTACTCACTGCTCTGCTTTAACCTCTTGTCTTAGGGTGCTGACAGAAGTGTCATTTTGTCACAAGATCAGCCCCTGAAAACTCCCTACAGCCATGTAGTGACAGCACTGCATACCATGGCTGCAGAGGACTTTAAAAAGTGCCCGAATGCATGACAAATGAGCCCTCATTACATGAGGGTTCAGATGAAAGCACTCAAAAGTGGAGCACTTTCATTAACTTCTCTTAATGCATACCAGGAGCAGAGCTGGGCTGAAGCAGTCCAGCCCCACCTCTGATGCTGTGTTCAGGGTGGGAGAGGAGAAAGTAGGGAGGGATTTCCGTCTGGGATTGGTGCAGCCTGCACAGACTGATCAAGTCCAGAACAGACCTCCCTCCTCTGCCTTTTCCCTTTCCCATCCTGAGATAGCACCGGAGCTGGGAGAAGGGGTAGGGGAAGAGGCTGCAGACATGCAGCTTCTCTCTCTGGATTGGCTCCAAAGTGGAGCTTGAATGTCTGTTGGGTTGGGAGGGTCAATCTGACTCATGGAGCTTTCTGTGAAGTGCCATGTGTTAGACGGGAAAGCTGCATGTTTGCCAGTGCCCTTAGTTTTCCTTAGCATCCTACTGTGCAGTCAATTCTCACACCCTTGGTAGATGTGCAGTTAAAGATGTGAGAGGATCTAATGCATAATCCCAACAATTGTACTTCCTGCCATGCTGCACCTGCATGCTGCATGTGATTGTGGGATCTAGCATAAGATCCCAATCATGTCATATTGATGGTGCATGGGGAGCCTAGAATCATGATCCTGGGCTCCCCCAGCACTGGCAGGTTAAGTGCCTGACAGTTGTTGCTGATTGTTGTCTGGCTCTGGGGACCCATGGAGCCATTTGAGACACTCCTATGATCCCCAGAGTCAGCCAATGATCAGCTGATCATCAACAAATCAGGACTGCCTCAAGGTTTGAGTCCAGGGGTAATCCCAATCTGCAGTTGGCTGGCACATATTGCCTCTAGTTCTAGCACTGGGGCAGTCTCTGCCAGATGACAATCTGCTGATCATTGTGGCCTTGGGGTTCAAGCCCCAGGGCTGTCCCAACCTTTCATCAGCTGGCAGGGACTGCTCCAGTACTGGAATTAACAGTCCCAGAGTGGTCTCTGCCAGTTCATGACCCATTGGGATGGCCCCAGGGCTGTGACAATCAACCGATTGTCAGCTGGCAGAGATCACCTGGAGTGTGAGACTCTGGGCTGTCCCTGCCAGCTGATAGATGATTGGGACCTCTCCAGGGCTCCAACAGTCCCTGCATGGCACACCACATATTCAAGTTATGGTACCATACAAACTAGGCACAAAGTTATTACACATTTTTCATGTCACATCCTTGTGGCTGGTTCATGATTTTTATGGTGCCATAAATTCTTTGAATGTGTGGTCAGCTGGTATTTTTGTCATGTTTAAGACCGTTAATCATACCAGAAAAATAATGTGTCTGGGGCCTTAGTGTCATTGATGGTTTGTCTTTCATTCTTTTCATCAGAATGCACAGTCTGAAACCCCTTCTGCTCAATTGCTACTCAGCTTTCTATACTTCCCTTCCACAAGCTCCCTTGTGTGACTTCTAGTTTCCCTCTTGCTTTCTAGTATATCCTTGAGCACATACCTCCTTTCCTTTTCACTTGGTTGTCCTCCATAGTTTCAGTTCTTAGAAAACTGTATGAAATGGGGTGCATCTACATGTTGCCCTACAGTGACATAGTGATGCACTACATCTCCGTACAACATGCTACAGGAACATAGCAGTCACGCTAGTCTACACATGATCACCAGCTACATCGCCATAGTGGCACACTCCCCTGGTATAGTGCGCCACTACCGCGACATAATGGGGAAATCTAACAGTGTGCCATATGCAGATATAGTATGGCCCATACTGTGCCATGCTTTAATACTTCCAAAAGGAAGTACTGAAGCACAGCACCATACGGCAATGTATAGATGCACCCGTGGAGCCTAGATTTTCTCTCACAGTAGCTTGATATGAGTGTGAAGGTATTGTCATCAACTGAGAGTTTCACAATTTATACTACTATACAAGAAGAATCTGGACCCTGAGGCTGGGGACCATTAGGTGAAAATAATATCATCTGCTAAACCAGTCAGTGTTTTGTAGTTGATGTGGATGTACAAGACTTTTGCAAAAACACCTTAAAATTCAGATCTCTCTTTTTTTCCCATCATTAGAAACATTTTCTTTCCTCCTTTGTTCTGAAGGACCAGTTAGAGTGGATCTCACCACGTGATTTTTCTGGTGTTTGTTGTTATTTAATTCACTAGTGTTGAGGGGAAGGAAGCCTGAGATTGGAAGTCATGAGATTCAAGTTCTATTCTGAGCTTTGTGCTTAGCTACATAGCAGTTTCCCATTTACAAAATAAGATTGTTTGCAAAATAAGGACCAAGACCACAGGAACCATAACTTAGTAATGTGAACTACAGGCAGTCCTCGACTTAAAGCATTTCAAGTTACAACGTTTCACACTTACAAAGTTTATAAATTAACACCCTGTTTCAACAGGGTGTCATTATTGACTCCAAGATGAACATGGGCCGACAATGCGAGGTCACGGTTGGCAGGGCTAACCGGATCTTGTCGTGCATCCACAGGTGCATCTCAAGCAGAGCCAAGGAGGTGATACTCCCCTTCTATGCAAAGCTGGTCAGGCCATAGCTGGAGTACTGTGTCCAGTTCTGTGCGCCCCACTTCAGGAGGGATGTGGACAACATTGAGAGGGCCAGAGGAGGGCCACCCGCATGATCTGGGGACATCAGGGCAGACCCTACAATGAGAGACTGAGGGACCAGAACCTGTTCAACCTTCACAAGAGAAGTCTGAGGGGGACCTGGTGACCGTCTATAAACTCACTAGGGGGGACCAGAAGGGTTTGGGAGAGACCTTGTTTCCCCTAGCACCCCCTGGCATAACAAGGAATAACAGCCACAAGTTGTTGAAGAGTAGGTTTAGATTAGACATCAGTAAGAACTACTTCACAGTCAGGGTGGCTAGGATCTGGAACCAACTTCCAAGAGAAGTGGTGCTGGCTCCTACCCTGGGGGTATTTAAGAGGAGGTTTGATGCCTACCTAGCTGGGATCATTTGAGCCCAGTTTTTTCTCTTGCCCAGGCAGGGGGTCAGACTTGAAGATCTACAAGGTCCCTTTTGACCCTACTTCTATGATTCTGTGATTCTATGAACTTTCTGATGTCAGTTTCGACTTTACAATGTTGATCCGACACGATGCCAGCGAAAAAGTTTGCTGCGTCATCCATCTCCCTGGAGAGCATCTGTCCAAACTTCCTTGGACACTTTCTTTAAGAAAGCAGACAAGACTCCAGTAAAAACCTTCAATCAAGATTCCTGAGACGAATACAACAAAGAACCCTTCAAAAAGTCCAGCAAAGTCACCTCAAAGAAGTCCTTCCAAATCAATATGATTGCTATTTACAATATAAATACATTAATGTAGCTATATTACTCCTCTGTAGTTGATTGAGTACAAAATTTTGGGGTTTTTTTTGTGAAAATAGGGTATTGGGCCTTGGGTCAGGAACCAATCCCCCATTTATAACATTGTTTCCTATGGGAAAATTGGTTCCAAGTTACAGCGTTTTGACTTAAGGCACAGTTTTCAGGAACCAATTGTGTCGTAAATCTGAGGACTGCCTATACATAAATACTCTTGGAAAACAGGTGCCACAGAGGTGTGGAGTATTATTAAAGTTCTACCCTAAATTGGTTAGTTGGCAATTCCTTACTGGATTTCAGACTTTTTAAAAACACCTATAGAAAGATAAGTAGGAAATGAAAATGCTAAGATGTGGTATACAGGTCATATTTAGGACTATACAGTACCTTGAGTGTTTTTTCCCTGTTCTGCAGCGGACAAGGTAAATCTGAGGTGTAACAAGTGAATGCAATTAAAGTTAATGGCAAAATTCTCACCAACTTTAGTGCAACCAGAATTCCTCTTCTGCCCCCCCCATGAAGAATGGGGCTCTTGAATGGTGGTGGCAATTTTAAATGCTAGAGTTCAAGAAGGGTGGTCGTTCCTCAAGGGAGCAATCCTTTGGGCGCAGAAGGAGACAATCCCACTGTGCACAAATGGGGTCAGAAGGGCCAAGAAACCCTCTTGGCTGAACAGGGAAATCCAGGAAAGCCTAGGGGCAAAGAAAGAAGCATACAGGCTGTGGAAGCCGGGGGTAGCTACCAAGGAGGAGTATACCTCCTTGGCTCGCACTTGCACGGAGTCAGTTAGGCAGGCCAAAACAGCAATGGAACTCAGGCTGGTGACAAAAATTAAAGACAACAAAAAGTCCTTCTTCAGATATATAGGGAGCAAAAAGAAGATGCAGGGTAACATAGGACCCCTACAGGACAGGCTTGGGCAATTTGTGACAGATAGGACGGACAAGGCGGAACTCTTCAATGAGTTTTTTGCTCTGTATTCCTGAACACGGATTAAGACAGATCTCCCAATTGCATTATAGATAGGCACAGAAAGAACACCAGCCCACCAACAGTCAGCATTGACTTAGTAAAGGGCCATTTGGAGGGGCTGAATGTGTTAAGTCAGCAGACCTGGATGATTTTCATCCAAGGGCACTGAAGGAATTGGCTAATGTCATAGCTTAGCCACTGGCATGGCTGTCTGAGCACTCTTGGTGCTCAGGTCAGGTCCTGGAGGACTAGAAAAGAGCCAATGTGGTCCCTACTTTCAAGAAGAGGGAGAAGGAGAATCTGGGTAATTATAGGCCAGTTAATCTCACCTTTATCCTTGGGAAAATCTTTGAAAAAATGATCAAGGATAACATTTGTGGGAGCCCAGCAGGAAAAATAATGCTGTGGGGCAACCAGCATGGGTTCATAGCAGGTAAAACTTGCCTGAGTAACCTTGTTTCTTTTTATGACCAGGTCACAAAATGCTTAGGTACAGGAGTTGAGGTGGATGTCATCTACTTGGATTTTAAGAAGGCCTTCAATATGGTATCTCATCCTATTCTCATAAACAAACTAAGCAGCTGTGACATAGATGATTACATGGTCAGGTGGGTGGCAAATTGGCTTAAGGGTTGCACCCAGAGAGTGGTGGTGGACGGGTCGGTATCGACCTGGAAAGCTGTGGGCAGTGAGGTCCCCCAAGGCTTGGTCCTTGGACCTGTGCTATTCAGTATCTTCATCAGCAACTTGGATCAGGACGTGGAGAGCACTCTGTCCAAATTCACAGATGACATGAAATCATGGGGTACAGTAAGCACACTAGTGGGAAGGGATCGAATCCAGGTGGAGCTGGACAGCTTGTAAAAGTGGGCAAAAAAGAATAGGGTGCAGTTCAAAAACGACAAGTGCAAAGTGCTGCTTCTAGGGAGAAGGAATCAGCAGCACACCCATAGGCTAAGGGATGACCTTCTCAGCATCACAGTGGCAGAAAGGGATCTTGGAATCATAGCTGACTCTAAGATGAATATGAGCCTTCAATGTGATGAAGTAATCAATAAAGCTAACTGCACTCTTATCATGCACTAGCAGATGCATCACAAACAGGTCCAGGGAAGTGATACTTCTCGTCTATGTGGCATTGGTCATGCTGCAGTTGGAGTACTGTGTCCAGTTCTGGGTGCTGCACTTCAAGAGGGATGTGGATAACCTTGAGAGGGTCCAGAGGAGGGCCAGTCATATGGTTAGAAGCCTGCAGGTAAGGTCCTACAAGGAGAGACTGAGGGACCTCTCTGCAAGAGAAGGCTGAGAGGGGATCTTGTGGCCATTTACAAATTAATCAGTGGGGGACAAGAAATAGGAGATGCTCTGTTTACCAGGGCACCCCTTAGAATAACCAGGAACAACGGCCACAAACTGACAGAGAGCAGATTTAGGTTGGACACCAGGAAGAACTTATTTATGGTAAGGGAAGCCAGAATCTGGAATGGGCTTCCAAAGGAAGTGGTGCTCTCCCCTACCTTGATGGTTTTTAAGAGGAAACTGGACAAGCACCTGGCTGGGGTCATATGAGCCAAGGGCTCTTTCCTGCCCAGGGCAGGAGGTTGGACTCAGTGATCTATTGAGGTCCACTCTGACACTAACAACTATGAAATGAAGGTCAAACTGGTGCATGGAACTTTTATCTACTTCTCCTGCATTGCCCCAGGGCTGGGAAAACCCAGCCACTGGCCCCAGCCCTTGAGCTGCTCTTTTCACTCCTCCCTTCCCAACACTGGTCTATTTTTTCCTCCCCCAACAACCAGCACTCTCAACATCCATCCCACAAGCTGCTTTGGGTGCAGCCACTTTTATCAATGTTCACTGCTGCAGGAGCTGTGCAACTAAGTCCCAGTGTGGGAAGGGATGGGGGTGTAGGTTCACTGTGCGGGTCTCAACCCCACCCCACCCTGCTCTACCCATGGATCACCCCTCCTCCCTACCCCTCGTGGATTGCACCTGCTCCCCCTAACCCTAATAAATCATGCCTGCCCCCCCCTCCACCTGCAGGTTGTACCTGCCCCTACCCCTTGTGGGTCACACCTGCCCCTTCACCTGCTGGTCACACCTGCGCCCCTACCCCTCACAGGTTGGGTCTGCTTCCCCTACCCTACCCATGGGTTGCTTCTGCCCTCCTACCCCACATGCAGGTTGCATCTTCCCCCTACCTGGCAGACCCCTGATCTCCAGCCTTCTGGATCCCCCAACCCCTGTGGTTAGCCCCTCTGCCCCCCATCCTGATCAGGCAGCCATTTTGAATTGATTTAATCTCTCCCTAATACCTCCAAATGTCTGTACCTAACCTAGGAGGAACTTTTTGACTATGAGGATGGTCAAGCACTGGAACAGGCTGTCTAGAAAAGTTGTGGAATCTGCATCCTTGGAAGTTTTCAAGAGCAGGTTACACAGACACTTGGCTAAATGGTTTAGTCAGGGCTGATCCTGCTTTGAGCAGGGGGCTGAACTGGATGAACTTGTGAGGTCCCTTTGTGCCACATTTTCCTGTGACCTCAGGTTAAAATCCATTGCACGTGCTGTTAGATGGTAGCATAGTAAGCTGTATTAGAGAGCATCTGGTATCTAAAGAATACTGGGTGAAATCTTGATTACAGAAGCCATTGGCAAAACTGTTATTGATTAAAATAATCCTGATATTTTACTCACAGCTTGCTTCAATGGGGCATTATGTTATCTAAGAATTTAGATCTCTGATAAAATGGAACCTGTCCGGAAAGTAAAAATAAATATATTATTTAGTGCAGTGGGAGCCAGCCTTTTTGGCAGGTGTGCCACAAATTAGCGCTACCCATTCTCTGAGTGCCAATGCAACCCCACTCCTTTGCTCAATCCACTGCCCTGCTTTCTGCTCCCTGCTCTGTTCCCTATCTGATCTCCTGCTCTGCCTTCTGCTTCCTGACCTATCTAAAGTGTCCTGCCTGTCTGCTTCCTGATCTGCCTTGTGCCACACACAGAGGTTGCCTATACCACTTGTGGTACCCATGTTACTGGTTGGCCACCCTGCTGTAATAAATGAGTGTACTAAAATGTGTTAGTATTTAGTTGTATCTTCAGATATAGTTCTGTGCACATCCAGAACTCCCATTACTGGGAGATCAAGTGATGTATCAGTTGAAAAGGGTGGAATGCCATGTTCAGTAAGAGCATGGCTGAAAGCCGTCTATAGACAAATGGTATCCTTTCAAATGACTTCCATGAATTCTAGACCGATCTTTGTCATGGTCTTAGAATAAACAGTTGAGATAAAGTATGTATAGAAACATCTTGATTCTAGTCTTTTCCTTGCATTGAGTGTTTAGTGACATTTTTGTTCTTACATTGTCCTCAATGCTGAATATTAATATGTAGTTAAATAAGTTGGCCCATATGTTTTCCTGCCAATGAAATCCATATGTTTCTGATTTGTTTTAGCTCTGATATTTGGAATGCCACCTAATAATGCTAACTGCTTCCTGCTGTGGCTTAGACCCATAATAATATTTTTATGTTGCAACATCTATAATTTACAACAAATTGTGAATATTAATGCAACATTTTTCATAAGAGAACAATTGGAAAGGAAAGGTAATATTTGAAAACTACAGTACTTTGATGGCTGCCCAGTGAAGGTTTAATTTTTTAATACTGAAATATTCAGATATTAAAGATCAGAGGATATTCGTTTACATTTTGAATGACTGCTTATTTCGTCAGCTAATAGTGTGACTGAAGGCTTCACAATGAAGGCAGTAGCCATTGGTAGCTGTACTCTTGTTATGGAAAGACTGCTGAAAAAAACAGCTGGCTTTTTTGGGGGTGGGAGGTTGGTGTAGGGAGAGATTAGGAAGTGTGCCTTGATATTCCTGCTTTTTAGAAGAACACTTTTATTTGTATTATGTAAGTCTGATTCAGCAAGAATGACCATCTTTAAGGGGGAGGAAATCCACACAAGGGTGTGGAAAGCAAGAATGTTAAGTGCTGATGTAGGTTTTAGCAGAATTAGAAGTATGAATGCTTCATCTTTATTTCATAGATTTCATAGACATTAGGGCTGGAAGGGACCTCAGAAGATCATCGAGTCCAGCCCCCGCACAAAGGGCACGAAGTCAGCTGGGGTCATAGGATCTTAGCAAGATAAGCATCCAATTTGCTCTTGAAGGTGTTCAATGTAGGTGTTTGAACCACCTCCGATGGCAGGCTGTTGCAGACCTTGGGGGCTCGGACAGTAAAGAAATTCTTCCTTATGTCCAGCCTGAAATGGTCTCGCAGTAGTTTATGACTGTTGGAACTCGTCATCCCTTGGGGCACTCTGGTGAACAAACGTTCCCCCAGATCTTGGTGGTCACCCCTGATAAACTTATTCATAGCCACTAAACACTCTCTACAAGTCTGTAATTATTAACAATTGTTTTAGTTATAGAAACTCATCTGATCAATAATTTTCCCTGTCATAATATTTTCATTAGATTTATTTGGTGGCACCTAGGAAAATGGAATCTCAGTTTTCCAAAGGTTTTAAAGGGGACTCTGAAACGTAGTGAATCCTTTTTTCTGGAGTTGTCTCTGCGGGGAATCTAGGGTGCCTATACACAAGCGCAGAGGCTGCTCTGATGCGTTGGAATTCCTGTGAATTGGAAAAGACTCAATTAATTAAGTGTCTTGGAGTGTGGCAATTGCAATGCTCCAGCAGCCTTCTGCACCTTGTGTATCAGTGTTCTTGCACTTAAAAACGCTGATGGGGACGTTTTGTCTAAAGCTTGTTGAATAAGCTTTAATTCGAGCACCCCCACCGCCATTTTTAAGCGTGGCAATGCTGATACACAAGACATAGCAGAACTTTAATTAGAGAGGTTCTCAAAGCTGCTCTAATTAAAGTGCTGCCCACCCCCTGCCCAGGAGCACATATAAAAGTGCCCCAGTGTGCTTCTTTAGTGCAAGAGGGCACAGGATTCCTCCATTTTTGCTATACCACATGTCTGCTGAGGACCTGACCTGGCTGCACATGAATTTGCATCAAAGTATAAGGGACATGACACAAGAAACCCACAGCCTCCACCTCACCCAACAGTATAGACTGATACAACACTTCCTTGGAACTTTCTCTCTTGTGTGAGTTTGAGTGCATTTGTTCACTTTCTGATATAGCCCATGGAGTAGATAGGATCAGTTTGGCTCTGAAGGCATGATCCAGAACACGAAGCCCTGTTAACCAGCCCTCAGTGCTGCTCCTGGGTCTGAACTGACCTGGACTAGCCCCCATGGACAAGGCCTGTGATACATACCACATGCAGCACCTGTTCCAGCCACTTCAGGAACTGCATTGCACATGGTGCCTGCTTGGGTGCTCCTGGATGAATGCTGTACACAATCTGCTCCAGGTAGTCTGTGACCAGTACCGCACGTAGTGCCCAGAGATGCCCTGTGCAGTGCGGGTCCCAGGCTGCCTGGAGCAGGCACTTCATATGGCACAGTCCTAGAACATCTGTAGCACAGATCCTGGAGTGACCAGAACTGGTGCTACAGATGGCACAGTCTGGCCAGTCTGTGGAGTGTAGCTCCCACTTCCACTGCTCCAGGATCTGTATTATATGCACTGTCTGTCTAGCAAGCCTGTACCACCCACAGTACTTGTTCTGACCAGTCTGGGATCCACACTGCACACTATGTCCACTGCAGCCACTCTGGGACACACGAGGCATGAGTGTGGACCTCAGAGTGGCTGGAGTAGGTGCCAGACCTAGCATGGGGAGGTTGGGGTGGAGTGTCCTTGGTTCATGGGCCCATTGGCCTGATTTAGTCCAAGGACCAGCCCCACACTATTCACCCAGCCCACAGGGCCAGATGAATGTGACACCCTGTCTGTAGTGTACTTATACATTCTAGTAACTCCTAATCCATGTGTACCGTTAAAATATGCAACCTTATAATTCATTGTTAGAATGTGCTCACTAGTAGGAAGACTTAAAATCAAAGCATGGACCCAGAAAGTAATTCTGCTTGGTACCAATCCTTCAGGTTCATGTACGCCATCAGTGGGGGGGCCAAATTTTCTGGCAGATGTTCCACAAATTAGTTCCACACCCTCGCTGAGTGCTACTTTAGTCCTCTCTCCTGGCTCAATCAACTGTTCTGCTTTCTCCTCTCTGCCCTGTGTTCCCTTCCTGAACTGCTGTTTTATTTTCTGCTCCCTGCTGTGTTCCCTGCCCAATCTGCTGCCCCGTTTTGTTCTTCCTGCTTGTCCCATCCCCAGTCTGTTGTATGCCACACACAAAGGTTGCCTGTGCCACTTGCAGCATGTGCTGCAGATTAGCTACACCTGTATGACATCTATGCTAGACTCCAGTGAGGTTTCCTATAGTCACAAATCCTGCCTAAAGTGGACAGATTTTATGACCTGAAGACTTAATCTCTGGTGGTTACTGATCTTCTTTGGCTTTGGTCTTTGATCTCATTTTAAATTTAGACTAGGAAAATCTATGGGATAAACACCAAGGCCAGGTACAGACATTACACATTAACTGGGTATAAGTGATCGAAATTTGGTCTACACCCATAACAGAACAGAAGTTCAGGGCACATAGACTGGTTTTAAAATGGCAGATTCCAGTCTAAGATAGACCTGGATTGATGACTTATCAGATTTAATAGGTTTAGGTTAGATTGGTCTATCGAACTTCTGTACCAGATCCCTTATTGATTCATGGTAGGTCACTGCCCCTCAGCATACCAGCTGTCTTTGCAGTTCCCCCTGCTAGCTGCCCCTCACAGGGAGACATACTAGCACTCGTTGGGTGCTCAGCTACTCCAGGCTGCCATAGATCCAAGCCAGCACAGATGTAGGCAGGTGGGAAGGAGTGGGGGTGGGTAAGGGCAGCTCACACTGAGCAGCAGGGACTGGGATAATCCATAGAAGTAAGGATTGGGCCCCTGGGAGCTTGGCACCAGTGGCAGCTGAGGGGCCTAATTACATCCAATCTATACAACGTAGAGAAACCTAGGAAGGTTTGATCAATTCCTCCTCAGATTTGTTGGATAACTGTACTAGCCCAAATGAATATCTAATTAGAGTTCCTATTCTTAACCATGGCTCAGAAGCTTATCTAGAGTGTGAGATATAACATAACTCTTTGTGCAGGAAATTTTCACATTTGCACTTGACATTTATCAGTAGTCAAAGTGCTACAGCATTTAAGGAGCCGCTTTATCTAATCTTTATGCAGCTGGAAACAAAACAGAAAAGCATTAGAGTTAAGTCTGCTTGCCTTTACTTATGTGACTTATCCCACTGACTGATGGAACTGTGTGGGAGAGTGTGAGTTATGAGCTCATATCTGGTATCACAGAAGGTCAGGGCCACTGCTAGGCAAATTCAATTTAAACTCTCAGGTCAAAAATTCATCAGAAGTACATAGTTGTCTTGATACCAATACCAGAGCTGGATAGAACTTGCATGGCTTTTCAAACATTTTGATTCTTTGATTTCTCTCCAGTGGTGTTGAGTTTTAAGATTGGGATTAGCTTGAATCAGTTTGGCAAAGCTGGAACTCAAACCAGAGCAGTTTATCTCAGTGCTGTTTGTATAGATCCATGGTGGCCAAACCATGGCTCGCAAGCTACATGCAGCTCTCCAGCATGGTATTTGCAGCTCTCTGGGGCTTCTTCACCAAAGCCCTGCTCACTTCTTCCCGAGGCGGCTTCGTAGGACACCAGGCTACCAGAAGCAGGGGCTGCAGCCACACCGCTTACCCCAGGACACGCTCCCTGCGGGGATAGCCGGAGTGGTTTAGCAAAGCAGGGGGTGTGTGGTCACCTTCACTCTGGGTTGCTTAGCACCCCCCTCTGTACCCAACCCTGCTCTCTGGCTTTGGTGGAGGATTGCGTGTGGCTCCCAAGGTGAGTAACTCTGGGCACCCCCTGATGTAGACTATGAGCAGTTTGGAGAGAGATTTTGATCCACAGATGTTTTGTTCATTTTTAACTGTAGATTCAGAATTAGAGTGACAGTGTCAGCCTAAGGTTAGATTAGTTTTTGTATAACACTATTGAAAGGATTGTAAATTACATCTATAATTCAAAAAAAAAAATTCTTTGAAAGGATGGTATACTCAATCTTGTTTTTCATACAGGCATACCATCAAGTTTCATAGTTTCATAGTGTGTAGGGTTGGAAGGGACTTGAGCAGATCATCAAGTCTGACCCCCTGCCATGGCAGGAAAGACGACCCCAGCAAGGTGATTGTCAAGCCTTGTCTTAAAGACCCCCAGGGTAAGAGCCAGCACCACTTCGCTTGGAAGTTGGTTCCAGATCCTAGCTGCCCTGACAGTGCCTCCTGATGTCTAATCTGAATTTTCCCTCTGCCAGCTTGTGACCGTTATTTCTAGTCACTCCTGGTAGTGCTCGGGGAAACAGGGACTCCCCCAGTGCCCAGTGCCTGCTGGTCCCCTCTGACTAGTTTGTAACAGGCCACTAGATCCCCCCTCAGCCTTCTCTTGTGGAGGCTGAACAGGTTCAGGTCCCGTAGCCTGTCCTCGTAGGGCCTGCCCTGCTGCCCCCGATCATGCGGGTGGCCCTCCTCTGGACCCTCTCCATGTTGTCCACATCCCTCTTGAAGTGCAGCGCTCAGAACTGAACGCAGTATTCTAGCTGTGGCCTGACCAGTGCCGCATAGAGCGGGAGGATCACCTCCTTGGACCTGCTTGAGATGCATCTGTGGATGCATGACAAGGTCTGGTTGGCCTTCCTGACTGCCTCCCCACACTGCCGGCCCATGTTCATCTTGGCATCAATGATGGCTCCAAGATCCTTTTCTGCCTCTGCACTGACGAGAAGGGAGTTCCCCAGCCTGTAGGTATGATGCTGGTTCTTCCTCCCAGTGCATCACCTTGCACTTGTTAGTGTTGAAACCCATCCTATTCTGATCTGCCCATCCCTGTAACCTGTCTAGGTCTGATTGTAGCCTATTCCTCCCTTCTAGTGTGCCCACATGCCCCCACATCTTAGTGTCATCAGCAAATTTGAACAGAGTGCTTTTTAGCCCCTCATCCAAGTCACTGATGAAGATGTTGAATAGTGCGGGTCCAAGGACTGAGCCCTGGGGGACCCCACTGCCCACATCCCTCCAGGTCAAAAATGACCCATCCACCACCACTCTGGGTGCGGCCCTCCAGCCAGTTGGCAACCCATTTGACTGTGTAGGCATCGGCACCACAGTCCCCCAGTTTTTTAATGAGAACGGGGTGAGAGACAGTGTTGAAAGCCTTCTGAAAGACCAGAAAGACTACGTCCACTGCTACCCCTCCATCTAAGGATTTGGTGACCTGATCATAGAAGGCCACCAGGTTGGTCTGACAGGACCTGCCTCTAATGAACCCATGTTGGTTACCCCTAAGCATAATCTCCCCTGCTGGCCCCTCATAAGTAATGGTATCAATATTGTAATTGCTCTTTTTCTATTAGTAGGATAAGTAGTCTATAAAAATCCTATGCAGCTTTATCAAATGAATTATATTTGACTTTAATTGGTTTTACTTCTTGTTGCACTCTTAAATATTTGTGTGTGTTTTTCATGTTTTATTTTTATTTAAATGTTGTTTAAGGTAAGTCATAGAGGAAGTCTGCAAAGTAAAAATATGTAAGTTATGTTATGACTTGCAAAAGTAACTATTACAAGAAAAGTCTGCATTGCTCTGATGTAAGATTTTTTTAAAAGTAAAAGTTGTTTTGTTTTCTGTCTTTATTTTAAAAGTTTTTTAGAAATATTATAAATAATTGTAGCAAAATGGTGTTTGCAGAAGAGTATCTTAAGTTTAAGAAATGCCATTGGCCTCAGAGGGATGGAAAGGATCACATAGTTTAGAGCCATTCAGAATTTCATGGAAAACAGAGGAAAAGTACCGATCTCCGGCATGCCAAAATTGACTGAAAAGTTCAAAGCTTGTTTTCCAGTTATGCACTCTTTGCAAAGATGATTGTAATGACCCTTAAACCACTTCAAACCACTAAAACATCCTAACTAATCTGCCATCACTCCACTGACTCCAGCAAGTAGTTCAAAGTAAAGGCACCCTATCTAAATTACCTACATAATAAGTAGTTTAATATCATAGATAAGTGAGAAGTGAACAGGAAAGTCTTGGGTGGCCAGGATGTTGTCCTTTTCAGTGTTCCCCCTCCACTGCGTTAATCTATTTAATTTTTATGTACTTGACCCTGGTATGTCTGTGCTTTACATTTGTAAACAGGATTTGTAAGATATTTCGGTGGAAAATACAAACTTTTATGTAGCCTAGTGCTACTATGTTTATACTGTCATGAACGTGAGGAGTGTTAAGAACGAAGTCTGAATAAATGTGCAGCAGGTCAGAATTTGAAACCTAGATAATCTGTGTGAGCCAGTGTATCCTTTATTAACATTAACTTGGTGGCAGATGAGAAATCCAGTCCATTTCTGCCTTTGAGGTAAAACATCCGCAAGAATTAGAGACTTCAGACAGTCTTCCTATTAATGATGTTCACTATACTGCCCAGAAAATAACAGTTGAAGGGGGTATTGGATTATATGCACAGTCTGATAATATCTTTTTCTCAAAGAAGAAATGGCAAAGAAGTTGACAACACAGAAAAATATTATCTCTGTATTTATGGAGGGCTAAGGTTAGAATGTTTTTACAGAATACAGAAGCAAATTTTATTAGAAAAAACAGGGATTTATACTTCTCCAAAAGTTCCCCTGAGCCTAAGTAACCTATCAAGCTAACATGACAGTTTCTGTAGACCAGTGGTCTCCAAAATTTTTTGATCACGCACCTCTATCAGTAAAAAATTTTTGAGCACGCACCTCCAATATATGTATATTTATTTATTTATAAATTATATACGTATACTACTCATGTACTGTACATGACACATGACCGTCTGACATATGGACTGAGTGAGGGTGCCAGTATCAATCCATATATTAAATATTAGTAAAGCTTAGTTTCTTTCTTATTTTTTTAGATAAAAAATAAATATAAATAGAAGTTCTAATATTTTCTTCCCATACCCCAAAGGATCGTCTTGTGCACCCCCCACTTTGGAGACCACTGCTGTAGACAATGGCACACAAGGGGGCGATGTTGTTAGTATCACATGTGGCTCCTTTTGACTCCTCTCCTTGAATAACCAAGTACCCATTTTACAGCTGAGTTGAATGTAGCAATCGTTCAGTGTATGCCCAGAGCAGCACACACGCATTTTTACTACGCTGAACAGCCAACTAAACCAGAAAGGGTCTGTAAATGAATAACAGATATAAAACATTATATTCGAATTAGGATTGTGACAAACATATATATGGAAGATGCTGCATAACGTGTATAATTACTGCAGCAATTAGTTTCTCATATGTCAAGAAAAGCTGGCAAGAGTAACAGTTACATTCATTTGTGTTTGGAGGAGTTTCCCAGTCAGAGCAGGTTTTAATCTTTTCAATCTGTTGGTTGGTCATTTTTTTCTTTTTAAGCAACACTTCTCTTCATATTTTAATGCAAGAAAATGCCTAATTTAATACAGATATTCAAATGCAGTCCAATTTTTATGATAGCTTTTTTGTTTCTGGTGCCCACTCTTGAGTATGCTGCCTGTCTCCCAAAATGTGCTGCATATGGGATTGCTCAGGGTTCATTGAAGTCTGAAAAATATTCCCTTTAGTCCTGTGATGTTATCCTGCCTTCCCTTTTACTTTATTGCAACTCTAATGCCATCAGAGCTGTGAAATAAGTATTTCGAATTAGTTGGTCAGTGCTTGAACAAGAGAAAGAAAACACCCATCCAACTCTATAAAATGGAGGGTGGCAATGGGATTACTTTTATCCACAATTCAGGCATTATTTAAAACACTGAGGTAACATTTTATTTTTAGCCATGTCACTTGCTATTCCAAGTATACTAGCTTAAGGAGCTGAAGCTGAAGGAAGGAGTTCCTGCTTGTTTATGTGTGTTATTTTCTGTGTCTCTCATACAGAAATGAGACATGTGTAAGTGTTTTAAATACAACACAAGCCCCTAGGAAGGCTCTGTCTACATAGTACACAAATGCCATGTGTATCTAAACATATTGGGGTGGTGGGGACACCATGTTTAAAGATAGTTTGTGGTCATCCTGATTAAAGATGGAGCATGCAGTTAAGAATGCACCTTCAAATTGAATTTGTCCTTTTCATGACTTTTCATTACTTAACTAGGAAAACTTAATGTTGTATGTATATAAGTTTTTTTGTATTTACTTTCTTGATTTTTTTTTTCTGGACTTAAAAAAAATAAAAATTCGCTTGAGTGGGAAAAGGATAATTAAAAGGAAGATGTTTCATTTTTTTAGGGCTTCAAAGGCCTGCTATCCTCTAAAATAAGGAGCTTGTGCTTAATGTTTTAGGTTTGTCTTCAAGATCCTTCTCAACTGAACTCCTTCCTACTTTTTCTGAACTTCTCCTCCTCCTTATTTCCTAGTTGCCTTTAGTTTTCTGCCTTGATCTGTCTGTTTTCTTATCAGCAGAGATCTGGGTTTTTCATTTCCCATGGAAAATGGAGAAAAATATAGTTTTCCTCCTCTACCTTAGAAAAATGTGGATATTTTCATTTTAACAGAGAAACCCACAGATTTTGCAGTTTTGCAGCGAGCTCTCTGCAGGCTGGCAGAGTTCCAGCCTACAGAGAGCTGAGGGGGAATGGGAGAAGGGCGGTCGGGCAGGAGGCGCCATGTGAATATATGCATGTGGCCTCACGGCAGCCTGGAGAGCAGCTACTGCAGGTGAGTCTGGGGGAAAGGGGGATGGAGACCCCCATAGGGAGAGAGGGAGGGAGTTGGACAGGGCTGGGGCTGCTGCCCAGCTATGGGGTGCGTGAGATTTGGGGCCCAGGGCTGGAATGTGAGACAATAGGGCCGGCAGAGAGTGGGACAGAGCCACGAGTGGCTTGTCTGGGGAGCAGGGGGTGGGACTGACTCCCTGCCATTTGTGCACTTGTGGGGGAGCAGGGGGAGTACCATGCCCCCAGATCAGTGAGCTGTTCGCTGTTCCCCACCCTGCTGCCCTTCCCTGAGGCCTCTGCAGCCCAGCAGGTATGACCTGGCGCTGCAGGGCAGAGCAGGTCCATGCAGGGAAACTCCTTGCTAGTGCACGCTCTGTGTGTCTACTGCCTGTGCACCAGCAGTGAGGAGCAGAACCCCATGCTGCTGCCTATGTAGCTACTGTGTGGGCAGGGGGTGCCTCACCAGGACAGCAGAGAGCTTGCAGCAGCAAGTAGCTTCCCCACACCGCCCTGCAGTGCTAGGTTGTACCTGCTGGGTGGTGAGGGGTGGGGGCCTGCACCTGTGTTCTATGAACTAAGGGGGCAGGGTGAGCTTCAATTTTCCATGATAAAAAACCCAAAATGTATAGGTATTTAGAATTTATTTTATTATAGTGGCAATGGTAGGCTTCCAAATTTCTTTAAAAGTGTAAATGTATCAAGAAAACATTATGTTCAACTGATAGATAGATAGATAGATAGGCCTTTCATTTTAATCATGGATTTGGGGTTTTTAGTCAGGGAATTTGCAATATAGACATTGGATTTATGACATATTACAAGCTGCCTGACATCTGATTTGCCAGGTACCTGCCAGACCTGACCGCTTACATTTTTCTTTCCTCCCCTTCCCCCTTTCTCCCCATCCCTCCCCTAATTTTCTTCTTTTTGTCTTCCTAATTTCCAGCTATTCCTTTTCACAGACAGCCTTGTTTCTACCTTGAATTACTACTACTGTAGAGTTTCCCTTACTCACCTTTGGCTTTCTTTCCTCCCCCCCCGCTCTACCTTTTGTTTTCATAATTTCCATCCATTTACATTCTCACTGATATCCTATCACATTTTTAGCTTCTCTCATTTCTTGGAGTCTCAGAACAGCAGAGACGTTCTATGCCTGAAGAGGGGTGATTGCACAAAGAAGGGTGACTGCCCAAAAGCTTCCTAAGAACTTTTTTCTAACTACTAAGCTGATCTAATAAAAGATGTTAAATCTATCCAAAGAACGTGCCTGCCTGTGTTCTTAGACTAACAGGGCTACGACCAAACCCCCCCTAAGCTCTTTCAGTGTTAGTGGATCATAAACACAAATTCTGAAGAATGTTTTATTAAACAGGAGGAAGAAAATCAATTCTTTTAATTGTTAAAATAAGCAGAAAAGGTTTTGTTGGTGTGGCAGGCCAGTAGGGGGAGCTTCTGTGTTGAGCTACCCATCTTACTGCGCCTGACCATCTTTCAGGCTCCGAGTGCCTCCCTGGGGGCACCTCACGTCTGGCCGACCCCCTTCCTGGAGCACACCCGCTAGCCTGGGTGTTGCACTGCCACCATCCAGGGCTGGGCTTGATTCTGGCTCTGTGCACCCTGGGAAACACAGGCCTAGTAGCCCTCGAGGGTACTTGATTCACTTCAAGAACTTGGGATGCTTACTTCAGTCAGAAGCACAAGTAGTGATATCCTTTAGTCAGCCGAACCAAGGGGACCCCAAGGCATAATCTAGATCCACTCCCAATAAGTCTCCCACACTAAGTACAAAGGAGAACTTCATTGGTTACAGGGGGTAGGGTTGCAATAGGGTACAGGGTAGAGCAATATCAGAGAAATCCCATACAGCAAACTCCCATGGCTGGGTAGCCTTTGATCACGCATCTGAGTGATATATAACTGCAAGTTATATATCTAGTTAGATCTCAGGTAAATTACTCACAAATATCATCCAGAGGCAGGTGGAGATTCCCTCTGGAGGCAGGCAGTTCCTTGATCATGAGTTTTGAGAGAGAGAACACGTTTCAGATGGTTCAGCTCTTCTCTCTCTCTGAGTCTCCCTCATGGCTGCTGCCCCCTCCTCCTGGGCAGTCCTTGACCTTTATAGCCCTTGTGACCTCATTTACCTGGTCCAATGGAGGCCAGCATCTGTTGGCTGTCAGCCAACCAATTTGATATATATCACTAGTTGCTGGGAAGACTGGCAATTCCTAGCTCCCCAGGGAACAAGCCCCTCATCCAGGTATGTGATACCAGTCTTGTAGGTAGAGGGAGCAGGTTTCTCCCTTCCCTCAGGAATGTGTACTCAGGTTACCTAAAGAGATAGGGTAAGGTGTGTATCCTCTGCTGGGCCCATCCTAACCAAATTGTCACAGGGCACCGTTTTTGGGGAGAAACAGAGGTGGCCTTCTGCCACAGTTGGTATGAAATTCAAGTACGTTCCTTTGCAACAGCTGTGCTGTATAAAGAGATATGTTTAAAAATATATAGTTTTCATTAGCAGAAAGTGGTTTTGATTCTGCAGAGTAGTACTAGTAACTAACTGTGTGAAAACGCCTTTTGCACATCAAGTTTGTTAACTCTAATGCCACTGTATTGTTTCTATTTTGACAGATACCGACTGAGTTTCAGACCACGTTATACAATTGCATATAAAATGGTAACAGAACTGGAATGGAGATGTTGTCCTGGTTACAAAGGCGTAGACTGTAGAGAAGGACCAGCAAAAAAACCAAAAACCAGTCTTTCTCCCACTATACAACCACAGGCTGCTATGAAGAAAGGCTTGGGTAACTTTTTGTTTTGATTGTGGTATACGTGATCATGCCTAGTTTTTTGTTTTGTCTGTTTATGGTTTTCTTTACACTACAACCAAAAGGTACAAAAACAATATACAAGGCATATTGTATAATGGAAAAACATTGCAAAGCAATAACAGCTGTGTTATAGGGCATGTCCTGAGGAATAATGAATGGTTGGGTTAGAAGAATTGCTATAAACTCCAGCTAGTCACTAAGGGCACATCCACACATGCAGGCATGTGCGCTTGCAGGAGCTCAAATAGAAGTTGTGCAAATTTGAGCTAGGGCTTTTTGCCTCAGCACATGTGCTCGGACATGCACTTTGTTGTGGAGCAAATTGTGCCACTAGGGGCAAAATAACCCTGCCTAGCTCCTCCTGGATCTTCAGCCAGGGGGAGCTAGAGCCCAGGGCCAGCACCTGTGCTGTCCCCAGCAGTATAAAAAGCTGCCCTGGCAAGTAGCTCAGGGTTACTAGCTCTCAGCAGCTTCCGGGGCCCAGCCAATTGGTACTTGGGGACACTACCC
The DNA here is from genome assembly GCF_052110815.1 of Crocodylus siamensis. Classification (NCBI taxonomy): domain Eukaryota; kingdom Metazoa; phylum Chordata; order Crocodylia; family Crocodylidae; genus Crocodylus; species Crocodylus siamensis. Next base: position 171,610,310 of record NC_143397.1, on the reverse strand, counting down.
CTTTGCCAGCCGGACTGCTGAAACAGCCCTGAGTTCCCTGCACCCTCTACCCATGGCAGCAGTCTGGCAGTGGGGGATACTGCCTGGCTGTGACCTGCTGTGCATCTGCCAGACTCAGATTGGGACTGCAGAGCCAGGAGAGGTGTCTGCCCCCCTGGGCCAGGTGCCAGTGGACTGTGGTTGGAGTGTTGGCCTTTGTGTGGCACTCCTGCCACGTGTGCCCCCAGCCATCTGGGCAGCTATCACCTGGGAGATGTTCTGGGTGTGGTGGCCTGCTTTGAACTGTCAAAGCATATCCTCCTGGCCCCATTTGGCCAGGAGGTCAGCCACAGCCGGATGGGTCCAAGGTGCCAGCTCTGAGCAGGCAGGGTCCTGCCACTGGGCTCCCTAGCAGGAATTCTGGTGTTCCCTACTGGAAAACTGAAAAATCCCTGATTTAAAAAAAATCCCAAAATCACTTTCTGAAATACCCCCAAATCCATGTTCCTCCACATGTAAAACAAAAGACCACTATAAAGAGAGAGAGAGAGTGAGACAGAGACAGCAATAGGTTGAACAATGGTTTATTGATATATCTACAGTGTTAAAGCAAGTCTCTTATCATAATAATAAAGTGAACTCTAAATACAGGTTTCATGAATTCATGAATACATATTTTTTTGCCCTCCCACAGGGCGATGGCCCCCACACAAGGGCTATGGCCCCCCACACAAGGGCTACAGCCCCCCAACCAGGGGTTCAGACCCTACACAAGGGGTTCAGCCCATACACAAGGGCTCTACTCAACAACAGGGAGTTCAGCCCCCCAACACGGGATTCGTCTCCCACACAAAGCGTTTGGCCCCCCAAAAGGGGGTTCAGCCACCCAACGGGGGTTCAGCACTATCACAAGGAGTATGGCCCCCAACAGGGGGTTCATCCTCCACACAAAGGCCTCCAAATGGCCCCTGCAGGGGCTACTACTCCCCCTGCAAGGCCCACATGCCCCACACCAGCCCCCCAATTGCTGCCCTACCTGGCCCCATCCCCCACCAGCTGCTACAGCCCCCCAATGGCTGCCTCACCCAGCCCCACCCCCTCACTCACCCAGACCCCCCCAATGGCTTCCCACACAGCCTCACCCCCCAACTTGCACCCCCAGACCCACAAGACTACCCCCACAGCCCCAGGCACCATCACTTAAAAAAAAACCAGAAAAAGAACAGAAAAAAAAATGGGGAAAAAAAAGCCTCTGCTTACTTGAGAAGCAGGGGTGAGGGGTCTTCAGGGCCACCCAGGCAGCACAGGACAGTGGGGGAGGGCAGAAGGGCCCAGGCTGGGGCCACTGGGGCTGTCAGCCTGCCCCGCACTGTGTGGGTGGGGCCCCAGGCAGACATGTAGCAGCTACAGCTGCCGCTAAGTGCCAGGGTTTATTTTTTGTTTTTTTTAAAGTATGGGGTGGGGGAGCAGGGATTGGGGGTTTGGGGAGATGGGGCTGGACAGGGCAGGGCTCAGGAGGCTCAGGGGAGCTGGTGGGGGGAGGGGCTGGCAAGGTGAGGGGACACCCCTGGCAGGGGTTGGGAGCTGGGGGGAAGGGCCGGCCACGGCAGGGCTTGGGGGGCTCTGGGGGGCTGGCAGGGGGAGGGGCCAGCCCCAGCAGGGGGAGGGGGGTTCGGTGGGCTGTCAGCAGAAGGGCTGGTCACAGCAGGGGTCAGGGGCCTCGGGGAGTTGTCAGGGCTTAAGGCCAGCCCCAACAGGGGAGAGGGGGCTTGGGGGAGCTGTTGGGGGAGGGACCATCCCCAGCAGGGCTCGGGGGGCTCAGGGGGAAGAGGCCAGTTCTAGCAGGGGTTGGGAGCCTTGGGGGGGGCCTGTCTGGGTGGGCTAGGGGAATGGGCAGGGCCATTGCAGGTTCCCCCCTCCTCCAGCCCCCCCGACCCCTTACTCACCAGCACTGGAGCCCTGGTGCTGAAACACGTGGCCTGGTCAGCTGCGTGTTTCAACACTAGGGCGAGGGGCAACCAGAGATGCTCTGGCAGCCATGGAGGACCCAGCCTCCAGTTGCCTCAGGGCATGGTCAGGGACCATGCCTTGCCCTTTTTTATACTTCGCTTTTTTTAGACCCCTTGATATCCAGGGGTCTAATTTGCTCCCCGTGCTGCAAGTTTGCAGCGTGGGGAACATTTTTTTGCTCCTACATGTGCCTGTTGCCCTGCCTCAAAGGGTCTGAGGCGGGGCAAGAGGCACATGTGCGCTCATCAGGACACACCCTAATAGTTCAGGAAATTCTTTGTGTTCAGATTGATGGTTGCAAAATGTTACACCAATGATTTTCAACCAGGGTGCCATGCAAATTTAATACTGCTAGGTGTGCAAGCATGATTCACAAAATTAAACCAGAGATTAAATGGGTACTTTGTGTCAGTCTTTCATCAGTCCCATGGGATGCCCATGCCCACTATGGGACAGGGAGGTCCGGGTGGGGGGTCAGCACCATAAATGCTGACCTTGTGAAGGAACATCTTGAGAAGCTGGATAGCTTCAAGTCAGCCAGCCCTGACAATCTACACCCCAGGGTACTCAAGGAGCTGGTGAGCATCATAGTCCAGCCCCTGGCACGGATCTTTAAAAACTCCTGGCACTCTGGTGTAGTGCCCGAAGATTGGAAGAAGGCCAAAGTGGTGCCTATCTTCAAGAAAGGGAGGCAAGTTGATCCGGCCAACTATAGTCCCATTAGCCTGACTTCTATCCCTGGGAAGATCTTAGAAAAGTTTATTAAAGAGGCCATCCTTAATGGACTGGCCGAGGCCAACATCCTAAGGGATAGCCAGCATGGGTTTGTTGTGTGTAGGTCTTGCTTGACCAATCTCATTTCCTTTTAGGACCAGGTGACCTATCACCTGCACAAGGGAGATGAGATTGATGTCATATATCTTGACTTCAAAAAAGCCTTTGATCTGGTATCCCATGATTACCTCTTGGCAAAACTAGCTAACTGTGGCCTTGGGTCCACCATGATCCGCTGGCTGGGAAATTGGCTCCGTGGTCGGACCCAGAGGATTGTAATTGATGGCAGTCACTCATCATGGTGCCCTGTGACCAGTGGGGTCCCCCCAAGGCTCTGTCCTTGGACCCATATTGTTCAACATCTTCATTAATGATGTGGACATTAGAGTCAGGAGCAGACTGGCCAAGTTTGCCGATGACACCAAACTTTGGGGCAAAGCATCCACGCCAGAAGATAGGAAGGTAATCCAGGCTGACCTGGACAGGCTCAGCAGATGGGCGGACGAGAACCTGATGGTGTTTAACACCAAAAAATGCAAGGTTCTCCACCTTGGGAAGAAAAACCTGCAGCATCCTTATAGGCTCGGCCATACTATGCTGGCTAGCACTACGGAAGAAAGAGACTTGGGGGTCATCACTGACCACAAGGTGAACATGAGCCTGCAATGCGATGCTGCTGCTAGTAAAGCAACCAAAACGCTGGCTTGCATCCATAGATGCTTCTCAAGCAAATCTGGGGACGTCATTCTCCCCTTCTACTCAACCTTGGTGAGGCCGCAGCTGGAGTACTGCATCCAGTTTTGGGCTCCACAATTCAAAAAGGATTTGGAGAAGCTTGAGAGAGTCCAGAGAAGAGCCACGCGCATGATCAGAGGTCAGGAAAACAGATCTTACAATGACAGGCTGAGAGCCATGGTGCTCTTTAGCCTGGAAAAGCGTAGGCTCAGGGGTGATCTGATGGCCACCTATAAGTTTATCAGGGGTGACCACCAGGATCTGGGGGAACGTTTGTTCACCAGAGCGCCCCAAGGGATGATGAGGTCAAACGGTCATAAACTACTGCAAGACTGTTTCAGGCTGGAGATAAGGAAGAATTTCTTTACTGTCTGAGCCCCCAAGATCTGGAACAGTCTGCCATCGGAGGCGTTTCAAGCACCTACATTGAACACCTTCAAGAGTAAATTGGATGTTTATCTTGCTGGGATCCTATGACCCCAGCTGACTTCGTGCCCTCTGGGCGGGGGGCTGGACTCGATGATCTTCCAAGGTCCCTTCCAGCCCTAATGTCCATGAAATGAAATCTATGAAATTTCAAAGAGGAGTTCATGGTGTTAAAAACATTCTGACCTGTTATGGTCTTTTGAGTTCTTTGCAACAGAAGTATTGTTCTTTCGTTTTTCTCTAGTCAAAAAATGAGTGAAAAGTAAAAGCTGGGATTTTCTGAGGGGTACCTCAAGCCAAATGAGATGCATCTCAAATCTAAAAAGCTTGAGAACCACTGGGTTAAACATTTTTAGTTGTTTCTTTAGAAATCTTTGTTTCAGGAAAGATGAGTTTGAGTAGCATTACTCCTAAATCAAATACAGAATAGCTTAAAATGGTAAGCAAATAAGGCAAAGCTGTTGCGTAGTACTTTATTTGTCTAAAGAGCTATGCAAACATTATAAATTAATCCCAAGGGGTATATAAATAATAAATCCCAGTTGTTGAAATACCTTTAAGAATAAATAGTGTTTGCATAAGATACTGCCTTCTTAAAGGGTAAAATGACTTCGGTTCTCTGCTGTTTTCCTCAATTAATTGAAAGATGGTTTTGTTGGAAGAGTTTTTCCATAAACACTTACTGGAGTTCAATACCACACACAGAACTTAGAGTTCATGCATTTGTTACGTAAAATGAATTGGAAATGAACAGAATCCTTTGATTAAGCAGTAAGTAATTCTGTTCCTAACTGCAAATGAAAGAATAACTAAAACAGGGTATCACTGTTCTGTTATGTAATAAAGCAGCTATGCATTTATCCTGAAAAAAGTGATTTTTAAAAAAAATTAACAGTAAAAGATATGTCTTTACAGTGCAATGCAGGGCCTTGTAGTGATACCTGGGCTAGCTCTATACAGGCTGGTATGCTATGTAAGACTGTCTAGAGCAGTGGTCACCAACCAGCGGATCTTGATCCACTGCTAGATCTTGGAGCTTCTTGGAGTCAATCCAAGGCTGGGGCGGCCACGTGCATGCACCCCAGCCCAGCAGATCAGTCCGTGGGGGAGTGGAGGGAAGGGTGGGAGCTAGATCGAGGCCCTCACGGTGAGGGACAGTGCCGCAGAGGTGGGAATGGGGTTAAGTTGGGACTTTCCTGCTGTGGAGGTTTGTCCCCAAATAATTTTTTCTCTCTTTGCCTTGATCTGCACCCCCTTCCCTCCTGACAGACTTACTTGCTGGCTGGGGGAGGAGGGGAGACAGAGGAGGGGAAGGGGTGGCGGCAGCACATGGTAGATCTTGGGCTGCTTTTAAATGCCAAAGGTGATTTGCTACTTAAATGGTTGGAGACCACTGATCTAGAAATACAGTTTTGTGTCCTGATACCAATACAACAATGCTAGCCTGAGCAGGTTGCACAGCTAATGAAGCTGATATACTGCTACTAGAGCTAGCTTGTTTGTCTTTACCCAGTACTGAATTGTACTGTGTAGATGTGACAGTGTCCTTGGCACTTTGCTTAACATCTTTTCTGCTCAGACTAATAAAAACAAATCAGAATTAATAATGAAGTTCCTGACTAACAATAGGTAAATGCATCCGCATGAACCACGATTCAAACACTTAGACACCTGATAGATATGTATTTAATTGCAGTATGGAATGGTGTAGGACATTCAATTTTGGACATCCATCACAAAATTTGTCAGATCCCAGTCACACAACAGGCAAGTGGGGTGCCCGGCATCAGAGACTCCACCCCCAAAGCCAGGCTCCCACCACCCTGGATATTCAAAAGGCACTGTGGGAAGCATGGTATCAGGGACCAGTCCCTGATACCATGCTTCCCACAGCACTCTTTCAATTTGCCAGCTTGCAGGGAGACCATCAGCTGATACATTCACAAATTTCAGCCACATGGTGGCCTTGTTGTGGGGTTGTACCCTGCAGTTTTCATCTTGGTGATAGGCTGTCAACCTGCTGGCTGAAGATTGAGATGGGTAGGGAGCCTGGCACTGGGGACAGAGCTGAAAAGCCAGCTGTTGGGCACCCTGTGCTCCAGCACTTAAAACTCCCCAGCACATAAAGCTCCCTCATCCCTAGCTGCTAGTGTTATGGAAATAAAACATAAAAACCCCCTAATTTCCTTTATTTTCTGTTTCAGAAATTCAGATCTCCAGTTTACTTTGACTGTCTATTTAATTTTTATATGTATGCAATTTCTCCCAGTGTCCATACTTATAAATATATATAATATATGTAAATATATGTGCATAGCACACTGTCTCAGGGATAGCGAGAGGAGGGGCTGGGAAGCCCCACTCATAGGACCTGCTGTGGGGAAAAATAGTGAAATAAAGAAAGAAATACAAAGCAGTTACTTACCTGAAGGAGGAGCGGTGCTAGAAGATCCAAAAGAGAAGCCCATATGGTTTACAAGCCGCATGTTTATGCAATTAAGGCTGGTGGGTGATGTCACAAGGACGCACTGGCTGGCAGGAATAAAAATGGCTGCTGGCAGTAGGAAGGGGAGAGCCAGTGAGGAGGTGGAGGCTCTCCATGCTGGTAGTAGGCAGGACCAGCACAAAATGGAAATGCCCGAGCAACGGGCAGCGAGAGGAGCACCGAGAGCTCCTCACACCGGTGGCACTAAGATTTTGCCCCAGGAGGTGCAGAGTGCAGGGACGGACTTCTCCCTTGTGCTGTCGAGGAGGTTCATTGAAGGAAGCACAGAGCAGTGGCACAACCAGGATGACGAGCCCAAGGGAGAGGCTGAAGCCCACGTTGGAGAAGCAAGGTTGTTTCCACATGACTGCTGCCAGGTACCAGGTCGGGGAGCTGGGCTAGGGGCGGAGAAGAGAGGGGAACCCTGTGGGACCAGTGTCAGGGGAGCACTGCCAAGTTCAGGCAGGAAGGCTGAGAAAGCTGACCGGTAGGACAACAGATAGGGAGATCTTCTTGTCTCTTCTATTGGTTTCTTTTTTCATTTTATCCCTTTACCCCTGCTCGAAGGGGCACCTTTGGATCCCAAGAGGAGAGCTGACCAGCTCAAGGGGATCGCAGGCGTAGAGCCCGGGCCAGCTAATTTTCCTTCCCCAAGGATAGAGGAGGATACGATCAGGCATGAGGAATATCTGGACTGGAGAGGCTGCCGTGTCAAGATCTAGCACCCCACCAGCGGTTGGCGTAAGGCTGGAGTGTAGGGGAGGTGGAGTCCCACAAACATCCCATAAGCGGCGTGGTCACCCCTGAGGGGAACTTCAAGGCTGAACCCCACACTGATATGACATTCAAAGACATGGCAGGAGAGTTCGGGGAAGGTCAGAGGAACAACTGAAGCCCACCTTGGGCAAGGCAGCATGCAAGCAGACATTTGAAGCCAGATGGGCGCACACACAAATATATTTATCCAAACAAAAATGAATTGAAGGACCTGATTTATAGAACTAAAATGAAAATAAAATAATTTATTTTACGCTAATATTTTGTTTGTTTTTACTATAAGAGAATATGTTTTCTTATAAAAAATATACATTTCTATTGGGCTAATTAACTGTGTATTAAATAACTTGAGATTTTTAACACAAGATTTATAATCTTAAATGTTCTCCATGCCTCCATCTTATACATGTATTTAGATTCCAGATCAACTTAGGAAGAAGCCCAGCTTCAAGTAGAAGAAATGTCTCCTCAAAGTCAATGTCTTCTCAAAGACAACCCTGCAAAAGTAGAAGAGGGCCAAGTCATTTTCTGTTACTACTGTGTCCAGTCTTAGTTTTTGTTATGAGAGGTGAAATGGCTTTAGAATAATCATTCACATAAACTGTACATAATAGAACCATTTACTATATATATAAAGCCTAGATTTCATGCCTGTGCAAACATGTAGGCAGGCACAATAGTCTTTTTAATTTTTAATGTACCTTTGTAGGTACATTAAAGTTGACATGTCAAAGCTTTAGTTTGGAGAGACTCTATTATGACAAAATAATTAACCACTGAAGAAAATAATGGAAGGGGTGCATGGGTGGATTTAGATTTTGAAAAGCAGGGAGTGCACCTGGTGAAGTACATAATTACATATAACACAACACATGTTTTTTTCCAGGCAGGTAAAAAGAAACTAGAAGCTTCACTAATATGCTAGGGGCCTAGGGCTATATTAACTGATGCAAAAACAAATATAACTTTATTGAAATGAGTTAAAAACAGTCTGCAAGGCTAAGAAATATGAACAGCATTACCAGGAGCAATTAACAGATTGCAGAATTGGAGAAGCAAGTCCAGCTTGATTAGTGGAACATCAAGACTATTAAAAAAGAGAGAGGGTCACTAACACCTGTGGAATGAAGGGTTTAGAAGGAGTCAGGTAGATTTTAATGAGCCATGGAGTCAGTTAACAACCTCACTGCTGCCCGAATAGAGATGCAGCTGCAACTGCCGGGTAGTTGGTTTTAGATATTGAGTGGACACAAAATCAAAGGCGGGGCAGGGGGTGCAACTGCACCAGTGCACCCCTCCACCCCACCAGATCTGCCTCTGAAGGGGTGACACTAAGCTATATAGTATTTTAAAGCATTATTTAGTGCATCTAACTTAACCAAAAGAAACTAAAACTAACCTCTAGCTGATCTGAACTGTTGTTACATACATCTAAATGTTATCTCCATTATTTCTTTAAAACAGATTCTGAACCAACGGAAGTGCCACAAGAATTATATCAGAAGAAAATTCAGTTCTTTGAGGATGAATTGTTTCGACTTACACAGACAGTACTTGATCTTCAATCCTCTGTAGCAGGTGTGAATGAAAACTTAAAACTTACTGTCCAAGAAGATGCCAGTAAAATGTTGGTTTCATGGCTGAACAACCTTTATGACCACCCAGGACCCGATAGTGCCATTGGTGGTGAAACAGACACTATTCATCTACCTGGAATTATGAGCAATAAAGACCAGAAAGAACATTTTACTGTGCTGAGGATGGAAGATATAAAGTTTGAGCTAGATGAGGTCAAAGAAGTCTTGAAGGTCAAAAACAGCCAGTTGGAGGAGCTAAATAGAAAAGTGAAGGGCTATGAAGGACAACTAAAACAACTGCAGGAGGCAGCACAAGGACCAACAATAATGATGCCTAGTGGTGATTTATATCAGGAATATATTGACTCAAAATTTGAGGCCTTGAGACAGGAAATGTTGGAAGGATTAGAGACAAAAATGGCAGATCTGAAGACCTCCTGCCAATACAAACTATTGGGTATCCAACAACAGTGTGATGACCATGAAGCCAGTTATGCAGGAATGATTGAACTTATAGAAGAAAAGGAAAATGACCTGAAGAGAGAAGTGAACGATCTCCGAATTCAGATCCAAACTCCATCAAATCAGGTAAACTGTTGCAAGGATGGCAAAAGTGGTGACTTCAATCAACAGATAAAAAATTTGGATGAGAAAGTGGATAGAATCATGGAAGCATACAATGTCTTAAATACCAGAATAGATAATGAAATTAGCCACATTTCTACTCCACATCTAGAAGACATCTTTGGTGCAAGATGGGAAGAGCTAGATGCTAGGATCAATGTTACTGAGAAGAATGCTGAAGAGCATTGTTTTTACGTCGAGGAAACTCTTCGAGGTATTATAGCTTCTGAAGTAGATGAAGTGAGAGACTTACTTGACCAAAAGCTACAGGCACTAGAAGAGAGACTGGGTGGAACTATTTTGGAGATTGCCAATGCCACAGACTCTGAGGGAATAGATAGTAACCCTAAATTAGTCTTGCACAATGATTCAGGACTTGGAAATGAACTATTTACAGCTGAAATTAATCTTCTTAAGAACAAACTACAAGCTGTGGAAAATCTTTGCTCGCAGAAATGTAACTCTGCACCCCAAAGTATAGAAGATCTTCAGAAAGACATAGAAAGTTGTAACAAGAAATATGAAGTCTTGCTTTTGAAAACAGAAGATAATTCTGCTTTACTGAAGTCTTTAAATTGCTCTCTTAATGAAAAGTTTAACTTCATTAAGGGCAACCAACATGACATCCAAAAACTGCAGAAAGATTTACGTGTACTTCGTTTTGGTTTAAGTATGATGGATAAAGATGTGAAAAATCTTCAAGATGGACTGAGCAGCTGTAAGGAGCAACTTCTGGGTGTGAATTCTACATGTAAAAAAGCACAGCGTGGTGCATTCAGAAAAATAGATGAAATACAGAGGACGGTTGCCAATCATACCTCTCATCCAAATGATAATTGTTGTAATGAAGTAAAAGAAAGGATTGAAAAGCTAAATGAACAAGTTTTTCATGACCTCAAGAAATGTAAAGAAAGGACCTCTGGTATTCAGCAAGGAGTTTCAGATGTTGATAGCAGAGTGTCCCATGTTGAAAAAGTTTGCAGCAAATTAGACCTTATCTCTGGTAATCTACGGAGGATAAAAGAAGCTCTGAATAAGCATGTCACCAGGTTATGGAACTGTATTAATCAGATGAATGGAACTATAGCATCTAATTCCAAAGATATTTCAGGTCTCAAAAACTCTTTCCAACAGTATCATAGTGAGATCTCCAAAATTACCGCTGACCTTCAGACTTTGATGAAAACTCAATCTCCCACATGTGAGTTTACTGTTTTTCTCTACTGACATTCTTACTGAAACTGAAGCTGGTGGGGAGGTGGTGGCAGTTTAATTGCTGCTCCCCTGCTGCCAAATTTCTGGGCATGTGATGAGCCAGATACCATGGCCCTGCACACTAGATTGGATGTGCAGGGTAGCACAGGGCCCAATGCCAGCATGTGAGGCTGGGCTGAGTTACTGTGGCACTAGTTGAGACACAGGGCTGGCCGGGGTAGGGGTGGCACAGGCCTGATTTGGGCACACAGGGCTGGGTGGAGGCAACATGGGTTCAGTCATGGTGTATGAGCCTGATCTGGCCCACACACTGACCCTGCACCATTTATCTAGCTGACGGGGCAAAAGATCAAGGGCCACTGCTGTAATATAACACTTGTTCTTTGACTTACATGGAGCTGTGTTGTTTTACGCCAACTGAGAGTCTGGCCCAAGATCTGAAGAATGTGTAGTTTTAAAAACAGCCAGATTTGCTTAGGGATACCAAGTTCCAGCTTTTTGTTACTATGACTAAAAACAGAGGAAGTTGAAGAGATTATGAAATCTGTACTTTTCCACTTGTTACACAACAAAGAACATATGTTATTTTTATGCATATGAGAGAAATATGACATCAAAAACTTGGACTATGCTATAGATTTAAACCAAGGAAAGCAAACTTTGTCAAAGAAACACTAATTAGGGTTTTCTAGTCTGTTTGAACTAGAGTTCTGTGCCTTAGTTTCATTGTTTTTATTCTGGTGTTATATTTCCTTTTTTTTTTTACTTTGGTGTTATAGTCCATTAACTGTAGGATCATTGGGCGCCTATACACAAGCAGCGAGGCTGCTCCAATGTACTGTAATTACAGCACATCGGAGCAGACTCAATTAATCAAGTTTGCTAGAGTGTGGTAGTTACTGTGCTTTAGCAGATTCCAGCATCTCGCACATCAGCATTTCTGTGCTTCAAAATAGTGGTGTTCAACAAGCTTTAGTTAAAACGTCCCCACTGCCATTTTTCAGCATGGAGATGCTGATACACAAGATGCTCCAAGAGCTTTAAATAGAACAAGTCTTGGAACTGCATTAATTAAAGCAGCCCCCTCACCCTCTTCCTCTCAGAGCACGTCTATAAACGCCCATTGAGTCAAAGAAGAGAGAACAGTGAATTTGATAAGGAACACTCCTGTGGAGAGAGATTTTTGTTATAGGACCTGTGTTTGACCCATTAAGACCCAGGAGCATAGGACCAGCCAGTCATGTTTGATTGTCAGCTAGGACGGGAAGTAGATGGAAAGGTAGATATGCGCTTTGCACCTTACAGCTAAGAAGGGAATCCAGTGATTCCTCTAAAGCAGTAGGCAGGGTGCCCAAGATTTGCATCTTCCCCAGAATATACACAGCCCTTCTCTATGTGGTTTGAGAGAGACTGCTCAACAACATCACAGTGTGTGTTTGTTTAAAGCTAAATAGAGTATTTTAAAGCATGAAAGAAGCTAAAACATCTGTATGTCTAGGGTATAATTCAGTTTCAAAGTACTTTATGGGGTCTACATATCCTATGTAGAGACCCAGGAAGGAAGACCCACCTGTCAAATTTTAAACATACTGGCACTCCAAGCAAGGGGTGCTCAACCTCCAGCCTGTGAGCTAAATACAGCCCACAGAGCCATTGTATTTGGCCTGTGGGGCTCCCCACGGGTCAGAAAATTTGGCAGTGGAGGAGGAATGGCCACCTTCCTCCCTGCCAAATTCCCAAACCCCAAGTCCTGCATGGTAGCCATGCCTGCTTTACCCCCACGGGGCTGGCAACCCCTTCTGCTCTCCACAACTGGATCAGAGATGGGCCATGGTTATTCCCCTCCACCCCCCTGCAGGGCCAGGTTGGAGCCAGGCTACACCCACTTTTCTTCCCACACCTGGATCAGGGCTGAGCCACAACCCTACCCCCTGCAGGGCTCGGGTGGGGCTGGGCCAAGTCCCATCTCCCCCCTGCCAGGCCTGGGTCAGGCCCCCTTCCTGTCCTTTGTGGACCCACTTCAAGCCCCCTTCCCCGTATGTGGCTGGATGTGGCCTGTGCCCATCCTGGGCTCCCACTGGAATCACTAGCCAGATCCAGCTGACAGACTGCCTGGGCACTACCCATCTGGCCCACCAGGCAAAAAGGTTGAACACTACTGCTTTAAGCTATACCTGCTATACTAGAATATCTGTGGCTTTAAAAAGATTAATAAAGTAAATATGTAGGTCCAAGAATATTTCCAGTTAAAATAATACTGTCAGGCACAGCAGTCTGAGTCAGTCTGAATATTTGGCATTCTGGAAAGCTTTTGGCAAAAAGAATGATTAGTAATTGAGAAAGCCTATCTCAGGACGTGGGTACATCTTGTACTATTTTTGTGTCCCTTTTGGGATCATTATTCTTCTTGGTACAAAGATATGTCTTTTTCTGTATGCATCATTCCAAGATTTAAACTTTTGCTCTGTGTACTTGCAGTATCCTCTCTGATGCCTTTACTGCTATGAACTGGTGATTTTCAATTCTGGTTTGTGAATCCAAATTAAATTAATGCATCAGGTTAGGCACTGTTTGCCAACATATTGTATCACTTAAATGATGTCATTGTAGTTAGGGAGCCTACAATAGTAACAAGCTGCTATTTATAAAGTTATCTGAATGTGGTAACACAAAGATACATGTTAAGAATTATAAAATAAAACTTTGTCAAATAACACGTGCCAATTCTACAATTAAATTGAGCATAGACAACTTAGTCTGAAGGCAGAAATATGGCAGCTTTGGCTTCAAAGACATTAAAACATTTTGGAGCCAAGAATATTTTCAATTATTAGTCCAAAGTAATGTTGACAGTTTAGTGAATAACTGCATGTAGTGTACATAAACCACAGGCCAAATCCTTATTCAGTCTATTATTAGAGCTTCCATTGAAGGTGATGTGATTTTTGCCTCTCAGGTCTGAGCAAGTTCAATTTTGCCGTGCTATGAAGATGCAGACCATGAAACATGAAATATGTTAACAGGTGCTCTCCAGCACTTGAAGTATGAGCAAATGATCAAATTAAGGAAGTTAACAGGAGGCAAGAACATGCTGTGGAACAATTGATGTATGCGTGTGTGTATGTGTATGCATATGTCCACAAGTGCTTTATGGTAAATGAAAGTTAAAGCAGGGCAACTTAACCCTGTTTCATTGAAGGGCAAGCTGTTCTGGTTTAGTTTTCACTTGTGGAGTGGTAATCATGGGCACATAAACATTTAGTGCTCTTTGTCTGGTCCATGTTAAGTCCTGACCTCCTGTTAACATGGAATTTAAATGGATTGTTGTCCACATCATAATAGGCACATCTTTTAAGATTTAAATGACCTTGCAATAAAATGAACTAAAATCACCTCTTCTTTAGAGGCAGCCTATTCATATATATTTACTGTTTGTTTGTGCAGCCAGAGGAAGTATGGTCAGCAGCCACAAATGGTCCCACGAATGGTTTGCTTTGATAACAGCTACAGTATATTCCCACTATAACTACTGAGACTGGGAGAAAAAATCATGAAAATTATGTGTTTTCTATAGTTGGGTTAGTCACTTTTCTGTACTGTAATAATGAAAAAATTAGTTCCTGCTGTTGTGATTGGTAAAGGGGGGGAATAATAAACATTTATTATAATGAAACTGTACTGTATTTTAGTCAAGCTGCTTTTCCTTTTGTAATTATCAGTGAAGTGGGGTTTGAAATATAGGTAAACACTTAGAAGTGTCTGCTGCAGTTATTCTCCAAGAAAACTTGTGTATACCTAAATTGCAACACCTAGGGGAGGGAGGCCTCCTATTCTACGGCCGTGGAAAGAGAGAATGCTGTGGCCAATCTCAGTATATTCTCCATTGGTTACAAAAGGAGAATGAGTAATGTGCCTGCTGCTATATTCATTATCAGCTACAGAAATCCAGGAGTCATGACCTTTCTGCTTTCTCAGTGGAACCATTGACTACTTTGTTATCTAGGTTATACTGTCCCCTGCCACACTTCTTGTTTGCTTAGGGGAGGGATGTCCAATTTCTCAGTGTCTGAGGGCTCTACCATCATAAGCCATATGTGTTTCTCATGGTGCACCATGTCACACAGGCAGCTTGGCTCCCACCCTCAGCTCGATGGTCACAGGTGGGTTGTGCCTCATCATGCTGCCCTGCCCCCTGGGGTGAGGGCAGGAAACAGAAACTGGAGGAGGAAGGGGGAGCAATGGGAGAGCAGCAGCCAGGTAGGAGCCAGGGGGCTGGGATTTGCCCTTTGTAGGTTGCATGTGATCCACAGGCTGCTGATTTTGGACAGCCCTGGCCTAGTGTATCATCAAGAACACGAACCTCATCTTCATGTCATGCACAAAGCACTTTTAGAAATATCAGAACCATGGCAAAATCAAACCTGAATTCCACACCCAAATGATTTCTTTTCTTAGGGTGAAATAATGGTGACATTTAAGTGCTAAAGAAAATAACAGATTTGTATTTTAAAACATGGGCTGATTTTTTTCTCAGCTTAAGTCATAGAATGGCACCTGAGGTTAGCAAGTTGGGAATGATGGTGCCCGCCAGTTGCCTGCATGGCTGGCAATAGTTAATAGAGCAGTGCTCCTCTGGATACTCCGATTTTGAGCATAACAGTGATCTAAATGCTGCTGCTTGCCCTCGTTGCTACTTTGGAGACAGTTGGGAACATTTCCCTTCTATGAGCTATTCAGCAAAAGTAAGATCAAATTCCTCTCTGCTGACACACTACAGCTTCAGTAGAGTTAAACCATGGATGAATTTTCCTCGTGCTTTTTGGATTGGTAACATGTGCTGGGTCAAAAATATGTTGGCTCCTTTATCATCCTTGTCTAGTAATTTATAATTTAAAGCATGGTGTCATGATATGATGGAACCCAATATGGGAGGCTAAAAGGCAGACAGAAATTGCTATAGCTGCAAAGTGCTGCTTCGCAGCTGAGACCCACACTTCTGCTCCTATTCAGAAGGAGTCAGCACATCCGGGTATTTTCTAGTATTTGGATAGCTACGCTAAAAGCAAGGACCCAGTTGTACAGGATAGCAAAGCCATTGGTGGTTTGCTGAGTTGTAAGATTTTGCAAAAAACACTGTCAGATGTATTGATTCATTGTCCTTGTCTTTGCCAAGACTGGAAGCCCAGAGAGAGCTTAACTGACTGATTAGAAAAAGTAAAGAAGTACAAAATATATGCAGGCAAGAATTAGAGTATTGCACCAGGTTCTGTTTTCAGTGATATCAGTGTAAATCTGAAGTAACTTGATTGATTTTACTGGAATTAATCCTGATCTAAACTCATGTTATTTCATGTAGTTCAAAATGACAGGTCTGCTTGATTGAGCTAAGTATAAATGAGGGACTTAGTTTGCTTTTGTCCTTACCAGGGACTTTACATTATATCATTTTAATTTCAAAGCTAAAGCAAAAAAGTATTTTAATATTTCTTGCTAGAAGATGCATTATTTCATTTTCTAATCATATATTCTCTGAATAGTACCATCTAGGTAACTTTCAACACAATTTTGTTATGCTTGCTTTTAGCTTTCTCTTTTTATACCAGTTTTAGCATTTATACTCATTCCCTTAAAAATCAGACAGGCAGGGAAACCAAGAATTATTTTGTCAGGCAGCTATCAAAAGAACATAGGTACTGTGAGAGCATAAAGTATGGGCCCCTCCAGATGTTACATTTATCGCATGATTAATGTATTAATCATGCAATAAATTGTAATTTGTAATAAATTGTAGCATGGAGTTCAACCAAGTTATGGTGCAATAAAATGGCAAGCCAGCTGCAAAAATGTTCCACATAAAATGTAGCATGTGTCCAGACCCCAAGGTTGCTCTCTGCCTAATCCTGACAAAATCCCAGTCTTTGTTGGGATCAGGCGGGGACAGTCCCGAGGTCTGAGACAGCCACATGGCTTGGTTGCACTGGTGTACTGGAGACTTAAAAGGATGCCATGGACCTTTAAATGGTGCACATAGCTAGGGTCTGGGGAGCTGCCTCATCCCCAGTGAATGTCCCAGCAGTTGCACACTTGGTATCTGAGAAACTTTATGTCCCATCCCAAAAATCATGCATCCTGCAATGTCAGAGGATATGCAGTTTGGGGGATGGGGCATAAAATTCCTCAGATGCAAATCACACCACTATATTTACATCTCCTAGGACCCTATCTTACCTTTTTGAGATGGTGTATGAGAAACATGACACCTCAGATAAAAATGAAGATGTCCTTACTGTCCTCTTCAGTTAAATGTGGCATGTGAAGCACAGATGTACTACCAAAGAACCAGGAACACTTGTGAATGCTTTTGTATTTGTCTCAGATGGACTACCTAGCAGTCTATGACAGCCAGTAACTATGTGACTTCATCATGCCTTATGTCCCAGAAACCATCTTCATTCCATTCACATACAAAATCCTACTAATGGAATAAAAATAACCAATGCTAAATCAGTATAGCCAATATTAGCAAACAAAAAGTACCTTTTATTTCTGTGCTATGTTCACCAGAATCTATGGCAGATACCACTTTTTGTTTTTACTTCTATGTAAAAGAGCTTGTGAAGCATCAGATCAGAACGTTGCGGGAGATCTTCCCAGGACAACTGTGGGTCTGAGAGGGTAGATGTCCACAGCTGAACCTCACTTAACTTTAAAATACTTGTTTTTCATAAATATAAATGTTAATGATTTTCTCAATTCCTTTCTCTTCTTACAAATACTTAGTGGAAAGGGAATCAAGAATACCACTGCATCCACCACGAGAAAGAACTCCCCTGCAGCTATATCCAGAGGGGCCACCATATCCCTCACAACCAAGGACACCACTACAGCCACAACCTGGAATACCTCTGCAGCCACAGCCAGGAATACCACCACAGGCCCCACAGCCAAGGACACCACTACAGCCACAGCCTGGAATACCCCTGCAGCCCTCACAGCCAAGAGTAGTAATACCACCACGACAAAGAACACCTCTTCAGCCATCCCAGCCAAGAATTCCTCTACAGCCGTCATTACCAGGCTCAGGCGTTTTACCACTTTTGCCTGGATCAACAGGAACCATAATGGAGACTGGAGAGGCTGGTCCTCCTGGCACAGTTTTAATGTCAGGAAGGGGATGGTCTAAAGGTGTAGATGGCCAGGCTGGTCAGAATGTCATGCCCATTGCGGAAGGATATGCTGGAGCCCCAGGTGAGAAAGCTAAAGTTTTGTCTGAGCCGTTTGCCCTGAAACACAATTCATCTTGCTCTGTAATATGTAGGTCCTTCTTCAAAAACAAGCACATGCTTTGCTATCAGAAGCAAGAGGCTGGTGTGAAAGTCCACACAGAAGCCCAGATCTGCAAAGGTATTTAGAAGCCTGAGCTTCTACTGGAGTCAGTGAGAGCTAAAGTGCTACTACTCTGGCATAGGTGCAGGAGGTATGTCAGGGTTCATTAAGCACATAAAATGCTGAAAATAGAGTTGGATGCCCTCTGCAGTCTTTTGGAGGGCGTGGAATGATTCTTAGCTGGCATCAGTTCCAGATATTCTTTGGGGAAACTTATGGCTAATCTGATTTGCAAGATATCCGTTTCCTGCCATAAAAACAGAAAAGACCTAAAATAGGGTTTAGAATTAACTTTGCCTCCTTTCCCAAAGTGCCACCAAGTATGCTTTCAGTAGAACTCATGCATGATTCACAGATGCACAACTATCTATCATTAAAGTAGCTTAAAATTACTATTTTTTCACAGTACATTTTGATGAAAAATTTGGTCGCCTTTCCCTTCGCTATTTAAGTCAGTGGTATATGTTAAATATTGCTAGTTTGTTATTGACATACAATTACTGCTGTTGTTATTGACATTGCTCCTGTTTGATGAGCAAGGGAAAAGATTAGGAGACAGTGGTAATATTTAGACTACATCACATGCTGTTAAAATGTTTTTCTTTTGCTTTGTAGGATATCCAAAGGCATCTTCCCCTTCCTCAGCCTCACAAGGTAATCCAGTTGTTACCTAGGAATTCTTTGAACAATTATTCACTTGCCTTAGCAATAAAAAAATTAGCAGAATAAAATTGAAGAGCAAGAACTTTTAGGGCATAGGCACAGTTCTGACCTGTTAATGCTGGAAAGATATACCCAGACCAGGGATGATAGCCTTTTTTATTCAAACTGACACTTGCATCCTCATTCAGGGTGGGACTCAGAGCATGTACAATACTAGCAGTAGAACATATTTAATAATTACTGCATTTCAATTCTTGCATGCTTTCTGGTTTTTACATCCCTAAAGTTTGTTTCAAGCTTTTCACTGCCGCCATGAGAGAGAACCTGATTGTTTTCTTTTCAAATTAAAACTGAAATTCGCACATAATCATATGATTCTAGAAACCTCACCTCCCTCCAGAATGCCTCAAAAGAGTTAAAAAGAATTGGCAATGCTATTGTTGGCTTAGATACCATGTTTTAAACATGCACATTTCCTTATCAGTGTCACTAACAACACTTAAAATGATTAAAACTGAGACAATCAAGCAATACAATTTACTTTTAGTTATTTATGCACTTTTTAACCTTACTTTATTTCTCACAAATAAATTAAACCAGTTTAATTTTTGCTTATAGAGACTTTCACATGCAGATCTCACTACTGAGTGTTTGAGTTGCAAATACTGTGTAGGCATGTTTAGACATGTTTATTTGTTTAAAGATAATTATTTATATATTTTTTTCTTTAGTAAAATGTCAGGGAAGTACTTTCTCTAGCCTTAGTTTTAGTAAAAGCTTGTTTCTATATATTCTAAATTTGAGTTGACTTTATTTTTTAACAAACCAGAGGCTGTGATGATTCCACTTCATACTGCCTAACCAGGGAGGGGCTGCCTGGTCATGGGGCGTGCTGGTCAAGGGTTTAAAATTAGCCCAGTCAGGGTTGGGGGAGAGGGGTAAAAGCAGCACAGCCCCAGGGCTGTGGAGAGTGGCTGGGCTTTCCCAGCCCTGGAGCTATCCTATGAAGGCATGCAGGTGTTCACTAGGCTGGGTTAACCCTGGCTAGGTCAGGCTAACCTTTTGCCAATCTAAAGTTAGCTCACTTTAGACAAAGACTAACTTTAGATCAGGCACACCATTTTTAGGGCAACATACCATTTACTTGAATATAAGATGACCCTGGTTATAAGACAACGCCCAAATAATTAGATTGTATATATGGAAAATATATAAATTTGTTATAATTTTCCAGGTATTGAATCTAATTCGTGGAGGGCTGCCTTGAATTCATCCCCCTCCCACCACTACACCAGGGAAAATATTGGCAGGTGGAGTGGGGAATCTTCTTGCCCTCTGTCTCCCCCTCCCCTCTGCTTTCCCTGCAGCCTTCCTGCCACCCCCATACTGTCAGACCCTGCTCAGTAGGGCTGTGCGAAATGGCACCGTTCCATTTTGACTTGCGTTTCAACAGAACAGCATTTCATTTCAAATTTAATTTTGATTCAAAGCCACTGTTCTGTTTTTGCTGTTTTGACACTGTTTCAATGTTTCGCCCATAGGCTATAATGGGAAAGCTCAAAACAGCCTATAACTTTGTCATTTCTGGCCTGATTTGGATGAAAATTGCAGGAATGGTAGCCCTTCTGAGGGCATGAAGCCTGCCCAGTTTCAAGGAAATAGTTCCAGGGGTTTCAGGGAAACTGCACCTCAAAGTCTTGAAAGCAAAATTCATGTCACTTGTATGTGTTAAGCCACAGCAGGGTCAGAACTGCAGGAGTGGTGGCCCCTGCTGAGGCCACAAGTCTGCCAAGTTTCAAGGAGATAGGTGCAGGGGTTTGCGGGAAACTGTACCTCAAGCTGCGGACAAGCAAAACTCGTGGCACAACTGACACTGTGTGTGTTAAGGCACGGGGGGTGGTGAAAGCTGCAGGCATGCTAGTCCCTGCTGAGACCACAAAGCCTGCCAACTGTCAAGGAGATCGGTGCGACGGCAGTCTGGGTTCTGGGGCCCTGCACCTCTGACTGCTGACAGGCAAAACTGGGACACACAGCTCAGTAACTGAAACCAAGGCAGAAAGCAGGGCAGTTCAAACCATGCTGCCTTTTATGCAGTTTTTCCATCCCTTCCCCAGAGCACTGGGATTGGAAGGGACCTCAGGGTCACAGTCACTGGCCAGGTACACAGTCAATATGAGAGCAGTCCTTCCCCCCATCCCTTTCCTCCCTCTTCCCCCTCCCTCTCCTTACTTTAGTTTCTGTTTCCCTGCAGGAAAGCCCAGCTTGAGCTTTGAAACTCGAAACGTTTAAAAAATTTTGAAATGTTTCAACTTGCCTCATTTTGTTTCAAGGCTGTTTCGAAGCTCTCTGTTTCATTTTGATTTCTCTGTTTCAAGCTCAAAACAAGTCAAAACAGCGTTGAAACGAAACTGCTGGCAAAATTTCGCACAGCCGTAGTGCTTCGGTTCTGTTCCCTCTCCGAGCACAGCGTGGAAGTGAGCTGCATGTGATAGTTACGGTGGGGAAGGGCCGAGGGGAGGGTAGAAGGTACAGAGGGCAAGCAGAGGGGAGCAGGAGGCTGCTATGGGTCTGACTGACCCCAAATCACAGCAGTTACCTGCCCCTTCTTCCCCCCTTGTTAACTTGAAATGCAAAGGACCAAACAACCTGACTTTCAAACAAACATATCCATAGTAATTTTCAAATATGGCAAGCAGAGGCTGGGCAGGAGACTGCTGATATGCAAATATAAGTGTCAATTTGAATAAAAAAGGCTATTATCCCTGGTCTGGGTGTATCTTCATCTTATCTTCTTATATTCTTATCTTCTTATATTTGAGTAAATATGGTAAGTCCTGTGAATGCTTGTGCACAGGAGCATTTAGATGACCCTTAACTAAGTGTAATGTTCTTGAGCATCCTAAATGATTATTTTTGGATTTGGGGTTATTTTTGGGTTAATCAACTTAAAAGGAGAAGTTGTAATCCTGTCTTGTTTATGTTATGCCCATTAGTACAGTGTGCCCTCCACCTGTACAGCACCATGGCTGAAAGCTGGGTCACCTTCCCTCTCCAAAGTCTGGATTACTTGGCTTTAGTCTGTTTGGCTCCAAAGTCTGATTGGTTACTTGGTTTTATCGGTTGTTGCCTGCATCTGTTTGCAGATGTTTCTCACATTTTTCCAAAACAGGGGTCTGAAAAACTGGAGATTTAAATATTTCCTTTATTTATTGGAAAGCAAAAATATCAAGGTGATTAAGATTTGGAATCTTACCACTGAGTGGAGCCAGGATTTTACCCAGTGTCAACATGTAGTTTACCAACTTAGAGTATTTTAATTATTATTAATGTACTTACTGCAGAACTTTATATCAGCATGTTTGAATTATAAAATAGTAAGCTTTCAACAAGGACTGTGGGATGCACTAGTTAGTTCAAATATGGGTTTGCTGGGTCAGATATCTACTACTTATTCAGACTGTTTAGCGTAGCTGCTTTCTAGAGCTAGACAGTGCATATTGTTGTCCAGGATCAAAGTGAATCCTCCTACGCTCTATTCAGAGAGAATGATTTAATCACAGTTTTGTTTTAGGAAACATCAACAAAAGTTAAAAATGAAGCATTAGAATTTTTTGGCATCTGAAGATGTTTCCTTAGGACTTCATTCGATGGGGCTGTAAAAAATTACAGAGGCAGGTCTTGACAAATTGGCCTGGGAATTGACAAAAGATAGTTGTAAGATCTCATGTTATAATCCTGAGGTTAAAATGTTTCAATTAAGAACATGATGTAGCTTTAGATGAGGCTTTGTATTTGAGGAGTGTTAGGGTAGCAGTGGGTTAGTAGCAAAATAAGTTTTATTTTGGCAGCCATTGTCTGCAAATATAGCTTCAGGGAGTATAGTGAAGGAAATGAATATTACCTTAAGTAGATCTAACTTGCTGATAGAGAGGAAGTCTTAGTAAAAGGATTTCCTTTTCTAAATCTCTGCACCTTCTTCCTAGTTTTCCCTGACTATAATTAGTACTGCTGAAGATAATTGCATAACAGTTATGCCCTCTGTATGAAACAGCCTTTATCTCCAAATGCCTCCCAATCCCTGATGTCAGATGCAGGCCCAGAATACAGTGATGTCTATGGTACCCTAGTGATGCCCTAGGGACAGACTGTCTGTTGATGTTATCAAAGCTGTTACAGTCTACATAGGCTATGGGTCTGAAGTTGTTGGTATTTCCTTGTATTCATACAAGTATCACTGAAGGGGAGCTGCCTCTGGGCAGGAGTCAGCAGTTAGTGCTGGAAAAGAGGACATCTGGGTGAAGGCACTGTAACAATCCCTTACTCCTAAGGGTGTCAGGGAATCTTTAAAATTTGTGTGGAACAGGACTTCAATTTTTAATTCTTCACCCAAAAGATCCACATCCAGTAAATTTCATGGCACCAGATTTTTAGCTCAGAATGATGCAGTGCTAAGCCAGCCTTGCCTGTCTTGCAACGTGTGCTCCCCACATTAGAAGTTTTGAAAGCCTGGGACTTAGTTTAGTAAACTATCTCGTGCAGCACTATTTTAACTTCTGCTTCTGTGTGCTTTCTACTGTTCTACATATGTTTTTGAGTACTGACATGAGGGCTTTTCTTTAGATATTTCAAATAGTGTGGAATTGTTTCTGCACTCTTCAGATTCATCAGAATATCCACTGATATGCACCATATTCATGCTCAAGTTCAGTTTTCCTCTACAATTAGAAATCAAGATCCACTAAAAGAATACTTTTTGCCAAAGCTTCTAAGGGCTTCAGAAATATTAATGAATTAAATCTCACCATTTGCTTTGGAGATAGGGCAGGAAACAGTAGCTGTACTGCAGTTAGGCATTTGGGCCAAAGAAAGGTTAAATGTCAGGATTAATGCAGATCTCCGAAAGCTTTCTTTATGCCATTTTAATCACATTATTTGAAAAAATTCCAGCAGGAGATAAAAATGAAGCATTTGAATTTATGAAGCCTGGAGTTATTTGCCTAAGTTTTGTTTGTTGAAGTTAAGAACATTGCAGAGAGAGGCCATGACAAATTGGCCTGGGAATTGTTGAGAAATTTTCTGTAAGAACCCTACGTCACACAGTGAGGCAAAGACAGCCAAGAAGAGATTTGGATTTTCTAACTTGCAGTCCTATGCTTTAACTTTTCTAACTTATCTTTTCTTTCCATACCCTTCATTAACTCATCGTTCTTGGATACTCATGATAACATGATAGTGGTCTAATCAAGGTTGAGAGTTCCTTTTAAAAGGAATGGATCCCAAATGTAGTGTGAAGTGCAGCTGAGTCAGTAAATACTATAGTTTAGAAACACCTTTTATCTCTCTTTGTGCATGCATACATAAAATATTCAAATGTTTCTGTAAATAATATTGGTTTTGATATTGAAATTGTTGTTACTTGCTTAGTTCTAGCTATCATGACATTATACACGTTGCCTTGAGTAGGAGGCTTTTAGGATACTAAAATACATGTACAGTAAAAGCCCTGTTATCTGGCATTTTACTAACCAGCATTTCTATTAACCCAGAAATGCTAGTCAATGATAAGGCTTCATTGTGCTTGGCACTATTCAGAGACCTAAATCTGAAGAGAGAATGATCAAATACGTACACTAACTTGCCACCATCAACTTTCCAGTCCTTGACTTTTTTCTTCTTCAAGTCTGGTTTTGTTTCTCCCATTAGAATGTTTTCCTTTGACCACTAACGGCACCAGGCCTCTGTTGTTGTATTAAGTCTATGAGCTAATCTGAGGAAAAATGTGGCACTTCCTTTGAGGCAAATTATTTCTAATCCTTATCCTTTACACTGACACCTTTTTCATAGATTTCATAGACATTTGGGCTGGAAGGCACCTTGGAAGATCATTGAGTCCAGCCCCCTGCCCAGGGGCAGGAAGTCAGCAGGGATCGTAGGATCCCAGCAAGATAAAGATCCAGATGTCTTTTGAAGGTGTTCAGAGTAGGTGCTTGAACCAGCTCCGGTGGCAGTCTATTCCAGACCTTGGGGGCTCGGACAGTGAAGAAGTTCTTCCTTATGTTTAGCCTGAAACGGTCTTGGAGAAGTTTGTGGCTGCTCGATTTTGTCATCCCTTGAGGTGCTCTGGTGAATAGGCGCCCTTCTTTACCAGTGGTGTATACTACTTAGGCTTGAACAAGCAGGCTGATTCACAGAGAACTGTTGGAAAGATGTTGTTTGAAGAATCCCAGAGATTGACAACTATTTAGGTATGAGAGGTGGGCAGAGGACTCGTACATTTAAGGAGATCAATAAATAGGTGACCAAATTAACATTCTGGCATAGTGGATTCAAAGGTGAGATATGAAAAAACAAAACGGGTAGAGCTGGGGAGAAGAGGAGAAGCATTATAAAACTAAGGCTATGTCTACATGGCACAAAACAGCTCTGTGAACTGTAACTGGATTAATTGTAGCTGGGGTAGCTCAGGTACTGGCAGCAGTAGAGTTGTGTTAGTGCAGTACCTCATCAAACCAGTCAGCCTTCTCAGAGCTAAGGAGCTTGGGCTGAGAACCATGCTTTGGGTACCCAAACCTTTGTTTCTGGCACACAAGCTAGCTCAGGTATCTCTGCGCAGCACTGAATTGTGCTTTGTAGATATACCATAAACAAAGAAAAGGTATTTCTGTTGGTCAGGAACACAAAGCACCAAAATCAGGAACAAAGGCAAAAACCCAGCCAAACCACAGCAAGCAAAAATTATGTACGTGTACACGAATGCGCGCGCACACACACACGCACACACATGCCTGTAGCCATTATATGACATTAATTGACACATGCTGAGATTCTGGCCCCCAAATTCCAGATTGCTACAATGTTTTTCTTCCTATGTCAGGTTATTCTAGTCCTCCCTCCAAACTGCATATGACACATTTAGGGGCAATTGTACTGGTGAATCTAAGGGAATTTCTGATTCATTACTTCTTTCTTCCAGCACCTGCCATCTGTAAAGGAATCAGTTAACTTCCATAGGCTCACTTAAACTTGGCCACACATACTGGGCGTGTCTACACAAGACATTTACTGCAGAGTAGACTAATTAGTTCTGCAGTAAACATGGCAAATCTATATATATGGCTCTATTAGGCTGGAATAAACTAATGAACTTCACAGCAGGGTAGTACTTGTAAATACAAGTACTACCTTGCTGTGGAGTTGTTTTACTCTACAGCAGCGCAGGTGTAGATGCTGGCCTAGCTGGCTGGGGCATGAAGGTGCTTCAGTGTTGGGGCTGCCTGCTGGCTAGCCCCACACCGGAGCACTCCCGTGCCTCGGCCAGCCCCTCTGCAGCACATTAAGTCAAGGGGAGCAGCCCAGGGATAGCTGGCTGATCGCCTGGGCCCTCTGCCAGCTGGGGCTCCAATGCGGCTGAACATGCTGCAGTCCCAGACACATGCTGAAATGGCACACCTCGGAGCAATAAGCTCCAGAGTTTATTGCTTCACATTAATTGTACATGGAGATACACCCACTGACATGTTATTTACAGTCTTACACTTTATATTCTATTCTGTTGATGCTTGTGTGGCCCATAGTAGTAGCTGAGTGACTTCACAGATTTACAGAAGTTTAGGGCTGGAAGGGAGCTTGTGAGATGGTTGGGTCCAGCTCTCCTGCTCTGGGCAGGAAAGACTGCTGTGGTCAAATAAGCCCAGCCAGGAGTGCATTCAGTCTCCTTTTAAAGATCTCCAGGGTAGGGGCCTGCACCACCCCTGCTGGGAGTCTATTCCAGAGTCTGGTCATGAACTGTGAAGAAGTTTTTCCTTGTATCCAGTCTGAAACCTCCTTCTAGGAATTTGACTGTTCTTCCTGGTTTTTCCCTGAGACACTTTGGTGAATAGTTGTTCACTTAGCCCAGTGCTGACCTCTGATATATTTGTAAGCTGCCACCAATTCCCCCTGAAGTCTTCTCTTGTCTAGGCTAAACAGTCCCATATCTGTCAACCTTTCTTTGTATAGCTTGCTCTTCAGGCCTCTAGTCATACCAACGGCTCTTCTCTGGACTCTCAAGCTTCTCTACATCCTTCTTGAAGTATGGCACCCATAATGCATTAAGCAATGTGAATATCACTTGTCACATTTGATTCATTCCTTCTTTTATCCTTTCCTTGAAGTAGAAAATTGTATATACAGTGCAGTGTTTTGACTGGGAGAAGGAGGGGGGTGCCATAGGGACTTCTGAATGCAATTATGAATGCGTTCCAAACACAAAGGGAGGTGTTGATATTTTGAACCCCAACTTTGAGCAAAAGGACTGCAAGTAGTATGTTGATGTCAGAATCAGACTGAAGGGCAGTGCAGTCTTTTTGTGGGAACCAGTTAGCAAATGCAATGGATCGCTTGTCATCTTGGATCAGAAAGGACATAACATGTTCTCTAGAAGTCAGGAGAAATTTAAGCATTTAAGAAATTTTCAAAAGGATCTTAGGGAGGGTCTTGCCCCTCTGCTCATGGTCAGATTTATCCGTACATGGGCTCAGGAAGGAATTTTACCCCATGGTCATATTGGTACAGACTATTGGGGGCTTTGCTTTCCTACGTAGCAGAGGGTAATGACCCTCTTCTTTGAATCTGTAAAATGTCTTTTAATAACAGAACATCTGTAAAGCAAAGGGATAATTGCAGTCCTGTGGCAGGTTGGGGATGCTATATCTTGTAGTCACGTGACAAGGTTGATTGTGTAGTGTTAGGAATAGATTAGACAAGGATTTGTATGGGATGGTTTGGATAGGAATGAGCCTGCCTCGGGAAGAGATGGGGAGGGGTAGGGGTGGACTACGTGACCTCCAAATGTCCCTTTCAACCCTAGTTTTCCATGATAACAACTTGCATTTACACTAATAACATGGTGGGCTACAACTTGCCTTGGTGCTTTGATAAGCTGACCCTTAGATCACAAGAGAACTTGCATGCATAGGCAACACAAAGAGGGACACGGGGTGCACATGCTCCCCCTGAGATGGGCCACCACTGAAGCCACCATTAACTTCTGTGGGCGGTTGCCAGTTGACCCCCGCCCCCCCTCACTGCCAACGCGGCCGGTGGCATCTGTGGGTGGTCCCCACTTGTTGCTATGGTGTGCCCCCAGTCTTGGGAGGCACCAGTTGTTCAGGCTTGCACACATTGGGCAGTGGAGAAAGAAACAGCTTGTGCACTGTGAGTCGGACTTTGTGCCATGTGAGAGCCTTGAAGATTATTAAAAAGACAAATAACAATTGGACACTCAACTCCTAGTAGAAATAAGTAGGAGTTAGGCATCAAACTGCTACTTATGCATTTGAAAGTCTTTTCCCACTGTAATATATTCAGCAATAGTCAATGATGACATGGCCTTTGTTTAACAACCTTTTATAGGGGACTTTATCATTGCCTTAAATATTTTAATACTATTGGCTTTTAACTGAACCAGTCTGAATTGAATCATGGAAGGGCTTGTTTGATAAAGGGAAATGAAAACAGAACCCAAAGTCTGAGTGTAGGGAAAGAAGCCACAGTAGTAGGAAGCATGACACAGAGGAGTGAGTGCATCCTCTCAAACAGAGCTGCAGAAGGGCTATGACTAGTGAAATGGTTACCATTCATGTATTAAACATGTTAGCCCATTTCTAGCACAAATCCAATTGTGAAGCTTTGGGAAAAGTGGAGTGGGTTATGATGTGAATTAAATGAGATTAACATTGGTCATTCATTACTGCAATCACTACTCACTTTGCTGGTAACCTGAACTACAAAGGGCCACAACCTATTGCCTCTTTCACATGCCTAAGTGGTACTTGCTTAGGTAACTGCGTAGATGCAGCTATGCAATTTGGGAATCTGTAGCTGTTTGCCCCAAGCACTCCAAATGAACCTGCTCAGCAGGTCACACTATGCTTTGATCAGGGGAAGTGGGGAGATAAAATTGCCCAGGCAAATGCATGCCTGGCAAGCCCCAAAACTAATCACAAAAAATAAAGCAGTCTTCAGCCTCCTCTTGAAATTGGCCCGCTAGGCAGCCAAGATAGGGAGACGTGAGGCCAGGAGGAAGACAAGCTAAGGAGTATGCGGGTCACTGGGCTGGATGCTGCCCTGGAAGGGAGGGGGCTGGATTCCAGTCTGGGCTCCTGCTTCCAATGTGGCAGTAACTTTCCCGGTGCTGGTTAGCCACTTCCGCCAATGAATAAGAAATATAATGTGCAATGAGCCAGCTTCCCAGGGGGGGTTAGGGAGCACACTTGCATAATGCTTAGCTTGTGGTCTAGTGGTTAAAGTAATGTGCTGGGAAATGGGAGACAAAGTTTGAAAGTCCCTCTGGATGAGCACAACCTAGTATCTTTGTCTCCTGTTCTCTGGGTGCCTTAATCTACTGCATTAAAAGGAGGGTTTACCATCACTTCCCCTGCAGCAAGTGTGCGCACAGAGCACTCCTATTTCCCCAAGTAGAAACAGAAGTCTAGGCTCTGCCTAAGTGCCAGAAGCTGCAGTTACAGTTATGTAAATGCTTCTTAGGGTAAACTGAATTTAGCCCATAATGTGTAACCCCTACTCTTGCCTGCTAGGCCAGTAGTTCCAAATGCAGAGTGTTACACAAGGCCACAGTGGGTGGCCTGTAGTTGGTAGGTGGATCAGATCCAGCCCTCCCCACCCCTAGACTGCAAAGGTAAGTTAAGAACTTTGCTTTTATAACCCTAGGATTTTCATTTCCATCACCTTTGTTAGTGTCTTCAAGTAAGAGAATGAACAGTTGGATAATGAGTGTGCCTGGTGTTCTCTGAGAGGCATTGTAAACTGACAGTGGGCTGGTGGTCCAGAAAGTTTGCAAACCACTGCATTAAACCAACAGCTGAAAGTAAAGAAATTATTTTATTTTTTCATGGTTTCTTTCAGTGACCAGTCTGTATTTTAACAGTGGTCATAGCCTCACTATGCTCAAGCAGCTACTGTAAATCACCAAGAACACATTCATATAGCAAATGAGAATCAGCAAAAAGAAGAGCTTAGACAGTAGTAGGATGGTTGTAGCTCTTTTATGAGTGGCACCAGCACTGGTGAGTGTGTTGAGGGAGGAGATTGAAATGCATTGAATTGTATCAGTTAGCCTCCCTTTTAAATCTGGTAATAATACAACTAGTGGGAGAGGTCTGTATTGGTAAAGTGGTAGGGTACAGCAAGGCTGGCTCACAGCCCCTCACCAGACCAACTTGGGGGAAGTCTGTTGCAGACTTCTCAGTGAAGGCAGTAGGGCCATAGGTTCACCCCATTGCACTGCAAGCAATGCCTAGGTGTTAAAGGAAACCAGATTCTGCGTTTTCTGCCACAAAAATATTATCTCCCAGTAGCTTATGCCAGAAGTGGGAATGCACAACTCCTTGATTTTTTTGTGGTGACTAACTGGAAGCTGACCCACCTATGCGGGCTCCATTCATCCAGCCTGTCTTTTCATCGCTCTGGAAACCACACCACTGAGCCTGAACAAAAGGCAGCATCTGAGCGTATCTGAATTCTGCTCTCTCGTTTTCCAGGACCCACCGCTACAACCGCCTCTCTAGTGTCTTTCTCAGCTGGTCTTACACAGAAGCCTTTCCCCAGCGATGTTGGCATAGTCCATTTTAACAAAGTACTTGTGAATGATGGAGACTACTATAATCCTAACACAGGTAACAACTGAAAGAGAGGGGAGCCCAAGCTGGCAAGCTAATCAGACATTACCATGAGAAAACAGCACTGCCGTATTATTTCAAATGGTACCAGTGTGCTCATTCTAGGCAAACAAAAGAATACGTAGCACCATAAGGCTTATAATACTGCAAGTTAGAAATAGCATGGCTACCAGAGGGCACAGGAGGATGTCCAAATCTGCATGTAGCCTAAGTTTCCATATGCTCACCAAAAGAGTTCAGATTTTGTAAGCACAGCCTCATGCAGGTCTGCAACATTGAACTAGAGGTAGAAAATATAAACAACAAAACACTAGAGAACCAGGAAGTGTAGAGTGAAGGGGAGCAGCTCCCAAACTGCAACTTAGTCTGGCTGCTCATCAGAGGAGATCACTGCTGCTCCTGTTGCAATCTCTGTAAGATGCACAGGTCTGCTTCATCTAGACCCCAAGTTTGACACCATCAGCTTGATGCCTACCACAGTAGAACTGTCCTGTTGACTGGAGTTTCAGAGGGCATTTAGCAGAGGGTGAGAGCTAGCGCAAAAGCAGTGTGGTGCTGTAAGATAGAGCGCAGTCTTCCTTCCCTTGGAGGGTGTTGAAGGACAAAAAAATTCTCTCTTGTTGCCATCCTTAGACGCATCCCAGATGCAGCAGCTTCATGTAGAACATGGGAGGATTTCCATAGCAAATGGACCTTTATTTCCACTAACTTTAACAGACTTGTTCAGATGGCTGGATAACACTGTAGTGTTAATATTAGTTCTTACTGCCCTACACATGACAGTCTCCATTTTCTGTACATCATAAAGAGCTAACTCTGCACTCCCTCTGGCAGGCATCTTCACATCCCCCTTCGAAGGGCGCTACTTGATTACCGCCGTGCTAGCTCCCGAGAGAGATGAGTATGTAGAAGCTGTGCTGTCAGTCTCCAACGCAAGCGTTGCTCAGCTCCACACAGCGGGCTACAGAAGAGAACTGCTAGAATATCACAAGCCGAGAGGAGGGAAACAAACTTGTGGCGGGGCTGGAACTTTCCACCTTGTTCTTCACCTAAAAGCTGGAGATGAAGTAAACATTGTCATTACTGGAGGCAAACTGGCCTACACAGACTCCGATGAAATATACTCCACGTTTAGTGGAGTCCTTCTCTATCCTTCCATTTCTCATGTCTAGGTTCCTCTCAAAGAGAAGAGGGCAAGATATTCAGAAGGAATTGATTGTAATAAAATTTGAAGCTTTAATATATTCAGTTTATATATTTAACTGAGTGGTAGTTTGATAAGCCATGTTGAGTTCTTCATCTTTTTCTTCTACCTTGGAGACTTCTTGGTATCACCACCTTGAAAGGTGCTGTTACAGTAGTTAAACTAATTACTACTCCCCGCCCTACCCCTACATGTATGTAAAGAAGAAAGTGTCAACACATCTGCATTCAGAGCTTACAGGTCACTCCAGCATGCTTTTTGGTTACTCCCTAGTACAGAGTTTATCCACATCAGCTCTCCCCAGTGGCCAGGTGCTAATTCCCAGCACCACTCATTCAAAGTTCGGCATTTTTCTTCCAATTGTTGTTGAAATTTACAAATTGATACCTTCACTTTTCCATTATGACAGGGAAGAGGAACTGGGAGTGCATGGGAATGACCTGACCTCTGGCCAGGATACTTCATTTCAGGGAACAGTTAGCTCCAGGGAATTACTGACCTTGGCTACTCTGAACAGCAACCATACAAAAAAGGGTGGGGGGTGGTATTTTGTCTGCTTGGAGACCAAACCCCTCTCTCAGTCCCAAGGTGAATCCTTGAGTTTGCCAGAAGTGGTCATGAAGTAAAGGGTAGGACTGTGTTACACGATGTGCCCATAAATATGCTTTTTCCCACCCAGTGGATGAAAGCTACCACTTGGTAGTTCAGCCTTGAGTGGAAGAGCAGGGAGTTTTCATCTCCTATAGGCATAAAAAGCAAAAGCACAGGTCAGTCTTGAAGAGTGGTTGACACTCCTCTACCTCAGTGGTAAAGGAGCAGTTCCCTCCTCTACCTCACAGTAACCACTGATGTGCCACTTCCAAGCAGTTGGAACGATTTCCTTACAAATGGAGGAAATCTGGTGCCTCGGTCTGGTTCTTCACTTCTGGGTGCTAAATAGGAATCAGACAGCAGATGCAGTGGTGAAATGCACAACCATTGTTTTTAGTTGATGTGGAGACGAAAACTGACCCCAGCTCTGAATGTTTAAGGCAAAATATTCAGAGAAAGAAGGTCTTGCTTCATCTGGTAACTTAGATCAAAGCAAGTTCTGAAGAGCCAAGTCATCAGTGATCAGAAAATGCATATTTCAAACTACATTGTTTAACAAGCTTCATTTAAAAAAAATGAAACTCTTTCTTCCTTTTTGCTTTGGGTAAGACCTAAGAATCAAAAGGGGTAAATGGTGATCCAGAGTGGAGCACCAAATATGTGACAGACTGCCTGGGCTGTGTCTCTCTTTTTTAGTAGTCACGCATTACTAGCGATTAAAACTTTCAAACAAGGTGTTTGATTTCTTTAGAGATGCTTACAGAGGAAACCTTCCTTAGCACAAGGAGCTAAATTTAGACCCACCAAGTGCCAGTTCTTCATATCTCCCTTAATAAAAGTGCAGAAGTCAGGCTGAAGGTAGAGCAGGTTGGCACCTTAGAGACTGAACTGATTCAGAGAGGAATTCATAGGCAATAGCCTGTTGAGTTCTTGCAGTTGAGCTGGCTGTCACCTATAAAAATTCATACCTCAAGTACCAGTCTCTACAGTACCACCCTGCCTTACCTTCTGCTTAATAAGAGCAGCAATGAAGTAAATCATGCGTTGGCTCACTAGATCTGTTAGCATTTTAATCTCTTTCCTGGCTGAAAAAAGTCCAAAAAGAGAGTGCAGAGGTATGTTCCAGTTTTGTAGACATCTACAAATTGCTGATTTAATAGCAGGCCTGTGATACTGAGTTTCATCTATTTCAGTCATTTGTAGAATCAACTTTTCTACTTGCAGATCCAAAACAGCTGTGAATAGTCTCAGGATGGACACCGTTCTTATACATGAGGGGAAGACTCCCTGTAGTTAAAATCCCGTCCCATCTGAGGTCAAATAAATGCATAGCTCTGGAACAGATAACCCTTAACAACCCTGTTTCCAAGCAATGAGATGTAGCTTTCCCACAGCAAACTAGTCACTTCCTGAAAGCTGAGCTCATACTAAGAAGCAGATATCGAAGAGCCATTTTTACTCAGTTTTATGAGTAAGTTTCTTCAAACTATTGTTTCACACTGGGTTTTTGTTTTGTTTCATCAGCAAAGCCGGAAAATCCACAATGGACTTTTATGGAGCATATGTGTTAAAAGGTCTTTGTACGCTCTTGGCTTTTAGAAAGCATGGAGTTTACTGAGCAGCCAAGGCTGGGATTGTGCATGCTTTATGGCAGAAGAACTGCAAGCGAAAGACCTACTCTCCGTCAGCCACACTAGGAACTTCATGAGGAATTTAGCAGGCAAGACGCACTGCCATCCTTTTTCTCCAGCAGTTTTAGGTTTACTATATCTGGACCTTTAGTCCAGCATTAGGCATTAGCAGGTAGTGTGGTCGTTACCAACTACATATTTAACACAGAAAAACAGTTGTACAAACCCCTCCTCTGTCCAGACCTCACAGTTGCTTCAAACTGTTAACAGGTTTCAAATACCTTTTAAATAGTAGAGAACAGGTAAGGAAGGGGCCACGTTACAGCTAGACTCTGCAAGGTCAACTGAGTTTGCTCCTCCTGTAGGGAAAGGAGAGGGACTGCCTCATGTTCAGGATTTTTTTTTTTTTTTTTTTTTTTTAAGCACTTCTCCCAAAAGGCTCAACTAGAAGCCTAGAAGTTGGCTCCAGGCTACGTGTGACTCAAGCATTGTTACATTATTGTTGGCTAGCCTAGAAATGACTCATGGAAACAAACAATGTGAGCTGAGCGCTCAGGGAAATCCAGCTGGCAGTTAAACTTACTTGAAATATTGGTTTTTTAATCTAATAATGTATATATACATATCTAAAAGGCAAGGATAGGAGTTTACAGTAAGATCCACAAAAGGACTTAACCATTTTATTCTTGCCTAACTGCCCCACAGGCTAAGCCCAAAATTTAGATCTTGAAAACCTCTGGCTCAACTGCCACCTAATCCTGGAGATTTACTTTCAGCAACATTTTTACCAAAGCAATTCCAGAATAATTGTAAATAGTTTTAACAGATCTGCTGAACATGCTACATTCCCTGCAGGCCTCATCTGGAGGCAGGCTCATAACAAACATACTACTAGGTCAGGCCATACACATACCACCATGTGGTAGTAGTATTGGTAGTCTTCCCCTCCCCTCATTTTATCCAGTATGTAGACATTAGAGATCTCATCTAAAATGCATGCGATATAGTGGAGAGAACTGAACCTGCTAGACACTATTTGGACTATTTCCTCCCTTTCAGAAGACATCACTGAGATAATCTGGCATTCCCCACTAGTATTTTAATAGTATAGGTTCACACTTTATATACTAATAAAAGCCCGAGATCATGACCACAAGACTAGTGGTTAGGAGAATGGGGAAATATGGATAATTCATTCAAAGCAGGGGTGTCAGAGTTGCATGGTTGGTGGGCTTTATTCCCTGCCAGCAGCCCAAAGCCAGGCTGCAGAGCTTCTCACCACAGGCAGGAGAGCACCCAAGCATTTAGTGCCATTGCTGCTTGCTCGCAGTAGATTGGGAAAGGAGGAGGGAACACAGTGACAAGTCAGGGAGCAGAAAGCAGAACAGCATATATGTGGCAGGAGGCAAGGGAAGGGGATCCGAGTGGGACTCAGGGTAGGTGCTTCCCTTGGGGGATGCCTGCCAGAAAGGTAGTCTCCTGCTAATTAACTGGTTGTGGTAGAATAACAATAGGCACAAAGATGCGCTATGGACACAATTACAACATGATGGCTGCATCAAGTTGACATCAAAAGCTGATCCTGTACTATCTCGTCTGAAAAATGAACAAGGCGACAGCTGCAATGTGATGGCAGGGCAACATAAGCTAGGTATCACACTTTCACTTTTGTTAAGTTGGCAGCTTTCCCATTAAGGCCACTACCATCACTGGAGCAAAGTTACACAAAGGTCTGAAAAGGAGCCTCTCACAATACTGTTCAAGGGGGGAAGGTTCAACAAGTATGTTCAGGAATGGGAAAACTAACTTGGTAGAAATTAGCTGCAAGCCAAGAAAGCATTAAAAAACCCCACATAAAATGTCCACAAATGCAACCTACTGAAGCTGCCGTGTTACTGCTCAGAAAGTATATTACAAGAAACTGACTGCCATGTACGTAGTGAGCTTGTATCCAGCAACATGATACTATGGCATCAGAACAAAACCAGGAGTTCAAGGAAATAAAAACACAGAAAACTGGCAGCCAGAAAGTATAATCCAAGCCAGATCCATGACAATTTTAAGGCAGACTGGAAAGAATCAGAACAAACCACAGGGCAAAGATTTACCATTGCCCAAGCCAATCATTTTGTCAGGAAAGCCAGACACTAGTGCAGAAGCCTCATTTGTCTCTTGAAAATACTGGAACTACTCAGACAATCTGAGCACACACAACAGCATCATATAAAGGAGGTTAACATCCCAATACACGGATCATTAATAGAATTTCTCAGGATGATACTTGAGACATTCTGGAATAAAAGCATGCATCTGGAACACTAGAAACTCTACACATTGGCCAAACGTGACTAAGGATATCAGATGTGATTCATGTGGGGAAATACAAGCCAAACAGACAACAAAAATAAATGGCATCCCCAACAGACCCTGAAGCAAAGCAGGAATGGATATTTCCCACCAGAAACCATAAACTACCTCATTATTGTAAGTTACTGTTCTGAGAGCTAGATGCACTATCCCCACACTGAGCCTTATTAGAGCTATGAAGCATTTTAACATGCCTGGGATCCCAAACTGTACTTTTAGACAATGGAGCTTGCATGCAAGTGAATTTGTGCTACGTATGTGGGAATGGGAATTCACTTGCATTACAGGACTGCAACTAGTCAAATGGCAAAGCCAAAACTGTTAAAATTGCTAAGGCTAGTAAAGAAAACAGCAAGAAGTAAGGAAAATATAGCACAATAACCTTACATGAAAAACAGAAAAATCACTCCCAAAGGAGGCATTGATAGCAGCCCACTAAAATGCTTGTCAAGAAGCATTCATACTCTTGCTGTCTATAACACCAGACTTCCCCAACTACATTTGCTTGAATGGAAAAACTGACATGAGCAAGACCAAAGCCTTCAGGCTGAGAAGTTAAAGACCTCCCAGAACTGCAACCAGGAGACCCTGCCAAGATCAGATTACATCCTCAGAACAAATCATGCGCTTGGAAGTAACGTGAGCAATACATTTTCATTCGTGTAACACTGTGAGGGACAGGTATTGTCATTCACCAAAACCACAAATAAAACACGGAGAAGGGTGAAATATGCTGTCCTGCTGACTCAGTTCCAGTAGACAAGACACAGAGGCCAACAAGTGACTGAAAGAGTGGAATAAGTATCTTAAAGCACCACAAAACCCAAAGACTATAAAATTATCCTGTTATCAGTTTGCACCCGCTTTAACAAATTTCCCACCACATAGTATTGGACAACGTCAATGCAAGGCATTTCACACCCTTCCCCCACTTCCAAATTAAAATATTTTAGGTTCAAAAGCAAATTATGAGATTTTAAAGAAGTGCAATACTAATGTTAGGAGCACCTGCTAGGAGGAGCATATATAAACAGATTATAGCACAGACATTTAATTTTCTCTCTTAGATATGAAAAGGGATGTTAATAACCCAATAGGACTGTTATAGTTGATAATATATAAAAGGTAATGCCTAGAAACTGAAAGTGCTCAGATTTCAAGAGATGCTTGCTGAAAGATGACTGTATACATGGAAAAAGGACTAAAGCCTAATTGTTACACTCTTCTAGAGCACCCTCTTTAAACACTGTGTAGCAGTGAGCAGATGTGTTGGGGGGGGTTTTTAAATTGCACTGCCAGTCACTCTTCAAATTCTCAGCTAAAATTTTTATCTGGCTCTTGTCTGTTTTAGGCCTTTATGCAATATAATATGTTGCTCTGGGTTTTGATACCATGCATGCAGTTTTCACCAAACCTGTCCTCTCATTCAAGTACACAGGAGCAGGTTGCTCATACAAGGATCTGTTACTGCTCAGTCTGCTTACAAGAATGGTGTTCTCACACCAGGGCTGAAGAAAGGGAGGGCCGTAGTGTTGATGTCAAAAGGAAGAGAAGAGGAAAAGAAATTAGGAAAGAGAAACCTAAAAGGAAGCTCACAATGTGGGAGTAATCAGGTAAGATTGATAAAGTCAAATATTAGACAGTGCCCAACTGGCATCTGTTCATACTATAGAGTATTCTTAGTGCTTCGCGTATTGTTCTTGCTGCAAGTAAGAGTTTGAAGTGGTGATTTTCCAGTCATATGCTCCTCTGAGAAGAACCAAACTGCAATGCTAGGAGGAGCACAGTTCGCTCCCAAAACAAGTGATAGTTTTGGGCCAACGATAGGTAGGAAGCCTGGCTTAGTCAATAGATCAGCAACAGCTAGCAGTAAGGTGAATTCAGTCTTATTAACTGAACTCATTTAAACAGAAGCCACTATATTAACTACATTTAGTTCTCCTCTTCCTATTCTCTAAGCACACACAGCAGTTCATGGCCAAAGATTCCATCAAATCAGTAGCTCTTAGGAACTTTTAATACTTCTTTTCTAACTAGATTTACCCTTTTCCTTAAGCCAAGCCCATCCACCATCACTAATGCTTAAACAATAAAAATGTGCTAGATTGTATTCAACAGACACTGAATCTACATGCTTGAAAAGCCAGGAACTGCAGCTGTTGGAGACGAGTTCTCTTGAATGTTAGTTTTGGTGCAGGTGTGCAGACATCAAAATCTTTTGGACAGTCAAGTTGTTTGACCCAGGCTTGTAGTTGCAATGCCCTTTTCAAATGGCAGAACAGGGCCATTTCCATTTCCGCGACAGAATCCAAGTGTGGTCAAAACAATAATGCAATTAATTTGGAAGATCAAGCATCTAATCTTTCTGTCATTTTAAGTAATTATCGTACACAATAACATCTCCAGTAGAATTTCACAGCAATGCAAGTAACCAAAACTTTCAACTGCCATGTGTTACAAAGGGCCAACTGGAGAGCATAGATTCATAGATGCTAGGGTCGGAAGGGACCTCAATAGATCATCGAGTCCGACCCCCTGCATAAGCAGGAAAGAGTGCTGGGCCTACATTACCCCAGCTAGATACACATCCAACCTTCTCTTGAATACCCCCAGAGTAGGGGAGAGCACCACCTCCCTTGGGAGCCCGTTCCAGAGCTTGGCCACTCGAACTGTGAAGAAGTTCCTCCTAATATCTAATCTAAATCTGCTCTCCTCTAGCTTGTGGCCATTATTTCTTGTAACCCCCGGGGGTGCCTTGGTGAATAAATAATCACCAATTCCCTTCTGTGCCCCCCTGACGAACTTATAGGCAGCCACCAGGTCGCCTCTCAACCTTCTCTTGCGGAGGCTGAAAAGGTCCAGTTTCTCTAATCTCTCCTCATAGGGCTTGGCCTGCAGGCCCTTAACCATACGAGTGGCCCTTCTCTGGACCCTCTCCAGGTTATCCGCATCCTTCTTGAAGTGCGGCGCCCAGAATTGCACGCAGTACTCCAGCTGCGGTCTGACCAGTGCCCGATAGAGGGGAAGTATCACCTCCTTGGACCTATTTGTCATGCATCTGCTGATGCACGATAAAGTGCCATTGGCTTTTCTGATGGTTTCGTCACACTGCCGACTCATGTTCATCTTGGAGTCCACTAGGACTCCAAGATCCCTTTCCACTTCCGTGCCACTCAGCAGGTCATTTCCTAGGCTGTAGGTGTGCTGGACATTTTTCCTCCCTAGATGCAGCACTTTGCATTTCTCCTTGTTGAACTGCATTCTGTTGTTTTCTGCCCACTTGTCTAACCTGTCCAGGTCTGCTTGCAGCTGTTCCCTGCCCTCCGGCGTGTCCACTTTGCCCCATAGCTTAGTGTCATCTGCAAACTTGGACAGAGTACATTTCACCCCCTCGTCCAAGTCGCTGATGAAGACATTAAAGAGTATTGGTCCAAGCACCGAGCCCTGCGGGACCCCACTGCCCACACTCTTCCAGGTCGAAACCGACCCATCCACCACAACTCTCTGGGTGCGACCCTCCAGCCAATTCTCCACCCACCGGACTGTGCAGTCATCCAAGTCACAGCCCCTTAACTTGTTCACCAGTATGGGGTGGGATACCATATCAAAGGCCTTCCTGAAGTCCAAGTATACGACATCCACCCCTCCTCCTGCGTCGAGGCGTTTTGTGACCTGGTCATAAAAAGAGACTAGATTGGTCAGGCACGATCTACCTGCCACGAACCCGTGCTGGTTTCCCCTCAGCATAATTTGTCCTGCCGGGCTCTCACAAATGTGAGCCTTGATGATTTTCTCAAAGATTTTGCCAAGGATGGAGGTGAGACTGACTGGCCTATAGTTACCCGGGTCCTCCTTCCTCCCCTTCTTGAAAATGGGAACCACACTGGCCCTTTTCCAGTCCTCCGGGACTTGACCCGTGCGCCACGAGCGTTCAAATATTCCCGCCAGTGGCTCTGCAATGATGTCGGCCAGTGCCTTCAGTACCCTCGGATGGAGCTCATCCGGGCCTGCCGACTTAAAGGCATCCAGTTCCTCCAAGTGACCCTGCACCACCTCAGGGTCCACGCATGGAAGTCTGGTGCCTTGCTGCTGCCTCCCTACACTCCCAGTGAGAGACTTGTCATGCCTCTCGCTTAGGAACACTGAGGCGAAGAACTCGTTGAGGAGTTCAGCCTTGTCCCCTCTGTCCGTCACCAATTGTTTCTGCCCATTTAGCAGGGGTCCTATTCCTCCCTGGGCCTTCCTTTTACTCCCTATATATCTAAAAAACAATTTCT
Source organism: Crocodylus siamensis (assembly GCF_052110815.1). Taxonomy (NCBI): domain Eukaryota; kingdom Metazoa; phylum Chordata; order Crocodylia; family Crocodylidae; genus Crocodylus; species Crocodylus siamensis. The sequence goes on along the minus strand of NC_143397.1, from coordinate 171,569,911 downwards.
TATTGTCTTTTACTTGGGTTGCCATCCTCAGCTCCATGGTAGCTTTGGCCTGTCTAACTGCCTCCCTACAAGCACGAGCAGAAGAGGTATATTCCTCTTTGGTGATCTCTCCCTGTTTCCACTTTTTATGTGCTCCCCTTTTGGCCCTTAGTCTGCCCAGGATTTCTCTGGTCAGCCAGGGAAGCCTCCTGGCCCCTTTCCCTCTTTTACCTCGCACGGGGATCGTCTCGCTTTGTGCTCGAAGGATAGCTTCCTTAAGGCACAGCCACCCTTCTTGGGCTCCCATCATTTCAAAACTACTACTCTGCAGTGCATCCTTCACTAATCGCCTGAGTTTGCTGAAATCAGCTTTCCTAAAGTCCAGCACGTTCACCCTACTGGTTACCTTACCCACTCGACGCCTTATGTTGAATTGTACTTTTAGGTGATCACTGTCCCCCAGATGGCTACCGATCTGTAGGTCCCCTACTATGTCATCCCCCGTTGCCAATACCAGATCCAGTAAGGCATTCCCCCTAGTGGGACCATGTACCTCCTGCGTCAGGTGGAGGTCCTGTACACAGGTTAGAAACCTGCGTGAGCGGTGGGACTTTGCTGTCTGTGTCTCCAGCAGATGTCCGGGTAGTTTAGGTCCCCCATGACCACCGCCTCTTTAGCTTTTATGGTCTCTGAGAGTTGCCTCAGGAGCCCCAAATCTATTTCTTCCCCTTGATGTGGGGGTCTGTAGCAGACCCCTACCACCAAATCCTTTTCTCCTTGCCCCCCATGTAGCCTAACCCACAGTCCTTCTACTTCCTCATCCTTTGATTCTGTCTTGATGAGGGTTGATGTATATTGCTCCTTAACATAGAGCGCAACCCCTCCCCCCCTTTTCCCCACTCTGTCCTTTCTGTACAATCTATAGCCCTCAATATGTACCGCCCAGTCGTGGGATGGATCCCACCAGGTTTCCATCAGCCCCACTAAGTCGTAGTCGTTTAGTGCAACCAGGAGCGCTAGTTCATCCTGCTTGTTCCCCATGCATGGTGATGATCTCTAACTGCACCTCACATTACTTGTCATTACCGTTAGTAAAAGAACAAAACTAGTCTTAGCAAATTTAAATGCAAGTTTTCCAACAGCAATTGCTTATCAATCACTTTCAAATACCCTCAAAAGTATTTGAGAGGAACACCTACCCCATGCGTTCCTTTTGCTTTTTCAAGTCTTTTCAGTAAGGGAACCCAATTTCATCTAAAATATGAAATACTAGTTTATATAAATCCTTATTACTTTAGCACTTTAAAAATAACAAACTGGAGAAAACTTTAGTTTAAATTTGTTTATTGTGGTTACATTGTTTTGAACATCAATAAACATTGCACCAAAGTGTGGGTTATTTACCCGAGATAGTCCAGTCTTGACAAAAACCACTGTACTGGCTTGTTCACAGATTTGACGATTTTTACCACACTACCTTATTACTGATTGCGGTGTTTTACAATCAAATATTTCACATGTTCTTCACTGAATAATAAAATAGAAAGTACTGATGAGCTCTCTCTACCCTCAAAATAAAATCAAAATGCACCTTCCATCTGGAAATAGTTAACACTTTTAAAAAAAATGATTCGGCAGGATTTCACACAGGAAAAAAAACTTCTTCAGGCAAAAGTGATACTTCAAAAGCTCTCTCAGTCGCTACAGATTCCTGGTATTTCATAATGATGTTAAACTTAGTTTCTTATTCTTAAGCAGCTCCTTAGATGTAGAGGAGTTCTTCTAGACAACTTGAATAAAAAGATTTCATGTTTGAATACTTTATAATACACCAGAGTTTTTCCTCAGATGTTGTGCAATTAAGTTGCTTGAAGTGCTAAGACTTTTCCAGCTGAAGAGTATATCATTCTAGAAACAGTACGCTGATGACAAGCATTTAAGAATACATGATCCAAGGACACACCTGCGCTTCTACACCCTTACGGATGAAACGCTTATATTTTGAAGTACAAGCTTAATCATGGTAAAGTAAAAAAATCTAGAAACAGTCACTATATACACAAATGATTGAGTTAATTGTGTTTAATCACTATAGAAATGGGCAGGTGTCCAATGCACTGCCCATATCTGAACTGCAATGTTCCTTGTCTATCCCCAGATAAATACTGCGGAAGGTTGTGACATTTAAACACAGTTCCAACGCTGAGGGGATCTGCGTCTTCAACAACACAGTCTTAAAAAGGGGGGTGTGTGCGCGTGCACACACATGCTTACACACACATAAAAGCTCCTCTTTCATAGAAAGAATTAGTTAACTTTTGTGCTGATCTGAAATAGGCTTAGCACAAGCTTTGTTTTCAGACATTAATTTCAAGCCACTTATTTCCATTAAAGTGAAAGGAAAGAGACGCATAGAATTTTAATGCAATCACTTCATATTAAACTTTACAGCACAAACCCATCATTTGACAGACGTACAAGATGTCTCTTCTTGAGTCCATGAGGTAAAGTACGTAAGATGTACCATACTGTACCCACCAAAGCTCAGTCCCTCAAACTGGATTTTAAACAAACATTAACACTCTATCAGGGCTCCAAACACAAGTCAGTAAAATAAAAATGAAAATAAAAATCCCAATTAGGAAGACTCTGGAATGCTTACATTGCATCAGAAACAAAGAGCAGAAGGGTACCCCACAGAAAGAGGTTATAAAAGGTGCTTTTTGGAAAATCCCTAAATGAAAAAAAGGTTAGTAGCACACACAGAGCTCTCTGCCCTCATTCTTCCCTCTCCAAAATCCTAGCACAGCCCAAATGCTCACAGTAGCTGAAAGGACAGCTATGGAAGAGGAGACAGATGTCCCTATTTCGTTTTTAAATTCCTTCTATAGAAAAGGTGGGTTCCTTATTTTTTATTTTTGAGTTGCCCATTTCCCACTCAAACTATAAAATTCATCACTTGAAATGTCAAGACATAGAAAACAAGCACTTTGGTTCAAAAGAAAGGTAGCCATGTAAGGTACAGCCAGCACCTTGCAATATTTCTTTTTTTTCTGCCCAATATGGAATTATCCTGAATATTTTAAGTTTGTCATGAAGTATTTAAAACCTGCATAAAGTCAGGGCCACTGAGAAAGAGGAAAGGAAATTCAAATCAACACTGGAGAGCCCCGATCATTTTATGGAAAAAATTAAAAAGTTTCTTTCATTATTTTGGAGAAAAACTTCACAAGTGCTTAAGTGACCTCAAAGCCCCAATCTCACCAATTTTCAAAGCTGTTTTCATGTGCCATGAACATTTTACCCCTTGACCAATGTTTTCCCATTTAAGAAATGAGAGGAAATAAAGCAAGGCTTTTAAAGACTGGTGTTTATAAGTTTTGCCAAATGCAGCAATGTACGTGCACAGACAAATTCTGTTCTCATTTGAATCCAGTAAAACAATTCAGCAATAACATTACATTTTTCCAACAGCATTTTTAGGGCTTGATATTAAATCCACTGAAGGCAAAAGATTGTGGTTTTTGACGAATAAACCCTGTGCAATTTGTGGGTACTAGAAGGAAGAACTTGTAAAACAGCATCTTTTAACATTCAAGGAAAACCTCAGCCCAATTCAGTTCAAATCAAGTAGATTTGTAGCACAGCCAGAAACTGCGCTGAATATTATTAGCATGCCATGATAACAATATGCTTTGATGAGGCTGCTACAATTTAATTCAGCTGTTTATATGGCACACAATGCACAGGTAGGTATGGGCTGACAAGGCCTCTTTCCAGCACAAGGGAGGATCCAGGTCATCCCTGTACTTCTCCATTATATACTAATGCAAATTATACACCAAAGCTTTATTCCAGTTGATTTAGGTTTGATTCCATTTATGCTACTTCAGGTGAAGAGCACACAGTCTGAAAAAAAAAAAAGGAATAAATATCTACCAAATGTGCTCTCTCACTGGCAGCCTGAAGGTAAGAATTTGCCCCCTTTATATTAGACAGGGGGATCAAAGTAATGTGAAAGAGGCTGTAAACATTTGATTTCCAATATGGGAGGAATCCCTTGGTGCAGGCACGGTAGTAGATGCCATAAGGAATTTTTACAAAAGTGTACCAGCTACGGGAAGGACAAAAGGTAGCATTTTCCCTACTGCACCATGGAGATTCTGAACACTGCTGCAAAACGTAAGGCAGTCTTGGGAAGCCATCGTAATCCTGAGGGCCTGCCCAAGTTATCCAAGTAGTAATTGGGGCCTCTCTAGCCTGCAAGTAGGGCCAAGTTTAAAGAGTGGCTTAAACAACCTTAGTCTCCACTCTCCCCCTAACCAGCAGACAGTTTCAGACGCATCCTACCTCTTTCTGAAGGGTGAATTCATAAGTCTAAACCATGAAAATCCATTGCAGTTAATGACTTTGGGGTACCCAGTAGGGAAACACTGCCAGTCAGCTGCTTTGGAGCCGATTAGTACACCTGTGGCACAATTCGTACCTGAAACAGTTTACAGGATTGGGTCTGAAACTGAGGAACAGCCACATGGCAATGCTTGTCATTTACCCCAGCGTGCTGTGCTGGCTGCGCTCCACACTACAGCATTTGGACCATAAGCCTCACCTGTAGGCTCGCACCTGCTGAAACCTCACAATACAAAATTCTGGAAGGCCCTGGAGAAGGACTGATTAAAAAATTAAATACATCATTGTCTTGTAATACAATTCCCTGAATGTATTCTGCACATACTTTTTACTGGCCTATAAACTGTGCGCATTTACCTGCATCTCAATGCTGGCTTTCCTCCCTGCCCCGCCCTACAAAGCTCTTTTCTTAGCCTTCCCTGCACGGACACTTGACCTGGAAGGTTATAGCCTGCGAGTAACAAAAACCATAGAAATACCTTGAGACAATGTTGATTTTAAAAAGTTTAAGCAACAAGCCCATAAAACGTTTTGATCACTGTATGTTAAAAACTGTATGAGACCCAAGTTAACATGAGCAGGTGCTACATTTATCTTGACTGGACATTGTCTTGTTTTTTTGTGGCAAAGTATGTGTTTACATTTGAGGAACAACATTAGGTCTTCACAGTCCCCAGGGCTATTAATGTCTACGATATTTTCTATTTTTTGTTTGAGAAAGAGCCACAGTTGTCTGAGGCAGCTGCTCTTCTATAAAATGGCCTACAATGAATTTGAACACTGGTCCATGACTGCTCTCATGTGGCCGATACAATCTATTTGGCAGCTTCCATAAACTTTTTGGCTTCTTTTTAAAAAATATAATTCTGAGACTAATACAAAAGGTCTATGTTTAAGGTAAGATTTCTCTCTATGGTACTACAAACTTGCAGCTAAAATTCCATCTCTGTGTTGCCATCTACTGTCTCAAAGTTGCTACTATCACACAGGCTGATCCCAGATGCCTTTTAAGAGCCGAGCTAAGACAAGCAAATTCAGAAATACAATAACTTTGCTGTTTGTTTGTGCCAATCCCACAGAACTAAACTGTCTTCTTTAGTAAGACTTATGGTACCAAAGTATAAATTTAGCCTCTTCAGTAGAGGTCTTTCTTCATATTTAAACTGAAGATAAATGGCTGAACAAGAAATCCCATCTCAGTGGGATGGAACAGTGCTCTTCAGGCCAGGTCTTCCATGTTCACCTCAGGCAGTGGTTCACGCCAATAGCAGAAGGAGCTGAATTCTGGGCATGCGAAGGCAGAACTCTGTTCTTTATTAAGCAATGGGAACACATGTTCCACAAGCTCACTTAGCCTGTAATACCTATATTAAAACGAAGAAAGAAAAAAAGAAAGATTATTATTCTACAGTCTAGCCCTCACGTAATTGTAACCAAATTGCAGCTTTAGAAGTCTATTCCAAAAGCCTCCACTCCAAAAGGCAGCACTCCTCCAAAACACTATTTTTCATTTTACTTTGTCAGTTTTATTTTCTTTCTGAACTTGTTTTAGCAAATATTTGAAGCTGAAGATTTCCAGCAGGGAACATTTTTTCCCCCTTCTTACACAAGTTCCTTAGGATTTTGTATTATAGTCATTGTCACAGTAGTTGCACACTGCCTTGCCTGAACCACTTTTTCTTAGTGAAACACTAAAAGTGGCCTTACGAGGATTTGTTTCCCTTGGTCCGTTCTTGGATCAGTTCACCCTTTGGGTTCACTGTAAATATCCTGCAGTCTGGAACTCCCACTTGTGTGTAGGCATATACATCCTGCAAATAAAACAAAAACACAACAAAAAACTGGCTCAGGAAAAAATGCTGTTTGAGATTCTTTATGTGAGAAAAAGCAAAAGACAAGGATTTTCGAGGTTCATATTTTTTACTAGACCAACTGCAAAGTTGGGAGAGATTTTGAACAACTTTCAGACAAAGTACTCTTCCTCATATTTTAATGGATTCCTGACAAAAGCCAAAATCTGTTTTATCAACATTTATTTGCACGCCCTGTATTTAGCTCTTTAAAAAGACCAAAGGCCAGAGAACAGTGACTCTTTGGCAGAATGCTCATTTTATAGAATAAAAAAGCAACACATTTTAGGAGTGTTCCTTCCTAATTCAAGATTTAAGTGCCCATTAAAATGGAGAAAACATTAAATAATAAGCAAGAAGAATGCGTGAATGTGCAGACTCTAGACTGAGTAGCATGGAATTAATCAACTTTCTCTCTTACAGTCTGTGGTGAACATTATTACATACTCTGGTATTTCTAAAATGTCATGTATCTAATAAGGGCCAGACTCTGAAAACGTGTGCGTGTAAGTACCTTTGCTCATATGAGCAGTTTTACTGACTGACAGAAGTACATATGTTCATGAAGGGTCCCCTCCCACCCATGCGTTTGTATGACTGGCACTTAAATATCTATTCATTTTTCCTTTGGACTAAAAATAATTGTTTAATGCCCTTATTCAATTTGTAAAACAGACAATAAAAACTAACATATTGTTCAGAGTATACATCAACCTTTTCGCTTGCCTCCAAAACAAGCTGAATCTGATTTATACATAGTCATCTTACAATTCAGCCCCCAACAATACTCACTTTTGGACTTGTGATATTTTTGGGCATGCAAAATACCAAATTTAAAAAAAAAAAGGTCAACCTTATTTTGGTATTTTTAATTAGTTTAATCCTTTGGGTTATTTGATCCTCCTGTGGGACTTTCTAAAGGGGATTTATCTGCAGTTAACTTAAAGTGGCTTTTTTTCCTAAAAATTGAACCAGAAATTGTTCAGCTTCAACGTGAAGTTGACATATGTGGGGTCAACTTGGTATTAAAATTATATGCCATTTCCCTTGCTTCACAAATTAAGTGTTAATAGAGCGTTTAACCCTTCAGTTAGAAATGTGAAGACTTACATTGGGCCTGTTTCCAAAAGCAGCATAGAAAGGCTGTTTACTTGGTGCAAACAGGTTCTTGATATCATTCAAACACTCAATTTTAAACTTCTCAGGCTTCTTTTCTATCACTTCCCTAGAATAAAATGTGAACAAATCAGTGAATCTAGAATCCCAATTTGAGAGGCAAACTTTTCCTGTTCAGCTGGTGTTTGCATTTTCACAGTACATGGTAAAACTGCGGTGGCATAACGCAGTGGACTTTAGGAAGGCCTTCGACACCGTCTCTTACCCCATTCTCGTTAAAAAATTAGGAGATTGTGGTGTCGATGCCTACACAGTCAAATGGGTCACCAACTGGCTGGAGGGCCGCACCCAGAGAGTGGTGGTGGATGAGTCATTTTTGACCTGGAGGGATGTGGGCAGTGGGGTCCCCTAGGGCTTGGTCCTTGGGCCCGCACTGTTCAACATCTTCATCAGCAACTTGGACAAGGGGGTAATAAGCACCTTGTTCAAATTCGCGGAAGACACTAAGGTGTGGGGAGAAGCAGGCATGCTAGAAGGGAGGGACAGGCTGCAATTGGATCTGGACAGGTTACAGGGGTGGGCGGATGAGAATAAGATAGGATTCAATACTGACAAGTGAAGGGGACTGCATCTAGGGAGGAAGAACCAGCAGCATACCTACAGGCCGGGGAACTCCCCTTTCATCAGCGCAGAGGCAGAAAAGGATCTTGGAGTCATTATAGACTCCAAGATGAACATGGCTGCCAATGTGGGGACGCAGTCAGGAAGGCTAATCGCACTTGTCATGCATCCACACATGCATTGCGAGCAGCTCCAAGGAGGTGATCCTCTCCCTCTATGACACTGGTCAGGCCACAGTTGGAGCACTGCGTCCAGTTCTGGGCACCGCACAGGAGGGATGTGGACAACATGGAGAGGGTCCAGAGGAGGGCCACTCGCATGATCAGGGGGCAGCAGGGCAGGGACCTGAACCTGTTCAGCCTCCACAAGAGGAAGCTGAGAGGGGATCTGGTAGCTGTCTATAAACTGGCCAAGGGAGACCAGCAGGCAATGGGAGAGTCCCTGTTCCCCCAAGCTCTACTGGGAGTAACAAGGAATAATGGCCATAAGTTGACTGAGAGTAGATTCAGGCTAGATATCAGGAGGTGCTACTTCACAGTCAGGGTGGCTAGGATCTGGAACCAGCTTCCAAGGGAAGTGGTGCTTGCTCCTACCTTGGGGGTCTTCAGAAGGAGGCTAGATAGACACCTTGCCAGGGTCACTTGACCCCAGCATTCTTTCCCGCCCATGGCAGGGGGTCAGACTTGATGATCTGCTCAGGTCCCTTCCAACCCTATCAACTATGAAACTATGAAGCTGGAACTGCCAATTCTATAGATGTTGCTGTTAATATGAACAAGTCAGACAAGCAGATTTTGCATCTCGACTGGTAAATTTTCATGGAAGTGCTCCACCTTCAAAAGATGATTAAACCAATTAAAAGCGACTGACGAGAACACATTAGAAGGATTCCTAGTTTTACTTCCACTGAGGTCAATAGAAGTTTTACCAGTAACTTCAAGCGGGAGCACAACTGGGGCCCTTAACAGTTGCAGTTACTATTAATTTTATTTTTTAAAATGACTTACCCAAACAAAAAATTATTCCATTTGTTGTTCCAATGTGATTGTGTCAAATGTCAGCCATCTGAAATCCCTCGCTCTTTTAACAGCAAGTAACCCACCCCACCTATATGTAGGAATAAGTATGCTGTATACTCAGTGAAAAGCTGGGGAATTCAGATTATGATAATATATGATATTTAACTCTCCAAATTCTGCAGCCATGCTTTTCTGAACAAGTGTATCAATAAGTATAGAATCTTACATGAACTATTATCCACGGGATGGAAGGGGGAGAAGTAAATAAGCCTCTCCTTTTCTAAACTTATATTTCACCTGTTGTAATATAATACACCTTTAATACATGTACATGATCATGTTTCATTGCCAGAGAATCAACAGTGGTCATGATAAAACTAGAAAGTTTCTTCAGCTTCCTGGAGTAAACCTAAGACACAGAGGATACTTGTTAACCCCATACACTGGCTAATGCGATTTCTCAAACTTCTCTCCTCTCTTCCCCACTCTACATGTAGGAAATTGGCAGTTGAGTACTCATGCACTTACCTATGAAAGGCAGAGAATAAGCTGCTGGGGGACAACATCAGGGGGCCTCTGGGTAGGATTGTTCCTTTGTCATTCACCCAGTGTAAATACCCTCTCGTCATATCTGCCATTCCAATGGCTCGGGCGGAGCAATACAGAAACTTATAGCCATTCCTAGGAAGAACATTCAACTTAGTGCATATTCCAGCTAATGCAATCTTTGGTCTAGATAAATATTGTACTATGGTAGTGCCCAGAGGCATCAGTCAAAAGGTAGTGATCTCATTGGGGTGAGCTGTACAAAACAGAGCAGGAAGAGAACTCTCTTCTATGAAGAGCTTATGATGATTTAAATGCAAGACTTGAAAAGCAAGGTTAAGAAACAAACAGCAACAGGAAAAGAAAGCAAGGGTCATGCTACTAAGACCACCTTGTTATACTGGTTTGATATGTGCATAACTCAGTTCCCAATTGCTTAAAATTTTTGTTTAATTTTGTAAATTAACATCTACAGCACTTTCAAAAAACATTTATTAGTTACAGTAGTTAGTTAACACTTTGTAATTGCATGCAATGCCTCCCATTTTCAGATGTTGCCGGGGGGTGCAGGGGTGGTCCCCCATGTGCTCGGCGGTGGACTTGGAAGTGGACCAGAAGTACTTCCGGGTCCGCCACTGAGCACGTGGGCCCCCCACACTCCATCCGCCCTACAATCTCAGCATTCATGAGCTGTGCCTGGTACCTCGAGGTATGTAGAAAAAATATTTAAAGCTGTGTTTATGGCCAAATTGCTGATTCTCTGAATCAGCATCAAATCTTCAGAATAGGATATGGCCAAATCTAATTGGAACAGTGATCCGAATCGATGAATCGAATCACTGTCACCCAATTTGGGCCAAATCCAAATTGAATATGGCCCATTTCACACACGTCTAATATGCATTAGTTTATACTGGGGGTCAGCAATTATTTCAGCTTGATGGCCACTTAACGAGTTTTGCCAAGCCATCCAGGTACACGCACATACAATCTTTCAGAAGATATCATATAGTAAAAAAATCAAACGCCTACTATAACATTTTATTTCAAAACATATTTTTGTCCAATTTATGTTTTTTGAGTAGAGGCAATTGCATAACAGTTCAAAATAACGTTTTACTCTGTGTGTGTGTTTGGGGGGGTGGGGGTCAAAGTGTGTATGTGTGTGTGTGTGTTGGGGAGGGCTAGGTCAGGAAGGCAGGGGGACATGCAGCAGAGCTCCCCTGGGCAGTGCATGTCCATTACTACCCTCTCTCCTATATGGCACACAGTTGCCCCTGGGGCACTCTACAAGAGCCTGAGCCCTGCCCGCTCCTGTCCACCCCAGCCGGCACACAACTTGCAGGTGGGGCTGCTTCCAGCAGCTCTTCCTCCTCCTGTCCCTGCGGCACCACTCCAAGCAGCAGATAACACAAGGAACCATGGGGACATGTGCCAGGCACCACATGCCCAACCAGGCTGGGGAGTGGAGCTGCAGCCAGATGACTCCTGTTTCAGTGCACAAGGATCCAGCTCTGGGCTGCCTTCCACCCACTTGGCTGCCGCAGATGGCTGCTCATTGCACTGGCCAGGCAAAGCAGGTAGAAAGCAGTCAGATGCTGAAGCTGGAGCCCAGTACACTATGGCAGGAGCTGCCCGGCTGTAGTTTTCCCCCTGCTCAGAGCACCACACCAGGGGCAGGAGGAGGAGGAGAAAGAACTGCTGGAGGCAGGGGGAGCTGAGCAGCACACAAGCCGGTCAGCTCCACTTCAGCTGTTTTGGGACCAGCCCTACTAGGAAGCTATGTGCACTGGCTAGGGCCAGTGGGCACAGGCAGAACCGTGGCACGAGCTGCCCCTGGCAGAAGGCAGGCTGCAGATTGGTGTGGGGGCAGCCACAGGCTGGATCCAGTTAATTGGTGGGTGCTAGCCTGCGGACCATATCCAAACAACTGGCAGGCCAAATCCAGTCCACAAGCCATATTTTGCCCATCCCTGGTCTATGCATTTATACATTTTTAGAGGTATGGTTATAGGAGCAATTTTTTTGATAACATCTTTAACTGGATCAACTTTATTAGTTGGAAGAGACCGTAGACAGTAGCAGTACCCAGAGAGCAGACAGTAGCAGCACATAGGCACCAATCTTTTGGGCACAAAGTGCCCTTTAAGTGATAATTTAGTTGACAGAGGACAGAACTAGATTATTTTGACATGAACGAAAGGTCTAACTTAAGACAACTAAATTAACATTTACTGAATTATCTGCCAGTGATTCCCAAATTTTTAAAACTCCAGTTGATTCACAGTTAAGATACATACTCATTGATAGAATGGTAGAGCTTTGCAATGCCCTGATGGGTCCAGTCTTTGCCAAGCTGTGGAAGAATCTGTCCTAAAGCATCAGACCTAAAAACAAGAACAAAGATATAGTCACAGCTTATCACACAATTCAGAAGGTTTTCTTTTAACACATGCACCTGAACCTGTCATTTTGCAATGAATAATTGCAGGAACTTTCAAAGCAATTCTTCAACGTTAGTGAAGTGTGGGCCAACATTTTGGCATGAATGCTACAAATTAAACCCTGTGTTCTCCCTGAGTGCCACTCCCTTTCCCTGGCCCAATCCACCTCTCTGCTTTCAGTCCTGCCCTGGGCTCCTTGCCAAACCTGCTGCTCTTCTTTCTGAGTCCTGCTGCATCTGTCAGTATCTTGCCAGATCTGCCACATGCCACACACAGAGGTTGCCCACACCATTTGTGATGCATGTGCTGCAAGCTGACCACCATTGCTCTAGTGGGTGCAACAAAGAACTGAGCAACACCGAGGTTCAATATACCCTGGTACAGTTGTTTCCTGTCTCTAGCAAGCTGCTAAACTGATGGAGAAAACAAGGTCTAACTATAACACAAATAATTATCTGAGCAGCATTACAACATTAACATTGCTCTTCTGCAACATGCATGATTATTGGAAATGGGAACACAAATTGCAGCCAAAGCAGCAAAGACCACTGCAGACCACACTTTTTAATCATTTTTTAATATTCAAAAGTGTGCAATAAATAATGCAAGATGTAAAGGAATATGATACTTGCTTGGTTATTGTGCCATCAATATCAGATATGATGATCTTGTCATTCCAGTTCCACAGATATATAGTTCCAGCGCAACGGCATGTACCTTGATACTGGGTTGTAATACTAAATAAAACATCATTAGGGCCATCTCTGAGCTTCAGTTTTGCCTTTAAAATAAGCCAAGACAATCAAATCAATCAAGAATACAGCTCTGTAAAGATAATTTCTAAACAGCTTAACTATACAAAATGGGTAGGAGGCTCTTGCAAGTCAACTGGACTTGATCTTACCAGCAAAGTAATTATTGCTTCCCCAAACTAAAGCCATTTCACAAAAGTGATAAAGCTACAAAAGATATAAAGTTACAAAAGATATAAAGTCTTTTGTTTAACAGATAAATGATCTCTGCCATTTTCCAACATCTGTGATCTGTTAGTAAAGGAACATGTCAATATTATTTAACATTCTAGATCAGCAATTCTTTTTCCAAGTAAAAAGAATACAATTAAAAGTCCAATAAGCTTCTGAGCACTTCCCCAGAAAAAACATACTTACTATTCCTATTTATTCTGCTAATTTTCGTGGATGCAACTTGATGCATAATTATCCTAAATTAACAAAGCAGTCATGGAAAGGAAGTGCTTGTGCAGGTTCTTCTTTAAGTTTAGGGTTTTGTTTGTTTTGGGGGTTTTTGTGGGGGGGGAGGTTGTTTTGGTTTTTGTTTTAACACCATAGTTACCTAATCCTGCTCACAGCAAGACATCTCACCTCCTGCTGCCCTGCAGCCTTTGATCTTAGTACCATGGTTGCTACTGTTATAGGTCTCATTGTGGATACAGATTTATGTGATGTGACCTTTTGCTTGAATACTTCATCTCTCAAAGAGGGACAGAGATGGAATTTAAGTTCACAAAGCAAGAAAAAGTGTCAAATATCTGGTCTAAAAAATTATAAATTACTAATATAAAAGGGTGGTTTAAATTGACTATATCCTGTCTACTAATTCAGCTGTGTGCTACTAGACAGTTAAGAGTCTGATATTGGAATTTAAAAAATAAAGTGCAAAGACATGCTAGTTGGCAGTGTTCTAATATAGAAATTTGACCTGATTTTTATGCATCTGTAATACAGTTTTGGAAATTGTATCTGAGGATTTTTCATCATAAAACAGAACTGCAAAGTCTTTTGAAAGACTGCAAAGAAAGCAGCAGTGTTAAAACCAATCATTCCTTGCCTGAAGTACTATATATAGTACCCTAATTAGTAATTTCAGACCTACTTTAAACTTACAGTAACCAATGTGCTTGTAGATAGGGAAAGAAATAACCCTAGTTAAGAAAAAAGATAAATTGTATCAGGGATTCTACATACAAGAAGGACAGATCACTTACTATTTGGTCTGAAGACAATCTAAGTGACTTCTTGTAAGAGGTAGTGTTGCCTTGGCTTGGATGATCCAATGGGGCAGAATCTATTTTTAGGGATTTTTTCAGTTCCTGTGACCCTTCATCACTAGAAGAATCATCTTCTGTTGGCCTAATGTAACAGCAACCAAAATAAAAGTAAGCCGCAGAAAATGTTTTTGTAATGGCTTAAAATACATGTTTTTTATTAAGTGTAAGACTAATTTCAGGCACTGAAAGGTTTCTGCTTGTGTTAATGCTTCAGCCTTGGCCAAGAAGAAAATTAATCATTGAAAAGCAGTGCTTTAATCTGCAGTCAAATGTGTACAATGTAAAAAAAATACCTTGAGAAACCACACTTATACCAATAGGATAGTGGGGGAAAGCCATGCTTATGCCAATAGAATAGGGGAAAAGCCTATAAAACATAAACTAGTACTAGCAAAGCCCCGAGATGAGGCTATTTACAGTTGAGTTGACTCCTCCCTCTTTATCTAGGTAGGAACTTGCTGCCATCCATGAACAGACTAAAAATCCAGTATGTTCAGTCTAAAGTTCAGAAGGCAGAGAAGATTTGCACCTTACAGACTAACCAGCACGTGTGTACATGTATCACAACTTTCATGAGCCCAAACTCACTTCATCAGATGATCTTATATTCATATAAGAATATATAGCTATTGATATAATCAACTATGGTTAGTCTATAAGGCACAAATGTACCCTGCCTTCTAGGGACTTGATACCAAGTTGTCACTTCTACTTTGGTATATCTATTTCAACAGCAAAGTATAAAAGAGAAACTAGGAAAGTACTTGTGCTATGCTTTTCAAAAAAATTGCTGCTGAACACCAATTACAAATCTTAGAGTTAGGCTAATAAATTTCACAATACAATATTATTTAGGGCTCACCTCTTAAAATTAATCTGCGTAAAAACAGAATTTACTTTTAAGATTTACAGGGTAGGCCTACCACCATGGTGCACATTTTCTTAAACCTTTAGTGCACAGAAAACACTCAGTCTCATCCCTCCTAAAATCATGGAGAGAAGAGGAAGCCACAGGGTGGACTACTTTGTTTGCCAGCATCTTGACAAGACTGCAGTTTTGTGCTGGTTGCTACCTCCAATTAAGTTCTTATGCGATTCATTCACTACATTTAATGGTTTTTATTGTTTCAGTTTTTGCGTTACAAAAATGGCATATGGTGCAAATCAATGAGAAGACATTATTTTACAATGAGAAAGTGACAGACAATATTTATACAGAACCCTGCTGTGTCTTAGGAAATAGTCGCACAGCTTGTTTTATTGACACTTTCTTGCTGAAGTATTTGCCAAAAACATATCTGGCTTTATTTAGTAGTTCAGCAGAAATGTTTCTTCCCACAGTAAATTCCTACTGAATTCTTCTAAAAAATTACGAGATGCTATCGAGTCCACAAAAGAATCTTCAGACAGGAACACACCTACTATTAACTTGCTCTTTTGTAGTTGCTGGCAGGTCAGTTGTTCTTTGCGCTTCAGATTTTCCCTCCTTTGCCTCTGGGAGCTAAAAATCAAGAACATACCAACATTTTAAGCACCTTGAATTGACAAGAACATTTATATTCCTGGGCCACATAACTAATGTTTATATAAGACTCAAATTTATCATCCATATTAGGTATTTATGCTCATTATACAGACTTTTCATAAGATCTCCTGTAATAGATCATATACACCTGAAACATTTTACTGTTCAGAGAAACACAAAAGAATCTGTAGAATAGAGATGGAGAACTTCCAATTTAAGTGACGAGTGCTCTAACTGGAAACTCCCTGGCTAATACCATGCAACAGATGAGCCATATTGCTTATAGCGATCTAGGGAAAAAAAGAACATGTACAAGGCAGCAATAGTAAGTAGTGAGAAGGGGTACATCCAGAATTGCTACTGAAATTCAGCCTTGTTAGTAGTACTCAAAAGACAGTATGTGGAATTGACCTACAAGCTTTGAAGTGGCCCTTTTTTGGGTAAGTGTTGGGACACATGGAAAGTGGAAAAAAAATCTGGTGTTGCTACTGCCTACTCTGTACTTATACAAGGAGCTACCTTGATAACCCTGATAAGCACATTTTTTTTAAGAATTAGACAGAAAAGGATTATATAATTAAATATTCCAAAGACAGGAAGGAGGCTTAAATGACTAATTAAAACTGTAACACTGGAATTAAGAAAAGGACAAACCAACAGACAGAGCAGTGTCCACTTTTCTATTCCCTTGTTATTTGCATAGATATTCTCAGATGAACTGCAACTTTCTACAAACTGCTTTGAAGACAGTTTATAATGTAGAATGAAGGCTCCTTAAAATCATGTTCAAATGATAATATTTTAGTTATATTTTATTCTCTAAAAACCCCCCTCAAAAGCACTTATGAAGTTACATAATATTAATACATAATTGAATATATAAACTTTACAGCACTGGTTGTCAGAGACCTGATCAGCATGTGTGGCTTGATGCATAAAACTGAATTTATCTTTTAATGATGAAGTAAACGAATGTCAGAATAGGTTTCAAATTACCTGTTTAGCCATGCTGTCCCTCTTGCGCCAGAACCACCACCTTCCAGATTTCTTTGGCATCTTTTCTTTGACCCAAGACTCTATTGTAGCCTGAAAATAAGTTTAGTTTGTGTTTAATGTTCTGAATAGAATTAACTGAAATATAAAATGTAGAGTTTTGTTTGTTTTTATTTTTACCTTGGGCAAACTTTTCTGGAACACCTGCAAACTGAGGATCATTGGAGCAGCCAATGCCCAGTTATAATACCTATTGAAGAGAGAGATAAGAAGTTATTATTAGAAACATTAAGGTCAACAGTTAATTAAATTAATGTCTGAATTTTGTCATGAGCTACCCATACCAATGCGCAATGTGAAAGGCAAATATTTCTACTGCACACAGTTTAGTCAGTGACAAATGCTGCAACACCTTGCTTCAGAAGAAACTAGTTGGAATTTAATCAGCAATTTAAAGCCATTACTCATAAGGGCAAATGACTATAAATAACAATTTGAATTTCAGCTCAAAGATATAGCACCTGTAATGCCCATTACTGCAGAAACAAGGAAAACAAAAAGAATTCTTATGAACTAATTATACAGGGAACATTACCTGTTGTATATCCTTATTACCAGATTAGGATTGTCTATAAGTCCTGGGTTTTCAGCAAATTCATGGTAAGTAATAATATGTTCCTTGAATTTTTCTGCAATACAAGGACATTTTTATCAATTCAGTTAGGAAGAAACAAATAAAGAAGGCAGACACTGACCTTTAAAATAAGGCACAGATTTTAAGTTCATGTATGTTTGTTTTCATGAAGGAAAATTTTAAGAGCAAAATGTTAAGAATGTGTGGTTAAAATATGACATTCTATAACAAAGGATTGAACTGGAAAAAAAAAGATCAAGTGTCATGAAAAAAGAAAAAAATCAGGATTAGTAACTATTTGGAACAAAGAAGAGAGTTCCAAGACAATAGCCTCACCACCCTTCCTCTAACTGCACAAAACACTAAACAGAAGAAAGTTTATTAAGCAATGAGATAGAAGCAAGATTTTAAAGCTTTTATATAGTAGCAAAGCAAGCAATGCTGAGGGAGATGGTAACAGTTATGGTTAAGTTATATTATACATAGGTGAAATCAGGAGAAGGAAGTAGGTGTCAGGAAAAGTAGATCTGGCTAACATCCTTCACATGAAGGCATATCATCTATCCTTTACCAGTAGTTGAGTTTCATACTGTAAATGAGCCTTCAGTAGCCAATTTACCTCAACATATAAAATATAAAGCAGATTCCTGGTTCTCATCCTTCCCCACTTTGATCAAAATTAAAAACTAAAAGCTTCTGAAGAAGAGTACTAAGAACCTAAAATAAGTTGTCGGTTGAGTACACCGTGCCTCTTTGTGTTTGACTTAGTTTCTTACATACCTTTAGAGATCTCTCCATTTTCATTTAGACCTCCACAAAGTGAGAGAGTAACATCAGGCAAATCCATAGCAGAATCAGACATACACTCTGTGCCACTATCAGCTGCAGCACTTCCCACTGACTGTGGCGACTGAGAACCAGAGAAAGTATCTGACTCTGTCCACTGCCTGGAACCTGGATCAGAATCACTGAAAGAAAGAGGTTCTATTTGTACAACTGAAGAGATACTTGTATAAAATCGTATTATGTACAGCACATGGTACAAACTGTTCTACTACTACTACATACTCTTGTATTTCAAATACTGCATTACACTACAAAGTAAAGATCTATTACACCAGCGTTAGATTTCTTTTTTTGGAAAAAGGAAACAGTCTCTTTGTGAAACTACTCTGAAATGCCAGACGCTTGAAAACAATATTCTCTTTTAACTTAGAATTGAAGCATTAATAGGAAATGTTATTTTCTCTGCCATGATAATTTGATATGCAATTTGTGATAGCAACTTAGTTTTTTTTACATGATCCAAACCATTTTATTCAAGTAATTTGAAACAACTAAGCTCTAATAAAAATGTACAGGTATTTTGCCCAGTGGTTTCAAAATTATTTGGTGCTTGGCCCCAAGGACTGGTAATGAAATGTTAAGGCATATCATTAACTTAAAAAAAATACAACATTGGTAATTCTAATGACCCTTTTCTCCTTCCACTGATATTAAGATAAACTGGAGAAAAAATACACTCCACTTATTTTAAAACAAAAGGTCATTCAAAATTAAGAGAATCTAGCCTTAAGATTGGCCAGTAGTCACTGACATTGGCACACACCTGTCTTCATGTCAACTGTTTAAGTCCTCACTCCGAGTCAAAACTTTATAGCTGTTGAAACAGAGATTGACTGACTAAACTCTTTCTTATAACGTTTTCCACTATATTTGTTACTTAATATTTCATGAAGTGCAGAACTCAGTAGTTTACTGCCGTACACAGTATACAGCTAAGTACATTAGATATTAAAGACATGTCTGAAAAGATTTATGTTTAAAAAACGTATTGGAATGTTCATTGGATGGATGGTATTCCAGTAGTGAAAAAAATAAAATCCCATTTAAATCCTTTCAAAAAAACTGTTTAACACTAGGTTTGAAATTATACAATTTTCTAGTGTGTTCAAAATCAGTTTCCCATATTTGCACTGACAATCAGAGCTGACGACTCTTTCACTTAAGATACAAAAAGTTGCAGGACAAAACGTAGGGGGCAGTTTTCAGAAGCTGATGTAAAGCTGGGGGAAAATGTTTTCTGCTGTTTTTAGAAATAACTGTAGCTGGATAAGAAAGACCCATAAGAAATTTGACTATTAAGCTAACACTACTTGGTAGATAATATTTAGATAAAAAAATCTGTTGCATATGTTTTGGTTTGGGGGGAAAAAGGAGAGGGTTAGGGGTTTTTTTTTGTTTTTTTAAATATGTTGACCCTGTGCAACATAAACCAGTAGAAAATCTGTTTAGACTAAATCACTGAATGATGCCAATTTATCATCTGCCATTTGTATTCAACAAATACCCAGTTTAGAGAAAATAATGCATTTTGGCTAAGGTATGTAAGTGCATCTGAAGAAAAATGATCACATGGCCAACCAAAACCATTTCCCTGGGACCAGTTCAGTGGAACTCTAGTCTTGTGTCTTCATTCCATTCTTTCTTCCCCGGATGAAGGAAGAGGCTTCAGAACTTTGCAGGAGAAAGCCCGCATCCTTATTAACACCCCCCTGAAACCATTTTCCCTACAGAAAGCCCTTAAGCCATCTATGTCAGGAGTACCTCAAACTCTAGGAAAACTACTTGAGGGAGAACAAAGAGCAAGACTGTGGGCTCTCCTGCACCTATACGGCTATGATTAAAACCACAATACATTGGTTGTGCCCAGATCATGCATAGGTTTCAGAGCTAACTGCAAAAAAATTGTTAAATTTGAAGTTTGCCAAGAATATTCACTCTTGAGGCTCCATTTTCAGACACTTTTTAGGAAAAACAGGAATTTAAGTACACAAGCTTTCTTGCGCCAGCTCTCCATGCCAGTCTGTACTCATGTCAAGAGCTAAGTATGGTAGTGAACTGTTCAAAGCAACTCTAGTCATGGCTCTGAAACCAACAACTGAATTCACTAAGAAAACAATAAGGTTTGCTTCTCTCCATAATGCAGAATAAGTTTAAAGTTGATTACTAATGTACTATATATTCCCAACTTCAAATGTCAAGTTTGAACAAAAAATGTTTTTATCTTAATTAGTTCTCTCACATCTAAAACTAAGCCTTTATATTTCACGGAATCTGTGCAGCATAAGCCTTGCAACATTAAAGTTTAGATAAAGCTACCTTTTGGGAAAATAGAGTGCAGCAACTTCAGGTTCCAAAGCCTTCAAGTCATCCAAGTAAATATCATCAGGCCCCTGGTGCTGGCTTCTCTTGTGCACGCCTGTCAATTGTAAGAGTTGGTTCATTTTAAGTGAATGTGTATATTAAATGCACTGCTGGTGAAAAAACAGAACAACATGAGCACTGTACAAAAAAACCAAACAGGAATTGCTGTAGGTTAGCTGGCCTCTACAGACCAACACCAGGCTCAGTCTCTCTGTCTCAAGGATGCATCAGCCGATTTACTCCTGAAATCAGTGAGCAAAGGGCATATGGAATAGGTGCAACTTATTCTTCAATGGCATTCCTGGTCTCACTTAGGAGGCAATGTAGGCATCCCCTAAGACACAGGTTGTCAACCAGGGGTACACATACCCCCAGGAGTACTTTGAAGGGCCCTAGGGCGTATACACAGGTAGGTGGGGACAGGCGAGGGTAGCGGTGCTCTTCTGCAGGCTGTACAGATTGGGGGGGGGGGGAGGGAGAAGCTTGAACGCAGAGGCTGCTGCCACTTCTCATTACCCCACGCTACAGCCACTCTGTATCCAGTCATGCTCCCTACCATGTCCAGCCCTGTGGCTCCCCCCCCACCCCTGGTTCTGCATCTGGCCACAGCCAGGAGTAGTTCCATGTCCAGCCGCCTGGGGGCGCAATGATCAAAAAAGGTTGGAAAACCCTGCTCTAGGATTTTGCTTCTGTTTTAAAATTTTAAACATGAAAAGTAAAAAGGTATAAGTCTATTATTTTTGAAGTCCCCTCAAATTTCACAGATCCGACAGTAGGCATAGGACACTGTTCTATTATATACCTTTCTTTTTGGAGGGAGATTCAATTTTTGCTGTTGGTTTTGTTTCTGATAACACATCCGCTAATGGGTTGGGGGGAAGATCAGCATCTAAGGAAGATGAATCCTGAGGTTCTATGATTGCTGAAGCAAGGAAATCTTTACTATCTCTTGGTTGCAACAGAGGATGAGTTCTGGGCTCAGGTTTCAGTACAGTACAGACAGGCTCTTTCATCAAATCTTCATCTTCAACTTCATCAGAGCTGAGGATGACCCTAAAATGCGTCTTCTCCGATGGGGTAATAGTGGCTGTTCTAGGTTGTTCCAATTTTTCTTTTTTGCATATCTGAAAATAAAATTCTAGTTAGTATTTTCATCATGTGTTATTGATGTCATTTGGCTCTGAACATTGAACAAGCATTCATGATAATTATCCCAGAGATAAACTGAAATAATGAACTTACCTTTTAGCAGCCTGATATGCATCCCTCCAAGTTAGTAAAGTCTCACCAGTGCAAAGTACACAGTACCTTGTTTACTCGCTTCATAAGTATAAAAATCTGTTCAGTTTTCTATTCTAAGATCATTCACAATTCAAGTCTTCTTGAAGGCACTTTCAATGCGTTACTCATCAGAAACTAGCCTATTTGAACCTTCACTAGTTTTATACATATTCTTCTTGTGATAACAAAATGTGTTATTCATATATGTTTTTACCACCTACCCCATGCTTTTTAAGTCCTCAGGCCAGGGAATAAACCATTTTTTGTTTGAGAGCACCTAGCACTTTATGTGGGCTACCAGAAATAGTGTGGATAATACAATATTATTTAACATTTAATGTTAAGGAAACCTACCTTCTTTTCATTAGTGAGGAAAGTAACAGTAACGGGATGACTAGACTACACAGTGCATTAAAGACAACTCTCTGCTTTCATATTTTTTTTTAATGCTTGCAATGATAGATCCAGATAGGTTAATTTAATGCTCTCAGGAAATATTACCAGTAAGCCCTGACTTTTCCTTTGTTGAGGGTAAATCAATGTTTATTAACAGAAAGCCTTTCAATTATAAACCAGTTTTCTTGGAAAAAAATAATGTCCATGTTTGGATGTTCATTTATGATTACCTTCATTTGAGGCGACCCCACTGTGGATCACAGCAGAGTTCTACTGGTGAACATCTACATAGAGCCACCTGTGGATTTAAGACCCAAATTCCATTACCTCTTAAGGGTGCAGGGAATATCCAAACTCAGGAAAGGAATGTAAATTCACCTGAGGCTTCTCTCAGGGAGGGCAAGAGGCCCTGCCAAAAGGAAGTTTGATAGGGATGCACTAGGGCAACAACTCTCTCCAGGCATCCTAACAAGGACTAAATCCATTTGAAGTAGCACTTGTTGGCCATTTATTCTGTAATGGTGGACTTTTAGGCACCAAATCCAAATGTCAAGCTACAATAAGAGCTTGTGCCCACTTCACCTGGAATGAACTTATTTTTATCTTTAAAAAGGAAGATGAATGTACTTGATTGTTACATTTAAACCTCGAGTTACACAGTATCATCAGTTTCTAGCAACAAATTTGATAGCTAGATTTTTATTCTAAACTTTCTAGAAGAATTTGCAGTCCACCCTTTGAAATCAACAAAACAATCCTTTTGTTCACCCAACCACAAGAGGATGCTGTGCTCATATTATTTTTATTGAATGTTTCGGAACAGCTTGCATTCAATACTTTAATATGATATAGTTTTAAATATGGCAAAATTCAGTCATATGAAGTCCAAACAGTAAATAAATCTGTAAATAACTTTACCTTGGTAGATTCTGGAAATCCTCCCCATGTCCACTCCATGTGAGATTCAGATCTAAGCAAGCTCTCGGCAGGTTTCACTTCTAGTTCTGAATCACTTTTAGGGCAGACTGGCTCAGAGAAAGTGCTATCAGAACAAAGGGAAAGCTACAGTGTTTAAAATGCATTTGTCGTTCAGCTAGTTCTGTTAAGTTTTGCTTGCTTAACAGAGCTTCAATTATTCAGCAGCAGGGCACAGAGCCCAGCTGGGTTTTCAGACTGTGAGAAATTAGGTTAAAACTAAAATCACATTAAGGGGCTTACATACCAATCATCCTAAACAGATTTCTTCATTGGTTTTTAAATGGTCTCTGTGTAATCTCCCTCCCTCCAATTTCGTTTTTAAAACTCAGTTACCTGATATAGCTGAAATTATAAAAATCGATGTACTACCCTGTTTGAGGATAAGCTGTTCTAAAATTCTTTTGCTCACATCAAGGAACAAGATTCAAGCTTGCTAGACCCAAAAGTTTCATCTGCTACTAAATTTCAACAAACTAACTTAAAAGCAATATACGTACAATAACATGCAGCAATTGGTATTATCCCTGCCCAGGGTTGGGGCAGGAATAATATATCAGAATCTCTCTCATACAATGACCAAGTTAGAGAGGGAAAATGTGCTTATGTTTAAGGGCCTTGTTACATAGTACTTCTGGGCAGCTTCTGGAGCTCTTAACCCCTAGATTGGCTGCATGTTAACACCTCTAAGTGGCTTAAAGCACTCATTTGTCTTAAAGTTATGTCATTCCACAGCATGATTGTCTCTTATCTCCATAACCTTGCTCTTGCTCCATTAAGGTATGGCCACTCCCCTCAGCTATTTTGCTCAAGTTGAAGCCTCCCAGTATACCAGGATGCTCCAAGGCTGGAGTGATCACTGTGCCAGGAGGGAGCAACAAGCTGGTCTCGGCAGCAGCCCCCTCAGCCTGCTGGACAGAACCAAGCTCCGCAGCGCTGAAGCACCTAGCAGCTGCATTGCCTTCCACCCCCACTCACATTGGCTCACTGCTTCAATCAGGCAGAGCAAGTGCCACAGCCCTGGAGCACCCGATGGCCTCAGTACCTTCTGCTGCCACCTGGACCAGCTTGCTGCTCCCATTGAACAGAGCCAGCACTGTAGCCCAGTGGCTGTGGTGCTTCCCGTGTGGTCCCCCACCACAGCCAGCAAAATCCTCAAACCACAGGTGCCCCAGCTCATTCATGTATCAGGTCCTGGCATCACCTGGGGTTGCCAGGGATACTTCAACCACCTTTTACCACCATCCCCCCAGACTGAAAGGGGCTCAAAGAATTTTTAATCACAGAAAAACACAGAGAACATTATAGGAACATTAAGGGCCACTGCCCCTGTCTAGAGCCATGCATAGCTCCTAGTCCTGCCCCTGCTCACCAAGCCTCTAGTGGCAAGTCAGAGTGCAGGCAAGTAGCTGTGCAGGTGAAGGACAGTGAGAGATGGGTTTTTTTGGCTTAAGGTATGACTGGTCCATTAAGCAGGGCAACACTAAGCCAAATAACATGTGTGTGGCTTACAATATAAGGTGCAACAAGGCCCTAAGTTTTCTAATAAGATATGGAGGTCCATTATAATGGGTACTTCTTCCTGCCCATAGGAAGAACCAGACTTATCAGGCCAAGAAAGCAGATATTCCACTTCTCCCTGGAATCCCTTCAACTGAGAACTTCCTTGGCCAAAGCAATTCAATTCTACTTTCCAAAGTTAAAATCTGGACTGTGCTCAAAGGAGCAGAAGATTCCAAGATAATATCCTCTGACCCTGTGGAGCCGGAATAGGAGTTCTGTTCTGAAGCAGAATTTAGTGGTTGGGATTTATCCAAAACTATCTTCTCTTGAAGAATCAGATCACACAAATATTAGAGATTTTTCCTTTTTGATTAGACACAGACATTCACAGTAAAACCCTAGTGAAGGATGTCAAGGTTATTTCACTTTAGCATGGCAGCTAAAATCATGGCTTGGCAACAGCCAGGAGAATAAATTGTATGTTTAATTTATTCTAGGATCCACATGAGTAACATTCACATAATCAAGTATCTATTTTGAAACTCTGGATGTTTGATTACTGCAACAGCATTAGGATGTCAGAAGGTTCAATTCTAAACTAAATTATCAGACCAAGACCAAGACCCATAGCTTCTTTAGCCTGCAAAGAACAGGCAGCATTACTGCTATGTTTTTCCTATCTTTTTTATCATCCCCTTTCTTAAAAAAAAAAAAAAAAAAAAAAAAAAATTGTTGCAGAGAATTTGTCCCATTTTGAAAGCGGTCATAAGCCATATCTCACATACATTACAATGTTTTAGGTCATTTATTGCTGTTTACAGATACAGAAAGGCTATTCATTACCTAAACTGGCTTAATATGAGGATATTTCTATAGTTTCCACTACTGCTATGCAAGTTTTAATATATATCTTCTCTGTAATGGACATTGCCCACACATATGGGAAATCTTACTATCTAGGATAGGAAAAGCTGTTTTTCTGAAGGAGGATTGACCATGTTTTTCCTGGCTTATTACTGAAAATCCAATCGGACACTAAGTACCACAATCAAAACATACTTTAACTAGGGAAGGAACTTCACTCAGCCACATCAAGAAATTAAGCTATTCCAGTTGGTTGACATACTACTCCATTTTCTTTGGGTGCAGCTACATGTCACCATACATTACAGTAGCGATGTGCTAGAGTGACATAGCAATCATGTAAGTCTATACAAGATTGGCAGCTTCTTCGTCATAGTGATACGCTCCCCTGTTTTAGCATGCCACTATGGCAAAATAGCAGCGAAATCTAACTGTGCACACACAGTATGGATGGTTACTGTGCCATGCTTTAGTACTGCCAAAGGAAGTACTAAAGCATGGCGCTGTAGCAATGTTGCCATATGGCAACATGAAGATGTGCCCTTTCAGTACCAATTCCCTAGATTTAACTGGACTGATTTAACTGGACTCGCCCACCCCCAGGTGCCATTGCCCACCCACAGGCAGCCCCGGTGTCAGCTTCACTATGCTCCCAGCAGTGCACTCTGCTGTAAGCAGCAGACACAAGGACAAGCTGTGTTTTGCAGCCCAGCTCTTCCCCTTTGCTCCTCCCACATATCTCAGGCTGGCAGGAAGAGAAGAGTGAAGCTGAAGAAAGAGCTTCAGCAGCAGGGGCTGCCCTTGCCCCTTGAGGTAGACCAGAAGTGGGTAGGGGGCAGACAGTGGAAAAAGGGCACTGCAAGGCAAGGTCCTGTTCTTCCCCTCCCTCCCCCACTCTCCCTTTAGGTGGCACCAGCTAAATAAGTAGTTTTCAACTTTCCCCTCCATATCTTTTCTGAATTTAGATCTAATTTCCATGATTTTCAGCTGGGTTGCCAGAAAGAAAATCATAAGTAATGGGGGGGTGCCTCAAGGCTTAAAGGTTTAAAATCACTGATCTAGAATGAACTTTGTGGGGAGGGGGAAAGCAAGAAGGCATTCCCTTGCTTCCAGCAACTAACAAATCTGGTTTTGACTCCGCACTGCAATCAACCTACACTGTTTTAACATCTGTGGACCTTATCCCAGTGAAAAAAGTAATAACCTAAGTAATACTTGAATGTACATTCCAGTATCATGCTGTATTTCCATGATTTCCTGACTACTACTTTCTTTGTAACTAATAGAGTTTCTGAAATTTTTACCCTGCTTTTTGTACACAAAAATTGAACCAAAGGTTCACAATAAAACTTGCCTCTGATTTATAGGCATAGTTAACATTAAAGAAAACTAGAAGTACCTGGAGTCTTGCTCCCCTTGGGTACATCTATATGTGCACTTTAATGTGTAGTAGCCTATTTTATTATGCATTAAACCATCACATTAAAAAGTGCTATTACAATAATGTGCAGTAAAATAGGCTACTGTGCATTGTCATCTAAAAGGCATGCATTTACGCTACTGCACTAGGGCAGCCTAATGCACATTTATTTAGTACCTCATATTAGAAGTAGTAAATTTAATGTATGTTGGGCAAAGTACATTAATGCATATGTAGACACTCCCCTTGACTATAAAAACCTTGGAAAGCCTAAAATACATCATTTGCACTCTGAAGTGTTTTGTAAAATAAAGAGTAACAAAAGCCTTCCTTCTTCCAAAGACCAATTGAACTTGCTCCTTCCTAAACAACTAAAGTACCGTGTCTCAACCCGTGGGTCATGACCCAAAAGTAAGTTGTAAGAATATTTCAAAGGGTCATGAGCAAGTGCCAGAAAAATGCGCGGAAGTGCAGGTTTCCCTTTGCAAGCTAGCAGTGTTTTAGCCTGCAAGTGGCTGCTTGGGGCATGGCCAGAATGCAGCCAAACTGAGTCATGGGAACAGCGCCAGCAACTGGATGAAGGTAAGTGTATGGGGAGTGGTGGTTGGGGGGACAGGGCGTGTGCATGTGTGAAGGGGGGCCAAGTGCCTGCTGGCACTGGGGGAAGGTGGTTGGGTGCAGAGGCTGCAGCAGGGAGTGGGGTGTGGGTCAGAACAAGCTATCAATCTTTGCAAATGGGTCCCAGTACGAAAAAAAGGTTGAGCACCACTGAACTAAAGGATCCTTCAGTTACAAAACAGCATGAGGTACTCTAGTCATGGGACAAGAGAGCATTAGGGGAAAAAAGCTAGGCCTTATTAATTTTGGAACTGAACTGGAACTGAAAGTTTATTCCACTTCCAAACTTTTGCCATGATTTTTTACACTGTTTTGACCAAGTAACTTAGGTAAGTAAAATTGATTGTCTACTGAGTTGACATTTTTGGTGCCAATGAATTAAAAAAGAGTTTTTGTTCATTTAGAACAAAATTAACTTGTAAGCACAGATTAAACAGCTGTCAGGTCCCCGACAAATTGAGGACCTTGCATTAGGTGATGGAGGAAATGCATTAGTTTTATCAAGGTGGAGTAAAAAAACCATATGGAAAATATACATTACATGCAACCTACTTCTCCAAAGGGGACCATTCACCATCAGACAGAGGGTAAAGATCCTTGGAGTGATAAATCAAAGACTCCTTCTGCTCTTCATTCTTCGGTGAAGAATTTGAAGATCCTCTGTGGAGATAAATGGGATGTTTTTTAAGTCATTTATAAATGACAGATCTTCATTAGTAACTCACCTAGAAGAACTGAAACTATAAGCAGAGACAGACCATCTTTTTCTTACTTCTACCAAAGATTTTATATATGCTTTAAATACACACATTTTATAAATGATTTTTTAAATTAACTATTTTGTAGGTCAAAAAATAGTGTGCATGCACAAATGTGAATGCACACGTGTGTGCATGCATGCCTTCATAATATTTCAATTATTGGCATATTAACTAGTCTTAAAGAAAATTATTAGCTGACCATAACAATAGGACATCCCAATATGGACATAAAAATAAACAAAAATGCAATGCACTTTAGTGGAAAAATATACAGAATCCATTATACCCTCCATTTATAGCTTAGCATATACCAGCCCCAATAACTCTCCTGACCCTTAGTAGTATTTTAGATGAGAGGAGCACTATTGAAGACACAAAAACACAGAACACTATGCCATATTAAGGAGAGTTGTTAGCTTTGTGACAGGTTACAAGAATAACTGTAAGTGGAATTCCTGAAGAACAGAAAAAAAGTTATTTTCTGTTTTACAAGAACAAAAATTGATAAGATGTCCTATGATGGTACTTGCTGCTGTAATGTTGATCTTCCTATTGGAAAGGTTAGCCTGCTGCTTCTGGTCCCATTTTATTTCTATTAAACAGGGGCTTTTGCTTTCCTGTTATTAAATTTTTGTAATTTTGATATAGAAATGTAAGTTCCAAAGGGCCTGAGGAATTTGTGACCGTTAATAGGATCCCTGCCAACATGCCAGTATTGCTTTTGGGTAGTGTTCATATCCCTTGCTACATGTGAAGCTTTTCAACTTATTTCTTCAGAACTAAAGTGCACAATGATCTACTGACCAACAAAAAATCCATTGTATGTTGCTACAGAATGGTGTTTTATTCCCTATTTTGTTAGAGTGGTAGGGCAGACAAATATGTAAAGATCTGCAGTTATAGATCTTATCATCAAAATTATCAATACTTTTTGGGTTCAATTCCTTAAATGGAATTTCTCTATCTGCTATTACTTATGTGCTCAGTTATGCTATCAGTGAAGATGAAATATGCATATGTTCAGAAGGCAACCACTGAAATATAATGCATTTGTAGCAACACTCAGTTTTATATGGAAATGAATGCATTTTTAGTAGGCAATTACCAGAACATTCTGACTTTCTAAGAGATTACTTAAATATTACCTTTTGCCTCTACCGTTTTTTCTAATTAATATAACGAAGCATTTCAGAAACCCTGAAGCTTCCTGTAGCTTTGACTAAGATGCATGCTTTAATTCAAGCTACAATCTTTAGCCACCCTCCAGTCAGAGTTGCTTGATATGCCTTATGTGAATTATCATCACTTGCTCCCAAGAACAACTGCCTGGAGACATGCAAGAGTCGTTTTCCTGAAAGAAACAGGATGAGGTTCCTAAAATTTTAGTGTGCATTGTTATAATGCATTAAACAAAGATTCATATATTCTCCATTTTCCTTTAATGGAAATGATTGATTTCTGAATTTGTGATGGATGAATATTTTCTTTCTTCTTATAACTAAGACAGTAGCAATCTGTCAACAGTTAATGTCCTGGGGTTCTCCATTCTGAGGACTGGATATATTACAGTTATTTCTCAAAGATATTTCTTAAAAGATCACTTTTCTGTGTAAATGGATTCTGTCTGAAATGTAATAGTGAATACTACCATATCATCAACAGTATTACAGTGGCAAGTTGTATGATGAGGTCCATTTCTAAAGATATCAACTTCCTAAAAATTAAAATATTCATCTTAATCATTTTAAAATGCAGAGCTTCAGTTCTCAAAATGGGTATAACAAACTGCTGAGTACTATTTAATGTTTTTTCACTGTGCTCACCTTGGTTACTACCATTTCAGATTTCCATATTGTTAAAATCTGAGATCCTTTACACAGAGACCCATATCAAAGAACAGAAAATTCTATTAAGCAACCCTACTTTCTTTTCTGGCCAGTTGAGCTGACACACTTTCTCATCCTATGAAAAACCTTTTCTTGGCCAGGTGTTTTCACTCTTTCAAATCCCAAAGCTAAATCTAAAATAAATTCATAATTTGACCACATTTAACAACTTTGTTGTGCAATAACAAATTAGCTAGAGTCAGGGGAAAATATATGCTGCTGCTGAGCCTAAAGCACTGGTTCTCAACCTTTTTAGACTTGAAGCACTCCTTGAGAAACTCAACACACACCTCAGAAAATACCACTTCCTAGGTCTCACTTGCTTTTAGCTACAGAAAAACAATAGAGTGATTCTTCCATTGCAAAGAACTCAGAAAAACCACAACAGATCAGAATGTTTTTTAACATTATGTATTCCTATTTGAAATCTGTGGGTTTAGCTTGTGAATCATGTTTGTGGCACCCCATGGCACCCCTGAAAGGATCTCAAGGCACAAACTGCACAGCACCTTGGCTGAGAATCACTGGTCTAAAGAAACTGCAACTGGCTAACATTAGACCCATAATGCAAAGGATAAAAGAGAAATATTCAATCTTGTCTGCTTGGACTGGAAGCAATAATGCAGCTATGTTTGACATCTCTATTATAAAAACAACATATGCTATTGTTCTTCATTTATTCTGAGTTAATCCCATTTATGGCATAAACACTGGTTTTAAGCTGGCTACTTTCACCTTTTAAGGAACAAAATGTCAACCATCTTTCACTGTGTGCCCTATAAAACAACACACTTTTATGGTATTTTATATAAACAGGTTTTTTATTGCGCTCTCTGCCTAGCAAAATAGTTCTAGCACACACATGACTTACCACCATGAAATGAGAAAACTAAGACTTTGCACTTGCTCTTGGATTTTAAACAGCCAAAGTCTGAAAGATGCTGAAGACCTATGGAAACTACAGTTATGATAACAAATTATCTCTCTTTCAAGAAAGGGCTAGAGGTATATCTATACTGCCCCAATACAATGGCATATAGTACCTACTCTGTAGGCACTGCCTTCTGAACTGGCAGTCATGCAATTGCTCTAGTGCAATTTGGAAGGACAAATGGTGTGGGTGTAGCATGGCTCGTCTCAGCACAGTGTATCCTGCAACCATTTTTGGGTGGTACAGATATGCTGTTACAGTTCCACAAATTGTAGAAGCCTATTCCAATAGCTTACCTTAGAGGCTGAATACCTTTCTCATCATCTGAGCTTATTTCCATTTCAAAGATCTCCTCAGTCCCTGCAGAAGAGATTTGATCTTCTTTCTTACTATCTTGTTTGTATTTCTTTCTTCTGCGCTTTTTCTTCTTCACAGACCCTGGGGTGAACACAGTCTCCATTTCTATTGCGTGTGGAACTTCAGATAGCTGACATGTCCTTTCATTTTCACCAGACTTCGAATGATCACCAGTCTCTTTAAAGAACTGATCTTCAGTGGTTATTGGGGAGGTTGCCAGATAGGCAGGAACTTTTTCCTAACCAAAAAGGTGGGGAGTAAGAATTGACATTTGTTATGTACATACAACTAGAATAACTGTTGCTTATAAGTAACTGTCCTCATTCACCGTTAGACATGAGACTCTGTAGTAGCTCAATACTGAGAAAGGTTGATAGTCAAAAGAAAAACATTCACTAAAGAGAAAAAAAAAATTTGGAAGATGGCCCAGGCGGACAGGGCCAAGGCTGAAAATCTTTCATTACATGGTGCCCAAGCTGATCGTGATACTACACCAGGTAAGAAGCTTTCCTTGTATATTATGGATCTACTTGAGACTTGGGGACTGCCCACCTTATTGTTCACATTGATTCAACCAGTTTTGGTGGATGTTTTCATGAATTAGACATTACTGAATCAAAGCTGGGAAGGGTTGTGCTGTAAAGCAAATTTTGAGTTTATAACATTGCTTTTTCATTAAGCATAAAAGTCCATATCCCACAGCCTTTTTGTATCACCACTTCCAAATGAGACATTCACAGATCTTTAGAAAAACTGTAATGCATTACAGGTTATTATTAAAATATGAAGTTGCATTCATCAATACAAGAGAAAGCCAAAAAACCTACATAGAAATTATATTTTCAAAATGGTGTCTGGATAACATTGGTGTGTAGAATAAGAAATCGTGTTCTAAAAAAATGATAACAACATAAAAATAAAAAGGGAGCGGGGCATGATGCAGATAATTACTGATGTGGGGAGGGGGGTGGGGTTGGGACTGAGGTCAATCCAGAAAGCTCAAAAACATTTTACTATTTCCTTATTCATAAAGAAAGTACACACAGAATTAAAATGACTTGACCAGCAACGAGGAATATAAATAGAACAGTATTTCAGTAAAATCTTTCAGTATTTTAGGGATTCCACTGAACAATATGTTTTGCTAAATTAAAAAAAAAAAAAAGCAAAGCTAAGTTTTCACCTTTCAGTGATAGCAAGTTTATTTTCAGCTAGTTACTAGAGAAGGTTCCTATAACCAGATAATTTTAAACATCCAGACGTTCTAGATAAGGGCAAAAAGCTATCAGTTCCAACAGAGCATCTCTCAAGAATGCACTTTTCAGTATGTATAGAACAATAATCCAAATGAAGTAATGTTTCTATGAAAACGTATTTTTCTAGATTAGTGTTTCTCAACCGGTGGGTCGCAAGAATATATGAAAGGGTCATGAACAAACTTTAAAAATGGATCAAACTTTAAAAATGGATTCTCCTTTAAAGGAGAAAAAGGTGGGACACTCTGGCTTTTCCCTTGCAGGCTGGCAGAGTTCCAGCCTACAAGGGGCTGCTTAGTGTCCACCCTGCCCCACACACTGGTGGGGCTGGGAAGTGGGGCAGTGGTTCCAGAGCAAGGGACACTGGGTCAGAACTGGCCAATGTTTACAAATGGGTCCTGGTACAAAAAAGGTTGAGACCGACTCTTCTAGATAATACTAGAAGTAAAAAATGCCCCAAAATCTGCTTCTTTACAGAGATGTCTCCATCATAAAAAAATCAAAAGGTGCTAGAGTCACCTCTGATCAGTGGTACCCAGAATGTGATTAATATTTTTGATGTAGCAGTTTAAATATTAGGTACAAACTTAAAGCTAGATTTGAGCTTTCTAAGCCATTAAAAAAAAAAGAAATCAGTTAAAATCTGTTCTATTGGTTGGGAGAAAAGTAGAGTAGAATTAGGGCTTACTAAAGCACAATAATTAAACATTTCTGCAAAATGAGTGACTGATCACTTCAAAGGTTATAAAGGGTTTTACATGAAAGAGACATTTTTGAAGAGGATACACAAATGACGTTGGATTTACACATTTTTAGTTTTATACAAACAGCTACAAACAATACTAGTTTGCTTGTCTTACTTTTCATTTTACAGGAAGCGTTAGACAAAGGATACTCTCACTTTTATAAACAGCTTCATGCACATTTTTCAACAGAGGAAATTACACCAAAGGGGAAAAGAAGTCTTGAAGGACTTTCCTACCATTTCACATAAGCATATTGCTCTACTTCTAGTAGTCTGATTGTCCTTTTCAGGCTAGGAATTTCAGAAATACTTCATACATGCATAAAGTGTTAGCAACCTGAACCACTCTTAAAGGAGCTACTGTATTTAAAGGAGCTACTTTACACTTCAATACAGTATATAGTATATATATACACACATTTGGAGCATCCTTGTGTGGTCTATGCCTCTAATATACCCTGGCATAGTTCAAAAGAAGGATCACAAGTAGCCATGAGAAAACAAAGAGCTGAAACAAAGCAATTATGTTTAATATCTGTGTGAGACAAGAGACTACAAGAATGAAAGATTCCTGGGTTTTTTCTTCACAACATCAACTTCATGGGTACTGGTATATACTAATAGCTATTTGAAACATTTAGTTCTCCCCCCTCATACACATATACTCTCATTATTGATCTGTTCCTGCTAACAACTTATCTATCTGCTCTGTCAGCAAAAAATTGCTTTTGGTTTTGTATTTAGTCATATTAGATACTATTAGAATTGGAGATTCCCTTCTATTCCTAGATATTATGTTTCCCTACCATATTACTACTTTGGGTGATAATCCTGATAATGGTTTTTCCCTTCTCATTTCTGAGTGATACATAATCACTTTGCTTTCAAAGATAGATTTTCATTTCATAATTTTAAAAAATGCCCATTCCTCTCTCCTAGAACTAGTTAATGTTAAGATTTGCAGAATTACACAATATTACACAACAATTACTGGCAATGTTGCTATTTAAACCTTAATCTTTGAAAAGTGACCATGGAAGAGATTTACCATTCACAAAGTATCTGTCAACTCAGGTAAGCTTTTGCATAAGGTCATATAATATTGTTTGCTATAAATTTCAAGCACTTCAGCTAAATAACAGCCTGAAAAAGGAAGTGCTCTAAGACAGCAATTACACATGCATCAACAAGAAAACCCTACAATTTCAAAAGGAAGTACATTTACTAGAAGATAATTATATTAGAAAATTAACTTGTTTTCTAAGCCCAAGAAATCATTACAAGGATAATGGACTGTATCCTGCCAAAGAAAACAAATTGTTCTGATACTGAGGTCAGCACTGGTGATAAGAACTACCTGAAGCAGGTGATTGCGAGTCACTACATGATCTGTATAAGTATAGTAAAAAAAAAAAAAAAAAAAAGTCAGCCTAAAGTTATCATCATTGCCTACTGCACTAAAACAGGATGAAGTGTTACAAATGATTTTATAGTTCTAAAAAAGAATCAGTAGTTTTCCTGCAACTGACAACTGAGTTTGATAAAATGCTCTGTCCAAGTACATGCATGTTATGAATCAACAACAAAGATTCTGTCCTAGAAAATGCTAGATTTTCTTCAGTTATAACTACTGGGAGTGCAGGTCACTGCAGTAGAAATGAGAGCAATACATCACAGAGCACAATACACTTACATTTTCTTCTTCAGTTTCTTGTACAAAGAAAGCTTCTCCATTGTCACCCAGCTTCATATGAAGATCAACAGCATCTCCATTAATTTCTATATCAATCTATGGAAACAAAAACAATTTACCATGGAGCATCCTCCACGTGAAGAGAGAGACAAATATTGAGCTGAAGATTTAATCCTCATATACTCATATATATTAGGACTCTCATCATTCTTTTTAAGCCAACAACACTCCACCAGCAGTACGCCTTTTTAAAAAGACTTGCCACATTGCCCTTCATTCTTGCTCCCTTATTATACTAGAATAGGGACAGCCAAATCCTCAAAGTTGTTCAGATGCCTAAATCTAACAAGACTCCATTCTTATTTCGTTCGTTTTGGGAGTCATAGGCCTGAAAACCTTGGTAATTTGGGCCTTTGTGTTGTCCTACAAAGCTGCCTCAGTGAACTTTTTCTGTAGTTAGACAGACATGTACTTAAAATCTGGCTCAACCGAGGCCTGGAATGGATCTCAATTATGAAGGGAAGGTGTTCTTTGAGTAAGAGCAAATGGCCTTTTAAAGGCTTTGTTTATTTTATGAAATCACAACCCTATGACTGACTGTATTTTTTTAATATTCAGTTAATAATTCTGCTTCTAACAGTACTGTCATATGGCTACAAAGATGAGACAAGACTCCTAGCTTTCCAGAGCTTCTGTTCTTCAGAGAAAAACGTTCTCCAATGTAAAATGGAACATAAACGTATTCCAAGTTACAATAACTTCAGGAGAGGAAAAGTTGGCCTCTTTTCCAAACTGATGGACTTCCAAAACAAGAACAAAAAAAGATGTATATATAAATCTGTTCTAAAGCCAAAGGAATAAAGATAACACCATTTCAGTTTTATCTTCTTTACGTGAAATCTTGGACAGTAAAGTAAATTCCATGCATTAACATACAAACAGAATTGTAAACTTCAATATTCAGTAAGGATTATTGATTATGTAGTCAAGAATCTTTTCTGTGTCAAGTGGACATTTTCTTTTAGTCTAACCAACTGATAGCAATAGTTAGCCATGTTACCCAGAAGTCAGGCAAAGGCAGGGTAGAGATGCACCTTATAGACTAACTGAATCAGATATACATAAGCTTTCATGGGCAACAGATATATTCATCAGAGCCTAGGATGATATCTGAAAGATATTTAATTCAGAAGGTTATATTCTCAGTGTTATAAGGGAATGCAATGGATTTGTCTTACTATTTAGAAAGTGAATATATCATTATCAAGTTTGCATAACTTAAAAATGGGTCCGTCCTAGTCAGGCTTTCATGTTAGTCTTCGTGCACATAATGCATGACATCTAATATTAAAGTTGGCAATCAAATGAAGTTTTAGGTTATAAATAAAAAGCAACCATCTATAACAGTGGCACCTTTAAGCTAACTGCCACTCTTAGCCTGCCTTCTACCTGACTTTAGACTATGACAGCTAACAACCTCCCTCCATACAGTAGTTAACCTAAATTTGGAATGTAAACTGGCTAACATTTGGGCAGGTAAGAGCCAGTCAAGAAGAGGAGGATTGATTTTAAAATGAACTCATGTGTTATCAAGTCTAAAATTAAAAAAAAAGTACCAAAGATTAACATAAGACCATGTATTGAAACTGATTTGTAATGAAAACAAATAACTCCAACAATGACCCACCCATACAGGCAAATTCTAGTACCAATCAAAACCATACAACGCTTTATTCCTTTCACAAGACCAATAGCTCTATTTAAAAAAAATACTACTTTTAGTGACATTTACCTGACCAAAGCAATTTAAACATAATCAATTAAATTGTTTTTAATTCTTACTAAAGCAAAAGCAAAAGCTGTTTGTTGAAAATGGCTCAACAAACCATTTATTCAGATTCAAGCAATGTAGAAGACGAGGACTCTAGGTAGATTTTACCACTTTATAGAGAAACTACAAAATAAGTGAGAACAAAGGAAATTGTTACAATTAATAGGTTTGGGGAAGTAACAAAAATGTTTGAGCAGAAGACTGAACTTTGAACAGTATAAGCTGTAAAACAACTTTATGGGAAATCAGGGAAAAGACAACATTAGAATCAACATAAGACTCTTGTATAACGTCTCTGAAATCAGATTAGTTAACAGCAACAACCCATAATTAAAAAAAAAAAAAAAAAGATTCAAGCCATAATTTAAAGTCAGTTTAATAGTTACAGGCATGTCTTGAAGCAGGTTCTCTCCTTTCCTTCCTCTACATAATCATTAATGTGCCCTCTACCTTTACCTGCAAACACTTGTCAGTTGTCTTTTATAACTAGTATCTGTCATAACAACTATACCTATGATCAATCCTTGCAACCTTAAGAAGGTATTGAGATAAAAGTTTGAGATAACATTAATAGGTAGTGGTTGAAAATCCGGATCTCAGTTCAATCCTTTGATATTGCATACAATTCTCACTCCTTTTGTGTGCCTATGAATGTAAAAGGAAGATCATAATTTAACACTTAAAAAGCAAAAGTTGGGCTTCAAGTTGCCTCCTCCCTCCCCCTTTTACATAGATTATAGACAAAAATATGAGAACCAAAGCAGTTTGCCATCTTCCTGTAGTCTACTGGTTTGGGGCCAAAGGTGTTACTGTCATATTGCAAAAGGTTATGAAAGGAAGGAACAGTGTCCAGAATGTAAAAGTTAAAGATGACTGAACTTTTTGAGTTCTATCACTTTCAAATGGGTTCACTGTTAATAACAAGCAGATTCTGCTTTTCCTTCACTGAAAAACTTGCATGACAGGGTCAGTAGCCCTCCCTATCATTAGTATGTGCCCAACAGATATGTCAAAATTAGTTAAAATGGCCTGTTTTTATAAAGGATAACCAAATGAGTGCAACAAGACAAATATAATTGTTTTCTTTTATGTGATAGTACTTTACCATGACATTTTTGGCCTGCAGGATGGGCAGACCTGGGGCCCAGGACTGGACGCAGTGCTCCGGCTGCGGCCTCGCCGGGGCTGGGTACAGGGGGAAAGTGACGTCCCGGGATTTGCTCGAGAAGCATCTATGGATGCAAGTCAGTGTTTTGGTCACTTTATTAATGGTTTTAAGTTGCAGCAAGGGAGCCTAAGGTTAGATATGACAGACAACTTTCTCATTAGGAGGGTAGTAATACACTGGGATAGGTTACCCAGAGATGTTGTGAATCTCCTATCCTTGGAGGTTTTTAAGTCCCAGCTAGACAAAAGCCTTGGCTGGGATGATCTAGTTGGGGATGGTCCTGCTTTGAGCAGGGGGTTGGACTAGATGACCTCGTGAGGTCCCTTCCAGTCCTAATTTTCTACGAACAAGAAGGATAATACATGCTTGCAACAAGCTCCAGAAGTAGAAGGAATGGACACTCCACATATTCTAGATCAAGTATCCCTCACTCTCATGAAGTAATGAACTCTCCTGCATCTCAGCAGTTCACTCAGTGTTGCCGAATTTATCAAATACAAGCCAAATGAAAGAAGCTACTGCTCCACAAGGGACAACTGCTGCATAAAAAAGGGGAATCTCCTGTACCTCGATGCGTCAAACAAGAATGAAGGGAATACAGGCAGGCACACTCTAAAATTGCAATCTTTCTTTTAAAAAAGTTAACGCTAAGTTCAGGAGTAGATTTCCACTCTTCATCTGTTTTATTTATAATTTTTTTTAAATACATCAAGGACATCTCAGCCCAGTTTCTTTCTTTCTCTGGTGTTCCTTAATATAGTCAGTACCTGTTTGTGACTTACTTCCCAAACATCCTCAGAAACAATTAAATCAAAACCAGTTTATTTAATGAAAGGTATCACCACAGGATCTGGCAGTAGATTCCATCTTCCTCACACATTTATCCCACTTCATTATTTTTAAAATCAATAAATCCAGGTGGCTACTTTTAATTTACAACTAGCACCAACTAAGAGTACGGATAGACATAACTTGAGTGCTACAAATCTTGAGTGCTTTAAAAAGAGAGAGTACAGGTAGCACAAAGCAATAAAATGTTTCAAACTCGCCTGAACTGTATCAAAAAAATAACCCAAATTAAACAGCAATAATTCTGAACACTTCACAGGTAAGTGCTTCATGTTATATTTGTACCCTCAAGCAGCACATAATAGAGAGACGGTTCATTCTACCAGCATCTCCCAGTGTTTTTTGAGGACAGGTCTGCATGTTTGTCTGGTACTGAAGTGCCCCAAATTAGAACTGCTTAAAACTGGGGCAAGATTTGAAGCACTTCATATGCACATCTGCCCATACCCTAAAATGAGTTACCTATTTTGTAACTATTTACACCAGGAATGAGGGCTTTTTAAAGAACTTTTCTGTCTTCCTCTTGTCCTAATCCTGAGTTTGATTTTGCAGAGTTCCCTCTTCCAGCTGAGATGGGATGGATTCTCCTTCATCCTCAGTTAGTCAATACAGTGACCGCAGGTGGTCAGAAAGCTGTTAGTAATATTCTTGGATGACAAATTTCCAGCATAGCTGAGCCAATTGCCATTTTTTAAATTTACTAAATACTTAGCAGTAAAAACCTATCAGCTGAGATAAACTGGTAAGCCTAATTAAATTGTGAGCAAAAACACACAAAATATGGTGCAGTTTTTGGCAGCTTGCGGTAACCAATGTTGCAAAAAAAATGCTTTCTTTTTCACAGCATCAAGAATGCCGCAGCTCATCTGTACTGACAAAAAACACTATTTACAAATAAACCTGCAATAATGTATTCTCAAAAACCTAGAAAAACAGATTATTTCACCAGTTCTCTTCAGCTACTGGAAAGGAAACAGCCCCTGAGTGGCTTCCTTCCTTCCCCCCTGCTCCAATAGCCACATAAATATTTTAAGATCATAAAAAAATCTTGGGGTCACAATATATTTTTATAGCCCAACATATAGCTATCAAAATGTCTTTCTTTTCTGACATGAATCCTGGGGTTTTTTTGTATAGTTATTCTTCCTTATTAGGCAATCATAAAACAAATGATGTATTTTGGATTGCAAAAATCTGACTTGAAGAGCCGCAAGGTGTACATGTACAATGGACAAACAATGTTTCAGGTTCTCTGCCTTCACTTGCCATTTGCTGTACTTACTACTTTTTCCTTTGAACGCAAGACACCAAGTTTCCCAAATCGGACGTGAAAAGGAGAACACTGGAATGTACCATCCTGCTGGCGAACCACAATGACATCAATACATCCTGAAAGAGTGGCCTGATTAATGCCTTTGTACAGCTCCTTCACAGTAACCAGGACTTGTCCTGCAAGCTGCCCCACGTAATTCATAGTCTGAGACTGCAAGATAAGGCAAGAAAAACTTAAGTTAGATTTGTAATAAAATAAGCCATTTATCAAGTCAGTTTATTGAAGAGTTCAATTGTGCATCTTCTTACAGAGGTGACTAAGTTTTAAACCCATTCTCAAAGCAGTACACTAAGCATGACAGATAAAATATTTACAGTATCCATAAATTACCATTTGTTCTTTAAAATAGATTTAAGTAGCTTGGGGGTTGATTATTTCAGATTACATTTTTCCATGTCCAGAGACCTGGATTCAAATGTTTAGATTCCTGGTAGAAGTCAGTATGACTAATGCATTCCCAATGCAGCCTGTAGCACAGAATCTTTATATTATTTAATAAAATCAAACATCTCTACTGAAGATGTGTTTGTAACATGCTTTTAACTGCATTCAGTTTTGGGTTCCACAATTCAAAAAGGATGTGGAGAAGCTTGAGAGAGTCCAGAGGAGAGCCACACGCATAATCAGAGGTCAGGAAAAAAACCTTATGATGAGAGGTTGAGAGCCATGGGACTCTTCAACCTAGAAAAGCGCAGGCTCGGGGGTGATCTGATGGCCACCTAATAAGTTTATCAGGGTGCTTATCAGGATCTGGGGGAACAACTGTT
The DNA here is from genome assembly GCF_052110815.1 of Crocodylus siamensis. Taxonomy (NCBI): domain Eukaryota; kingdom Metazoa; phylum Chordata; order Crocodylia; family Crocodylidae; genus Crocodylus; species Crocodylus siamensis. The sequence continues at coordinate 171,528,865 of NC_143397.1, read as the reverse complement.
CACCAGAGTGCCCCAAGGGATGACAAGATCGAATTGTCACAAGCTCTGCCATAACCGATTCAGGCTGGACATAAGAAAGAACTTCTTCACTGTCCGAGCCCCCAAGGTTTGGAATAGACCGCTGCCGGAGGCGATTCAAGCACCCGCTTTGAATGCCTTCAAGACACATTTGGATGCTTATCTTGCTGGGATCCTATGACCCCTGCAGATTTCCTGCCCCTGGGGCAGGGGGCTGGACTCAATGATCCTCCAGGATCCCTTCCAGCCCAAATGTCTATGAAATCTATGAAACTTGGAAATACTGCACAGAAAACTCTGGGTGCACCCAGTATGCATGGCTTTTCCTCTGTTCTCAACTTAATACTTAAGTAATAAAATTTTAAAAACCACTAGTATCAGACTGAAGGTCACCCAATTTCATGCATTAGTTGAAGACAAAATAATACAGTTCACAACTGGAAAAAAAATTACAGAATAGGACATGTGTAACCCTCTTCTACATAATACACAGAAAACTAGAATAGTACAATAATCATACAAAGTTAATCTACCCTCTCTAACCTGCTTCCTGCCATACATCTACTAATAACTCACCATATATAGCACAAACTTCTAAAACAAAATTACAAACTTGGAAAAACTTCTGCAAAACTGGAAGGAAAGCACTGGAACTCATCTGTAGCAGTAACCACAGGGTGGGAAGCTAAAGATTCTACACAAATTAGAGAAACAAATAATACCTTTCCAAGCAAGAATACAGAGATGGCTGAATTAACTTTAAAAAAGTGACGTTACAATAGAGTAGGCACAATTCAGGGTGGATAATTTTTTTTTTTAAAATGGATTATTTTTCTTTAAATCACATTTTTTATTTAATCATATTTTTTAATTTTTAAGATAAATCTATTTTTTTATAGCATCTCATATTAAAACTATTTGTAAACATGTTAAAGGTCAAAGATATCAGGGGGTTGGACTTGATGACCTCCTGAGGTCTCCTTCCAACTAACTTTCCATTATTCTGTATCATCATGGAATATGAATTATTACTTCTAACTGTATACTATTTGAGACAATATATTCATGGAACCCTTTTAGAAGTTTTATAAATAGGTCACAACAGGCACTACATTAGGGGGTTTCCCAGAGGTTCCTCTAGAGATTAGCAAAGATGAAAGAGAACCATTCTACCCAATGGGACTACGCTAAAAAATCCCATTAAGCATCTCTGTGATGCCTAGTTTCAGTTCTCTTTTATGAGACTAAATAATTGGAAACACTTTTCTTTGCAAGCTTTCCAGGAGAAATGCCATTCTTCAGGCATAGGGAGAGTTAATCATCTCCAGAGACAACGTCCTTGTTAAAATCAGTATATGGAGGTAAGAGATAACCAACCTGATTACCTACTTATCGGCCCTACCGTCTCTGCAAGTTTGTATACACACACTCAAGCCATTACACCTTTCTCTAAAAGTACAAAGCTTCAAGAAGTTAAATGAATAAGGGATATCAAATAACAAGAATGATTAAATTGAGGCTTCCTGACCCATGATTTACGTTAGTGATTTAAACTAATTTGATTAAATCAAATTCACCCTGAGACACATTTACCAAAAATGACATTTAACAGCCACTTAAACTGCTTCTTGAAGATAGTACACACATGTTTTTAAACCAGTAGGTATAGCTTGTTCAGAGAAAACACAGGAGAAAACACCAGCATTCACTTATCAACATCACATAGTTTGGGGAAGTAGGGGACACAATTCACCCAGACCAAATCTGCAGCAATCCAGAGCAACTGCTATCATTCCTACATAACCTCAACTTTCACTTAAAAGTAAATTTCTATTCCTTCAGTTTACAGAAATATTCTTCCATATAAATAGCACTTTAAGTCTTCAGAGAGATCCAATCTCTCAATTACTTTTCAACAGTTTCACTAAGTTTTCAGTCAAGTGAAAATTTACCAGTTTATACATTTTTATTGCTGTTCTTCAGACTCTAGTGAACAGTAGAAACAACAACAAAAGGTAGCAGATAGAAAACACAAAGTCAGTCTGAGGCAAAAGAACAGAATGAATGGAAAAGCTCTGTTCCATTCACAGAGCTGCTGGGAATTTTAGCAACACAGCTACACCAACTGTGGGATGCAATCTGTTCACATCCACAGCTGACATGGTTCTACAAACAAAACTTTATACTAAACATGAGTGCTAGGGACAGAAATTATACGAACTGGTGTAACTGATCAGAAGAAATCAGTTCAAATCTGTAACACAAAAGAAGTTCAGTGCATTTAAGAAGCTCTCAAAGAGGCTGAAACCAGTTTAAGATAAGCCTGGATGGATGCACCATCAGACAACTGATTTAGGTTAAATCCATCTACTGAACTTCTGTCCCAGATCCCCTCCAGATTCAAAATAACTCAGTCTCCCAGCATCCCAGGATGCTTTGCAACTCCCCCACAAACTCCCCCTTGCAGGGTGGCATGCTCTAACACCCCCCCCTCCCAGTGCCACTAAAGGCATGTGGCTACATTTCCAGAATCAAAAGCAAGTATCTGTTGACTTGTTCATTGGTTCAATCTATGCAGTTTAGACTAACCTGTGAAGACTGAATCAATTCAGCCTTGTACTTTATGACTGTTTGTATGGGTCAGAGAGCACTGTTTGATACTTTGCTTCTGGTCACCTTGGAAACATTTCAGCTTTTTCCAAGATTACACAGTACTGGTTTACAGGTAAGGATAGTTTTTCATGAGTAAAATCTTACAATGAAAATGGGCAGCATTGAGAACAGCAAATCTCCCCATCGTCTCCCCACCCTACTGCAAATACACGTATTTGTATGGAATTTGAAACACATTCTGAGAAGCAAATATTTAGGAATTTGCAGTTTCACTTTAGCAGCTAGAAGGCAAATTCAATCTCATCAGAAATCTGACAAATACATTCAGTTTCTCTACAATTTAACTCCACCTATTTGTTAAGAAATCTGAGGCTGAAAAGTGGGCATAGAGGTGGATAACTGTTAATTTTAAGTCAGGTAGAAATTAGAGCCAGGTAGCACCTTAGGCATTAACTGGTTAAAACAGGCATACAACCTACTTTGTGAGATGCTATTGTCTATTAAAGCTCATCTCTCTCTGAACCAGTTAGTGTAAGGTCCCTCTGCCCTTACTTCTAGGCTAAAAAATATTCACGTAAGTCTTCCAACCCTGTGGAAACTGACTCTTCAGGAAGTCAGACCTGTCTTATAGCTCACCCCATAGAACTCTGTCTGAAGAATTGTTAGAAACTGTGTAAACCTCAACATTAATACACAGTGTACTTAAGAAAGAAAAAAACCCTAAAGACCTGAAAGAAGCAAGGGCCACTCCACTTATTTTATCAAGAAGGTCTGTTCAACAGCAAATGGATTTTAAAGAGCTGCAAAATACTGAATTGCTTTAAACAGGAATTTTAACAAAAAATACTTAGTTGTTTTTCCATGAGAGCATAAAATCCTTCTGCTTAGATCAGTGCCTGTTTCCATGCATCTGCTCAATGTTTGGGGGCAGGGAGTCGTATATGAAATCAGTCAATTGCTCCTCACACTAAGCTTGAAAAATTCTTAAAACTGAAGTAGAGTCATAGAGTCAGGCTCACCATATACTACACACACACACATACTCTCTCTCTCTCTCATAACTGCTACAGTAACTACATTCCAGAAATATTTAGACATGCAGACTTTGGATCAAGGAGGTCTCTGAAGCAAGCAACACTGGATCTAGAAGCTGGATGCAGGAACCGATTCTCATTGTTGCATTTTTGGACATATGGAGATGAAAAAGCATGCCACAACATAGGATCTTCTGGCTCGTAATACTTTTAAGCAGCTTGGAAGGGAAAGCACCAGCAGGAGAGGATTTCAGAGTTCTCAGGTGCAAAAAGCTACGGAAAGTCTCCTCTAGAAATAAACAGTTTTCTCCCTTGGAGTAACACCACCTTGGAATAGTTATATTTTCAAAATAATAGGTGTGCTACTCAAGAAAACAAAAGTCTGTATCAAAACTGACCTCTCACTTTACACATACTGCCCAATTTGTTTTCAATTAAGTTGCAAGTACAAAGCATGGCTGCAAATTAAAATCAGGCTCTTAACATAATAGCTTAGGGTTAGGATGATGAGAACTATCAATTCAGATATTTTAAACAATAACACACATCTGATTGGTTACAGATAAAAAGATCACTACACACCTGAGAAACCACATCTGTTTAGTGTTTGGGGGAAGGGAGGGGATTAGTTTAATTTTTGAAGATCCTTCTGAAAAGCCTAATATGAGCACTACTAAACTTTGCTGCAGCTAGTAACATCACATATCACTGCTTAAATTCTCACAGATGTTCAAGCACAGTAGAAGCAGCTCTGACCACAGTCTAAGCACTGCGAAGAATCTTTCAAGTAAAAACTTCCGTAGCTATTTCAGACTTAAGAGGCATTTGCTAAAAAAAATCTCATGATCCCTCAAGTACAAACAGAGAATATCCATGGCCTGCTTCATCAACTTCCATTGCAAGTATTTAAACAGTGGTGCATGAGTTGGGAGCCTCCTGGAAAAGCCAAGTTAGGCTTAATGAATATGAAGCATTCCAAGTCATCTGATATTTTCTTTCATTTATTCTTCAAATCCAGCACATACATGTTACGTGTTACAATCAAACTCTTCCTTACCTTCTGGGTAAAACCCAGAGTCAAGTTAACTCAGCAATGTTGCTTGCTCTTCTGAGAGCGCAGAATTTAAAAGGCCAAACAATAATTAGGATTTCACAACAGAAAGACAGTATTTGTCACTTTTAGAAGTTCAAGGAGGCACTGATTTTTGACCATTTAAGAAATCGGCCCAGTGTTGTAAACAGAAAATATTTTTACTGGGACATATGCAACTTTAAACAGAAGACAAGAAAGTGCATCTCTAATAAATTCAGCCTTACACTCAGAGCTTTCTCTGGCAAGACACCATGATGACGGTGAAAGGTAGAAACTGAAACCACTTGCTCTATTTCTACCAAGACTGCGTGCAAGAATCAGTTCAGAGCATGGGGGGAAATTACTGTAAACATAGGCCCACATATTTAAGAAAAGGAAGTAGATAATGCATATTTTATAACTCTTTTAATTTGGAAATTTTAAGCTTATATTAATCCTCTACTGGCCTGAAAGGTAAATTTTCAAGGTTGAAAAAACTGGGAAATGATTTTCACAAACAATGACTAATGAAGTTATTCACCTCAAACTACATGCCTGGCATTTGCCAGACACTGGATGCTGAAATTGAGTTTTTTAAATACTTACATTAGGTAAGAAACTGACATTTAGTTAGTTTTGACTTAAGTCTTGAAGAAGGGTATCGTGTCTATCTGCCAAAGTATGTATGAATACATATTTTAATCTAGACCACTGAACCTTTGGACTTGAAGCACTCCCCATGAAGCTCAATGGATCCCTTCATAACTTCTTTAAAATTGGGTGCGACTTCATTTAAAAATGTAAGTATACCTTACAGTATTTACTTCCTTGCAGAGAGCCCAGGCAGTTGGGGTAGGAGATTGTGGAGGCAGGAACAAACCAGAGCCGTTGCTTATCTGCTTATCTCCTCACACCTTGCTTATCTCCTTGGGGGACTCTTCAAAGGTTCTACCAGAACCCCAGGGTGCCCCAGGACCCTGGTTAATAATAACTGATCTAGAAGATCTATATGCAAGCACATGCAACTTAACTGGAACAGCATCTACAAGAAGATGAAGAACTTCCTGTGCATTTGTTTGCAGCATGTTATCAGTGCAGTACAAAAAGACAATTAGCCTTCATTCTTAAAACTTAGACCACAGTTCAGATGTACCCTAGCTAATTTAGTAATGTTATCTATTTGAATTCTTTGGAATTTCCCAAACAAACAGTATATACTAATAAATGTTTTAATGACACACAATTCACATGATACAAATGCAAGAAACCAAAAGGATGTTTCTGCTACAAAGAAACTGAAAGTTTCAAAGTTATACAGCTGTAACTATTAGTTATACAAAAAAAAAAAATCTCATGATTTCAATGCTTATCTTAAAGGACAAGAATGAAGTTCTCTGTTGAAATCAGATGTGTAGTATCAGACATCTTCAAAAGCTAACATTAACAATATTTCTTACTGAGTAAAGGTTAAACTTCAGTGAGTTATGTTGGCATTAAGAGAAGGAGGCTGAATGCAAAAAAAGAAAATAATTAAGTGTTGTCTTGATTTTCTCTAATTTACCTGCTCATGGTCATATATAATGTTCTTTTTAGTAGGCAGTTGTCTTAACCAGATCAAATTGCCATTTATTATAATTACTAATTTGTTTCTCATTTATATTTTTATTTGCATCTCACTCAAGAACTTGGTACATTCTTAAACTGCATACTATGAGTAAAATTGCAACTTTAATGTTGCTAGACAAATACAGCTGTCTGCTTTGAGTAAGGTGGGGGAATGCCAGCTTTCAACTGTTACTCTCAGTTTCATGATCACATACTTCAGACATAAGTTTTAGCTGCAAGGTTTGGGGTTTGTTTTAAAACTTTCCACTAATTTCTACTTTATATTGCATTTAGTTTGCTTATAAAGTCAGATTTCTAATGCAGTCACTTGATCTCCTTTCCTATGGAAGTTATCTACAGGAATTTATTTAATGGACCTGTAGGAACTGGAGATGTTGAGATGTACAGAGCAAAAACTGGTCTTTTATTCATAACTAAATAAAATGAAATATAAAAGGTATTATTTTAGTTTTGCTTTATACTATACACTGTCCTTACAGAAGAAAAGATTAAATTAAAATAAGTCTGCTGAATTTTAAATTAAAGTTTTCTAAAAAAAAAAAAAAAGGTTAAAAATCTAAGTTAAAAAAAAACAACCCTTGAAACAAAATATTTTATAAGGGCACACAGAGTGAAATCACTCACCAAGATATTAGAAGGGGCCATTTCTTGAGCAGCGACCACATTGCTCCTTAAGTCATCTTCAAAAACAATCATCTCTGAGAAATACATCTCAGAAAGGCAATTCACTTTTCAAAACATAGATATATCCCAACTGATAGGCATAACTTTGTCAGACCAACATTTATTCTCTTTATTTGGACCAGACAAAATATATTTTTAAAGCAAGATAAACAGTTTTGCTGTTCTAAGATCTCTTACATGGAAGCATCATCGCTGTCTGTGAAGGTAGACTGATTAAAAAAAGGAAACACTGTGTTATAAAACCTGACATAAAAACTTCCTCACCAATAAGATTTGCTTGAAGTGTCACAGCCCACTTCTACCCTGAGATAAGGAGGACCATGTATGTAGTTCAGCATGTGTTTGTGCTGATAGGCAATGATCATGTATTACAGCAAATCACATGACATGAAATATTTCATTTCATTTCATGGAATCAGCAACTAATATAAAATGTAAGAATCATAATACTAGGATCACTCAGCTTGTTACTACTGTAACTCAACCAACATCAGGTGCCCTAGTACAAACCAGAAATCAGTAGGGTTCAAAGATACCAGCTGTCAAGGAGCATGCCTGTTGCTAGCACTAAAAGTAGAATTGGCAAATGCAAGTTTTAAAAGACATATTACCACTCAAAGACTTGGTCCCACACAAATCTGTATCCAATTTGGTTGAGGCAATTTTATCTGCTGAAAATGTACAGGTACAGCTACAGAGTACATTGCTGTTATTTGCACAGCCTGTTTCTAAACAAGATTATGCAAACAAGTAGGCTATGCTAAATCTGGTCAGGAAAAAACAATAAAACTAGATTGGAAATGGATAGCATAATATGGGACCATACTGCAAGTTGTTCCATGGATTTTTGCCAGCTTTTAAAGAATCCCTAGAAAATAAAACATGATTGTCACAGTTTTAAGTGCCATTACGCTGTTATACTTGACCATGCATTAACGAATAACAAAAAGAAAATCCCATGTGTAACACATTACTTCTCTTTATTTTAAGAGTACTGTTAAATATGCCACAACAAGGGAAATGTGCTAATTAATTTAAGCCAACAAAAAATACAGTATTTGCCAAATTACCTTATTGTTTCAAATTTAAAAAAACCTCTCTGTAAATTGTCCTTGCAAGCAGAAATCTCTTTCCTTGTGCTGTTCAATTCTTGCATTAAAAATTAATCAATACCTGGCTTTCCTTTTCTAGTCTCAGCATATGTAATAAACTAAAATATACTAAAAGCCAGCATGTGAATAATCAGGTAAAACTGAAGACATAGACAGCAAATATTTGACATAGGAAATACTGCAAATAAATATGGCCATAAAGCAAAATCTACTGTTTACCCCCTTAAATTTGTGAAAATAAGGGAACCTGATAGAGGCCTACTTACAGCAGTATAACAGCACACATGCAAAGGGTGTTATTTTGTTAAAGCAAATTGATCAGAAAGGCTATTTCCCTTTAACCTATAATTCAGAGACAATCATTTGAAATGTTACAGGCTTTTACAGCATCCATCTCTGTAAAGTTTTGCTACTTAGTATATTAAACTGATATGGAGAAAAATAAGATATTGATTTAGAACCCTAGTAAAACAAACAAACAAACAAACAAACACACACACACAAAACACTTTAGAAGCCACTACAAAAGCATACATAGAGTAATTTAAAATTTTGTCAGCAAAATATAGCTTTGACGGCAGCTCTCCCACCAATTGCCATAGCTGAAGGATAGACAGAGATTTTCTCCCCAGCTTCATATCCATCTTTTTCTATCAAATTTTACAGTTACAAACTTTAAACTATTTAAATGACCTTAAAAGCCATCCTTTTATAAATGGAATCAGCTATTAATACATTTGGGGCCAGCCCAGGCAAAAATTAAAGACCAGTACTTAGAAAAACAGTCTAATTTTTTCAAGGGTCTGTTGGTAAAAATATTTCAAGTCTTAGAAGAAGACATTTGAGGAAGATTCATTTACTTCCTTCCTTAACCTCCTCCCCTCTACTTTAGTCAGCAGGTAAGACTGGAGCTACAGAGATGAAGCAAGTCAAGGCTACATGAGTGTCATTTTGACATTAGAACATCTTGAGAGATGGAGAGATTATGAGAAGAGGTGACTTTTGAGATCAAGTATCCCACACCTTGTTAGTCCATAACACACAGGTCAAGAAACATAACATTCCCAACTGTTCTGGAACATACAACATTAGCCCTTATCCCTAAGGGCTGATAGAAAAACTAACTTTGAATAATCAAAACACAGCAAGCCTCAAATCACTGTTTTTATCTGCTATAAAATGAATATTTAGCATTAAAATTCACCAGTTTTGAAGATGCAGCCCACTATAAGCAGCTTCATAATACTGATCAGTTTCGTAGCTAAATATGGGTGCACTGAGAGGCCACTTCTCACAGCACGAAACCCCCTCCCTCAATACTCTAGCAGTTTCTATTCTGCATTGAGTTGAGCCTGAAAAATCCGTATGTACTGCCATACTCCTTGTCAAGTGTGTAGGTTAGTAAATAGGGGGTAGAAACGAATCATTTTCTGCAGAAAATCCTGGTGTTTCTTAGCCTTTATACCTGCAAAGAATCTCTCAAAACAACCACTAATATTCACCGTCTCACAACTTTCCCTAAACAACAAGAAAGCTGAATTTTCTTGTCAAGAGCCACTTTATGCAAGGCTGGTTAAAAGCTCAAAGACAGACATGCCACCACATAGGGTACTACTGTCCTTATGTTCAAATCAAAGCCACTAACTATGTTGAAAGAGATGCTAGTGCAGGACATCTCTGTATCAGTAAAATTCCACTTTCTTCCTCTGATTCATCTCCTTTACACTATCTGTGTCCATATTTGAAGTTGTGCTTAGAGACAATTAGTAAAGTATTTGAGAAAAATCCAGTTTTCATTATAAAGATATTGATTTTTCATTTTCAGCACCTTTGAGTAAGCTTTTCCTTTTTCAAGATAATTTTCTATTTTGTCTATTATATAATAATAAGCTCAGAATTTCAGTTAGACATTCAGTACTGCAAAGAATTATTAGTTTGAATAAGTACCAAAAAAGCAGCATTACATACACCACTTAAGTCATGTCTTACGAATTACTCATCTCTTGGCACAGGTATGACTGATGGCATAAACTCTGGAGTCGAACTGTATTCTTGCCTCAAAGGAAACCCAACTTGTAATAAAAAAAAACTAAGTTTTGGACAACCAAACCTCAATTTTCATTAGTTCAGATTTGGAATGTTTAGTCAATCTTAAACATGTTTTAAATTTCTAAGCATTTTTTAAAATGACAAATAGGTTGCTAAACCAATGCTCAAAATGTTAAAAATAAGGTTGCCCATACAATCTTAATCCAATCCCTTGGTACATATGCATTTTGATACAAATTAGCTTCATGATCACACACTGTTTTTTATAGGTCTTTTATCTCATTCAGCGCAAAGGATAAAAGATGATAACTTAAGCCCCCTCCAGATGTCACATTTGTCAAGGGATACATGAGAGTTTCCCATGACAAATGATAACACGCCAGATGTTAAAGGATTTTGTTTCAGGGGAAAAAAACAGCCAAGCTGCCACAAAAAAGGAAGATCCATGACAAAAGTTACTGTTCAAACGTCTTCCCAGATTGGGAGACCCCACAATCTGAAAGTCCTCTGCTCTCCTCCCTTTTTAATGGGAGGGAGAGGGAAAGCAGCTAGCTCCCTGACAGCCTGCCCATCACTACAAAAATAATAGCTGGACACAGCCATAATGCACAGCTAATTATCTGTTCTCTTCCTGTTGTTCAATGTGTGGCCCTGTGTGACATTATACTTGATCTGAGCCTACAAGAGGCCAAGAACGCTGCTCTAAAAAGGATGATTAATTTTCTCATGGCAAGCATCACCATGGTATGCTGAAATGAAATTACAGTATTATTTTCCTCCCTCCAAAAAAAAACTATGAAGAAATGAAGAACTGAGTTGCAGATATATTAAAGACAAGATATCTATTAATTTTGGGTTCCAAATTTGAAAGTATTTAGACCTCATTTTTGAAAGGCATTTTGCATTCTGTAGCATCTTAGTACAGCTCCTTTGGCTTCACTTGAAGTTGAGAGTCTTCAGAACTTCTACAAGTCAGGCCCCATTATCTTAGGTTGGGCACTCAGAAAATGGGCAAGAACCACCTCTGAAAAGTTTGATTAAGAAATGTGTCCAGCATCACATAGAAGCTGTGTCAGGAACAAGTTCTCCAGGACATAATACAGCTATGTAAACAAAGAGACCATCCTGGGTTTTCTCACTGCCACCTACCCCCTCATGCAATAGATGAAACAGGGATCCTACAAAAAACATAACCCCAATTCAGCCCCAGAGCAAGTGTATCCCATGCAGTGAATGAGGCAAGTACGTGATCCTATAATTAAAGATTATCATTATGTATATATAGGGGGTACTAGTGATGGCATTTACTAGTTTTTTAATGATTTGTAACTACTTTCCTAGTTGTTTTTTTTTAAGAACATGAATAAAATGATATCTTGTGGTTTTAGGCAGGCAAGGTTTCATAGTTGTTAGGGTCAGAAGGGACCTCAATAGATCATTGAGTCTGACCCCCTGCCCTGGGCAGGAAAGAGCGCTAGGCTCATATGACCCCACCCAGATGCTTGTCCAGTCTCCTCTTAAAGACCACCACGAAGGTAGGGGAGAGTACCACCTCCCTTGGAAGCCCATTCCAGATTCTGGCAACACCCTACTGTGAAGTTCTTCCTAATTTCCAACCTACATCTGTTCTCTGTCAGTTTGTGGCCATTGTTCCTGGTTATTCTAAGAGCTGCCCTGGTAAACAGAGCATCTCCTATTTCTTGCTCCCCACCCAATGAATTTGTAAACAGCCACAAGATCCCCTCTCAGCCTTCTCTTGCAGAGGCTGAAGAGATCCAGGTTCCTCAGTCTCTCCTCATAAGGCCTTACCTGCAGGCCCCTAACCATATGAGGGGCCCTCCTCTGGACCCTCTGAAGGGTTCTTTGAGTAGATGTGATATCTTTTATCAGACAACTTAGTAGCTGGAAAAAAGTTCTTAGCAAGATATTTTTCCAACTACTCACATTGTCTAATAAAAGATATCACATTTACTCAACCTTGCCTATGTCCTCAGACCACACGGCTACAAACAAAACCCAGCATCCTGTGTTTTTAATATGGTTCAGCAGCAGAGTTGGAACCTATAGGTGTACTGCATGCACCTCTGTCATTAATAGCAAATGATGAGCTGCTCTTGTTAGTTATGCAGACAAGACACTTGCCCATAGATTTCACAGGTATTTGCTAACAAGATGCATGGAGAAACTTGGGTATCTTCGCTTCTATTCCATTCCAGAATGCACAAACTCCTGCCCTTTCTACCTTAACTCACTCCCAAAGACACATCTGTTCCAGTCTCTATTCCTTATCACAGAATGCACTCTTCAGGCTTATTCTCTCACCATCAGGCTCCTTTTCCAGCTAGTTTCTGTTCCCTCAGTTTGGTTCTGGTATCTCATTTCCTTAGCATGTGCCTCCACAAACATCCCTCATTCCCACTGGCTCTCAGTCCTCTTTCCACGTTTTTTGCCAAGTCTGTCTCCTGCAGTTCCCTGCCCAGCTACTCTATTACTTGTTTCACCTCTCTTCCTTTTACCCAGATTCCAATTTCAATTTAGTTCCATGCCCCCAGACTTACTCCTGTCCCATCTGCATCCTATTGCTCTTCTGCACTACGTAGGACTAGCAAGTACCAGGACTGAGCATAGGAATCTCCCTACTATCAATCAGTTCTGGTGCCAAGCCCTAGCCTGCAGCAGTCCATAGCTGAAACTGCTGGTAAAGTCCTGATTATTCCCTTTCAGTCTTTTCAAAGTAGAGTACAGGCAGAATTCTGATTTGCATGGGCAAAATATCTTCTCTAGCCTTCAGGGATGTATGTGGTAGCCAGGTTGGTCTGAGAAAAGAAGAAATGCAAAAATTTAGAACTTTTTTTGCCATTTCTCAGTTTGTCTAATAAAAGGTATCATTTTGGAACCAAGAGGTCTAGATTTTTGCATTTCTAGAGTCTTTGCTTTTCAAAAAAGAGAATTGTTTTGAATGAAGTTTTCCAAAAAAAGACCAGCTATGACACCCATAATGGAAAATCTCAGCCCAAAGAAGTTATAATTTGATAAGTTTAAAACCAGATTATAGTAATGGGAAATATCAGATGAACCCCTATAAATAATTTCTACCTGTACTACAAAGTACATTCTAGGAAGGCATCAGGTGCTGAATGGACTACAGCACTGGGCTGTCAGGTGGCAACACAATCTTTACTCCTAACTGAGAAGTACTGTTCTGTTTGCATCTGAATATATTCAAGTGTTGCTGCAGTTTTGTCAGCAAAACTTTGTAGCGTATACTACACAGTGCATTAAGGGCCATGGAACTGACTACAGAATATTTTTCATTAAAAGCCTAGCAAGAGGAGCATGGGGAAAAAAAAACAAGTTCTTAGGACTGTTCTCTAAACTCTTATTCTAAAAACATGGACACAAAGGCTAAGGTCAGAAGTTACACATAAACCAGTATAAGTAATTGGGAACTGGTTCAAATCTGTAACACAACAGAAGTTCAGTGTGTATACACCGCTATTACAATGTTCAAAACTGGTTTAAGATAACCCTGGATGGATGTAGTATCAGGACTTAACTGACTCAGGTTAAATCGGTTTATTGCCCCAGATCCCCTCCAGATTCAAGTTAACTCACAGCCCCCCAGCATCCAAGGATGCTTTGCACCTCCCTTGCAAACCTTCTCCTAACCTCCCAGGGTAGACAAGCTAGCTTTGGCCCAAACTGTCTGATCCAGCTGAGCAGGGAAGCATGCACTAGCCCCTCCTGGCTTCTGGCCTGGACTATAGCAGAGTGCAGGCATGTGACTGCATTTCCAGAATCAAAAGTGAAAGTCTGTTCACTTGCTTATCAGCTCAATGTACACAGCTTAAACTAACCTGTGAAGATTGACTTAATTCAGCCTTGGGTTTCTTGACTGTACTTAGCCAAACACACACAAGCCAGTTTAAATCTGAAACTGACTAACAGAACCTCGACACTTCATATCTGTAGTATAAGTATCATGTTAATCGGAATATAAATGGCAAGGGTGCACCCAACCTAAGGCATCATAAAATGGCAAATATAATATTGAACATATTATTCAGAAGATTATTATGACTGGTTTGTATGGCAACTCAACCTGAACATGAAGCATGTCCAGGGCTACTACCTCAGGGCCAAGCTTTCAATCAGCTGATTGCTGGTCCTGACTCTGAGACACCCGTAGTCTTGACCTAGCTCCATGAACTCCTAGGGCTTATATGGAGTCTCAAACAAGCCCTCCATAGTCCTGGGGCTGGGGCTGACAATCAATTGATTGTCAGGCCTGGCCTCAGGACCACACCAGGGTCTTCCCCTTGTAGTCCCAGGCCCAGGGCCAAGTATCAACAGCTGATTGTTGGCCCTGGCCCATGCCAGGTCATTCAAGGCTGTGAGTGCTCAGCTTTCAAACTGCCAGCGCAGAGTGAGCCTGAGATCCTGAGGCTGGTTTACAACTGCATTGGCAATTAGAGAGGGTATGATCTGGACCTTATCACTGACCAAAAAACTGCACCTCCTGCCATGCATGAGGCATGGCAGGAGGTGCAATTTTTGGGATGGGGGGGGAATCAGATCCCATGGCACTTTTAAACAAACATAAGCCAGGGGCCAGATATACAGGCACCTTTAAACTAGTTTAATAGGCTTGTAACAGTTCAAAAGTGCATCTGGAAAATCAAGTACTATTTTAAACCACTTCAGAGTTATGGGTGAACACCAAGCCATCCATGGCACTGGTCTAGTTGGTCCTCCAGGCATCCTACACTGTATGGCTCCTTCCCCCACCACTGCTGCAACTAGCCATTCTGGTATGCAGCCAAAACTCTACCGCTCCCTTTTTTCCCCCTTTTGTTGGCCCTTTTTATCAACAAGTCCCCTTGCACTGCTTGTTCAGTAAAGGCTATCTAACAGGCAGCTGTGTCCTTCAATTCCTGCTAGACTGTTTACCCTTATCAGGCCCCTCCAGCTACTAGGAAGCCAAAAACATGGGTCCAAGATTCCCTCATCCCCATCTCAAGTCAGAAAAAGCACACGGTAGACTTTGGTCAATTGCAGGCTACTAAAGTTTACTGAACTTTCATAGATTTCATAGACATTAGGGCTGGAAGGGACCTCGGAAAAATCACTGAGTCCAGCCCCCCACCCAAAAGGCAGGAAGTCAGCTGAGGTCATAGGATCCCTGCAAGATAAGCATCCAATTTACTCCTGAAGGCGTTCAATGTAGGTGCTTGAAAAACCTCCAATGGCAGGCTGTTCCAGACCTTGGGGGCTTGGACAGTAAAGAAATTCTTCCTTATGTCCAGCCTGAAACGGTTTTGCAGTAGTTTATAACTGTTCGACCTCGTCATCCCTTGGGGTGCTCTGGTGAACAAATGTTCCCCTAGATACTGGTGGTCACCCCTGATACACTTACAGGTGGCCACCAAATGACCCCTGAGCCTGCATTTTTCCAGGCTAAAGAGCCCCATGGCTCTCAGCCTGTCATCGTAAGATCTGTTTTCCTGACCTCTGATCATGCACGTTGCTCTTCTCTGGACTCTCTCAAGCTTCAGAAAGGATGTGGAGAATTGTGGAACCCAAAACTGGATGCAGTACTCCAGCTGTGGCCTCACCAAGGCCGAGTACAAGGGGAGAATGATGTCCCGGGATTTGCTTGAGAAGCTTCTATGGATGCAAGCCAGCATTTTGGTCACTTTACTAGCTGCTGCATTGTAGGCTCATGTTCATCTTGTGGTCAGTGATCACCCCCAAGTCTCTTTCTTCTGTAGTGCTAGCCAGCGTAGCACTGCCGAGCCTATAAGGATGCTGCAGGTTTTTCCTCCTAAGGTGGAGAACCTTGCATTTTTCAGTGTTAAACACCACCAGGTTCTCATCCGCCCATTTGCTGAGCCTGTCCAAATCAGCCTGGATCGCCTTCCTGTCTTCAGGTGTGGATGCTTTGCCCCAAAGTTTGGTATCATCAGCAAACTTGGCCAGTCCACTTCTGACTCCAATGTCCACCGCATTAATGAAGATGTTGAACAATATGGGTTCGAGAACAGAGCGTTGGGGGACCCCACTGGTCACAGGACACCATGATGATTGACTGTCAATTACTACCCTCTGGGTCCGACCACGGAGGCAATTTCCCAGCCAGAGGATCATAGTGGACCCAAGGCCATAATTGGTCAGTTTCGCCAAGAGCTGGTATCCCATGATGACATTGAAGGCTTTTGGTTTAGGAGAGAAGGGAAAGCATAAGAGCGAAGATGCCCCAATCACAGATCACTCACCCCTGAAGCATGGGTGCAAGCACTCCTTCCTCAGCCCCTACCTTCCCCCTTATGAAATGTACTGGGCTAGGTGCTCATTCCCAACCCCTGTTGTCCGTTACAGCACCTCAGAACCAGCTCCCAGTTTCGTGTGTGAATTGGTGACATTTGTGAATGGTTCAATTGTTGCATGTGTCTGCACACTAACTCTTGTTTTAATTTAAACCTCTTCCCAAGCAACACAGTAGTTTTTCAATGTAATTTGGTAAGGCATTAAACTAAACTTAATACTGGAATAAGAGAGGCCACAGAGTGGATTACACAAATACAGCTATTATTTAAATCCACATCTCAAGTTATGCCAATTGCTTTTAAGGCCTTAATTTCTTTGGCATTTTTAAATAAACAGATTGCTTACCCTTTCTTTAAAAGGATGCTGAACTCTTTCCTAATCTTGCAGACTTTGGATCTTCATAGACATATTTTACAAAAAGTTTTCTGATATTTTACAAGTTTATCTTCATATTAGCAGTTTCTTCTGGAGCCACATCATTGTCCAGAGAGCACAACCCTCCCTCTTCCACTCTCAGCAAGTCACTACTGAACTCTGTAGACAGGCACATGAATATCTTATAGGTAAAATATTTTTCGTCTGTTCTACACAAAAGGGAAGGGATCTGTTCATGTAGAAGGTTCCTTCCATGAACTCATCTAACTTGACTTATGAGGACCTTTGATTTTTCACTCCCTTCCCACCTTCAGAAAGGAAGAATCCATGCAGACTGAAATGTTAAAAAAGATCCCACTAAAATTACTTCACACTCACTTATTCACCTTTAAGTATATGTATCCATACACTACATCATGATGATCCGAGTCAAACACAGATCTCCAAACTCATAAGCAGTAATCCTAGTAACAGGTATTTTGATAGCCACATAAACTGGCACAACTAGAAACTTTCTTTTATGAGGTTTCAACACCTAATTTTAAGGTTATAGATAGACTAAATCACAGGACACCAGAGAAGATGAGAATCATTTTCTCTTTGCTGTATTAAACCCATTACCATTTTCTGGAGTTAATTACATGTGCCAATGGAGAAAGATAGGCACGTGTTTAATCTGTATATAAAGCTTTGGTATTTTACTACTGAAAAGTGTAAACAAAACAAAACAAAACAAAAAACCAACCCCAAAATTAAAAAAAAAATAAAAAAATCAACAAAAAAAAAATTAAGATTTCAGAATTCTCACCCACCGTGACAAATTTGGAAAAGGAGTACCATTTTGTTTGGTTAGACCTAGCATACACTTAGTCATAACAAGAACTATATACCCTGTATCATATCAAAGCCAGAAAGATCGTGGCCGCAAGATAGTACTTCAAGGGCAGAAGGGAAAAAACTTGATTTTTTTCCCACTACTATAGAGAACTCCCTAGGAGAAATGGCACAAGTAATGCACATGCATAAAAACTTATATGAATTTAGCACAAAAAGCTCTAAATAATAAGGCTTTCCATAACCTAAACTACCCTGGTTTGATTTGGAATGTCAGATAATCATCAATACATCCCTTTCCTTTATGAACATTATAATAGTTCTGCTGCTGGCAGTCATGCAACTATGTTGCAAACATACTAGCAACAAATAACAATCACAAAGCAAAAGTAGCAAACTAAATAACATTTCATTTGTAAATTAACTGAGCATAGTAAAAATGTTGCACAAAGCAAAGTGGAGTATTTTATTTACATTTTTAAAAATCCCTGGACACCTATAACAGTAAAATGTTTACACCAGATTTTCTCTATATTAAAACAGCCTCTTATTCTCAATTCCAGCAAGATCAAAGGTCTATAAAGCAAAGACTTGCAGACTTGCTATGTCAGACATGCAAATCATCACACAGCATATATTAGAGTATCAGATACTCTCAGAATTCTGCCTTTTCGAATACACAGCCCTCTAATGAATAAGCTTCAGGGTAAAATGTGATCACAAACTATCCAGTATTTTATACAAATTCAGCAACTGACTTATGATAAGCAAATTAAATATGCAGCAATATCTGACATCAGAAGCCAGTCTTTCATCTTTTCACAAGACAGTACAGAGTCTGTTCATGATTTGCTTTCCAGACAGCAGCTTTTACTATCACTCAGGAAAATATTTCTGACTTATTTAAGTAAGTGGTAGCTTAAAGGTTCCCATCTGGAAAACAACTTACAAATAGACTGCACAGTCTTTTGAAAAAGATGAAAGACTCGCTTCTGGTTACAGACAGCATGGACTGGCAATGTTAAGCTGGACCAGGCTCAGTTTTGGAGAAAGATCTGGTCTTAAGCCATTCAGTGGTAATGCCCTGGTGATTAATTTGAGGTAATATATGACACCAAAAATTATCCCTATGTGCCACTGTTCAGAAGGCAGTCAACCACAATTTGGTACTTCAAGAGGAGGGGGGAGAGAGAACAAGACATGAGTTTGTGTTTATTTTTTCAACCACTTCATAGAATTCCCCCCAAAAAAGTAATGAAAAGCTTATATCCATATGATGTTAATTATTTATAACAGTTGTGCATTGATCAATAATGCTATACTGTTACTATGTACTAATACACTTGCAACACAATAAATGGTGTCTGACAGTTTCCTAGGCCTAAGTCATGGCGTCAAACACAGGGCTCACAGGCCAAATCCAGCCCACAGAACTGTTCCATCCAGCAGGCTGCTGGAAGCTGCAGGCCAGGACTAGCAAGGCATGGGTTACCACAGAATGTGGGGTCCCTGGGAACCAATGGACATGGTCATCAGCAGTCAGGGGCCAGCAAGGCTGTGCAGATACAGACTTAATTCATCTGCTGCAGTCCGACGCCCACCACCCACCCCAGATCCATACCACTGCCCGACCCATGCCACTGTGACTGGACCCAGCCCAGTGACACCTTTGGTCTATAAAGATGTCAGTTTTAACTTGCATTTGAAGTAGCTTCAACCTTAACAGCTAAACCAAGGTTCTTTGACTCTATTAACATAATGGGGAGCTGGCAGCTGGGACATCCAGACATTATAATAATTAAAGAGATGCCAGATACAAGCAGGTACAGCTTGCCTGTCTCTAGAATCAGATGTGACCTAATCTGAATGTGCCAAAAGCAGGGAATTATAAGTAAATTCTCTACAGTGTTTTACGGCAACATCAAGTTCTACGCCACAAACAACAAACACCTAGAGTATTTTTTTTAGATGCATATGCCCCAATCAGCCACTTCACCTATTTTAGTTGCCCAAGCTCCATAAGTTAGCAAAGACAACATTTCATAGATGACTCTGCATAGCATCCAGCCACACGTACTTCACTCGCAACAGTAGGCTGCTTGTACTACATGGGCAGTTACATGCCTGATGTACACAGGAATTACAAAATCTGTGTGTAAATTAGAGAAGGACACGGGCTGCTGTGGTTTCCTTGCTTTACCCATAACAAGTTAGGGCATTAAGTCTATTTTGTGTCAGGGATGAGGGTAACAGTTTAGATTATGGTTGTATGGGATGGTTTGGATAAGGAGATCCCTTTCAGCCTGACTTCTCTACAACTAAGTACAATGTCAGGAACCACCTCTGAAAAGTTGGCTTACGGGCTCATAAAGTAAAGCAACACATATATAAACAAAAAGCCACGTTATGAGACAAAAACACTCACATTTGTTTAGCTAGGGGGTGGGACACTCTACACCAGTGCTTCCCAAATTTTTCCCCAGCATAACTCCATTTAGGGCCCCATTTCCGCAGTGTGGCCCCTCACTCCCAGCCCACAGACCTTCGCCCCCACTGGCTGATACTGCGACCCTGGTTATGGTCACCACCCACAGTTGGGCAACTGCTGCTCTCCACTGTTTAGAAACAAACACTCCCAGGCAATACAGGCTCAACCTCCTGCATGGCCTCACTTCCCAGTCAGTTGCAGCCAGGAGGGGCTGCAACAGGCCTCAAGGGGGCTAACCACAGTCGCACAATTGCTTTCATAGAAAAACAGCGTGAAAGGAGTAGGTGACGCGTGGGGCCCCCACCAGGCGCCTTAAGTGAACAGTGCGTGCAGGCAGCGTGCCACAGGCGAGTGCTGCGCAAAGCCCAGTCCCAGATCTGCGCCTTAACCCCAACACGGTGGCAGAGACCAGCCAGGGGCTCCTCAAACCCCAGGGGACGGGGCTCTGCCCTGGGCTGGATGCTGGGGGGTGGAAGCACAAGACCACAACACTAAACACCTCCCGGCTCTGCTCGGGGGCAGGAGGCAGAGCAAAGCGGAGCGCCCCTCGCCCAGAAGCCCCAGGGGCGGTGGGCAGGGCGACCAGAGCCTGACCAGGGCCCCGTGCTGAGCAGAGCCCCTGGGGGAGGCTGTGAGGGGCCAACACTCCCCCCACGGCCCCTCCCGCCTACGTCACACCCCCAACGGACAGCGCCATCGGGGAGCACAGGGGTCCCGGGGCTGCCCCCCGGATGGAACAGGCCGGGGGGGGGGGGGGCGGGAGGGGAGGGAGCCCTGCACCGCACACGGCGGGGGCGGGCGCATCGGACCCCGACCCCGAACCCCTCCCCCCGTGCACGAAATCGAGGCTGCGGGGTAGTCTCCGGCGGAGCGGTGCTCTCGCCCCGCAACTCACCTCGTGCCGGGCCAGCGCCAGGCTGGCTGAGGGGGAGGGGGAGGAGGAGGGAGCGGGAGCAACGGCTGCCGCGGCAAGAGCAGCTGTTGGCGGCGACGGCGGCGGAATGGAGTGTTGCCCGGCAGCCGCGGGAGGGGGCGGGGCGGGGCGAGGCGGCGCGCGCAGGCGCGCGCACTGAGCCGGGGGCCGCACGTGACCCCGCCCCGCAGCCGAGCTCGCAAAGCCCGGGGCAGCGGAGCCACGCGCCGGCGGGAGCAGTCGGGTGGGGGGAGTGTGCGTATGCGCTCAGCCGGGGGCGGGGCGTACACCGCTGCCTCCCGCTGCGCCGGGCTGGGGGCTGTTCCTGGGGCTCTTGCTGGCTGCTGTTTGCACGTGCACGCTGCGCACTGGTGGACGCTTGTATCTGGGTGTGCGCACATGGGGGGGTGCGTGTATGTCCGTGCGTGCGCGTACATGGCGTGGGGGGAGGGAGGGAGAGGTGCGTGTTTATGTAGGGGTGTGCGGGCTTGTGCACAGGAGTGCGTGTCAGTGGGGCGTGCAGTATGCAGGCACGAGGTGTGCAGCGGCTGGTGCTTGGTTTCCCCTGCCAGGAGACTCAGCTCGGGGAGGTGGGCCAGCCCTGTGGGCTGGGCTAGGAGCCAGCCCCACTTTGGGGGAAGCCCAGGGACAAGCTGGTACCCTGCTGCCCCCCGGTTGCCTGCAGATAGCCAGGCTGAGCAGGTGTGCTCTGTGGGCCATGGCCTCTCCACTGGGAGAAGCAGTGCTTAGTTTCTCTTCCTTGCCCAGTCTTCCTTCCTCTCCTCAAAGGCTACTCTGGCTTCCTCTTCCCATCACCAGAAGCAGGCAGGCAGAAGAGGCTTGTGACTCACTGTCATGTGCTGGGGGGGATTAATGTGTTGTAACCTTAACCTGGTTCACCTTGTGGTGGGGAAACCAGGCCGGTTCTCCCACTGACACACTGAAAAAACAAGGCCGTTTCTCCCAGTGACGCACTGAAAGCAAGGCGGGTTCTCGCAGTGACACACTCCCCACCTTGGTCCCCCTCCCAGTTCTTGAGGCTGCCCTCAACCACTGGGTTTATGCTGCCATGGACAAGCTCATACTTAATTCCCTTTCAGAAGATCACCCAATGCAGAGACTTTCCTAGAGCTGTTGTTTCAGACTTGAGCCAGTGCCACTGCATGTATTACAGTTGTTTTATTTATTATTGCAACTCAAGGGGGCTAGAAATAGGATTGGGGTTTTTTCCCCCCATTAGAAGTTAGATTTTTAAGCAGCTGGGCATGCCGGACTTAATACATAAGGGCAGCCACATGTTTCACACCATTGCTTCGGAGTTTAGTGGGATTGGTTTAATTATTCATTATTCGTTATTTCTAGCAGGGTAGCACCTGGGGAAAGCTCAGGGACATGCAGGGATATTGTGGTAGGCACTGTACTTACACACAAAATGGGCTTCAAAACTGAGGGCTCTCTGAAGATGGCAAGCCTCTGAAAACAAGAGGCTATATTACATTTCACACAGGTTTTCTTATCACTCAGGACCTCTTTTCTCCGGTGAAATGAAAGGGGTGGTTTACTAGTTGAAATGAAGTAGTATCTGCCACTAAATGTTTTCTGTTGGCTAAGCAGCTGGTCAGTTGCTGGATTTAGTTTAATGTTATAATAGGATAAGATTGACTTTTGAGGACACAGTGATATATGTAACCACTTCTTCCATTTTACACTAATAAACCTCCCTGGTGCTGAAAAGAAGTTTGTTCTCATTTGAAAAAGCACTTTCTGCTGAAAGCAACAAATAAGAGATCACAGACTTAGGAAGACCATATCTGTTATAGGGACAGTTTTTAATGTGCTTATGCTCACAAAGTCTAAACTGAAGTTCATGCATCGAAGAGTTTATAAACTTGACTAAGGGAAAAAGGAAAACTAGGTCTAAGAGGTGATGTGGCTTATCCAGGATTTCAATCCAGGTCACTGACACAGCTGGCAATACAGCCTGGGCCTCCTAAGTCTCAGACTAGCGTTCAGTCAATTAAACTATTCCACCCTATTTATAATATTGTGTTTATTTTACTTTTTATTACAATAACTAATCATATTTTTATTTAAAAGGTAGGTTTTAGCCCATTTGGGACAAAAGCCATACTTATGCTTTCCTGAGTTTTCAATTTGCAACCCAACATTGTTCAGTTTACATAATGTTCAACATAACAGAACAATCATCAATTGAAGATTATATGTTAATTTGCTGATAGATGGTTAAACAAAGCCTTGCTATGGTGGAAAACCATATGCTCCTTGTATCTTGGCGCACAAAACTTCTTGCATATCTTTAGTACATGCCCATGTCCCACAGAGATGCGTTTTGCTCTCTACGTATTGTGCTACATGAGTTCCTGTTCTTTTTCCTGCAGCAACCCCACTTCTGGCAGAGCTTTACTGCTATATTTAAATATCGGTGGAGCTCAAAACTCCAGTCATTAAATGCCATGTAACTCGTAGTTTGGGAAGTGCTGCCTAAGAGTGAAATCAATATATCTTTCATTATTTGTAAATATTATGTTATATTTAAAAAAAAAAACTTTTGTATATTAGACAAATCTATTCCTTGCATGAAATGCGCACACAATTTTTGGTGGAAAAAAATGGTTTTTGGCAGTTAGAAAAACACACACACACTGAATTGCAGGGGGTTTGTAAACATATATATATTATTAAATGACTGGTCAAATGCCAAGCCTGTTCATCTTGATATTGTTGGTTTCACAATAGAAATTTTGAATAAATGTTGGGAAATTTTATGGAGCAAATTTATGCATATATGCATCTCTTACTCAACTCAGTGCAATTAATGTTTCCCTGTTTGGGACTGCATGGATATTCCTGTCTCAGGTGTTACAATAGTCCAAAGGCATCACTCATTTGAATAGAATGGCAGAATGATAATAGTCCAACTATATTTGCATAATATGTTTCCTGAACATAAGGTACCTGGAAATATCATTAGGCTTGAAAGACTGCAAATGCATTCAGAATCATTATAAATCATTTCAGGTTTCCCCTCCACGCTTTCTTGTGCACCTTATTTGTTGTCTTAATCTCAGTTTAGACCTTGTGAGAATAAATTTGTTAAAAATTGTCCTTACAACAGATATTTTCTTCCTATGCCCATGATTTGTTGCTTTCAGCAGACAGTGCTTTTCCAAATGACAGCAATCTCCTTTTCAGTACCAGAGAGGTTTATTGCTGAGAAATAGAAGAGGGGGTTAAATATATCACTGTGTCCTCAAAAGTCAATAGATCCTATTATGACATTAAAGTAAATCCAGCAAATAACCAGCTGCTTAGCCAACAGAATTTTTTTTAGTGGCAGGTAGTATTTCATTTCAATTAGTAAGCCACTCCTTTCATTTCAGCCAGAGAAAAAAGGTTCCTAGAGCTAGGAAAATTCATGTGAAACACAACATCTTCTGTCCAGGTTTCCTTTTGTTCTTAGAGAGTTGCCATCTTCAGAAAGACCTGAGTTTTTGTCTCCTACATCCTCACCTGCTCGTCCCCCCACCCCTTCTTCCAAAACATTTAAAAACTAAACTATAAACATGGTAAATAGTATTCTTTTCACACACTTGGCATATTTATTCTCTGATTGGACAACATTCCATGTAGGCTGACATGAACCAAATTACCCTTGCAGTTTTTATATGCAATTATATTCTTGTTTGGGTGAGTCTACATGTCACCCTATGACAACGTAGCAACATACTGCTTCACCATACAGTGTGCTATGGTGATGTACCAATCACATGGGTCTACACATGATCTCCAGCTACATTGCTATAATGGTACACTTCCCTGGTGTAGTGCGCTGCTATGGCAACATAGCAGCGAAATCTAACCATGTACCAGGCACACAGGTCAATAACCTCCCATATTGGAAGTACTAAAGCACAGCGCTGTAGCAATGTTGCCGTATGGCGACGTGTAGATGTGCCCTTTGAGATGTAACCTGCAATGCCATCTGATCATCTGGACCTTTTAACTACCCTAATAAAAAAAACCCAGAGGTCTCATCATGGTCTTTATTCAGAGCAAAGCTTATTCCATGCCCCTGATCAGTATTCAGATTACACAATCATTCCCCCATTTCTTTCACAGCACAGGCCACATCTATTAGTGAGTATATCTCAACGACACCTTGAGATGCCCCACTCACAGTCATAAAGACGAGCTCCCCTCTTCTATATATAAGCAATAGGGCTGTGCAAAATTTCGGCAGCCATTTAATTTTGGAAGTGTTTGGGGCTGTTTTGGCACCCAAAACTCCGAATCCGAATCAAAATGAAAGGCTCTGAAACAGCTCCAAAATGAAATGAAGCATCTGAAACATTTTGAAAATGTTTTGGACAGTTTTGGAGTTTCAGAGCCAGGCTTGCAGGGAAACAGCTGTATGCTGTTGCCCTGCCACGCAACTTGGCTCTGCAGGGAGCACAGATCTGGGGCAGTGCAGGGTCAGCAGCAGTGGCAAGGA
Source organism: Crocodylus siamensis (assembly GCF_052110815.1). Classification (NCBI taxonomy): domain Eukaryota; kingdom Metazoa; phylum Chordata; order Crocodylia; family Crocodylidae; genus Crocodylus; species Crocodylus siamensis. The sequence goes on along the minus strand of NC_143397.1, from coordinate 171,503,207 downwards.
GACCCCCAGTGCAGATCTCTGCTCCTGCAGAGCCAGATCGTGCAGTAGGGCAGTGCTGGTCCCTGCTGCATGACCTGGTTCCTTAGAGAGCAGAGATCCAGGGCAATGTGGGGTGGGCAGTGGCAGCAAGAAGACCCCCGGCATGGATCTCTGCTCCCTGCTGAGCCAGGTCATGCAGCAGGGACCAGCAGGCTTGCTCGCCACTCTGCGCTGCTTCCCTGCCCCATGACCTGGCATGGCAGGGATCAGAGATCCATGCTGGGGTCTCCTTGCCTGAATGGAGGGCAGCGGCCCTCCCCCAGATGAACCACCCATGGCTCCAGCTTGCTCCCTGCTGGGGCCCCAAGCCCCCGACCTCAAGCCCTGCCCAGCTGAGCAGTAGGCCTGTGCAAACCTTAGAGCCCATTTGAAATAGCTTCAGAGGAGATTTGGCCAAAACAAAATAGGACAGTGATATGAAATGAATTACTGTCCTCCAAAACACCCGAATTCAAAACTGAATTGAAACATACCATTTTGCGCAGCCCTAAATTAAGCAGGTGGCAATGTGCTGTTCAAAAGTGTATTTATGGAGTACCTGTGCTAAAACTTGCAGCAGTTCCAAAAAAAGGTAATGTATCAATTTTGGATGAATTGAGTGGGTGCTATATGTAAATTGCTATAGCCATGTTTAATTTCAAGATAATTGTTTTCAAATTTGTTCCTTATTTCTGTGTGTTCAGGGAGAAAAAGTTCTGACAATTAAAAAAAAAAAAGAGAAGGGGCTGCCAGGGAAAAATATTGTGGGGAAGCAGCTAAGAGTCTACTTGATCCCCCAAGATTTATTTTCCCTACTATAGCAGTGGGAGGGTGACAACTTCAAGGCAAACCTCCAAAAATTGTATCTAGAAAATTATAACAAATTAGCCAATTGCCTGTCAAGATTGATGGGGCGGGACCTGCTCCCCCTTTCCCACCCTCTGCCATAGGCTGGGCCCGCCCTGCCCCCACCACTCTCCCTGCTGCCTTTTCAGGGTTGGGTGTGCCCCCCTACCCTCCCTGCCACTGTTTTGGGGCCAGGCTGCATGTACAGCTGTGGAGCAAAGCACTGAGCCCTGTGCAGCTCCGCGCCTCTGCAGGAAGCCCAGGAAAGCAGGCTCTGCCCAAGAAAGCAGGCTCTGCTTCAATTTAGGGCCCCCATTTTGTCTACACATGCCATAAGGCTTTTGTAATATTAGATTTATAAATTTTCTAGATATAGAATCTAATTATTGGTGGCTTGTCTTATAGAATCAATGAGTCGGAAGGGCCCTAGACAGATCATCTAGTCCGACCCCCTGCCATGGGCAGGAAGGAGTACTGGGGGTGGCAGGGGTCATAAGACCCCAGCCAGGTGCCTATCCAGTCTCCTCTTGAAGAGGATTATAATCAGGGTTGTCCCAAATTATAATCAGGGTTGTCTTCTATTCAAGTAAAGACAGTATATTTCTAGTATTTTTTAATACTATTCAACAGCTGGAAACAGGCTAATCAGGCAACCGCCTGATCTAATGAAACATCTGAATATTCCCACTGAAGTCAATGCAATCATTTACAGGCTAAGAATACTTGGCTGGATCAAACTAAAGTGCTCAGCACATTGCAAAATCAAGCCCCACATGAGCAATATTCCTTCACTCCTGACAATTATTAGCAAGCCACTGTCAATTGACAATTTTTGTACATACCACTGCCTGATAATATCTAAAGCAGATCATCTGATTAGAGGACAAAGTCCTGATTCTTCTTGAAATCACTAGCTGTTATTTCCCTCAATAACAGGTGCCCTCTAGCTAGAACTTTCCATTGTGGCTAGGCTGAAGAGGGAAGGCAAACATTTTCTATTGCTTTCTCCCCTTCCCCTGCTCTAGGCTTCCCCAGTTCTGCTTTTATGAATAGAGTTATAAACAAGTACTTTTGCCAGGTACTTGGGGATTTGAAATGGGTCTCATTCTGACAGTGTTAGTATGAGTAGATAAACTCTAAGAAGATAGGAGAAGAGAAGAGAACAAGGAAGAGAAGACAGAGTAGCACACAGAAAGAGTAAGGGTGCTTGTACATGTTAAGTGGCCTAGTTTACATCACAATGGTTTCTCAATAGAACTTAAGTTGTGCTGGCAAACTTTGAGCGTAAACAGATTAAAAATTTCTCTAAGATGGCAGAATTCTGCTTGCTGCCAAGGTTAAACATTTACCCTAATAAAGTAATGTTTCATGTAGACCTGTGATTTTCAATCAGGGTGCCATGGTCCCCAGGCTGCTATGCAATATTAGCATGGTTAGCTGTGCTAACATGATTTACAAGATAAACCCAGAGTTTTCAAGTAGGAATCCATAGTATTAAAAGCATTCTGGCTTGTTTCTGAATTACTTGCAACAAAGGAATTTCTCTCTTTTTTTTTTTTGGTAATCAAATATCAAGTGGAAACTAAGAACTGGCATTTTCCAAGGGGAGCCTGGCATGTAGTGAGGCATGCTTTGAGTCTAAAAAGGCTGAGAACCACTGATGTAGACACACCCATGCTTTCTACTTGCTGTAGTCATTTCAGCAGCTGTTGCCTTCTCAGGGTGCACTTTGTAGCCTGGCAGCGCAGCTGCTGAGTGAAGCTGCCAAAAGCACATAGTCTTCATGAGCACTCTCTGGAGCCTGGGTGGGGGTGGCTGCTTTCTACTGTGCAAATGTCTACTGCCAGAAGCAGGTAAGAGTTGATATCAGAAAAGAGGCCCTTAAACATAATGAGCAGTTGAGGGAGACAACTTAGACAGTATGTCAACAAAGGAAAGTGGTCCATTTTAATGTCTCTCTCCACTTCCATTTCTTCCTGACCATCTCCCACACTCATTTTCTCTTAATTTTTCTTTTCTATTTAGGTTCCTGTACAGGTTAAATCAATTATTCCTTGTACGTTTTAATTTTCATGTGATCTGCTGCTCTTTGCTCTTCTCCCAATAACACTTTGCTTCAGTTCTTGTAAATTGTTGTTCTGTCTTCAGGACAATGGAATCTGTTGTATATAAAGATTTGTTCTTCCATTCCAGCAAGCAGAAACATGGATTGAATGGAATATTATTATTCATGTGTTCAGTTTATGGCTATTGTTAGGGGAGTCAGGCTGAGTATCTACCATGGTAATGATTTTAATTTGCAACCAGGTGATGCAAATAAAATAGCTTTGTGTACTGTAGCATTGGGTTTTAGCAGCCTGAGTCTACAGACAGATCGTTTTCAGTGATTAGCCAATAAATCTTGAACTCACCCCCACAAGAAGTCAAGAGCAACAAGAACCCCAGATATACAGACGTTTTTCACAACACCACAGAAATCATTATAGTCACTTATAGCTAACAAGAACAGAGATCAGACACTTCTGCCTAAGTCAAAAGGAGAATTTTTTTCACAACTCATCTTTCCCCATCTTTAAAATGCATACTTTATAATTTTGGGAGATAGATAACATAGATTCATGCGTGCGATCCTTCATCCACACTTTTTATATGTGAACTATTCTGTGTTTATGTTGCTGAACCTAGGTGTCACACAATCAGGAGATGAGTTTACAATAGGATTATAAACTTAAGTAGGAAGAATAGTATTCGCAGGAATGGGATATTTAGGTGATGAAAGGAAGTCATTACCCAAAAGCAGTACTCCAGATAGGCACTGTAAAGACCAGGATGTTTGTTTAAAATGTAGTTACAAATATCTTGGCATATATAATAGAAGGTTCTATCATTTTAGAAATACATCACATTCTGTCATTATGTAATGGACTGAGAACAAAAAAACGACATTTTGTTGTATGTCACGAAGAATGGAACACATAAGCATCTCTTTAAAAGATTAAGGTCCAAGAAAACTTTTTATTCAACCTTATTATTAAAGGACAACACTCAGTGGTTCTTTTATTACAGTATTGTTAAAAGTATTTTTTCATGCAGTTGTAAATGACACTAACTTAAATAATTAAAATTAGAATTTTAAAGGCTTTACTTAGTTACCATGCATTAACTGTTTGCATTTCATTTACTTTATGCAATAACACTCGAGTGGCTAGTGAGCAGTTCCTAACAGAACAAATGTCTTGGTTTCCAGTTCTTTAAGACAATAAACTGAAAAACCAAGCTAAACAATACTCCAATGTAAGTTCACTGATATAAAATTCTTTCCACAAGTTTTGATGAAAACAGAAGCAAAAATCTATTTAATATTGTTTTTTTACAATACCTGCAGATCCAGTTCTTTTCCAGCAGAGTTCTGTTACAGACCCCAGTGGGAACAGAACTGGTCCCTAAATATGAGGTTTCGTGAGCATTTTAGAATGGTCTTTCAGATTGGTTTTTTCAGGCCCTAGTTTAAAGTCCCATTAAAGTCCATTGAAAGATGTCTATTAATGCCAATTGAATAGAAGCCACACAATGGCAAAACCCTGCATTATATCATTTATATAACAATACAGGTGTCCATGTTCTGTAAAACTAATGTCCTTGCAGAGGAGCTATAGAAGATGGTTGATTTCTAACAAGGGGTTTGCAGGATTCAAGCAACTGCTATGACAAAGAATGGTTAAGAAGCATACAAAGCAGGCAGCAGATGCCAACTTCCGAATATTAGTGATATTTTGAAAGGACAGGGTTTCTCAAACTGCTGCTTTCTCACTAAGTGATGTAGTCATCATTTCTCCTGTAGAGTATTAATAATTTCCTGCTATACTCAGGCACTAATACATGTCTACCAGTATTTGTATTATTTGGGTTACCACTAAAAAAAATTCTTACAGAGACAAATCACTCCTGTGTTTCTCTGTGAAACCTGTTGTAAAAATTACAGGTCTGATTTGTTAGGCTGATTCACCATTGCTGTTTCCATTTCCCATTGATTTCAGTGGAATTACTCTTATGCAATACAGGAATAACACATTAGTAAATCTAGCCTTGTATCAGACTGAGCTACTGTCTGACAAGAGCAGTCTTAGAAGGAAGTTAGGCTTAGATGTGCATGGACTTTTTGCGGGGTGGGGCGTGGATTCTTCTGAATTTCTTGCTTAACGATAAACATTTGGCTTTGCTATTTTGAATCTTCAGGCAACTTGCGGTCTTCCATTCAGTTCTAAATTCTGTAAGTTCTGTTTTGTCTGAAACTTCTGTCTTATTTATCAAAACATTACTAGCAGTACCAGAATAAAAACTTACTTTAATTGTCCCTAAACATGGCACACTTGAAATGTTAGATTTTTTTTTATAGAGTCCACAATGCCCTGCCCAAGACTTGGTGGGTAGGAGTGGGGGGAGATGACAGTGAATGAAAATAATGGTGGTGATGAAAAATGATAAAGCTCAATCAGTTCTAAGCTGCAGGTGGGTACGAGTGAGTGAAACCCAGGTACTTCTACTCTCAGGGTGCTGCTACCACGTTTCTGGGGAGAAGGTCCTGAGGCTTTATCTATGACTACAACAGCCCCTTAAGAATACAGTCATTTGGGGTGCAGACAGAAATGACTTTTGTTGCATAATTGGCCCCTTAACATGACTTTAAAGCTGTGCCTAAACCAAAGAGCACGGCTACAGAGCCCTCCGATTGTGAGACAAAGTAATCCCCATTGTATGAGGGTTTAAATGAAGTCACTCCTAAGTGGAACAACTTAACTAATTTCTGTCTGCTTCAGCGGCAGCACAGGGAACTGAGGCTGCTGTCCTGGATGGAAGGGGGAGAAGGCAGGGGAGGGAGGTCCCTTCTGGGGTTCTCAGCCCTGCTAGAGTGTGTGTGTGTGGGGGGGAGATTGGAGCCCACACTACTACTCTGGGGCAGGGGAGAGGGAGGTTAGGAGATGGGCAGAGACAAGGGAAGACACAGCTTCTCTCCCTGGATCAGCTCCAAATTGGTGATTCATAGAAGTCACCTTGCGTTAGACCCAGGAGTTACAGTTCTGTCTGTGCCCTTGGTGGTAATGGTAAAAGGTACAGCCAACATTACATTTGGGTGGCTGTATCTAAGGCCTCTAGATGTCAATTAGTAAAGACTCTGCTTTTAAGCTTCATGATTAGCATACATTTGCAGCACTCTATACCAGGTCAATATTTTTTTTACAGGGTCATAAACATGTTGTTTATTGACAGACTATATTGTTATGCCTTCTACTCATTTCAGTGATTTTTACACTGTATTGACTCACTTTATCAATACATGGATCATTTGCTCCATTGCACTGTAAAATATACTTAGAAGCAACCACAATGCAATTCATACATGACATTAAAATGTGAACACACAGTATAAACAAAAAATAGTCTATGTTGTGAAGCTATGATAAGGGTAATAAGAAAAATCAATGGGTGTCTCCTAAAATATTATGGATATACTGTAATTCTCTTAGAATTCTTTGCAAGCTCAATATCTATTTCATAATAAAATATAATTGATCATTATACATACATGACAGTATGTATGTTTCACTCAGCCATTTGTTTCTACTGATTTTTCTTCCAGTTTCTCCATGCTTTCTGTGGGATAAATAACTATTTTTGGTGCTGCAGACTTCACGTCATTCTCCCTTGCTGTTTGCTTGTTGCCTTCTGCATCATCCTCCTCTTCTCCAGTTGGAATTTCATTTGGATCAGGTGTCTCTTCTGTGGCAATAATCTCTTCTACGTGTGGTTTAACAAAATCTGATGTAGGAAGTAATACAATTCCCTCCATGTTTACTGAGCTTAATACAATACAAGAATATGCAGTGTTTGTCCTTGTTTATGAGCTTCCCCCCCATCTTTTTCTCTTCCCATGCCTACGTAAGGAGGCCCTGGACTAGAAGTGTTACCATTTTCACATAAAGTTAAATGTGAACTGAAACCTTTATGGAGAAGCAGGTAAACAGTTCCCTTCCTAAAGAAGACTGAATCTGCAAAAGTTTCACTCCTCAGTGAGTCTTTCACATAAATAATTTCCTTTACAGGACTACTGACAATCATAAGGATTACATAAACCAGTAAGGTTTAGGTCAGGCCCCAATAAGCAATATAAATTTGGACAATGAGAAAGGAATACTTCTAAAAAATAATATTTTCTTATTTTTCCTTTTTTAAGCAGACAGTAGAGAAATTGCGACTAAGGAATTGTCTCATAACAGAAGTAAATGTAACATATTTTGGTCCCACCTACAATGGAAAAAACTGTTTACTTACCAGTAGTTGGACACAAACATGATACAAGATTCCTTAAAAATATTGTAATTTTGGTATGGTTGGAAGCCGAGACATGGTACAGAAATAAATCATAATGTCTGCTAGCAAGAATAAATTAGTGTTGAATAACACTCACTGGGTGCATCTACACACATGCTTTACTGCAGTTGACTAATTAGCTCCGCAGTAAAGCATCACTGTCTACACGTGCACATGGTACAGTCAATTAATTAACTCTGCCATAAGACAGTATTGTTGGAACAGGACTATCTTACAGCAGAGTCATTTGCTACACAGAAATGCACATGTGGGATGGTGACCAGGACCACAGCAGTTTGAGCTGGGACTGAGCAGGCCCAGGCTGGTAGTAGGCTCGGGGGTCAGCCTCATGGATCTACATTTTCTGCACTCTTGTGCCCCAGCCATCCCCAATGTTGCCACCTGGAACTTGGGGCTAACCCCTCAACCGAGCCTGCTGCCATCCCAGGGCTGCTCTGTCCCAGCTCAAACTGCTGAGGTCCCAAGAGCACATGAAGATGCTGCACCCTGGAGCAGAAGACTCCAGTATGAACTGTGCCAGAGTTTATTGAGCCACATTAATAGCTCATGTAGATGCACCCACATTGTAACAACCTACAGTAACATAAAAAACTCATTTAGAAAATATTGAACAATCAGACAGATACGTATTTTTGACTGAAAATTCATAAAAATAGCCACTTAAAATTTAACTCAATCATTCAAAACAGAAATAAAATTAAAAAAGAAGCATGCCTGAGGACACAGAATAGGTATGTCAGGAACTGATTCAGGAATTTCTTATAAATTAGGATGCTCAATTCCAGACAACTTAATGGAGCCTTATTTTCAAGAAGTGCAGAATACCAGCTTGTCTGAAAATGACGTTTCCAAAATTACTAGTTGCTTTAGCAAACCTTGATTATTATATGCATGTCTCTATGAAACCCATGATCAATGAATAATGGTTTGCAGGTACTCTTAAGTCTCCAATGTTAGATGTAATTTTTTGGGGTGGGGAGCACACCTATATAAATGGTGGAGTCCTTACCTTCCCTTGTCCTTTCTTTCTGATGATTACTTGTTTTTTTCTTTTTAGCTAAAGACACTTTATTTTTATTGTGCCCCTGTGCATCAGAGACATGCACAGCCATGCTGGTCTGTCCTGACACAGGAGTGACAATCACCTAGAGTAAAGCAAGAACAAATAATGCACGAGCAAGGAATCCAGATGCATCAGGGATCTGCTTTAAAAAGCAGTGGTAAAATCCCCAATAAGGAGTACACATAAATGTGCATATTAGCATATTTTTTCTTCTAGATGAACTGAAGCAAAGGAACATAGAATTTTGCCCTGTATTTAGCAGATGATCTTCCCATAACACTGTTCATAAAGGAACTATTCCCTTGTAGCTCTCTCAAATATACGATAAGCACAGGTAAGGCAAGATAAAGATAGAAGTTTAGCATGGAAGTACAAAATCTGAAAGAAAAGTATAGTCATATTAAACATACTAAGGATTGTTTAATCTACTACTCCAAAAAAAAACTGGCCAAATTATGCAGTTAAACCTGTATAATCTTATGGACCTCAGTCAGGTTGGAGAGAGGATTGACTAAATTCAGCAAGATTTAGTCAATTTTGCTTATAGTGTGCGTTCTGGGCCCAGATTAGAACAATCTAATGAATTGTCACCTTGGAATTGACTTCACATAATTTTATGTGAAAGAATCAAATTCTCTCTCACCACTCTACTTAAAGTTCAGAGGTTTAGTTATGGTGCATTAAGCAATGAATCTGTTCTCTGTGGTTTCATTTTGAACATACAAGAGTAAGGAGCAGTTTTACTTTGTCTAATATACAGACATTCTCCAAACAAGGTTTGAACTGATCTTTTTAATTCTGTACAAGATTAGCATTTGCTAATGTACATAAGCACGTGCTTAAATATTAAGATTGTTAATTATCCCATTGAAATAATCGTGGAAGTGTGTGAAAAAGTGATCACAGATCATGCTTCTGTAAACTGCTGAAAATGGATGCTAGTTCTACAAATTTTGTTCCGAAAAATCACGATACTGAGAGATCATTTTGGAGAAAAAAAAGAACATGGCATATTAGTATATTCCAAATCATATTAAGATAATTTAGGTTTGTGAAATAACTGAGAGTACTCTATGCTTAGTTAAGAAAACACTAAAATTCTTTGATGGATCATGGATACTTGAATAGACCAAATCCTGCTTGCCTTATGTAAGGAATTGTGACTGAAGCCAGGCACTTTACATAAACTTTAGATCAGAATCTTCAGCCTTTTTTCAAAATTGGTTAAAAGTTCAATTGCAAAAATGACCAAATTCAATATTGATAAATGTGTTGAAAGTTGTATCATTAACAGAACGTAGAACTTGTTGATTTCACTCATGTGTACATCCCCTTCTTTTCATCTTCTGATATACAGTTGTACTCCTTGAGATTTTGCTTTGTGTGTCAGCTCAAGCAAGTGCAGATAAAAATCAGATCACAATCCGTTAGAAACTGCATGTTTGGTGGTATTTCAACCATGTTAGATGTATTGAAAATACCTGTTGAATTCATAAATCTTTTGGGAGAACCTGGACTCAGCTTTAGATGGTAAACAAAACCCTAAATATCAAACCCCCTCAAACCTCAAATCTTAACATTTTGCAGCATTCTAACTTATAGAAAAAGAATCGGATCAAACTTTTAAATTTAAACCAACAAAATTATACTGTTACACTTGAAAGACTGCCATCCTGCATCCGACTTGCATGAATAAGGGCTGCAATAGGCCTCAGCTGGGCAAGTGTTTAATTTACCAGGCATACAGCACTTACCTTTTGTTCTTCACAAAGCTGCCTCTATTACAGTAAGGTGACTGAGAGACTGTAGGGTTTGTGGGTTCACAGTGGTTGAGATAGTATAGAAGATAAAAGTTTGTGAAAAAAGTGAACATAGATCATGCAAAAAAAATTAGACTGTTGTGTAAGATCAGTTGTGCAAAATAATATAGTCCAGATGATATTAAGAAATTTTACTATCAAAATCAGAGATTAAGTTAATAACTATTTTAGACCACAGGGCTGAGTGTATATAGGAATTTAATTGCCTCACCTTTTTTAAGAATAAACAAAGGCATTTTTATAAAATCATTGCCACAGATATTACTATTGCTGCTAAAAGGTTCTTGCAAACAGATCCAAGTTTTGGCTTAAAGGTTAAGGAAAATTTTAAACTGAAAACAGGTACTCTAGGATTCAATAATCACCCATTTTGTACTGCCACAATGAAAAATAATACAGAGAATACAAAATAATGAAAAGCATAGGTCAGTCATTAGTGATTGTGCCTGTAGAGACTGGGGACGCCCAATGTAACATAACGAGTTTGACAAGTTAATTGATCGTTTTGGAGCTACATGCTCTCTTGTTCCCATTCTTTCCCTACTTTATAATAATGATAATAATAAAATTATGGATAACAATTAACTTCAGTGGGTAAATTGCTCAACTTGAGAGGACTCACTCCAGACTTCCACCCCCACTAGCCAGTAAAACAATTCAAACTTTCTGATGCAAGAAAGGAGGGAGGAGCAGGAGGGAGATTTTTGCAGCACAAGGCAGCCACAGCTTCCATGGACCAAAGCCAATAGGAATCAGGAGTCCAAAATGTGTGACACAAGGGATGCTGCCATTTTCTGATACAAACCCCATGGGAGGGCAGTGATGGAAAAGCTGTTTTTCCCTTTGGATGAATTCCTTCCTGGAGTCCAGCAGGCAACACAGTGTCACAGCTTTATATTGCATCAAACAGTACATCAACCAAGTTCTGCCATGCTTCTGCACCATAAGCAGCTCAGAGACCTCTTTTTATACTCCAATAAGCATAGCAATAGTGAATCGGGGAGTGGGGTATGTATATACAGGGATGTATTTGGTAGCTGTGTTGGTCTGAGACAAAAAGCAAATGCAAAACTCTAGAACTCTTGATTCAGAGATGATACCTTTTAAGATAAAAAGTATCATCTCTGAACCAACAGTTCTACAGTTTTGCATTCTTCTGTCTGTGTATATACACACACACACACACACACACATGCACATACACATACACACAATACATATATGTATAGTAGGGGTGTGCAAAGCAGGCCCTATTCAATTTGAATTCAGATTTGTCCTTGACTCAATTAGGCCGAATCTGAATCTGAAGATCGATTCCGATTCAGAGAACCAGCGATTCAGGCACAGACACAGCTTTAAAAGTTTTTTCTACATACCTTGAGGTAGCAGGCATGGCTCTTGACCGCTGTGATGCTAGAGTGCATGGAGCATCTCACAGCAGTGGGGGGGGGCCCTCCAAGTGCTGGGCAGTGAACCCAGAAGTGGACCAGAAGTACTTCTGGTCCACTTCCAGGCCTGCCACTTCTGGGCCCCCTTGCTCTTCCCCAGCTCAGCAATTGACTGCAGGGGGAACCCGGGTGCCCCCCTGCCCCAGGATGCACCAGTCACTAAGCCACAGGGGTGCAGGGGGAGCCCCCCAGCTCATTCCCTGGCAGACCCAGAAGTGGACCAGAAGTGCTTCTGGTCCACTTCTGGGTTTGCTGCTGAGCATGCTGGGGAGTCCCCCATGCTTCTGTGGGACACTCCATGTGCCCCAGAATCACAGCATTCATGAGTACCTGCTACCTAAAGGTATGTAGAAAAAACATTTAAAGCTGTGTCTATGTCCGAATTGCCAAATTTTTCCAAATCTCTCTGAATCAATTTGGAGGGTTCTGATTTGATTTGGAGAAATTAAAGGGTCCTCTGATTTGATCTGGATTCAGAGATTTGGCCACCAGATTGAGCCATATCTGTCGAATTAAATCAGGAACTGAAACGTTGCACAGCCCTAATGTATAGCATATTTCATCATTAAACATAACAGTAATTAATCATCATAATGTCCTTGTCAGGTAAGTATCTAAATAGTATTATTTCCATTTTACATGTGAAAAAAACAGCACAGCAAGAAATTAAGTAACTTGCTCAAGTTAACTTAATTGAAATCACGGTAGGGATAAACTTGGGACATGTTTTTATCAGGAGCATCAGCTCTCCTAGTAAAAAAAAAGCACAAGCATATAGGTGGGCACACTTTCTCTTGGGAAAAAAAAGGCAGTTTCTGGAGAAAAGTTACCTGTCTAACATGGCAGAGGTCGCTCTCCAGAGAGTCTCTTCCAAGAGAATGAATGTCTGGACATTCTCTGGTCAGTGAATCAGTGGCAGAGGTAGAATTAAGAACTCGATGTTCCCAACTCCTATCCCCATGCCTAGTCCACCAGACCACAGCACAAATAACAACAGCAGAAATTCAGGCACCATCTCTTACATCCCTTTGAAATAAGTTTATAAATCTAAGTTTATAAATATAACATATATTCATCTCATTTTTTAAATCAGCCCCTATGATTTTGCTATTCAGTGCTAATTTTTTGTGATGTTAATATCCAATAACAGATGTTATGATAAACTTTACGTAAGTGATTTACTAGGATTTCAATGCACCAAAGTATTTAAAACACATATAATAGTAAGATCATGCCTCTTGAAATCAAGTGTTATTATTATTATTTAGATTTACTTGAGCTTAAACTTAGGAAAGTTCTTAAGTATTTGGCAAAATTGCTGAAGCTGGTGATGACTGGCACTGAAATGTGGGGAGTGGAAGATTATTGTGGCCAAAAGGAGTTATGAAAATGCAGGCTATCGTGAACAACCAGTGACCAATAAAACAAGACAGTGAAACAAGGTGGAGGTAGAGATGAAAGAACTGTGATACATTTATTCATAAACATTGAGGAGGGTTCATACACTTTTGCTGACATGATCACACATTAACGTTATAGGAACACATACAACAAATTCATTGGTTTAGCATCTTCAGCCTGATTTTTCATTTACATTATAGCCCCTTTACAGCACTAAGTATAACCAAACTCTTAAGTGGTTCCTTGACACTTCCAAAGCACGTAAAGGAGATTCAGGACCTCTTTTACTCATACCTATATTATTCTATGATTTATTCCATGTAGACTACTTTATCAAAGTCTGAAAAAAAGTCTAAATTGCTGCTCAAAAAACCATCTCCTTTAGCCTAGAACATTCCTAATCTTTTCAGTCACTTCATTGGTTACCTCCCATGAAACACTTCCTTAATCTTTTTGTTTTGAAAAAAATTGCAAAAAGAAGCCATTTGAGATTAATAGTAAACGAATGGTGTTTGAAGATTAATTAGCAAAGGCACTACTTTGCTTCATGTAAAAGAAGTAGTAAATACACCAGTGAAGTCAGTGGAAAGGTCAAGACCCTCTACTATGCATAAAATAATTTGCACACATGGATTATGTCAGTGTTTATTATTTAATCTCTCCTCTATTCCTTTGCTTTCTACTCTTAAATTCACACTTTCTTTTTCTTAGCTCCTGTAATGTGCTCAGGGTAAGGTATGGTACCTTCTTCTTCAGGTATGAATACACTTACAGTGAAATCACTTGTCTCTGTGCCGTATTTATTTTTCACCAGAAGGGCATATTTTCCCGAGTCGACTGTGCTGACAGCAGTAATGGTAAAACTGGCACATTTTCCAGCTTCATATTTCAGGATGCAATGGTCATCTGCTGTGAATGTTTTCTCGTTCTTCAGCCATGTGATCTCTGGGGTGGGATCTCCCCAGACATTACAAGTAAGATTAAGCGCCTGTAGCAAATGTACAAAGGATTATTGTTAACAGATATTTGTTTACATCCATATTGACAAATAGTTCCCAGAAAGTCCCTTCTTTGCTGCTTTCTATTAAAAAATGGATGCAAGGATCCAAGATCAGTAGTGTTTTGCTATAGCCTGATGTGTTACCAAGGAAAAGAAACATAAAAAATTAAAAACCTTCAGTATTTCACAGATCTTTGCCATTTCTTTCATGATCATTACTACTGTTCTCTCTCTCTCTCTCTCTCACTGTTGTTTAATACCTGTTTAGGCATTAGTAGCATTTGAACATTAGGCCTTAAGCAAGTGTTTGAAAACTGTCAAATGGATTTATTTGCATGATGTATATGCATGATGAACATGCTGCAGGAATATTGAAGGCAAATCTATCATAATGATCTAAATAATGATTAAGCATTAAGACACTTAAATTAATTAGTTTGCTTTAAGAACTCTCTGAGCTACCACCTGACAGCCTCATCTACACAGTGCATTAAGCTATTTTACAGACACAATTAGTATATAGCATCCAACTGCTAAAATTTTAAATATGTGATTGGCACTAAGCATCAGAACTCCTTCAACCAGTGGTGACACTTAGGGGGTGCATGTGCACCCCCTGAGAGCGCTGGTGCACCCCCTGACAGGCTGTGCTCCTCACTTAAGCAATGGGCAGGGGGCAGGTGGGAGTGCCAGTGCCCCCATTGCAAGTGCTCGCTGGGGAGTGGGAGCTCTGGATGAAGTGGTGTGGCCACTTCCCAGTCAGCCCAATCAGTTCCAGGGTGACACCCCCACCCCCCACCCCACCCCCCTGGTCAGTAAGACTGGCTGCAGGGTGATTCCCCCTCAGTCACTGACTGGTCACTGGGGGGGGCATATGCCCCCTGACTAAGGTGGCACCATGCCTTTAATGCTTCAGTCTTTTTCAATACCAACCCCAAAATACACACACACAAGATTGCCAGATATTAAATATTGCCTTCACCACGCAGACTGAATTTGACCCTTTCATAGTTCGTAGGGTCAGAAGGGACCTGAGCAGATCATCAAGTCTGACCCCCTGCCATGGCAGGAAAGAACACTGGGGTCAAGTGAGGTGTTCATCTAGCCTCCTCTTAAAGACCCCCAGGGTAGGAGCCAGCACCACTTCTCTTGGAAGTTGGTTCCAGATCCTAGCCGCCCTGACAGTGAAGTAGCGCCTCCTGATATCTAGCCTAAATCTACCCTCTGCCAACTTATGACTGTTATTTCTTGTTACTCCTGGCAGTGCTCAGGGGAACAGAGACTCCTCCGATGCCTGCTGGTCCCCTCTGACTAGTTTGTAAGCAACCACTAGTTCTCCCCTCAACCTTCTCTTGTGGAGGCTGAACAGGTTCAGGTCCCCTAGCCTCTCCTTGGGCTCTACTGCCCCCTGATCATGTGAGTGGCCCTCCTCTGGACCCTCTCCATGTTGTCCACATCCCTCTTGAATTGCGGCGCCCAGAACTGGACGCAGTACTCCAACTGTGGCCTGACCAGTGTTGCATAGACAGGGAGGATCACCTCCTTGGACCTGCTTGAGATGCATCTGTTGATGTATGACAAGGTGCGGTTGGCCTTCCCGACTGTGTCCCCACACTCTTGGCCCACGTTCATTTTGCCATCAATAATGACTCCAAGATCCTTTTTGCTTCTGCACTGACCCTTAAGTATTAAAGAATTCTAATATTATAAAAGCCTAAGTCTGTCTGTCTGTAATGCTTTATTCACACTCTGATTGGCCAATCAGTGTGAAATGTTCTGACAGAAGGCAGCCTGCCACCGTGATGGTGGGGACCCAGGGGACACAGGGGCTGGCCTTACCCCCCGCCCTTGCTCCCTAGAGGTGGTGACAACACAGAGTAGACAGAAGGAGTGGGCAAGGCTAGCAGAGCTAGCCTTGACCCCCACTGCCCTGCTCCCTGCAGGTAATGTGGGGTGGGGGAACAGCGGCCCTGACCCAATGCAACCACAGCAGCAGCTGGTGGAGGGAAAGAGTGGGCCTCCTTCCCCCCTTGGGCCTGGGCCCACTCCTTCGCCACTCCCCTCCCCGCATTGGCCTTGAACCCACTCCTGCCGTGGGGGGGTAGAGGGGGAGGAGTGGGTGCACCATGATGTCAGTGGTGACAGTGGGGCCAGGAACAGGCCTGAATGGAGGAGGCCTGGGCCTCCATTCCTGCCTGCTCCCCCCACCCCATCATTCTTGATGGGCAATTGGCTAATTATTAAGATAAAGGCAAATAATGTACGGATATTAACAGAATGAAGGCTCTCACAACTGGAGTGAATGCTGCTTCCTCCATTTGAGATGAAGGATCCCCCAGGAGGGGAACCTTATTTTTCCTATGAATACTGCTTTTAGCAAGAGTTATGGAGCAGGGTGTTATCCAACCTGATTAAGTGCCACCTCTGCTGAGAGATATTGTTCAGAATAATTCTGAAACTAGGGATAGAAGGGGAGGGGAGATTGCCATTCTTCACAAGGTAAATTTGAATAATGAATGGATTCCCTTATACATATTTTATAAGTAAAAAAAAAAAAAGGCAAAATTAGTCAGGTTATTCTGTCTGAATTCATGAATCAGCTATCTACATCCTTGTTTCCAACTCTGCTCAGAAGCAGGTGAATACAGGCACTGTAAAAATCTAGGATTGTAAGCATGTCTAACTTTTCCTTCAGTGCTTAGCTATCCCAGTTAGCAGGCATTAGCCCTTCTCTTGAGCCTGGTGCATGGAACAAAACTCTCTAAAAAGCTATAAAAATGGTGTGCATGTTCAGGATACTTATTGCCAAGGTATAACTTTAATTCTGAATATGGGTGGGTTGAGCGAGAAATGGAGCATGAGCAACGTCTGGTTCCTAGGCTAACTATTTCCTCTTCCTTCCCTATGTGTAGTTGCTTCTTACTAAGCTTTAAAAAAATCCAGCTTTATTGAGCTTTCCAAAGACAAGATACAAGAATAAAATATCAAAATAAAGTATATTGTGTCTTGTTAGAAGAACTCACAAAAGTGAACTCCATGGAATACAGCATAAGTACAAAAAGTAGGGGTTACGTGATACTTAAGTGATCATCAGTCCTTGCACTGGAGCTCTGTACTTGGGGAAATTTATCTCTACAGAGCTAAATCCTTCAGTTAGAGGTATCCTCTTCTTTGGAACAGGAAAATGCATCATTTTATCAATTGTATCTATACTGTATTTGCCATAGAACTGTGGTACATTGTTCTAAATTTAAAACACAATCTAGTTTTATTTCAAATTTGGTTTGAAGGTAGAGGGAATTATATCCAAGGAAACAGTAGGATTAGGATGGGGTGAAGGGCTGGGATAAGAAAACAAGAAAATGGGTAGAGGTGAAATATAATCTTTCCCCACAAAAAAGCACTTGACTACAGCAGGCCACAGTGCAGTAAATTCCTAGAGAAGCAAAACCAAAAACACACAAGATATAAAATAGAAACAAGAGAAAGAAAAAAAAATTCCTCCTCTCAAAACTATTCATCTTGGTATGAACAAATGGAAAGTGCAGACTCTGGACATCAGCAGTCAAAGCCTGCTGAAAATGACCCCTATCTATTTTTCTGGAGCAGCTGCGGTTGATGATAAGTGGGGCTCTTCACCCTGTCCTCTCAATCGTATGCCATAAAGTAAACATGTTTTTGACAATGAAATCAGCATATTGTTCCAATCTGATTAAACAGCTGAAAAGAGAAAAAACTCTTATTTCTCCTTCATGTTCAAGCTCAGCCAGGTCTGTCTCTAACATTGCTACACAATCTAACAGGCCACTGATCAATACTGATCAGGGGTCTACCACTGTAAGATCCTAACGGGCTGATATCAATGACACACATGTATCAGAGGCATTATTCAAACCCTAACAG
This sequence comes from Crocodylus siamensis, assembly GCF_052110815.1. Classification (NCBI taxonomy): domain Eukaryota; kingdom Metazoa; phylum Chordata; order Crocodylia; family Crocodylidae; genus Crocodylus; species Crocodylus siamensis. Next base: position 171,485,318 of record NC_143397.1, on the reverse strand, counting down.
TGAGAAAACATGCCAATTTTCCCTAATTCAGTGCAACACACCAGAAACAATAACACTTTTCTTCTTCAAATCTTTCCTTCAAATCTTTCATTTTGTTTAGCCTTACATCACCAATCCTCTCTTTGGTATTGTGTTCACATTGTCATGCATTAACTGTTTATTATTTGCGTTTTGTCTCTGCATGAAAAAATAAGTCTTAGGGCCTTGTTACACCTTACACTGTGAGCTGCACTGTGTTCCGTGTTAGTGCTAGTTCAAGTTTGAAGCAGTCACACTTCAGTAGGGGCCTGGAGGACTGAAAGGTAAGAATCCCCCACACTCCCATTCTGCCCTTTCCCCCTGTCCTCCCCCATCCCCCCCGGGCTTCCTCTCCTGCCCCCACTCCAACTCCATCCCCACATACTTGTAGCTGCCTGGCTGCCTGTCCCAGGGGAATCAGGCAGAGAAGGGTTAACTTGTCTACCCAGCTGCTGTTGCCTGACTGCTGCTCTTCTTGAGGCTGAGTCCTTATAATTCAGTATGAAGATGGTAAGATCTCTGGCCATTTTGATATCATCTGGAGGGAATTTCCATAATTGTGGGCCTACTGCCAAGAAGGTCTGATCCCTTGTGTGTAATGGTACATCTATCTGTTTTGGGTATTTTTACTGCTTGGGGAAGGACCCTTATTTACCAATGTGTTCATAAAGCAGTATGTACCACTACAGGATTTCAGAAATCACTGATGATAAGACTAGGCCAAATCCTTATATCTGTGTTCCAGTTTCATGTGCAAATGCCCTAGCCTATTCCTGTTGGGGACATTAGCTTCTTTCTTCAGTGTTCCCCTCCAAGGAACCTTCTGGGCCTGTCTACTTGTGAATGTATGCATACCTAAACTTAATGCACCTTAGCCTAAGGCACATTAAAGTGGTTTAGGCATGTGTCTACATGTTCGTACCTTAAGGCACCTTAATGCAGATTGGTGGGTGTTTGCAACCTGGGCTGGGCAGCACCCTGGACAGCCCCCTCATATGTACAGCAGTGCTAGGGCCTGCAGGCAGTGAGTGGGTGCCACGCTGGAAAATGGCTGGGGGCAGCACAAACAATGACTGCATTCCTGGCTGGGGAATGCAGAGAAAGATGCAGAGCATGCCCAGGGGCCATGGGGTCTGTCAGCACCTCGTGTAGGGCCGCAGTCACTGGACTGTAGCCAGAGACAGCTTGGCTCCAAGCAAAGAGAAGGCGCGCCTGAACCCCCAGGCCATGTCTAGAGACTTGAGGCAGCTGTACCCAATGCTGGGCCAGCATTGTTCCAATACACCTGATGGTGCCATAAAGCCTGCAGCAGTGCAGCCCAATGCTGGCTGAGGCAGCTGGCCTGGATGCAATCAGCCTGGCCCCAGCTCAACCCCCTCCCTGCGTTCCTGCCTTCCCAGCATCAGTCAAGAGTGGGCTGGGCCCAAGCCTGCTGCTGCTGGGTACCACCAAGAAGAAGCAGCGACTTGGGACTTAGTCCCAAGTCAGTTGGCACACTGACAGGTACCGCTGGTGCTGGAACCACTGCTCTAGTGTCTGCACCTCAGAGAACAATACCTGCCACTTCTTGGCAGCATTTGGCGGTAGCACAGGGCCCTGCAGGCTCAACTCCGGCCCACTCAGTCGACATACACAGCATTAAGGTGTCTGTGCAGAGTAAGGAACAAGTATTTGGGTCTGAGATGAGAGATCTCCAAAGAGACCCATGATCTTGAAGAACGTAGCCCAAGCAAAGCATTCTCTGTTTGAGTCTTTATTTTTATTTATTTATTGGTAATAGGTTTTGTCCTATCATTTAGGAATAGAATTTTGAATAAAACGTTGTCAGAGACTTTTCTTATTTTTGGACATGCCCTGGCAGCGTACAATGAAAAGTTTGTACTATATTAACCATAAATTTTTTAAAAGCAGTATACCCCTTAGGAGCACTACACTGCTCCTGGGCAAAAAAGGGGATAAAAATGACTTTCAATAAATTCATTATTATAGGGTCATGGATATCCTTGCTGGGACTTTAGTGCCCCAATCTTTCACAAAAACACAGGTGTCTTTATGGTTGGGGCAATGCATGTCTGCAGAAGCCTTTGCAGCTTGCTTTTTTATAATATGAAATGATTGCACTTTCGCTCACTCACTCTCAATCTCGCTCTTTCTCTCCCCACACACATAATCACTGCATTTTGCTTTAGAAATACTCATCTATTCTCACTTAATTTCAACCCTCTTCTGGCAAAGAACTCTCAGTTGATGTAACCAGCTGAGCTTTTGCTCCATATCAGAATCTTATCTCTGAGCAAAAACAATTATTTTAGCTGAAAATCTGCAAAATGATTTATTCTTCCTCTGGACAGCTCCTATTCTGTTGCAATTTTTAAAAGTCTTTGAGGACTTCTTATTCCCTACGTATTTTCCTTAACTGATAGTAACCTATGAAAAAGGAGTTGTGTGGTACCTGTCTCTCTTGAGAATGCTAAGATGTGCTATTATTCATGAGACAAAGCAGTTTAGGACATTAGATTTCCAATATTTCCCTTCAATTCACATTAAAATATTTTTGCCCTGTTTTTTCTCATTGTTAGATCAACACTGAGGATCTGGAAAGCACTCTTACTGTCCTTGTCAAGAAAAAAATCATTCCCATAACAGAGTTTCTTCTTTTAGAGTGCATACCTTCAGCTCACATGTGATTGTCACCTATATTTTGGCGTTCTTAACACAGCCCGTGATAGAGAAAGGAGAAAAGGTGCTGCTCCATCTTTTGATCATTACTGAACATATTTGTAGATCTTCAGCAGGAAAGACAATTGTGAACCAGACCATGCACCTAATCAGGCTTTGTACTTTTTGGTAAAATTGATTTCATTAGGACTTGATGGAACCCAGTGGAGAGCTGATAAAAACCAGGAATGCAGTGTTGGTAAATGATTATTAGACATGAACAGGTTTCTTGGGTAGTGAGAGTCATTCCCAAGAACTACTACAGCAGCATTCCCTACATGGACCCTATTCCTCCAGTGAGCAGTCTTTGGCCCAAACTGTGTTATATTAATATAAATCCAAAGTAACCCCATAAGTACAAAAGACTGAAATTTAATAAATAATACAACAGATACTTTAGATGAAACTTTAACATGGAATCTTTCTCTAAATGGTAGCAAAGTTGGTTAGCTGCTATGTAAAGTTTCAGTTAATTTACTGTACCTTGCCCTCCTGGATGGTGACAACATCGGGCAAACCTCCAAGTACGCGGGCACGATCTGAAAATACACAAATACAGTTTCCTTTAATGTCTACACAATCAACTCTGTCCCAGATTTTGTTTCCTCCAGCACTTTTCTTTTATCCTGTTTTTGTACAAGTTGTCCCTGGCATATGCAAATGATGAAAGATATTCAGTATTCCTAGCACACCAGTTGTAAAATGGCAAATCTTCTGCAAAAGCCACATGTTAATATCTGTCACCTACTCAGTAAAATTGAAGCATAGGCCTTTGCTTGCAGTTACCTCTGATGAGTTTGGTATGAATACTGGATATACAAACAATGTAAAAGTGTTTGGCTCAATTTTTCTAAATTTCCAGAGTAAACAGCAATTCTGTGTTTTCAAAAGAGATGAGTTAAAGCCTGTAGAAGAGACTCTGAAGTGGATATTAAGGCTCTGATCTAAATACAAAGACAGATTCTGATTTCAGTTACGCTGTCTGGAATAATTACATTAACTTCATTGGAGTTTCTTTGGATTTATACAGGTGTAAATGAGATCAGAATCTAGCCTGATTTATTTTAGTTTCAAAACCCTACTGCAATCCCATACAGCTAAAACCATGCCCAGTGCACACAGTTGTTTGCTACAGCTATTCTAGGAAGTGGAGTAAAGTTTTGTTAGTTGCAGCTCTTGATCTTGTAGCAACACATGATGCTTTTCCCTTTAGCTTAGTTGTTGTTCATCACCTTGTAAAATATGGACTCTGTCAAAAATAATCTTTTGAAAAAGAGTTGGCAGTGTAGGGCTTGGGTCAAACTCTGTTATGTGATATGCTCCCTCCCTACTCCCCACATCCAACTAAAGTCAGAATTAGAGTATAGCTTGAAAAGACCACTCAGTGCTCAGTATGATTACTGGTCATCACATTGGCTGTGGGTGGTGGTGGCAGTGGTGGGGACTGCTAATTTCCTATGAACCTGCAGGAGGTGGGAAGGTGGGGTTAGGGGCCCAGATCACAACATATTCATTATACTTCGTTGTCTTTTCAGATTCTACCCGTCTGCATCATTTCTTTGTGGAAAAGAAAGATGCAGGAAGTGGGGAGAATTTGCTAAAATATTTCAAACCCCAAAAGCTTGCTAAGAAAGCTTTAAACCTGAAAGTTTGTTAAGAAAAATGTTTACAACTATTTAGTTGGTCTAATAAAAGATATCAGATTTACCCAAAGAACCTTGTTTGCCTATGTCCTTAGACCAGGGGTGGGCAAAATGCGGACCCCCCCGGGCCATTCTATCCGGCCCATGGGGCCCCTAACAATTTTAGAAAATTAATATTTATCTGCCCTGGGCTGCCTGTCATGCGGCCCTCGATGGCTTGCCAAAACTCAGTAAGTGGCCCTCTGCCCAAAATAATGGCCCACCCCTGGCTACAACCTATGCCCCTCTAAAATGTTTAATTCATCTGTTGTACTCCATACATCTTTATATAAGACAGGATGCCTAGAGAGCTTAGTCCTTGTAGTCAATGTATAATGGCTTTATTCATGGAATTAATTACTGTTTATGAACAGCGGAATTAATTACTAAATATGTTTTTCTTAACTGAGATTAGGGTTTTTTAATATATATATGTCAAGAAATTCAAAATGTTACTTTCAGAGAGGCAGTGACTTTGGCCCATTATACATAATATTTCATATTACTGTATGTGATGTGAAAACATTTACCACATGGGATAATTCAACAGCAATTGAACAATGTCCTTCCTTCATATCAAAGTTACTTTTGCTTAGAGAAGGCAAAGAAATTTCAACCTGAAGCTAATCTGGCAATAAAAACAAGCAAAAGCTGCAAAAGTCAATTTATTTATAATAATATTGGGATTAGTTAAATATTATCATGCCAGTCATGGAAAAAAATCCATTTTTCTATGGTATTAGGATAAACTAATTCTGTCTGTCTGTCTGTCACACACAGTTTCAATTCACAGTGCTAAGGAAACCAATCATAAACAATTTATGAAAATCACTGTAAAAGACAGTCCACTTACTTTTCTCTGCAATGGCAGCTAGCCTGTAGTTGAGGGGGAAAAAAAATTCCAATTTTATTTTAAGTTAATTTAGGTTGACTAAGCATGGTTAAGCTTTGTAAGTGCTTTTAATCAGTTAAAGAAATTTTCTACAGAGTACATCACTTGCTAATTCTGCTTGTTCCTTATCAATAGAGTCATAACTTTCCATTGACCTTATTACAACCAAGATCTGGTCCAAAGTCTTTTTTAACATCAGTACAAAATGAACACTACTATATTTTCCCTCTTCTTGAGCACCATTATTGTATTTAAATGACACTTGTTATAAGTAATACTTACTTTAACCTCTGGAATTCAGCATAGGCTTCATCAAATGCTTTAAAAAGAAAAATAATGTTAAGGGTACGTTCATAAACAGTCATCATAGAACAATAGCTTATAACTTATGTTGTAGCCAATAATTTGAAGATTAAAATTAACCCATTTGGTATCATGTAAGACAAAACAACCAGGTAACTTTACTTTGGTATTGTGTAAGACAAAACAACCAGGGATTTAATTAAATGAAAGGCTGATATATGTATATATATGTATATCTTAAGGCACCTTAACGCAGATTGGTGGGTGAACGCATTTGCAGCCTGGGCTAGGCAGCACCCTGGACAGCCCCCTCATATGTACAGCAGTGCTAGGGCCTGCAGGCAGTGGGTGGGTGCCACGCTGGAAAATGGCTGGGGGCAGCACAAACAATGACAGTATTCTTGGCTGGGGAATGCAGAGAAAGATGCAGAGCATGCCCAGGGGCCATGGGGTCTGTCAGCACCTCGTGTAGGGCCGCAGTCACTGGACTGTAGCCAGAGGCAGCTTGGCTCTAAGCCAAGAGAGGGCGCGCCTGAACCCCCAGGCCATGTCTAGTGACTTGAGGCAGCTGTACCCAATGCTGGGCCAGCATTGTTCCAATACACCTGATGGTGCCATAAAGCCCGCGGCAGTTTAGCCAAGCAGTGCAGCCCAATGCCGGCTGAGGCAGTTGGCCTGGATATATATATATACATATAATAAATACAAAAGATCAGGCTTAAATGCAGAGAGCTGGAGAGACAGGCTGTGAGTATCCAACTAAAGCCACATCAGGAACAAAGCTACAACGTTTCAAATTAATTATAGGTTACAAGATATTAACAAAATCTGTTTTTACAAGTACTTTTCACACCCAGTGCATGCAACCGGTCAAACAACAAAATATTTGGTGTTGACCTGAGGGAGCCAGCCCTATTTTTTTCTCTTAAGGAGAAGAAAAGAAACATTTTCACATAAACTGAAAAACAGTAGAGAGGGGCAACAATGACTACTGTCAGATCATCCTATCGCTCAGAGCCTGCAGGCACAATGAAGCCTCAAGCATTGAGACAGCTCTGGAAGGAAAGATTGGAGCTTGGGAACAGCCACTGTATCATTGTTCCTCTTGAGATATAAGAGGTTTCTCAGTGGAACGCCATCCCAAGAATTAATCTACACTCTGCACCTGCTCTCCCCTATTCTTATTGCTGGTGAAAGTACCAACATGGAGAATTCTGAACAATGAGATCCTCTGTTTTTTTCATAGAAGAGCTATCACAGGGGAACAGCAGAGCAAAATTCTGCTTCTCTTCCTCCTCAATGTAGCTTATATTTGACTGGGTGTTGTTCAGTACATGCCCATTCAGCTACTCACCCTTTTTCTTAGAATGCCAATCAGTGTGAATAATATTGTGTTTTTTTGTAATGTGAACCAGAAACTGGATTTAAACTAAAAGAAAAGCTGTCATCTGACATTGAGACAAGCTAAAGCCTAAACTGTAATTCACTACTTGAGCACAAGTAAGCCAGGATCTTCCTTAATAAACAGTACCAGGCTGCTTAGGAGTAGCATAAGCATAACAAGAATTAAATCAGAAGAGTAGAATATCTTGCAGCACATAACAACCCACATATCTTAATGTAGCTTCTTTCTCAAATCCTGCACTGATTCAGAGATTACTTCCTGCACTGATTCAGAGATAGAGTGACTCTTTTACCTTGTCCAGAAAGATCCACCATCTTCGTGTGTGTCTTTTTACCATCAAAAATCTCCATTGTATATTTGCCCTTGTCATGTGGAGTTGGCTCATTGATCTGTAACCAGATCTGCTCCCCAGTGACACCAGTCTTAACTCTGTCTGTATATTTAATCTTGGCATCACTGAAAAATACAAAGCAAAATTAACCTTTCATTTTTATTCTACAGAAAAATGTGACACCTTTTTGGCTTCATTGTACCTATCTACAATACAGAATTTTAGGAAATGATTCCCAGGTGGCGCATGATGCTATATCGCCATAGCTCGTTGCTGCCTCGCTATAGTTCTACGGTGACATAGCTACTAAGAATAACCATGCACCACTGGGACAGAGAAGCTGTTAATGTACCATCATTTAGTACTTCCTAAAGCAAGTACTAAATGACAGCAAAGTAACAACTGCACCATACGGGCCAGGTGTAGGTGTGCCTAGGGTTCTACATGACCAGAATAAATCAAAATTTGAAGCTTCTGAGGTCATATTCTTACCAGGGATTACACCATGCCAGGAAAGATGAGGGCTACCAGGGGTCTGAGGAAGGCATTTGTCTGTTTTACTTCCAACATTCACAAAGATCAAGACATGCATCTTCCATAACCAGACCTGAAGTTGTATATGTAAGTCAAGACCTATGGGTTATGGTGAGGAGCTCTGATTTTCACCATTTAACCCCACTGTACACCTCACTTACATATTTCCTTCTCAACACAGTTTATTCTTTGCTGAGGAAAAATATAGGATTGGAACTGGTCAGGACACAGGCCTGCAACAAATCTATTATTGTATTATTAATATATGCCTGGCTTAAAAACAGTTTGGCACTATGTCAGAATTTGGTCCTTTAAATCTCTTCATTTATCAGTGTATTCCTTCTACAAAAAGCATCCATTTACAAGCTTTCCTGTTATAAAGTTAATTGTCTGAGACAAGTGGGAAAACTATGTGTCAAAACAGATGCTCATTTCCCCTTCCTCCTTAAATAAATGCCTTGGGATATACTACAGGGTCAAGGAGAAATTTACTAGCATTTACTGGATTAATTCAATCTGTTCTAGTATCCAATTAGTTTCTAAAAACAAAACAGATACCTATAAATGAAAAAGTGCAACAAAGTGAGACCATGTGATATTAGCTTCCCATTATAAAATACGTAGAGTCCTCCAATATGAGGTTGAAAGTAGTGATGATGCCACTCCTGAGGAAAACCATTGGTTGTTATGACATCACTCTTACGCTACCTTCAATATTTCTGACAGTGTTGACTTGCTTTTCTGATCAGCACCAGTGCCTGTTAGTATAGCTATAATGGCAGAATATCTAACTAGCATTCTATGCCTGTCAGTTCCATACAGTTTTATTGAAAAATCAGTGACTGAGATCCCTTTTCATGACAAATTTCTTTTGTAACGACCAGAAGAGGAACAGCAATAATATTCATAATAGATTTTAAATAATCATAATTACTTACTCTAGTTTTCCCCGTGCTCCTCTATTCTGGCTGAAATCTTGGAGCTGTCTAAAAGATTTGGATACTCAGCTCCCATTAATTTTAATGGGAATTTGTCATTCAAATCCTTAAAGGCATTGAGAAAGACTAAGATTTTCAATACCTTGTTTAGGTCATAACATTATAAACTGTAGTGTAGGGAGAGTTTTTCACATTTTTGGAGTTTGCTCGTCTTTTAAAGATGAATTTACATATTGAAAGATTTAAAAACACACCCATTTGTTCTATACCTTTAGTGTCCTTGCAATACTGTCAAGTGATAGACTACCTAACCTCTAGTGAGATGTGATATGCACCAACTTCACAAATGGAAGGCCAGTTAACATTATCTTCAAATTCCTCCTTCAGGCTGCTACAGTTAATGGATCTAATTCTTCTCTTTTCTCAGTTTCACACTGGTGTAATGCTATCAAATTCAGTAGCACTACAGTTGATTACATGGGCATAAATAAAAGGATAACTGAATCCAGTGCTTTTAGCACATGAGTTTCTGCTGAATGTTTAAAAACAAAGAATTTACAGACAGCTGGCAAGCTCTTACTTGAGATGTACTTACTTGTGTGACCAGCTCACCCTCAGATCTTCTACATAATGACTAACAAAGGAGTATAATCTGATACCCTGTTCTGTGCTCTGGATTTTCAGTTCTGTTGCAGATAAAGCTGAAAAAAAGAGTATATGTTTAATACAACCCTACAACCATTCATGGCATGGCACAGTTAATCATTCATCTGAAGGAAGAATTAAATCCTTACCAATTATTCTACATACTTCATTCATCAGATCTGCAAAAGCTGTAGAAACAAAATCCAGAGATTGAGACTCAATGTTCCTTGCTCAGACATTCAGAAATGGGATAAAACTGGCTCTGGAGTATTTTGTCAAAAGAGTTCCTATTGAAATCTTGAGTTAACCTTTTAAAATGGACCAGTTACAAATGTAGTACAGCTACCTTTCTTGTCTTTTCCATGGCTTCGGGGTGTTATTTAACCCCTTCTGTGTTGAAGCCTGCTGCTGTACAATGCAGTAATATGCTTTTTTCTATATGTGACAGTGTTCACCCTATGACCTATGTACTGAACATGAATTTTGCCCCACTTGGTAGAGTAAGTAGCAGCAAGCTCATTAAAGTATAAGGAGTTCAGTAACTGGAAGTTCTTTGTGAAAACCTCTGATGTCCATAACATGATCTAGTTGTATACTTTTCTTCCGTATTTCTGGAATTATTTCTAACACAGATCGCCATATCAGCTGCTACCACCGTTACCTTAGTGGTGTTATCCTGAAGAAAATTACACATAATTGAATTAACAAAAGTAAATCTGAATGCTGTTTGTACTGAAAAGCTACACCTTCCTATCAAGAGGATCTTATGCCTCTGTAATAAGTTTTGTTTTGTCAGCCTGTTTGTTAAGGAACACCTGAAGAGGACGCAGTAGTTCACCTATGTTATCAAAATCTCAAAGCACTGTCCCTTAATGTACTGATGACCCAGCTGGTCATCAGTAAACCATTCAGAATGCAGTTCTGACCTGCATCCAGAAGCTTAAGCTCGCTTCTGTCCTTTCCTCTGTCATCCTTCAGTATGACTTCATAAATCCCAGCATCTTTCTTGGAGAACTATAAAGTAACAAGAGTAAATATTAGCATTCAAAATGACTATTTTAAAGAATTGGACCATTGTATCAATCGTTTGACTGAAAAGAACAAGAATGCAAAGTTCTTCCAGCTATGTGCTTGTTTTAACTTTTCTCTTTTCCTTCTGGGGAACTCAGACACAGAAAGGAGACTAAGGGGCTTGCCTAAAATAATACGTGAAGCCTGGAGGAGAGCAGGGAATTCAACCTATCTTTCCTGAATTTTAGTTCAGTGAATAACTTCAAGGTAGTTTTCCTGTCACTGATTGATAGGAATGAACGTTCATGATAGGGATAATAATCCCTTTCCAAATGCATGTAACATACAGCAAAGTAATATTATCTGACTCTTACATGGAAATTGGAAGCTCATTATTTTTTTTACACCATTTCATAAAAAACTGCATTCATAGGATTATAAATAGAAATTTGCTTTAGCTGAAACCTAGATGTAAAGTGAGGTTTTTTTATAACCTATATCCAAGTACTTGTTTTTAGTAGTTCTGTTGAAATATCAGATTCAATCAAATCTATGAATTCAACTGAATAATATGGATCTCTACATTGAAAGTGCACATTCACTCACCTCTGATATCAGAAGAGTACATACACCATCCTTAAAGTCATGTTCCTCATCCACCATTATTTCCCTGTCATCTTTGTACCAAACGATGTGTGTTTCCTTCTTAATGTTAGCCACCTGTAGCATATACAAAACACACTTGGGTTATCATCTTCTTTTAACACAACTAATTTAATGTTGCATCTACTAAACTCTTTCCTGAGATGGCACAGAATCCACAACAACAATAAGCTCCTCGGAAAATGGATTTAATAGATTAGGAAACAAAAAGTGTAGGTCAAAATCAGGAATCCACAGGCAGGGAGGGAAAATACAGTAGGAGCTATTCTGAGAGTTCAAGGAGTCGGCCTAGAGCAGAGGTATCAAACATATAGCTATTGTCTTGCCCCTAGTGCTGCCCCTGGGTCTGAGTTGACCCATACATACTAGCCTGGACTTGCAGGCAAGGACCAGGACATACTGCATACCACCACTCTGGGATCTGCACAGCATGTTGGCCCCATCACCCTCACCAGTGTAGGTGCCTGCAGGTGCCACATGCAATGTGGGTCCCAGACCAGGTGGACTGGTCATTGTATGCAGCACAGATCCCAGAGTAGCCAGAATGACCGCTGCATATTGTGGATCTGTCATGTCATGGTTGGGGAGGAGGCGTTGAGGAGGACAGGGGGCCCATGAGCCCAATCTGGCCTGTGTACCCATACCAGCCTCTCACCACTCATCCAACCCTGGGGCCAGATGAGTTTGACACCCCTGGCCTAGAGGAACTATCCTTAGTTATGTGAACAGGCATGAGACCAAAAAAAGGTCTTATACATTCAGAGAATCCTGTTTCAGCTTCCTTTTCTTGGCAGTCAAATGGTTTACAGCCCTGGAGAGTAAAGTTCAGTCTATTTGTCCATTATGTCCTTGAGCTTTCTTCTCAGACAGCCAAGGAGAGTGCCATTTTTGTTGTTGTTGTTGGTTTTGTGTTTTTATTTTCTTGAAACATAGACATGGATGCACTAGACACAAGACTTATACCTTCAGCTCTTCAGACCTAGGTAGCAGCCAGGTTATAATGTCTGACCTAAGGTTGGAGGCTCCCTAATAAGGGGAACCTAGGAAAGGGACTGAGAGACTGTGCCCTTCCAATTCTCTCAGTCCCTTTCCTAGGTTCCCCTTATTAGTTTATGTTTGTATTACAACAGTTTCAAGAGGCCTACAGGTTCAAAGCACTGCACGTATACAAAAAATAGAGTCCTTATCCTGAGCAGTTTACTCTTCCTCCTGATTTCTTTCTCCCTCAGGCAGAAGGATTAAGGCTTTGCTGTTTTACTAGGACATTGTACTCGCCAAAAAACAGCGGTCTGACCTTATCCAATATTGTACTACTAACTTGACTTGGATTTGGAATATAAGAGTGACTTAACTACTGCACTCTCCCCTAGCTGTTTTGGGCTCACTTGTGCCTGGTAGGCCTATCTCTGTGTAAGGAAAGCCTGAAAACACCAGCACTAGAAGGATTTATGTCCAGAGGCTCCATCTCTCATGGCTTTATCCAATATCCAGGTGGAGCATACTTGTTACTAAAATGTGCTTTAATTAAGAGCAGTATGCTTCCCTTCCTCTAACCAATTCTGGTTTTAGGGGCCCTTGCTTCTACTGAGACCCATCTCAAGGCAGCACAGAAAGGTAAAGGGAACTTTCTTGATCTCTTCCCTACCCTGCACTTCCATGCAATGACTTGTCATACCTGGCCTGGTATATTGTACACTTTTATTTAGCTTGCTGTACAGCAGTGGTGCTCAACTTATCCAGCCCCACACACCAGATGAGTGGTGCAGGGCCAGTTTGAAGGCTGAATCCAGTCTGGGGTCAGTGTACAGGATTAATGCATGTGTGCAATGATCCAGCCACATGCTATCCCAATGCCATGCATGAGGTACAGCCACAGCTCAACCTTGTGTCGATGTGATTCACCACCATACAGGGCCATGTCTTTTGGATCATAGAGTTCCCCATGTTTTCAGAAATTTAGCTGAGGGAAGCACAGTGGCAGAATTAACACGACAACCATTCCTCCACTGCCAAATTTTCAGACCCATAGGGAGCCCCATGATCCAGGTGACAACAGCTCCATGGGCAAGATCTAGCCTAAGAGCCATATGTTAAGTATTACTGATCAAGTGTTGAAAATCTGCATGCTTCTTACCTTGCATTTCAATAACACATTGCAGTCACTGGTAACTTCCCATCCCAGATACTCAACAAAATGGGGACCTGTTTAAAATTATATATATAAAAAATATGTATCAGCAATGAATCATAATACAAAAGTACGTTCAACCATTTTTTAGGCTAAGCGTACACTGACATTGTACATTTTATATTTCTTCTATGTAAGTCAAACAATTATTTAGCAATTTATATTAAAAAATTTATTGAAACCTACTCCTATATTTAATTAGCTAATATAAATATGGATTCCTTTCACATCCATATACTATGCTGTCCAATACCTTGTTTCCTGTACCATTCCCGCCTCTGGAAGTCTGCTTCATCCTGTAGTTTCTTAAAAACTAGGGATCAGAAATAATAAAGAGAAAATGTAAACCTCTCAAACATAACATTTCATTTCTCATAGGTAACTGAATATTATTGTATTGGAAGGGTAAAATCCTGTCCCTGTGGAGGTCACAGAGTTTTGCTATCGACTTCAAAAGGGCCAGAAATGCATCTTGGGTCTTCAGTATTACATATCTCAACATTTAACCACGTCCACTTTCATGGTGTTAGTACAGGGAACTAAGTTCTACTAACTGCTAATAGTCATCAAATCTTTTGCATGTGTCAAACAATTCTGATGAAGTATTAGCCTCAGTCAAACAATCACATTTGATCCTCAAAGGAAGGAAATTAAGAATGGCAGCCAAATAAATAAGTAGTTGAAATACAGACAGCTAGTATATCTGAACAGCTAACCTGAAATATGAGAATAGATCCAACTACTTCCAATATGCATCAACATAGCATTGTGGATCATTGTCAGTGTAAATAGAAAAGTAAGGAAAGCAATCTGGAAGAAGTGATAGAGCTATTGTAGGTAGTAATATTTAACTCTTGCATAGCAGTTGTCGTATTTCAAGCACTTTGCAAATATTACTTCATTCATACAATGCCTGTGAGAGGCAGATGTATTTCTGATGGCCAAAATCTTGGAACATTTTTTTATAATGTTTTTGTGGAATATTTTCCTTTTTATCAAAAAAATGGAAATTTGACATGCTCTATTAAGTGTTCTTATCCCAATATACAGTTGAGGAGACTAAATAATGACTTGTGCAAAGGACAAATTCATCCATAGGAAAACACAGATCATCCATAAAAACACAGATCAAGACTCAAGGGTCAATGGCTGCTTAGTTCAGCCCTCTCTCATAAAAGCAAAGCTACAAACGAGCTTACCATCACCAATTAGCACAAGGCTGGATTGGTTGGTTGCTTTTCCATCCTGAAGTTGGAAGGTATAGGTCCCTTCATCCTTGGCCTCAAGTTTTTCCATGACCATTTCAACCAGACCAGTCTTCTGATCTACATTCATTTTATATTTCTTTAGAAACAAAAAGAAAAGTAAGAATAATGACTGCCTTCAGAACCGCCCCCCCGCAGCCAAAATCACTATCGAGCCAATACTCAATGATATAAGTTATATAAAATTCCTCATTTTCTTCATTTGCTCACTGTGTCTAACCCAGTCTGATTATACAACCAAACAAACAGATCTGCAGTCAAAACATATTTATTAATATTAGAACAATATTATTCCTGTTGGATTCTAAGCATCAAATCTGTTTCATTAGACGGGAGTTTTAAAAATATATTGTAATTTCTGCTGAACACTACTGACTCTTGAACCAAAGATAATTGTGGATCTCATCAGCACAGAATACTCTGCTGATACAGAACAGGATAAAAGCAATGGAATTCTATACATCTCATACAACTTCCTTGCCTATTATTAATGGAAACTTACATACTTACATACAGTTCCCAGTCTTGGGCTACATGCAGCCCCTTTCCAGTAGAATGTTATGGCTATAAACTCAAAGGAATGGTTGCCTGGAAATCCCCCTCAACATAAGAAGCTTCCCCACAAAGTATAGAAATAACAGACCTAGCCTTACAGTCCCTAGCTGGTGGCCTGGATGAGGGAAAAGAAGGTATGGTTTGAAACTGGGATTCTGGGCTACCGTAAACGCTTATATAAACCAATGACAGGCAGCTGCAAGTTACAGCAACCCCTGAAACGCCTCTTCTGAGGTCTGAAATGGTCTTCAGCTACTGCTAGCTCTGGGTACCCATGAATATGACCTAAAAATGCTTTGGGCCCACCCTCCTGGTCTTCATCCAGCAGAACTGAGCTGCAGCTCAGAATTTGTCCCTAATCATCACACTGATGTTTTCCATTACTTATGATCACCATGAAAAGATATTAAAGAAGTATGTTTTGACTGTATTCAAAACACTTAATTGACATATTAATATTCATTGCTTATAAAAATCAGAAAACCATAAGCAATTACAAGTCTTACCTCTCCATTAAAAATTTCTTTGTCATTAAATACAAAGTTGACCTTTGCATTGCCAGACAACTTTTCAGCCTGCAACCAAAACCTCACTTGTCCTTTCTCCATAATTTCAACTGCCAACTCAGATGTAAGTGGGATAGCTACAAAAAGGAAAGAAAAAGTTAGAGACAGTCTTTTCTGTGTTTCACAATTTTTCTTTTTCATATTCAAATGCCATTTCTTCCACAAATGTGCAGGGAATGTATGCATTAACTACCAGTAATATTAATTGTGCACTTGTATTGAAATCCCTTTTTTTTGTTCATATAAACAATAAATTAGTAATCCCTCTACTATTCACCATTGCCAGACCTGCATACACCTGGAAATATTCAGGATTCATTTAAGTTATATTTAATTGGCCTCCATTCAAGTTCAAAGCCAAACAGTAAACTGAAAATATCTTTGCAGCATGATGGACTGTCCATGGCACAGAACCACACTTAATGATTCACTCTGTAATTAGACTTTAAGGGAGTGGAGTGACTCAGCAGACAAAATAGTATGCAAGGTCTTGTCCTGAAGGGCAATTAAAAAACAGACAGGTGCTCTCCAAGCTAGGGAGTTTTTTTAAGCACTGTGAACCCCTGCATGTGAAGTCCTTCATTCCTAAAATGTATGCTGTATGTCATATTGTGCCATAAATCTCAGTGGCTAACTCAAATTGAAGTCACTGACAAGGGCCAAATCCATTGCATTGAATGGGCCAAACTCTACTGAATCGTGTTGTGGTCTCTTACCCTATAATAACTGTAGTCATACTTTTAGTTTTTCCAGTACTAACAAGTTCAAAATGTTTAACATATTTCATTTTAAATCTTCCTTGGACTTTAGTTTACTTAAATCGCATGGTCATTTGATTGTGCGACTTAAGCTCCCACCCAGAGTTTATACATAATCAAACTCACAGAGCTTTGTAAACTATGTGAAAAATCCCTTGCCCTCCTACAGGTATCTTGTGTGTATACATACATATTTTTAAAAATAGTAGTTTCCCCCAAAATATAAGAACCTGCCAGATTGGCGACCTGAATTAGTACATTATTACTTATTCATCTTCTCTACTATAGTAAAATTAGGGTATAACACTATCCCAGAGCTTCACTGCTCAGTCCTGTGTACCAGGATCAAGGCCTCCTGCATTACCTCGGCCTAGTTGTGTCTGCTGAAATCGGGGCCCCAGAGCCATGTGCCACTTCTGCTCGGTCCCATGTACCAAGATCAGGGCTCTAAGGCCCTGTGCTCCCTCTGCCTGGTCCTGCACGCCAGGATCAGGGCAGCAGGCCCCCACGCTACCTCTGCCCAGTCCGTGGGCCAAAATTGGGGCCCCAGGGCCCTGCACATTCTCCATTAGATCCTGTGGGCTGGGATCAGACCCTGTGCTGCTTTGAGCATCCAATCTAGTACACAGGGACACAACCTGTTGTGCTACCCAGGGGTCTGTGGGGAGCCCGGCAGGCCAGATAACATGGCACCAGGGGCTGGATCTGGCCCACAGGCTGGGGGTTGAGCGTCCTTATGTTACGCTCTCAGCCTAACCTGATGTTGTAGAACAGTGGCAGATGGTTCCTTTAAAGCTCCACTTCCCAGAGCAAATGCACCTTCCAAAGCAGGCAATATACATAGAAATAACTGCCTCCCAGTCTGTATATGGTCATGAAAAACATAGAGGCTACACTGCATATGAAGCTTGTACGTCTCTCATAAATCATGCACACACACACAAACCTTCACTGCCTGAGTAGCAGGGAACCCTCTTCCAATCTTACTAATCCTAAGACATTTGGTATGTGGGGAAATGGGGAACAGTCATAAGGAAAAAAGGAAGCAATAGCTACTAGAGGGAAAATGGCAAAAAGAGTCACTAAGGGTGGGGGGAAATGGGATCTAGCATTAAAGTGACACTTTCCTCTCTGTTTAACTTCTGCATATTAGTACAATGGTGCTGTTAAAAGCTTCCTTACTTGCTTCACTGCTCAGTTTATGAGAAATGAAGGGAATCTAGGATCTTGCATAATCTTTAAAAACAAAGGAATGAAATGTCACATGTACCAGTGTTTGCAGCAGGAAGTGGGTGTAAAAGAAGAAATTAGGCTGTGCTGCTTTTGTCTTACTGTCAGCTCTGTGGCAGTTTTACACTCTTCACTTGATTTGTATGCAATTAACTATGAATATCTTAGCCTAAAATGGAAACAGGGGGGAAAAAGCCTCACAGAAGACTACAATGAGCTAAAAGCTTTTTCTCTTGTGAAGAGAATTCACTCCCCAATCTACAAGAATCCGAGTAACATGACTGAGCACTTGTTTTTCCCAACAAAAAAGCTTATTTATAATCTCTGTATTATGAGGCACTGACTGGCAGCAACACTAGGGTATTTCAGCCTTCCTTCCTATTTTGCATAGGATCCAAAGTATCACAGGCTTTTGATTAAACCTCCTTTGGCAGTTCCAAAGTTGAAAAGCAAGGCTTTCCCATCCTTCTCTGAATCCCTACATGGCTACTATTCATGCTTGTCTGAGTTCAGTAAGACTGGATTGCTCAGGCAACCCACTTGCCAATAAACTTGCCAGCTGTTGTCGTGTCTAAACAGGAATTACAATCTGTTCAAGTTAAGCACTGTTCAGAAGTTCAAGTGAGTGAACATGCAAGTATTTAAGCTTAATGTGTAAGTTCTGGAAATTAATATTCATGTACAGAACTAATTTTGTTACTGCTTGTCAAAGATTGTCAGGAGTTGAGACTGAAGTCCCCTGCATACCCACTGGATCTCATTACTTTTATTCTATCCTCTTAGGCATCTGCTAGCATATTTTATCTTATTATTGTTATTTATGTTTTTACGGTTTCTAAAAGTCTGCTGCTATCCAAAAGATCCAATAGTTATGCAAAAGCAAAGGCATGGGCCCCACCCTGAAGACATTACACTATCTAATGTTGGACATGATACCAGAGGTAGGAAGGAACAACTAGTAGTGAGGGGAAAGGGTGAGGAGGGACAAATAACAATAGCAATAACACTGTGGAATTACAAAATTGTGGGTGTGGAACTCCAATTAGGCCAGAAAGCAGGTAGTTGAGGAAGAAGCAAACAAGTGGGATGCCAAAGTGGCTTCAGGGTGGCAAAACTGTGTCCATGGATGACACATTAAAGTGAAAGTTGGCTGTTGGACAGGAGTGGAGTTTTTAAAAGAATCAGTGGAAGGATTCAGAATGAGATGGCCAGAGTGATGGTCATGTCCAGGTTTTGGAAGGACTGGAGAGGTGCAGTGAGGGTCTCAAGTAGGCCAGAAGAGTGGGGATTCTGGCAACTGAGGCAGATGATCAAAGTTTGGTCAAGAATTTCAGTTCAGAAAAAAGGAACAGTCTATGTTTTGATATGCACCAGAGGTACGAACAACCAGATATGGCCTGGCTATATGAAACAGGATTCAGCATTGTGTACTCCAGTTACACTACCATGATTCACTGAAAAAGCATGGTGCTACACCAGGCTATTGTTGGATAAACTGAGTCTGTGACCCGAATGCATCCTCCAAAGTAAAAGCCCACGCATGATGAAGAATAGTCATATTGTCAACAATAACATCAGTCTCTAAAAGAAAAAGCCAATGGGATGTTTTCAACACAGCCAATACATGGACAGTACTATACTACATAACTTATAGCATTCCAAATGTGCGCTATTAACGTATTATATGACCAGAAAGATTTATTAGAAGAAACCAAGCTTCACACACACAAACTTTCTTATGAAACTAGTGGTGCAGCTCCCCTGGCAGAAACTTTGTAATATACATGCATACAAATCTTTCCCCTATGAACATGCTCATAATACATACTTGGGAATTTATGTTCATGGCTGAGTGCAAGTAGCCGCTTCATTTCTGCAAAAATTTAAAAAGATACGATGTGTAAGTATGCACGCATCTATTTCACAGCCTTTAATGGGCACAGATTTTTCTACATTTTCATGTACTGCAGAAGAAAAAATATAAGATTTAAAAAATGAAGCAGCTATGCAAAAAGAAGTGGGTTTTGTTCTTACCTTCCTCATCCATTGTGTAGCTTGATGAAACGCCATCAGTGTCCGTGACAATACAAGAGTAAATGCCCAAATCATCTTCTCCAAGATCTTTAAAGACAGCTTTCGACCTTCAGATAAAAAACATAAATTAAAAGCACAGATGTGTCTGAACCGACCTTTCTGTCCCTAACAAATCTGTATGTTTGCTTTACCTCTAGCTGAGCAAGAGAATAGAGGTGTACGGTCAATGAAAAATCTGTATCTGCTAAATCTGTAAAGCCCCCTCCCCACTGTCAACTATAAGAAGGATATGAATAGTTTAGCTCTGATTAGTCCGGAGACAGAATGGGCAACTTCCAAGAGCAAAGCATACAGGAGTAAAG
Organism: Crocodylus siamensis; assembly: GCF_052110815.1. Taxonomy (NCBI): domain Eukaryota; kingdom Metazoa; phylum Chordata; order Crocodylia; family Crocodylidae; genus Crocodylus; species Crocodylus siamensis. The sequence goes on along the minus strand of NC_143397.1, from coordinate 171,465,220 downwards.
ATGGCTAGGAAGCATTGACATGTAACTGAAGTGTGTTTGCTGCTTTGTTTGTGGTCATACCCAAACTAAATTTAAATTAGAGAGCTCATGTAGTATGGAGCTGGATGGAAAATCTATCCTGGGAGCTGGAAAAATATTCAGGCAATTCGCCTGTGTTGAGCTCCATTCTACTGTGGCTACCCTGTTACAAGTTCACAACTAGCACGCTTAAAGATGGCATGGGTCTGTCTACACAAGTTACAGTAATAGGACTACAGACATATATTATACTACCTAACAGGCACCTCTCCAGGGAGAAAATTCTTCCTGGACCTAGTTTTTTATGGGAGGGATCAGGGAGCATAGTAGGCTGTTATCCACCAGGGAGGGGAGATACCAAATTGTTTTGAGGCTCTATAATAATCAGGACCCCCCGTATCCATTTTAGTTTGTGAACATGTATTTACAGTTCCCTCCCCCCAAATAAAAATCTGGGGAAATATATTAATTTTGTAGAGCAACCTGAAAGTCACCAAATCTGGAGCCTGGTGGAACAAAATGTGCCATTATTCACTGAAAAAATCTTGGAGGACCAGTCCCTTGTGATCAGGCTAAGGTGTTTGCTGCAGCACTTCAGGGGACTGAGACATTTGCAGTGTTTCATGATGAAAGAGCTTAAGCATTCAAGGCATAGAAAATTTATAGCTTCATAGATTAAGAAAAATCTTAAATAACACCTGAAAACTATGTGGTAGTTAGGTTAGGTTACAGAGCATATGTGTAATGTCCTTTCAGTATAAAACACCATTTAAGTAAGCAGGCTGCATCATTTCATTTTAGCTGCAATTTCTGAATAGTCTGAAAGTGGACTCCCATGAAGACAGCATGGTAACAATCTTACCTTCAGGCATGGATAATCTTGGTATCTGTATCCAATACCACATTGGATGTGGTATTGGATCTGCATCCAATACAGCAGTGGATCCAGGATGGAAAAAAACAGGGTGTGGTGGCAGTGGAAAACTCACTGTGTACATGTTTGGCAGCTGACACCAGAGCTCTCAGCAGCAAAACAGTAACAAAAGTGGGGTGGAACTGCACCACTGAATCTCCTTGAATCCACCCTTGATTAGATAAGATGGATTTCAGTTTCTAGAGCTGCTAAATATCATAGAATTGCTATTATCAAGGTTTCTTACTTTCCACCCTTAGTGTCAATGTCTAATCGAGAGTCATCTTCAATTGGTTCATAATTCTTAGACCAGATGAACTTAGAGTCTGGAGACATCTGATCACATTCAAAGTTGAGGGAAATGACTCCATTATCATCTACTTCCGCCACCACTTCTTTAGTTCCTAGAAGATCAACACAAGGCAATTCTAGTTATTTTTCATACAAAGAAGCATAAAGATTGGATGATTTTCATTCAAAGAGTGAGCTCAAAGAAGGTTCATAAAATAATGATTAAAGAGGGTTCATAGATCAATGTGGCTACATGCACTTGGAAAAGGAGTGTACGTATCTGAAACTTGCAACATGGAGCCCTGGGTTAAAAGAAGCTTTAAAAAAAGGCTAATAGAAAAAATGTAATGGGGTGGAGAGAATGAAAATGAACAAATGCAAGTACATTCAAATGCACAGGATGTTGAAATATTGTAAAGGCAATACTTTCCAAGGTAAGGTGCATCTATAGTTTTCTTTAGGCAGGGCAAATTTTTCATTTGCTAATAAAAAACCTAATAAAATGCCAAATGCAAAAGTGCATACTTTGGAAATAGGTGAATTGAAACGCTACAACACTCACTTGTACAACTGAACTACTCTACTGTTCACAGTTCTGAGCTCATTCACACATACAGGTTGGATTAAACTTACAGCATGTTGATCTGCAACAGCCTGTGAAATGGATCCCTGTGGCGCTGTGCTTCAGTACTTCCTTTTAGAGGTACTAAAGCATGGTGTAGTATGGGTGGTTACTGCATTGTGCATGTGGCGCACAGTTAAATTTCACTGCTGCATCACCATGGTGGCACTCCATTCCTGGAAGGGCACCGCCATAGCAATGATTGCTACGTCACCATAGTGCACCATATGGTAACGCAGCATGTTGCAATGTCACTGTAGGGCAACATGTAGATGCACCCTTTGATTCAAACTAAGACCTAGTCCTGACTACTGCCTTGTCACTCCAGTAGCTAGAATACTTGGTAAGAGCAAGATCATCCAGCACACTCCAGGAGGGTACCAAATAGAGAATAAAAGGTCCAGAACCAGAATATACTTAGAATCTATGCCTTTTGTATCCTTGTACAGATAAGAGAGCTCAATTTTGTGTATGAGTGCAGAGATAGCTCTGACCCACTCTTGAACATGGAGTTAACTTTTACTCCAACAGCTTGCCTGAGAATGTCCTGAAAGTGGTTTGCATTCAGGAGGAGTTGGAAAATATCCAACTTCTTTTTTTGGCACAGCACTGCACTTGACTGTAATTTTTAAAAAAGACACTGATGTCACAATATCCAGTTAGGAAAGCCTTGGTGTGCCTAGAATGTTAATGACATCCTTTTACCCTAAACTGTTATATCTTAGAGAAAAGGGCCTCAAACACAAAACACTTGCAGAATTCTAAACGGTTATAGAAAATGGCTTATTTTCAGCACTTTTCTTAAATCCTGTGTTTCATCAGCCTGCAGCACCTTGCATGGCTTCTTCAGTATTGGGGACAGCAGCATGCTCCTTATAATAAATGTATTTGTGAACATGTAGCCTTCTTCTCGTCTCTAACTTCCCTTTAATATTTAATGAAAGGTGAAATTCATATTTTTCTTACAATCGGTATTATCATTCTAGCACTTAATGGCTATGAATCTGTGAATCTATTCTCTAGCCCTTCTGATAATGCTCTTTACAGTTCAAAGATACGGGTTTAATACTAGTGAACTGTAAGTGAAGTCTGAGCTCTACAAATCTCTTACTGGGCAGCAGCATGTTTTTACGTTTTTCAAATAATCCATTATGTGGAAATCCACTGTTTGACATGTCATTAGCATTTGATTGCACTGTAGATTGTTTGTACGTGAATCTTTTGATGACAGCGTAGATAATATATGACAGCCATAATGGCCAACCAGGATAAATATACTTTTTACTTACTTTTAAAATGTTCATAATATGATGATAATATTAGGCATTTATCTTGAGTAGTGGTACATATGCAATTAAGTTCTGCTATATTTTCTGTGAGTTCTCTGTTTTTTTTTTATTTTGCTGATGGTTTACCTCTACCTTCAATTCTTAACTAGGCCATTAGAAAACCAAAGCATGTTTTTATATTATTAGTTTTATCTACCAGAGGTATTCATCAAGCTTTCAAAAGGGAACCAGAGAGGTAGATAAAACAATACCAGGCAAATTCCTTTTCCTGATAGCATAGCAATTTTAACATGTTGTTTTGTATCTCACTGAAGATCTGCCATAGGAAAAAAATACTTGGATTATAGTAAAGGATATTATATCACCTATTAAATATCGTCAATTTTGCTGAGGGTTTCATTACAATGAAAGGAAAGAGAGAACATTTAGATAAGATGGACAGCTTAGAAACTTCAAAGTTACTGCCATCATTTCAAATTTGGCCAACTAGAAGAGAATGGTTGAACAGGACAGTTTCATTAATTTCTGCAGTTTGGATTTAAAACTTTCTGAACTCACTGCCAAAGATTTTTCTGTAAAGCTGGAATTGCTCATTGATCAGCTGCAATGACTGTGGTGGCTAAGAGGCTGTGTGACTAGTGTGAAACAGCAGAAATATACTGAGGACAGTAGCTCTGTTCTTGGGTCTGGAAGAGCTGTGCTCCCTGCAGAGCTAGAAGCCATGGCAAAGAGAATGGGCAAATGCATCTTCATGATTTCTAAAAGTGCTCTTAATTCATTGGTTGGGGATCATTTCAGCTGTTCATGGAACTTGGAGCAACCTGCTCTAAAACTAAGTTATTGGTAGCTGCAACAGCCCACAAATTATTGTTTTTACAGTTGAAGATAACAGGATCGAATAGCACTACACATGGGCTCCCCTTTGAAAGACACACAAGGACGATCCCCAACATTTAAGTGAGGTTTAAGACCCTGATTTTGCAGTCTAATTCCAATGGGCAGTTCTTTAAGTCCAAGAAGAACCCTTTTAAAATCAAAGGTGCTTTGCATAGGAGTGGTGGTCTGGCCATAGAAAGACCCAGCTGACCACCGTAATATTTTACATCCATCTAAGATCTGAGTAACAGCAATGCTCATTAGAAAAATACCTTTCCTAGAAAGTGGAGACAGTTTTAAGAATGGCACAATTATTATTGAGAAAGATAAAAGCTTGGCCCAGAAATGTTTTCTGAGGGAATTATTTAATCAGTCTTTTGTCTTTTCTTAAACTCATTTTTAAGAAGAGTTGCCTGTTACCACATCTGCAGATCTGATCTAGAAATATGGGTCATTAAGCTCAGTATAAACCTTCAGCTATCCTGAGAATTTTAATGGGCAGATGCCTGACGCTCCCAATCTCTGGACTTGGAACTGATGTTTTGGCTGCAACCTGTGTCCCTTGAACAAAAGTGCAACATGAGAAACAGCCACGGTTCTGCTTTGCAGTTCCTCTTCACCAAGATGTGTGGTCTGCAGGCAAAATGTTATGCTGATTTGGCCTTATGACTCCATAAGCTTCCCCTATTTTAGCTTTCAGAAATGTTACTGAGGTTAAATCTCCTTGCTTTTTGTAAAAAAGCATCCCCAGATCTCAATTAATATAATTATCTATGCTTTTCTGTTCAATATGTCCAGGGCTTTTTATTGCAAGGCAAACATTTGTTATCAGTCTGAAGACTAAACATTAATTCTCAAGGGAAAGAAATTAATACAACCAGAAAGTTTTGGAACTAAGTGTTCATCTGACTCTCTTTTTCATGAGGCTTGCCTTCCTTTGTGTAGAAACAGTTATCAGTTCCAACTGCAGAGTGTGGCAAAAGTCCTTGTAAATCAAGAGCTCATAGCACCGGGCTTTGAAAAGCATGGACATTTGGTTCCCCAAGGACAACAAGCAGAGGGCACTTTCTGCCACTACTGGTTGTCCCAGGGGAATGCACATGCCATGTACGCTCTGGCACGCAGCAAATTACTCCAGGTTGGGTAGGGGAGGCTGGGGCCAATGCAGTTGCTAGCCCCAACAGCTTTACCTGGGGTCCTGGGGGCCCGGGAAGCTGCAGCCATGTTGCTCCTGGATGGCAGCTGGAGTGTGGCTCTGGCTGGCCAGGCTCCAATTTTAGTCAGCGCATGCTGTCCCCGTATGCGTCACCCCACCTTTTTCTGCGTGTTTTTTTTGACCCCTGGAGATGCTCCAGGGGTAAAAAACCCCACCATATTGCAAGGTAGCAGCACAGGAAACACCTAAATGTGTGGTATGTGGTGCCTCAGATGGGTCTGCAGCACCACATACCTCATGGCTGTGCTCGTCTGGACACTGTCTATTTATATTAAGTTATTATTAAATAGATTGTTTGAAAGATATTTAAGGAAATTTTTCATCATTTAATCACCCATTTTGATTTTAAATTTTCCAATATAAAATACAGCCTTTGTGTCCAGACTTATTTTATTTTAGTGTTTTCATCAGTTTTATGTATTACCTTACAGTTCTAACTATGATACCACATCTTGTGAGTCAGTCAAAAGCTCAACAGTGTCCTTCTATGAAATATTCAGAGGCAGAGTCTGAAGGGAGGAAAGCTTTTGGAGGCTCAAAAAGTTTTCTTCATCTTCTGTCTTTTCTTAGGATTTTTTGCCTTGTAGAAAAATCAGGGGCCCAGAGTCCAAAACCGCTGAAGTATTTGTATGGAATTCAGCTACCCAATACAGTTGTAAGGCCAACTGTGCAGGGATTTGATGTCTCTTCAGTGATTCCTAGGCTCTCTCTGTTCTTCTAGCCTTTCTAGCCCTGTGAAACCATGCCTCCCCAGCCAGCAGTTACTCCAGTTACCCTGAGATTACTTAATGGTAGTCTCCATGGCACTGACACTATCTATATTCACTTTTTCAAGAATGTAGTGGTGGGTGATAAAGGTGGGGGGGAGATCTTCCCAGTCTGTCTCCCCAACACTTTCCATGGTGACAGGTGGCAGGTACATTTCCTGTGCTTCTCAATAAAAATAATTAGGCTCTGCATTTATGGGTCTTTCTGCAACTACATACAAACCTTATTAGCTTATCATATTTGTGTGTTCCAGTACATTATGGTATAGACATCTAATTTTATTTAAAAAGTGATTAAAAATTTCAATGTTCTGTTCTGCATAGGAAAAGGGCCTCGTAACTTTGTAATAAATCAAAAGACAGGTGGATCCATTTCTTTATATGAAAGTCTATTTATGAACATAGCTGACAAATATGGACCTGCTTTAATCGGATGCAAAACCAGAATATTTAACAAACCTGGCCGTGTTTGAGCTATGACTGGGTCAGTGAGATCGGATGGTTTCCCAACGCCTGCCTGGTTTGTTGCCCGCACACGGAATACATAGCTGACGCCTTCCTTTAAGCCGGTGATCTAAGAAATAAACACAAATAATGTATACAACTGAGCACTTTTTTTATTCTACTTGGTCTGTTCCCCTGGCTTGCAGGATTGACAGTAATAGATCTGTTGTTTCTAACATTTTCCACTTGGCAAGTATTTCCTTCCTTATGTTTTGTTAGCCCAGACAATATGACTAACTTGTTTTTGTTTGCTACTTCCCTGTGTGTGTACCTCGTAGTTTTTGATAGTGTCATCAATGATGTTAGTATATTTCTCGGAACAGGATGGGTTTTTTTTAACTCCAGTTTTACCTATCTGTCTCTGAGGCAGCAGAGCAAACACTTCAAAGGACAGATATTTAGAATCTGGAGAATGTCGTCTGTTGGGATCCGGTGGTTTTAGCCTGTAGTTTGAGGACACTATAAATGAATATCTCTTTAAAAAGGCACATGCAGGGATAACATTTTAAAGTGAAAGGATTTAAAAATCATCTGTGGATACACATTTCAAATCTATTCATTTGCACATTCGTGGGAGAATGTCTATAATCAAGTTACAGTTATCCTATATTTAGAAGCAACTCCATGAAATTATGTACTACAATACAGAAATCTAAATTCAAACTCATGGTAGAATGCAATGACAACACTATATTATGCTTAAAAAAATTATCCTGTCATATCTCCACAATATCTGTCTTGGTGATGTGCGCTTATTTCACCTTTGAATCAAAAAATATAGGAAGTATATATCCTGGATTTTAGGAATGCCGTATATGTTGTCAGTGCTTTCTTCTATTTTTTAGATTCTGGCACTCTGAATTTTGCATTTCTACGCTGGTAACTAGAGTTCCCTCCTTGCTGTGCTAAATTTTCTTCCAAATTTAGTAATGTACAAATACTGGCATTACATGGGTGTAACTCAGAGCATAATAAAGGTTGGCAAATCTAAAATTACAAGGAAGCACTACCAAAATAATAGTGGCATACCTTGAACTGACTTCATTGTTCCTGGTTTCACTGGTAAAACTAAATTTGGCCCCAAACTGTTTTACCTTCAAGAATCTTTTTGTAATTGTTTTCTCATTGGCGCTTTTCCAATGTTCATCTGTTGCGTCAGTTTCTTTCACATCAACATAGTAACCAGATACAGGGCTACGACCAGTATAAACTGGCTCTTTCCAAAGTAAAACCAAAGAGTCTTTCCTAACTTCAGTGCAGACGAGATCATGGGGTGGTCCTAAATAAAAAAAACAAACATGGAATCCCATAAATTAATTAAAATGACAAATAGGCGAATGTATATTCTTTATTAATTTTATGCAGTCTCAAAAAACTGTGGGCTAAGTTCAGATCTGGTGCAAGCCAGTATTGCTCCATTTTATCTTGTACATCAAGAAAAAATATTGTCTTGATCATGTTAAATTGCATTCGCCCATAAAATAATCAAATTTATTTTGTGACCTCCACTATCCTGACCACATAGTCATCAACAAACATAAATGACCAACAATATGAAGTATTGTGGGGGTGGGGGTGTTAATTATTAAACCCATTACTAGATCCAGATTGCTATGTGTAGCACTGGGCTACTCAGCCCTGTATGTCGTGTGGCTATTTACACACAAGCTACTCTGATGGACATAGTATGAAAAGCTCAAGAAAAATGGAAAATATAATGGTGTTGTAAAATCCTGCTTAAAATCTATTCTGCAGAGCAGTAAATGCCTTTTCCATGTACAAGGCAGTAGAGGTTCAAACCCTTATTGTTTTGCAACCTCTCCTTCTCTGCACCTCCACTGAAACTGAGGACACTCAAGCACTTGCATTATGGAACTGTTGAGAATACAGAACGGGGCAGCGTTCCTGTTGGAAGTACCATTCTTTCCTCCTGTTTTCAAAGTGCTTTTGTTACATTAAGCTTCATGATATAAAACTTCAAAGCTACATTCAAGTTTTTACCTGGAACAGCAATGCTCCATTCTTCACATTTGAAGGAACGGCTAGGTGGTGAGGGAGTCCCGACTCCAGCCACATTAGTAGCAGCCACTTGGAACTGGTATATCATGTTTTCCTTCAAATTGGTAATCTGCAGGACCAAGAAAGTTGTACTCATCAGCCTTGCTTTAAAGCTATCAGAAATAGACAACTGGCTATTTCCCACACATGAAAATTCATAGAACCTGTCCCAGTGTTTTACTACCCTCCTAGTGAGACAATTCTTCCTAATATCTAACCTAAACTTTCCTTGCTGCAACTTGAGACCATTGCTCCTTGTTCTGTCATCTGCCACCACTGAGAACAGTCTAGCTCCATCTTCTTTCAAACCCTCCTTCAGGTAGTTGAAGGCTGCTATTAAATCCTCTCTCAATCTTCTCTTCTCCAAACAAAATAAGCCCAGTTCCCTCAGCCTCTCCTCATAAGTGACATTATCTAATACAAATCATCTTTGAAATCCTGTATGATAAATAGATTATAACAACATTAAAAATTATTTATCTCTCTCTCCTTCTCTCTCAACATTATTAATATCATAGTTTCCATTATCAAGAATGGAAGGGCATTACAAATGAGACCTTGGTACTTTAAGACCTGGACAATATACCTTAAGCAAAGTGAAGAGGATTTGAGACAATGACTGTTTTGAATGTGCTCAAATTGTAAAACCCTGCCCTTAATGATAGACAGTATGCTAGGTAAAAATAAGCAAGACTGTTGCCAGCCAAACATTAATTATATGAGTCGTTCTGCTGACACACAGCAGGATGGTTTAGAGCAAGAACTGTCCTTGCAAAATGCACATTTGTCTCTGACATATAGCAGTCTTGCAAGTGAAATCAAGATCTGGCCACAGACGTTAGTCAATAGGACAGAATGTGTGGGTACATGTAGACATTACATTTAGATCGACCTGACTAGGTCAACCTCTGGTCTGTGACTGGCCCTGAGTGCTAGATCCAGCAAACATCTTAGAGCAGCCGGAGTGGGCACTGTATGCAGCACAGTCCCAGAGTGGCAGAGTGGCCAGTGCAAAGAGCGTGACTCTGGAATGGGGGAATATCATGTGGCCACTTCAAGGCCATGCTGCTTGTGGTGGCCACTTTCCTGCTCTGGCATGTGTGTTGGAGTAGGCACCATGTGTGAGATGGTCCCAGACTGGTCAGCGCAAACAGCATGCAGGGCCATCCAATGTGTGCCATATGTTGCCTGTGGGTCAACTGCAAGACCCAGGGGCAGCACTGTGGGCCAACTTATAGGGCTCCATTGGCTAGATCTGGCCCACAGGTGGTATCTTTGACAACCCTGTTCTAGCGCATGAAACATCATTTTTTAAAAGCTGCCATATATTAAACTGGAGAACAGGTGTCTGAGTCACATTTAACAGACTAATAATACTATTTTATCTAGCATCTTTCTATGAAGGATTTCTAAACACTTTACAGATATGACAAATAACTTCTGCATAAATTTAGCAATATTTGGCACTTATGAATGAGAAAACCAAGCAGTTAGTACATTAGCATTTGGTTACTATGAACAAAAATTCCATTTCAAAGGAAACAATAACTTGTAATGTGTCCTTTTCTGATCCAGTCTTTAGGAACTGCATTTTGCTATTTAAACATTTCTAATTCACACATATCAATATGAAACTTAACCTCTTACCCTATATGCCCTCTCACTGATAGGTTTAATGTTGGCTTCTTTCCATTTCCCAGGAATTCCATCAATCACTTCACGATAGTCCACATAGTAGCCTGTAATTTCAGCCCCACCAATGACTTTAGGCTGCTTCCATCCTAGCACCATGGAATCACGAACACTCTCCAATACAGTGATATCATAAGGTGGTGATGGGGAAGCTGTTTCAACATGAACAACACATGAGTAAAAAGTAACCATTCTATTAACTAAAGATATATTTAATTGAATTTCTTGGGTAGGCCCATCTTCTATTTTCTAATCAGGAAAATCTCTTATTGGAATCAATGGGTATTTTGCTGGAATAAGGAGTGCAGGATTCAAGCCACTGTCAGTCCCATAAAACTGCAAACTGGATAAAAATTAGTTGGACTGCAACAGTTGTTTTTTCAGGTGGTAAGCTGATACACAGTGAAAGTGTGTGTTGCAACTGCAGCTCTTTTAAGTGATTTTTTTATTTTACAAAATGGTGACAAATAAAACTAATACTATAGCAGACTTACAAGATTTGGAGATGCAATGATTTATTTTCTTTTGCTGAAACCAAACACACAATATTTGCTTAACTTCCTAATTTTTTTAACACCATACTCCCCTGATAAGAGCAGACCGCAATCCGTTTGTTCTCTTTTGGCACCTCTACATTGTAATAATGTTATCATTGCACCTTCTGGGTAACTTACCTTACTGAAACAAGACACAGTCATAACCACTGCAGTCTGATCAGAAATGGAAGATGCCTGGTTCTGGAGCTCAGTTTAAAAACATTTGCAGCATAATTCTTTTTCTTTGTTTAATCAACATAGAAAGCATGTAACTTCAGACCCTCCAATCAAATTGACTGGCTTGCCATATCTCCTCTATTTATATTGGTAGAATATTGATACACCTCTGAAGCTGTGTCCACATGAGCATGGACATTTGTTTCCCTGGGGAAAAGAAGCAGCAGCGCACCTTGTGCCATTGCTACTTGTCCTGGGGGAAAGCCTGTGTCATATGCCCTCTGGCACACAGCAGGTTACCCCAGGTGGAGTAGAGGAGGCAGGGGCTAGCATTGGGCTGGCCCCAGCAGCCTTACCTGGGGTCCTGGGAGCCTTCTGGGGCTGCAGCAGTGGCAATTCTGTGGCTCGGAGCCTAGCTGGCAGCTAGTGTGTGGCTCCAGCTGGCTAGGTTCCAGTTTTGAGTGGCACACGTCCCCATGTGTGCCATCTTGCTTCTTTTTGTGTGGGTTTTTTGACCTCGGGATCTCCCAGGGTCATAACTCCCCATCCCCCTGTGTCCCATGCCACTACCTTGCAGCACAGAGAACACCTGACTGTGTGGCATGCATGGCACATGCCGCATGGCCATGCTCGTCTGGATGCAGCCTGAAAGGGTTTTTTGGTCCCACTTTAGATGAAGCTCAGACATCTTTAGAGTGACCATATTTGTAGACTCATCTTTCAGAATAATACATCATCTAAAAGGTACAGGAATTGGCTAAAACCATCATGAAAAATTTAACTTCATGAATAATTAGCAAATTTAAGTCAACTATTACTGAAATGTACTTTACATTATCTAGGTATATCTTCAGATAGGTATAGGTAGTCCAATGCCACAGTGCTGAGCCTGAATGGATAGATACGTGCAAGGAAAGGCTAACTGTATGCATATTACAGTCCTTTGTATATTTCCTTTTATTTTCTTTTTGCTCTGATTAATGGGTTATAACATTTGGACTAATTTAGAATGGATTTACTTAGGTGATCAGTTTATATCAGCTGACTCAATGTTCTTGAGGGTTCAGTGTTCCTACTGGATAACAGCAGAGATGTCCTTTGTATACAGCCTGACAAAGAGCGGGAAGAACATCTTTGCAGACAGGCTCATTAACCTGTGAGGAGGGCTTAAACTAGGTTTGCTGGCAAATGAAAAACAAAGCACTGAGGTAAGCGGGGAAGAGGGGAACCTGGAGGAAGCAGAAGCAAGAGAGGCTTCATGCTTCCTGAGAAAGTAGGGCAATCAGCTAGTCACCTCAGGTGTCTGTACACAAATGCATGGAGCCTGGGAAAAAGCAGGAAGAATGGAAATCTTCACAGAGTCACAGAACTATGATGCGACTGGAATAACAGAGACGTGGTGGGAGCTCGCGCGACTGGAGAACTGTCACGGATGGGTACAAACTGTTCAGGAAGGATGGGCAGGGGAGAAGCGGAGGAGGAGTTCCACTTTATGTAAAAGAACTGTAGTACATACTCAGAGCACCAGTATGAAACTGGAGGTAGGACTGCTGAAAGTCTCTGGGTTAAGATTAGAGGGGAGAGCAACAAGAGTGATATTGTGGTGGGTGTCTGCTATAGACCACCAGACCAGGAGGATGAGGCAGATGAGGTTTTCTTCTAGTGGAAGTTTCCCCATCACAGGCCTCATGGTTTTCATAGGGGACTTCAATCACCCTGACGTCCGTTGGGAGGGCAATACAGCAGTGCACAGGCAATCCAGGATGTTTTTGGAGAGTCTTGGAGACAACTTCCTGGTGCAAGTGTTGGAGAGACTGACTAGGGGCCATGCTCTTCTTGACCTACTGCTCACAAACAGGGAAGAATTGGTGGGCAATATAGAAGTGAATGGCAAGTTGGGCAGCAGTGGCCACTACATGATCCAGTTCAGGATCCTGACAAAAGGAAGAAAGGAAAGCAGCAGAGTATGGACTCTGGACTTCAGAAGAACAAACTTTGATTCCTTTAGGGAACTGATGAGCAGGATCCCCTGGGAGGCCAGTCCGAGGAGGAAAGAGGAGAGCAGGTTGTATTGTAAAGAAATCTTACTGGGAGCACAGGAACAAACCATCCTGCTGTGCAGGAAAATAGTAAATGTGGCAAGCTTGGCTTAGCAGAGAACTCTTTGGGGAGCTTAAACACAAAAAGGAAGCTTACAAGAAGTAGAAGCTTGGACAAACAACTTGGGAGGAGTATAAGAGCATTGCTTGGGCATGCAGGGATGAAGTCAGAAAGGCCAACACCCAACTGGAGTTATAGCTAGCAAGGGATGTGAAGGGTAACAAGAAGGTTTTCTGTAAGTATGTTAGCAACAAGAGGAAGGTTAGGGAAAGTGTGGGTCCGTTACTGAATGGGGGAGACAACCTAGTGACAGATAATAAAGAAAAGGCTGAAGTACTTAATGCCTTTTAACCTCAGTCTTCACAGGCAAGGTCAGCTACCACAGTCCTGCAACTTGCAGCATAGTTTGGGGAAAAGGTGAGCAGCCCTCAGCGGTGAAAAAACAGGTCAGGGACTATTTAGAAAAGCTGAATGTGTACAAATCCATGGGGCCAAATGCAATGCATCTGAGGGTGCTGAGGAAATTGGCTGATGTGATTGTAGAGCTACTGACCATTATCTTTAAAAGCTCATGGTGATCGGGGGAGGTCTCAGATGATTGGAAACAGGCAAATATAGTGCCCATCTTTAAGAAAGGGAAGATGGAAGATACAGGGAACTATAGACCAGTCAGCCTTACCTCAGTTCGCATAAAAATCATAGAGCAGGTTGTGAGGGCGCGCGCGCTAGGGGCGGCCGTGAGCCCCCTAGCGCCGCCTACCGTCACGTTAGGGTGACGTAGCACCCTCAGAATCTCACCCGCCACGACTTTGATGGTTAAATATGTAATGTGGAGGCTGCCAGTTTCCCTAATGGACGGTCTAGTTGTTCGTCCCTATTCCAGACGGGGTATCTATGCGCTTCCTGCCTTAAGGGCAACGCGTGCCTCCAAGCCTCCCCCTCAGCACGCCCCAAGCCTCGCAGCTGTTCCGGGGGACGCTTGTATGGTCCCTCGCCCCTCGGGTGCCCTTGTTCTCACTCTCGGGCACCGGGGCTCCTCGCCCACCTGGCGCCTCCTTGGGTCGGGCCCCAATCTCTCGCCCGTTCCCCGCGCCCTGGGCCTGTCACGCTGGCGCCCAGCTACTTGCTGGCTCCTCCTGGGTCGGCTCGCCAGCGCCACTCACTACCGGCGCCCCCTGGGCCGGGTCCTAGCCGGCGCCTGGCTAATTGCCGGCTCTGTCTTAAGTCTGGAGCGCTCTCGCCGCCCTAGCCTCGGCGCCCTTGGGCCGGCACGCTCCCTCTGCCCGGATCTCGGCTCTATCACCGCCCTAGTCTCGGCGCCCTCGGGCCGGCTCACTCCCGCCGCCCTAGTCTCGGCGCCCTCGGGCCGGCTCACTCCCGCCGCCCTAGTCTCGGCGCCCTCGGGCCGGCTCACTCCCGCCGCCCTAGTCTCGGCGCCCTCGGGCCGGCTCACTCCCGCCGCCCTAGTCTCGGCGCCCTCGGGCCGGCTCACTCCCGCCGCCCTAGTCTCGGCGCCCTCGGGCCGGGTTCTAGCCTGAGCTCTATCACTGCCTTAGTCTCGGCGCCCTCGGCCGGCTCTATCGCCGTCCTAGTCTCGGCGCCCTCGGGTGGTTAGCTCGGCTGCTCTCACTGCGCCAGCCTTAGCTCTATCGCCACCCTAGTCTCGGCGCCCTTGGGCCGGCGCTATCACCGCCCTAGTCTCGGCGTCCTTGGGTGGCTAGCTAGGCCTGGCTATTCGGCCTCTCTCTGGGGCCTCGCCCCCTCCAGGGGCCTCTACCGCACTCCCTGCGCTTCGCCCCTGTGGGCTTCCCACTCTGGGGCCAACACGCCACGCGCCCTGTCCTTGCCCCGCTCCGGGGCCTTGCCCTCTCTAGGGCTGACTCCGCGCCTCTTGCGCTCTGTCGCTGCCCCGCTCCGGGGCTAAACACCGCCCTTATGGGCTGGGGTCTGTAACCCCGCACACCGCGCCTCCCTGGCGCACTATAATGCCCAGCAGCACCGACACTAGTGCCCCTGGCACTGTGCCTCAGCTGGGCACTGGGAACCCCCAAGCTGTTGGGGAGTTCCCCTGAGGCCTCCTCGCTCCCCTACCGCCTCACCCGGTCCTCCGGTGTAAACTGTAACGTAATACTCCAGCCATCTGGCTATAACATAAATACAGAGGCTCCACATGCCTAACAACTCCAAGCCCCCCCAGGGCTTTCCATCCTACCTCCAGTCAGGGCGATCTTGTTCCCTGCATCATCGCGGCCTGTGAGTGGGGTAAAGCAGCAAGCACTCCCTCAGGCCACTCAGCTCGAGCCGCAGAGCTCCTGCTCCTGCGGCAGCCAGAAGGGAACTGTGTTTCCAGCTCCGGCCTCAGCTGGTTATAAAGGCCAGGCCCTGCCCTCTTCCGGCCATGTGACCGCCTGGTTGCCCTGGCAACCAGGCACCTGAGCTGCCTGGGTGATTGGCAGCTCTGCCAATCACCCTCACAGTCACGGGGCACCTCTGTGACTCCGTGACACAGGTCTTCAAAGAATGTATTTCTAAGCACTTGAAGGAGAATGTGATTAGGAACAGTTAGCATGGACACACCAAGGGCAAGTCATGGCTGAACAATCTGATTGCCTTATATGATGAGGTAAGTGGCTCTGTGGATGCGGAGAAACCAGTGGGCATAATATACCTTGACTTCAGCTAGTCTTTTGATACCTTCTCCCACAGCATTCATGCAAGCAAGCTGAGGAAGTATGGGTTGGACAAATGTACTCTAAGGTAGACAGAAAGCTGGCTGGATTGTTGGGCTCAACAGGTAGACATCAATGGCTCAATGTCTAGCTGGAAGCCAGTATCAACTGGAGTGGCCCAGGGGTTGGTCCTGGGGCTGATTTTTTTCAATATCATTAACGGTCTGGAAGAAGGGATGGACTGCACCCTCAGCAAGTTTGCAAGTAATACCAAACTGGGGGGTGTAGTAGATATGCTGAAGGGTAGGGCTAGGATTCAGAGTGACTGAGACAAATTGGAGGATTGGGCCAAAAGAAATCTCATGAGGTTCAACAAAGACAAGTACAAAGTCCTGCACTTAGGATGGAAGAATCCCATGCACCACTACAGCCTGGGGACGGACTGGGTAAGCAGTAGATCTGCAGAAAGGGACCTGGGGGTTGCCGTAGACAATAACATTGATACAAGACAGCAGCGTGCCCTTGTTGCCAAGATGGCTAACAGCATACTGGGCTGCATTAGTAGGAGAATTCCGAGATCGAGGGAAGTAATTATTCCCCTCTATTCTGCGCTAGTGAGACCATATCTGGAGTACTGTGTCCAGTTTTGGGCCCCCACTACAGAAAGGATGTGGACAAATTGGAGAGAGTCCAGTGGAAAGCAACAAAAATGGCTTGGGGGCTGAGGCACATGACTTATGAAGAGAGAATGAAGGAACTAGGTTTATTTAGTCTGCAAAAGAGAAGACTGAGGGGGGATTTGATAGCAACCTTCAGCTACTTGAAGGGAGGTTCCATAGAGGAAGGAGCTAGAGACTGTTCTCAGTAGTGACAGATGACAGAACAAGGACCAATGGTCTCAAGTTGCAGTAAAGGAGGTTTGGGTTGGATATTAGGAAAAAACTTGCTCACCAGGTGGGGGGTGAAGCACTGGAACAGGTTACCTAGAGAGGTGGTGGAATCTCCATCCTTGGAGGTTTTTAAGGCCCGGCTTGACAAAGCCTTGGCTGGGAGGATCTAGTTTGGCATGGTCCTGTTTTGAGCAGAGGGTTAGACTAGAGCTCCTGAGGTTCCTTCCAACCCTAATTTTCAGTGATTCTATGATTCTAACCTAGGGCCTAAATAATAAGATTCCGAACAGAGTGAATTGCTGGCACTTGTTCAAAATACACTTTTCAGTATGCTATGCAAATATTTTTGCTATCCCCATAAAAGTTACTGAAGTATTTAAAAGTGATGTGATACGTTGGATAAATAAACATACATCATAGTAAAGCAAGCTCTTAAATTAGTTAACAATTGTAAAAGTTTCATTGTCAATAGGCACAATGTATATGAAATGAACCCCAATTTGTTACATGCAAGATGACCCTTAATGGAAAGCTGAGGATGTATCAAATAAATCTGATGAAGGATGCGTTGAGGAGAATGTTCTTTTGTGACTTGGGTGATCAGGGATGATTAAGTGAATGCACTGAAGTGATGAGATGGGTTGATTTTATTAGCTCTCACCTATATGTGTCGTCTTTTTCACTTTTTCCAATGCCAAGGAGTCCCCAGGTTGAGAATTACTTGCCTGCTTAGAAGCTCCCTTCTGTGGTGAAGGTGCAGTACCATCCTTTACCGTTTCACTCAATTTACTGACTCTTGTATGTCCCAGCTTATCAGAGCTACTGGGCAGTGTATGTCTGTTAAATTTAGCATTGCATTTTAGCAAAGCATCTGTGTCAAATATAGGCTGGGAGGACTCATGCATGCCTTCCCAACTTGTAGTGTAGTCTGTTAGTCCACCAGCTTTACCACTCAGTTCAGGACACACACCATGAAGCAATCCTCCCCCTATAATTACCAGAAAATAACAAAGACATTAGAATTCATCCTTATTTCTTCATTTACTTAACAGAATGAAGAAACTCACATAGGTAACAACACAGGCAGAACATAAGCAACATGTTTTTAATGGACATTATGATATGCTGAGATTCACAAATTCGAAAAGCACGCAATACCTCTCACCCTCCTCGCCCCAACCAAGACTTTTTATGGTATACATTTTACAGTACATGTGAATGCTTCATAATTTAGAAGCTAATGGGGTTGGGAGGTATGTCAGTTTAAGACAAACTAGAGTTAGAATGTACACATACATGTTAAAATGTAAACATACAATTTATTCTGGCCCAGTGAGTTCATTCATCTTTTTGTATTACTTCAGGCAATAGCAAAATGGAAATAACTCGCCACCAGAATGGAGGAAGCACAGGTTTTAGAAGCACAGAAAAGCATCATAGCAATATTAGTGGGCTCAGATATGAAAACAAATCAGGCGGTTAGGATTAGAAACTGACTTTATGCAAGATGGTGTGTATTAGGTGATAAATAGAGATGATAAATACCACATCATGGAATCAGACTGCGACTCCATTTTCCAGCATAACTGTGAAGTGAACTTAGCAGTGTTTTTACACAGTGGTTCATGAATAGCATCCAAGGAAGCCTGCATAGTGAAGGTGAATGGTCTATAGTACAGGGACTCAATTACTGCAAAAGGATGGCTGTGAGGCATTACATATAATCTATAAGTAAATCATTATCTGTGGACAGCTCCATAGAACATGGCATTAGTTACAAATAGTTGCTAAAAACTATTGGTGAAATATATTTTTGCTTTTTTGCTTACTGTTGACCCTAGCAATGAGAAATAGCTTACCAATGGCTGCTTTCACTTGAATAGCCTCTGATTCCTGTGAAAATTCACTGAGTCCAGCTGCATTAACAGCTCTGACTCTGAAAACATAGTTTTCATCAGTCAGGAGTCCATGGCAAATAAATCTAAAATAAAACGGTGAAGGAATATTTAGAGAATACTGAAAGAAGTCCAAAAAAGACAAGACAAAACTACAGCATCATTTTTTTTTTTTGGCTTTTGGAACTCAGCACTGAAATTCTGAATACTGTGGTTGACAGAAGTCATGCTACTGTCCAGGAATTCATCAATGTGGTACCTGTAGTGCAGTGAGACACAAAGGAAACTTAGATATCAGCACAAAGGCTGACAAAAAAATTAATCTCAGGAACACATAAACCTTTTTCAACAGCAAATTCTGGAAATAACTGATCAGTACATGAGTGATTTTATTAGGAGTGTTAGGATTCTGTCTCATAAAAATGTTGCACATGAAGCTGTGTAAACCAGGTGAAATATGGAAAACTTAAATGAAGATAAGACTTGGGTGATGATGAGCAGGACAAGGAACAGACGGAAATTTGACCTTACGTGAATGATAGCATTTCTCTGTAAGTCTCAAATTATTCCTGCCTGGTAACAGAGAAATGTCAAAGAATGGAGGATAATGATGCTAACATTAGCCTTGTTAATAAATTACTGTAATAGGTCATAACATGCCAGACTTGCTTCTCAATTAAAATGATATATGCACTAATTCCTATCAAATTACCAAAATTATTCTGGACTTCCATCAGTGTAACTGGGATCAGAACTGGGATTTTGTGAATTTAGGATCTAATTCTGAAAAGCTTATTCAGACTAAATTTTCCTGTGGCAAAATATTGATTTAATTTACTAAGGTATATATATCTTGATTAACTTTATTAACCAACTAGCCAATTGCCTGTCAAGAATGGGGGGGGGGTGGAGCAGGAAGGGATGGAGCCCTGTGGCCCCTCCGTCCGAGCCTGCTTCCCCCTTCCCTCCTGCTGCTTTGGGGCTGGGCCTGTTCCCCTCCTCCTTGCTGCAGTGGTGGGAGAAGGAGTGGGCCTGGGCCCGATTTGTGGGAGGATGATGCCCGAGGGTGGGAAGAAGCCGGGCTGCCTGGGGGTGGGGGGGGCAGGGGAACAGTGGGCCCGGGCTGGAACTGGCAGCGGTGGGGGGATGAGAGGAGCGAGGGGGGGGGCCCAATGTGGGGGTGTGGGGAATGGGGGAGGAGTAGGACCTGCTCCCCCACATGGTGGCAGTTGGAGGAGTGGGTGTGGGCCCAATGCAGGGGGAGGACTGGGACCTAGCCTGGGGAGAAGCCAGGCCAATGCAATGGGGGGAGGACCGGGCCAGGGCCAACCTGGTGGTGATGGGGGTATGGGAGAAGTGGGTTCAAGGCCGACGCGGGGTAGGAGGGACTGGTGGGGGAGGAGTGGGACTGGGTCTGAGGAGGGGAGGAGGCCTGCTCCACCCCTACCCCTACTGCTGCTGCAGCGGGCCAGGCCTGCTGCTCCCGTCCACTGCCATGGTGGGTTGTCTTCTCCCACTGATTGGGCTCAGTCCTCCTCCTCCCCGCCTCAGGCCTGGTCCCACTCTTTCCCCATCCCTCCCTTATCCTTGTGTTGGCTCAAAGCCTGCTCCTCCTGCCCTCCCCGCCATTGCTGGGTCAGCCCAGACCTGCTGCTTCCCCTGCCATGGAGGCCCGGCTTCTCCTCACTCTCAGGCCCAGTCCTCCCCTGTATTGGGCCCGGCCCAGTCCTCCCCTCCCCTCCCCCCACCACTGTCACATTGGGCCCTGCAGGCAGCAATGACAGAAGAAGGGAGGGGTAGGCTGAGGCCAGAGCCAGTGGCCTGGCCCCCCACAGCATTCCAACTCCACTGCCCCCCTGCGCTGCCACCACCATCACCTGTGAGGAGTGGGGGGGACGAGGCCGGGTCTGGTGGCCTCCCACCCCCACCTCCACTCCGTCATCGCCCCTCCCCGTTTCATCCACTCTGTTGCCCTCACTTCCAGGGAGCAGGGCGAGGGAGAGGGACGAGGCCAGCTGTGCTGGCGTCTCCCCACCACTCCATCCCCTGTGTCTCTGCCATCAGGCAGCACTTCACCACCGCCAGTTTCTATTTAAATGTTTGTTTGGACACTGATTGGCTGTATGTGTGTGTGCACATGTGTTGGCAGACACAGGGGCAGAGTGTGTGTGTGTGTGTGTGTGTTCATAGGGTGAGTTGCACAAGTACACCCCTCCATACACATGCACCTATGCCTCCCCTTGCACTACCATACACAAACCCAGTCACCCTCCCCCCAAATTCACCCACACGCCACATACTTACACACCCACAGCCCCCACAAACCTATACCCACTCCCCACAATATACAAGAATAAGACTTCATTTTAAGCTATTGTGCATTCACCACTACGTACACTATACAAATGCATATAAACCAGGACAAAAAATTTTTTTGAAATCAAATTAATGAATGTTGTAGGTGATCACTTTTTAGAATATAATTTGGTATTTTTCTGGTTCTGAGATGGCAAAACCCTTTGCTGAAAGGAGTACTTCTGGGAGCAAGGGGAGGGACTTCTGGTGGCAAAGGTCAGGGGTTAGGGGGTGGGACTTTTGGTCACAAGATGGAGACCAAGGGGTGGGGAACCTGTCAAGGGGTGAGGCTACCCATGTGGCCCTTGACAACTTGCCAAAATTTGGTAAGCAGCCCTCCATCCAAAATAATTGCCCGCCCCATCCTAAAGTGATTTAAGCCTTTGTTTGCTACTTTGGTATCATTAGTATTACTGCCACCAGTCCCTTGCTCAGGCTTTGGTGCCTGTCAAGAATAAGCCACCAAAAAAAGTTGCCATGTTTGGTAATCAAAGCCAGCAAATCAGAAATCTTGCATTCCATGCTTTTGGATATATTACCTTGTGCCTTTCACTGGATTGTTGTTGCATGGTTCCCAATGACCAGATCCAACTATGCTTGCTTCTATGTAATACCCGACCAACTCCTTTGCATCTTCGGGTTCTGTCCAAGTGACAACCACCGAGGTGTCTGTATTCCTGGTTGGTATAATACGGCCAGGAGCTTTTGGAATATCTGGTGGGGGAAAAAACAAAACCAAATGAATGACCAGTAATGTTGGAATTGTGCTATACTATAGCACAAGGAGTCTCTGTGTCCATGCAAGTGTTATAAGCATCATATTTTTTTGGTGAAACAGTAATCATTAGGGCTGGCAACATGAATGCCACATGCCCCTGGAGGGTGGGGGGTATGGTGAGCTCTAGCAGGTGGCGGTGGCGGCGGGAGCGTGGCAGCAGTAAATAGGGAGCTCCTGCAGGCAGTTGTGGAGCTGGCGGGGGGCAGGGGGGACCGAGCACTGAACAGAGGTCAGTGACCACCTGCAGATGGTGCCAGCAGCGCCAGTGGTGGCCAGCAGCGATCATGGACAGCCCACAGGTGCTGCTGGTGCTGTTGGCAGCGGGGGGAGGGGTGGCAAGCGGTGACCACCTGCAGGTGCTGCTAGCAGTGTCAGTGATGCCTTTTCATAGGGGGTGCACTGTCATGCTCAGGGGGTGCATGTGCACCCCCTACACATCACCAATGGCTGGCAATATAGAGGAATTATTTTCAGTGAAAAACTGAAAACAAAAAAAGAGTGTGATTTTTGGATGAATTCCTTCTCCCCCCTTGTGCAATTTTCTTTTCATGTATTTAATTTCTACTAAATTACTTGCTGTCTTTGCTGCAGTTTTTGTATCTGCCATTAAATATACAATGGATAACTCAGGTCATGATTAAATATGTAAAAAAGAACATATCACTATCTACAGTCCACAGTAGTGCCAACCATGTAAAACCCATAAGTCTTCTTCCTGTAAAGTAATTCAACCATTATATAGTCTCAGAGACTGTATAATATAATTGGTAATGCACTTACCAAGTTTGTCACCCACCACAGTTGACTCTGTTGCTTCACAGGGCTCACCAATGCCAGCTGAATTACAACAGCGAACACGGAAATGGTAAGATTTCCCTTCAGCCAAATCAAAAACAGCAAAACGAGGAGATTTTACAGGGATCTCAGTGTTCACTCTCTGCCAGTTCTCGGTGCCTGCAATACACTGCAATCAAAAGAAGAAACAGTTTTTAGGACAAATATTCCAAGAACAAAACTTAGAAAATTATCTAAGATGTCAAGCAGTTCCATCTGGACTGCTAAAGGCACAGCTATTATGGAAGAAAGACCCTGTACTCTTCTGTTTGGCAAGGCCTCAGAATGAATTAATAGATTTCTCACCTTTTAGGTGATCACTGATTCCAGAGTCCATGCCTATATGATTCCTGTGCCATAGCAAGGAAGGTTGGTGCCTGGGGCAAGACCAAAAACTACCGCCCCCAAACTTCAATTATTATAAAAATAAGTAATTTTAATTGTGTGCCAAATAAGAAAAATATTGCATTTATTACCACATATACAACATACTTTCTGGGTTGGTTTGGGGGACCGTGTCTTTGCAGGGAGCAGGAGAGGTGAGTTATACCACCCCTACTTTGGACCTTACTAGGGCATGAGTGGGCCATACCAATGCCTGTTGCAGGGAAGGAGCATGGGCTATACCAATGCGGGTACACAGCCCTACCTATGTGGCTGTGTGCATGCTGCCAGGAAGCAAGTAGACTGTACCACTGGTGTGGGGTGGGGGAGTGGACTGTACCAAGCCGGGGTCTAGCGGGAGGGTGGGGGGGTGGAACTTCCTGGATGGCCCTGAGCATGGTGGCTCATGAGGAGCCATTGGCATGGGGGGGAGGGGCGGGCTTCCCACGTGGGCTGTGCCATGGGTAGCTCCCCCCTTCACCAGCTGCTAGGGGGGCAGGAATGGAGAGCCCCAAGCCGCCAACTGCAGCCAAAGCAATAGGGGCAGTGGCATCTAGATGGGAGCCTAGGAGGTTCTATGTTAGCCCCTTGCAGGTCAGTTGGACAGCCCTGTCCTGAATAAAGTGTTTTAGCACTTGCTCAGACTTTAGAGTTTTCAGAATGTGAAAAGAAGCATCTTCCACAAAAAGTTTTGCAGATATCTCAAATCACCAAAGAGACAATACATTATCATCACAGTGCTTGTTGAAGCTCCATGGCCACTACAGTGCGCCCTTTAGGGTGGCTTGCATCACAGTGTCTTGGCAGAGAAATCCCTTATTCTCTAATAAATTCAGGGACTACAATCATTGGCGTGCACTGTGAATGACTGTACAATTAAGATAGTCTTTTGTGCACTCTTTTCTACTAGGATGAACCATGAGCTGAGCTAGATTTTTCAAAAAAAAAAAGTTTTAATTATTAATGTTTTTCAAAAAACAATCAATTTTCACTGATACAGAAGTGATATATTTGGGCTAAGTACAGAAAGTCAAAAAGCCCAAGGCTAAATCAATTCAGTCTTTAGAGGTTAATCTAACCTGCATAGATTGAACCAACAAACAAGTGAACAGATATTTACTTTTGATTCTGGAAATGCAGCCACCTGCCTGCAGTGACCCATCGGGGTTACCTAAAGGCACTATTTCAGATGACAGCCCTCAGTTTGTTTTTGAAGAATTTCAAAGAAAATTAAGACAATGTTATCAGAGAACACAACATCTGTTCCAGGTCATCCAGCATCCAATGAGTTAACAAGTGCTTTTGTCATACAGATATTTAAAAGAACACGCAGGCAGAAATGAAGGGAAAAGCTTGCCACACTGGGTTGCCAGTTTTCCCTAAACTGGAAATTGGCCTTACTCCCATTATCTGCTTTTCAGAAAACCTCAGCAGAGCCACCTTTTATGTCAATAAGTTGATTTACTTCATTTACATTGTAAAATCATTCAAATTTCATGAGATGGATTGGAAATAGAACAGAGAAAAGAACCCACAAAGTCTGTTGTTTTCCATTACAATTATTCCTGGACCAAGGGAGGGAAGTGGATGAGACAGTTATTGCCAGAAGGATGCCAATACCTGGATGAAACAGGTATTGTCAGAAGCAGAGATAAATGGAGAACCACAAAGGATCATGTAGATTAGCAGTAACGTGATTAAGGTTAAGGAAAGACAAAGGGCACTTAAATTAAAACTGACAATTGTGTAATTACTGGAAAAGAAAAATGATGGTTATTTGTATTGACCTGAATGAGCATATGAAAATGTCAATGAAGAGGATGGTTGTGAGGGCACAGAAGCCTCCTGAGGGATACCTCCAAGCACAGTGTACATACAGAGCTCCCACAAGACTAACTTTCAGATAAAATAGCCCAGGACTACAATTCTCTGTTTCCTCCATACTAACCCCTTATGTTGAAAGTATGTCAACCTATATCTGCTAGAATGCTATGTCATGATACAATGCAAAGTGGAGGATCTTACAGCACTAGGCACATTGTTTTCTCTTTCATGAAGATTTTTTTCCTTGTTAATTCTTTCTTGCAGTTTTCCTTAATCAAGAGTAAAAGTTATTCCTGAGTGAATGTTCAAGTTTTATTCACTAAGCAGGGAAAATTCACAAGTCTGAAGAAAGATGGGCACCATAATTTGGAAAAAATATTAGGCAAGACGGCAGAATATGCTTTAGAGATGACATGCCATTTGACACTGATGCTATTTTACCTTCTCCACAAAATACATGACACCCTCATGGCCTCGCTCTCCAGGAGGTTTCCAGCTGAGCACCACATAGTTTTTAGTAGCTTCAATAACTTGGAGGTTTGAAGGTGGCCCAGGAACAACACCCTCTGTAGAACAGGATAGAAGAGAGAGAAATACATGTTTGAGTCAAGCAGCTAAGCTAGGAAAGTCCTCAGCCCTGATCCAGGTGCTCCAGTAAATACATCAATAGATTTGTTTGTGTTGCATCAGACAACCTCAAAGTTGAGTGATTTTAGAAGTCTTTAAAAATGTGCCGACTTACTTGAATTTCTGAATTATTGCTGGATTGAAAATATAAAAAAGTATCTCATTAGAAAACTATGAACCACTCTTTAGGAGTATATTTCTCTCAAAATATAATTGAATTAAAAATCATCAAAACACTGTTTCTCTTTAAATTTGCATTATCTGTGTGCATAATTGTTTATTTGGACAACATACACAGGGATAGATATTTTAAGGTACAGTGATTCTAGCTGGGAAGGACTTTGGTCTGATCCAAAGTCCATTGAATTTAATGAAGACTGGCTTAAATAAGCTTCTATAGGCTTCAGTAAGGTTCAGTTTCAATAAGCATCAGATTCCACTGGCTTCAATAAACTTCAGATCAGATTGTTTAAAGAGAAAGTACATGTTTACCTGTTGGTTCTTCCTCAGTAACAATAATCTGTCCAGTCCAGGGGGCAGAAGGATGACCTGAAACAGGGTGCAGAATTAACTCAGGAGTCAGAGAAATGAAAAACTGTTTTTAAACAGAAAAGAGGGCTTTTATTTGTTGCTCATACCAAACCTTCACACTAATGATTTCCTGTAAATTCCATCTAGAGGTATGTCTATACTGCAGTTGCTACTGCTACTTGTTAGTCAACCTTAGCTTAATCAACTAGCTTAAGTACTGCTAGCAGCATAGCAAGGCTGCTACAACATCTATCCAAGAAGCTGAACAATACTTAGATGGTTAGCCTCCACTAAGCTCCATACTACTGTAGCTACTACACTGCTAGTTGTACTCGAGGGTGGACATACTCCTGAATGATATTGAGTGTTCTGAGAAAGGCTTGTAAAGAATAATTAAGATATTTATTCATATCACTTTAAAAAATCCACACCCAGGGGATAAAGAAATGGGCAGATGTGATATTGCACTGGAGCCTACTAATAATTTTGTCTCTAACTTGGCACCTCTTTCTCTATACTGAAGAAAGGGAAACTGATAGAAGAATGCCAGAATGAAGGCTCATTTCCAGGGTCGTGCAGATGGACTGGCTAAAGGGATTGTATTCAAAATGACAGAAAGTCTGCAATGGTTATTGTACTATGTCAGGATTGAAGCAGAAAAGTTGAGAAGGTTTGATTATCAAATGAGATGGCTGGGAAAGGACTGTACTTTGATTAACTAAGTTTGCAGGTACTATAATGTTTTTTTGTGAATTTTTAGACAGGTCAGTAAGTACTCTTCTCTTCACTTAACAGATGAGGAAAATGAGATACAAAGAGATCATATGACCCTAGAGAAAATGTCTGAAGGAGGCTGGCGGTAACATTTTCAGAAGCAAAAAGGAGTTACAAGCTTATTGTCCTGGTCCAAAAGATACATCGATACTTAGGTGCCTAAGTCTCATGAGGCACATCCACACATGCAATTAATGCAAAGTCATAGACTCTGGATCCTATTGCTCTGAAGTATATTGCTCCCGGATACACTATTTGAATGTGTGCCTGATACTGCAGCATGTTGAGCCAGGTCAACGCAGCCCTGGGTGGCAGAGGGCCCTGGGAGTCAAGCCAGCCCGGGAATGCTCCTCTGAGCTCATTGCATTGTGGAGGGGCTGGCTGGGCCACAAGGGTGCTTCAGTGTGGGACTAGTCAGCAGGCAGGCCCCACACTGAAATACCCTTGTGCCCCAGCCAGCTGGGTTAGCGTCTACACGCGCAATGCTGCAGAACAAAAAACTGTGGAGTTTATTAGTTTACTCCAGTTTAATAGGGGCACATGTGTAGACACATCATGTTTACTGCTGAGCTACTTAGTCGACTTGCAGTACACGCCTTGTGTAGATGCGCCCACTGAGAGTCAACTTAAGTTACTACTGAAAATGGGTTTTAACCTCCTAAGTCACGTAGAAGTCATGAAGGCACTTTTCAAACTTTTGCTCCCAAGGGAACTCGGGTCATATTTTTACTCCATTTATACTGGTTAAAATCAGAATTAACTCCATTTTCTTCAATGAATCCAAACTAAGCTTACAATATGACCAAAATTGAATGTCCACTGAGCTAAACTATTCCTTGCTGTCATCTTTGAAGTCATTAAGGTCATATTACAGAAGAATTTGGCCATTTGAACTGTAATATTTTTCCATTTGAACTGTATTTTCCATACTATATAATTCAACAGTTCACTCATTAAAGCAGTTGGCAAGTTTCTAGAAGCTGCTGTTTTTCTTTTTCTCTGCTTGGTTGCTCTCATAATACCAAGTTGCAACACAAGGTTCACAGTTGCTAACAGAAACTACGCCACTGCCTTGCCATTAGTCCCAACTGATATGATTTTAGGTAGCTTTTTTGGAATGTCTTATATAACCAGCTTGAAAAATGCCAACTTAGGCACCTGATCCTGTCCCTCTACAGAGTGTTCAGTCAGCTGGGCCTTCTTATGCCACTCTCAAGCACTTTAGAATGAAGTTGGCTGCAATGCCAGCTATTCCAAAGAAAAAAAAGATAAGAATCAAACTGCTGACGTAGGAGTTTTCTATCCAGAGAACACACTTCCCTGCTCCTTTTCTTGTTTTTCTGCACTCTGGTTACCTAGAGGCAAGCTTTGGATGGAGGGATTTCTTTTTTTTAGAATAAATTTTACAAGGAAGAGTAGACTAACTTGTTGGCAAATCCAAATTGCCAAAGGAAGAAGATACGTTTTTGCATTGCTCCCTCTTGTGGAAACTTTGAAGGCTTACAAATCATGATTCCATGACTGATAATTTTTTTAGCCCCTTAGGGAATATATCAAAACAGCTCACTTCTAAGCCTGGCTCTGTCAGCAGGATCCAGAGCTGCCACCGGATCAGAAACTCGGGATGGTATGCTTATTCCAGCATTATTCACAGCTCGGACTCGGAATATGTATGAGCGACCTTCTATCAAACCCGTGACGGGGAAACGAGCAAACTTCACTGGAGTGTCATTGCATTGGGTCCAGTTGGTGGTACCAACCTCGCATCTGAAAAAACAAATAAATGTGATACTGAAGATGGACAGAGGAAGAAAACTCTGAACACAACCTCCTACTACTTTAAACAGTTGTTCATATACATTGGCTTGCTTGTACCAGTTTGCTCAGCACTCACATATTGCCAACATAAAAACATCTGCACAAAGATGTCAAAGCTCAAGTACCTTGCATGAATGCTGGCAATAAATTCCCTGCAGCTACACTGCCTCTTTCATGAAGTACAGAAGGAAAGGGATTTCAGGCTATTCCTTTCAGAGACCTCACTTCAATGCTTATACCCTTTGAAGTGTGGCTCAAGATGATCAGTGAGCATTTCAGCTTCAGCATAAGCTAAGGAAAATCAAACCCCAGTCACCCTTAGTGCTTACAGGGGGTGCATACCTCAACTTTTGTGCCCAGTACTAAGAATTTTCACCTCTGCCGGACATCCAACAAATATAATGAGTTTTACTGGGCAAAAAACATAGTTTAAGAGCCAAATTCTATTTCACAGGTGGGATAAGCATCAGCCTCCCTATTTTCAACCAGTGGGCAGTCCTGTGGGCCAGATGTCCTAGCCCTAAGGACATAACTTTAACACCTCTGATTTTGTCCATAGAAAAGCCATCATTTCTGATGTTTTTGCTTATAACAGGGCACGTCTACATGAGATGCCTTAATGAGCAGTGGACTGTTCTACTGTGCATTAGTGCGTTACAGCAAAAACCATGCTAATGAGCTAATCATAGGCGGAGGGAGAAGAAATTATTCGGGAAGGCAGAGCATATGTGTGCTCCGCCCACCCCTCGCCCCTCCACCCAGCAGGTAAGTCTGTGGGGGAAGGGGTGGGGGAAAGGCCATGGGGGGTGCAGATTGAGACCCCCATAGTGAGGGAGGGAGTGGGGCATAGGCAGGGGCAGGGGTGAGTGGGGCCCTGGTTGGGTTGAGTGGTGGGACAATTGGAGCCCAGGCAGCTCATCCAGGGACATGGGGGAGCTCCCACTTTTGTGTGCATCCTGATCTGTGGGGCAGAGGCAGTTGCTTCTGTGCTTGGCACCCTACTGAAGCTGCTGCTTCCCTGCAGACCCACACAATTCCATGTGCACCCCCCCCCGTGGGGTGCACAGGGGGCATGGTGCAGCTCAGCAGCAGCAGGCGCGTGGCATTGTACCACTCTGGGGACATCTGCAGAGGGGCACAAAGCACGTAGGCAGCAGCCTCCATCCCAAACACAGATAGGGGGGCATGCGCCCCTGGGCCTCCACTGGGGTGTGCACAGCAGCAAGAGCCTCCCTTGCCCCTGGATAAGCCACCCAGGCTCTGACTGTCCTACCACCTGGCCTGGCTGGAGCCCCACTCACCCCTGTCCCTGCTTGTGCCCTGCTCCCTCCCTCACCTTGGGGGCCTCAATCTGCACCCCCAGCAGTCCTTTCCCAAAATAAATTGATACTTGCCTGCTGTGCTGGGCAGTCAGTGATCCACATGCCGGACTGCGGTCCTGGCTGTGTTCATGCCCCTCCCCCCAGCTGCAGCCACCCAGTGCCTGTGGCTGGGCTGCCTTGAGGCCCTACCCACTGCTCCATGCTTGGGGGTGCTGAGCCCTGTTTGACTTGGCCTTCTGCTGCCTATGGTGCTAATGCACAGTAGGATGTGTTCTGCATATTACATGTTGGAAATAAAGTTCACCTTTGCTACTGCACATTAGCACAACTACTGTGCCTTTATCTAGTACCCCATATTAGTGATACTAAACATAATGCACAGTAGCAAAGGCACATGAATGAAGTTGTAGATGCACCTGCAGAGTAGCACCCAAAGGATTCAGTTAGGGAGACCTGGTAGATCAGGCACTAGGCTGGGTCTCAGGACATGTGGGTTTAACTCCCACAACCTTTCTTGAGCAAGTCACTCAGGACATTTAGGCAGGTACAAAGAAACTTTTCAATAATCCCCTAGGCACACAGCTGAATCTTTCTGTGTCTCATACCTTTGAAACTCAGGCCCTTATGGCATTTACATATGTGCTCCATAATTAGAGTGGCTCTGAGAGCTGCTCTAATTAAGGTATCCATAGCAATACATCTATTATTGTCCCTGCACTGAAAAATGGCAGCAGGGCTGCTTTAACTAAAGTTCACCTAACAAGCTTTAGTTAAAACAGCCCTGCTGCCATTTTTCAGTGTGGGGGTGCTGCTATGTATGATGCTGGAGTCTGCTGGAGCACAGGAATTACCACAATCCAGCAGATTTGATTTATCAAGTCTGCTCAGAGGCACTGTAATTATAGTGAGTTGGAGCAGCCTCACTGCACGTGTATAGGAGCCAGTGATGAGGGTCTTTTTTTTTTTAAAAGGGCCAAGACACTGGGGCCAAGTGGGGCAGCCATTGATGGGACTGGGAGAGTGGGCAGGGGATGGGGCCTGTTTGATTCGAAGATTCGGTGGCAGCTGAATCTCTGAATCAGATACAGCTGAATCGATTCAGGACAGTAATTTAAATCACCGAATCAAATCACTGTCCCCCAAGCTGGCTGACTCTGAAGAGAATACTAGCTACTTCGCACAGGCCTAATAAGTAATGGTATACCATCCCTTGTATTTGATCACTACATTTTATTCCTCTATGTCCTCTGTTTTTGAACAACAACAATCAGTAATAGAGATACAGATACAGCATGACATAAATACTGACTTATCAATGAAATATCCAAGGATGTGGCTTCCTCCATCAACAGCTGGCTGTTTCCAGGAGATGATGACATAATCTTTGTTAGCATCTAAGCACTGAACATCCAGGGGTGAACCAGGAGCTCCTGCAATTTCAGCATCTGTATCTGTGAAAATGGAGATACAATGTTTTGAATATGCATGACAGTTATTTCAAGGTTACTCTCTAAAGTCCAAATGCTGTTCCTTTTTAGTAAGAAGTTTTATCATTAACTTCAGTGGGACCATGATTAGGTCCAACATCCCCCTAAAATTCTACATTTCTTTCCCTTTTGCAACAACTTAATAACATTCAATATGCTGAGGCATATTACAATAATTGATACAGACGCTTTGAAACAAACCAGAATCATGCATCTTGATTAGGATGCAGCCATGCATACTTAAACTAAAATCTCTTGGCTGATTAAATGACATTCTGATGACCTATTTTAAGTAAAATGTAAAACTCGATTTTTCAAGCAGAGGTGTTCTGACATTGTTATCTAGTCCTTGGATATACACTGTTGTAATTTTCAAGGGCATGCTTTCCATTTTTGTGATCTCTCTGACACAGACAGATAGAAAGGTAGATTGTATTAAATTACAAGTTGATGAAATATTGCTAGAACACTGACCATCACTACAGTCCAGTCAAAATTAATCTCCCCCACAAAAGGTGGCCAGGTCTTTACCAGGCACTCCCTGAAATATTCATCTTTATGAAATTATAATTTCTAGAATATCAAACTAAGGAATAGAACAAAACCTTTTTTAAGGAAACACTAGTCTTTCTCTTCTAAGGCAGATGAACTAGAATTTATAATACAAGCAGTGACTATTTTCATAAATCAAATCCCAAGCCATTTTTTTAATTAAAAAAATTCTGAGTATATTTTCATTGAAAAGAGTGAATCAAATGAATATGATATTTTCACACACTTGTGCACTACTTGATCTTAGTTTGGTTTGGAAGAAAAACAGTTGTTGCAGTTTGAAACTGTCAGAATCCTATTTTCATGATATTTCCAGCAGTTTCTTCAGTCTGAAGAAGGGGTTTAATTCTAGTCTCAAAGGTTAGGGATAGAAGTTATACATAAACTGGTTTAAGTGATCAGAAACTGGTTTAAACCTGTAACAGAACAGAAGTTCAGTGGTTGAATGTAGTATCAGACTTAACTGATTTAGGTCAAACCAGTTTATGAAACTTCTGTCCCAGACCCCTTCCTAGTTCAAGTTAAATCACAGTCCCCCAGCATCCCAGAATGCTTTGCAGCTCTGGTCTGGGTTGTGTTGTCTGCTCCAGAGAGCAGGGTTGGCCCTGCCCCTCTGCTCCTTACCTGGAGCAGTGAGAGCTGGCTGACAAGGGGGTGGAGGTGAGAAACGCAGCTAGGGCCAGGTTTGCTTGTGGGGGGAGAGAAGGGGCAGCCCCTGCCAGACTTTTCCACACTGGAGTGGAGGAGGCAGGAGGTGTGGGCAGGCAGGCTTAGGCACAGGAGAGGGAGGGTGATTTAAACCCCCTCTCTCACTGGCATGAGACCCCAGCTGAGGTCTGTTTGGCAGGGGGCTGGCAAAAGATGAGTAGATTCCACCCCCTCCCACCTCTGGCAGAGACTGAGGTAAGCAGTTGATAAGGGGAAGAAGAGGGGTTATATTACCCCGTGACTCCCATGGGGGAGGTGGAAGAGGCTGGGGATCTGGGGCTGGAGGGACTGGCCCCCTGCCACCTGTGAGCACAAGGCCAAGACCTGCAGGACCAGAATGAGAGGTGGGAGGTGTTGGCAAAGATCTTGCATGATCTTCACATATATATGCAGGAGGCAGAGCTAAGGGAACAGGAGATGGTCCCGGACTGGGTGGGGTGGTGTCACCAAAGAAAGCAGGGAACTACATTTACATTATAAAGCAGAACCTGTAAAAAGTGGGGACCTAACCAATGACAAAAGACAATTAATCCATGAGGGTCCTGCCAAAGGTGCTATAGGTGACAACCATAGTAATGTCAAGGCAACCAAAGGGGAGAAGAGGATGCAAGTGTGCCTGTAAAAACCCAAGTAGAGATGATGCCTGTGGGATCCCCACTCCAACACCTATGACCACCTGCTGATCCCCCAAGAAGGACTTTCTGAATGCTTGGATGTAAGGAGACACTGTCCTCAGGATTACATAAGACTTATGCATGGCTTTCTCTTGTCTTTTTGGTTTATTATATTCCATTTTAAGTTAGACTAAGCTATGTGTGCTCTCACTGTGTTTTACTGAGCTGTATCTTAGCTTAGGTGAACATTTTTGGTTGTTTTTTGTTGTGTGCTTGAGGTTGCAAATTATTGTGTCCAGTACATGCTTCCTTCAGAGAAAGGACTATTCTTGTTCAAGCTTTTATGAATTCAGTGCCACTACCTTTTTCCCCCAACCACCCCTTCCTCAGCCTAGCAGGGACTGCTCTCCCCTCCCCAAGTGGGGTGGGGGCAGAAGCCTGGCAGGCAGTGCCCGCCCGCTCAAGTAGACCTGGGCTGGGATCCCGTGTGGGCCAGGGAGGGGCTTTAAACCCCCACCCTCCAGTGTGCTAACCCCGGGCTGTGGCCTGGCTACTCCCTCTCTGCTCAAGCAGGGATGGGGGAAAAGCCTTGGAGCTTCAGTCCCTTCCCTTTGGCAGTGACTGGCAGGCTGGGAGACATGCTCTGGTGCAATGGTCTCCAAACTTTTTTGATCGCACACTCCATCAGTAAAAAATTTTTGAGCACACCCCCCCAATATATATATATTTATTTATAAATTATATACATGTACTACTCAGTGTAACACTTTACAAAGTTTGAAGACCACTGTACACTGTACTACTGTACCTCCGCATTGTG
The DNA here is from genome assembly GCF_052110815.1 of Crocodylus siamensis. Taxonomy (NCBI): domain Eukaryota; kingdom Metazoa; phylum Chordata; order Crocodylia; family Crocodylidae; genus Crocodylus; species Crocodylus siamensis. The sequence goes on along the minus strand of NC_143397.1, from coordinate 171,431,279 downwards.
GAACTCCCACTCTTCCCTCAGGATACTTTGCGTACCGTACATGACACATGACCGTCTGACATATGGACCGAGTGAGGGCACCAGTGTCAATCCGTACACTAAATATTAGTAAATCTTAATTTCTTTCTTATTTTTTTAGATAAAAAATAAATATAAATAGAAAGTTCTAATATTTTCTTCCCGCACCCCAATGGATCATCTTGCACACCCCCTGGGGTGTGCGCACCCCACTTTGGAGACCACTGCTCTAGTGCCCCTGGCTTCTGGCCTGAGCCACTGCAGGCTTGTGGCTGCATTTCCCGAATCAAAAGTGACTGTCTGTTCACTTGATTCTCGGTTTAATCTCTGTAGTTTAGACTAACATGCAAAGACTCAATCAATTCAGCCTTGGGCTTTTTGACCGTCTGTACTTAGCCATATTGATGAGAATCAGGAGTAAATACACTGAGGAAACTCATAGCAACAGCATGAAACCACAGTATCAGGGAGAAGATTTAAGCATGAGGAATTCAGACATGCAAGAGTGCTTACCCATATCCTTTGAGGTTTGCCTATCACTATACTACACTACATAGACACACTCATTTTGGAAAGGAAGCTGCAGAAGGATAAGTATGTTCTTCCTTTCATATGTTTATTACAAGTCTGAGGCCCTAGGTATCAGAGAAGCCTTGATTTAGTATCTATTTTTAGGCCAACCTTATCTAAAACTTTCAAAGCCAAAGTGTAGGACTAGATGCAGGGGCCTGAAATTGTTTATGCAACCAGATCCTCATTCTTGGGACAGGGTCTGTTTATATAGCTGTAAGTATCTTAACATACTTGTGGGGAAAAATAAACATTTTGTAACCTTTCCAAAAAGTCTGTGTGAAAAGTTTCCACAGAAAAGCCATTGTTTCTGACCAGATCAACATCAGTTTATGTAATTACTCCTGGCATTTTCTCAATCCTGTTGGGAGCTACTTAAGAGAACAGAGGTAGGGGGTGGAGTTAAACAAAAAGGATCTACAGACTTAAAGGAAAATAGTGTACTTTAGTTAATTAAGCATTTTTACATGTTATCTATAAACATGAATTTTAAATATGTTTGGTTTTCCAGAATATTACCACATTTTTTATTATTTATTATAATGGCCCATTTTACAATATTTTTCCAACTCTTATTAGCTCCAAAATAAATACTTTGAAACCTTTGGAAAAGACCCAATTATAACATAACCCCTTGTGGATATTAAAATATTATTTGAACATTCAGGGACTATGCCAAAGCCACTTGAGTCTGGACTCTGTATATTCCCCTCCCCCGGCCCCAATATCAGTGTTATACTACATAACTCATATTTTATAGAATAAATTATTCATTTAATATAGTAACATTATAAACATTATCAGTATTATTGACAATGGCAATATTTTTAAAGCATATGCCATGGTGACTATTTGAAAGGCTTTTATTGTTAATATTTATCACATGGTAGGATCTGAGGTACCACAGATTCTCTTCAATACTTATATTAGGAAATAACTGTGATAAATTCCCACTGACTTAAGCAATACCATATTTCTACCCCTATAGTTTGCTTACAAATGCGTACTTGATAACAGTGACCACTGTATGGAAATAGTAGGTGCCAAAGCACTTTCCAAACTCTGTCAAATGTGTTCCTAACCAGACCTGATCCTATGCATTGCTCTGCACTCACAGGCTTAGGGCTAGGTATTAGGATGTCTATACACACCACTGAAGGGCAACCGGTTGGGATTAAATATGGCAGCTGACCACTTATATAAAGCAATTGGTTAGGATAGGAAGTGAAGAAAATATTTAACTGAAATTGTACAGAAAATCTAAGTAAGCAAGAATTTGTATTAAAAAAAGCAAGTAAGTAATTATCCTAATTAGGATTTGGCAAAGACAGCATGGCTAACTTCCACACTACTTTGACAAGTGTCAGGAGAACTTCAGTGGTCATAAATGATTAAGAACTCAATTCTGTATTTCATGCAAAAGGTATAACAGCAGCAAGAATGATTATTTATTTATAATTTTTTCACAGTGTTCTCTTGTCACAACTGTACATTTCAATAGTTTCTTTCTACAAAGTGTGAATATCTCTGCTCTTGATCGGTTTTCCAAACAGGCTGTTATTTGTGTCTCTCTGGGTTCTGCTGAGTTTGACAAAGTTTAAAAAATGACTCTGGTCATGTTAAAATTTTTTTTTCCAAAGTATTTAGCATTAGCATTGCACACCGCAGCTGCTTTTGGCAGCTGAGACAGGTATAGAATCAGTGCATGGACCAGCACAATCTGATAGTTCCGAACTTTCTTAAAGGAAGATTCTGTCTAACAGAACTTTTCATTATACAAAAATATAAAACTGAGAGACAAAAAGTTATTCTTAGCGGGTTGTGAATTTTAAATATATTCTAGTCTAGAGACTGACTCACCTTCCCTATTTGATATCTATTTTATCGGATCATATTGTCTTGTGTGTTAGAATGCCTCAGAATTCTTGCACAAAACCTTAGTCAAAAACTGTGATCTGAAATTAGCAAATCAATTGCCCCAAGAACACATTAACCATTTAAGTGAGTTTTTCTTCTTTATGATTAGTGTGCAACATTGTTCAAAGATGTATCAAGAAAAGACTGCAAAACTGCACCAATTCAGTGACTTTCTCATCTGAATCATGACTATGTTGGTATGGTCCAAATATCCTCTGCCATATGGCAGTGTCACCAGACCAAAGGTATCCTATCATATTTTCTAAGTGACAATAATGGGAAATTATCATACTAGAAATGGTTATTTCTTCAATGTCAGGTAATTCTACCCATCTTAAACAACTCTGTAACCACATTTACTTGCTACTTGTGTAATTCATAGGGTAGCATCACCATGTCTTACCTCGAACAAAGACATAACTGCTGTACTGTTCATAGTAGTCTCCCATCACGACACGTAGAGTATAAAGACCTTCATCTTCCTTGTTTGCATGTGTAAGAGTTAGTGTAGCTCGTTCCCCACTCCAATGCATATTAACCCATTTCGAGGGTGTAATAAGAACTCCTAGAAGTTAGAGTGTTTCATAAAGAGAGGTGGAAAAATTAAATCTATCCCTAAATACAGTGAAACTCATAGTACAGACCATCTTTAATAGACAATTTCTTGTTAAGAAACAATCACAATGTCCCCCTAACTCTGACCCTGCATCAGTTTTAAAGTGAATTTAGTGGTTCAACAGCATGAAGGGGCTGACTTTTATAAATCTCTTTTATGGTCACTAAAGAGAGGTTTCAGCGGCTCAATAAACAACAAAAGTCAAATAGACTGTACAGAGAATGCTATATAAAAAAGTAGAGTAATTTAAAATGTTTCTGATATAATTTTTTTTAAAGACTTCAAAATATTTTCACAGAATTACCCACTTGTTTACTAATCATCTATGTAGTAAACTGAAGTTTTATAAGCTTCAAATTTGTAAAAAGTATTAAATGTTAAAAATTGGAAATACTTTATTTGAAAAATAATTGCAAAAAATCTATCCCCTCCATTTTAATTAGATCAATTTGATACAGTATAGCCTTATAGTTATTCCTATCATACTTTCACATGATATTAAAGTGAATAAATCTTTCAGTCAGACAAATTTACAGTCCATCTTAGAAAGTGTTCTCACCATTCTTGTACCACTGGATCTCTGGCTGGAAGCGTTTAATCTCAGGATGAATGATAACTGTGCAACCCAGACTCATTGTCTCTCCTTCTCTCCCAAAGGTTACCTCAAATTTGTCAACAAAATGGATTTCAAACCTTGAGGCATAGCCATGTGGGGTAACACCAACTGCATAAAGAAAAAATATTTACGGTTTCTATCCTTTTGTAAGGGTAAAAGACAAAACCATGCCAAAAGCTCACAATATTAGCTCATGGTTTGACTATAGATGAACACAAATATCGAAACACAGGCAACAGATTTGAAAGGGACTTCTGTGGTCATCAAGTCCAGTTTCCTGCTGGCACAGGCAATCATGCCACAATCTTTTAAATCAGTTTAAGTACATTGATCTTGATGTTGGTTAGATTTTTTCTCCTACTACTGCTATTTGAAAGCCGCTCCAGCTTCTCATCATGGTGGCTACAACAATTTCTATGGGTATTTTTAAGTCTCCGTTTTCTCACATACTACATGTCCCCAAATAACGCATGCACTTTGTTTATAGGAAAGCAGAATGAAGATTTCCACCCCCCGGAGTTGTTGTAGAATACAGCAGACAGAGCCAAATCTTCACCCCACTTACTCTCCCTTTCCTGTTCAAGCAAAAGTGACAGCTTTAACCTTTTCACAGCTGAATTGACTGCTCAGCCAAAAGATTAAATTATAGCTGTTGTTGAAGACTGGACTTCATGGATGGATCTAGGATTCTGAAAAGAGCTGAAAAGAATAGAAGAAGAAAGATCAGGGGTATCTAACAGACAGCAAAATTGCTAAAGACGGAAAAGCTTGATTAGTGGAACTTCAAGACTTAAAAAAAAAAGAGAATGTTGTTAGTACCTGTGGAGTGAAGAGCAGGACTCAGATAGATTATAATGAACCATGAAGTCAATTGACTCCATCAGCATTGCCTGAGGTTAGGACCATAGGGATTTGAAGCCAAGGCAGCCAGGCCAACAGATAGACTTGGTCCTCAGCACCACCACAGAGCTGGTCAGATACCAGCACCAGCCCAGCTTCATTTCTCCCAAAAGGACATTAACGAGGACGCAGGTGACCAGGAAGAACCTATAGGCACTGTGAGCCCCTGATAGGAGGGCTATAAGACCTGTCCTATTTCCAGTGGAACTAAACCTTAGCATTTGTTTAGTGACCATGTCAAGATGATCCTAACTTCCATAATTTGGAAAAAAGTCAGGGGCTAGGGCTCTTTCTACTGAGCTCCTCCTGGGAGGGTGCTGGGAGCCTGGCACAGCAGGAAGGGCAGAGGGAGGGGCCAGCTGAGGAAAAGTGGGAGCTGGGCAGGGGTGCAAGACAGTGGGTGAGCAGTGGTGGCCCTATCTGGAGTCCCAAGCAACGAATGAGGCATTAAGGGATGGTGCAGAGGAAGCTCCAGGGCATGGGTGGCTGTTGCAAGGCACGGAGCTCTCCTGCCTTTGCCCAACAAAGAGGTGTTCAGGCAGAAGCTGGGTGGCAGCATGGGTGGGTCTGCCCCCAGCCCACTGAATGAGGGCAAGTGCAGGAAGGGATTGGTATCTTCAAATGTTCAGCCTGTTTTATTGAAGTTTTATAAATATTTAATTTTTTTAAATATATATAAAAGTAAAATCTATCCGTTTGTTTTTGTTATTTGAAATTGAGTCATGCTTGATGGGCAATTCGTTAGTGTGTGTGTGTATATACATATATATGAACAAGCATATAATACTCACCTTTCCTCCCAAACTCAGCCCCCTCAAAACTGGGGTACATATATTAAATAGGAAAACAGATTTTTTTTCTGCTGGAGGTTGAAAGCACCCTAATTTGCTGCTCATGGACTGTTTTATAGCCTCTTTAGCTCAGACATTTTAGTTCTTTCCAAATTGTAGTTCTACCCTGAGAAACCAGTCTTCAGGAGCTGCTAGGGATCCTTAGTTATGTAGAAGGAGAACAAGAAAAAGGGAGAACTGAAGATTAGGCTCTGCCTTTGCTTTATGCAGCCATAACTACAGAAACATCTTTTTTCTTCATTTTGTCCTTCAAAAACAAGATGACCTGGGTGGATCCAGGATTTTGTAAAGGGAGGTGTGAGAGCCACCACTGGTGCTGCCAGGGTGGCTGCATCTCCTGCTCCAAGTTTCCTTCCCCCATACTAGGCATCCCCTGCAGCAGGACCAGCAGTGGAGGACTTTTTAAAGTCCATCAGTCAGGTAAGAATCTTCCCTTCTCCATCTCAGTCCCTCCTCCCCTCCCCTCTCTGCTCGGCAATATGTTCCCTCTTCTCCACTCTCCCCTTTCCCACTCACCACTGCCACTGTTTCTGCTGCCACCCACTCCTTGGGGACAAGGGAATGGGGAGAGGAGACTCAAGAGTCACTCCTGCCCCATTCCACCAGGCTGTTCAGGGAGCTGGAACTGTCTAGGACAGCAGCGGCAGTGGCAGCAGGTGGTTTTCTTTCTCCCACGCTTGCTTCTGGACTGGCAGGGAACCCACAAGGGGACTGAGCAAGAAGGGGAAACTCACCCATCACTACCACTGTCCCTGGCTGAGCCCAGCTCACCTCAGAGCACAGCTGGAGCAAGCTAGAGTGACTCTGGAGCCTCTCCTGCCTCCAGGTGAACACAGCCAGTGGGGACGGCAGCAGCAGGCAGGAGGGGGAAATTGGAGGGGAGCACAGAGGGGAAAGGAGGTGGGGTAATCATTACTTCCTTCAGGGACTTAAAAAAAAGTCCCTTACTCCACCGAAAGAGGGGTGTCCATGTCGCTACACCCTCTTTGGAACCACCCCTGCAAGGTGAGTATCAGATTTGGGGGCATGTTGTATGCAAGAAAACACATCAGTAGGCCAGAATTCTTGTTGTTAGTCACTGTCTTGCATTTCGTGAGATTAAATTTAATCTCACAAAAGGGAACTGTGTGAGGCAAGGAGGCTGGTGTTTGGCTCTGTAAGATGGGTATCACCCTGGATGGAAGGACTCCTAGGATTCAGCTTGGGCCCTTGCTTTTCAATGGGGCAGAAACTTCCCTACTGTTCTCCATCTATTTAATCCCATGACTATTAAATGCAAGGTGAAGTGGGTCACCTTCAAGGAAGAAGGCTGAGTGGCCTCTGGATAATAGGCAAACACACATGATGGCCCTCCTACTCCACTTTATTTCTGGCAGGGATGTGGCGTGTGTGCAGGGCAGTTAAAATGGTGTTATAGAATCCAAAAATGGCGTTAAGTGCAAAAACTGCAGTTATATGCTACATTCATGGTATTTAGCCATGTACAGTGAAGCAGAAGTCTGCTCTTGATGTCCACTGTTGGTCCTCTTGATATCAAGGAACCAAAGAGAATAAAGTAGGCAATAAACATTACTTCATCTAGTCTAGCCCATGAAGCCAAAGCAAATTTGTCCTCTTCTAAACATTCTGTGAGGTTGTTTGTATCCAATATAGCCTTATATGTTTCAAAGGATGATGCTTTTTCCTCCAGATCTAAGTACAATATACATATCACAGTATTTTTTACAGAAGCAAGATACTGGCTGCCACAGTTCCCCTGCTTCACCTGCGGCAGGTTAGGGTATTAGGTCTATGTTGTGTCAGGGCTAATGGTAGTCTTATGTAGAGTTTTAGGGTGCAGAGAGAAGTGCAGCTCCCTGCTATAATTGAGAACGCTTTGCTGGAACTGTTCTCAGTTGCAACAATCCCTTGGAACAAACAGAAGTTCACTGTTGGTTCCAGAGGGGATGGGAATATAGCTGCTGGCTGTGAACCTGCAGCTGGTTTCCCTTAGCAATAGCCCCTCCTTTCTGCCAGGCTGCAAAGTTTGCAGAACGGGATGGGGAAAGGGAGCAAAGGGAGCTCATTCTAGGGCTTCCCCAGCCAGCACGGGAGAGTGGGTTGGGTAAGTTGGAGCTCCAATACACCTGTCCCACCTCCCTGCAGGGGCTGAAAACCCCCCAGAACAAATTCCCTTTGGTCCCTTTTCCTGCTCCTATTCTGAAAACAGCTGCACTGCTGGAAGGCAGTGCAGACAGAAGTTACAGAAGATGCTCCATTTTGAAACATCTTCATTTGACCTGTCATGCAATGAGGGTTCAGATTTTTACTGGATCAGCTATTTTTAAGCTGTCTGCAGCTGTGTACTTATGTTTGGTCACAGCTATAGACCACTTTTTGTGGCCAAATCTAACAAATATTGTCACACCTGTATGTAGATTATGGTTTGTATGGAATAGCTGAGATAGGGATGATCCTGCCTCAGGCAGGGGGTTGGACTAGATGACCTCTGGAAGTCCCTTCCAATCTGACTTCTTTATGACTATGACACAGTATATCCCACTATTTTACCAGATATGTACAGTAGATGTTTGTTAAATAATCAAGAATAGCAATAAACACCAAACTATAACATCAGAGTACACATTCTGATTTTTAGAGATGTTGAATTCTTGCAGATCTAAATGACTTCAGCTGAACTGATAGTATTCAGCTTCTCTGAAAAATCATAACCATTTTGTTTATATAAAATGTTACCATATATTTTGTTGGTAGTTGTCAGTGAGCCATAATTTTTAAAGGATAGCTTAGGCAAACACATCTTTGAACTTACAGCTGAGAGGCATGGTGACAATTCCAGCATGAAAAAAGGTGTCATCAATTTCTCCTTTATATCCTAGCGAAAAATGGGAATAAAAAAGAGAGAGTGAACCTAGTTATGATGACTGAGAAGTAATCAGGTCTTTGAGCCAAGTAAATCAGATTAAAATTCACTTTAGAGAGAAATTGTGGGAAAACATTCCCTGCAAACCTACTCTTTACCACGATGGATGCATAAGCTGAAAGTTCTCCTTTAACATTCATAGCAGAAGCACGATACTGAGCAGTGTCTTCAAATTCACATCTGAAATGATGCAAATATTTAGGCAGGCCACACAACATTTTAACATTTCTAGATTACTTGCGATAAACATACAATTTTCTAAAGACAAAAGCCCCATCCTCCCCGTGACTATTTATCATAGGACTACTCTGTGTTCACTGAGAAACTGTTTACTGTAATTGAGTTTAATTGTGGGTCTAACCTACAGTCCTTATTCAAGTAAAATCCCCAACTGAAGTCAACATAAATTATACATGATTATGGACTGAGACTTCCTTTCTTTTCAGTGGTTCCTAGATAGACCATGGGTGTAAAGTACAGAACTTGGCCTAATGAGATTTTAAAGTAGTACAGGCCTATCTCACTTGGTAAGTAGAAGGGGCGAACTGGTCTGAAAATGAGACTTGGCTTGAAACTTTGCCCATCTTCCAGTGATCTGAACTGAATTCTCATAACACATATATTAACATGCAAGTCTTCCCTACCTTCTTCCTTCATTCTGACCAGAAACTAGACTGGCTGTATTAGATTCCTTATTCACCCTTCCTTTTTTCCAACCCTTCAATAGCACTCCAGATCCTATGCCTTCTGGGCAATTGTGCATCATATTACAATAGCTACAATACTCCCTGTCTGCTTGGGCCTTGACTCTAGTGAATTCAAATTCAAAACCTGCTATAACTCACAGGTCTCAGAGAGCAAAAATTATGAATTCAATAAAATCCAGCAGCCAAAGGAAAGCTTTCTGGAGTTTCACTCAGCAAGTTCAATATTATAAATAGACTTCTCCCTGTTTTAATTTTTCTTAGATACAGGCTACTTTAAAACAGCTCCCTATTGTGGCTGAATACTGCTAAAACTTTTCTGTTTGTGTGTGTATTGGGGGGAAGCGCAATACTTTCTCCATTTTTGGAAGGGCTAACAATCAGGATTTTCACCATATTTAAAAATACTTGCTAGATATACTAACATGTATGTCTCACACATAAAGCCTGTACAGTTTTTGTTACCAAATTTATACTGAGGAATTTAAAATGTTTGAACCTGAGAAGGTGGAGGCAGCAGAAGTTATCTAAAGTGCCCCAAGTATTTGTGATTCAGCTGTAAACAGCACTATAACATAATTGTACCTCACTTAGGAAAATTACAGATGAAAACCAGAACTGCTTAAATATTTACTAGAGATAGTTCATCTATACCAATGCGATCGTATCTACAATAAATAAATGTACTTCAAAATCAACAGTTAACATTTTTGCTTAAATGATCTCTTATGTTAACCAGTATTGCCTTACGTGCTAATCTCCAGTGAGTGTAGCCCATATCGACTTTCAATGACATACTTGCCCGGGTTAGTATGTACGTTGATGGGCACATTGTTTTTGTACCTATGAAACAACAAAAACAGCATGTGGTAAACTGAAGTACAAATCATCTACTTTAAAAGGGCAAGTACTTGATGTTAGAGGTTTAACCGTATCAGCTGTAGTTTCTCTATGATGCTCCTAGATAAGATGCAGTCTAATATCCTTTAAATTCATTGCACACTTTCCTTTTGAGGCCCAAATTCTCACGTTATGGTTCAAATGAATTTTATCCTATAATCCAAAAATGAATACATTATGGACAAATAATGTGCATATTACCATGAACTTCAGGTGACTGCATTATTTAGGAGTGGCAGAGCCACAAGGGAACTCTTTCAGACTTCTACAGATTAGCAAAACTCTGCATTTTCAGTCTAAACCCTATCCTACACTTACATTTGTGCAGGCATAATCTATGACAGAATAAACCCTACTGTAGTTTTTACTGTACTGATTCCAAGGTTTTCCTGTACTATTTAATATATATGTATAAAAGTATTGGATTTTTAGATTAATATGCATGAAAATTGCAATAATTCTTACTTTTAAGAGGTTCAATCATTTTGTGATTTATAATAAACATTCATCAAAAGGGATTTATTTGCTTGGTTTTATTTTTAGAAATGTCATAATTTATTTCCTGATTTTTGACCACGGAAGGGAATAAGAACTAATCTGCCAATGGTATATGCTGTTTTACAAAACAACTAAGAAACATGCAGCTGGATTTATACCATGAATATTATTGAGCATTTTTTAAAATATAGTTCAAAGTAAAGCTCCACCTGCTGTCAAACCCTTATATTAAAATTGCTTTTTCATGCTGCTTACTATTGGGAAAAAAGAACAGTACCCACATCTGCAAATTTGTGGGTAGATGTTTAAGGCTGGGATTTTCAAAAGTGCCAAAGTGTGTTAGGATCCTATGTCCCACTGACTTTCAATTCAGACCCCATCTCAGTGTAGTGTCTAGCAAGGTAGGATTGATACAAAAGCATTCTGTGGGAATCGGATGAAGGAATCCCTTTCCTCAGATTGTGAACAGCACTGGAGTGGCTTGACAGCCAGTATATACCCCCTGTTCTTTTATTATTTTGCCCCACAAGAAACAATGGTTAGTGGATCTATATAGAGGTGGATCTACCTTTCACCACTCGTCGCCTGACCTTCCTATACTGTTTCCAAATTGTACTCCTTGGAATGTGCAAAGCATCCATACAGAACTCATGTTGGTGGATGAGGTACTGACCATGTGCACTGGCTCCCCAGATAGTAACACATGCCCACAAAGTGGAAATACACTACTTATGTTTATAGACGAGGATTTGGGGTCAAGATACATCTACATCTAGATATAGATATATAAAATGCTGTGATCACCTTGAGAAACACTGTGAGAAAAACTTCTCATCAAATAGCAAAAGCACAAGAATACAAAAATCAGTGACTGGATGCCCCTGAATGTTTTCACATGCATGTGGACTCATTCCATCTCATACAGATTTCTAACAAGTGGAAATTATGCCATAAATCTTTTAAAGTATTGCTAGAAGTATATATTATTTGTATCTGACCAATTATTTTCTTCAGGGGGCATGACAGGGGATATAACAGTGTGCATTTTACTTCTGACCTCCCAAACTAAAGATTTGTTCTTGTAACCTGCAATAGGAAGCTCCAACCCAGTGCTGAGCACCTGCTGAGTTCAGTAGAAGCTTGGCTTCATAAGTGACCATTGTATGACTGAGCTCTAAATGAATAATGTTAGTGTTTAGAATACTTCTTTTCTTGTCATCATCAGGTTTGTAAAAAGAATAATAGATTAGATTTTGGCAAGTTTATATTCATCTTACACTTTAGAAGGACTACTTGTTACTTTTGGAAAGTCAAATTCCAGAAGAGCCAAGTCATTAGCTAATGTTGGATCCTAACCCGCTTGCTATCATTCTGTATTAATAGTTTTCACTTTCTGTTGCAGGTCTCAAATGTCCTAGGTTTCCATATCTTCTTTCTACTAGAGCCAGTAAAACTGTATCACACAGCAAAAGATTCCTACAGTGAAAACTCCTAGGATTTTTTTTTACTTATCACTTCTGGCATGCAAGGGAATATGTGAATGACATCTGATTAACAAACACTGAATGAGAGCTGGTAAATGCAGTTCAGTGTTGCTCTTTATCTTAGACCAAAGCACCTGCTGCAAGGATTGCATGCTGGTTCATTCTTTCCATTAACAGTGAGTGGCAAGCTAATATCTAACATAGAGTTCATGCTGAATGTGAAGTAATTCAGGCTACAAACTGAAAACTATATATAATACCTTCCATGCTGATAAAAGACTTTTTCAGATGCCTTTGCAGATAGTTCCCATTATACAGTTTATTGATATAATGAACATTTAATGCTGAACATATGGTGATTTTCTGTCAGCTTTTATGTGCTAAAATTTATGATGATATATATGCACAGTCTCAAAGTATCACAGATAATAAAAGTACATATGTATGATGTTCCATTTCAAGCCCGAAAAAAACATTATTATGTCTTTATCTATTGTTTAAACAACTAATTATATTTTTATGGAATCGAAACCAGGCAAAAAAGGATCAGCTTGACAAGTGATGAGACAGAAAGGCTCTACAGTACAGCACCAGTTAAACAAGAATAAAACACCAGTCAAGGAAGACACTAGCCCAAGGGTCTAATTAGACTGTCACCTCTTTCCCACACAATCTTCAGTAGTATATTTGAGTCCTTTTATATTAAGGTCTTCTCCAAGGGCCATTCTAGTAAATAGAAAGCTTCCAAGAGAATTCAGTGGCCTTTGGATCAGGCATTAAACTTATCTCCAGCATCTGATTTTAAATAATTATGACGGACTTCCATGAGTGCATGTGAATCTTGAGACTTCATTTTCATGGAGTCAGGTTACTATAACTGATTAGCATTTAAGCAGCTTCTCTCTCACCACAGCAGTTATAAATGTTCCAGAATCATTATAGATTATCTGAGGCCACAATGATAAATGGGCTTGAAAAGTATTTAAAATAATAAAGTAAAGAGCGCTGGGAGAGTGGTCTACAAAATATGGTCTCTGTTTTTTTAATTTTTCATTTTATTTTAGAAATATTATACATATCTTCCATCTTAGCATCTCTTCTCTCTAACATCGTACAAATACAGCTAACTACATCCTTCTGTTCTTCTTTTTTATTGGAGACTCTTGGGAGTCTCAGGGCACGTCTACACGAGACACTAAATGTGCATTAGGCTAATTCTAGCACATATTAGCATGTCACACAAAAAACACCCTAATGTGCAGCAGACTTAGTCTATTGTTCATTGTCACAAAAAAAGCATACATCTGTGCTAATGTGCAGTTGCGCCAATTATGGATACTAAACTTAATGCACGATAATTCTGGTGCATTAATAAATGTGTAGACTTGCCCTCAGATTATGTTCATTATGATCTTTCTCATCGCAACCAAAACTATAGAGGTAATGATCTTAATGGAACCACTTATGGTATAAACAGCTATTCAGTGTGAATAAGGAGGTTGAATAAGACAGCATCATATTCACTCCTCTGTCTCATGACTCTCTTTCTTTATCATCACAGTGCACTGATTGCATATCTCCATTGACCTTTCCTGAGTGTCTCCCACATAGTATTCCAAAGCATTTACAAATTCAGAACAGATATATAAATTAACAACATCATAGATAGAGATGCAAGCCTACCATGTAACACGGGGTTCTGGCCAGCCAGTCACAGTGCAATGTAATTTAACGTTCTGTTTTTCCCAGACAGTGTGGGACCGAGGCTTGATAACAAACTCAGGAGCATGTAAAAGTTTATCTTCATTCAACCTTCGGTGAAATTCCTGAGTCTCTTCTATCTGGAAGAGAATATTTCATCATAAAACCCAGCATTAAACTACCCAACATAAAATTACTGATTCATTCCCCAGAAATGTTTTGGGATATTTTTCTAGAATTAGATTTTGAGTTCTGACTGCAGAATACTTGCAACCTTTCCCAGCTTGGTGTCATCCACAAATGTTGTGTGTATACTATCTATTCTGTTATTCAAGTCATTCATGAAAATATTGACTTGAACCAGGCCCAGTACAAATCTCTGTGGGATCTCACTTGACAGGCCTTCCAGTTTGGAAGTGAACGACTGATAACTGCCCTTACAGTATTTTTTTTTCAACCAGTTGTGTACTAAATATCAAAGAAGCCAGTAATTCTGGACCAAATTTCGGATGCCTTTAATAATTCCTTTCCTTAATTTCTACTGTCTTCAGGAAGCAGATTTTATACAGCCCTTTTATACAGCCTTTCTCTTTCATCACAAGCAGACCTCCATAGTTATGTAAGAGGGAGTATGCTGCACCATTTAAAGGAAGAATGTAAAAATAACCCTTTTTCCCAAAAGCAACTCGGGAGCTTCCAGTACTTCCAGTGAGGCACTGTCCTCTCCCATGTACCCAAAACACAGTTCTGGCTAAAAGCCAAAATACAAGCTTTTGAAAACACTTCCAGTTGATTGTTGCTTTGATTACTGCATTGCAATCATGGTGTGGATCCTGGCTGTAGATCAGGTGCTAGGGAACTATACCATGCAGAATAAGAAGAAATTCCCAAGTGCAAGCTATTTACAATCTATGGGTTCTTTTGTGTTTTATTACCGTTTTCCTTAGGGCCAAACGTTCAGCTGACTCTCTTATTGCTACTTTCCTTGATTTCTTCTCATGCTGCTCTTCTGCAGATGAAGCAGCCACTCTGCTGCTCACACTAACTCCTTCACCTGTAGCAAAAAGGTTCCTTCTGGCAATGTATGCAGCACTTTCCTTGATCCTTTCCTCTTCTGTATCTGTAATTCCACTGTCATACACATCACTGAAGAGATTGAAAAAAGCATAATCACTGTGGCAAAAAACATTTCATTTGCAACATCTGCTATTAGCTTGGCCTACTACAATGAATAAATAACAATTAATAAATAACAGCCAATAGACTGCTCATGAAGCCTTTCTACCTTAAGGATCATCACCCCTGAAACAGTTCCATATCCCAACAACAAAAGATTCACAACAGTATACAGGTGAATGACTGAGTATATTTTGCAGTTTAAATCCATTACCATTTTCAATGCATTTATCTATTACATGTGCCATGCAGGTTTTTAATCTAGTAACTCTCCTGCTATGCTTTCACTTTTCCATTTTAATAAAGATTAGTGCAAAACAAAATAATACTTCAGTCACTGACTTCCTTATACCTCTAGCACTTACAGTAGCAATACAAAAGTGGGTAGATTGCAGCTGAATTATAACACTCCTAATTTATATACTACAAAAAGTTCTGTCCAAGAAAAGCAACACTTTATTCTTTAATGTTATTTTTTCTTCAAACAGGGTTTTGAATACTACTATCTCATCCCTGAGTCAGCCACAAGCATTTTACAGGTGTAGGAGGCAGTGAACACAATTTTATTAATATCAGTGGGCATGTCTACATGAGATGTCTACTATGGAGCTAATTTGCTGTGCAGTAAATTGTCACCATCTGCATGTGCAGTGCTATTAGGCTGCAGTAAATGAATTCACTTTGCTGTAAGATAGTACTGTCTAGCACAAGTACTATCCTATGGTGGCACAGTTGCATGTGGTAAAATACACATGTAGGCAGAGACAGGGATGGCTGGGGCAGAGGGTGCTTCAGTGTGGGGCTGCCTGCCAGCTAGTCCCACACTATAGCACCCTTGTGCCCCAGCCAGCCCCTCCACAGCACACTGAGCCAGGGCAGAGCAGTCCTAGGCTGGCAGGCTGACCCCCAGGTCCCTCACCAGCTGAATGTGCTGCAGTGCCAGGGACACATGTAAACTGGAGCACACAAGCTGCACTGGAGTTTATTGCTTCTCATTAATAGCATGTGTAGACATGCCTAGTGGGTCAAATTCTGCCTTCAAGATCCATGCACTGCAACTGTTTCTATCTTTTTGGTTAGAACTGTTGGAACTTAGAAACTGTTACAATTTAGCAAGCAGCGTGAGCATTCCTTGATTCACAGAGATGCCTTACTATAGTTCTGGTAGATTCAGCTACTGCAGTTGTGTATGTACAATATTCAGTTTCACAGCATAAAGTGGTTTTACTTAAAAGCTTGCTAGATGCCTTTCTGATGATTTTGAGGTATTTATTTCAGGTAAAAATGACAAGCTGTTCACAAGTACTGCCACTCCTGTAACATATACTCATGCAGTTAAGGACGGGATGCTACTTTACGTTTGGAAATTGTAGCTACAGCTTCCTGCCTCCTCCTTGATTTCCAATTTACCTGCAACCACAGCTGAAAAGTATTTTAAAAGTTTGTTCTTAATTTTTTAATTTATTAATGTTGTATATTTGATAGGACTTCTGAAAGATCAAAGACTGGATCTGGGTTTTATTTGGGACTATCTCTAAAATCATAATGAAATCCCAAGGTTCTGTGTTTACTGTGTCATGCCAGTATCAGTAAAGAGAAGCAGTAGAACTCAGTATTGCAATAACTAGTTCTACTAACCAAGCATAACACATTCTCAAAACACTGAAAAAAAATTACATGAGAGTTTGGACTGTTTTCTAGCTTTCTCATATATTCAAAGTCTGACTTAAACTGTATTTCAAGTGACTTTACTGGAAAGGACTTTGTAGGAAATATCTAGGGGTGGATCTAGAGGAGTGGTGCAGCGGTATGACTGCACCCCCTGCCTTTTTGGATTCGACTGCACCAAAGGAGCATCCAGGGGCTTTTTCAAATGCCTAAAGCAGGTAAAAATCCTCCCTCCTCCCTCCTCCTTCCTGCTTAAAGGCATCCCTTATTCCCTTCCCATTCCCCCACCACCAATCTGCTGATGCTGCTTTGCCCACTGCCCCAGGGGTGGGAGGAAAGTACCAGAGCCATTCCTGTCTGCTGGGCAGGGGCTGGGATCAACTGGGGGATGGGGCATTTCCCCTTCTTCTCATCTTCTCCCAGGGGACCATGCAAGGTAAAGGAACTACTCTCCCATTCCTTTTGTTGCCACTGTCCTCTACCCAGCTGATCCCAGTATCTGGGTAGCCTGGCTAGATCTGGAGCTCCCCACCCCGCACCGAACAGCAGACAAACAGCAGCAGCAGGCATGGAAGTTGGAAGGTGGGGGAAAGGGAGGGGAGAGACTATACCTCTAAGCAGGAAGGGGAAGGGGAAAGTGGGGGTGGATTTTTACTTCCTTTAGGGACTCGTACAACTCCCAGAGGCTCCTGCAGTGCATCTGTCTACAATGGTGGGGGAAGAGGAGGCCAGGAGCAGAGGGAACAGTACCACAGTACCATACAGTACAGGTTGCTGCTCCTGCCCTCTCTCCACCCCCCACTTTGGGAAATCCTGGGTATTTCCCAGGAAATATCAAGAGAATGGTCTCCCTCACCTGGAGACATCCAAAATTTCCAGACATAGCTAAATAAACCATGAGGGAAATGTCTAATAACTGCTTTGAATACTCAATTCTACTTCAACAAATATAAATGCAGTTATCTGAAGTCACTTCAAATAAACAAATGACATTTTCTTTTAAAGGTTAACTGATTTTTTTTTCTTTTTGATTACAAATGAGTAAGAGTCCATTTGGATCTGAGCGAAGTGCTGAACACCTTCTATGAGATCATGTGCACCTTCAGCTCTGAATAGGGACTCACACCCTTGCAGAACTGAGCCACAAATTTGCAGATCTAGTATTGCTAAATAAGAAGAATGTTAAAATTAAGCAGAAAGTAATTAACTCCATTTTCAAGGCCAAAGGCCAGGATTCAGTGCTCTCTGCAACAATGGTTCGCACCATTATGACCCCTCCCAATCCCAGTGCTCATTCCTGCCCATGGTGGGGGGTTGGACTGGATGATCTGTCTAGGGCCCTTCTGACTCAGTGATTCTATGATTCTATATGCAACATATCTTTTAAATTTAAAGCACAATTCCTCCATCTTTATGTAGACACAATTCTCAGAGATTGCAATGGGAAGTTTTATGTAGACAGAGATTGTCCCAAACGACAGATTTTTAAAAACTTCTTCAGGAAGAAGAGAATGTCTATGAATGGACTAGTCTTCATAAACTTTCATCTTAGATAGTTCATGCCTATGAACCAGCTTCAGTTTCAAATAAATTTGGAATACATTCAATTAGATTGAGCCCTCTGTGCTTTATAAACTAGAATAGTGGCAAGCTTTCCCTCATTTTCTCCTCCATTTCCCTGATTTGTACCATCTACAATTTCATAGAGGTCAATGTCTACTTTCTTGTGTGTGTACATCCCTATGTATACGTGTGTTCATGCACCTATGTAAAGCAGTCAAGAGCTAACACTTCTTTTCCAAGTGAAGGAATTTTTACATCATAATCCTGAGCCCCTGCAAGTAGGATTTAAAGTGGAAATGCTGATGAGCTACAGAAACAATACTGCAGCAAATTTAATAGCCCTGTAGCATGGACAGAATGCTGACCTTGGATAGAATGACAACACTTAAAATAACTATACATATACACGTTATCTGCCCTAGGGAAATGGCACATTGATTTCACAGGAGAATTTAGGTATGATATATTACATGCAAATGGTTGAATGCATCTGAGTTATTATCTTTCAAACAAAAATAAATACTTGGCATTGGCTTAACATGTCACTTCCATAATCCTGGCACACAGGCATGATTATGATGCCAACAAAGAAAAAAAAAACATGTATGGAAACATGCCCACTTGGGCACGCTAATGATCATCACTGGCCTTTTAAAACTCCTCAACTAATTCAGAAACCCAATCTGAGCCAACTCAGTAGCACAAAGATATGCAATATTTTGAGTTGCCATGTGAAGGAACTAGAGTCAATAAATAGTAGTAAATGGCATAATAATAATAACAACAGTATTTAGGAAATGCATAGTATTCTTTATCTCAGGATCTCAAAATATTGTACAGACAAATAAGGTAAGCCCCCTAACATCTTTCTGAATTAGGCATCATTGTATTATATCCATATATGTTACAGATATACTATACTATTATACTACATAGGTTATTTTAGTACAGAATTTTAGTTAAGAAGTATATATAGTAAAAGAATATACTAGGCAGTCCTTGACTTACAACATTTCAAGTTACAACATTTTGCACTTACAATGTTTATAAATTGACACCCTGTTTCAACTTTCTGGCATCAGTTTTGAATTTACAACACTTGATCTGATGCCAAGCCACGCCAGCAAACAAATTCACTGTGTCACCCATCTCCCTGGAGAACATCTGTCCCAACTTCCTTGGACACTTTCTTTAAGAAAGCAGACAAGGCTCCAGAAAAACCTGCAGCCAAGATTCCTGAGAAGACTCCAGCCAAGAACCCTTCAAAAAGTCCAACCAAGAGCCCTTCAAAGAAGTCCTTCTATATCAATATGATTGCTATTTACAATATAAATATATTAATGTAGCTATATTACTCATCTATAATTTAGTACAAAATTCTGAGTTATTTTAGGTGAAAATAGGGTATTAGGCCTTGGTTCAGGAACCAATCCCCCATTTATAACATTGTTTCCTATGGGAAAATTGTTTCCGAGTTACGTTTCCACTTATGACGTGGTTTTCAGGAACCAATTGTGTCGTAAGTCTGAAAACTGCCTGTAAAGTGAAGCACAGACTGGTTGTAACGCAGAATCAACAAACCAGTAGCAAGGTTAGGACTACAATATAGGGGAAGTGGCTATCATTTGTGTGTTGTAGCTACTCTTCTTCTCACTGAGGAATAAAACTAAATTCCACAGCTAGCCACAGCAGAAAACACACATGCTGGTCATTGAGAGCTGATGGGGAATTGCCGTTATAACACTTCTAAATCATTCCTACTGAACCACAGACAGAACTAGTTTTGCAAGAGTTGTATTGCAAGTAGTGTATGAAATTTTAAAATGTATCTACATCCAGAACAACATTTTGAAATGTAAGGTGGATATGTCTCAATTTATTGGCCAGATTAGACAGCAAGTAGTCCATGGCCTAGAAGGATATAAGTAAAACAGCACCTGCATTCTGAAATAGCTGGAGGGACTATAATAAGAAAAAAAACTTCTGGTTCAGAGATGCCTGAAAGCAAACTATTAAAAAGGCTAAAGTAAATGAAATATTTCATTAATCAGAAGAAAACCACACATGAAAGAATTCTGCACAAAGGCATGAGTGTAGATACAAGAGTGTTTCCAAATGTAAATTCTGTGCTAAACCGTGATACCACTAAATCCCAAAACACATCATAAATGCCATGTGTTAGGCATAGCTTTGCAAGAGACACCAAAGCTGGAGAGAGAGGTGCGTATTTAACTGCAAGTGGACACAAAAAGCTTTTCTCCTTGCCTCTAATCATGAGTTAGTTTTCCATGACATACTGTGGTATGAATTAACCTGAACAAAAGACTATGTCTGGACTGCCATAGCCTCGCAATAAATCATTATGCCACATCCTAGAAAAAACATGGAAGCCTCCTTGTTTGCCTTGGATTTGGCTCTCATACAAAGTTCACATTCAGATTTACTTAGGACATTGCTGGCATAAAAATGTTCACATTAATAGTTCCTATGAAATAAATATCACCAGTGCCAGGGATCATTATGGTACATTATGCTGATCTTTAGACATTCATTAGTTTTGCTGATAATATTTTTTGTCTCTGCCAAGGCAAGACATGAACTAACTGGCTGTTTCAGTTTCACCATCTTTAACATTAGATAAGGGATACCTTATTTATTAGAATCCAAGATTCTAATAAATAGAATTCCCAAGATTCTCTTTTCCCCATTCAACATGGGAGGAAGTCCCTCATCTTGGATCCAAGTATGAGCAGGGGGGCAGGCAGCTGCTGAAGCTCCAATTCTGTCCCGGACCCGAATTGGGGTTGAAGTAAGATCTGGAGACACTGCTCCCCACCCCCAGTCACCTGCCACCTGCAGCCTCTGCCTCCCCCCACCCCATGCCACCTCTGCCCCGATCTACCCCCCCACGCCACCACTGCTTACCCTCCAGCTCTGGCCCTGCTCCAGCTTGGGGCACAGAGCACATGTTCACCCTGGCCTCTGTCTGGTCACCTCAGCATGTTGGCAATGGGTCTAGGGCCAGAGCTGCTGCCACTGTAGCCACTGCTGCATGGCTGAGTGGGGATTGGAATGACCATGTGCTCCATGCTCCAGCCCAGCCTGGGGCCAGAGCCAGAGCAACAACATAGAAATAATAAAACTTACCCTTACCCACCGTTGTAAAACACTTTGAGATCTAGAGGTAAAAGGGCCTTTTGGAGGGAATGCTAATTATTGTATTGTCATCACTAGAGAAAGACACAAAATAAAAGAAAAACAAACATACCGCCCTGTGAACACCGGTACTACGTAGTCAATGCCTTTATTTTCTTTGTCTTCTAGGAGTGAACTCTGCTTGGCCCTCTTTGCTTTGGGACTCAATTTATAGGATTGATCGTCTAACATTATATTAGAATCTTTTAGTCTGAAATGAAAACCATATTGTTAAACACACAAAGAGAATTAAACAGCTTTTGAAAAAAAAACATTCAGAAAAAAATAGGCATTTTGTAAGCAAGAAATTATGAAGCTTTAAGAGGTAAATTTTCAAAATGTATTTGAATTAACTGTTGGTTAAAGGTGAAAAATTGATGACCCTTGACATTAAATCAATTTAAGTACAGAGAACAGCTGAAACATTCAGCAGCAATGCCTATTTTACCACTCTGAGCTCTGCAAAGTTTCCATACCCACCCTTGGCACTCCTACAGACACCGTCAGACAGGACAGAGGTTCCAACTATCTCAATTGTAATGAGGATTTTTGTGATGAGTACTTCATTCACTAAAAGCTGGACTTGGACTACCATCTCCCATTCTTGTAGCCGCTGATTATTTGACAATTGTAATGAATTTTGCTCCAATGGATTGGATTTGAATCAGAGACTTTTGGGTAATACTGTATATACTAAATTTTCTGAACACTGCTAAAAACAAGGTATGAAATCATAAGATCCCCCCAGTTAGCAAAATTTTGAATATCTTCAGATTGAAAGCACTTTTAAATTTGTCTAAGCAAATTATATACCAATATGTTAGTCAGTTTGATACAACCCTTTGCTACTGCCAAGCCATTTAATAAACTAAAATCTGTGGTTCACCACTAACATTTGCAAGTTTCCAAAGACACCCAGATAACACATAAGACATGGATAGAAGTAGTTTGATTTCAGAATGCTTTCTAGTTTCTACTTCCTTTGAAAAACACAGGGCCTTCTTACTGATATTTTCCAATACTAGGTGATTAGGGTTGCCAACTCTGACTGAAGCTATTCTGGAAGATTTTTTTCCCCAACATGACCTAATGTCATTAACTGTACTGTTCAACCCGTTCACAGTAGTCACCGGGATTGATGCTGATTCTGGTAGACTCCCAGGAGGGCTAGCAACCCTATAGGTGATACAACAGCCATCATGCACCTCATCATTAGTCATTTGTTCCTCATAATCAGAATATACTTAAAGAGTCTAAGGTCTAAATAATCATCAACCTTCTCTAATTGTAAAGGCTGATCTATTCCTTTATAATCCAAACATGCCAAAGGTCATCCTAAGATATCACATTTCTAGACTGCCCATCACTAAGATCCATGTTAACACCTTGGAAGAACTTGACCAGAGTAATAATTCATGCTTGGAGTCCAGATATTTACTATCTGTACCTCTGGATAAAACACAGCATGATCTCATTATCCAGTTCTTCCTGTATAATAATCCAGTCCTTCTCCATATTGGCAATATGTTCCAACTGTGTCATCCACAATTACAGAAGGACAATTCTAGTCTCGTACCAAGGTCATGAACAAAAGTGTTAAACAGCATGGGTACAAACATGGATCCCTGAGGAATATGGGGAACAGAAATTTGATAAGAAATGTCTCTTCAAACTGGCAAACTGGCAAAGTAAAACAAAACTGAGTAGCAAGAAATTGAAATTACACAAGGTATAAATATTTAATGATAAAGGCAATTAACCATGAGTACAGCTTATCAAGGGTTATGGTGGCTTCCCTACCACTGAAATTCTTAAATGAAGATTGTATGTTTTTCTAAAATATATGTTCCAGTTAAGGCTATTTTATCAAAACACTGTCACTCATCATGGTGTCCTGTGACCAGTGGGGTCTCCCAAGGCTCTGTCCTTGGATCCATTTTGTTCAACATCTTCATTAATGCAGTGGTCATTGGAGTCAGGAGCAGACTGGCCAAGTTCGCTGATGACACCAAACTTCGGGGCAAAGCATCCACGCCAGAAGACAGGCGGGTGATCCAGGCTAACTTGGACAGGCTCAGCAAATGGGCGGATGAGAACCTGATGGTGTTTAACACTGAAAAATGCAAGGCTCTCCACCGTGGAAGAAAAACCTGCAGCATCCTTATAGGCTCGGCAGTGCCCATAAGTGCTATATATAGCACTACGGAAGAAAGAGACTTCATTGACCACAAGATGAACATGAGCCTTCAATGCGATGCTGTGGCTATTAAAGCGACCGAAACACTGGCTTGCATCTATAGATGCTTCTCAAGCAAGTCCCGGGACGTCATTCTCCCCTTGTACTCGGCCTTGGTGAGGCCGCAGCTGGAGTACTGCGTCCAGTTTTGGGCTCCACAATTCAAAAAGGATGTGGAGAAGCTTGAGAGAGTCCAGAGAAGTGCATGATCAGCGGTCAGGAAAACAGACCTTACGATGACAGGGTGAGAGCCATGAGGCTCTTTAGCCTGGAAAAGCGCAGGCTCAGGGGTGATCTGATGGCCACCTATAAGTTTATCGGGGTGACCACCAGTACCTGGGGGAACGTTTATTCACCAGAGCGCCCCAAGGGATGACGAGGTTGAACGGTCATAAACTACTGCGAGACTGTTTCAGACTGGACATAAGGAAGAATTTCTTTACTGTCCGAGCCCCCAAGGTCTGGAACAGCCTGCCATTGCAGGTGTTTCAAGCACCTACATTTATCACCTTCAAGAGCAAATTGGATGCTTATCTTGCTGGGATCCTATGACCCCAGCTGACTTCCTGCTCTTTGGGCAGGGGGCTGGACTTGATGATCTTCCGAAGTCCCTTCCAACCCTAATGTCTATGAAATCTATGAAGTATATAACAATAGTCATGACATAAAAATTTCCAAGCATCTAGATCTTCCATGCTCTTTAGACCAGTGGTATTCAGTGTTTTGGCCCTGAGGGCCGGATCAATGGTACAGGCCAAGTCACAGACTGGATTGGACCCCACCCACCCAGATTAGGCCCTGTGAGGCTCTCAAAATGTTGGGATCAGGCCCCGGGCCCCTATACCAGCCTCATAGGCCCCTATAGGCCAAATTTGGGCCCTGAGGCCCTGCACCACCTCTGCCCAGTCAGCATGCCAGGATCAAACCCCAGGATCCTGTGCTGCCTCTGCCCAACCATGCACTGGGATTGGGCTTCAGGGCCTCACACCACCCCTACCCAGCCTTGCAAGCTGGGATTTCTCCCGCTCTGCCCTTTGTGCCTGATCTAGCATGCAGGACACAGCCCATGGGACTCCCCATAAACATGTGGGGAGCTCTGTGGGTCAGATGATACAGTCCCAAATTTGGCCCAAGGCAGAGGGTTGAGAACCCCCATTTTAGACTAAGTTCACTTGAAGGTATACACCATATTTTCTTGCATACATGCACCCATTTTCCCAAAAATCAGCTGCTGGGAATTGGGATGCATGCTATAGGTAAGGACATATGGTAATAGTTTCTACAGCATAAGACTCTGAGAAAAAAGGAATGTAATATTCCACATGCTCCACATGGATGCTGGGCTCCCTAGCTGCTCCTACTCAGTACTTCATATTACTTACCATCGTTTTCAAAGAAAGAGCTTTTTTTCTTCATTCCGCTGTTCAAAAACAAGGCACACATCTTACTCAGGGCATGTCATGTTGTATACAAGGAAATATGCTATTTCAGAGAGGCCAGTAACAAAAGTCTTATTATGAGGCAAAAACTTCCTGCTGTTCTAAAATACTTGTTAACTATCACTGTCTCATTTTTAATTGGGAAAAATACAGCAGAAAAAAGTGCAGGCAGCTGAAAAACTGGGAAGAAGCAGTATTATATCTGGTTTGGCTGACAGGGAATGCTAGAGAGTTCAGCTGATATGACTAGTTGTTGCCTCTCTTAAAGGCAGGACTGTCCTACTGGCAATGCACAGACTACATATGGGCCATGAGGGGTTAAGTTGGCCCCCAGGCTCTGCCTGGCTGC
The DNA here is from genome assembly GCF_052110815.1 of Crocodylus siamensis. NCBI lineage: Eukaryota > Metazoa > Chordata > Crocodylia > Crocodylidae > Crocodylus > Crocodylus siamensis. The sequence continues at coordinate 171,405,955 of NC_143397.1, read as the reverse complement.
TGCTTTCCGCATGGGTTTTCCTCCCTCCTCCAGCTTCTGCTGTTTTTCTCCACCCCAGTGCAATGCAGTGCAGCCTAGTGTGGGGAGATGAGGCCTAGGCCAGAGTCACGCAGGCATGTGGCACCGTGGTGTGGGGCATCCATACAGGCATGCAGTGTGGTTGGAGGGGGAGTGTGCCCACACAAATGCATGGTGCAGTGGGAGGGGGCACCTGTGTGTTGTAGTGGCAGCACTTCTGAAAGGCATGCAGCCCTGCGGGGAGCAGGGATGAGGTTTGTACCTCATTCTGCTGTGGTCCATTCAGTGCACAGACCTCTGTAACGTGGCCCTTGGAAGATGGACAGCCCTATCTTACAAGCATTATCTTTGAAACAAGGGCTGACATGTACTGATACATTAGACACGCATATAACTGATGATGGACACAGTGCACTGCTCCTGGCCACCCAGCAGGATTCTGTGAATATCGAGAGGTTGGAAACTTCAAATCCATTACACAAACTTGTGCAACTTGGGCTATTGAGTAACTTAGGCTGTCCAACTTCCAAGTGCCTGGTGGGGGCAGGGGGGATCTATCAGCAGGAACTATGCTTTGTGGAGACAAGGTTTTCAGATAAATGTAATATCTTTTATTAGACCAACTAAATTCTTTCTTCTTTGGTGTTGTAAAGTTTCCACTCAAATGGCGAAATTTGATATCTACCATGATTTAGGGTTGTTGGTTGTAGCCGTAGCCGTGTTGTTCTAAAGACATAGGTAGATAAGGTTCTTTGGATAAATGTGATAGCTTTTATTAGACCAGCTACATTAGACCTCCTCTTTGTGGAGGGCACACTGATGCAGGCAGGTCACAGGCTCCTAGCTGCATGAGCACTCCCCACCCCTGCTGCACTCTGCCACAAGGGTGTTCCAGGCCCCACTCACAGAGCCTCCACTATGGACTTTAGCACCTTGTGATGTGCTGCACCATGCTGCCACAACCCACCCCACACCCTGAGGAAGAGTTGGAAGTGGAAGCTGGAAGAGGGAGATTCCAGCTGCTGCTGTAGCTGGAGTGATGTGGGAAGAAACCACCAGATGAGAGACTGCATGCTAACCCTTTGTGGGCCACATACAGCCTGAAGATCACCATCTGGACAGCCCTGGAGTAACTGAAAGCAGCAGTAGATTATCCTCCTCTCTATGAAGCAGCACTAGAAAAGAATGAGATATATACACACTTTGCCAATGAGCTTTACAGGTATTCACTGAAAACAGAAAATCAGTGAGGGACAAATTCCATTTCCAACTTTGAAAGGCACAGAAGGGTCTTTTGGCCTGTTCTATCCAGAAGCTTAATCCCTTCTGTGCTGTCCCTGACAATCTGCACCAGTCTCAGGCTCCTCCCTTTCTTTCAGTCCTATTTATTTAGCCACATTGTACCAGCCTCCACTCTTCAAGTTTATCAATCCAATCCCAATCTCTTTGGGTAACCTGGCACAGCTTTATGAGCACTTGAGGTGCTCTGGTGTGGTGCCAGAGGACTGGAAGAGGGCCAATGTGGTTCCCATTTTCAAAAAAGGGAGGAAGGAGGACCCAGAAAACTGTAGGCCAGTTAGTCTTATTTCGATCCTGGGTAAGCTTTTTGAGAGAATTATTCTGGCACATGCCCATGAGGGGCCAGCAGGGGAGGTTATGCTTAGGGGCAACCAACACGGGTTCATTAGAGGCAGGTCCTGTCAAACCAACTTGGTGGCCTTCTATGACCAGGTCACAAAATCCTTAGAAGCAGGGGTAGCAGTGGATGTATTCTTTCTGGACTTTAGGAAGGCCTTCAGCACTGTATCTCACCCCATTCTCATTTAAAAACTAAGGGACTGTGGCGTTGACTCCTATATAGTCAGATGGGTCACTAACTGGCTGGAGGGCTGCACCCAGACAGTGGTGGTGAATGGGTCATTTTCAACCTGAAGGGATGTGGGCAGTGGAGTCCCCCAGGGCTTGGTCCTTGGGCCCGCACTGTTCAACATCTTCATCAGTGACTTGGATGAGGGGGTAAAAAGCACCCTGTTCAAATTTGCTGAAGACACTAACATGGGGGGGGGGGCACGGGCACACTAGAAAGGAGGAATAGGCTGCAATCAGACTTAGACAGGTTATAGGGGTGGGCAGATGAGAACAGGATGGCAACTGCAGGGTACTGTACCTGGAGAGGAAGAACCAGCACCATACCTCCAGGCTGGGGACTCCCTTCTCATCAGTGCAGAGGCAGAAAAGGATCTTGGAGGCATTATTGATGCCAAAATGAACATGAGTCGACAGTGCAGGGATGCGGTCTGGAAGGCCAATCATACCTTGTCATGCATCCACAGATGCATCTCGAGCAGGTCCAAGGAGGTGATCCTCCCGCTCTATGCGGCACTGGTCAGGCTGCAGCTGGAGTACTGCGTCCAGTTCTGGGCGCCGCACTTCAAGAGGGATGTGGACAACATGGAGAGGGTCCAGAGGAGGGCCACTCGCATGATCGGGGGAAGCAGGGCAGGCCCTACAAGGAGAGGCTACGGGACCTGAGCCTGTTCAGCCTCCACAACAGAAGGCTGAGGGGGGATCTAGTGGCCTTTTACAAACTAGTCAGAAGGGGCCAGCAGGCACTGGGGAAGTCCGTGTTTCCCCGAGCACTGCCAGGAGTGACCAGGAATAACGGTCACAAGCTGGCAGAGGGTAGACTTAGGCTAGACATCAGGAGGCGCTACTGCACAGTCCGGGTGGCTAGGATCTGGAACCAATCACTTCCAAGAGAAGTGGAGCTGGCTCCTACCCTGGGGGTCTTTAAGAGGAAGCTAGATGTACACCTTGCTGGGGTCATTTGACCCCAGTACTCTTTTCTGCCATGGCAGGGGGTCGGACTTGATGATCTGCTCAGGTCCCTTCCGACCCTACCAACTATGAAACTATTACAGTCTGGGGGGTGCTCCATGAGGAAAGAAGGTGCAGGCTGCTCACGTACACCAGTTGGGAACATGTTCAGTGAATACAAAATCTTCCAAGACCTCACACCACTAAATTGTCAGAAGTGTTGACACAGTTGTAACCAAATATGGGTAGATGTTCATAAGCAGTGAAAAAGGAAAAGAGGACATTCCTGACAAACATCATCTCTTTCTAGATTTCAGGTCTCTGCCCCTAAGCAGGATGGTGCTAAGAAAAGGTTGTCAGAGTTTTTTTTAACATGGAAAAAGGAACATTCTTTTTTCAAGCCTCATAGTCTAGAATGGATGAACTATTTTGGATAAAATTAAAAAAAAAAAAGTCCTGAAGCATATAGCCAGCTTCTGAAATTTCAGCCCAAATAATTAAAGCTTGGCAATGTTATAAGAAACTAAAAAAGTGTATTATAATGGGATGTGTCTGGCGACTAATTTTAAAGTAGTGTTACCAGCTCTATATTTCATGCAGCTCATGTCCAAATATTAAGTAGCACCAACTATACATTACTGCACCATTTCATTTTTAGTCTTGCAACAGTAGTTCATGTTTGGATTTCTCTCAAGTATCTCTGTAATGTGCACATACTTGTGTATGCAAGTATACACACACACTTGATTTAGCCAAATTGCCCTTTATAATCAAAACACCTAAAGAAAAAGTTCTCCATACAAATTTTCCATATACCATTTCCCCTGGTCAGAGAGTTTTAAAAGAATGGATGCTGCTTTGCTGGTGCCAACACTCTATGGAAGTATTAGTCCTGGAGGAGATGTATTTGCTTTGGCAAAAGATTTCTTTGCACCACAGGCAGAGTCCAAAGAGAGCTCAACAGCTGTATTTCTGTTTGCACAGACATGCATAAAACACTGATAGCAACAGGCTAGACACAGCAACAGAGGAGAGAGGTAGTGGAAGAGGATACACAATAGCATAATGTTATATAATGTATTCATCTTGCAGGATTTGGGGATATAATACAAGCATTGCAGCCAAGTACAAATGTACCCTGACAAATCATCATCAAGCAAGTGGTAAGAAACTTTACATCAAACCCAGATGACACATTGCACAAATCGACTTCATCCTTACCCACAACAACTTCACTTTCAACAATTTTCACTTCCTCCCAACCATGGGCACAGCTATGGCCACAAAAATGACCCCTCAATATGCCAGCCTTTTCATGAACCATGTGGGGGAAAAATTTCTAAAAACTTCACAATCAAACCTGGACTGTATAGATGAGCTAAATGACTGGATAGATGATATTTTCATATACTGGACTGAATACCTGGCCTCACTGATGAACTTCCACCACAGATTTAACTATTATCACCCCTCAATCACACTTTCTCTGGAATATTCCTACACTAACATCAATTCTCTAGGTAGCTATAGCACAATCCATGTCTAGGATTGTACCCTACAAACTATCATAGACCACCCCATAGACCATAGAAACCCTGTAGACCACCATACTTATATCCACAAGACTAGCAGTCATACCACATCTGCTCCAAGAAGAACACTTGTGTTGTCCATCTGGTCAGTCTAAAATCTTCCTTTATACAACAAGAGGCAGACAAGCTTCTTTGGGTGAATCTGATATCAGCCCTTGTCTGCCTGTGTCCTTAGACCAACACAGCTACAACCTACACCACTTTATATAACAAGGAGGCAATCTACCACCCACACTGGAAGCCGATTAGAAAAATCATCAAACTACAGCTTGTACTTGACAAAGATTAGACATTGAGATAAATAGTCCCAGTCTCTCTGCTCCTGGCTTTCAAACAACCCCATGCCTTTGCCCCACTCGTCACCAGAAGCAAACTCTCCAATGCCCAACAAACAAGTGGAACAGCCTTGCCTTAGCAAGAAATACTTAACCCTTCAACACATCTCCGCTGCTACTACAGTTAACACTTAGTAATGAAACTAACAGAATCCATGGTTCCTATATATGCCTTTCCCAAAATGTGATACACTGATCCACTGCACCAAATGTCCTCATGGCAACAATGTGGGTGAATCTAAACAGCAACTACACACCAGATTGAACTCTCACAGAAAAAAACTCCCTTTCTGACCTCACTATTCTTGTGCTCAAAGGAAATCTACCTAACACCTTTAAAAGGCAAACTTGGAAACAAAAATTCATAAGCTGGCTGGACAACAGGAATCAAGGACTTAACACTGATATTGGTTTTTGTGACCTACAGGGACCACCTGAAAAGCCTGGAATGATATCACCAGCATTACCTCTGGAAGTTTTTTGGGATAAAATGGGAGGATCATCATACAAATGCCAGTTATCCTCAGTGACACTAACACCACCCAGGTGTAAGCATTGATTACTCAATATCAGCTGTGGTGGACAGGGCATTGTGTGTGCATGCCTGATGTATGTTTGCCAAAAGAGCTGCAACATTCCCAACTCAGCTAAGGACAAAGGACATGAAGTGGCCAGAGGAAATGTTTCAAGGATACCCTTAAGTCGAACATTAAGAAGTGTGGCATTGACACCAAAGATTGGGAAAAACTAGCCCAGGACAGGGCTATATGGTGATGCCTCATGAGAGAAGGTACATCTTACTTTGAGGAAAGCCATCTTGGCTTGGAGGCAGAAAAATGACAGAAATGGAAGGAAACAAGACCAAGAAATCTGTGGTCGGACCCCCCCTTTAACCACCACCTGTGGCATTTGCCAGAATCTGCGGCTCTAGGATTGGCCCTCTTAGCCATCAACAGACTCATTTACAGCCCTTTACTTGACCCATGAGAATGATCATCCTTGACCATGAGGGATTGCTGCCACCGATTGGTTTTGATTCCTAAATTCTCCCTGCACATAGAAGATGAGAAAGATTCTCTTTACTTCTGTTAGGCCTTGAACTCCCAGTAATCAGTTTCCTTTCTTTTGCTAATTGTTTGCCTGCTGCCCCTAGGAATTTCTTCCCCCTCCCCTCCCCTCCCCTCCCACAGGTTTTTGGGTTTTTTTTACCATTTTGTGTTGGCTTTTAATGCTCAGACCTAATGGCCACATCATGTTTCTTTTCCTAAGATTCTTTCCTTCCCTAACAGTAATTTTCTAAAATTATTTAAAAGAGATAAAGTATCTCAGCCTGTTTCCTATCAAACAGTCTAAGTGTGTCTTTGAATATCTGAATTGAATATCTTTTCTTTTATATTTTGTCTGCTATTGGTTTTACCAAAAAGTAGGGCCCTTCAGGACCCTCAAATTAACGGTGGAAATCTTCACAGTACAACATCTAGCCATGGCCAGCAGGAATGGAACTGTGACTTTGAGAACTGCTGTAGATGATAAAAATATCAAATACACACATCTGCCTTCCCATAACTTTCCCACTAATCACCTTCAAAAGAGTCTACTATACTAGACCTCTTTTGACAGAGAGGTGCCTCCTACAGCCTCTATTGCTGCAGGTAGCTAAAGCAAGCTCTGATAATTCCCTATATTGTTTGGACCCAACAGTTGTCAACCTCTGTCTATATACACTAATGGAAAAAAGCATCAGGTCCTTTTTGTGTCCCCTCTGGAAGGACCAGCCACAATTTCAGTGCCTTCCTTGTTCTTGGCTCTGTTTGTTGTTCAGAGATTAATTAATATAATAATCTGCACTACTGACTTTAATAATCTGCAGACCCTAAATCCTGTCACAGATCATAGAAAGAACTGACTAAATGAATAGGCTACAGTGGTTTCTTACGTCTCCTTGAGCTTCCCATGAACTAGTGCAGAACCTTACTTTCCCCAACCTAGGCCTGTACCTGATAGGCATAGTCATCCCTTGACCTTATACAAAAGCTTAAACCAGCAAAGGAGGCATACTGAAAAGATAAACAGGCATGTTTCAATCCAAAATTGTATAAATTATGCTGCTATAGAAAATGTTTGTCCACTGGCTTCCATACAAAACAAACATGATAGAAAATTAACACCTGAATTCAAATTTAAAGATTCAAATTGAGTTGCTTTGAAGATGAAATGGGAGCATTGCTTCACTCCTGATCCCTTTTGTATCATACAGGAAATTAAACTCTGTCTAGTCATTGTTTAGGTTGCCTGAAAGAGAGACAGACAGAGACAGAGACACAGAGAGACAGAGGCTCTATGTTCTTCTTTCCAAAATCTTGCCCTTTATTTCAAAATGTTGCAACCCATGCTTTTACCTGATACATGGAATAGAATATCCCTGGAGCAAAACCTAGCCGACTAACATTGCTCTCTGATTTCACAGAGAGGAACACTACCATGACCTTTTAACAGCTTTCAGCCTAATTTTAACTCTCAGCAAATATACATATGTTTTCCCAGGTCACTACTACCCACAGGCCGTCATCAGGGCTGCTGACCTAAGCTTGCTGTTCTCATTTCTTGATATAGTCTTCCGAATTTTCACTTATAAGGCTAATGTTTTCTCAGTGTCCCTCCCAATTTATTAAAATTACTGAGTGAAATAAAGCTGAACTAGGGTTGTCTCCAAAGATATAAGCACAAAGTTATCCTTTATAGGTGTAAAAATAGAAGAATATATGTTAGTATGAACCTTTTCCCCTGGCTCTCACAATAGAAACTCAGTGTAAGATTGTTAAACAGGACCTTTGCATCTCCCAAATTGTTGTTTCTTCTCCTCAGATACACACGATCTAGATGTAAATCCACCCTATAAATCTACCAGTGGCTTACACTGCCATTACTGTATTTCTTGGCCTATAAGGCAGATTTCCTGTTCTGCCAAAGCAGAGTGTAGGTACAGTAGAGCTGAGCACACAGATGAAGCTGAGTTCAGGTAGCTGCCCCAATACAAATTAGAGATTAATGGAATTTATTGTATTAGCAATTTGTATTAGCAGCTGGTGAATACACACATATATATATGTGTGTATATGTATGTATGTATGTATATATATATGTATAGATATAGTTATTAGATACAGTTATAGATTTTTTTGAGTCTGTATTCACCAGTTTACTATCTTTTATGCACCACATAAGTGTAATCACTACAAAGTAGACTGAAAGAGTCTAGAGATGGCCATGGGAGAAGGTCCTTTGTAGAAATGCACACCTCACTCTGGGTATAAAGGGAACAAAGTGTAGTATTGAGAGTATGCTGCTGACAGGGCATCTGATTTTCCATTGGTATAAAATCAAGTTAGAGCTGCTTCCATTCATTGCTAATAAATATATGGAGTTTTGCCAAATGAATCTGAGAGCCAAATTGTTCCTGAAGAATGAGAAGCATTCTCTTCATTTTAAATTCATTCTAACTGCCTTACAGTTCCAGATTCATCAGGGGGCCAAGCCAAATAGCTGGCCAGGGGTCACATTGCTTGCTAATGCAGCTTGCATCATCAACAGTTTTTTTTTAAGAGGAAATGGTTTCATATGGATGATCTCATGACAGCAATTTCCAAGCCTGCCCGTGACATTTGGAAGCTAACTCTTTTAAATGTTCACCTATAATTAACTAATGGTTGGGACAATGCCAATGAGGATCTCAAGATCACTCAGCAGTCTTCTATGTATTTACTGCTGAAAGAAGTAGTAACTACAGATATTGAAAAAAACACCCTGTTTTCTATTTGATTTACCGGAATGATGTGTTCTTGATTACTGTTTTTTCAATACTGCAAATAAATGCAAATGTTCTACACTAAGCCATACCAAATAACAGAAAACCTTTAGCCCACAGTGTTGTAGCACACACTTCTCTGCATTGGATTATCAGCTGTAACACTCATACTATGCTGTTAGCCAGAAAAAGGGCATATGAAAAAATCACTGAAAGCTGGAACACGCATTAGAACAACTAACTACACTCCCAAGTAAAAAGATACCAATGGCCTTAGTTTAGCTCTGTCATTTCACAGTCCCAAAGTATTATATGCAGATAACACTTTGAATAATATAGTTTATTATATACTTATGTAGTAAAGTGGAGACTGGCTACAGTATTATACCTACGTGTAAAGTTGTCTAACGAAATAAAAGCCCCATTTTAATTACAGTTCAGTTGTTAATGATACAGACAAAATGTAACAACAAAGGTTGAACTTCTTCACCCTACCTGGCTGGCTGTAGTTGATCTTCATAGAATCATAGAAAAGTAAGACTGGAAGGGACCTCCAGAGGTTATGTAGTCCAACCCCCTGCCTGAGGGAGTCCTATCAAAACCATCCTATACAAATCCATAATATCCCATGCACCAGTACAGGCTGGGGGCGGACTGGCTGGGCAGCACCTCTGCAGAAAAAGAGCTGGGGGGTTACAGTGGACAATAAGCTGAAAATGAGCCAGCAGTGTGCCCCTGTTGCAAACAAGGCTAACAGCATCCTCGGCTGCACTGGTAGGTGTGTTGCCAGCAGGTCCAGGGAAGTGATTCCTCCCCTCTATTCAGCACTGGTGAGGCCACATCATGAGTACTGTATTCAGTTTTGGGCCCCCCACTACAGCAAGGATGGAGACCAGTTGGAGAGAGTCCAACAGAGAGTACAAAAATGGAGGACATGACTTCTAAGGAGAGGCTGAGAGAACTGGGCTTATTTAGTGTAGAGAAGAGAAGACTGAGGATTTTATAGCAGCCTTCAACTACCTGAAGGGGGTTTCTAAAGAGGATGGAGCTAGACTGTTCTCAGTGGTGGCAGATGACAGAACAAGGAGCAACGGTCTAAAGTGGCAGCAAGGGATGTTTAGGTTAGATATTAGGAAAAACTCTCACTAGGAAAGTAGTAAAGCACTGGAACAGGCAACCCAGAGAGGTGCTGGAATATCCATCTTTAGAAGTTTTTAATTCCTGGTTAGACAAAGCTTTGGCTGAGATGATCTAGTCTAGTCCTGCTTTGAGCTAAGGGGTTGCACTAGACAACCTCCAGACATCCCTTCTGACCCTAATTTTATATTCAGTCCCTGTTTCAATTTGGCGGAGAGTTGGGCCAATTTGATGGCTGAATGTCCAAATCTGAATGGAATCAGACCTTTTAATCCCTTGAATCAAATCGGAACCCTCCAAATTGATTCAGAGAGATTTGGAAAGATTTGGAGATTTGTTCACCGACACAGCTTTAAATGTTTTTTTCTACATACCTCAAGGTACCAAGGGGCTCATGAATGCTGCAATGCATCCCACAGGAGCACGGGGAGCTCCCCAGCATGCTCAGCAACAGACCCAGAAGTGAACCAGAAGCACTTCTGGTCCACTTCTGGGTCCACCAGGGAGCATGCAGGGGGGGCCCCCCATGGCTCCCTGGCTCAGTGACTGGTGCTTCCTGGGTCTGGGGAGACACCTACAGTCCCCCTGTGGCCAATCACCAAGCCGGGGGGGGGGGGGGGGGGGGGGCACAGGGGTCCTCCCAGTGCACTCCCCATCAGACCCAGAAGTGGACCAGAAGTACTTCCAGTCCACTTCTGGGTTCACTGCTGAGCACGTGGGGGGGGGGGGGGGTTCCCCCCTCACACTCCTGTGGATGCTCCATCCGCCTCAGCATTCATGAGCCACACCCGGTACCTCGAGGTATGTAGAAAAATATTTAAAGCTATGTCTATGGCTAAATCACTGATTCTCCAAATCAGCTTCAAATCTTCAGATTCGGATTTGACGAAGTCGAATCGGAGACAATGATCCGAATCAATTAATCAAATCACTGTCCGTGATTCAGGCCGAATCTGAATCCAAATTGATTATGGCCCTTTTCATACACCCCTATTTTCTATGATTTCTAACACAATATGCAACAACCTAAACTGCAACAGGTAAAGCAGGGGAACCATGGCAGCCAATGTCCTACTTCTATAAAAGACTGAATTAATATACACTCAGGAGATCCCAGGTAGAGGGCCCATTTAATGTTGCAATTAATATGATTCAACCATTTTCAAGAATGATGCTAGCAAATGGTATAATCTTGTCAATATTCATCCCCCCCCCCACCCCCGGAGAGTTTTCTATACTCCAGCTCCATTAGGCATGCTTTCAGCACCAATGAGGCTCCTGTATAATAGACCATCAGAGGACCAGTCACATGTGGTGCAGCCCACCCATCCTTCTGCTCCTTATCGCTAACAAATGCCTTACAAACACAGTGCATGAAACAGGCAGCAGAACTGTTCTATTCACGGGAATCTTTGGATCCTCCTGTAAGACTGCTTTATGAATGCTTGTGTAAAGCAACTGCAGGAAGGGACAAGGATCTGGTCTGACGAGTAAAATTTAATGGAGTTAATTTGGATAAAAGAATTGACTTGAACATAAGATCTAAATTCAAATCATATTTTACTAGACATGGGCTTCACCCACAAAATTTACATCTAGATTTGAATTAAACACAAGTTACACATCAATGAAATATACAAGATTGGCATTATTTGAAAATTCCTGTCATAGACTGATATCTGGGCTCAGACTTCAACTCTCCACAAAAGTTTTGCATTTGGTTAAAAACCATCGGTACTTTATGAAGGTCAAACATATTTGAAAAACCCATGTCAGGTGTATTTTAATACACCCCTCTTTTTCTGGGCTCTAATGCAGAAGGGGCAAAATGCCCTGAAGTTATTTCTGACCCACCTAAAAGCAGGAAGTACTTTAAATTTGCCAAGAAAAATATTTTTGCAAGATTTTCTTCTCAAATTATCTGGATTGTTTGGGGAGGATGAACTAACACTGGGAATATTTTAAAAGTCAGATAAGAAGGCCACATACTGAACACTTCTTTCTAGGGATGTAAATACCAATTTAAACAAATATCCACTTCACCTGTTGTAATTACAATGGTTAAACAATTAAACATCATGAGAAGGAGCCGAGCTGGTTTCTTTGTGGACAGCAGAGTAGAGGGGAGGGGAAGTGGGGACTAGTACCTAATACCCAGGCTCCACAGACCTCACTGCAGCCACTTGCTGCCTCTCTGCTGCCTGCCTTGAACAGCCCAGCCTCTGTTGCAGAGAGAAGGGGTTGCCACAAGCCCAGGATGCTTGTGGCAGGTGATGTTAGGGCTGCAAAGGGCTGCACTGAGGTCTGTGGAGCCTAGCTATAGGTAATAGTCCTGCCTGCCCCTCCCTTCCTCTCTCCCATACTCCTCACTTCTGCTTGCCCTGCCACCTTCTGGTTCCTGCTGGGGCACCATGTGGCTTCCCTTCCCCAACCGACTACTCCCTGTTCCACACTAAATGATAACCAGTAAGCTATAATGGGTTTTCACTAGGCTTACCAGTTAAATGATTAATTGTTCAACTGTTTACATGATCCCTGCTTCCTTTAGGAAACCAAAAATATGGTGGCCTAAGGGACACAAATTAACCATAAATGTGGGTACAATACTAAGTTCATCACTCAGAGCCACATTTTCATGCATGTTAAGTCTGCATTGTGCCAAAAGAGATTTAAATATGGTGGAGCTTATCTTCTGGCTGTACTGGGATTTTCTACATCAACCTCTTCTAATCTCTAGCAGAAGAGAAAAGACATTATGGATGGGATATACTTAACTAAATTGCTGGTCCCTTGTTGCTAGAATTGGCAGAAGAGCTATTGGCAACTGGTGTAAAACAGATTGAAAGCCGGTCTACAATGCATGACATAAAATAAAAAAAATTAAAAACCCCGTTCTCTTAAATGGAAACAGTAGGAACTAGAAATGCAATATGGTTATGTTACTGTAAGAAAACTGTTAAAATGCATTAGCTCAAATTTATTAACTCTAGTGTAACTTCGTTTACTTCGTTGTAGAAGTCAGTCTGGTATAATTCATTCAATATCCGAAAAGTTGCCCAAAGACAAATTTGGTCCAGCAAACCATCTTCTCAAGTTCATTGGTTATTAGAGGTTGGGAAGAAAACGTTGTTGAACATTGAATTAATGTTGAATGTTCCCTACCCTGCCAAAAAAGACATCCTCATGATGTGGGAAACTAAGGTTCAATGCCTGATTCAAGAGACTATGCCTGATTCAGACTAGGAGCTTGAACTTCAGTCTTTCATACCCCAGTTGACTGATTCACCCCACAACAGCCAACAGACAAGACAGAAAGAACACCTAGCTTGTGACAACTGAGGTTCATGTTCTTGGGCTGAAACATACAGAGGAGGGACTTGAATCTTAAACTCATCCGTGCCAAGTAAATACCCTAAACACTGGGATATTGTCTATTCTGGGGCATGTGGCCTCTCCAGTTTGACTAGAAACTGCACCCTCTTCCATATAGAAAAATATATTAACACCACAGAACCTGCTTTTGTCCCAGTCACTGGGAGTTTCACCACTAATTTTAATGGGAACATGCTGAACAAGCATTTTCTCATTATTGTTCCAAAGCTATGTTTTTCTCATCTTACCCAAGACTGTAGGCTTCAGATCCAAGGCTGTAGGCAGCCGATCTCTTACTGAGGGCTTCAGATCCAAGGCTGTAAGCAGCTGATCTCTTGCTGAGGGCTTCAGATCCAAGGCTGTAGGCAGCTGAAGTCTTGGTGAGGGCTTCAGATCCAAGGCTGTAGGCAGCTGACCTCTTACTCTGAGCTGCAGATTCAAGGCTGTAGGCAGCTGACCTCTTACTCTGAGCTGCAGATTCAAGGCTGTAGGCAGCTGACCTCTTACTCTGAGCTGCAGATTCATGATCATAGGCTAGAGATCCATAACTGTAGGCTTCAGATCCATGGCTGTAGTCTGCTACAGCGGCATGGCTGTAGTCTGCCACAGAACGGTGATGATATGCTGCAGACCCATGAGCATAGGCTGCAGATTTACGCTTCTCCTCCTTTTGGTACTGGCTTAAAGCAGATTGCAGCTCTTTGTGACGATATGAGCGGTCATAATGTTGGTGGTGTTTTTGGTAGAAAGGTAAAGCCATGATGGGTGCCTAAATCAGATTTCACTACACTCTTCTGACTGAGGTGTGCCCAGTCTGAAAAAAAGAAAAGATTAAATATACGATGATTCAAACCAAGCCAACCTCTCATTAATATTAACACATTATCTAAAACTTTTCCTTCATATCCAGTACAACACACTTTGAATGGTCTTCTTATGGTGTCCCCCACATTTCAGGAAACTCACACATTAATTGACATGCTCAGAAATATTTGTATTATTGTATTTGTTCATTAATTTGCAATGTATAATTGTCTCCCAATTGATGTTATAAATTATTGAGGTCTTACATGATCATGTTCCTCAGAAATTATTTCAATATGTCTTTTAAATGAAAAATATTTGAGAGGACAAAGAAACTGAAATGTTTAAATGAAGTAAAAAAAAAATTAGTTAGGTATTTATTTACTTCAGGTTCCAAGATTTACCCACAGGAAAAAAATCCATTCAAATCAGCTTCAGTTTATGGGATGTTCAACTTTTCCAACAACAAATTGAAAGCAATAAAACTAGTAATTAAGTAGAACGCTAAATTTTGGCTATAAAAAAAAGTGGGCCCTTATTAACCAGATTCTTTTCTATACACTGTTAGAGATTCAAAGACTATATGTCCAAATTAAAAAAAAAATCTTGTCAAATCTTATTCAGCAATACAAACTACATTTGCTGTTAAAATACAACCTCCTACTTTCCAAGTTTCATCCATTTTTATTCCCCATGCCAGTCTAGAGCTTCACACTCAAGCTCTCCATGAAATCTCCTCTAGATGTTGCCCCCACTTAGCAGGTGTTTCTCAGAGCCTTCAGCAGATAATCACATTCCTAGAGTCTTCAGCTGACCTGTGGAGTTTGAACAAGTGGGAAGCAGTTCTTACAATATGCTATTGGTTCATCAAGTTGGCACAGACAGTTGAAGATCCAACCTTTACTTGAATAATGATTAAGTCTCCCCATGTGGTATGAAACCCAATCAAAACCAGCTACAGCCAAAGCTTAGCAGGCTGCCTGTTTGGTATGGTTGTTTGTTGGGCTACAGCCCTAGATTTAACAACAGCCCAAGCTCCTGCACTCTTCTTATACTATGGCCTTCACACCTGAAGCCGCTCAGTTCCAGCCTTTTTTCCCAGTTCTGGTCTTCTTGGCCTCTGGCTTGATTCCTGCCTTGGGCTCTCTAAATCCTGACTCTAGTTTTTGAATTCTCCCTGACGCGGATACTGGTTTTACCTGATCTACCTCGGCTGCTAGTGCCTTTTGTTTTTTTTAAATGAAAACCAAGATTTTGTTTTACAGAAGAAACCTTGACTCTTGTTAGGGCTACCTGTGGTTAGCTGTAAGTATGCAAGGTGCAATAATCCCCTGGAATGGGACTAAGCATCTCAGCAATGAGAAAGTTCATAGAGTTGCATAATGAAGGGATATTAATTGTGGGAGGAGAATAGCTTTTCTAGTCTCTTTTCTTATGGTGTCCCATACTTGTCCCTCATCTGGCACAAGAGCTGAACCTTGAACATTATGAAAAGAAAAAGGGATGGCTTCTTTTAATAGTCTGAAAGACAGAGAATTTATTCCCTTCTTTTTATTTCTGTTATAAAACTCACTATTTTATATTCTAACTATAAAAGATACTTAAAAAAATGGAATGGAAGAAAGAAATTCTGCTCTCAGTGAAGCCTATGGGGAATTTTAACACTGTACTTAATGGCACCAAGAGATCATCCCTTGATATTTTTTAGCAGTGTTTGGATCCAGTATAAATCATCCAGTTTCTGACTTGTTCTGTTCAAGGAATACGATAAACACTCACAAGGACTAAATCAAACCAAAAGGGGAAAAAATGGAAAAAAGAAGTAAACTCTGAATGTTTCCATGCTTACCGCCACAAATCAAAGTTTCAGAACTACATGTTACTGATAACAAAAATGACCATTTAAGTTGCAAAATATTGACTTCATTCGGGTATTAATTCAGAAATTTTTCATTGTTAATTTTTTGGTGAAACCTGGCCACAATGAAGTCACTAAGAATTTAGTACCTGGCTTTTGTGAAACCCAAATTTCACTTCTCATTTTTATTTTTACCTGCAAAAGGTAGCTAAGGGGAAGGCACCATCCCTTTTTCCTCCATGGTGAAAAATGATACAAACATAACACTTAGCTTATCTTTAATGTTTCCTGTGTTCCCAATTTACTCTCTTTATTATGTGTAAGCCTAGTAAAGCCACTGAATTTTCCAAAATATTTAAAGATTTTTTCAAGTGCTTCATAAAAAGGCAATGACATAGTTGGTTACAGGAGGGAAGAAAGTTCTGATCTGAAGCTGAAACTACTTAAAAGACAGAAACATAGAAATGTAGGGCAGGAAGGGACCTCCACAGGTAATCTAGTCTAGGGGTTCTCAGCCTTTGCATGGGAGAGGACTGGCCCAGCTCCCCAGCCCTGACTGCACACTTCCAGGTGTGGCAGAGTCCCAGGGCCCCACTCATCTGAGCAGCAGGTTCGTGGAGTTTTGCCTGCTGACCTGCAGCACTGCTTGGAAGATGAAGGCTGCAGGGCCAGACAGGGCAGGATGCCCCCTGCCCTTGAGGCCTACCTCAGTCCCCATGCCAGGGCCAAGTGGACCCCCTAAAACCTGGTGTGGGGACTGAGGTGAGTTGGATGCCGCATACCGCAAGTTGAGGGCCATTGATCCAGTCCAACCTCTTGCCTGAGGCAGTGTCATCCCTGTCCAAACCTTATACAATTTCATTGTTAGTAAACTGATACAACCACAAGACATAACACCCTAGGGGGACCACGGTGGCCAATATCCTTTTGCGGTCAGGCAGGGGGCGCCATGTGCATGTATATGCCCATGACCACCAGGCAGTCTGGACAGCAGCTCTTGCAGGTAAGTCTGGCAGTGAATTGAGGCTCCCATAGAGAGGAAGGGAGTCGGGCATGGCAGGGCTGGGGCTGGGGTTGCTGCCCAGCCAGGTGGTGCATAGGGCTTGGGGTCTAGGGCCACGATGTGCAGCTGCAGGGCCCTGGTGAGGAGTGGGATGGAGCCATCCAGAGGGTAGTGGGAGGATCTAGTTCCCCACCACTGCACACCCTCCTTGGGGCAGGGGGGAAGACATGCACCCCAGAACGGTGCACGGGGCAGGCTACCCGCTGCGGGCTTGGTCTCCCCTCCAGGCTGCCCTCGCTTAGGTCCTTCGAAGCCTGGTGGGTGCAGCAGGGCAGAGTGGGGATGGGTGGGGAAGCTCATTGCAGCCATTGCAAGCTCCGCACTGCCCTGGCAACCCTGTACTACTGCCCCTCACTGCTCCAGGGAAGGCAGGGGATGTGCTGCCAGGGCAGTGTGGGGCTCACAACAGCCACAGTGAGTTTCCCCACCTGGCCCCGCTCTGTCATGCCATGCCCACCGGGCTGCAGAGGCCCTGGGGAGAGTGCAGCAGGGTGGGGAGCCTGAGCCTGCAGTAGGCTGCCTGAACCCATGCTTGCCTCTGCCTGGCACACAGATCTGGGCGGCATATGCCCCCCATCTCCCCAGGAGTGCACACAGCAGTAGAGAGCCAGCCCAAATTTCTTCCTGGCCGCATGTGGCAAACAGCAAAGCCCAGAAGCATGAGATATACTCAAAGTAAAACAAAGCCATAGCTAGTCCTAGATTATTCTGGACCAATGCTTTTCCATCTGCATCTGGAACACCATCAGTGGAACATATCTCACAATTTCCCTAGGCAATCTATTCCACTGCCCTACTGTTCTAACAGTGAAGTTTTTCCTGATCTAAACTTACTTTGCTGCAACTTCAAGCCAAGTCTCTGCAGCAAGAGGATAAAGGTGTTTTCCCTCTTCTTTATAACAGCCTTTTGGATATTTGAAGACTACTACCATGTCCCCTCTTAAGTGCCTTTTCAGCAACTATTTCCTTCAACCTCTCCTCATGTGACTTGGCTTCCAAGCCCTTTATCATTTTTGCCACCTATCTCTGGACTTTAACTTCTTCATGTCCCTTTTAAAATGTGGAGTCTAAATCTGAACACAGTACTTTAAATAAGGCCAAGTAAAGAGGTGCTATTATCTCCTATGTCTTTCACCTAACGCTTCTATTAATGAATCCCAAAACCATATTTCTGTAGCTCCATGACCTTGCAGATTTGTACTGAATCTGTGATCTACTAGACTAGAAATAAGCTATTTGCAGCAAATGAGGGGGCTTATTTAATGGTTTATAGTGAATCTGTCACACTATTTTGGTGCCAGAGGTTTTTGTTCTTCCCTACTTTTCTCATTGTCTTTCCTTCATCACATGCAAGCTAAGGATGATATGAATCCATCTCTGATGAGGAAGAGAAAATGCAAAAAAAAGGTCTTGCACTATACACTAAATGGAAAAAATGGGGAAAGGATCATTCTGATTTCCTACAGCAGAGAGTGTTACTGCTTCATCTTCTCCAGCTTTGTTTTCAGAACCGGCAAGGTTCATTGTGAATATTAACTGCTGCATTATTGCCCCTGTTGCTCATGGTACCCCTTTAGTTTCCATATGTTAGTGTTTAGTTCTAGTAATCCAATCTCAAAAAAGATAAAGAAAAGATAAGCAATTAAAGCAGGACAAGTGAAATAATTAGAAGCTGCACTAGACTTCTAGAGGAGGATAGATTTAACAAAAAAGACTGAAAAACTATTTAGTTTTGTGAAAAGACTGAATAGGAGGAGATGTGATGGAGGGATATAAATTGTACCTTATACAAGTTAAATCAAACATTTCCATGTGCCACCTCCTTGCAAGAACAAGAGGTCATGCAATCAACTTAGAGTCATTATAGTTTAAAATGTACACAAGAAAACTTTCTTTTTCTTTGCATACATGATTAATTTGTACATCTCTCTTGTCAGAAGAAATAACTTTCGGAAAGAACTGAATGGAGTTATACATTTATCTAGATAAAAAATATGCAGTTACACAAATAAAGATACAAACTGACATGAGATTTCGACCTTCCTGCTAATTGCCTGATGTTAGGAAGACACTTTTTTTCATAGGAGTATTATTGCGTAATTGTCCATTATGAGGATTTACATCTTTCCCTGAAACATCTGCTGTTGGTTGCTAACAGGGATTAGTCAGACAGAAAACCCGTGCTGGTCCAGTCCAATATGTCCTATGCTCTTTGAAAATCTACAAAAAGATCCCTGATCCTCACAAAATTTTTGGCCCCATTTTTTGGGCCAAAAAAAGTTTTGGCTCTCCCTGAAATCAGGAGGATTTAAGTAGGACACTATGGAATCCTACACCTCAATTTAATAACATGCTTAGTCCCTTCTTAAACCCCATGCAGAGCTGAATCTGTTACTTGGCCATGCATGCGGATAATGGAATTCCTTCTAAAAAATTGTATAGGCTTTGTATGATTGCAGAGCCTGGTCTAGACGTGGCCAAGAATCCATGTCAGAGTTATCCAAAAGTCCTAGTTTTGGGACCCTGTGCTAAGAGCTGTCAGAACGAATTCCTAGATAATAAATATAGACAGTTATTCTGTGCTTATCTGTACAGCAAATACTTATTGAAGAAAGATTTTTATTCATAGCATATCTCTTGAGCTAGTATTCAATATGATTAGTTTGTGCTTTTAAAAGTCTGCTGAGAATAACATTTTAAAAACACTGAAATAAAAATGTCGATAAAAAGAAAACTAACAGATTTTCTTCTGATCTCAGTCAATGTCGCTTCATCTGCTTCACAAATTTACAGTAAATCCCACATAATGAGAAAATTGTTAGAAGATTATTTACACATCCTTTCATTCCGGATGAACTTAGACAACAAACCCCTCTTGTAGCTCCAATAACTCATGCCTCATTTGAAAGTACTACAGCTATCTGTTAGGATAGCTGAGCTGATAATAACGGAGCCTCTGCTTTACTTTATTTTGTCTCTAAGTGAATGTCCGGATTTCTCCAACGTGCTGCCACAACTCCTTCAAACAACTGCCGAGCTCAGAAGATTAAAGGGAGCTGCCATCAGTTCGATGTTACAGATGAAGCCAGGTGACAACCTAGAAAGATTTCCTGTCTAAACAGAACACTTACCAGCAGCCAAATGAAAAATGACAAATCTAAATGTCCTGAAGTGAATGAATGATAGAGAGAAAAATCCCGTAAAGTTGAATCCAGCAAAGAGGTAGTCAGGACCAGGGCTAAGGACTGGACTCCAGGGTCTAGAACAAAAATAATGCCTGTAGTCAGTGGAATGTCAGAGCCACAGTCCAGGCCTTTTATGGCCAGGAAGGCTGATAAATATAGCAGCAACGACGGGGAGAGACAGAGACAGATACAGATACAGCGAGCTGTCTCTATGCAAATATATGATGACAGCAGCTTCAAGCTAAGGAGTCTCCCTTTTAAGTAACCTCAATAAATTCATCCCAAAATCAATGTATCTGTCCAGGTTTTTATTGCTGAACAGAATCAGAATGAGAAAAAAAAGCACATGGGCCCTACTGTGATCCCAAAGTACAACAGAGAAACTTTCATATGGGTAGAAGTATAGGTAGCATATTCTGAATGCCATATGGAATTCTTGGATTTCTTCTTACATCAGGTTATACTACATGAAGTTCTTGATGTAACAGGTGTAGATTACAAACAGGACAGGTTCCAGTTAAATAAAAGAGAAATCAGAGAAGTAATTAATGGCAAACCTCATAAGGTCAAACAGCAGGTTCAATTAAACAGAAAATTTGTTTCTGTGCTGCGGGGACAAGGTGTTACATTTTTATCTTCTTATTAAAGATAAAATTCTAAATTTAGGATATAACCTCAACCAAGGCATTTAACTGGATATAAACAACACAGTTCTAAGAGCCAACATATTTTTCTAAATTAAAACAGTATTATCTCTATTGAAATACCAACAGAGAAATCTTCCCATAGCTTTAGACTAGGGCTGATTCAATAGGCATTTCTTTTTCTTTTGTTTAAGTCACAGAAACCTGATACTTTAATGGTATATAATTAGCATGGCTAAATATAACAACTGGGGATTCTCTAACATAAAAATAGCTTATAATGTATGTGTATGATGAATATTCTATGACTGTGCAGTCAACAAATATTTATTCAGTTCTTACATTTCATTTAAAATACCCATCATTATAAATATAAGTGTACACATTTTTGTGCACTTACATTTATAAATAAATTGACTCCAACTCTCAGGCCTACTCCGGTTGTTTGCACCACTTAATCAGCGAAAACCACTTACCAATGCAGAGTAAAGCCACCTTTTCTTCCTACTTAGTTCAGCTTAGTTGGGCTAGACAATAATACATACCAGTTTAGAGAAACTAGAGAACATGGTGGTTGCACTCCTGAGTCTGGTCCTTTAGTTTCATCTTTGTCAAATGAATAGAACAGAACTGATAGACACAGCATGAGGCTTAACTGTATACAGTTTGAAATTCTTCAATGAAAAGCAGTATAGAAGTACAAAGTATTCTTTATTTTACTTTTATTATATTATTAATTGTACAGATCATGGGTTAGATATGAGAGTCCCAAAAGGGGCAACTAGAATTTATCATGATATAATGCCACCAGAACTAGATCCAGGATATTGCAAATGGGGGTGCAGGAACAGCAACTGGTTGCACCCTCTGCTCCCAGCGTCCTCCCTCCCATAGAAGCAGCAGTCAGAGACTTTTTAAAGTCCCCAAAGCAAGAAGTCCATCTCCCTCCCCCCCACACATTTCACCTCCATGCTCAGAGGCACACTCCAACAACTGCCAATGTACTGGGGTATAGGGGAGCTCCAGAGCAGGAGACAGGGGAATGGGGGATTCTTAAGAAAGGCCCCAGCTGTTGCACCTGCCATGTGATTGGAAAGGGGGGTGCCACAATCATACCATTGCACCCCTTCTGGAACCACTCCTGAATGCCACTACCCTGACTGGGGATTTAAGAAGACATAATAAACATTATCACTGTCCTGAATTGCTTACTGTAAATAAGATACATATAGGGCATTAACAATAAATTCCTCCAGCTTCATTATTTAGGCAGTTAAAGTTAGATCTCTCAGATGAACATGATCGCTTTCAGGCTATAAGAGGAATGCTATTCAGCTCCTCATTTCAAGCCATTCAATTCCCATCTGAATATCAAAATACATAGTGCAAATCACTTAGAAACTCCTGCAAAACTCCTTGTCAGCATATATTTGGTTACTTAGATCATTATTATTTATTTATTTTTTAATTTAAACCCCTGGCACTTAAAAATTCTACAGCAAAAACTACAGCACATTTTTTTCTGAATGGAAAATGGAGAACCTGAATTTAGGGTTTAATTCCGCAGAAAAAGCTTCCCCAGCTGTTGCTCCATGGAAACTCTTCAGACTCTTTCTCTCTGTGGGTATTGATTTGTGGGTGTGTCTACACAAAATGCTACGTCACTGTAGTGACGATTTATGGCAATGTAGTTTGTCACTACGGCGCTGTAACATCGGTGGGCACAAACAATAATGCCAGCCATCCTGTGCAGTAGTTCATTGCTACTGCACAGTAGGGCTGGAAACGACCTGTGCACCACCAGGACTGCACAGTAATGGTGATTACTGCGCAGTCATTTAGTACTTGCTAAAGCAAATTTGGACTGGCTGAAGCAAATACTAAATGACTGTGCAGTAACAACTGTGCAGTCAGGCACATGTGTAGACATGTCCTGTATGTTGTGGTGGCAATCCTTCATCATTCTGCACCCCTCTTTTTCTAGGGTCAAGCCCCATATCCATGAGCAAATTATTTTGTGTGAACAATAAATTTACTGAAAAATACTGACTTTCTTGACATCGTTGGTTAATTTGAGTCAAATTTGCAGAACATTTTTGGCAGCAATTTTTGGGAATTCTAGATTTATAACAGTATGAAGGAGAATTTGTTGCTTCCTTTTTATCCAGTATTTCAGCATTTATTGAAGGTAATGGCAAGGGGATTTGAACCTCATCAATAAAATATAGGCTGGCGTTGCATGCTGTCTTGCTGACACTGTTCTACTTAAACAGGTGTTTTGACTGCCATCTCCCATCTCCCAGATGAGTATTTTAAAAACCAGGCAAGCGAGAGATACTCTCTCCTTTGTTCTTTGTCTTGATGATTAACATATTTCCTCAAATCTAAGTTCACCCTGAATTTAAGATCACCAGACGCCCCCAAGTTTCACTTGCCCTCAATCGTATGGCCTCAGGAGCTAAGTAGGGAGAAGTCTCCCATTTCCATAAAGTCAGTGTGTAGCCGAGATCCTCCCACTGGAAGCTGGCCAGTGAGAAGCTAACTATGAGGCTCTCACAGAGAGCCCCATCTGCAAGCAGACAGGGTTGCACCCTCCACTACACAAAGCAATTTGTAAGCCACCTACTTGGTCAGGGTACTGCCCCCTGCCACCTTTGTGGTCATGGTATTTCCCCTGCCTCCCCAGGTTGCTCCTGTGGCCATATGGCTAAGGGCAAGTGAAACTCAGGGGCATCCAAGCCCCAGGTCTCTGGGCTTGGGCCTGCAGGTAGGATGCCTGCCAAAGGATTTGGAAGTATCTGAAGCCCCAGGTTGGGGTGGAGGATACCTGGAAGTATCTATCTGGTTCTTGGGTGATTCAAATAGATTTGGACTTGATCTGGCTAATTTGACCTGGGAAACAAAACACAGATAGACTCAAAAGGGTTCCAGCCTAGCAAGAACAGTTCGCCCATCCCACCAATCAACCAATAAAGAGGGCCATTTTCCCATGGTAAGAGCCCCCTACAGGAAAATATTCTTTGTACTCTTCTGGGCAGACCCAGAGATAGCCACTTCCAGGAGGTGGGAGCATTCTGTCACAGCAGCAAGGGTGCCTGAACCCAGGTTTATCTCTGGCTCCCATGCGTCTCTGGTCCTACTGGGCACTGGGCAGGGAGAGGCAGGGGACAATTCTCCAATGGCTTCAAGGCTCCCTGAATGTGGTGAATATGTCCTTGTTCCTCCCCACCACGCTTCCCAGTGGAACTTGAGGAGTGCACCGGGTACAGGCTCTTTTCCTGTGGTAGGAACCTTCCTGGGATGCTGAGAGTTTCCCCAGAGGAAAATGTTCAT
This sequence comes from Crocodylus siamensis, assembly GCF_052110815.1. NCBI lineage: Eukaryota > Metazoa > Chordata > Crocodylia > Crocodylidae > Crocodylus > Crocodylus siamensis. The sequence goes on along the minus strand of NC_143397.1, from coordinate 171,381,992 downwards.
AAATCAGCTGTTGGCAGGACAGGGAAAAGGATTCCCACAAGGCTTCCTGACAGTACACCCCTGGGCAGGCTGTGAGGAGAGCAGAGGACTGTGGGATAGTGGGGGTCTTCAACACTTGAGAGAAGTGTGCAGCTTGTACAAATGAGCTTGTGCAATACTTGAGAGAAGTGTGCAGCTTGTTCAAATGAGTACAGGAGGGGAGAGATCTATCTGATTTGACAAGGTAGAGCTTTCCTGCAGAAGAGCTGTTTTTCTTCTGCAAGAAAGCACTTGAATGTACCTACACTCTCTTTTCATTCCAGGAGAGGGCTTTTTTTCAACACAAATGTAATCCCTGTTTACTAGTGCAATAAAAAACATCATACGATCCCTCTTGTAAACTGATCGAGCTCTCTCTCAGAACTAGCAACATTTCTTTTCCTTCACTCTTCCTATTGGAAAGTTGCTTCAGAACTGCACTGCTCTGAAGATTAGAAACTATCATCTCATCTTCACTATATATTTATTTGTGGCCCTTTTATGTCCATTTATCCATGCATCAACGTTGCCTTTCAAATTAACTAGTCCATTTCCTTCCCTTGTATAAATGACCCCGAATATACTTAAAACAAACAATTATAACTGCCTCTAAACCTTTGTTTTGCTAAACAACCCAAGCTCTTTTCCTCTCCTTCCTCTCTGTTCCCTGCATTGCACCAGCATTTCACACAGTATTCCAGTTGAAATCTCACCCTTGCCTGCACAATAGAATTAATACTTCCCTACCTGTATTGAAAATACTTCATTTAATATATTCCAGGACAGCATTTACCTTTTCCACAACTGCATAGCACTGGTGGCTCACAAATATGGAAGGTGGATAAATTATAAGTCCCTATAACAGCAGCAACAAACTTACTATGAAGAATCTGTAGATGTGGGACCTCTACATGCTATGGTATAAACAGTACAGTTACACTGTAAACTGTATACTGTTTACAAGATGTACCATTTTCATTTTGTCCTGTATCTTCTGATTTAATCTTCTGTTTTGTATTTTGACTAACATCTTATTTAGTTTTTATTTCCTTTTTGGTAACTGGTCTTTGCTCTGTTCTATCCTGACCTAGCTTGTCCTTCTCTGGGTAAATTTCCAGTGTTTGATGTGTCACTTTCCATTTAAAAAATAAGTTCAGGAATTTCACGAGTTATCCCTCACTTTTTACTTCCCCATTTCATGAATTTGTAAACTGAAAAATTTTGAATAGTCTTATATCATTTTTTATAATAGGCAAGGCAAAACTTTTATGAGCATAAATTAAAATATAACTAATCTTCTAATCAATTATCTTGGAAATTCATTTCTGTTTTTTAAATAAGAGTTTAATCTAGTAGACATAAAATTATTTAGAATCTGGAAGAAAACTCAGTAACTGAGCTCCACCACAATGGAAGAAAATACATTGCAAGAGAAAAAAATTGACTTCCATCGTAATTGTGAATCCTTTTCCCACAGACACTGCACATTCTAAACCACCAAATAACATGAGTTTAAGGAATCCATGCTAGCATCAGCCACAGATGATGGACTGTCCATTGCTAGTGGTAGATGAAAACAAAAACACTCTCATCACCAAATCAAAATGAACCTAAAAAACATAATTCACTTCCAGGTTTTACTGGTTTTAATGAAACCAAAATCATTTAGCATGTACTGGTAGAACATCATTGACTCATTGGCTAAGTGTCTTTTAATTCTTTGGTCTTACTCCCATCATCACACCAAAGAAATATGGAAATTTGCCCACTTTGTCACCATTGATATCATATGTTATTCCAGTTTATTAATATGCTGCATCATAGACAGGACTCTCTGTGTTTCCAATTTCTTCTTTTGCAAAAGTTCCATCTTATTATTTTGTGTTCTTCCTTTATTGCTCTCTCTAGGTCTCTCTCTCTCTTGCTCTCTTTTTCTGCTACAGTATCAAAGTGTTCCTTGGCTGCCTGGAGCCTTTTCTAAATTTTCCATGCACCAGAGGGAATTTCTATTTCAAACGATGCACCACTAGCAAAATATCTAAATCCAATGCTACTTCAGTTGTGGTTTTCAATCAAACTAGCCTCTTATGAACCTCAATTGTATGCAGCAGTGTAACATTAGTGTCTGAAATACTATAAGAGCCCATAGCTTGCACATCTGAACTCCAGTAAAAAGTGATCATTATCTCTTTTAGACTTCATTTGTATATTTCAAGGAATGGGCCTGGAAGTAAAATCTTTGTATCCCAAGTGTAAGTTAAAACTAACTAATCAACCATTCATCTGTAGTACATTATGTCAGTGTGAACTGGGATATGGGAGCAATACTTCAACTCTAAGAGTCATAACAGACTGCAGGTACAGGAAAAGTATCTTGCAAAAATTAATGCTGAATTTGTAAGCTGAGTGTAAGAATTATTGACTGGTATTTCAGAAGTTGCTTATTGTGAATTTTCATTTAAGAAAAACAAGCCAAAACTTATACTATTTACTGCAGCAAAAACACCCTTTGTTATTAATGGGAATTTTGCTCGAATAGAAATTGCATAGATGTGTCTCAGATACCATTTTCCAAGCCTTAAGATATCAAATGGATATTTTATCATTATATTTTCATGATTATATGATAACTAATATATCTACTATTAAAATACAATAAAATCTATGTTGTACAACAATCAATGCCGTCTCACAATATGCTTTACACCGGGGCAGTACTGCCTCCTTTAAATACTCACAAATATGAATCTGACCCAAAGAATGTGAGTTCTGTTTTTAAGATTAGATAATGCTGGGGTTTTTTTACACGGTGCCTTTTGAACACCCCTTGCTACCCCCAGTGTGTGGGAGAACAACTAAAATGTTGTGAATGCTTCTGAATTAATGGTGGTGGTTTCGTTCCTCCTACAAGAGTTCTCATTGCCTATCTCTTGTAAAGTTTCAAGCTTCCCCCAAATCTCAGCATGCCAATTAATTAAATTCTGCTCTTCCCCATTCTCAACTGCTGCACATCTGCTGGTCCCACAGCCCAGAAATTAATTCTGCACCTCCCCAGCATTAACCTCAGTTCCTCATAAAGTGCCAAAGTTCTTCACTGCTCTTCCAGACCTAGAGAGCCGATGCAGTGAAGGTTCCCTTCTCCCAGACCTGAGCAAGGTTCAGAGAACTCCAGGACCTCTTCATCCCCTTCTCTCTTTATATGTATAGGAGGGTGGGAGGAGTCGACAAATCTATTTGCATGAAAAAGAGGATGCAGGGGACCTATTGGGCTTTTCCTACTCCTTTCTACTCCACCTCTTCTCCACCCCTCCTTCCTGTATAAATTCTAATGGGTCTTTCCCAGGACCAGAACAGTAATAAGGGCTTTCTCCCAGGCAGGGCTGAAAAACTCTGGTGAGCAAGTAAAGTATCTCTCTTCATGGGATACGTGCTTCTGCATGGGGCTAAACTTGCATCATATCCAAATGTTATGAGAGCTGGAAATTTGGCAAACGTTTAAACATAAGAACTTACTTATATTGTGCCCATAAATATGGCTCAACAGATAAGTCCTGAGCTCAGTATCCAGCCTGAGATAAAAGAAGCTGGAAAAAAGCATTGTTTCTTCAGGCTCTGGAGCAGCTGTGGTGCTGCTCCACAGGAGTCAATGTGGCTCTCAGGTTTCAATAACTCCCAAGAAGGATCAACAATAGAAGCAGGTTCAATTGTGGCAAGGAAAGATTGAGGGACAGCAGGAAGGCTGGTGATGAATGAAGTGTAAGGGTATTTGAATGTATAATATTTACATTAACCACCTTCATGAGTAATAAGATGATGTTGCAAGCTTTAGAAACAGAACTGTAACAATGAAAGGCATTTTACATTTAGAATGTATTAAAAGAAAACCATTGAACAACAGTAATCTTCAAAACAGACCATATCTTCAAATTATGCCTGGAAGTAAAATCTCTGTATCCCAAGTGTAAGACTAGCTAATCAACTATTCATCTGCATTACAGTATGTCAGTGTGAAATGCTGCAAGCAGTATCATGATGCCTCTTGTGAAACACTGCAAAGTTTGTTGTTGTTTTTTTCTTTCCAAGTGTTAAATAGGAGTATAAAATGTATGATTTGAAAACAGTTTTAATATGATGAGCTAACCTAAAAGCTCATGATCAATATGAGGTGCTAACCTTAAGACTGTATAGCTTAAACTAGGAAAATAGGTTTGCCTAGGAAAAACAGCTGTGGGCTAAATAAACCTTTCAAACATCCTGAGATGTGAAGTGATTGGACTACACCAGGGTTGTTCTACCCCCAGTCCACAGGCCAGATCCAGCCCCTGGTGCTGTGTCAGAAGGCTCATGGAGCTCCCTCTGGATCTGTGGGGAGCCCCATGGGCTGTGATCCTATGCACTAGATCAGGCACACGACACGGCCCAATCCTGGCACATAGCATCTGGGCAGGGTGCATAGGGGCCTGTGTGGGGCCCCCAGAGCTCAATCCAGACTGGTCAGGGGTGATATGAGGCCCCTGGAGCCCAGTCCTAGCCAAGGGCAGTGAAACAGGGCATGATCCACCCCATGAACCAGGTCCATGCTATCCATCCAGTCTGTGGGGTCAAAACTGCAAGCACAGTTGGACTACATGAAAGTACATTTTTTTTATTCCAAGATGTAATGGACTAGTCAAGATGTATGTAAATGTACCTATTGTGCTGTACATGCAGGTAGTCAATAGACTGTCCGTTGTAATAGGGTTTGAACTGGCTGATAAGGAACCAAAACCCAAGTTCTCCACAACGTACTAGCTATGCCTGGCCATTGCAGGTAGTCAGTGGCAGCTCCTTAACTGAGGCCCATCTGACCCCACCATCACTTAGCACTGCAGAAGGGTAGCCTCAGGAACATTATACTGTCAGTGACTAGGTATAGTAAACTCCATTCCTACACTTTCTACCTGCATCTTGACACCTCCTTTTCCTATGGAAAAAAGAAGGCAGCTGGCACTGGAAGCAAATGTGGTACAAAGTAACCTTAAGAGACCAGAGAATCCAGTCATGAACAATGATTGACCCAAATCAAGTTTTCAAAAGCTAAATCCCCAGCCACCAGAGAGGAGTCAATGTCAACTGACTAATTATTTTGGTATCCTTGTTCTTTTTTTGTTTTTTAAAAAGCCTAAAATTAAAATAATTGCCAACATAATACCAACACTAACAACATTCACATACTAATCTGTATGTGCAATCTCTGAACCTCCATGACTTTCTTATCCCATAGGAATTCTTGTTCCCAAAACAGTTTCTTGTACAACTGCTTATTCCATGGTTATGAATCCACTACTGTTGGAGATCTACACGTTTACTAACTGAATGGCCATGTATCATTTCTGACAATAGTATTCAGGCTATCTGCATTACAGAGTCAATGTCCTCCTTGGTTTGTTTGGATTTTTTCTGTTCCTCCTCTAGGACTGACCTTCAGGGGTAGTTATAATGACTGATTTCAAGGCAGCTGGTAAAGCTGTTAAATTGGAAGAATGCCACCTGTTTTCTGTTTGAAGTCTAAAATTCTCTGCTGTTTGCAGAAGGACTTGGTAATTTGGCATTATCCTCACAAAATGTCTTCTGTTCTTCTTAAGAAGTGTTAACTCTTTGCTTCAAGAAGATGATTAGACACTAGCATCAAGATTTTTGGCTTTAGCCCACAAGTTTCTGAACTAGGGGATTTTGATAAAGTATTAATTATACTTGTTTGTCCACACATTAGAGGTTATATGGATTATTTCTATCTCCAACATTATCAACTTTTTTTCTTTACAATTCTTTGTAGACATTTACACAAGTAGAAAGAAATGCCTTTTCCTGAGTTATTTTTCACTTTTTATCTGCTTAAGCTATCTGTTTGTCAAACATTTACACTCTGCAAGTTTAAAAAGGGCTGCTTAAGAAATTTAATTCTAGGGACTTACGTATGGAGAAATCTATTCTGAATTTACAGAAAAGCACTGCAAGCGACCCCCAAAATACCCAATAACATATTTCTGGAACACAGTACACCAGAGACATGAAAGTGCCTGGTCCACTGCTTTGTTATAGCTTATAAACTCAATCTATGAAGTTAACATTTCTTGAGAAAAGGAGTGAAAAGGAGATTTTTCTAGAATTATCTGCACCTAGATACACTCATTAGATTAATTGGTAAGATTTTTTCTCTTCAGAGTTATTAGAACCATAAAGACAAATGCATTTATAAATTATAGGATACGGTTAAAAATGTGGAGCCTAATTTTGTTTATTTCAGTGTTAAAGTTAACAACAATCCAGGAAAAAGTGTGCACAGCATGTATGAAAAACATAATGTATGCATCTTTGTTCACTATTAATATATCAGGATCAAGGGGAACAATTTGACCACCAGACATACATTTTATTTTTTATCAGATGGTCCAAGTTTGCAACCATCTGTTCACCATTTATCACCTAATGGCAGCTCTTTGAAGCATAGCACTGTCACTGTATTTGTACTTGCCATAAGATTTCCTTAGCTAAAGAATCACTTTAGTTCTGGTTGGAGACTAATAGAGAGAGGATACCTAAATTTAACCGCAAAGCAGAGCCAAAAGAAAAACTTCAAGCCTGTTTTCACAGTTGGTATTTTTATGAACTGAAGCCTTATGTTGGTTAACTTGTAGAGGTTATACTTTATTAATGTTTCATCTTCAGCTGGATTTTTGTGGAAACACTTTGCAAATAGTTCATATTGGGAAAGATTGCCAAGATTCTGGAACAGACACATGCATTACTTTAAGAATTATGCCACTATTTTCTTTTGAATGATGCAATAAAACATAGTTTTCACTAGCACTAGTGAAGAAAAACAAATTCTTCATATTTCCTCTTTTTGCAAAAACCCATTAAAAATAAAGGCACTGGATTTTTTTTTCAATTTGCATCACGTTTTTCTAGTTGTGCCTATGTAAAAATAAAATACTTAGATTTTCCTACAATATTTTTACATGTTTTTATGTAGGTTTAAAAATTTCTGTTACAGTCCTAAATTAGTTTTATTTTGAAAAAATTACATGTAATTGTTAGCTGCACCTTGTGAATAGTACGGCACATCTGAGAGGGGAGCAAGTTACCTGTGATTTCCCCAGTCTGGGGCTGCTTCTTTGTTACCACGTGCCCATGGGCGACTAGTGCCTCTCAAGTCTGGGGGGGCACCAGATTGCTGACAGGAGGGGGGCCCAGCCGCCGATAGCTTAGCCAGCAGTGAAACCGGAAGTGCACTTCCGCCGGCACTTCCCATTTCATGGCTGGTGCTTCCAGGGGGTGCATGGCTGATCTCAGAGGTGCACGTGCACTCATGTGCACCCCCTATGCATTCCCAATGCATGTGCCTGCTTCAAATTTCACCACTTCATAATGACCAGCCAATGCTCACTAGAACCCAGAGCAAGATGGTCAGTCCTTGTCCTGCCACTAGATGAGGATACCTAGTACAGAGTAACTTAAGTGCTGCTGCAGTACCCACCTACCTGCTATAATGGCTTTTAGTGGGTGGATATCAGATGCCTTAGATCAGCGGTTCCCAACCCCGGGTCATGACCCACATGAGGGTTATGGGGGCAATACCAGTGGTGCCACACAGAAAAGAGGAACTGCATATGCTGGGACCTACCCCGCCCCTGGGCTACCGCCGCTGCTGCACTCTGCTTCCCACAGTGGGGTGCAGAAAAAAAAGGTTGGGAACCACTGCCTTAGATCCTTGTATCTATTACAGCCATTTCACTTAATGTAACCTCATTCTATTTGGTCTCCTTAATACCACATTTTCCTCCTCTACTCCTTCCATTGTACATATGCCAACCACATCAGTTACTCAAAAAAATTTTTTTTCTCCACTAGTTACTCCTCTTCCATGATATATGATTCAAGCTCTTATCTTACCTTAAAAGCCTTCACAGTTCTTCATCTGCCTTTGTTTTTTTTATTGACCCCTACTTCCCCTCAACTTTGCTAATGGAGTTGCACAGCCTCGCCCTACCCCTGGCCCCCAAAACATATCTTTGCTTTCTTCCACATTTCTCCTTATACAGAGAACACCCTCCTCAAAATACTGTGGGCAGACTCTTATTTCACTCTGGACCCCCAAAAAGGCAGTTACTCAGCCATCCAACTGTCATTTTTGGTACTTACACAATTTGCGATCCTATTCCATCCATAGTGAGGACTCATAAGTGTCTACACAGCTATTGAGCAAGCACAATATGCTGTGCACTGGCAAAGAGGATACATGTTTCTGCACGTACATGCTTGGGCAAGCGTCAGACACACAAAGGTAATTGTGCAGAATTGTTGCCCTGTGGGGTCAGGCCAACTCTCAGGATCTCAAAATTGCACTGTTAGATGGAAGAGTGTGAGACACAATTGCACATATACACACTCAAAATTCAATTAGGCACATATACACACACTAGGCACACACACCTCTCCCCCCACTACCAACTCAGGCATGCACACACATCCAAAATTTCCAGCCTAGGCATATACACGCCTATTACCAATTCAAGCTCATACACAGTATACACACTGAAAATTAGACACCGATCAGTTGTCAATACCTACACACTCAGTACACATACAGGGATCACTAATTCATATATCACGCACACGATGACACACATATATATATTCACCAGTTCACACACATACCTCCTACCTACACATATACACAGGTGAGGTCCTAACTTGGATGGTATGGTGTGTATGTGTGGGCTTGGGGTACTTGAGGGAAGGTTAAGGTGACAGAGTGAAAGTGTAGGGAGTGAAAGTTGCTGGGACCGGGATTAGAAGCTTTAGACTAGAGAGAAGCTGGTTGAGGAACTGAGGCTTGGGGTTACTTAAGGCCAAGTGGCCCCAGGGTTACTTGGGGTCACTGGTGCTGGGGTGGAAGTAAGGGAGAAGACAGCCAGGAAAGGGAGAGACAGAAGGCTGGGAGATTGGTGCATGAAACAGAGAGGCAGAAAGCTGGGAGATTGAGGAGGAGGGTTGGGAGGTCAATAAGACAAAAACCCAACTCGGGGTTTCAAAGTAACAGGTTTATTAAACAGACAACACACTACACAGCCCCACGAAGTTATTGGTTCCTACACACGTCATGGGGCGGGGCCCCAGAGGGCCGTGATCTCTCCTGCACCCCTACCGTGCCAAGTTGCCCTTCTAGCACCCTCGTCTCACCCGCCACGTCTTTGCTGTTTATATAATATTAATGGGAGGCTGCCATTCCTGGGCTTCTTGGACCCGGTGCTCTTGCCCTCTATGGATATCTCTTGGTGCACTCCCCCTAGGGCGTCGTGTGGCTCCTTCCGCCCCCAATACCATGCCCAAGCCTCGCCGGTGTTCCGGACGTTCTCGTGTCTCTATTTACACACCCCCTCTGGGGCCTCTCAGGTATACACGCCCTCTCCAATGTATGTGCCCCCTCTGGGCTTCTAATCGCGTGCCCGCCCTTCTCCGGGCTTCTAATCGCACGTCCGCCCTTCTCCGGGCCTCTCCAATGTATGCGCCCCCTCTGGGCTTCTATTCACGCTTGTCCCCTCTCTGGGCTTCTAATTGCGCGCCTGCCCTTCTCCAGGGCTTACTTGTGCACTCACCCTCTTCTGAGGCTTCTTGATAGGCCCACCCCTTCCTTCTGGAGTTTGCCCAATATACTCGCCCTCACTGGGGCCTATACCTCGCACTTCTCACGCTCGCCCCTTCTGGGGCCTATGCCTCATGCTTCTCGTGCTTCCCGTGCCCTTTTGCGCTCTCCCCCTGTGAGGGGATGCTCTTCGTCGACTGCCCGCCTCACAGGGGACCCCTGGTGGGAGGGGAATATGTCGTCCTCACTGCACCCATGCCAGTCTCACCTGCCACGACTTTGATGGTAAATTGGAGTTCACTATATTGTGGCGCGTGCAGTTCGGAAACCGCACTCCGTCTCTGCTAAGTCCGGGCGGGTCCTGAGGGCTCCTCCTCCCCTACACCCTCGCCCGGTCCTCCAGGTAAGTGGCCACCTCTCAGGGCGGACCACTCAACAGGGCGCTAGCCCTAACAATGTTCGTAAAGGAGAAAACAAAAATACAAAGTCCAACACAAAGTTCCTGACAGGAGTTCCCCGGGGCCGGGGTTTGTTTGACCCCTAAGCTGACCCCCCCTTCCTGGATCCGGGCTGGGATCTTCCGCCCTCTCCCAGGGGCCTCCTTTCGCCCCTTAGTCTTCCAGAGAATCACAGGCACGGTGGTTTTTCCTGCCTATGATTGCCCCTATTTTACAGTACTTACGGTACCTGGCTTCTGCCGGGTGCTGCCACTTCCCGCGGTGTTAAGCTGCTCGTCTCTCCGCCGCTAGTCGGCCGGGCCACCTCGCTGTGCTGGGGCTTACCCCTGCCCCAGAAGGTCCTGCCTCATCGCCAGGCGGCTCGTACCCACTCCAGGGTGGATCCCCCGACGCCAGCTCTTTCCCTGCTCACCCCCGGATCTGCCGCTCGTGTCTCCAGATCCACCGCTCCTGCCCCCAGATCCGCAGGGGCCCTCTCCTGTCCCACCAGGCTCCTTTTATCCACCCAGGTAGGTCTCGACCCGGGTACTTCCGGGTTCCTGGAAGGGGGAAACTTGAGTGCTTGGCTTTCCGCCCGGACCTGGCGGTCGGGCCGGTTTCCGCTGCCATCGGCATCGCCCTCGCCCAGCACCTTCCTCACCCCCTCACAGCCCCCTCTGGGGCCTATGCCTCATGCTTCTCGCGCTTCCTGCGCTCTTTCATGCTCTCGCCCCCTCTGGGGCCTATGTCCGTGCTTCTCGAGCTTCCCGCGCCCTTTCGCGCTCTCACCCCCTCTGGGGCCTATGTCTGCACTCCTCGCGCTTGGGGCTCAGGTGGCCCGTAGCCTGCCTGGCCGACCTGACCCTTCTTCTGGGTCATTCGCCCCACTGGGCTTTACCAGATACTGCCCTCACAGGGCTGGGGTCACAACACCCCAAACGCAGTGCCACCCCGGCGCCAAACTGCCATGCCTTGCCTCTGGCACCAATCACTGTGCCCTCCCTGGGCACACCCCCAAAACACAGCGCCCTCTGCGGTGCAAGGAACACCCCCTGTTCTGCTGGGGTGCTCCCCTGAGGCCTCCTCCTTCCCCTACAGCCTCACCCGGTCCTCCAGTAACACAATCACCATCAAAGCCAAACTCAAAGCCATGCCAACTGGCGGTAACCCAAAAGTCAGCCTACCGGCTATAACATCGCGTGCCACCCTGGCTCTCCATCAAGCCTCCCTGTCAGAGGCCTCTCCATCTCATCAGCACGCGGGTGCTCAAGCGCCCAGGCAGCTCAGCCTTGCTCTGCTCTGCAGCAGAGCTCCTGCCTCTCAGCCTGTCAGAAGGGAACTGACTCCGGCCTCGGCCTGGCTGTTTATAAAGGCCAGGCTCTGCCCCCCCTTTTGGTCAGCTGACCCACTCAGTTGCCTAAGCAACCTTCAGCTGTGCTGCCCTGCTGATTGGCAGCCACGCCCTATTATCAATGCCAGTAGCAGGCACCCTAGTGCCCTGCTACAACACACAAGCACTCACATACACACCCACACAGTGGTAGCAGGAGAGAACAAGGCTTGGTGGAGGGATTAAAGTCAAGGTGTATTGGGACAGAGTCCAGGTCCTTTGCTTGGGGAAGGAAGGTGGGCAATAGCTACCTATCCTGGGCTGTGAGTTGATCCTCAATGGCCAGTTGGGGTCTTCTCCAGCAAGGTGTTGTCCAGAGGGAGGTTGCCGGCAGGGCCTCTGGGTGGATAGGTGGTGTGGCATGGTGCTGGTCCAGATGGAAAGGGCGTCCCAAGGAGTCAGTCTTCACTACCCCTTTTCATGGGGCAGACTACCTATGATCTCCTATGCGGGGGGCATGTCCAGGCAAAGTCAGCTATGTTCCAGAGGTTCCAGTTGTTCATACTGAGCATGTGCAGCCTTGGCATGATGGTGGGTTGGCTGGTTTCTGCAGAGGTCTTTGTCTTCCAAATCTCGATCCAGGGAGGGCCAGTGCAGGGTGATGGATAGGACATCGAGTTGATGGTCTGGTCATTCAGAGGGAGCTATTTTTAGACCTCCTGCCATTTTCTCTCAAGCACCCTCATTCATCCCCATTCATTCAAGAACCAATTTACATAGGCAGTGTAGGTATGAGTCATAGGTTACAACATCGGGGCACAAGATACAGGCTTGACATAGAGAATGGAAACTTGACATTACTTTACAGACATAAGCCTAAATTATATAAATTCAACATAAAATATTAAAAATCAATGCAAAAATGATAGGAATACAATATAATACAATATAAAATAGTAAAAAAATCAATACAAACATAACAGAACACTACTTGCAATATAGAAAGCAGTTTAGTATTCAAGAACTTAGCTTAGCTTACCTAGTATTACTTGTAATCATTTATAATAGAGAGGGCAGAGAGAAAGTCAGAAATGGTTAGGGCTAGGGAAGAGAATGTATTTTTAAATAGAAAAAGAAAAAGAAAAATTGGGGGTTTTGCTACACAATCACATAACTAGAAGGTGGTAGAATCTTCCTGGTTTTAACCCAAGGGGGCATTCAAAGTCTCTCTCTGGCAAGAGACCCAGATTCTAGGCCCCCATATAGACGGGTTTTGAACCTCTGCCCCTTTTGACTTTTCAGTACTGTGCTCTAGCCACCAGGTCATAGATTTACTACCATATTTACTACAGGTCAGGTGTTACCATGCCCCATTTTTCTAAGCTACAGTTTTGTGATCTACTTGGGAACAAGCACTTGGAACCCTAGACCCCCAGAGTCTACTGTGCATGCTCAGTAGTCATGTAGATAGTTGTGCAGAGGTATAACAGGGAAGCTAGGCACCCAGGGCAGACCTGTCACACAGGGGCAATAGGAACTTCTGCTTGCTAGTGCTAAAGTGTAGTTGCAGCAGTAGTTTTTATTCCCCCTTGTAAGCAGTTTGCTCACCCAGCTTCCTTCTCAATGCTAGTCAGATCTGTCTTGAGTTTCGAGCCAGTTTAATTTCCATGGGGCAAACTTGCCCCCAGAAACAATGAAAGAAGTACGCAAAACAACAGACAGATAAACTGAAACCTATAGTCTTTTCTCAGATCCTCCCTCAACACCACAACCTTCCTCCTCTATCCTTTACATGTTGTTCCTAAAGCTTTCACACCTTTATGGCTCAACTATATTTCACTCACCAGTTTCAGCTGCTGTCAGTCTTCCAGCTAGGCAGAATCTTAACTGCTGACTACCTGCACCATGAATGATCGGTGCCTCCCGCAACTTGGGGGGCACCATGGTGGAAAGCAGTGAGCAGGGACCACCCGCAGCCATCGCCCATGGTGTCAGCAGCAGCAGCATCTGGCAAATGGGGACCACCCGCAGCTGCTTCCTGTGGTGTCAGCAGCAAGTGGAACAGCCTGCAGCTGATGTCAGCGGCAGGAGGTGGGGCAAGAACCACATGGGGGAGGTGGCAGCAGCTTTGGGGGCAGCCAGTCTCAGGGTGGGGCATGTGCTCCATGCATCGCCTATACCTTCAGCTAGTTGTCAGGCTGAGCACTTCCTTATACCACCTTCTCTTAAGTTGTCACCTAGGATTGTTGTTCTTGTTTCTGTTACGATACTGTGTTTGTGCAGCCACAGGGTACATGGAATAGAATGGAAAATTATACTTAAGTCCCAAAAGCAACAGTAACACAACTGGATAAGTCTATTTGAGTACATGAAGTGAAATTGGATTCTGTCCCCATTCCTCTCTTTAAAGTCCCTCCTCAACATAGTGAACTGTTCTGCACATTACATCTAAATAAATATTCAGTGATCTACTAACATTTTAACAAGGTTCTTGCCCAGAAATGTCTGCCTCAGTCAACAATGCCTGCTGTCTCCTGTAAGGGATTTATCCAACAGGTATGGACCCAGGTATGGCTACACTTTCTCTCTAACCTAAAGCATAGCACTAATCTAAACCCTGTCTCCCACTTTCTTTCTCTGGAACCCAAGGGTTAGGGACAGAATTTACACATAAACTGGTTAAAGTAACCAGAAACTGGCTTAAACCAACAACAGAACAGAAGCTCAGTGTACATAACCCAGTTTCAAAATGGCTGAAACCATTTAAAATAAACCTGGTTGCATGTAGTATCAGACTTAATTAATTTGGGTCAAACCAGTTTAAGAAACTTCTGTACCAGACTCCTTCCTGGTTCAGTTAAATCACAGTCCCCCAGCATGCTTTTCAGCCCTGGGTTGTGCTGTCTACTCTAAAGAGCAGGATTGGCCCCATCCCTCTGCTTGCTAGCTGGAGCAGTGAGGGCTGGCTGACAAGGGTGAGGGCAAGCCTGGCTAGGGATGCAGCCCAGTCTACAGGCGGTGGGGGCTGCCCCCTCCAGGGAAACCCCAGCTGGGGTCTGGAGCCAGTGAGCGGGGTTAAACACCCCTTTCCCATGCTCAAACTTACTGCTGGCTGCAACAGTAGCCTACAAATCCCAGAGGCAACTGGAAGCAGGAAGAGGAAGTGATGAGCAGCCCTACAGAGTCCTGCTGCTTTGATTTTGGACTGCAGATCCCAGAGGTCTTAGGGGCAGCAGGAAGAGGAGGTAAACACACAGCCAGAGGGTTGTGCTCTAGCAACTCGTGGCTTATGGTTTGAGTCACTGCAGGCATGTGGCTGCATTTCTTGAGACAAAGGTAAATGTCTCTTGACTTATGTTTCAATTTAATCTGTGCAGTTAAGATTAACATGTAAAGACTGAATTGATTCTGCCTAAGGCTTTTTGATTGTCTGTACTTAGCCAATGAGTTCTCTTATTTGTTATTTGGCAACTGTTGACAAGCCATACAGTGTCTTGCACCTTGATTAGCCATGTGGGTGGCAGGCAAGTAGTCTATAGTCTCAGGCTGCAAAGCAGCCAATCAGTTTGGGAGCAAGTCTCCACTAAAATGGGCTGGGTAGTCATTAAAAGAATTGCTCCCTTTCTGCTCTTGTAGATGTTCCCGTGCCTGTTGGAAGGCAAATCTCCCAAAGTTGGTAGCCTTTTTATAGTGAGGAAATATAAATCTTCTCAGAATGGTGGTAAGCAAACAGTGGTTCTCCCAGTAGTAGGCCCATAGAGTGGTTACAGCTCTTATTTTCTTTCTCAAATAAGCTTGAGTTGGAAGCAAATGGAGTAATTAACATCTGCCATGCCTCTGCCATAAGGGAACAAAAGATAAGCATTTCATAGCAATCATTGCCACATAGATTAAAATAAAATGATTTAACCTTAACATTTTTGGATAGATTGAAAAATACTTGTTCATGTCTCCCACCATTTATAATTCATTTCTGTCTACCATCTGTTTATCTGGGACTTCAGGGTGGGCTAGTAAATTATTCTGACTCCCCACCCCCACAAGCTTCATGCTACACAAGTTGAATGAAGCTGCTTATGGCTTTCCATCTTGCATTAGTTTCTGTTCTCTAGGTTGCTTTTCACATGGGCCAAAGACTTAATATTTTTTTTAATGGATAGTGATATTTCCTTTTCAAAGGCATAAAAGCTGATTTCCTTCAAAAGGATTTTTGACAGCTCCCTCCAGGTCATTGGTGGAAAAAAATATTTCCTTTCATACTTGGCAATGGGACTCAAGTAAAACACTGAAGCTCACAAATTCAGATAGCACTCAGCAGGATAGGTTTACAAATGAGCAGCTTTGTAAAGCCTTAATATTAAAAGCATTTGTGTCCCCTATCAATCTTTCATCAGTGATCAATTTAAAACACACATTCTTCTAGGAACACTTGTCAGCTAGCTGAGACTACAAAATAGATGGAAGGCTAAGGTTCAGAGAAGGACATGTCACATTAAAAGGCTGTTTTCCTATCTCCTTCCACCTGTCATACCTGATTTAACACCATGCCACTGCAAAACATAGTGACTGTAGAAGGTAACCAGGAGGCTGGTTACATATGAGAGATGCTATTATGTATTACTGTAATGCCTTTACTACAGTCTCCACAGGTTTATTGTGACTTGTTTCTCTTACGTACACAAGGGAGAGAACTATATATCTTATTCCAAAGTTGTAAAAGAATTTTTAAAGCTGATTATGATGTGTTAAAGACTTTTCTAACAGAAAGGGGACATGGCTACAAAGAGGTTGTTAACTGGATCTGTGTGAAACTGCAGGGTTTCCTATTGCTGTAGTTCATATGTACCTTTTTCAGTCTTCCTTTTGTTTTGACTTTTAGGTTTGAATGAAAATCATCCATTATTTGCCCAGATGTTGGTCTATGCTATTTGCTTTCCAAGTAAATATTTAATTAAGTAAATATTTCAATAAGGCGATGGATATTAGATTCAACACAGCCAAATTCAGAATGGTTCAGGCTTGTTTTAGGCTCAACCCCAATTCAGAGGAAGATTTGCAAATATGACTATATTTTAGAGATCGATTCTGGCTTAGCCTGCTCACCTGAACACTGATGGCTAGAAAATGACATTGAGAGATTTGTTTTGGGGAATTGGCTTGTAGGTAAAGTAGATGTTTAGGATTGTGAATCCAAAAAGGTGACAAAGCCAGTAGGGAAATACAAATCACCCGAGCGAGGAATTAACATTAGAGGGATGGGGGTGAGGAGGAGAGTGGAACTAGGTTACAGAAAATACAATGTTAGCTAACTAAGCCCAGGGGTGGGGGGAGAGGGGGTTCGCAACACTGAGGGAGAAAGAAGATAGATACACACAAACCCGTACAATGGTCAGGAATGGTGGAGGAAGTAGGTCAAAGAAAGTGTCTCAGTCCATATAGAATCTCATTGCGGGGGTCCGCTTTGGGTGGAGCAGGGTGTTCTGTTTCTGAAGAATCCTCTCGAAGTGAAGTCCATCTGGTACAGAGGGGGGTTCAGGTGATCCCCTCTGGGTCCAGTCTGGTGCCAGTTTGTCTGGTGGGGTCGGAGTACTGGCGATGGCCCATGATATGCTCCACATAGATGTTGCGGGACCAGCGGATGATGTCGGACACCATGAGGCAGTGAATCAGCTTGGCGTAGCAGCGGGAGACACGGCAGGCATGCAGAACACTCTCATTGCTGGGGTCCCAGGCTCTGAGCATTCCCACAATGAGTGCATTGACCGTCACGTTGTAGCCACGGCCCCTGAGGATGTTGGCCAGCAGGGTGTACTTCTCCTATTACATTAGAGCAATGGTCCAGGGGAACAGCAAGGGTTAATTGGTTAAAAAGCCTGTTTGTGACAAAGTTCCCTTCAAGGCCTGCTGTCTCTGAAGCCAACGGGCATACAGGCTGGGAAATTGAAGACACGTACCACACTGTTCCGTAACATGAGATAAGGTGGCATTTGATCACAGTGCCCAACTGCAGATCCCTTGAGATTTCTGCTTTTGGTAGATGAACCAAATTAGGAAACTGGTAAATAACCAAATTAAGATGCGTGCATGTGATGGGTTTGTTGAAACGAGGGAATATGCTGACAGGACAGAACATGAACAGTATGACGGGGAAACCAGTCAATGATGCCCAGGAATGAAGAGTCAGAGGGGGAGAAAGGATACAAAAGGAGGGATTTCAGAGCAACAAAAGGCCCCTGAGAAGGGAACCCAAGGCCACCATGAACAGAGGGCATACCACCAGCCCATCTTACCCACCCCACTGAGGAAGGGTGGGGCTCAGCCTCCAACCTCCAGGCTGCGGACCTTTGACATTCAAGAGAGAACCTCAGAGTGAAGCTTGCATACTGGTCAGACATACCTTTCCTCTGTGACGGACCTACGACTGGTAGATACAAAATCTGTTTGCCTTGCCTGAATTACTCTTAGCTGCTATCACTGTGTATCACTAAAATTCACCTATTACTGAATGTAGAAGTTGTGGCCAGTCTGAGGGTTTGGGTCTGCCCAGAACAAGGTATCTGGGTCATAAATCCAATGTCAACAAGTCCCACCCTTGAAGTCAATGAGAAGAAAGATGAAAATGAAGACAGAATGAAGATGAAGTTGGAGTTCAGATTGTGAGAGTAGGTCAAATGTGCTGAATTTTTCACATACAGAAGAAAACTCGAGCCTTCCTTGAACATATTTTCGGTTCAGGTCTGCAATCAAAATCTAGGACTCAGTCCTAGATACTCCACAGATTTGAGGTCTATTTATTTCTACTCCAGAAGTCTGAAACCTCTGAAACAAAAAATGGTCTAAACCAGTGGTTCCCAACCTTTTTTTTTTTTTTTTTTTTTTTTTTTACTGCAGCCAGCAGGACTGGGACAGGGTGTGCAGAGCCACCTGCCTCGCTCCCAGGGCTCTCCCACAACCCGGCTTTAACCCTGGAAGCTCGATGTGACCCTGGAAGCCACTCAGCCTAGCAGACAGATAGGGCTCCAAACAGGGAGCTCATACCACTACCTCAAATCCAACCCACCACAGCCTGGTACTGGGCCATGGCCCAGTGGTTGGGAACCTCTAGTCTAAACCATTTCCACTTCTATTTAGCGCAACTGACTTAATGCAGTGTTTCATAGCTTTCATAGACATTAGGGCTGGAAGGGACCTCAGGAGATCATCGAGTCCAGCCCCCTGCCCAAAGGGCGGGAAGTCAGCTGGGGTCATAGGATCCCAGCAAGATAAGCATCCAATTTACTCTTGAAGGTGTTCAGTGTAGGTGCTTGAACCACCTTCACTAGCAGACTGTTCCAGACCTTGGGGGCTCGGACAGTAAAGAAATTCTTCCTTATGTCCAGCCTGAAACGGTCTTGCAGGAGTTTGTGACCGTTCAACCTCGTCATCCCTTTGAGCGCTCTGGTGAACAAACGTTCCCCCAGATCCTGGTGGTCACCCCTGATAAACTTATAGGTGGCCATCAGATCACCCCTGAGCCTACGCTTTTCCAGGCTAAAGAGTCCCATGGCTCTCAGCCTGTCATCGTAAGATCTGTTTTCCTGACCTCTGATCATGCGCGTGGCTCTCCTCTGGACTCTCTCAAGCTTCTCCACATCCTTTTTGAATTGTGGAGCCCAAAACTGGATGCAGTACTCCCGCTGCGGCCTCACCAAGGCTGAGTACAAGGGGAGAATGACGTCCCGGCATTTGCTCGAGAAGCATCTATGGATGCAAGCCAGCGTTTTGGTCGCTTTACTAGCTGCAGCATCGCATTGGAGGCTCATGTTCATCTTGTGGTCAATGATGACCCCCAAGTCTCTTTCTTCTGTAGTGTTATCCAACGTAGCACTTCCGAGCCTATAAGGAAGCTGCAGGTTTTTCCTCCCAAGGTGGAGAACCTTGCATTTTTCGGTGTTAAACACCATCAGGGTCTCGTCCGCCCGTTTGCTGAGCTTGTCCAGGTCAGCCTGGATCACCCGCCTATCTTCTGGCATGGATGCTTTGCCCCAAAGTTTGGTGTCATTGGCAAACTTGGCCAGTCCACTCCTGACTCCAGTGTTGTAGGCAGGCTAATTAGTATGAAGATAGCTATACTGCTTCCAGTCTGGGGGTAGTCTGGGGCAGATGCAGTCCTGATCATGAATCAGTATAGCCATATTCATGCAGCATTATGTGGGTTGATCATCACCATTTATCAGCAAACACATCATCATACTGCCCAGTGCTAAAAGATCAGTTGTGGGCTCAGCTGATATAGGACCAATTTTCCAAAATCAGGACAAAATTTACATTGCATGAATTCTTGTGCAGACACCAAGACTAACTGACCTGGAATTGACTTCCCCAGGACTGACCTTGAAAGTTCAGGACAGTTGGTGACTTCCTGGTATTGGAAAGTAGGGAAATATTGGTACAGAAATAGTAAGATGGCACTTGCTCTTTAAAAAATGCCGAACAGTTTCTGTTTGGTAGCTGTGTAGCAGTTTTTATAGCATTCGTGTAATTAGAGAACCACTCATTCCTTTAAAGAATCAAACATGTTCCAGATCCTGTCCCCTAAGCCCATTTTCAACTGAAAAAGCATCCAGTAGCAGATATCCTTTTTTTTTCCATTTCTATACATGCCTTGCAAGTTTTTAACTTTGTATTCATTTAAGTTTCATAGTTACAATAGTGCACAGGTACACCAGCAATTTGTACCTTCTTTCAAATAATGTAAGGAGCTCCTCCTGCTGGTTCTGACTGGAATCGATTAGACAGAACTGAGAAATTTGATGACAGTTAATAATAGTAGGGCTGAATTATCCATTTGGAGCTCATTTTCTTTTGTGCTTTTCATATTTCCCGTTTCTTTTATTGACAATCTTCCTGAACAACAGTCCAAGGAAAAATCATACATTATAATGTGGTTAAACCAAGACCAAAGCTCTGAAATGCATCAAAATGAAAATTCTGCTGTACTTGTTATAGAGCTACAGAAGACTTTGACAGCAGCAGAACTGTTCTGCATTCCCTATACAGGGGCTCAGACACAGAATCCCAGGAACCCACATAGGGAATCTAAGATCCTGTGCACCATGGAGCTATGCTCTATAGGGAATCAGTATTCCAGCATGCAAGGGACATGTAAGGAAGGGTAGAAAAGAGCAGCTACCTGGCTTCATAACTGGTGAAAAAATGCCAATAGTGCTTACAGTGTGTGGAAGAAATCAAACTTCACATTGTGGTTGAATCAAAACTGACAGAGCCAGCTTTTCTTTATTTAGGGCTATACTGTTATCACAGGGAGGATTTTATACAGCAACGGGAATCATCCACTTGCCTGTTTCAAAGGAATCCTCCTCCTCTCTAAGTTTTCAAGCATTTTTATAGTTAAGACAGATAAGAGAGAAAAAAAATACAACCTTGGAGAAATTAAAACAAGTTTACGTAATTGGACATCTGTGCACAGGGTAATATGACTGACATGCAGGATTTCTTATCTCAAAACATGCAACTGAAATAGAGACCAGAAGTGCTGATACTGCTTGTTTTTCTAGTCAAGTAGGCCAGAATCCCGACTAAATTTACTCCTATAAGTGACAAAACCAACTGCATTTTAATTGTATTTCTGTGTAAATGTTGTATATTACTAGTAGTACTGCTACTAATAGTACTGTAATACTGCAGCTATCCAATGCCTTAAAATCCAGGATGTCTAAACAATTAATACTGAATAATTAAGCTTCTGAATATTCCTTTGAAAACTAAAAATTTACTAATACTACACTTGTCTGTTTCATATACAATTTAGCTGGATATTTAGGTGGAAATAGAATCATAGAAAGTTAGGGTTGGACAGGATCTCAGAAGGTCATCTAGTCCAACCCCCTGCTCAAAGCAGGACCATCCCTAACTAAAACTTTGACTAGCCCAGTTTTAAAAAACTCGAAGGATGGAGCTTCTACTACCTCTCTGGGTGACCTGTTCCAGTGTTTTACTACCCTCCTAGTGAGAGAGGTCTTCCTAATATCTAACCTAAACTTCCCTTGCTGCAACTTGGGACCTTTGCTCCTTGTTCTGGCATCTGCCACCACTAAAAACAGTCTAGCTGCATCTTCTTTCGAACCCTGCTTCAGGTAGTTGAAGGCTGCTATTAAATCCCCCCTCAGTCTTCTCTTCTCTAGATTAAATAAGCCCAGTTCCCTCAGCCTTTCCTCAGAAGGCATGTCCCACAGCCCCCTAACCATTTTTGTTGCCCTCCGCTGGACTGTCTCTAATTTTTCCACATCTTTTCTGTAGTGGGGACCCCAAAACTGAACACAGTACTCCACATATGCTGAATAGCAGGGAATAATTACTTCCTTTGACCTATGGCAACACACCTTCCCATGCAGCCCAGTATACCATTAGGCTTCTCAGCAGCAAGGACACACTGTTGGATTATATTCATCTTATTGTCCACTGTAATCCCCAGGTCCTTTTCTGCAGAGCTGTTGCCCAGCCAGTTGGCCCCCAGCCTTAGGGATTGTTCCATCTTAAGTGCAGGACTTTGCACTTGTCTTTGTTGAAACTCATGAGATTCTTTTGGCCCGCTCCTCCAATTTGTCTAGGTCACTCTGAATCCTAGCCTTACCCTCCATCATACCTACTACTCCCCCCAGCTTGATGTTATCTGCAAACTTGCTGAGGGTGCACTCTATGCCATCATCCAGGTCATTGATGAAGACGTTGAACAAAAACAGTCCCAGGACCAACCCCTGGGGCACTCCACATACTGGCTGCCAACTAGATATCAAGCCATTGATTACTACTGTCTGAGCCCAATGCTCCAGCCAATTTTCTGTCCACCTTACAGTCCATTCATCCAGACCATACTTCCTTAGCTTGCTTGTGAGAATGCTGCAGGAAACCATATCAAAAGCCTTCCTAAAATCAAGGTACACCACATCCACTGGTCTCCCCACATCCACAGAGCCACCAGTCACCTCATCATAGAAGGCAATCAGGTTGGCCAGGCATGACTTTCCCTTGGTGAATTCATGCTGCCTGTTTTTCTCCTCCAAATAGTGCTTATGTAACCTGGGCAGTACTCCAAATGGTGCCCCCTCTTCATTTGAAGGGATCAAAGCAGGTGCACAAGTGCTGTGGGAGGTGTAGGGACTCTCCTCCCCCTATAGAGCAGAGCCAGACCACCAATGGAGACTTAACCATTTATCTTTTAATGAGAGAACAGTACTGGGAACATAACCAGTATAAACCAGGGGGTATAGGGGGCAGTACAATGCCCCGAGGAGGCAGGATTCAACAAAGATTAGATACTTACAATCATAGACATGTTCATCAAGTTGATGAAAGACAGGGTTAACAAAATATAAAATATAAAGAGCAGAACAAACAATACTGGTTGGTAAAATATAAAAGGCACAAAATACAAAGGCGTATATGGCCTAGGTACCTAGAGGGGAGAACACAATGGTCCCTTTCCACTGCAACAAGACTTTCTCCCTGTTACTTCACTCATCCCAACTGGGACTTGAACGCAGATCTCCCATATGGTAGGCAGAATGGGGGAAATCTGCATTCCCTTACTGAATGGGGGAAGTCCTGGATGATTGGAAAAGGGCAAACATAGTGCCCATAATGAAGAAAGGAAGGAGGATCCACGGAATTACAAACTAGTCAGCTTCACCTCAGTCCCTGGAAAAAATATGGAGCACATTCTCAAGGAATCCAGTTCTAAGTGTGATGGGCTGGCTGGCAGTGATTTAGCCCAGGAGTTTTGAAAGGGTAAAAGATGATTGGAGGACTTGGGATTCCCTTTCCTCACCAATCAGGCCCCAGAGACTCACCTTCCATGTCCTCTAATTGGCCCCTTGGGTCACCTGGAGGGGGATAAAAGGGGCAGCGTGGCTGACTCAGGAGAGACCAGTGAGTGACCACAAGAAAGGAGTTTCAAAGAGCTGGGTTAGTGGGGTGGAAGCAGTTGCTCCAGAAGCACCTGAAGGAGTGGGACCTGCAGGCAGCAGTTGGACTGTCAGCAGTGTGGTGTGCAGCCAGTAGAAGAGGCTCCCCACTGGGCTCCAGGATCCCCAAGGCAAGGCTGCAGCCAGCAGGAGAGGTTCCCCAGCTCCAGCAAGGATCTGAGCAGTGACCTCAGAGGTTCCTAGCTCTGCTTCCAGCTCCTCCAATAAAAGGCCAGGCAGCTTGATGTGTGGTAGGTGCTAAGTGAATGTCAAGACCCCTAGCAGCATAGTGCAGTACTAGCACTGGTAGCTGTGTGGTAGAGTTTCTGCACACCATGTGGAAGACCTGTGCCCAACTCCCAGTTGGGGTGAGTGAAGTTACAAGGAGGAAGTCTTGTTGCAGTGGAAAGGGGTCATTGTGTTATTCCCCTCCAAGTACTTAGGCCATATGTGCCTTTTATATTTCACCAACCAGTATTGTTTGTTCTGCTTGTTATGTTTTATATTTTATTAACCCTGTCTTTCATCAACTTGATGAACATGTCTATGATTGTAAGTGTCTAACTTCTGAATCCTGATCCTCCTCTACTGACATACCTGTAGAAACCCTTCATGTTACTCTTCACATCCCTTGCTAGCTGCAACTCCAGTTGTGCTTTGGCCTTTCTCATTTCATCCCTGGATGCCCAAGCAATGCTCTTATATTCTTCCCTAGTTATTTGTCCAAGTTTCCATTTCTTATAAGCTTCCCTTCTGTGATTTAGTTTACTGAAGAGTTCCCTGTTAAGCCAAGCTGGTTTTCTGTCATACTTGCTATTCTTCCTGTACGTCAGGATGGTTTGTTCCTGTACTCTCAGTAAGGCTTCTCAGAAGTAGAGTCAGCTCTCCTGGACTCCTCTCCCACTCAGTCTGGCTTCTCAGAGGATTCTGCCCATTCTCCCTAAGTGAATTGAAGTCTGCTTTTCTGAAGTCCAGGGTCTTTATTCTGCTGCTCTCCATCCTTCCTTTCCTCAAGACCCTGAACTCAATCATCTTGTGGTCACTGCTGCCCAAGTTGCCATTTGCTACTACATTCCCCACCAATTCTTCCCTTCTTGTGAGCAGCAGGTCAAGAAGAGCATGGCCCCTAGTTGGCTGCACCAGGAAGTTGTCCCCAGTACTCTCTAAAAACTTCTTGGATTTCCTGTGCTCTGCTCTATTGCCCTCCCAGCAGATGTCAGGTTGATTTGAAGTCCCCCATGAGAATCGGGGTCTGTGATCAGGAAACTTCAGCTAACTGTTTCAAGAAAGCCTCATCCACCACTTCTTCCTGGTCTGGTGGTCTATAGCAGACCCCCACCCCTTGTTGCTCTCCCCTCTGAACCTAACCCAGAGACTCTCAACAGGCCTATCTCCAGCTTCATACTGGAGCTCTGAGCAATCATACAGCTGTTTTACACAAAGTGCAACTCCTCCTCTTCTCCCCTGCCTGTCCTTCCTGAACAGTTTGTACCCATCCATGACAGTGCTGCAGTCACGTGAGCTCCCACCATGTCTCTGTTGTTCCAATTACATCGTGGTTCTGTGCCTGTTCAAGGACTTCCATTCTTCCTGCTTGTTTTTCAGGCTCCATGCAATCATGTACAGGCACCTGAGGTAACTAGTTGACTTTCCTGATTTCTCAGGAAGTATGAGAGCACCTCCCCTGTTGCCCACTCCTGCTTGCTCTTCCTCCAGGTCTTCTGCTTCCCCACTTACCTCAGCGCTTTGGTCTCCACCCCCCCAGCAAACCTAGTTTAAAGCCCTCTTCACTAGGTTAGCGAGCCTGTATGCGAAGATGCTCTTTCCTCTTGTTGTTAGGTGGATCCCATGTCTTCGTAGAAAACCTTCTTCTGGGAACAACATCCCATGGTCGAAGAAGCCAAAGCTCTGCTGGTGATAGCATCTGCACAGCCAGGTGTTGGTCTGCAGAATGCTCCTGTTCCTGCCCAGGCCCTTTCCCTGGGCAGGAACCCAGGATCGACAAGAACACAACCTGAGCCCCAGACCCCTTCACCCTTGCACCCAGAGCCCTGTAGTCACTCTTGATATGCTCAGAGTCTACCCTGGCAGTATCATTGGTGCCCACATAGATGAGCAGCATGGGGTAGTAGTAAGAGGGCCAGATGACCCTCAGTAGTCCCTTGGTGACATCTCGCATCCGGGCTCCTGGCAAGCAGCAGACCTCCTGAGACAAGAAGTCAGGTCAGCAGATATATGAAAGGGTCACAAACAAACTTTAAAAATGGATCAACAAACTTTTAAAAATGGATTCCCCTTTTAAAGAAGAAAAATGTGGGAAACTAACTTTTCTCTTGCAGGCTGGCAGAGTTCCAGCCTGCAAGGGGCTGCTTAGGGATGCCTGCCCTGCCCCCCCCCCCCCAAAAAAAAAAAAAAATCCCACACACTGTGGGACTGGGGTCTGGAGGCAGGGCAGTGGGTTGGAAGTAAGGGGCACTGGGTTGGGACTGGCCACTGATATTTCCAAATGGGTCCTAGTATGAAAAAGGTTGAGAACCACTGCTCTAGTCTAGGCCCTTGTCAAGTGAAGCAAAACTAAAACATGCACATTAGCAAAACTGAAAGGAAATGAATGCTGAAGAATTGGTCAAGCTGAATTATTTCCAGTTAGCTTGTTAGGATCATAATTTGAAAAAAGAAAGAAAGAAAGAACTGCCTAGGGGCCTGTACAATTATATATATGCACTAACCTTTGGAAGGAACAAAGAGGGGAAAATACAGGATCTGAAGTAACATAGCATACTCCAGAGAGGACAATTCTTTTAAAATTACTGTTTTCAAGCTGTTTCTTGTTCAGCATGTTAGTCTCAGAGGACATAACTATGTTGTACACATGGATTTCCAAACAACATACCCAACCCATAAAAGCTCTCTTTGCTCATGTTTCAGAAACTTGTGTCATAGTTCCTTCCTGCATGTGCCACATCCCATTGTTTTTGGCTGTTTCTGTTTGCAGCAAGAATAGAATAGTATTGAATTGTTTTTTTCCCTCATAAATGTTCTAAAGTTATATTGAAGTTACTGAACATTTTTAAAGCATTTTTTCATTTGTAAACTTCCACGTAGGTAACTGACCTAACAAAGGTCTCCATGCTTTTCCTCTGCTAAGAGGTGCAAAAATAAGCAAAAAAAGGGGCACTTTTGGAACATGGAGAGGAGTCAAGCAGGAGAGGGGATGACAGTATATTCACTTTAATACTGGAAAGTCTTAAGAATGACAGAACTAGTATCTGCCCTCAGATACATGGATTCCACTTAGTGACATGAGTTTACAAATAATCCTTGACAGCTGTTATCCATAGAAGATATAACACTGAACTGCGATTTGTGAGCTCTGGCTGCCATTGGTCTGTTAAATAACCTTAGACAAGTCATTTTGGACTATATATTCTGAGTTATTTAGATGTTTAAAAGCTGTAAGTTGTTATTTAGTAAGCTTTTCAAAAGTATTTAAACAGATTAAGCATGTAAATCCTAATTAACAGAGTTTAGGCATATAAGCTAAGTACAGATATTTAAAAAGCCCGAAGCAGAAGCACTCTAAGTATCACCCTGTACTCGGAGCGCTCTAGATTAGGTAGCAAGTGAACAGAACGGACGTTTGCTGTTTGTGGGGCAGAATGCATCCAGAGCCTGCCTGCACTGGCTGGGGCCACAGGATGGGGGCGTTCCCACACACCTCCCAAGAGGCTGCTGGAGAATGCTGAGCCCAGCCAAGCAGAGGAACAGCCAGCAACCCCTGATTGGCCAGAGCAGCCTCCCTGCACCTCCCTCCTGCCCCGCCAGCTGGTTGCTGTCAACACCAGCAGCTGGAGAGTGAGAGGGGGAACAGAGCACCCTCTGCTCCGTGGGCCCCGCTCCAGCTTGCTGGCTCAGGCTCTGGGGGGGACCCCAAGCCATGTAAGCATAGTAGGGGAGCTCTGTTCCTCCCTGCCCCAGCTTCCTGACAGCTGCAGATCAGAATGGCCTGGTTTTTCACTGCACTGGGAACTACAGGTGGGGAATGGAGTCCATCTAATGGGCAGGCCTCTTCCCAGTTTGCTAGTTTGGGTCTTGGAGGGAGCAGGTCACGTGGCAGAGGGCTTTGGTTCCCTCCACTGTCTGCCCCAGTTTCCCGATGGCTGCAGTGTAGAGCTGCATGCAGCTTTTCACTGCATCAGGAACTGGAGGAAGGTGGGCAGGGGAATGTAGCCCCCCTGCCATGCAAGCATGGCACAACCCTCAACAGACCTGAGCCAGCATCTGGGTGGGGGGAGGGCACATGGCTGAGTGCCTCCATTCCCCAATCTACCCTCACTCAGCCACTCAGGGAGTAGACAGAACATTTTCTATCTCCTCTCCGTGATGGCCCAGGGGCAAGACTGGGCTGGTGCTTGCCCAGAACAGACAAGCACTGGCTGAGGTGAGCATGCCACCCTGAGAGGGGGCCTTAGGATGCTAGGGGAATGCAATCTACCTTGACTTGTGATGGGATGTGGTACAGATGTTAAAATAAAGTGTCCTAACCAAAAGTGCTTTAGTCTGATACCGCATCCATCCACGGTTAACCTAGAGCAGAACCTGCTGTTTTTAAAGCACTCTATGTGCCATGAGCATCTGTTCAGTTATGACTGTAGGGCACTTTCTGCATGCTTATCACACAATAAGTGTAACCACTATACCTAGCCATAAGCTAATTAGTCGCTTCTGGAAATCCTAGTAGGTTCCTATTTGCATCTTTAGGTATCTACATTTCTTTGTAAGTTATCCTCTTCCTTTCTGTGCCTCATTTTTCCTATCTGTTGAGTGCAAATAATAATAATGATCTAATTTATAAGAAATTTTAATTTTTTGTAAGATTCTTTAATGAAAATGCTATACAAGAACGAAGTGCTGTTTTGAAAAAAGAATGTTAGGCTTGTGTATCCACACAGTCACCTTCTACATGTCCTAAATTTTCTGAGATTAAGTGGGTATGTAGACTTTCTCCTTCTCAGTATGTGAACTTCTTCAATGAAGAAGTAACAAAAGAAACTTTGGAAATAATCTTTTTACCTCTTTTCTAGAAAGCTGTTTCTTCCTTTTTTTCCTTTCATGTTATTTTGAAGGATACTATTTAAAAGAAATTTCTCTTTTTTTCCCCTAAAAATTATATAATATTTAGTAATTTTAATGCAATTGATGTAAATCATTTTTTACAGCTAAAAGGCAATGAGCAAAGTTCTCTAGAATAACATAGAGTGTAGGCTAAAGTTCCTTTTGGTTACTCTGGCTTGTATGACTAACAATGTTAAATATTAAATCTGGCAGTCACTTATATCTAATGCACTTTAGACAAGGGCCATAGCCCTGCAAGCTTACTCATACATCTTACCATATACAAATTATTACAAAAAATGTGGAGAGGGTCATAAGGAAAAATAAACATTTATAATACCAATTTGACAACTGTGCATTTTTTTCCAAGAATTTTTTTTCTTTTAAATATTTCATTTTCAACAGTCAATATGTGCATATTTATATGCTCAGATCTATCATGAACTGTAAAGAAGGAGTGCCACTCCACTCTCCATTAAATTTCATAGTAATTTGCCATTGACTCCAGTGGGTTAAAAAAAAATTAAGAAAAGATAAAGAAAGCAATGGACACAGTATCTTAGGTGACATGGGGAAGTAAAGGATTTCCAGACCCATAACAAGATGTCGCAAGCTATAATGAATTAATAGAGGAAGAATCAGGAAGAAATACCTAATTGAAATGCTTTGCAAAATTCTTCTGTGTCACTTAGTTCCCATGAAAAACACCTTAGAATGAACTGAAAATGAAATGTCTTTCCAAGTGAGTGTGAAATGGCAGGTCTGCAAAAACTCCTAATGACCCTCCCTCTCCAGTTTTCCCCAAAAACACTTGTGAGAGCAGCTACAAGGCTTCAAGACTGATACAAAAAATAATAATGCTAATAGCATTAATTGTAATAGGGGAAACTGTATTTTAATTGTTTCTGTGGGATTGTTGTATAGTACTACTGCGGATCTCAGGTCACTGAAATCCTGATCACCATGATGGAGCTATGATTCATAGTGAATCAATCTTCCAGCATGCAAGGGGGATAAGGTACAAAAAAGAGCAGCTATGGACTCCTAGGCTGTCAAATCTCTATGCCAGTTTACACCCTGTAAGTATGAACAGATGTCTCATTTGATGCAGGACTGGCTGTCCCAGGGTTTGACCTGCATGAAAACAGGAACACATCTCCCTTCCAAGCTGAACTGCTGCTCCTTTTCAAGTGGGTAGGCAAGAGTGCACAGCCTGGCTGGCTTGCCCCTGGAACAAATTGTACAGAATGGCTCAGGAGTGTTGCTAAGTTGTATCCAGCATTCTTCAGAGGGACATGAAGCGGGACTGTGGATGTGGATGTCTGTTCAATCCCCAGGATAAAAGGGGATCTCTAGGGACAGATATGACATCTGTTTACAGCCTTTGCGGACACTCATTCCTGAACGGGGGTGGGGGTGTGTTTCAAAAGGACTAAGACAAGACACTTTTTTATAGCTTATTTTTAACATTCCTATGGGGAGTTGTCCTGGTATGACAGCCTAACAATCCACAAGTTGATGATTGTTTGTCTATGGCCTGACACACAAGCCCTAGCGATTAAGCTGATTGATAAATAATGGGATATTGATTCTGCTCTAAATACTTCCGACACCAGCGCTTTGGCCACGAAAACGTTCAATTGTGCTTATGCACATACTTCCCGGGCAGCGGGGGGACTGTGGCAGCTGGCGTTCAGTGACAGTTGGGAACAGCAGTTAGGATCCTGTACTCGGGGTTCTGCGACAGTTGAGGTCCTGGGCAAAAGGGGCTTCCTGATCATTGGAAGGGACATTTGGGACCGGGGTGGATCCAGGAGAGGCGCAGTGATGGAGTCACGCTCCCCTTTGATTCATGCTCCACCCCAAGTTTTAAACCAACTGCCTGGCAGTGGCAGCAGCATTTTTATGCAGGCAGAACTGAGGGAGTCAGTTGACTTCAGAGCTCATTATAATCCACCTGATCCCTTCCAAACTCTTCATTTGTTAATGATCCTTTCTCCTTTTTATCTGTCTCCATGTTCCACCAATCAGGCTCACCTCTCTTCTGCAGTTCAGCTATCTGTTAGTTGCTCCTGGTAATGTAGTTCCTATTTCACAGCCCCGCAGACTATTTTTTAAATCTAGCTGAGAACATTAACTCAAGTGTGGCAAAAGTGTTCAGTGGAGCACTGTCAAAATGTTCAGGAAGGCTAGATATTGCTTTATGAATCTGAAAAGGAGATGCCCGTTTAATTCTAATGACTGCAGGACTAATGAAACACCATGTTTTGCATATTTTTACCTAGCTTGTTGTGTTTTTATACATAATATAGGAAATTAAAGCACACTCCCATGTTTTTGCTTTGTTCTTAAACTGAATAATACAACTCAGGCCCTCTAGCATTTTAGTAAAGCTTCTAGTTCCCATCATCACATAGAACGCAATACGTTTTTCTCCAGTTAAAAATAAACTGGAAGATTTACTAATATGCTAGGGGTTAAGGCTGCATTATTCAGTCTGAGATTGAAGCAAAAACAAATATAACACAGACCAATGGCTTGAAGTTGCAGCAAAATAAATTCAGATTGAATAACTGGAAAAACCTTTTCACTGTTAGAACAGGGGGGCAGGGGAATAGACCGCCCAGGGTAGCTGTGGTCTCTCCATCACCAGAGCTGTTCAAGAAGAGGTTGGATGGGGACTGGTCAGGGATGAAGCCATGCCTATGTTTTACTTCCAAGTTGAATTTGCCATGCTTCTGGGTGTTGTTGTTTGCCCCCACACCTACTGCTACATGGGTCAAGATGTTTGTAAGCCTTCCTCAGAGGCACTGGGTGCTGGCTACAGCCAAGGCTGGGGACTTTGACTGGGGTGTCCCAATTCTCCTGCTGGGACAAAAGCTGGATGTTCCTGGCTAGAGGGTCTTGCCCCTTCATTTGGGGTCAGACTGATCATCATGTTTGGGGCCAGGAAGGAATTTTACCCACTGATCACATTGATACAAAGTGTGGGAGGTTTTTGCCTTCCTCCGTAGCAGGTGTGTAGCCCTCTACCTGGGCCCTCTTGAACATCTGTTGGTGACATTTCATAGAAGCAAGACAATGGCTGCTGTGGTTCCTCTGTTTTACCTCTGGCAGGTTAGGGTGTTAGGGCTGCACTGTATTAGGGTTGACTGTAGCCTTTGGTAGAGTTTAGATTAGGGAAAGTACAGAATGGTGTGGATAGGGATGATCCCATTGCCTCAGGCAGGGGTTGAACTAGACAACCTCTGGAGGTTCCTTCCAGCCCCCGACTTCTCTATGATTCATTGCAAATAGGACTTCATATGATTCATTGGAAGTGAGAATTTCACAACCAGGAGCAGGAATAAGTTATATTCAGCGATTTGGAGCAAATGCATTCCCAAGATGGATCATCTACATTTGTTGGTCTAGGATTAAATTAGCATTATCTCCAGGTTTTTCCCAGTTCTTTCAGAGTTGGCATTGCCCCACCACACCCTGTTCAGAAAAATAGTCAATCCATGGTAAAAACAAAACCACTGTTATTTATGACTTGGAAATATATATATATTTTTTTTAATTTTTTTTTTTATATATATATATATATATATATATATATAAAAATAACCAGGAGCAGCCAAGGGCCAGCTCCTGGCAGAGCAAGGGCCAGCACCACTGGTGGAACATGAAGGCTGTTATCACAGGTGGAAGGAAGAGCTCCGAACAGACCAGGTAGATGATAACCAGGGATCCTGGTTTTCTCCCATATAAAAAAAAAAAATCCCCCAATTTTCAGATTTAAAACAAAGTAGCCCCGAATCCAGTTTTCCATGATTAACATGAAACACCACTCACCACTAAAATAGATAAATATTTATATATTAGTGGTGTTTCATGTTAATCATGGAAAACTGGATTCGGGGCTACTTTGTTTTAAATCTGAAAATTGGGGGATTTTTAAAAAAATAATAGAAAGCCAGGACCCCTCATACAAGCCAGGAAGACAAGCAACATGCTGCTGCCACTGCAAGGCCTTGCCTTAAGCCTAGGGGGCAGCAAACATCAAAGGGCCCCCTGCCCCGGATCCACCCCTGGCTGCAGCGGGGGCCGTTGGACTCCAAGGAGGGCGGGAGAGCCCACGGCTGAGCCTAGGGCTGGGGCTGGCGTACGGCTGAGCAATACCACTACCTGGACTGGGAGGCTCCCGCCCAACCCAGAAGCCACTAACCCCAAACCCCACCCATGACGCACAGGAAACCCCCGCCGTGCCCTTATAAGGACACCACAGCTGCCTGCGCACACGCCCCACCCCCCCTCGCTGGAATGTGGTGAGCGCACTGGGCTGTACCAACACCCCGCGGGGATGGAAGCCGGCGGTGGGCTGAACTAACTCCCTGCGGGCGGGATTGCCGGGTGGTAGGGGCCGTATCAAGAAGCCGCGTGCCCCTCTCCACTCTGCTCGTGTCCGTCTCGCGGATGGTTCAGCCCATCCTCGCCTCCCCTACCTGCCAGGCGGTGGTAGCGCCCTGTCTAAGCGCTCCGGAAGTGCCGGGCTTCGCTCTTGGGGTTGGACTTGTTTCTCCGCTACTGGTGTCGGGTGAGGCCCGGGGGTGCTGGCGGGGGCCTTGCGCTGCTCTTTGTCGGGGTGGAGGCGCTGAGGGGGTTGCTTGGGACGAGGGAAATGCGCGCGGGGCGGGTGGGGAGGGAAGAAGGGGGGACACGGAGCAGAGCCCAGCGGGCGGGTTCTGGGAGCCATGGGCGCTGCCCAGGGAGACGGCCCCGAGATGGGAAGGGAGAGTGCCGCGGGGCATCCTGCCTGCGGAGGTGCGTGGCGGGCTTGGCTGTGGCCGGGAGGGGTGGGCCAGGCCTGGTCGGCGCGTGTGGGGAACACGGCCCGGTGTCTACAGAGCAGTGATCCCGCTCCCTCATTGATAGAGGTATTGGCACTGGGGATGCCGCAAACCAAATTGTCGGGACGTGTTAAATGCAGAGTGGGGACAGGAGTGAAGGCCGGAGGTTTGGAGGGAGTGTACTGAGGGGGGTCGCCAAGCACCAGGTGGCGCCTGCTGTCCCTCGGATGACTCCAAGGAGCCAGGGGACGTTGCCCAGTGAAACTCTGCTTCAAGACGTGAACAGAGGAGGGGCAGGAAAGCTGCCCTGCAGTCTCCACAGGTCCTCCCAGCCAAAGCCTTCCTCGTGGTTGGACGTGTCACAAATGCAGGGGAGGAGGTTGACCAGGAGGTGCTGGGACTAAGAGATTGGCAGGAAATGGCCTCTTCCGGTGCCCACTTGGGCCCAGTGACCTCCTCCTCTTCTTGTGTTTTCCCTTCCCACTGGCCTCTCTGTTCGCTCAACATGTCACAGGGAGTTGAGTTCTCCTACACAAACAGCCTAAGTCTTAGGATGCCTTTGAGCTCTTGTGATACTGGTTGGGTGTTAACTCTTCAGCATAAGGAAATGAATAAATTCAGAGACTGATAACAGAGAGGGAGACAAGGAGGGAGGCTTGAAATGCCCCACATCCACTTTCCAAATGCATGGGTCTTGCAGCATCTGCCTGGGGCAAGTCGGGTGTTTTGACAGTCACACTGAATGTTTTTTCCTTTGAGGCTCAGTGCTGCAGTGGAATTTCGTGCCTGGGTGGGTGATTCCTGACTTGTCAGGCTGAAATGTCACATTTTTATATTGAAGGGAAAAACCTAGTGATATTCAGAGTAGGAGGCAGGGTAATTTGTGGTGAAAAAATTTGAAAAGAACAAATGCATCCCTTTTGTTGTTGTACAGGTTTCATTCTAGTAAGGCATCCTGGATATGGGGTGTTCAGTCTCTGGCCTGCAGGCCAAATGTGACCAATGGAGCCATAGGCATCCAGCCCACAGGGCTCTGTGCAGATTGGGAAATTTGATGGCAAGGGAGCAGCAGCAATAGCTTTGGCCACTTTTTCTCATTGCTAGATTCCCAAGCCCTGCACAGCAGGTTAGGGCCAGGTCATGCCCTCTCCTCCTTCCCTCCCCCCACCCCCCTCCTTCCTGTCTGGGCTGGGTTGGGGCTGGGCTTTGCCTCCTCTCCTTTCCCCTCACTGTGGGACTGGGTTGAGGCTGGGCCCTGCTCCCTCGCCCTCCCCTTCCTGTGGGACTGGGTTGGGGCTGGGCCTTGCCCCCACTTGCGTAGGTAACTTATTTTTAGTACAGTCCATGAGTCAGAGCCTGTCCTCATTGATGCTTCATTTCTATGGATCAATTCCGGGGGGGGGACATGTTGGAGCCAGGATGCCCCCTGCCCTCCTCAGCACAACTGCCCTGTGCTGGACTGGGACCATCAACCAGATCTGGCTTGCTGATGGCCTGGGTGCTGCCCATCTGGGCTGCCAGCAGAAAAGGTTGAACACTGCTGTCCTGGATCATTAGTCATGCTAAAGAGCAGCTGCAGCCAAATATATTTCAGATTTTGGCTTTCATTCCCTAGCATGTGGATAGCCATGCTGTCAGGCAGAAGAGCTAAATAATTGGAAAGCAGGTGTGAATATTTATGCAAATACCTAACACCAAAAAATATGGAGGAATCGTAATGGAATAAACTAGTCAAAAGATGTCTTCTCTTCAGTAGGTTAGACCTATATATGCCCAGGTAACTTATTTTTAGTACAATCCATGGGTCACAGCCTGTCCTCGATGCTTCATTTCTATGGAGCAATTCTCAAACAGAGTTGATAAGGCTGCAACCATATTTTAGTTATTCTGTTCAGCATCCAAACATCCTCTTTACACTTGTAAAATAAAGCAAACTGAGATATTCAGCATAAGAGCAAAAGCTCAAAAAGCAGCAACTAAGGATAAAAACTTGGGTCCTGCTATGGTGCAACTTATACATGGGGTTGGGAATGTATATTAAGGTGCCTGTTGAAAACAGGAGATATCCAGTATCTTTTAGATTGAATCCATCCTTAATTATTAGTTCTTGCTACAAAGGTAAAAAAAAGATGTATGATCCTCCCAATATCCCACTGAAACCAGTATGAATGAGTAAGTCTGGATGATCAAGGGCCTGAATGAGCTATCCTGAAAGGTAATCCCAAAGGTTTGATGATTAAGAGTAATAAATGAAAGGAAAAAATGTCACTCAATTTTAGTCGGGTTCCCAATAGTATGTTGATGCATATGTTAAAATACAACATTTTTTCCTTGGCTGTATGTGGAGGTCCACATTGTTTTTATTTTGATAGGCTTTCTAATGATGTAAGTGCTCATTCCCAAAAACTAAACTGTTTTCCACTGCATATCAGTTCATCAGATGACAATAACTTTTGGTTAGTGCATCCTGACTCTCATCAATGTTTTGAAGATGAAAAGCTTCGGCTATCCTATTTCCTCTATATAAGTTACTTAGTCATTACGATTGACTTCCATTTCCTCATAGAACTAGAGATATAAGAAGGCTTACTGTGTCTTACGGTATTGTTAGCTGTGTCCCTTGTAAGATGCAAGATTTTGGAGGGGAGCTAATATTTTATTGGACCAGTTTTATTGTTGAGAGAGGCTAGCTAAGCTTTCAGGCACAAAATGCCCTTCCCTCAACTCTGGGGAAAGAAACAGATACAGCTTAAGCTAAGTACATAATAGAATGATTATTTTATTTTAACCCAATTTTGGCAATGAAAGTATCTTTCTGTAATTATTTATGGTGCCTATTGTTGTAGCTTTTTGATTGTTCAATAACAATTAAATCTTGGTAAGAAAGTTATGCTGCTGCTGTTGTTGTAGCCCAATGATTTCACTTATTATCCATATTTCTCCACATCAGTTTTCAAAACTTATGAAAAAGCCTACCTAAATAAACATGCTGTTTGTCTGAAAGCCTGCAATTTCCCATGGGCAAGGTCTTTATAGTAAACATTTCCCAGTTTCCAAAATAAAGAAGGCCTAAACCATGCAGATCTGCACTCTGTTACTATGCATAGTAAAAGACCCAGTCTGGTTTAATTTTTATACAAATTCTGAATATGGTTTCACATTAATACATATTTTTCACTCTAAATAGCAAAATGAAAAGAAGAATCTTGGAGCTGAACAGGGATGGCTTTTATAAGACTGAGTTTTTTTTATTATTATTATTATTTCCAAGGTGGGTACTGTCATTTTGGAATATGATTGTCCAGGACCTAAGACACTGCATTGGGGCCTTTTTCATGTTGCTGTTGCGTAAACAGTTGATATACCATACCTAGAATTCCTTTATTAGTCTTGAAGTGCTTTTACATTTGTTGGGCAAAGCTGTTACAAAACATACTTCAGCTAGTAATTTGTTAGGGCTTTGTTTTGAACAAACAGATCATCACAAATGACATGTTTGGAAACTTGAGTCGGCATTTACGTAAAATTACTTAAAATTTTCTGATGACTGAAACAACAAGGTAGATGTTATTTTATCCTTAAATAGCATTGCTTGCCTCTTCACATTAAATGAGGATATGGGAGTTAGTGGACAAATCAGTGTGGGTTGTTGAGGATTGTTGATTGCTGCTATTACTCTTACTGTAATCAGAAGTATGGTTTTTCACATTTAAAATCATTTGTTCTGACAACAGGTTTATTTTTCTGTTCTGTGCAGTGTAGTATGTTCCAGCTCCTCTACAGAAACCCCAACTTGCTTTATTTTAGCTGTTTTCATATATTTATATTGTTTTAACAAGTTGAATGTGAAATCAAATTTTGATAGATTTACAATGAAGTTGGTTTCAGTTATGTTCCTTTGTTCAGTTATGTTTACACTTGGCTATAATCATCCAACATTTAAACTCTTCCTCTAAAGATCATTTTTTAGCTCACTAAATTCCTTCTGTTTTTTTCTTCTCTGAGCATCTTCTAACCTCCTTTTTAGTAAAGAGGCTTTATTGAATAGTACTTCATGGCTGGCAGCACCCAAATTATTTTAAATAGGGTTATCATCTTATGAAATTTAATACATCTATTTATGCAATTTAAATTGGCTCAGACTTTTTTTTTTTTTTAACTGCAAATTCATTGTTTACTCATTACCTCCTGAATCTCTACTTAAAGTTGAGGCTACTGTTTTCCTTGTTCCTCACTACCATTACATCTCTGCCTACTGTATTGAAAGTGATGAAGCAAGTTTATAAGACAGCTTTATTTTGTGTGTTACTTTTTTTGCTCTACATGCTTCTCTGGACTTGCTGGGTGTGTTGCTTTATATTGTCTAGATGTCAGGGCACACTGAAAAACTGAGTAAGAAAGCAGGCTGGCTGTCATTGTAACTGATAGCCAAGGATACAGATACAGGTTTTCTGTTTGTCACAGAAAAATTGGAAACTGTGGGTTTTCCCTTTGTAGGCTGGCTTGGTTCCAGCCTGCAGGTTGCCTTATTTTAGTTGTTTTTATATATATGTTATTGTTTTAACAAGTTGAATGTGTAAATCTATCAGACTTTGATTTCAATGATGTTGGATTCAGTTATGTTATGTGAGGGGCATCGGCCTATCGGGGCTGCTCAGCACCACGAAGAGGGGGGAGGGGAGGGCAACGGGGGAGCAGCCACAGTTGGACCCATGTCCTTGTGAACAAAGGGGGCAGGGGAAGCTATTTTCAGTGATTAAAAAAAAAATGAATAAACTCAAAGTAAAGGCCAAAATATAAGTACTTAGAATTTATTTAATGAAAACTATTGATGTACTGGTAGGTTTCCAAATTGCTTTAAAATTGTAAATATATCAATAAAACATTGTGTTCAGCTGATATTCATATAATGGTGTTTAATTTTATGCATGGAAAAATGCAGATTTTTGGAGTTTTTTAATCAGAAAATTTGGGGGGTTTTAAACTGAAAACTAGGATCCCTGATGATAACCTGTCTTAGAATTTTAGAATGAACTTTCCAATTGTAAGAATTTCTTGTATTGGCTTGGTAACAGAAGTAGACTGAGTTCAGGTCTTTCTCTTCTCTTGAAAGCAACTTAATACCTAATTGTGACTGACTTCAGCAACGAAACTGATTTCCTGACACTTTAATTGGAAAGTGTTTTAGTCCGAGTGCTTGTAGGGAGATTAGTTGTGGAAGTGGAATGAAGAGACTTCACTGTTGCTGGGTGATGTTGCATTTCATTTGTTATTTTTAGTTCATGGTATAACAGGTTGTTTTTATGTGTCAGAAGAATGTTGTATATGGAACGTAGGTTTTAAAAGTGTTGAATTAATCAGTGGATGAAATCAGTAATGCTATTTGTAGATGTACAGGGAAGAATATAACCAGGCAGTGTCCCCCTTTTACCATCTAGAGGCGTGGTAAAGCACACTGAAACATGGAAGGTAAAATGTGTTTTGTTGTCTTGGGAAAGATTGGTGATTTCTTTGAGCTAACTGGCTGATTATATATGTGCATTCATTCTGATTCTTTTGCCTCAGCTAATTACTTCGCTGTATTAATTAAAGCTAATTAATGTTGGCTCCTGTCTAAAATGGACAAAGATTACAGTCTTCTTTTTAATTGTCATTTATATGGATAGACAACTTCTCAAGGGAGCCTTGTGAATTAAACTGCTTAAGGAGTCACTAAGGCTGCTTTTTGTGACTCATTAAGTAGCTCTTTTTAGAAATGCAGTTTCAGATTAGATACTTTTTAAAAGTTAACATCCCAATATATGATCAAATTGATGCTTAACAGAATCTGTGTTGCTAGTAAATACAAGGCTGTGATAATGATCTTCTATTTTAAGTTACTTTAAAATGAAAGCACGTGGTCTCAAGCTCTTAATTTAAGTACCAAACAAATTTGTGGCATGTGTGCTAGAATTGTGTTTAGTTATATTGCAGAGTTGTGACACACTAAATTAGTACTCTTGTGGATCACTAACTCTCAATGTGATAAATGAGGAATAAGGTTAATATTGACAGTGTCCGTTCTGAAACTAGATAAGAAACATGTATAAATATCCTCTAGTACTACACCTGGCACTAGCTTTATCTTCTATTTTCCTAATTGCCAGAAAAATTTTCCTCCCATTACTTTATGAAGAGTGCAACTAATAATACATGTGGAGATTTGATTGAGTGCTATGTGTTGCCCAGATCAAATGTAATGAAAAAAGTTATGTAAGCTTAGTAAAGGCAGTAATAGCAAGCTAAACACCTTCATTAACTCTTAAAATGTGGTAAGCTTTCCTTTAAATATATACTCTTTTCTACTTCAAATTTCTTTATTTTAGCAAACTTGAGACCCTGATTCTGCTAAATAGGAAAACCTAAAATCAGTGGGGCACAGGGGTCCAGCCATGTAGGATGTAGGTCTAGTTGTAACACCTCAAGGCCTCAATATTACATTTCAGTTAATGAGTTAGATTATGTGTTATTAACAAACTAGCTTGAAAAGTAATTATACAAGTCTTTATAACAGAAGTCACAATGAACTTCAGATCCTTACATCTCTTCAAATTGTTTTACTTCCAGGTGA
This sequence comes from Crocodylus siamensis, assembly GCF_052110815.1. Classification (NCBI taxonomy): domain Eukaryota; kingdom Metazoa; phylum Chordata; order Crocodylia; family Crocodylidae; genus Crocodylus; species Crocodylus siamensis. Next base: position 171,342,059 of record NC_143397.1, on the reverse strand, counting down.
TGTAACAGATAAAATGATACCCCAACTTGCTCATTCAACAGCAGTTTTATGCCAGTTTCACTGTTTTCTGTATTTCACCTTTGCTATACAGGAAACTTGCTCTAAAACTACAGAAATAACCAGGTTTGGGCTTGTATGGTATTTGAAACTAGTTTTTTAACCCCCCCCCCCCCCGATTATTCCTTTAATTAAGGGATTGCTTCATTAGGAGGAGAGAATAAATCAATACTTGTTATGACTATGGAGAAGAAACTGTAGTACCTATGTAGCTTTTCTTGTGGTGCTGTCCTGCTTATATCCAAGCAAGGTGAGCAGAGTCAAATATAGTAATTTGTTTCACCCTTGCTAGACGTGGGTGAAGTTCTGAAGTACAGACCCAGGTATTGTAGGTCTCTTTAAAAAAAAAAAAAAAATCACTTGCTTTTTCTTAAATATGCTAATTTCAGTTCCCTATACTTGATTCACTGGGGTTTTTTTCTTCCCTAGAAACAACAGCCAAGATGTCTAGCAAAAGGGCAAAGACGAAGACCACCAAAAAGCGCCCTCAGCGCGCAACCTCCAATGTATTTGCAATGTTTGATCAGTCGCAGATTCAGGAATTCAAAGAGGCATTTAACATGATTGATCAGAACAGAGATGGTTTCATTGACAAGGAAGATTTGCATGACATGCTTGCTTCTCTTGGTAATGTTCTGTTTTTCTCTGTTTAGCTGCTCAGTATATCACTCTGAATTGACCATTATAAAATGTTGCTTGTATTATAATAAAATTATAATTTTATAAGTCATTATAAAATGCATGCTTGTATTGCAAACATTGTTAATGCCAAATGCATGACCTTTGAAATGTTAAAAGCCTTTTGACAGTTGACCGTATAAATTGACAGTCAGAGTGTATGTATAAAAAAAGTATGAATGTCTTCTTTGTAGGGAAGAATCCAACTGATGAATACCTAGATGCTATGATGAATGAGGCTCCAGGCCCCATAAATTTCACTATGTTCCTTACGATGTTTGGAGAGAAGTTAAATGGTACAGATCCAGAAGATGTAATCAGAAATGCTTTTGCTTGTTTTGATGAAGAAGCAACAGGTGAGCAGGTGGAATGACTTCTGCAATTAAGAATATATAGTTATATATCATCTTTGATGCAGCTGAAATCATTAAATCATTTTAAACAATTTATGCTATTGTTTAAAATCTAAGCTGGTTCATTGGATAAGATCTTTATTAAAAATAGTATAAATCAATGGCATTCATCCTCCAGCCTATGGAACCATGTTACCTGACCAATGGGGTTCTGTGTGGATTTGGTAAGCTGGGGGGTAGGGGAAGTAGTGGCATTATTAGTTGGCAGCTGGGGAGCAGTAAGTTTCCGGGTCCATAGGGAGCCCTGCAGGCTGGATAATATATATGGCCCAACGCCAGCGTGCACGGTCACTCCATGACTAAATCCAAGTGTGCAGCTGGATCAGGCTAGTGCACAGCCAGGTCATGGGGCTGGGAGGTTGGGCACTACTGTCACAAATTGTGATCTAAAGCAGTGGGAAGTCATCTTTCTGGCAGGTATGCTACAAGTTAGCCCTGCACTGTCCCAGAGTGCCACTCCCTCTTTTCCCCCACTTCCCCTGCCCACTCTGTTGCTCTACTTTTGCTCCCTACTCTCTGCATCCTGTTTGATCTCCTCTGCTTACTGCCCTACTTGTTTCTGTGCTGCTTATCCGCTCCCTGATTGGTGTGTGCCCCATGAAGAGGCAGCCCTTGCCACAGACTGGCCACCCTTGACATGAAGAATAGGGTACTTGTTTCAAACTGATCTGTAAGACCATGCCTATGAAATGCTTGCCATGTGGTCTGTTTTTAAAAGCTGCGAAAACTGTTTTTTCACCTAAGAAGATATCTATCTCTATAATCTTCTTATCATCTTAGGTGAAAAAACAGCTTTTGTCTAAACAGTCGTAGATAGTTCATGTTTTATGACTTTGGGAACTCCTGGCTTAGGCTTTCATTGAATTGCTTTAAAAGCCTTAATGCAGATATACTGGTACTTGTATTTTATGTATGTTGGCCTTGCCAGTTAAGCTCCATCCAGCTCCCATTCAGTATGAGCTGGATTGGGCATTCATAGTTTTAATTAGGAAGTGCTTAATACAAGCAAGTTCTTGTATCGGGTTAAGCAGAATTCTTGTTTAGTTTATCCATTTGGTGAGTGGGCTAGGTCTTAAGGTCTGGCCTTTTGACAGGATGCACCAGATAAGGTAGATCTTAGACGGGGATGTCAAAGATACTGTCCATGAGCTGAATCTGGTACATGGAACCATTTCACCTGGCCCAGAGGGTGCCTGGAAGGGCCAGGAATTTGGGGATAGGACTTGCTGCCAAATTCCCAGGTACAGAGTTAGCGATGTGTGTTGACTTTGTTAACCCCTGCGCCACTGGCCCAGGTGGCCAGTTGAGTTTGACACTCCTGGATTACACCATTCACCATCCCAAAATGACTGTTACCTGAACTATGAGGGGAGTAGTTGCTTGACTCTGAAGCCTGAAACTTGACTACTAACTTCGCTTGTGTAACTACAATATAGTTTTTAGTAATTAAAATAATCTGGCCTTTTATTAAATGCAGCTAAAGCATTAGTTCTAGCCTTCTGAAAGCTTATGTTGATAGCTTTGTATCTTTTTTTTCTCTCCATGGAGTAAATGGGCAAATAGGCTTGTAAATGTCGTCTTATGGGGCATTGCTTGCCTTTTTATGTGTTGGTGCGCTAAGTTCACATTTAGAACTTTTTCTGCTTCATCCTGAATCCTTGTATATTGCATTCTAGGGTTTATTCAAGAAGATTACCTGAGAGAGTTGCTGACAACAATGGGAGACAGGTTTACAGATGAAGAAGTTGATGAGCTATACAGAGAGGCACCAATTGATAAAAAGGGCAATTTCAATTACATTGAATTCACACGCATCCTTAAACATGGAGCAAAAGACAAAGATGATTGAACAAAATTCCAGGCACATGCAAATATCTCTAGTTTTCACTTGTGTTTACTTTTGAGGGTTTTTTCCTGGTAGAACCTGTTGCATGCATTTAGCGCTACAGCTTTTGCCTATCTCCGTGTATTTATCTATTTCAGGCCATTCCAGCAAAATTGCACCTGCGTAATCAGACTGGAAATGGGGGGGGCCTTTGTCCCCTATAATGAAAAGGATTGGGGACAAAGTTTGAATTTGAAGGCCCGGGGGGGGAAAAGATCTCTGTTTCTGGGTTAGCTGGATTTTTACATTTTTGTAATAAAAATGCCATTTTGAAATAAAGATTACTATATAAATAAAATACCTCAAACTTTTGTGAAGGGTGACAATTTTATTATTACTGAATAGGCTTTTACAAATGAAGAACTGTTACCTAACTTTTTTATTTCTGGTAAGACCCAGTGAGTCTACTACTTCATAGCATTTTGTAAAACAAAGCTTGTTTTGTTTCTTTGTGCTCTGAAGGTGTGATTTTGAAATTATGTTGCTTAAGTTCACAGAAGTAATGGTTTTAGTCCCTGAAAGGAAATTGGAATGGCATAAATGGTATTCAGATGGAATGGCTGGAGAAGATGACTGTAATGGTGTAATCTTTTATTTTCCTCCATATAATTATTGAGGATCTTGGGAATATTTTTTTTTGTATGCAGAATACTAATTTGGTGAACAGGAATATAGAAGGCAAGACTAACATTTGTGCTTTTGTAGCCTACATACAAGCTAGGCATATATTAATATATCTGTGCTCCATTGCAACTAGTACCCTCAAAAAGAGCTTGTTCCAGACTGAAATTTCTATGCTGCCATTACCCAAGGCTATGTTAAAAAAATTACAAATATTGCTGCTATGCAGTCCTGTTGGCTTCCTTTGCAGCTGGAGCATTCCAATATTCTTTGGGGCAAACAGTGCAATTAGTTTTAAGCAGGAGCTTTCAGAGTTTGGGAATGGGATTCCTTGTGCTTACCTGAAAGAACTGGGACTTGGATATGATGTTAAACAAAAGTTAAAGAACATGGGATTTCCGGTTTTTTTCTAGATTCTTATTCTGATGGGTTTTCAGTAAAAGTAGAAGGGATCTTTTTAAGATGAAAACTGCACTATGAAATGCTGTTCCTATTCACAGCTACTTTATATATATATGTAAAGTTGATTTCTAATCTAACTCACATTTTTAGCATAGCAATTCCTAAAGTTTTTTTTATTTGACCCTTGGGCAGTCTTTCATTCTCTCCTTCAATGTTTTAATTAAAACCAGTCCTTGTGGTGACTTTCCTTTTAAATCCTTTGCCTTTGCTCTCGTAGATTTGTTCCCCCTGCCCTCCATGGTAGTGTTCCTATGATCAGAGTACTGTAAAAAAAGGAGGTACTGGGATTGCATATTCAGTAAATGGCCTTTCAGAAAAATGTGTTATTGCTGAAATCTTACAGATGTTCTAAGAAGATGTGCTTAGGAACAATGCTAGCTAGAGTGCTGTGGTAGCTATTGGGAGGATGAAGTCTAAAACGCAACGCTGTACTTAAGATCTTGGCCTATCCAGGTTGCGGATGGAAGGGGGACCAATAACGTAGCTCTTTAAGAAACAACGTAAGCTATTGAAAGATAGCTATATAATATTGAAGCTGTAACAACAGATACAAAATAAACCACTTATGCTCTATGTTCAAGTTGTCCCATAAGTTTTTGTGTAAGTCCATATATGATGTCACGTCATGAAACACAGACCACTTGGCTTTGTTTATGCATGCCAGTAGCTACCTGCTTTATCTCAGCCACTTAATAATGGATGTATCATAATGACTTTTGATGGTCCCTCTATGCTGTCAGCACTCGAATCTCTTGCACCTTAGTTCTTGGGATGTTTCAATTTAAAGTGTCAGGCACAGTCCTTTTGGATTTCTTTTCTTTTGTTCAGCACTCCTTGATTTGGAAACTTCTGCCTTAAGTAAAACAAACATTTGTGAAGGTTCTGTGGTGCACTGGAAGAGCATAGGATCCAATGAAGCTTAGTACTTCTCCTCATTTCTTAGAATACACATCTTTGGGTTTTGCAGTGGTCTTGAGGGAGATGAGTATGGCATCACAGCATGGGTTTTGTATAAGCCACATTTTGACAAACTTTTTTTCTACATTTCTATGGAGCCTGTTGAAATATGAAGATGCCACTGTGTATAAACTTTGTTTCATTTTTCTTTGCTACACCATGCATAATCTTTTAATGTACAAGTTATAGAGAGAAAAATCTCAACTAGAAGATTTTAATAGTGAAGAAGAGGTTTCAGAGATGTCCTAGTATTGCATGATGTTCTACGAAGTTCACTTTTGCCTGGTACCTCTACTGCAGTTGACTTCTGCATAGGCACAATACCATAGCAACATAAGGTTATGAACAGGAACATCCAAAGAGACCATATATGTATGAACAGCTGAGCCTGCATGCCTGAGCCCATAGCAATGTCATCACTAATCCACTTCCAAAAATAAAGATAACTGGTCACTAAAGAAGAGTTTGAGATAATGATGCTTTTGATCTAGTATGTGGAATAGTATTACAATTCAAGTTTCCTATGTCATCATCACGTTGTCTTCTCTTGGGGCTCGAGTAACAGCCTACATGTTTATCAAGTACTGTTTTTGCTACAAAGTTACTGGTATTGGGTTTTATAGACATTAATTTTAGAGTCTTTTAAGTGTCTTGATAAAGCAAGACTCCATTAAGTTACATGACTTCATTTTTTTTCCCTCTACAAATTATATTGTTAACAAAATAGGACTCTGTTCTTGCAATAAAATTTAATGATTTCCACTATACCTGTGAACATGCTCAAACTTTTTTGTTTTGTTTGGTTTCTTCTTGTGGATCCCTGCCCTGTCACTGCAAGTTTCAATTTCTACAACAGGTGAGGCAGAGATCTACAGGCAATATGCTCTTGGGAGTGAATCACAGTATGCTTAATAAAGCATACAAACATCTTTGCGCACCACTCATTCATACCAGAGCAGATCTATCCTGTGCTCTGAATGAACTTTGGGCCCTGTGTAACATAAGTAAAAGGAATAATGTCATTTAAATGCGTGTCATACTATCCATGCAAAACAGGGAGGAAGAGGGATTGTAGTTAAATGGGTAATGTTTTCATACTTATTGTTTAGAGTACTGAATATGTATGAATTCTGATTCAAGAGTAGGCTATGATCCTATGAATAACTGAACGTGCTTAAGTTTACAACACATAAGCATCTACATTAGCATCTCTTATAATGAAAAGTATGCCTGCCCTTATCTATAGGTACTTATTTATCTCTCTACTTTTGTCTATGGTATTTTGAAAGTCAGGCTGTGAAAAGAGTCTTAACAGTATAAAACACTTGTTTGTAACAAAAAAAAAAACTCTGGTACTGTGACCACAGAAAGGCAGACAGATGCAGATGTTGCTCAATTAGTATGTTTCTCTAGAATTACGGATGACAGAATTAAGTCTAGGGAAGTGGCTGGGCCACACACACTGCTTGGTGCTCCAGTCCCATGTGGGCCAGACTCCATAGCCACTCAGGTTGCTCAAGATGGAGCATGAGCCAAAATGGGTGGCTTGGCACATCATGCCTAACTCCAGAGGGTTGGTCATGGCATTCCATGCCATTCAATCTTTGAGACCCACAGAAGAGCTAGCCCTCCCTGCTCCATAGCCGGGAGCAGGGATCAGCTCTAGTGGAGACACCGGTGGGCATAGCCCTGTTACGGCAAAGTGGGCAGGGAAGAGGTTAATTCTTTCCCTCTTCCCCCACCACAGCTGAGATCAGCCTGTTTGCTGGGGAGTAAAGGGGAGGGGGCTGCAGCAGTGGCCCCTGGAGCTGCCAGACCCTGGCTGCAGGGAAGTGGTAGAGAGAGGAATTAATCCTTCTCCCTGCTCCCTTCACCTTAACAGGGCCATGCTGGTTTGGTTGTCCCACAGGGTTGGGAGAGGGGCTCTGTTCCATGCTTGGGGGGACTCTTCCCCCTCCTCTTCTTCCCTGGGTGGGGAGGAGGGCTCTGTGAGGTGCTGGATGGGAGTCTTCCTCCCCTTCCCCCTCCGGCCCCAGGGCTGGGAAGGGCAGGGTTTCATGCAATAATGCCCACTAGTCCCAGAGCAGGGGCAGGCTGTTCCATGCCTTGGAGAACTCTTCCCCCTCTTCCTCCTCTCCCCAGAGGGGCAGAGGGAGCTCAGAGCTCAGCTGGGCAGGGTGTGCGTGTAGAGACCTCCACACACTCCCTACATGGTGTGCAGCTTCCACTGCCTGGCAGCAGCAGCAAGCAAGGACATCAGGGTGCTCGTGCCTGGTACAGGCGTGGCTCCAGCCAGCATTGCATGGAGGAGGGAGTGGAGCCTGCCTTATTCCCTAGGCTCTGCTCCCCGCACCTGTAGCTCCAGTCCTGGCAGCAGGAGAAGCTCCACACTGGGGCCTGCTGTCTTCCCAGCTGCAGTCCCAGCACTCTGTTGGGAGTGAAGGGAGCCCCACCCCCTGCTTCCCCACAGAGTCCAGCGTGGGGCTTCCCTGTGTGAGTGTGGGTCCCCCTACCAGCCCCATGGCAGTGGGGGAAAGGGAGGAGGGGGAAGAGTTCTTCTGGGGCTGGGTAACCCTGTGTGCCCAAATTGCTCCCAGCTGTCAGAGAGCTGTTGGGGCAGGCCTGCTGGGGCCTGGCCAGACCCCCTCCTCAGCTCAGCTTCCCTGTGGGAGGGAGGGTTGCTCTAGTGCCCCTGGGCTTCTAGTTTGAGCCACTGCATGCATATGCCAAACATCTATCCACTTGTAAAGTGGTTCACTCTCTGCAGGTTAAACTAACCTGCAAAGACTGAATCAATTTAGGTTCAAGGCTTTTTGAATGTTTGTTCCTAACCTGTCTGAGAAGCTTTAAATGTTCTCTCTCCTGTCAACCAACTCTGCAGTTCCCATTTTTGACCATTTTAATTTTGTCTCATGCATATTGCCGTGATTAGTATCTCTAGTCTCCTGTAAATTTACACATGTAAAAAATTATACTTCAGTTGGCATACTGCTTCAAATCACTAAACCTACTATAAATAAGACTTTTGTGGAGAAAAATGGAGATACATATTTCATTTCTAATAAAAATATAGAACTTTTCATGTAAACAGAGTGAACAATTAAAAAGTTTGCTATAAAAAACAGGAGAATTTCTCCAAATCTGGACACACACACATGGGCGAGAAGGCATAAGTAGGAGGTGGCTAAAAGAAGAAAAGGAGTCATCAACAAAAAACTAGAGCAAAGTGAGAGGAGTGAACACAGGAAGATGTGCTTAGCATGAAAGAATTTCCTTCTGTTAATGGTCGGGGGGAAGAATGTGAAAGAATTTCTGTTCTGAGAGAAATATTGTTCAACATATTGTTGGGAGGAAATACTGTTTAAATGCATGCTTAGTGATTTGGAATTTCAGTTCATTTTCTCTAATCCACACAGGAGCACTGTTTTGCTTTACTAAATCTATCAATTAAGTGGTACTATTTCTTAGAGCTAAAATTGCAGCTCCTGAAGCCTGAGAAAGGGGAGTGAAAATTCCCTGGGACTGTAGGAAAAACAGATGTGAGGCTGTGTGGGTGGAACTAATATGGGATAAAGGAGAAAACACGACACAGAAACTGGGGAAACAGAAATCATTTAGGGTCAGAATTAATGCAGGTCTGGGAAACATCAATAATGTGAGGTTTGAAGCAGATGTGGGTTTCAGAGCTTCTGCAGCCAGGGCCAAAGTTAACTTGTCTCAGTAAATTTGGAAGCATTCATGATACTGTCAAGTAAACACACATGGAGGCAAACAAGGGGAGTTAAATATCAAAGACTAATTAAAAACAAAAATCTTTAGATTTTGAACCAGTTCCAGAATTGTAGCTCTGACTCAGACCTTTAACTATTTAGGGTATAAAACCTCCGAAAGTGGGATAATCCCCAGGGTCAAATTACAAGAAGAGGTGTAGAAATAAATAAATCACAGAACAGGTATATTTCACTTTGAATTAATTTTCAAGTTCTTTATGGCATAAGAAAAATTTGCCAAACTTTAAGTGACAAGAAGGAAGATCAGATTTTTTATTTTACTATAAAGAGAGAGTAAAAAAGAAAGCTGTTTTTGAAAACACCTAAGTTTATTAACTTTTCTCTCAGTTTTATATCACACACAAGATAATTTTTCTTTCACATTTTCTTAAATGATGACAGTTGAAGATGTTTGAATGGAAGCAAACTGCACCATTTTGGAACCGAGGCTGTGATTGAGCAATGACAGTAATATTACTGGATGTGCTGTGGCACGTCCAGAAGTTAAATGTGAGGATCAAAAGAGAATCTATTTCAAATACATGTATCTTACGAGTTTTTTTCCCCTTAAAAAAGTATTATATGCTATATATTCGACTGTTGAAAAACAGAATAATACATACTTGTTATATCCGGAGTACTGGTCTATTGATTTATTTTCATTAATGGATGAGTTTCTTCTTTAATTGAAGATAGCAAATAAGTATTTTCATAATTAACTTTCAACATAAAATTAAGTTGTTCAAGATTATTACCACATGCTCTTAAAAAATACTGACCGTCTTAGTTATTCCATTGCTTTTCTGCTTCCAGCGTTTTGTATGTAATCACCCTGAAAGTATGAACCATCCTTATTAAATACAAAAAGGCAGTTTCCGACATTCTTCTGTAGCATTTTATTTGTTTTGGTGAAAGATTAATAGTTTTGCACCCTCTAATTCTGGAACATTATTAGCTGGCTAATGATAAAATTCAGATTTTTATTTAATAATAAAATGGATATTTATGATCATTTATTATTCATAGACAAATTAGACCTAATCCTCAGTCCTCCCAACATCCTCTTTTTTATCTCTGCAATGATTAAAGGGGTGTTTATTTCATAATTAAAACAGCTTGGGTCAAAGACTTTGACAATAGGCCTAATTCTCATTAACAGACAATTTAAAACTTTTTAGAGAAGGGGTCAGCAATCCCTGGCATGCATGCTGAGCTTGGCATACAAGGCCATTTTCCTCAGCACACCACTGCCAGCCCAGGCTCTAAGCAGCTGCTGCCAGCCACAGAGCCCAGGCTGCTCCCAGCAGGCAGCTGGGAGGCTGCAAGCAGACTGGGCTCCATGGGCCGGCTGCTCTGGGCTCTGGCATGGCAGTACTCCAACACCTTCCAAGGTAGATATTGTGGTTTTTTTGCCAGTCCAGCCAAAAAACATTGCCTACCCATTTTAGAGCACAGGACAAAAGAACTGCCATTTACTAGAACAGTAGGATAGCCACTAACCCATCCCCAGAATACAGGACATCCCCTTCATAAGGGGGGAAACCACTGCCCCCTTTGGCCAATCAGTGGTGAGGGGTGGGGCTGCCACTTCCCTGGCCTATCAGCAGTGGGGGGGGGGGGGGGTCACTGGGCCCCTTGGCCAATCAGCAACAAGGGGCAGGGCCACCATAAAAGGGCCGCCTCCCTCCCAGGCTGGCTCACAACCCTGCTCCTCCTGGCTGTGAACCACCCTACCCAGTACCATAGCAAGGGGGGGGGGCCAGGGGAGGCGAGTGCCTCAGGCACTGAAGCGAAGGGGCACCAACAGGCACTGCCCAGCCTGGGCGGGGTGCAGGATGGAGCCACAAGCAGCTTGTCTGGCAGGGTGCAGGGATGAGGGAAAGGTGGCTCCTGCTGCTGCATGCACCCCCAGGCAAGCACGGGGGAGCATGTGCCCCCCAGATGTGTGTGCAGGGTGAGGGCAGGATGCCATTGTGGGCTTTGACCCGGGTGCCAATTTCATTGTTATGGCACTGGCCCTACCTCTAGGCACAGCCAGTGGAATTGTAAGGACAAATGACTGACATGTATTTCCACCAATGAACTGGAAAACAGGACTTTTTGCAGTCTGTTCCTCATTTAGAAATGGACAAGGGACAAAGGATTTTAAAAAAGGACAGTCTGGAGGGCAATTATTTTGGGCAGAGGGCTGCTTACTGAGTTTTGGCAAGCCATCGTGGGCCGCAAGACAGGCAGCCCAAGACAGATTAATATTAATTTTCTAAATGTTTTAGGGTCCCCAGGGGCCTGAAAGAATGGCCTGGCATTTTGCCAACCCCTGTGATAGGTCTATCTGTGTCGCAGTCACATAGTGGTAGAGTGGATGCTGAGAGGGAGAGGGAGCAGAGTATGACCAGGGCTTTTTCTACTGTTCCTCTCTCACTTGCAGCCTTCAGCATTTAAGGTATAGAAAGTTCTGATTCAGAGGCTGTCAATAGCACCCTTACTTCCCATGCTCAAGCGCTACTGATGCACCTTTCCTCCTAGAATTTTACAATCCTTTTTTGAATATGGCTAAACTGTCAGTCTCCACAACATCTAGTGGCAATGAAGTTCCACACTTCAAATATATACTGTGTGAAAACTTCCTTTTGCTAGTTTTATACTTAGTACCTGCTTGTTTCATTTTAACACCTAGTTCTTCTGTTGTGAAAGAGAGTAAATAATACATTCCTATTTACTTTCTCTTTATTATTTAGCATTTTGTGGGGGGCTGGGGTGGCATGGACACTAAGACACACAGTTGACAACCCAGAAGTTGAAAGTTTGAGACCATTGCAGAAGTACACATGGTACCATGTCTGATTCCAACAATTCTGTGAATTCTGCTAAATACCTTGTCACAAGGAAATGAGAAAGGAAGTATTGTGTAAACCCTTATAATGTTCCCCACTCAAACAATTCTTTTCTAAACTGAATAGGCCAAGTCTTTTTAATCTCTCCTCATATGGAAGCTCCTTCATACCACTAATCATCCTTTTCTAGTTCTCCTATATTCTTTTTTCAAGTGGGAGACCAAAACTGGGCACAGTATTCAAGGTGCAGATGCACCATGGATTTATAAAGAGGTATAATAATACTTTCTGTTTTGTTCAATATTCCCTTCTTAATAATTCCTAACATTTTGTTTGCCTTTTTTGACAGCTGTTGAGCACTGAGCTGAAATTTTTAGCAAACTGTCCATAATGGCTCCCAGATCTCTTTCCTGTGTGGTAACAGCTAATGCAGAGCCCATCTTAATGCTGGTATAGTCTGAGTTATTTTTGCCCATGTGCATCATTTTACACTTATCTACACTGAATTTTATCTGCCATTTACTTGCCCATTTGCTCAATAGTGCCAGATCCTTCTGTATTTCCTTAGTCCACCTTGGTCTTTACAGCTTTGAATAATTTGTGTCATTTACCAATTTGGCCACCTCACGATGCACCCCCTTTTCCAGATCATTTATGAACATGTTAAACAGTACTGGTCTCAACATATATCCCTATGGGACCAAATTGTTTACTTTTGCCCATCCCCAAAACTATTTTTAAACCTACTCTTTGTTTCCTATCCTTAAACCAATTTCAAATCCATAAGTAGGCCTTCTCTGTAATCCCATGGCTACCTAACTTCATTAAGAGCCTTTAATGACCTTGTCAAAGGTTTTTTGGAAGTCTAGATACATTATGTCAACTGGATCACTTTGATCCACTTACTGGTGCCATGTGATCCCCCTGCGACCAGCCTTGCTGCCCAGGGGGGGAGGTCCCCCTGCAGCTGATTTCACTGCCTGGGGGGAGTTCCTCCTGTGGCTGGGCTGCTTCCAGGAGCAGCTGCAGCATCGGCTGATGCTTGCAGGGTGTGGGTACCCGTGCTCACACCTGCCCCCCCCGCCCATCACCTAAGTGGTGAGCACGGCTGGTCAGGGGGTGCATCGGTGCTCTCAGGGGGTGCACGGACACCCCTGTGCACCCCCTCTGTGTTGCCATTGCTTATTGACACCCTCAAAGAACTCCAGTAGGTTGGTGAGGCATAATTTCCCTTTGACAAACCATGTCGAATCTTCCCTAACAAGTCATGTTAATCCACGTGCTGAACAAGTGTTTCAATGACCACTAGTTCCCTAAGTCACCTCTAGAGCCTTTTTTAAATATAGGATTCACATTAGCAACCCTCCAGTCCCCTGATACCAAGGCTGTTTTTAGTGATATGGTATATACTACAGTTAGGAGTTTGGCAATATCCAATCTATGCTACTTCAGGACCCCAGAATGAATGCCATCAGGTCTTGGTGATTTGGTACTGATTCTTCTACTTTGAAATGTAAATGGATATTTCAGCAAACAATCTTTATCAACCACTCATGGACCATCTCCTCAATGTTTTTCATACAATTAAGTTAGACTTCCTTGCTTGCTATTATGGCTGTCATTTTAGCAACACAGTAAAATACAGTAATGAGAAACAACTTAGTGATGCATTTGATGAAAATTAAAGAAGATATAGGAAATGAGTTATGGTAGTAAGGTCCTAACAATGTACGTTCAACTATAACAATGATTCAGAATGCTCTTTGTGTATAATTCCTATTTTCATCCCACTCCACAACTTCCTGAAATCCAATCATGCAGTTTGAGTTGAATATGCAAAATGTAAATACCCAGCCTTGGAGTCCATTAGAAAAATTCCAAAAATGCAGAAGCATTTGGAGCCCATATAAGCCGCCAACTTCCCCCCACCACATTTCAGCTCCTAGCCTCAAGGGAGATACTAACATGAGAAACAATCTTTCAATTTAAAGAGGTCATTACAGGGATTGTGCCACTATTAAACAGCATTACTGAGGGCAATAAAAGGAGTTTATGCTTTCACTTCCTATTTTTATGTACTACAAAGATGGCTTGAAGGGCATTTTACCCTTTTTTTTTTCTTTTTTTTTTAGGTATTCCTAAATCTTGCTTATACTAGGAGTCTTAATTGAAAGACCCAGATATGTGAAACTGTTTCTCAGCACTTAACTGAATAGCTGGGAGCTGATTCTTTTAACACAAGGTCTTTTCTCCCACATGGATGAAAAGGGAAGAAAGTCTGAATAAAAATAAAAATTACATGACCCCTGTGGTATTCAGGTTTCTTTCCCATAGTATCCATGAACCTGCTAGCTCTTTCTTCAATCACCTGTAGCGATTTCCAGAAAAAAAAAGGTTGGTAAGGTTTTAATTTTGAGTGTATAAAAAAATAAGTGTAAAAAGCAACAATGTTGTGAAGAAACCTCTCAAAACTTTTGCACTACTGGTTTAAAAAGGGAAGAAACATACAGTTTTTTCTTCTGCAAGTCATCCTTCAACTCAGCTATCAATTCCAGTTGTTACTCATTACAACTTGGTTTCCAAAGGTTTCCATTGAAAATATTTAACCTCTTGCATAAAAGTTAACTTTTCTTCCAAAAAAAGAAAAAAAGAACGCTCTCTTCAGCCTTCATCTGCTTCGGTCTGCATTAGAAGACTATTAGTCCAACCACCTGCTCAATGCAGGATTGCTTGGTCTGCATCCCTAGGCATTTAGAGCACTGCGTTAGTAGACTAGTACTCCAACCACCTCCGTGCAGGATAATCAAAACAGTGGTTCTCAACCTGTTTTGTACCAGGTCTCATTTGTAAACATCAATGGCCAGTCCCAACCTAGTGCCCCTCATGCCAGACCCACTGGCCCCCGCCCCCAGTGCATGGGCCGGAAGTGGTTATGTGGGGCAGGGGGGTTGCACATGGAGCACGGCAGGCCCCAAGCACCCCCATAAGGCTGAAACTGTGCCAGCCTGCAAGGGAAAAGCCAGTTTCCCACGTTTTTCTCCTTTAAAGGTAAATCCATTTTTAAAGTTTGTTGGTGACCCTTTCCAATAATCCTGTGACCCACTTTTGGGTTGCGACCCACAGATTGAGTGAGACATAGGTGGATTAATGCATGGGCCAGCTGGGTATCACGTCCTACTCCGGCTGCTGCTGCTGCCAGGGATGGGGCCCATGGTGGTGGGGCAGCGTATAGGTCGGGGGGGGGAGCCTGGAGCCCCCCAGTGATTCTTAACCCGCCCCGCACAACCCTTCTAGACAGAGGCTTATAAAACCTGCACTTAAAACTACCAAAGCCAAAGCTCCCGCCACCTCTGTAGATACGCGCATTATTTATTAGGATGCTTCTCCTCGGAGGCCGGTCTTGAGTCCCCCGCCCACTTAGGTCCGGAGCTTGGAAGGGGGCGGGACCATCCCCACTGGCCACGCCCCCTCCTCCGCGCCGGTAGAATGCGGCAGTGGACTGTACCAAAGCACCGCGGAGGGTGGCGCGATCTAAACTAATTCCCCTGGGACGCTGGGAAGTGGGGGATGGAGGCAGAGTAAATAGCAAGGGTCCTGCTGAATAGCTCCCGACCTCTCCCCTGCTGTGCCTGTATCACTGCCCGGTTCCTCTCGGAAATGGTTGAGCCTGTCCCTTCCCCTTTCCCCCCCAGCCACGCTCGGTGGTGGTGCGTTCCAGAAGCGCAGGGCAGCGGCGGCAGTACCGGGTGCTCGCGCTCCTAGCTGGACCTGATTCTCAGCTGTGGCCGTAGGGTGAGGCTGTGGTGGTCCGGTGGGGGCGGGGGGCCGGGCCGGGGGAGAGGGGGAATTAGCCAGCCAGGGAGCCCAGGGGTCCGCTCGTAGAGCGCATGCGCGGGTGGTAGCTTCACGTCATTGTTGTCGTCAACTTAGGGGGGAAGTAAAATGGCTGACCTGGGCCAACCGTTGTGGCAGACCCTGCTGGGGTACGTTACGAAGTGCTCCCTCAGTCTTCTCTTCGGCAACTAAACACGCCTAGTTCCCTCAGCCTGGCCTGGCAAGCTATGTCCCCCAGTCCCGAGCCGTTTTCGTTTCCTTCCACGGCTCTGTCAAACTTGTGCATGTCCTTTCCGTAGCAGGGGGCCCAAAACTGGACACAGGACTCCAGATGTGGCCTCACCTGTGCTGAATAGAGGTGAAGAGTCATTTCCCTGGCCCTGCTGGCAGCGCTCCTGCTAATGCAGCTGCTGCACTCCTCACCACAGAGGAGTGCTGCTTGCAGGATGGTGGCCTGTTGGCCACCTTCAGAACAAGGCAGAGTGAATGAAGCATGTGGTTTTTGAAGGAAAAGGCTTTCGTGAGAAGTTTAGCCTCTGCATTTATCAGTTTTGAGTCATTGCAGGCTAGGGACAGGAACTGCCTGCTCCAGGCCCTGTCTTGGGATGCGCTTCAGTAGCGCCACCTGCAGGCTCTAGCCAGGCATTTCTCAACCTATGGGTCATGACCCAAAAGTGGGGCAAGAATATATAAAGGGGTCATGAACAAACTTTAAAAATGGTTTCTCTTTTAAAGGAGAAAAGCATGAGAATCTCTTCCCCCCCCCTTCCCTCACAGGCTGGCAGACTTCCAGCTTGCAAAGGGCTGCTTGGGGCCCCTCCTGCCTGACACACCCACCCCTGCCCCATGTATTCCCTGCCCCACACATTAGGGGGGTTGGGGGCAGCAGGTTGCAAGTGAGGGGCACTGGGTTGAGACCGGCCATTGATGTTTACAGATGGTCCTGGTACAAAAAGGATTGAGAACCACTGCTCTAGCCCACTTCAGGAAGTAAAGGAGGAAGGGATATTAGAGGGAGAGTTTCTTGCACCAGCACAAGAAGGTTGTGCTGTTGTTTCTCATAGAGGTGCACCAATACATTGGTTCAATATCGGATTGGCACCGATATAAATAAAATTGACTACATCAGAAATTAGCCTGATGTGGCCAATAAATGGCCTGTGCATGCACGCAGCTGCAGCACAGCACGTAGCCAGTGAGGAGCATAGCCTGGCAGCTTGGAGAACTGCATGCAGGTGGTAAGTCTGTTGTGGGAGGGAAGGGGCATGGGGGGACAGATCAAGGCCCCTCCCATGAGAGAGGGAGTGGGGCAGGGGCTGGTGCAGGCACTGTCCAGCTGTGGTGGGGAGGGGCAGGGCATAGGATGGAGCTGTGATTTGTCTGGGAGGCGCAGGCTGCTGTGGGCTGGCGTTGGGGCTGCACTGGGCTCTTTCTTGCAGGGGCTGGACCAGGGTGCAGTTGGGGTGGGCAGCGGCAGCACTGGGAGAGGGGTTGAGGAGGGCTATGCCTCCCTCCCCCGTATTCCCCTCTAATGCTCCTGCCACCCACGCCAAGTAGAGTCTGTCCCAGCCTCCACTGGGAAGAGCCCAGCGCAGCCCTGGCCCCAGCCCACAGCTGCAGCATGCCCTTCCTCAAGCAGATCTGGGGAGCATATGCTGTCTATGCCCTCCCGGGGTGGACACAGCAGCGGGAGCCACCCCCCAGACCCCCCAGATGAGCTGCAGTTCCATCCCACGCCCAGCCTCACCCCAGCTGGGTAGTGTCTGCCCCAGCCCCACTTCTTCCCTTAACTCAGGGGCCTCAATCTGCCCCCTCTCCTTCCACCACAACAGACTTACCAGCTGGCCACTGCTCTTCAAGCTGCTGGGCTGTGTATTAGAAATCAGATCGGTATTGGCCGATATGTTGCCTTAAAAATCAGCTATCAGTATCATCCCCCAAAATCTGTATCGTTGCACCCCTAGTTTCTCAGGGCTGTGGTTGTACTTGGCGCATGGGCTCCTCACCCACTGAAACAACTCTAACACCCTAACCTAACCTGCCACAAGGGAATCCAGAGAACCACGGCAGCCCATGTCTGCTTCTATGAAATGTGGTTAATATACACTCCAGAGAGCCCAGATAGAGGGAAGCAGACCCGCTACAGAGGAAGGCAAAAGCTCCCACAGTTGATGCCAATCTGGCTATAGGGAAACATTTCAAACTGAAGGGGGAGAAGACTGCCCCTCACACACTCCCCTCTCCTGTTCTTCCTTGCAGTTCTTCTTGCCTCTTGTGCTGGTTCGGAACAGCCCCTGCTAAGAACAGGAATTGTTACAACTGGAGCTGTTTGTTGTGCTAACTCCGTGCAGGGTATAATGTAAAAAAACCCCTGAAACCGTTTGTTTCAGTTTGTGAGGAGCCCGTGTGCCAGGTACAACCGCACAACCTTCTTGTGCCTGATGCAGGAAACTCTCTCCCTAATCTCCCTTCCTCTTTGGCTTCCAAAGTGAGCTAGAACCTACCAGTGGAGCTACTGAAACACATACCAGCATGGGGCCTGGTGCAGTCAGTTCCTGCCTCTAGCCTGTAATGACTCAAAACTGATGAACCCCAGAGCTAAAATAATTGAAAGTAGTTTGTTTAAAGACCACATGTTTAATTTTGCATTAATCTGAAAGTGACCAATGGGCATTGTCATAAAAGCATTATTGCTCTGTCTTGCGTGAAGTACTTTAACATTTCTAAAGGTCTGAAAGTTCATTTCCCTCTAATTGCCATCAAAGTTGGGTTGGTTAGTTTGAGAGAGGTCAAAGAGGGAGTGGTTCTTAAGTGGGTGTGTGGGTGTGTATATTATTATATATGCGTGTCTCATGAAACCTGATTTTGCTTTAGAAAACAAAGTGCTGAGCATCCAGCAGCTCCCACTGAAGTTCAGTTTAGGATTGTTTTGTTTGTAGAATTAACTTGAACTCTCACTTGGACAGGATGGAGGTGAGAGGGTAGTACCATGTTCATAAACCTTTGATGCTTAGTACTTCTGTGAGCTTGGGGTTGAATGGGGCTGCAGACCAAAGCTGAGATGTTGTTGCTAGTTGTGCTGGTAACCAACCAACTTTGAAGGCTGAGCTAATGAAAGTCTGGCAGTCCTCAGTGCCACCGCACAAATGTCACATGCACATGAAAGGAATGGGGAAGAAGCCTAAGCTTGATTTACTGCAGCCAGGGATATTTATTCACAAGTCATAGCAAGATGCATGGTTGAATGCAGCGCTAGAAAGGACACAAGTGAAGAGCATGGAAAGTGAATTAGCTCAATTTTCATCTTGTAGTATGGTTCAGATTCCAGGTGAGATCCGCCAGAGTTAATTATCCAGTGAAGACGTCTGCGCTGTTGCTTTGAACATTTTGCTTGGGAGACTAGTGAAAGCACTTGAAAGCACATGCTTTCCCATGTTGCTTAGATTGGTAACTGGTTTGTATTTAGGTCAGGGGTATCAAACTCATCTGGCCTCACAGGCTAGATATGGGGAGCAGGCCTGGTCTGCAGGCTGGTTAGGGTCCACAGACTGGCCTTGCATGCCAAATCCAACATACAAGGCCAGTATGATTTGGATACTATGTACAGTGTGCTGCTTGCAGTTCACAAGCTGACTTCAGCCTGTGCACCTGTATGCTGTATGCACCAGCCTCACATGCAGCTCATAGGGCAGGTCTGGGGTGGGCACAGGGCCAGTCTGGGGCATGTGCTGCATGTAGCACCTACACCATACTGGGCCCACAGACTAGCTCCAATCTGGACTAGTTCTGGCTCCAGTGTGGAGGGCCAGACTGGCATGGGGACTGCATGCAGTGCATGGCCCAGACCAACCCCACACTCTGGATTCAGCACGTGCGGCTGGTCCAGATCCAGCATGCAGGGCTTGTCTGGTGCAAGCGCCACATGGAGAGATACCTTACTGACCCCTTGTGATGTGTGCATACTGACTGAAGCCCCTGCTGCTCCACATGCCATATGCATGGGTGGGACTGGTGCATGCTACATATGGTTGGTCTCAGACCCACATACAGCACTATGGGCTGAATGATTGGCTCCTGAGCTGTATCTTTGACACCCCTGATTTAGATGATTGTTTATTGTAGGGAGCTTCATTTTATTTTTCTTGTATGCTAGACCTGCCTATAAGCAAGCAAGTTTTAAAATGATAAAACCAAATAGGTATCTGCCACACATTGTATTTTAGTTAATGGATCTATAATGTGCAGCTTCTACCAGGTGTATAATTGAAAAAAGGATAGGCGAGAGAAGGAACAAAGATTGCTATCCAAGTCCAAAATATTAAATGCATAACACTTTCCAAGTATGAAATTGAGGTGCTTTCAAGTTTTCTTTGTGTATGAGTTTCTCTTCCATTAGCTGGCTAACTGAAGTGCAAGTCTCCTGGTCTAATCACACAGAGCTTTTGGGGAAGCCTTGACAAGATGAATGTTGCTTTGATGAATCTCAGGTCCATAGCAGTAGAGCTCTCTACCTACAGGTTAAAGTATCAAGAATTGAAATCCCCAACTCATAAATGTTTCCACGAAGGTTGAAATTGTTTAGGAGATTTCAGCCCCTGTGTCTCCAATGAGTGCAACCTTGTTGTTTAAAAAAAAAAAGAAGAAATATTTGATTGCAAATATTTCAAGGTCTGGAAGCTATCTGGCAAAGAAACCTTCTTGTTTCTTTTTGTTGTACAATCCTACCCTACCTTGACTTACGTCAAACTTTAACTTGGCAACTACAGTTTTCAAGAATACTAGCAAAGGTCAAAAAAGTAAAGTGTAGGACTGAGATTCATTTTGTACTGTGGAGATCAAGTGTGATTCACTGTAACAGTGGCATGCATTGTCTATTAAAATGTATATTAATTGCCAGACACTTTAACTAAGTATTTAAACTTGTGAGCTCTGTTTATGTATCTGAGTTTCTTTCCTGTCATTTGGATAACTGAGGTATAAGTTTCCCTCGTTAGTTATGTGATGCTTAGTCACTTACTTCATCTTACATCAGCAGATTTTGTAACACCAAACTGAAAAGTTCATAAAAGTACACTATTTCAAGTTGTCATAGGGTTTGAAACCAGGGAGCTTCACTGTAACTACTGATCCCTAGGAGTGTTGTCCAATATTGGCACAGCACATTTAATAAACTTTGCTTGTGCATGTTGCACAGTATATTTCTATTTATTTTTTTCTACTTGTTTTGTTCTTAAAGTTGGTACAAGGTTGTTAGGATGATAGTGAAATGTTATATAGTACAGGGGAAGGGGTTTAACCCTTTATCAGATCATTTCCAGTCTTGAGAATTCAGAAGATCTAATTATGTCAGCTTCTGTGTAAATCAAGCCCCCCTCATTTTTTTTAAGCTGAAGTCTTTGAATAACTTTTTGGTTGGAACCCTAGCTATCATTTTTATGTACTCATCTTTCTTTTCTGCTTTTCTACACTTAGTAGAGAAGGGCGTATGTGGGATGAGTTAGGAAACACACCAGTACGTTACCCATTTTCTAGGCTATATAATACGTAACTACATTTTACTACAACAAGTATTAAGTTTGTGCTTTAATCATTGTACTTATTTTCTCCCCTAGAATCCAATAATCAACATGTCTAGCAAAAGAGCAAAGACAAAGACCGCCAAAAAGCGCCCTCAGCGTGCCACCTCCAATGTATTTGCAATGTTCGATCAGTCACAAATTCAGGAATTCAAAGAGGCCTTTAACATGATTGATCAGAACAGAGATGGCTTCGTTGACAAAGAAGACTTGCATGATATGCTTGCTTCCCTTGGTAATGTTCTCTGGTTATAAAATTGTTGCTTTATTAATAGGTATCTCAAATTATTCTAGTTGAATGAATGTAAAAAAAAATCATAAGCAAGAATTGTGAAAGGTATTTCAAATTACATAATATTGTATGGGTTGACAAATGCCTGCTGTGCTTTTTAAACTTAAAAAAAATAAATATTTTTTTTACTTGTAGGGAAGAATCCAACTGATGAATACCTAGATGCCATGATGAATGAGGCTCCAGGCCCTATAAACTTCACTATGTTCCTTACAATGTTTGGAGAGAAGTTAAATGGCACAGATCCAGAAGATGTAATCAGAAATGCTTTTGCTTGTTTTGATGAAGAGGCAACTGGTAAGTGAACAAAATATCTGCTAGGATTGAACTGTAAAATCCTATAATCTAATCTTTTTGGATCATAGGCTTATTTCTGCACTGTTTTAAAAGCTGTGTTAGTCTGAAGTTAGGCAACTGGCAGGTAGAAATGCACCGGATGGACAAGTTGGTCTGTAAGGGGCATCTTAACACTTTAAAAAAAAAGGCAAAAAAGTAAAGTAATGTTTCAGTAAATCGTCCAACTCCTGGATGACAAGTAGTAATAAGCATTTCACTTATTGAGCTGAAATGAAGATTGTCTCCCTTTGTGCTTATCCCTAAGCATTTCATACCAGCAGTAGTCCTGGAAAGGCCTGGAGAATAATATATGTGACTAGGGAATGTGCCAGCTCCCCAGAGTGTAGTCAGAGATACAAACACAAGTACTTGAGGAGGAGGAATTTGGCACAACAGGAGGCTGTTCAGGCAAAACCTTTTAGTATTCAAAAGGTAACTGAAATGTGAAGCTTGCTGTCTGAGCATAATGGACCTGGCCCCCTCTCCACTGCCAAACATGCAAGTCTTCCACATAGCCTGGAACTTCTACAGTATGGGATTTCAAAGAATGAGATATTTGTTGAAACTGCCTGGGCTTTTGTTCATGCAGTCATCTAGACTACAGTAATTCCTTCTCTGGCCTAGGTGCCAGTCATGTTGTGCCATCTGATAATCCTCTCCCTGAGCTGTTGCTCTGAAACTATCCCCCACTTTGGGAATTCTGTGGCTTCTTAGCAAAGTGACATATTCTTCAGCCAGAGAATCAAAGTCCCAGGGTCTTGTTTGAGAGAATTAAAGAGGTCACACCTCTCAGAACTGTTTCAAAATTTCTGCCAACTTGGACAGAAATCCCTGCCTTAATTTGTGTTTGGTTTATTCTTTCCAAGTTGTTTATAAAGGTGGAAATTTACCTTTTTTTCTTTTATCTTTCCAAATGAAAGCTGCAGTATTACAGTAATAACTGACAGTAAAGGATGACTTCACAGCAAATTCTGCAGCTATAATATTGCACTAGTCAAAATATTGGCTTCACTAGTGAGAAAACAAAACCCTGTAGTTATTTGAAAAGAAAGGTCCAGACTTCGTTATCATACTCTGTTCTGTACCACAGATGTTAACACACCTGTAAGCTTATCTCAAATTGTCTACTATAGTATTTCAGTCTCATTTGTGGGTATGTACACTGAACATTTCAAAAGGTATTGTCCCATTTCAAATAGCTATTTTGAACTTTTATATTTTTGGCATCTTCTAGAAGGAAGGATATCCCCTTCCTTCTACAGTCCTTTAAATAAACAGCCCTTCTTTTGTAAGGTCTTTTCAAATAGCAATTTACTTCTTCCTTCCTTAGGGAAATATTTTGTTGTCTTCTACCCTGCCGTTTGTCTGGGCTAATTATTTTGTCTGCACAGGTAGTCTTGGATTCATCATGTCGTTCTCTGTGTATGCCAAAAGAGGTGTATGAATTAGGATGGAAAGAAAAAGTGCGTTAGAACTGTTAGTGTAATGATGCTAGTGTTATGGCGCTTCCTAGGTTATCGTAGTTGAAACAAATATCATCAGTTAGTTTGGAAGGTGATTCTAATTCAGACCATCTCTAATAACAAGACTGACTGTTGTTATCCTTAGATTTTCCTAGAGAAGTTTTTAATTTCATCTCCAGTTTCTATTATAATGATTTTACAGCTTCTAGCATTTTACACCATTGCTTAATTTTATACTGAAACATAAATTTAAATTTTAACCAGGAATAATTTGTTTAAACATTATTATATCCATTTGCTTTTTACTGATTGACTGTAAATCTGTTCTTCATAGTATCTTCTTGCATATATAGACCACTGTTGCTTTTGCGTTTTACTAATTTTATGAGTTCTGCATTTTCAAGGTGTTCTTCCAACTGTCTTGAGCCCTTTTTAAGTGGTTAATAGTAACCACTTAATGTGTGTTAACAAGGCTTTTTTTGGGTATTCTGTCAGTATGTTTTGAGTTCTGTTATCTCCCTAATATTCTTGATATCCCAGCACTGGGTACAGGGATACCATACCCAGTTAGCTCCATAGGTTTGATTACAAACTGCCTACCCACATGCAGTTGGTTTGAAGTGTTGTAGCCATGGTGACCCAGAAAATAAGCAAGACACATGGGTTTTGTGGTGATATCTTTTTTACTGGCCCAGCTGTTACATGTGTACTGGACTTGCCTACAGGAGATATTTGCTGCAGTTGCCTAATTAGCTCCGCAGTAAACGTCTCAGAGTCTACACATGCAGCCCTGTTAGGCCACAGGAAACAAATATACTCTGCAGTAGGATAGTACTTATAAATGTATTTAGAAGTACTATTCTGTTGTGGAATTTTTTTACTCCACAGCAGCACATTGTAGAGGTTGACAGGGCTGACTGGGGCCAAATGGTGCTTCACTGTGGGGGCTGCCTGCTGGAGTACCCTCGTGCCCCAGCCAGCTTCTCTGCAGCATGTTGAGTTGAGTCAAGCAGCCCCAGGCTGGCAGGTTGACTCTTCTGTGAGCTGAGGCTGCTCTAACCTGGCTCTACATGCCATGGTCCTAGGTACAAATTCAAATGGCACACCTGAGAGCAATAAACTCCAATATGGTATGCGCTATGAATTGATTGTATGTATAGAGGTGCCCACTGAGGCACAGGCAGACAAAACTCCTACCACCAAGAAGTTGAGCTTTCCTTGAATACTAATCCCTATACCTTTTTCTGAAATGGACTTGTCTTTATAAACTTAGAACAGATGGTTGTCTTCACTTTTTGAGGTGCTCAGTGCAATACTATGGTCCTTCCCTGACCCTGTTAAGGTGGTGTTCTTCTGCTTTTATGCAAGATACTGAGACACTTTGATTTTTTTTTTCTTTTGGGTAAGCAATGAGGGCCTCATATAAGTGGAGAAATAACAGGCTGTTAATTGACACATATAATGCATCTGAGTTTAGATTAAACCCCATACCTGTTTTTTACACGTGCTAGTTGTTTTGCTCCTCATATGGTTTTCTGTCCTTTAGTCTCCTCCAAACTTTGCTTGCTGAGGTTGAGTCCATTTTTAAAATGGAATCTATTTAATTGAGTTTTGGTTGTTTCTACAATCAGTTTGGCATCTATTTGTACGTTATATTCTCTGAACTACTTTGGAATCATTTGGCAGCTGGTTGCTCTCATCTACTTTAGTTCAATTAACAGAATTTTCTATTCAGGATCCAAAACCTTGACCTAGCATTTTTGTACCTCTGTTAACAATTTCCTCCGTTCTTCTGTTTATCCCTTTTTACCACAAGATAAACAGCTATAGTTCTCCCATCTTCTCTGGCTTCCCTTCCATTCTGTTCCCCTTCTTTCTTCCTCCTGAGTTAACTTGCCCAGTCCTGTCTAAAAGTCTTTTTTTCAGTTATAAACCCTCTTCCTAGGCACTTGCCATTTGATTTCCCCTATATTCAAATAAATACCCAGTAGTAACAGAATGGGTATCAGTTCCCAGAGAAAACTGCCTTATTCAAAATAAAACATATAGTAGTAAAGTCAAGACAAATATGATCCTAAAAGCAAGTGACTCTATTTCTGTCTTTGCAACTTGCTTGTTTTTCCTTTTTAATTCTGTTTAAGGTACTTAACCACCTTTTAGTAATGCAGTATATCTCTGTAAATGGCTTTTAGGAATCTGTAAATTGCAGCAGAGTAGGCTTTTTTTTCCCGGTGAATTTGAACCTTTTGTAACACCCTACAAATTTATTCTGGCTTCTTAGTGTAAATGTGTGTCTATAGCAGTTTATTATGGCATACAATATCTTTAATATAACTCTGAACCCCCTCACTGTTGACACCTTTTGCTTTGGAAGATTTGTTGCAAACAAATCTTCTTAGTTGATTCCCTTTCTATATTACATCCTAGGGTTTATTCAAGAAGATTACCTGAGAGAGTTGCTGACAACAATGGGAGACAGATTTACAGATGAAGAAGTTGATGAGCTGTACAGAGAGGCACCAGTAGACAAAAAGGGCAATTTCAATTACATCGAATTCACACGCATCCTTAAACATGGAGCAAAAGACAAAGATGACTGAACAAAACTCCAGACACCTGCAGCTAGATAACTTTGTTTTCCACTCATGTTTATTTCTCAGGGTATTTTTCCTGGTAGAATCTGTTGCATGCATTTAGCTTTACAACTGTTAACGTTTCTTCATGTATTTCTGGATTACAGACCATTTGGGCAAACTTGCATCAATATAATCATACTGGAAATGGAAGGTCTGTATTGTAACAATACAGATTTGGTAATAAAAAATAAGTGACTGTGAAGGCCTAGGAAAAAATCGCAATGTTTTTAGTTTTAGGTGGATTTTTACATTTTTTTTATAACGTCATTTTGAAATAAAGATTGCTATTTAAGTAAAGTAGCTCATTTAAAATTTTTTTACTTGCAAAGAAGGAAAGGTTTCTCCCACCTTATCTAAATAATTTCTCCAAACGGAAGCAGTCAGGACATCTACTGTTGACCTCTGTTTCAGCTCTAAAATACTAAGCAGTGATTTTATGACAATAATGGACATTCTTTGTTTAGTCTGTGCTGATCTTGTATGTACTGTGAAGTTACAGTTTTAGATAACATATTGAGAAAGTTCCTATATTTCAGTCTCTGGTTCAAAGTAAATAAACAGTTCTGGTTTTAAAAGTCAGATTTGTCACAAATTATGGAACAAAAAATCCTAAGAATTGAGGTGATGCATCACAACTTTAACTCCTCCATTTCTCAAGTGATTTATTGGGTCATTAATTTTACAAAGTTAATTAGGGTTTTTGTTTGTTTGCTTTTAAAGTAACATCCTTGCTTTTTTAAATGAGAAAATGATTTAATGGTGAATGACAGGAGACCTGCTACTTAGGCCTCAGATACAGTGGGCGCATCTACACAAGATACTACTGCACAGTGGTTACTGTGCATTTATTTAGTACTTGTATAAGCAGTGTACTAAATAAATGTGCAGTACTAAATAAATGTGCAGTAGCGCCAGCAAATGCCTTTTAAGTGACACTACTGTGCAGTAACCTAATACTACTGCGCAGTAGTGTTTTGGCATGGCTTTTGCCACTCAAGACTACTGCACAGTCAGTGTTTTATGTAGACGTGCCCGGTATCTCTCAGGAGCTGCAGAACTACTGGATGTTTTCACTATTGATAGAATTTTCTTTTTTTTCTTTTTGTCTCCTCTTTCCATTATCTTAAAACAAAGTGGGTAAGGAACTGAAGGGCAAAATTCTGTGATGAATGATGTTTTGACAGTATTAGAGGTTTGAGGTCTTTTTTTAAAGTATAATTTCTGTCTCTAACTTGAAACACATGAATCTCGCTTTTATTACAAGACAGTTGTTAGCTTATATTTTGAAGGAGGACATACTCTTGGGGGGGAAAAAAACCAAAAGCTAACCTTATGATAAAAATGACATGATTTTCACAGATTCATAGCTTTGTTTGTGATCATTGATCTTCTGTAAACAGTAACAATTTGAATTTGAGATGGAATCTTTGTGTGTCAAAAATTTATATTAAAAGTTCTTCAAATGTCAGCTAAAAAAAGTTGCTTGGTTAAATTTGACTCTATTTTTAAAAACATTTCTGAGACATCTGCTTTCTTAAATACTTAGCCAACTTCTTTGTCCAAAGAAAGTTAATAAAACAGTTGGTCTGCTGTGCTTATATAGAAATGTTTGTTCCTGTGCCATGATGAAAGATATATTGCATCTGTAATCAGTAATCCTGTCTGCTTAAAATGATGCCCCAACTTGCGTGCAATGATTTCCCCTTAAGTTTCTTTTCAGCTGTGCTAAGAAAAAAAATATTCCTAACTGGATATAGCTAGGCTGGCAAAACCCCATACTGTCTATGGTTTTACTAGTTGAAAGGATATTCACTCAGAAGGAACTGATTTAAGCTATTCTAGTCAGAACAAACTAACACTGGGGGATGGCTACTAGAGCTATGCTCGCAAGCATAGGCAAGGTCTTAGACCAGGGCTGGCCAACATGCAGCATGGTTTTTTTGTTTTTTATTAATATATTTTGTGTTCCAGGTGAAATCAGTTCCAAATCATATTGATTGAGCAGAACTCAGTCATTCCAAAAACCACATTGATTGAGCAGGCAGAACTCAATCATTCTAAACACCATGTATGGTGCTACAACTGGTAAGCATCTTCTGTCTCAGGCTGTCATCCTGGGACTTCAGATACTCCCAAATCTATTGGTAGGCATCCTATGCTCAGGCCCAATCCTAGAGGTCTTGGGATTTGGATGTCCCCACTTGATCTTAGCCCACAAGAGACCGAGACACTTGATCTGAGCCAAGAAGCATGTGGCATGGGTAGCAGCTGTGCGTGCTGCCTGAGACCCAGGCACTTGGTAAGGGAGGCACTGGAAGTGGGGGGAAATGAAGGGGGTGGGGGGACACTGGCCTAATCTCAAACCAGAGTGGGGACAGAATGCTACTGTGAAAGGAGGTGTCAGGTGTCACTGCCAAGAGTTAACCCTTCCCTAATATATATTAGAAATGCTTCATAGAGAAGTAACTGGAGTAAGTGCTCTATTGTTTTTATTGGTTCTATAGATGTTTCTTTAAGGAAACACTACTCATTGTAACAAAAGCTTTTTCAAACTAGTCCAGTAAAGCCTAAGGGAAAAGAAAGAGAAATACAGGCTGTGGAAATGGGGTAGCTACCAAGGAGGAGTATACCTCCCTGGTTCACATGCGTAGGGAAGCAGGAAGGCCAAAGCAGGATTAGAACATAGGTGACAAAAATTATGGACAACAAAAAGTCCGGTTATATTGGGAGCAAAAGGAATGTGCAGGATAGCATAGGACTCCTACAGGACAAACTAGGGAAATTGGTGAGCTGGGGGAGGGGGGCTGTGGAGTGGAGCTGAGCTCTTCAATGAGTTCTTTGCATCTGTATTCCTAGACAGAGACCAAGACACATCTCCCAGTTGGACCGTAGATAGACACAGGAGAGACACCGGCACACCACTAAGCACAGGCTTAGTGAAGGGGCACTTGGAGGGGCTGGATGTGTTCAGATCAGTGGGCTTGGATAAACTTCATCCAAGGGTGCTGAAGGAATTGGCCAGTGTCATAGGAGAGCAGCTAGCATGGCTCTTTGAGCATTCATGGTGCTCCAGTCAGGTCCCAGAGGACTGGAAAAGAGCCAGTGTGGTCCCTATTTTCAAGAAGGGGAGGAAGGACGAATCGGGGAAACTATAGGCCAGTTAGTCTCACCTCTATCCTTGGGAAAACAGTGGAAAAAATCATTAAGGATCACATTTGTGGGAGTCCAGCGGGGGAAATAATGCTGAAAGGAAATCCAGCATGGGTTCATTGCAGGTAGATCCTGCATGAGTAACCTTGTTTCTTTTTATGACCAGAATGCTTAGATGCAGGAGTCCAGGTAGATGTCATCTACCTAGACTAAGAAGGCTTTTGATACAGTATCACATTTTGTCCTTGTAAATAAACTGACAAGCTGTGATGGATATGATTACAGTCAGGTGGGTGGTAAATTGGCTTAGAGGTTGCACCCAGAGAGTGGTGGTGTATGAGTCAATATCGACCTGGAAGGATGCAGGCAGTAGAGTCCTGCAAGGCTCAGTCCTTGGACCGGTGCTATTTAATGTCTTCATCAGTAACTTGGACAACGGTGTAGAGAGAGAAAACCCTGTCCAAGGTCGCAGATTATACCAAATTATGGGACAAAGTTTACACACCAGAGGGTAGGGAATGGATCCAGGCGGATCTGGATAGTTTGGAAAAACGGGCAAAACAAAATGGGATGCAGTTCAACAAAGACAAGTGCAAAGTACTGCACCTGGACAAAAAGAACCACCAACACACTTAAAGTCTGGGGATCATCGTAGTTTACTCCAAAATGAACATTAGTCGGCAATGTGATGAAATGATCAACACGGCTAACCGCACTTTATCATGCATTAACAGATGCATGATGAACAGGTCCCAGGAGGTGATGCTTCCCCTTTATGCAGGACTGGTCAGGTTGTAGTTGGAGTACTGCATCCAGTTTTGGGTGCTGCATTTCAAGAGGGATGTGGAGCATCTTGAGAGGGTTCAGAGGAGGGCCACTTGTATGGTCAGAGGCCTGCAGGCAAGGCCCTACAAGGAGAGACTGAGGGACCTAGATCTCTTCAGTCTTTCCAAGAGAAGGCTGAGAGGTGATCTTGTGACTGCCTATAAATTCATCAGGGGAGGGTAGCAGGGAATAGGAGATGCTCTATTTACTAGGGCACCCCTTGGAGTAACTAGGAACAATGGCCACAAATTGACGGACAGCAGACTTAAGTTGGACATTCAAAAGAACTTCACGGTAAGGGTTGGTAGAATCTAGAATGGGCTTCCAAGGAATGTGGTGATCTCCTCTACCTTGGGGATCTTCACAAGGAGACTGGACAAGCACCTAGCTGGCATAATCTGACCCCAGTGCTCTTTCCTGCCCAGGACAGGAAGTAGGACTCGATGACCTACTGAGGTCCCTTCTGACCCTAACATCTATGAATCTATGAAATACTTTTGAAGTGCAACAGCTATATAGCATTTACCAAAGCAAACATGGTGCTCCCCATGGCAGAAAGTATTTTGCTTCCAAAGTTAGTTTCATCTTTCAGATTGTTCTAATAGTACCTCCCCAGTTGCATCACGCCCCTACATGGTTTCCTTGGCACTTCTGCTTCTGGGAGCACAAGTAGTGTATGTTGGCTGCTGTTCTACTAGTATGAATCAACTCCTGGGAGGACTAGTGATAATAGGTGGCTAGTCTTAATTCTCCATAATAGGTGGCTAGTTATAATTAACCTACAAATGGATAGTACAGTATTGCTTGAGCTGCAACAGAAGGATAATACTTCAAAACCCACAATATTTATACAGTTAAAAGTGCAGAGTGGCACAGTCCTGTTCTTAAATGTCTCCATTTGACTTGGTATCAGTTGTGAACATGTGCAGTAGAATTGCTTTAGGCTTCTCTACTAGTAAAAAAACATTAATCTGGTTAGGCAGTTTCCCTGGATTCCTTACTTGGACATAGGTTCCTGAAGTCTAAGCTATAGGTGTGCTTTTTTTTTTTAAACTTCACTCTTGCTTTTTTTTCAGCATAATTTAGTTTTTGTGGCTGAAAATACATGCACCATATTTTTAAGGAAGATGTTAGACATACGGAAAAAATGGAAAGAAAGTGAATGTTAGAGTGATTGCTAATTGAAAAACTGGACTGTTTCTAATGGGGGCAATATTATCTGAATTTTTAATTTGACTTGATATATACAATACCACTACCCTTGTTGAATTTCTAAAGTAATATAAAAATACTTAAACTTAGGTTTTCAACTCGTGGACAATTTTTAAAACAATCACTAGATGGCATTATTCCTATTACTAATTTAGCCATGAAACATATATAGTTGTACAATAGTCCTTCTGTTTCTTTTTAAATACCAAAAACATGCTTTGTACTGTACACAGAGGAAGCTGTGGTCTCTTCCCCAAGGAACTTCCACCATAATTAAAACAACACTAAAGCCATCAGGATTTTTTCAGATTATAGTTCATATGTATGCTGAATTTTGGCTTTTTGTAAAGATTATTCATTGGGGGGGACAAGCAAAAGTGAAAGATGGTTCAAGTGTGTTTGTTTATGTTCAGCAAAACCAAGATTTTTCAAAGGTATTTCGGTGCGTAAAGATGCATGGAGGTGCATATTAAGATTTTTTAAAACATACTTTTTGGTTAGATGCTTTGAAAATCCCAAATACGTATTTGCTTCTTTAGGTGCCTAAATACCTTAACAATATTGTCCTTTATCCTTATCTGTCCCTTCAAATAACTATGCAGTAGGATTTAATCTATAAGTATTAAGGATTAGGATGAGATTTGCCATAGGTAGATAATTCCAAATTTGCATAACTGAGTGCACTGGCCCTCAATAGCTTTCTGGACATAATTCAAGGTGTTAGTTTTGATCTCTAAGGGTGCTTGTACATACCATGGGTTTTAATCCTCATTAAATTAAATAGTTTTATAAAATTTAAACTTGTTTATTTTGGAGTGTTGCATCTGTGTTTACTCACACTAGGTTTTCAAACTAATTAAACCAGGTCCCTGGCCGGCACTGCAGGAAAGTGGCATGGTCCAGCACTGCCCCTGGGGCCCACCACACACCCTGTGCCTGTGCCTTTCCCTTGCCACACAGCTGTGGAATCAGGGAATCAGCAAACCAAGAAAAAAAAGTGGAAGCAATTTGAAAGTGAAAGCAATTAGAAGGGGTGAACTACAAAAACGTCACAGCACCATCTGGTGGACAGAAAGGCTCATTACACATCTTTGAGTGCTTTTGTGTTTGCACACAAGGAATCCATTTTAATTCCCAGTGAGCCAAACTAAACTACGTCTGAGGAGTTTTAGTTTAATGGATAAGAAAGGCTTTTAAAGCGTTGGGAAATCCTGCTTGTACAAACAGACGTGCAGTTGCAGCGTATGAAAGGGTAAAAACTGTGGTGTGTACATGAGACCAAAGGCCCTAAATTGTCTGGGCTGTATATGCCTAAAGGAATGACCTTGTCCTTTATGCCTCATCACAATTCCTAAGGTCAGCCAAGAGCAACCTACAAATACCATTGATATCTCAAGTCTGCTGGGTAGAAATACGTGGAACATGGTTCTCTGCAGCTGCTCCTCAGCTCTGGAACTCCCTCCCTCTTGAGGCTTTCCAGAGTTCAAGCCTGGGCAACTTTCTGAAAAGCTGTAATAACTTACTATCTGGATAGGCACTTACCAATCAAAGCTAGGATGAGAAATTATTTAGGGGTTCTCTGTTTTTCCTTGATGTTCTAGTTCCCTTTCAAGTAATTTTTGTTCTCTTGTCATTCACCCCTTTTTAAGTTATTTTATTTTCTTAGACTCCTGCCAGACAAGCGGATAAAGGCACAATGGGATCTCATGTATGGTCCACGCAGCTTTGCTTCCTGACATGTCATACATGTATAACAGGAAGTGTCAGTGTGCGATCCAGCATCAGATCTTATCATGCCTTGTTGCTGGTGCAGGAGGAGCCTAGGGCCATGGGCCTTGTCTCCCTCTACACCAGTAAGTAACAAGTTTCTGAGACTGAGAGGAGGCTGAGATATCAATTTATATCTTTATCTTCCTATCTATACATCTGAATAGATGTATATGAAGCTATAAATGTATTGTATTTACTCAGATACAAGACAAGATTTCCCTCTATTGGCATAGGGCAAAAAAGCCCCTTGTCTTTTAATCATATATAATGAAGTCTTGGTAAATATATTGTTTACTATTAAACTACTACTGGAAGCATCACATACTCAGCAATGAAAACCTGCTATAGTGTTGATTTAACACTAGCTGTAGTTTTGTTGCAGAAATGGCTGCGGTTCGTTTCTCGGGAGGCGAAGAACTCTCAGTCTCAGACACACTCTATTAGCAACACAAAAGGTATATTTGCAAATAGGGTCAGAGCGAAGACAAAAGACCACACTCTGCCCGCGGGGACAACTTCTCAGCAGGCTTTATCCCCTCTCTCCTGAGCACGTGTGCAGAAGCAGGAACTCTTACAACTCATTTCTGGTTCATACAAACATATATGAAATGACGTCACGTCATCCGTCGCATGTGCATTATAATTAACTACTTAAGTATGCGGGGCGGATAGGCTTATATGCATTAGCTAATTACGCCTGCTCAGAAAGTACTTTAGGTTACAAAAAGTTCAAACCTTCTCTGCCCCAAGGACAGGACCATTAAAAATTGCAATTTACTCTTATCTGCATGAGAACGCTAAGGAGTATGTGCTTTACTGTAACAAAGAGATAGTAAATTTGCAAAACAAAGAGAGAGTGATACCTTAATACAAAGAGCCCTTAGTAGCTTCTCCTCTAACCTCCTCCTCCCACCAGGGAGAGCTGGCAGCTGTGCTGTTCTAGCAACACTATTGATAATGCATTTTCAATAATATTTCTAACAATATCCCCCCTCAAGATGCTTTCTGTTCTTTACTTCATTTAGGCAAATCAAGATAATTACAAGGAATTTTTCTGAGGATCATGACTTTTGCTGCAGTCTGTGCTTTCAAAGGGACTGCTGCAACCTGCATTCTTTCTACTGTGGTGGTTATCAATCTAGTGAGACAAGGAATAAGGCAAGGGATAAAAATCAAACCAGTCAGAGCACACAAAAGCACAAATCCTACTTTTTTCCACCAGGGTCCTTCAAATAATTTAAACCACCAGTCTTTATTCCATGTGGTTTCCCACGTTTGTATTGGTACATGGGCTATTTTCCTGATCTCTTTGGCAATCTCTAAGACTACTTTCCCGTTATCATCTATTTGGAGACAACAATTAGAAAGGTTGAACTTTCCACAGACTCTGCCATCCTCTGCGAGTAAATAGTCTAAAGCCATTCGATTTTGGTATATGGCTTCCCTTATCTGAGAACTCTGTCGGGCCAGCAACTCGAGAACTTCCAAGACTGCCTGCAACCGGATGATTCTATTTAGCATATATATTGGTGTCCGGTATCCCCAACTCCCATCATTAGCCCATGTAGCTGGTCCATAATACTCAATGATCCTTTGAGAAGGCCACTCATCCTCCTTCCACTTTTGGGAGCCACCCTGTGTCAAACTTACATCAATACCTCTCTTGGCCCTTTTCCAATCATCATACAAAGAGACTCCCAGCTTATTTCCGACCTCAGATGGTAGCAAAAAGAAAGATGGTACAATTACTCCAATATAGCAGGTTCCTGTCCACCCTTGTGGTAGTACCGTATAGGCTCGTCTTCCACAAATCCAATAATGTCCTTTTAGGGCCCTGTTTTCCCCTCCCAAGGCTAGGGGGTCACAGCTGTGGAAAAGAAGGGGATAGTATTTGTTGCCCCTATGCCCTAAAGGGCCAGTGTAATAGTTACTCAGTTTAAACTGACATTTCCATACGCCATCTTTATCCCTATACTCGCACTCGGTTATTTCATTTGTGTCATTTAAGGCACTCCAATATGTATTAAACCTTGCCACCGTGCCATTCGGATGTGCCCATTGCCAATTATAGATGTAGGTAAATCGTTCACTTCGGGCCTTTTCATATGCCTGACATCTGGTAGGGTCAGGATCAAAAGGTAATATTCTTGTCCTTTTGACCTTTTGCATCTGCGTGGAGATTGGGAGCCTAACAGCAGCAGAATTCCATTGATCAGCATACTTGCTGCATATTCGGGCCCATTTCAATGTCCATGTACACTGACTATGTCCCAAACTCCTCCCTGTATCATTACTGCTAATACAGTACTCTCCTAATGCCACTTGGGAAAGATCCCAGCTGCGGTTCTCATCCCATTCTTGACCAGTACTCTTAACATCCGCCTTGTCACTGACCAACCATTTTGGGGCCAAAGGAAAAGCCCTCCAAGGCCACTGTTCTCCGGTCTCTCGGAGCCCCCCACAGGCCCAGCAGTTGGTAAGATTAAAAGTGCCTGCAATTCTTTCCATCATATCAACATACAAATTTGTCCCTGGGGGAGCAATTTGGGAAAGCGAGGGTGTGAGCCAGCAGCTAAGGCTGCTCAATTCTGTTTCTTTCATTATGCAGATAACAACAAGGCACATTAAGATTCCCACCATATTTTCCCTTTTATGAGATCAAACACAGCCTAAATGTTTCCCTTTCATTTTCTTGTCTAATTTTCTGAGCTTTGATTAAGCCGTCTCAGGTGCACTTGGAGATCACCAATAGGTTCACAGCTCCACTTGCTGGCTTCTTGTTCCGAAGACGACTCAGCTTCCGGAGTGAGCTCGTCTTGGGAGTTGATGTCCTCTGATGCTCGTGGATGTCGTTTCACACGGGTATGGTGTATCCAACGGTCATGGCCAGCAATCTTTACAGCGGTGTGGGTTGTTAGAAGTACCTGGAACGGGCCACTCCACCTCTCAGTCAAGGGTTCCTTTTTCCACCGTTGCACCAAGACCCAGTCTCCCGGGGAGAAGTCATGTACCGGTACGTCTAAAGGCAGGAGCTGAAAGGAGGCTGCATACCTGTGAAGAGAAGACAAGACAGACTGCAAAGCAATAACGTATATATGAAGCTCGCTATTACCTAATTCAAAAGTTACATTTTCTCGTATCCCAGGGGGTAAGACTCGAGGGGGCTTGCCAAACATAATTTCATATGGGGTCAATTTGAGGCCCCGTCGGGGAGTGTTTCGAATGCAAGTAAGAGCTAGCGGCAATGCTTGAGGCCACTTAAGGCGTGTCTCAATACAAATTTTGGTGAGCAGAGTCTTTAAAGTCCTATTCATGCGTTCCACTTGTCCTGAACTCTGTGGTCTCCATGGTGTGTGTAGTTTCCAAGTAACCTTGAGAGTTTGTGCGACTTCTTGAACCACTATTCCCACAAAGTGTTGTCCTTGATCTGACTCAATGGACTCAGGCAGGGAATACCGTGGAATGATCTCCTTCACTACTGAAGCCGCAGTGGCAGTCCTGGTGGGCCAGGCCTCGACCCAACCAGAGAGCTGGTCTACCGTGACAAGTAAAAATCCGTGATGTCCGGACCGTGGGAGCTCGGCAAAATCAATCTGCCATGCCTGTCCAGGGTACGCTGCCCAGGGTCTACCTCCCATTGGCACAGGGGGTTTCCTTCGAGGGTTTACTTTCTGGTATGTGATGCACTTAGTAGCAATGCGCTGAGCTTCTACATATAGCCCTGGGGCTACTGCTTGGCGGATCACTAGATCACCCATGGCCAAGCCTCCCATATGGGTTCTTGCATGGAGCTGTTGCAGCACCTCCCGAAGCAATGGCCTGGGTATCATGACTTTCCCTCCTGGTACTATCCACCACCCCTGGGAGTTCTTTTCTGCACGAGCTTTCTGTGCAAACTTATCTTCTTCAGGGGAATACTGTGGGACTAAATCCTGGACGTAGGGCCATATGGCATGGGACATGGCCTGCTTGGATACCTCCTCCGCTTCTCCCCCAATAAATGCGGCTTCCTTTGCTGCCGCATCAGCCTTTGCATTTCCAAGCTTATGCTTTTTCTCAGCAGCCTTCCCATGGGCCTGCACATGAATGACTGTTACCTCTTTAGGCTGGTGGAGTGCCTCTAGTAGCTTGATAATCTGGGGGCCATTAGCAATCTTATTCCCAGAGGCCATAATGAAACCCCTTTCTTTCCACAATAGTCCGTGCACATGGACTGTAGAAAAAGCATAGCGAGAGTCAGTATATATATTAACCCGCTGGTCTGTCCCCAGCTGTAATGCTCGGGTGAGCGCAGTGAGTTCCGTGGCCTGTGCCGACCATGAGCTCAGCAATGACTCCCTCCATACTACCTTATCCAAGGTTACCACTGCACATCCTGTTCGTCTTTTTCCATCGATGACAGAGCTGGAGCCGTCTACGAAGTATTCAACACCTGGGTCCTCAACTGGGTTCTCAGCAAGATCAGGTCGCACCTGTGTGGTTTGGTTCAGGACCTCAAGGCAGTCATGCGTCGGTTTCCCTGGCTCCGGCAGCAAGGTTGCAGGGTTTAAGGCTGTAGTATGTTTGAAAGTAAGTCCTGGATTAGAGAGCAAAAATATCTCATACCGTGATTGTCTGGAGGAGTTAAGAAACTTCCCTCCCTCAGTCCCTAGGATCTGGGGAACTCCATGAGGAGTGAGTATTTCCATATCCGCACCCATGACTATCTTCTGGGCTTCTTCAACAACCACTGCTGTGGCTGCCACAGCCCGAAGACAGGCTGGCCACCCGAGTGCAACTGGATCTAGAACCTTTGAGTAATATCCCACGGGTCTCCAGGTCGGGCCCGATGGCTGTGTCAGCACCCCTGATGCAACCCCTCGATTCTCATGAACATACAGTCGATATGGCTTTTTACTATTTGGGATGGCCAGGGCAGGGGGCTGGATTAATGCTGCCTTCAGCAGATCAAAGGCATGCTGCATTTCTTTATTCCATTTCCATTTAGTGAGACTCTCCTTAGTCAGGGAGTCATACAGTGGTCTGGCCTTCCCACCATAATCTGGTATCCATAGTTGACTGTTAGCCCTAGGAATGCCCGCAGCTCCTTGGGTGACTTAGGTGGGGTTAGACCTTGGATTGCCTGTATGCGATCTGCACTCAGGGCTCTGACTCCTTTTGAGAGCTTATATCCCAAAAATGTGACTTCAGGCTGACATATTTGGGCTTTCTCTCTAGAGACTTTATATCCTTTTTTCCCCAGAGTGTTTAGGAGTGACCTGGTGGCTTCCTCGCAGAGCTGCAAGTTTGGGCTTGCAACTAGCAGGTCATCCACATACTGGAGGAGAGTCACTGCGGGGTGTGATCCCTTCCACTCCTCGAAGTCCTTCTGAAGGGCAAGTCCAAAAATATGGGGGGCTGCTACGAATCCTTGTGGGAGAACTGTCCACATGAGTTGGGCTTTATGGAAAGTATCTGGATCCTCCCATTCAAAAGCAAACAATTTTTGACTCTCTCGGTGAAGGGGAATAGAGAAGAAAGCATCTTTCAAATCTAGCACTGAAAATATTTCAGCTTCCCCCGGTACTTGTGCCAAAATCGTGTGAGGGTTCGGGACTACAGGATGGTCTGAAAGGACCTTCTTATTTACTGCTCGTAGGTCTTGGACCAGTCTGTATGAGACCCCATCTGCCTTTGGCACTCCAAGGATGGGGGTGTTATAGGGTGAGGACCCTTCCACTAGCCATCCGCACCTCTTGTATTTCTCTATTAACGGCTTGAGTCCAGCTCTGGCCGCTCGGCTGAGTGAGTACTGCTTTACCTGAACGGGCCCCTCCCCATCCTTGAGTACGATCCTTACCGGGGAGACGGACTTAGCTCGCGCAGGGGTTCCATCAGCCCATACCGAGGGGTCTACTCCAGTCATGTGATCTTCTGGACTTACTGCAGGGCATCGGTCCTCCAGGAGAGCCATCTGATAGTTCGAGCTCTGCTTGACAGGTAGCTGGACCACCATCTGATCGTCTCTGAAAAAGATCTCAGCTTGCAATTTTGTGAGTAAGTCTCGCCCAAGGAGTGCAACCGGGCAACTTGGAGAATACACAAAGGAGTGCTCGAGCAAATGGTCCCCCACTTTGGTGAGGCGTGGTTTACAAACAGGGAGTCGGGATTGCGTTCCCTCAATCCCTTCCACAAGTACATGCTGTTCACTAGCTCCTGCACAGCGGGGTTTCTCTGGAATCATTGAAAATGTAGCCCCAGTATCCACCAAGGCTTCAAAGTTTTTGCCACCAACCCTAATGGTTACCATGGGATCTTCTCGGGCTCCAACCCGAAGGGTAGTGGTCTTAGATCCCCGTCCCCTTCATTCTGAATCCTCACCCCTTTCTTCTACCCGCATGAGGTGACCTCTCGGTTCCCTCTCTCTCTTCTCCTTCAACTTCGGGCATTCCCTCTTCCGGTGTCCTTTCTCTTTGCAATAAGCACAAACGTCTGCTCCCACTCTTTCTCCTTTCCCCTTCTGTATCCCAGCCTTTCCAGGGTTACCTCCAGTTATAGCAGCTGCTAGTGCTGCCATCTGTCGCTGAGCCTTTTTATCCTTCTTGCGCTCCTGCACTTGCTCACGATTCCCATACACCTTATATGCAATTTCCACCAGCTCTGAAATCGGTTTCCCCGCACCTCCCTCAGTTTTCTGTAACTTCTTACGGATATCAGCAGCAGATTGACCAATAAACATAAGATTTACCATGCGTTGATTATCTGGGGCTTCTGGATCCAGATCCGAAAACCTGCGAAACGCCTCATACAGCCTCCCAAGGAAAGCTGAGGGATCCTCCTCTCTTCCCTGTCTCACTTCATACAACTTAGACAGATTAGTAACCCGAGGCACTGCCTTTCCCATTGCTTCCACTATAATTCCCAGATACCGTGCACTCAGCTCTCTTCCCTCTGTAGTATGATTATCCCATCTCGGCTCCTCAACAGGGCAGGTATCATGTAGAGTACGACCAGCAGCACCCTCTGACTCTCTGGCTGCCGCAATACGTTCTGCTGTTCCCAACACTAATCTCCTCTCCTCCGGGGTTAGGAGGGTCTGGAGCATCATCTGGACATCAGCCCAAGTGGGTCGATGAGTCTGCCCAATAGATCGAAACAGGTCCCTCATCTTTTCAGGGTCTTCACGAAAAGAGGGGCTCTGATTCTTCCAGTTAAATAAATCTGAAGTGCTAAATGGGGTGTAGACAAAAGTTGCATTGCCTCCTTCCCCAATAACCTCTCGCATCGGGCAGTTCAGCACCGGCTGTGACTCTACAGGCTTGTGCAAATAATAACCCTTTTTCTCCGATTCAGATGGGGCACTTGGCTGAGGCTCACGCTCTAAATCATTAGGTATGCTTTGATACGTCGGTGGTGGTCTCCCTAAGGGAGGGGGCAGTGGTGCAGAGGGACTGGATCCCGAGGAGGCGTCTGACTCATCTTTGCTACCTGACAGGGCAACCGGAGCGCGGGTCCGATACTCAGCCAATTCAGAATCCCCTCCCTCATTAGACTCAGGGAGTACAGGCAGTCCCTCTGGAGTCTTTTCCTTAACAACCATCACATGAGACTTTACTAAGTAATTCTTAATCCAAGGTGGCTGATTTTGAACCACCCACAACCAACAATCAATATAAGGAAACTGATTCCAATACCCATTCTGCATAACAATTTCATGGATAGCTATCACTTCTTTTAGCACAAAGGATCCTTTCGGGGTCCAGTGGACCCCAAATGTTGGCCACTCGAGTTGACAAAACTTAATTAAATCATTTTCATTTTTACTCCGTAATCGGCCGGCTTTGCAAATTTATTAAAATGACCTAATATGAATTGTAGAGGCGCATCTGAATTTTCTACACGGGAGCGACCCATACCCATTTTGCCCACAAGAGTGCACCCAAGGCACACCAAATACCAAAAGATCCCTATAACAGAGGGTTTACTGAAAGCCGAGGCTAAACAAAAAAATTCCCCAGCAATCATGCACGCCCCCCGCTCTGGATCCAGAACCAAATTGGGCAAAGAGAATTCATATACTCACTCAGATACCCCAGAGATCTTGATCCAAATACCAAGGTGTGTCTGACCTCTCCAGAAACTGAGAATTTTGCATGGGATCCTTTTAACTTCCCGAATATCCCGACTCATGCCTCAAATTCCAGGGGCGAGCCCAAAAAGTCGACTCGGTGCGCACTTCCCCTGGTACGGGAGGCGCTTCACCGCTGGATCTCGGGGTCGTCCACGAGAAGGTCCCATCTGGGTCGCCAAATTTGTTGCAGAAATGGCTGCGGTTCGTTTCTCGGGAAGCGAAGAACTCTCAGTCTCAGACACACTCTATTAGCAACACAAAAGGTATATTTGCAAATAGGGTCAGAGCGAAGACAAAAGACCACACTCTGCCCGCAGGGACAACTTCTCAGCAGGCTTTATCCCCTCTCTCCTGAGCACGTGTGCAGAAGCAGGAACTCTTACAACTCATTTCCCGTTCATACAAACATATATGAAATGACGTCACGTCATCCGTCGCATGTGCATTATAATTAACTACTTAAGTATGCGGGGCAAATAGGCTTATATGCATTAGCTAATTACACCTGCTCAGAAAGTACTTTAGGTTACAAAAAGTTCAAACCTTCTCTGCCCCAAGGACAGGACCATTAAAAATTGCAATTTACTCTTATCTGCATGAGAACGCTAAGGAGTATGTGCTTTACTGTAACAAAGAGATAGTAAATTTGCAAAACAAAGAGAAAGTGATACCTTAATACAAAGAGCCCTTAATAGCTTCTCCTCCAACCTCCTCCTCCCACCAGGGAGAGCTGGCAGCTGTGCTGTTCTAACAACACTATTGATAATGCATTTTCAATAATATTTCTAACAGTTTGACCCCAGTACCCTTTCTTGCCATGCCGGGGCTCAGACTCGATGATCTGCTCAGGTCCCTTCCGACCATAGAAACTATGAAACACAACCAATGCTGAGCATGTCTGTAAAACACATGGCCTGCACTGGAAAAATTCTCCATCTGAATAAGGCATATGCTAAGCCCATTAAGTGCAGTCCCTTTCACTGCTGACTGCATTTTCAATTCATGGTGAGCCACAAGATTGCATACAGTTCACCTGTAGTCCCTCTGTCACACCACAGTGACCCCACAACTCAGCACTGCTCAGTATGTGTATATATTCCAGATACCTGCAACAATGGCTTCATGTGCTAATTAGCCCTCACTCATGACTGGAACTGACTGTTTTTGTCACAAGTTCTGGGATGCTTCAAAAATCTATGTGTAGATGAGACACAGGGCAACCTGGTCTGGCTTCATTTCCTGGAGGGGGAGGCCAGATGCACCAGGGTGAGAGTGGACACGATAGAGGGAATCTGGGAGAACTGTATGCAATTTCATAGCTCACAATGGCTTGAAATGCTGCTGACACTGGTGGGACCTATGTAGTAAATTATGACCCTTTTGCCTTTGCACTAATGCCATGAATAGTAAGTGATGCTCAAAAGTATGTTATGAAACACTTGTGCTAAAACTTGTGACAGTTTCCAAAAAAGCTAACATGCATCAATTTTGGAGGAATTTAGTCTATAGGTTAGTCTACAAATTGCTACAGCCACATTTACTTTCAAGGTTATTGTTTACAAATACATTCCTCATTTCTCCATCCTCAGGGAAAGCAGGGTCTGACAGAAGGGGAAGGGAAAGTAGAAGTGGTAGTGGCTGCCAGGGAAAAAAGTTGTGGGGGGAGGAAGGGGGGAAGAAGAGCAACCTGATCTTCCAGGGTGCTGCACTTAGGCAGTAGAAATCAGCAGCACACTTATAGAATGGGAAACTCCCTTCTTGAGAGCATGGAGGCAGAAAGGGATCTTGGAGTCATTATCGACTCCAAGATGAACATGGGCCGACAATGTGAGGTCACGGTTGGCAGGGCTAACCGGACCTTGTCGTGCATCCACAGGTGCATCTCAAGTAGAGCCAGGGAGGTGATCCTCCCCCTCTATGTGATGCTGGTCAGGCCACAGCTGGAGTACTGTGTCCAGTTCTGTGTGCCCCATTTCAGGAGGGATGTGGACAACATTGAAAGGGTCCAGAGGAGGGCCACCGGCATGGACAACAGGGCAGACCCTACAATGAGAGACTGTGGGACCTAAACCTGTTCAGCCTTCACAAGAGCAGGCTGAGGGGGGACCTGGTGACTGTCCATAAACTCACTAGGGGGGACCAGAAGGGTTTAGGGGAGACACTGTTTCCCCTAGCGCCCCCTGGCATGACAAGGAATAATGGACACAAATTATTGGAGAGTAGATTTAGTTTAGACATCCGCAAGAACTACTTCACAGTTAGGGCAGCTAGGATCTGGAACCAACGTCCAAGAGAAGTGGTGCTGGCCCCTACCCTGGGGGTCTTTAAGAAGAGGCTTGATGCCTACCTGGCTGAACCCATTTGAGTCGAGTTTTTCTCCCGCCCAGGCAGGGGGTCGGACTTGAAGATCTACAAGGTTCCTTCTGACCCTACTTTTATGATTCTATGATTCTATTTTCCCTGCTATAATAGTGGGAGTGTGACAAATTCAAGGCAAACCTCTAATAATTAGATTTTATATCTTGGAAATTATAACAATTTTATAAATTTTCCATGTAAATTTTATAAATTTTCCATGTGCTGGCTCCTACCCTGGGGGTCTTTAAGAAGAGGCTTGATGACTACCTGGCTGGACTCATTTGAGTCCAGTCTTTTTCTCCCGCCCAGGCAGGGGGTCGGACTTGAAGATCTACAAAGTCCCTTCCGACCCTGATTCTATGATTCTATGATTCTATGTATAGAATCTAATTATTGGGGGGGGGGGTCATCTTCTATTTGAATAAATGTAGCATATATCCTCTTTTTATCACCTAACCTTGGTAATGCCTACAATCCATAGGTTCCCATGATTCTGCCATTTTAAGTTTTACTGATAGACATGTTCAAAGGTGCCTATGCCTGGACAGCTATCATCTCACACCTAAGCCCTAACAAGATTCACAAATCAGGAGTGCTCAGAGATTGGTTACTGAAATGGTCCTTGGCAAAACACAGTTGCCGCTGGTGTAATAATTGCTCCTACTTTTATTCATTAGATTAGTCTTTGGGCATTCTCCCAGGATAGCTGTTGGATATGGAAGGGGAAGTGAAGGATGGCTTCTTTTCCAGTTGTCTTTTGCAGTAGAGGACTGGCCCACTTTTCCTGGAATTATGTACCTAAGCTTTTCATTCAAAAACTGAAAAGGTTCAGGTAGAGGGAGTCTGGAGTAAGGTTCTTAAGTCTCAGAAAGAGGTAAGGTTTAAAACCCCCATCCTGCCCCCCAACTTACTGTTTGCATTAAACAGCTCTCTCTTTAGTGGATGGATCCCACTGGCAATGCATAAGGGGTGCATGTGGGTGCACGTGCACCCCCTGCAGAAAGCACTGCTGATGCTGCCAGAGG
Organism: Crocodylus siamensis; assembly: GCF_052110815.1. NCBI lineage: Eukaryota > Metazoa > Chordata > Crocodylia > Crocodylidae > Crocodylus > Crocodylus siamensis. The sequence continues at coordinate 171,297,795 of NC_143397.1, read as the reverse complement.
CGCCTGTGGGCGGCCACTGCTCACCACCCTCCCCCCTTGCTGCCAACACCGCTGGCAGCGTCTATAGGTGATCCCTGGTCGCCGCTGGCCACTGCTGATGCTGCCAGTGGCATCTGTGGGTGGTCGCCAACTGCTGGCTGGTGCTTGCCACCCCCATCCCTTGCTGCCAACAGTGCCACAGCTGCCTGTGGGAGCTCGCTGTGCCCCCCCAGCCTCTGGGGACATGTGGCGTTCATGGTGGATCCAGTTCTTAAATGCCTAATCTTGTGTATAAGCAACCAGTGCTTATGGACAGAGTGATTGTTGATTATTAGACCAACAAGATTTTTGAAAAAAAAAGTTCTTTAATTGGAAGCCTTCAGGCACAAACACCCTTCATCAGGCATCAGAGAAAAGATCATAAAAGTTCTCCTGGAACTTTCCACAACTGCAGTTCTGAATTTTCTACAACTGCAGCAGCGTCAAGGGTCATTTAGCAACACTGAGTTGCAGGGAAAGGAAATGCAGTGAGGCTTCTTCCACAAGTAGATAGTAGCTGTGACTTGTTATCAAATCCTAGGGCTATCCAGTGAAAAATGAGAAGACTTCTATAAGGATGTGGATCAGTCCTGGCATGTTTCCTGCACCAGGTGGATGACAGCTGCAGCTTCTCAAATGTTCAAGGCCTAAAAACACCTGCAGGTGGAAACCTCCTCTGTAGGTCAGTGTGACATTTGAAACTTGAAAATATACAGGAGATACCTCCCGGGGGGAGGGAGGAAGGTTTTTAGCATGTAGTGTTTTTTCTGGTGTCTGCACTGTCTTGCCACAGACTCTAATCAACTTTATGGAGGTGGAGCCAGCTAAAAAAGTGAGGTAAAAATGTTTTGCATAAACCAAGTAAAACTGATGATATCTGAGAGAGAGAGAGAATATGACAAATTAAACTTCAAGTGTGATTTGCCTATATCGATTCCTGTCACTACTCTTAATTTAGGGTGCATTGTAGAAGGATTCAATTGTCATTTCTTTTATTAGACCATAGTGCATATCTCTGGAATTGCCTACAGAAATATTTCAGAGATGACCAGATGAAATAAGAGTTCTACTAGTAATCTCAAAATAGCTAGTACTGTCTTTTAACAAAACAGTATTAAAGTTGCTAGAAGCAGCTGAATCTTTCTCCCTAGGTCTTGTATTAAATACTTGAATTAAAATATTAAAATACAATTTTGCAAGTTTAGATGCAGTCATCAAGAAACAAGTCATCTTCTATAGTCACAGTTGTAAATATGTAGGGCTGTACTTACCTCATTCCCTAATGACGTTTGTATTGTTGTCCTCTGAGGAAATCTGGCAGTGCCTTACCCAGAGATGCATATGCCCACAAAGAAGCAGGGCATATGTATTCTGAAATGTCCTACCACATATAATGTTTGGAGGATGAGGATTAACCATATTCACTACTAGTGGGCCTGAGCTGCTTTAAAAAAACAGCAACCCAAAAGCAAAACAAAAACCCAAGCTGACCTCCTTGGAGGAAGATAATCATAGGCAAACCCTAGACCACTAGCAAAAACAAAACACCAGTTTGCAGGTTCCAACTTTGTGATGTGGACAGACCTATTGAAAGCTAACCAGGAGAGGTATGAAAAGACAATGGAACTTGGACATAGTGGTGCAGCATTTAACCTCTGTCATTTACTGTATAGTAGAATTTTTAGGCCCAAGGTATAGCAACAGGCTCCCCACACAATTCATAGGAATAGCTGGATACCTAAGAACTAAAGGCATCTAAACTGTCCAGGAGTATGTCTAGATGATGGGGTAGGGAGGGTAATGGGCTTATGTGCCAATACAGCTGATGGGCTAAAAATAAGCCAACATATTTAACGATCTCTTTGCCTCCATCTTCCTAAGCAGGGACCGGAACAGTCACCCCCCCGCTGGGCCCCCCTCAGGCCCCAGGGGAGGTGTACCTAGGCCAAGGGTTAGCGAGGAACTTGTTAGGGGGCTTCTGGAGAGATTGGACATATTCAAGCCAGCCGGTCCAGACGATCTCCACCCTAGAGTACTAAAAGAATTGGCCGAGGTCATTGCAGGACCCCTGGTGCGGCTTTACAAGCACTCATGGTGCTCTGGTGTTGTGCCAGAGGACTGGAAGAGGGCCAACATGGTTCCAATCTTCAAAAAGGGGAAGAAGGAGGACCCAGGAAACTATAGGTCAGTTAGTCTTACTTCGATCCTAGGCAAGCTGTTTGAGAAAATTATGCTGGCACACATCCATGAGGGGCCAGCTGGGGACTGCATGCTTAGGGGCAACCAACACGGTTCATCAGTGGCAGGTCCTGTCAGACCAACCTGGTGGCCTTCTATGATCAGATAACCAAATCATTAGATGCAGGGGTAGCAGTGGACATAGTCTTCCTGGACTTTCGGAAAGCCTTCAACACTGTCTCTCACCCTGTTCTCATTAAGAAACTGGGGGACTGTGGTGTCGACATCCACATAGTCAATTGGGTCGCCAACTGGCTGGAGGGTCGCACCCAGAGAGTGGTGGTGGATGGGTCATTTTCAACCTGGAAGGACTTGGGCAGTGGGGTTCCGCAGGGCTCGGTTCTCAGGCCCTCACTGTTCAACATCTTCATCAGCGACTTGGACGAGGGGGTAAAAAGCACCCTGTTCAAATTTGCTGATGACACTAAGATGTGGGGTGGTGTGGGCACTCTAGAAGGGAGCAATAGGCTACAGTCGGACCTAGACAGGTTACAAGGGTGGGCGGATGAGAACAGGATGGGATTCAACACCGACAAGTGCAAAGTGATGCACCTGGGAAAGAACAACCGGCTCCATACCTACAGGTTGGGGAACTCCCTTCTTGTCAGTACAGAGGCAGAAAAGGATCTTGGAGTCATCATTGACTCCGTACCTTGTCATGCATCCACAGATGCATCTCGAGCAGGTCCAAGGAGGTGATCCTCCCCCTCTATGCGGCACTGGTCAGGCCACAGCTGGAGTACTGCATCCAGTTCTGGGTGCTGCACTTCAAGAGGGATGTCAACAGCATGGAGAGGGTCCAGAGGAGGGCCACACGCATGATCAGGGGGCAGCAGGGCAGGCCCTACGAGGAGAGGCTACAGGACCTGAACCTGTTCAGCCTCCACAAGAGAAGGCTGAGGGGGGATCTAGTGGCCTGTTACAAACTAGTCAGGGGGGATCAGCAGGCACTGGGGAAGTCCGTTCCTGCAAGCACTGACAGGAGTGACCGGGAATAATGGTCACAAGCTGGTAGAGGGTAGATTTAAGCTAGATATCAGGAGGCGCTGCTTCATGGTCAGGGCAGCTAGAGTCTGGAACCAACTTCCAAGAGAAGTGGTGCTGGCTCCTACCCTGGGGGTCTTTAATAGGAGATTAGATGAATACCTTGCTGGCGTCGTTTGACCCCAGTACTCTTTCCTGCTATGGCAGGGGGTCAGACTAGATGATCTACTCAGGTCCCTTGCGAACCTAGAAACTATGAAACTATAAGTGCCCCCCTCAAATAATGACCCTCAGAGCTGCAAGCTTTCTCCAGGAGTTAAGCATCTAAACTGGATTAGCACTGTAGGCTGCTCACAGCTTAGCACCCAAAACAAACAGTCTCCTGCTCAAGCCTGATACCTCTTGCACACAGGGTACTACTTTTTCCTGTCCTGCTGTCCATCTTCTGTGCAGTTATTCATCCACCAAACCATGGCCTGTTATTTGGATGGCAACAGGTCTGCAGGGCCAGGCCTTATGGGAAGATAAACATTCACCTGCCCAGTTTGAGAGCCCTACTTTAGGGTCTCCAAATTTCAACTTGAACAAAGACACCAAGCAACTTATATGATTTGGGTGGCAGCTTTACAATCAATAGAAATGTTGGCATCTACTGGATTAGATAGCTGTTGAATGGTGGCTTTTAAAGTGTCAGTGGCCATGTCTACATGAGATGCTGACTGTGCAGTAGCCCAGTACCATTGCATTTCAGGAAGCATGATGCAACACTACTGTGTGGTAGTTAAAGCTCCTGCGCAGTCAGCGTCATGAAGGAGCCATTCCTCAGCACAACTGGGCAGTAACTCTGGTTACTATGCAGTCATTTAGTACTTGTTTACACAAGTTTACACAAGTACTAAATGACTGTGCAGTAACAACCGCGGTCAGCGTCACGTGTAGATGCAGCCAGTGATGCCTAAATGGTGGCCTGGTGCACCTGTAGAGGTAGAGAGACAGGTGCTCAAGCAGTTTGAGGCAGCTGGCCCAGAAGACTTAGTGAGAATCTCAGAAAGATCACCAAATTCAATACCCCAGGGCAGCAAGACAAAGATATTGTTTAAAGGCTAGGATTGCATAGGGTAAATAAGGGGTTACTTTGACCATTCAACCTGTTACTGGTGCTAACTGGAAAGGAGAGCCCTGGCTGAGTTTACAGGTCTGGATCCCAGACTCCTCCATCCCTGTACCCCTAAGCCAAGTATACTTAATATAGAAATTAACAAGACCCAACATTCCATTTTTCAGAATTGCTTTTTAAATCAGAATTGCACTTAACACTCACTAATTCTACCATGTTCTGACCTGTTCTGACTTCTGTTTTTAAAGTATTGATTTCTTTCTAGCAGTCACAGTCCCACTTACCAAGATTATTTCTTGTCATCTATTGATGGATTTAAAAGCGTTAACATTAGCTACTATAAAAATGCTCAAAGCACTAGGGGAGAATCACATCATTATCAAAATTCAGGATAAAGGTTGAGGTTTGTTTACTTTAATTATATCTTTTTCCTTTCCTTTTGATACCTAATGGACAGCATAGGCCTATATTCTTTACACAGACAAGTTACTGCTTAAATCTATGGCTTGTTTAAAGACTGCTGTCATCAGGGTATCACAATAACATGTTAGTTTCTGAAATTTATCTTTACAGTGCCAATACCCATAGTTTCTTTTTACTGCCAACTTCACCATTCTAGATAATGTCTAGAACAATTATTTTAAAAAAAATCACTTTGCTAAGTTTCAAGAGACAACAGCATCAACATGAATCTCATTGAAATTCCTACACAGTTTGCCCCATATATCTTTTCTGTAATAGCTGAGATTCTTACTTGCTGATCCTCTTACATTTGTCTTGTACAAGCTGATGTGAGAAGCCTTTTATATCTATATAGTCTTACATAATTTGCAGAGATTGATTTCAAGCTTTCCCCTCTTGGGGGAGAGGACTGTATAAGAATCTAAACAGAAAGGAGAAGGGGTGGGGGAGTGAAGATAACATGTATTTAACCCCTGGAAAATAAAGCAAACATGTTATTCAGGTATTTGCAATATTGGCTGCACTTCAGGAATCAGGTTCACTTATTTGATTGAAGGCATCAAATTGGTCTTTCCCTAAAGTAAGTGATTAACTTTTAACACAGAAAATTAAATTGCTTACGATTATTACAAAGTCCCCTGAACAACATCTCTAGTGTCTTGCTGTTCTTATTGCTTTTCTACCTTAGGCATTTTTTACAAAATCATCCAGAAACCAAGAAACGCATTTACTAAATGCATAGAAGCCCTTTACAGTACTTTTCACAGTACTGTAAATCACAGTACTGTACAGCAATCTGATTTTTATGTAGTGTCCCACAGAATTAATCTAGCCAAACATAAATAATAGTGGAGCAAAAAATAAATTACAGGCAAAGATGCATAGTTCTGGGTTTTCAAGTCAGGAATTGTTTGGACATTTAAAGTAAGTTATTTCCCTGTTGGAAAAAAAATGACTGTCATAGCTAATGTACCAATGGCTTTTTATATTAATAGTGTTCATATAAATCTTGTTACTACCTTGATTCAAGATAAGCACTACTACCGCCTTTACTGTTTACTTACAAGTTACATGTGCAGTTCTGTGTTCAAAACTCCATACTCTAAGTTCTTTAGAGAACAACTATGCTTACCATTGTGTTTGTACAGTATCTAATGGAAACTAAAGTTTAACTGGGCCCTCAAGACTGCCATAATAGGAATAATAATAACACAACAGAATTAATCAAAGCAGCTGTACAGCTACCCTCTCTAATGTGTCATGAAACCATTTGTCCATCTAGAGTAGGGGGTTAAAGGATGTATTAATTAATGTGTGCTCAATAAACTATCCTAAAACCTTATGTAGGCTTCTCTCCAGGTGCTTCTTTCAAGGAGTTAGTTCAATTAAACTAGCTTAATTCAGTTGAAAAATCACATTCCATCCCAACATAACTACACATTTGACACCATTAGCGCTATTCTCACAAGGTCATGAGTGGTAAACTATGATTAAATTTATTCAGCTGAAAAGTCTAGAATGGGACTAAAATCTAACACACTGCCACTTGGAGACAAAGGGAACAAACTCTAGAAATGTTAGTGAATCTACTGAAACATAGATACCTTTTGTAGTAACCTTTGTTTGGGTTGGCACTCTAGCCTTATCTTCACTGAAGATGTATTTAGGTGGCCCAAGATGCATGTTAGCAGTGGGTCCAGAATAGTCTTTATGGACATGTCAATTATGTTGAGTTAAATGACAATCATTATTCTACTGCAGACATAGTCCAGATCTATAGTACAGAGTTTTGCCAGAAAAAATTATATTCCTAACCAGTATACTTGAAAAATTATACCCCTAACAACAAAAGAATCCAAGATGACTTTGAATTCAAGGTGACCCTCGAATAATTAGATTCTATACATGGAAAATTATAACAAATGTATTATAATTATTATTATCATCAAAGTCATCTTGGATTCTTTTTTTGTTACGGCTGTGGAGCATGCAGATGAGGGCTGCTGGCTCAAGTATACTGGTTAGCAGTATTATTTTTGCATCAAAACTTTGTACTATAGATTTGGCCTGTGTCCATAGTAAAATATTGATTGTCAATTAACCCAAGATAATTAACATGCCCATAACAACCAGACTGGACCCACTGCTAATGTGCATCTTGTCTTGGGTCATATTTAAATTAGTCCCCCACAGCTGTGGCAGAGAAAGTGGCAGCAGGGGCAGGGGGTCAGACTCCTACCCCTAGCCTCTCTGTCTGGTCCCTCTGCACTTCCTTCCCCCACCATGCCTGTGCCTGTCCCCCTGCAACCTGTCCCCACCTTGCCTTCCCATGCCTCTGTCTGTTTCCTTGCTGCCTGTCCCCCTGCCTGCCCCACCCTTCACCCTCCTTGTGTCTGTGCGTGCCCCCCCTGCCACCTATCTTCACCTTTGTACTACCCCTTCCTTCTGCCCACCCCCTTACCTTTCAGGCAGCTCTGGCTCCAGCTTCAGGAGAGACACTACCAGTGCTCCAGCCCTGGCCCAGCCTGGCCAGGCAAACACGGTGATGGCAGCTCTGGGCAGCTGGGACTCAGAGCTGAAGCTTAAGCCTAAGCCTAAGTCTAAAGTACCCAGGGGAGGGGGCAGGCTGTAAGGTCTCCCCTATGCTCCTCTCTCCCACAATGGGTCTCTCACTTGGGGTCTCCCTGTGTGTCCCACCCCCACCACAGATCTCCCCCGTTTGTACCCCCATCACCACCATGCAGCCTTTTCCATGCTTCTCCTGCCATAAGCCCTCTCCCCTATTGCACAAGCCACCCTGGACTGGGGCAGGCAGAAGCTCAGCTTAGGCTTCAGCCCCAAGCCATGTCCTCAACCAGGCTGTTACTCCAATCTAAGATAAGGCCTTTCCCCCCAACCCCCACATTGCTTGGGGAAAAAACTTGTCTTGTATTTCAGTAAATATGGTAGCTAACTAGTGTTGCTAATGTCTGACAGACATGTAGGAAGTTTTAACTACGCTAGCAAAGCCCCCTCTTTTTGCCAGCATATGCTGCATCTCTGCTAAAGATATTAGCTGGTATAGTTATACAGTAAAAGCTTTGTTATCCAGCATCAGCGGAGTAAGGGGGGTGCTGGTTATGTAAAAATTCTGGTTATCTGAGAGTTATATCCTGTGCAGCCAGCCCAGCAGGCAGCTAAGTTTCTTTCAATCTATTTTATTTTATTTGTGCATGGGACAAGGGCGTGCTGCAGCTGTGGGCTGGGCTCTGCTACCTGCCTCTCCGCCTTGCTGCCGCTGCTTTGAAAGCAGAGTGGCATGGTGCCATGTGTGTCCCACCGCTGGGCAGGCTGGAGAGTGAGGCAGGCCAGTCCCAGCACCCAGTGTCACCGCCACCCACGTGGAGCATGGCCACTGAGAAGACCCTGGTGCTGTCCCAGCCCACATCAGCAGCCCGCCCTGCCCCATGCAGATGTATTAAATTTTGGTTAATAAAGTATTCCAGTTGATAAAATGCTGGTTAACATAGCTTTTAGTGGACATATAGTATCTTTGTAGAGTATACTAGCCCATAGTTACAAATTATGTCTACATTGCAAACTTTCCCTGACTCCTACCGTGTTTTTAGCCAAATCACCTGATCATCCTCTCAGAAATCCCTGATTTGAACCTGAACTTGTTTAGCCATCTGGGATATGGGCTAGAGTCTCGGGCCATTTGTACACACCATAAAATTGGCTTTTAAGGGACTTAATGCACTTTTGCACTGTTTTAATGGTGCAGCTGTTCACACATGTCGGTGGCATAATGTGCTTTAAATGACTTTGGGATGCAGCAAAATAAAACATTCCCAAGGTGTTTTAGTTTGCTATCTTACAGCCATGGAGGGAAGCACCAGGCCCCGTGCAGCTCAGGTACTGCGCAGGCAGGATCCAGTGAAGGGAAAAAAAAGTGACGAGTCTGATCTTTTTTTTCCCATTTTCCCCTGAAGCCTGCTTGCCTGTCTGAGCTGAGTGGGGGCCCAGTGCTTCCCTCTACAGCTGGGTGCCTGTGGGCAGGTGCCACATGGGGGATGCTGCCACTGTCATGGAGGGAAGCACCAGCCGTGCCCCCACAGCTCAGGGACCGCTTGGCCCGCCAGCAGCTTGCCCTCCCCTCCCCACCGCCAGAGAGGCAGGTAAGGATTAGACCCAATCCTTGTGTACACGCCATGGGGATTTACTTCATCCTAAATCAAAGCAGTGTTTTTAAAAACCCACTGCTTCAATTTAGGGGGAATTAAACAGAAGTAAACCCCCGTGGCATGTACAAATGACCTTGGTTTCTCTTTAAGGTGAGCTGTCCACTTTCCAGTGATAAAGAGGTACATAAATCTCCAGTGCCAGCCTATGGCTCCCCGGGTCTGTGTTTTCTGGGCTTTCTATGTACTGCTTCCAGCGCACCACCTACAGTACCTGCCAGTTGATATGTAGCCCTTCATTTCTCATGGCTCATTGCATTTCTGCATGATGCAGCCTTTGATGATGCCACCCCAGTGTGCTCCTTGCTGGCTAAGAGGATCATACACAGTTCAGATTAACCTTTTGTGTGCCTACAGCCACAGACATAAAAAGGACAATGATAAGAGATGTACTTGATATCTCAAAGTGGCTGGTAAAATATACAGTCAGTGAAGTTAAAATGGTCAGAATGGTCTGCCCAACCCAAATGGCCCATAAGTGCAGGGAGTCTTTTTAAAACCTAAATAGCCAAATTTCAAATACCTAAATAGCCTAAATACCAAATTCTACCAGTCCGCATCTCCCTGGCCTGACTGCAAGGAGTTTAACCAAGTCCTCTGATGATCCTGAGCACATAGCCCATGACAGGCTTCTGTGAAGAGACAGTATGAGTTTTAGACGAGAGCCAAGGTTCATAGCTGCAGCAAAGGAAACCCCATAGGCAGAAGAGCAGGGAAAGACCCTTGGACAGACTGCAGTGATAGAAGAGACTCTGAAGCAGGCCATATGGAGCCATATTCAGGGATGAGCCTAGGGAACAGACTAGAGCAGAAGGGACACCAGAGTAGGTGTGCATATCACTCCTACCCACTTAAGCTGTTGCCATCTTTATTATTATACAGGCAAAAGTAGCATAAGTATAAAGGATTTCCTGGTCGTGAGCAATACAACTATTGTTACAAAGCGTATCAGGTGCAATGGGATGGGTTTAGCATCAGCTGAGAAAAAAAGACATACCATTTTCCTGGCTGCCTTTCTTTCCTTCTCACCATATGCAAGATAAATTCTGACGGAAGGAAAGAAAACTAGTCCATGCAACTTAGGATCCATTCTTACTAAATCTGCACCATTTTTAAGGAAAAAAAATCTGAACTGGGAGTACAGGTTTAGCAAGTGCGAGTCCATATTTCAGCACATACTGCTCTTTTTGTCAGTAAGTCTCACCAGTAAATTAATATAGTTATACCCTTACAGATATTAAATGTTGCCCCAAAAACCTTGGGATAGACTTTGGAAAATCTAGTTTCTAGCCCAGTTAACTGAAGCACCAACATGGATGCAGCTACATGAATATGGGCCATGTGCAGTTCCAAGCTTGCGTGCCTGCCTAGACTCATGCACATAATTTCACCACTCATACACATTTGGTAAGCAAGCGTTGGACTAGGTCTGAGTCTTCGCTTTTAACAAAGGAATGTCTTTCATTATATCACAGTTGAAAGGAGCTTCTGTTTCAGATCATGAATGAGCCAGTGCAGTAACAACTGACTAAAATTCAGGGTTTATGCATAACTTCTAGAGAGACACTTGCACTTTAAACATGTCCTATTTCAAGAACACATATCAAGCCATTGATTATTTTCTTCCCCTTTCTGCTTGTGGAGATCTGCCAGAATGCATAGTTAGGGATCCTGACTTGGAATTGGGGTAGTGCAGAGAAAACCAAAGAGGTTGCTAATGGCAGGAAGGACTTTTGATACTTCCACTATCTAGTGGTCTCTCCAACCTACTCACCTGAGGTGGCAGTGAGATAGCCAGCCACCAGCTGCAAGTATTCCCCAGACACTAAAGCTCCAGAGAAGCCACCTGAAATAGAGGAGAGTATCAAAGAGGTTCTAAAATGCAATGGTTCTGGGTACAAAAAATATGTTATTTGTACTTGGGGGTATGTAAGGAGCTGTTATCCCTCATTCCCTTTGCCAGATTTAAGGCCTGTTGTTTCATCTTACCTCTGCGTTCTCTGATTTTTCTTGTGTGTGTGTTTGGAAGATGTGTACTGGGAGAGTGTGGAGAGCAGAAGGTGCTGATGTATACAATTCACTTTCACTCCATTACAAAGTTAGCAAATTTCTCATGATTTTTGAGAAGGTGCAAGTAGTGTTCAGGGCCTGCCAAGGCACTCGTCACAGCTCCTCCACTGCTCTCTCTCTTGGGTTTGACATTGACCAGGTCATGCTGCATGAGTGACCTTTTCAAAAAGATTTCATGTCTCCATAACACTAGCATTCATTTTTTTCAAAGTAAGACTCTAGCCCAGATGGTTACGAAAAATACTGACACCAGCTGCTTGCTCAAATCCTGGGAGAGGTGTGAAACATCCCATTTACCTCAGGGGTCTTGTCATTCATGTGCCTCATGGTGATAATAGGAGTGTAAGCATTATTAATATTTCATTTTTTCATCAAAAGATGTAAGGAAGGAGGAACAGCCCAGGTGCATTTCGGAATAATCAGTACATCAGAAAACAAGTCTGTGGGCAATCTCAGGACAAAACCCAATTCATAGCCTATTTCTGTAACAAGGCCACTGGTTTTCCTCCATCTGGTTACATATCACTTACTGTATGGCCCTACTCAGAAAGCCCCTCATGAACTGCTGGTTGAGGCAAGCCAGTTACCGCAGATTCTTCTCAGCTTCAACATTAAGTATTGCCTACATCGAGTAACTGTGCTGCAGTATTGAGTATTGCCTACAATACATTGAGTATTGCCTACATTCTCAGCTTCAACATTGAGTACTGAAGTACTGAGTAACCCTATTGCAGCCTTAACTATGGAATAGCAAATGCTATGGAGGAGGGGAGGGAAGAAGAGGAGGGGAGGAGGGAATCCACAGAATCCTTCCCTCATGAAGCTTATCTACAGCTACACACTCCAGGGGTGCATTCAGATAAGCACACACATGCAGTCTGAGGTACCACAAACTGCACGTGACATGCACACAACCGTTTGCCATGCTGCTAATTTAACCCTGGGAGATCCCAGTGTCAGAAAGAACTGTTGCAAAAAGAGAGGTGTGCTGCAGGCGGCAGTAGCCTGCACTGTCAGAAACAGAGCCTGACTATCCAGAGCCATGCCTGGGGCACAAAGCAGCAGCACAAATATGTGCCTCTACTATTTGTGCTGTGACAAACACATGCCCCTGCATCTGTGGGGGGTGCCCCAGGAGTTTGTTTCTTCAGTGGGGCAAGGGTCACAGGGTTCTGCTCATTCTTCTCTACTTAGCCAAAAATGTCTAAGCAATGGGTGTCAGACCTACCATATCTTCAAACATTCCCCTAGGTCTCTTTCTGGTGCGTGTCGTCTACCAAGTGTCCCCTATGCCCACAGCAGAGCAGTGATTCCTGCAATTCTGCAAAGCTCTTCAGCTGCCTCTGAGCATTGAGAAAACACAGTATACTGGCTCTGCTTTTGATGAGCCAATATACCTCCAGATAAGAATCATATCATAGAATCATAGAAGTAGGGTCGGAAGGGACCTGGGCAGGAGAAAAAACTGGGCTCAAATGATCCCAGCTAGGTAGGCATCAAGCCTCCTCTTAAAGACCCCCAGGGTAGGAGCCAGCACCACTTCCCTTGGAAGTTGGTTCCAGATCCCAGCCGCCCTGACCGGGAAGTAGTTCTTACAGATGTCTAATCTAAACCTACTCTCCAACAACTTGTGGCCATTATTCCTTGTTATGCCAGGGGTCACTAGGGGAAACAAGGTCTCTCCCAAACCCTTCTGGTCCCCCCTACTGAATTTATAGATGGTCACCAGGTCCTCCCTCAGCCTTCTCCTGTGAAGGCTAAACAGGTTCAGGTCCCGCAGTCTCTCATTGTAGGGTCTGCCCTGTTGTCCCCTGATCATGTGGGTGGCCCTCCCCTGGACCTTCTCAATGTTGTCCACATCCTTCCTGAAGTGGGGTGCACAGAACTGGACACAGTACTCAAGCTGTGGCCTGACCAGGGTCATGTAGAGGGGGAGGATCACCTCCTTGCCCTACTTGAAATGCACCTGTGGATGCATGACAAGGTCTGGTTAGCCCTTCCAACCATGACCTCGCATTGTCAGCCCATGCTTATCTTGGAGTCAATAATGACTCCAAAGTCCCTTTCTGCCTCCCTGCTCTCAAGAAGAGAGTTTCCCATCTTATAAGTATGCTACTGGTTACTACTGCCCAAGTGCAGCACCCTGCACTTGTCAATATTGAAATGCATCCTGTTTTCGTTAGCCCACCCCTGTAACTTATCCAGGTCTTGCTGCAGTCTTTCCCTCCCTACTAGCGTGCTCACCTCACCCCAAATTTTGGTATCATCAGCAAATTTAAACAGGTGGCTTTTCACCCCATCGTCCAGATCACCAATAAAGAAATTGAACAGCGCGGGCCCAAGGACCAAGCCCTGGGGGACTCCACTGCCCACTTCCCCCCAGGTCAAATATGACCTGTCTACCACCACCCTCTGAGTATGACCCTTCAGCCAATCTGCAATCCATCTGACTGTGTAGGCATCAATGCCACAGTTGCCTAGTTTTTTAATGAGGATGGGGTGGGAGACAGTGTCAAAGGGCTTGCTGAAGTCCAGAAAGACTACGTCCACAGCGACACCTGCATCCAGTGCTTTTGTGACCTGATCATAAAAGGCAATCAGGTTGGTCTGACATGACCTGCCCCTAATGAAACCATGCTGGTTGCCCTTAAGCATCATCTCTGAGGCCGGCCCATCACAGATGTGCTCCATGATGATCTTCTCAAAGAGTTTCCCTAGGATTGAGGTAAGACTGATGGGCCTATAGTTGCTCGGGTCCTCCCTCCTCCCTTTCTTAAAGACAGGGACCATGTTGGCTATCTTCCAATCATCTGGCACCTGGCTGAAGCACCACGAGCGCTTGTAAAGCCATGCCTAGGGCCCTGCAATAACCCCTGCTAGCTCCCTCAACACCCTGGGGCAGAAAGCATCTGGACCCACTGATTTGAACACGTCCAGCCCCTCCAAAAGCTTTCTAACCTGGTCCCCCCCAACCTGAGGTCTGGCATCATTCCCCTTGAGTCCATCTTGCATCACGGTGGGGAAGTCCCAGTCCCTACACAAGAAAACAGAGGTGAAGAATTGGTTAAAGAGGTCTGCTTTCTCCTACGGTGCAACCATCAGATTGCCCAGAGAATCTTGCAGGGGCCCCACATTTCCCGGTGCTTTCTTCATCCTCCCTATATTTTTGAAAAAGGACTTTTTATTATCTTTGATCTTGGACACTAGCCCTAGCTCTATATCCACCTTAGCTTTCCTGACAGCCCCGCTACAGGCCTGAGCAGAGGAGGTATACTCCTCTTTGAAGATAGCACCTCTCTTCCACCAGTTGTACGTCACCTTTTTGGCAATCAGGCATTCCCAGATGCCTTTGGTGAGCCAGGGGGGCTTTTGGGCACTCTTGCCCCCTTTGCTTCTTGTTGGGATGGTCATTCCTTGGGCCCTGAGTATCATCTCTTGAAGGAATGACCACTCATCTTGGGCACTGAGTTCTCCTGATCTCGAGAACCCCAGTGCCTCTCACACTGATCTCCTCAAATTGTTGAAGTTGGCCCTCTTGAAATGTAGGGCTACCGCCTTGCTGCGGGCCCTTGACACCCTACACTGGATGGTGAATTCCAGCAAGTGATGATCGTTATCACCTGGGTGGTCAAGAACCTGGAGGCCCCTTACCAGGTCATTGCCTGTGGCCAGGACCAAGTCTAACAGGGCATTTCCTGTAGTGGGACTGTGCACCTCCTGAATTAAGTGGAGGTCCTCTGTCTTGGCCAGGAACCTCCTGGAACGGTCTGACCTGGCTGTCTGTTTCTCCCAGCAGATGTCCGGGTAATTTAAGGAAAGTTCCCTACCTTACTCTTAGCGCTATGTTTACCGTTATGTGGATAGGTGGAGGGAGAAAAAATTATTGGTGGGGGCACTGAGGGCACACGTGCATGTTCCCCCATCCCCCACAGGTAAGCCTGTGGGGGAAGAGGCAGGGGGAGGGGAAAGGGTCATAGGGTGGAGGGCAGATCAAGGGCCCAGCAGTGAGGGAGGGAGTGGGGCACAGGCAGGAGCAGAGGCTGGAGTGAGTGAGGACCCGGCCAGTCCAGGTGGTGGGACAAGCAGAGGCTGGGGGGCAGGTGTCCCCCCCAATTGGTGCACAGGGTGGAGGTGGATGCCTCTGTGTACTCCGCTTTGAGCTCCACTGCCCTGAGAGCCGTGCAATGCCACATGTATCCCACTGCTGGGTGGGCAGGGGTGCAGGGCAGCTTCAGCAGGGAGCAAAGCACAGTGGCAACCATGTCCTCCCCACACACAGCTTGCGGGGGTATGTGCTCCCTGGCCTCTCCTTGTCTTACCACCTGGCCCTGCCAGGACCCCAGCCCCTGATCCTGCCTGTGCCCTGCTCCCTCCCTCACTGCTGAGGTCTTGATTTACCCTCCCCCACAGCAGTGTAGGAGAAAGTGGGGCTGGGGTATGGGCAGGCCCTGCTCAAGCGGGGCAAGGCATGAGACAGAGCTGCAAGCTGCTCACAGGGGAGGGGGCAGCTCCCACTGCTGCAGAGACCCTTGGAGGCATGAGGGGCATGTGCCCCTGGATCTGCACATGGGGCAGGGCAGGCTGCTGCTGTGGGCAGGGGCCAGGGCTATGCCAGGCTTTTCCCACAATGGGGCTGGGCCAGCCTTGGCTGTGCTTGGGGCAGGTGGTGGCACTGGGAGGGGAGGGTTGGGAGGGCTACAGCCCCCTCATAGCCCCCTTCCAGCACTGTCACCGCCTGCCCCAAGCACAGCCTGGCCCAGCTTCCCGCCAGGAAGAGCAAGCCTGGCACTGCCCCTAACCGAGCCTGCAGCAACAGCTCACCCTCGCCCAGTGCAGATCTGGGGGCACATGCCCCCATGCCGCAGCAAGAGCTGTTTCCCCTGGGTGAGCCACTCATGGCTCCATCCTGCATCCTGGCCTGGCTGTTCAGTGGCTGCTCCAACCCCAGCTCCAGCCCCGGCCCCAGCCCCACTCCCTCCCTAACCACTATGTATGCACCCCTCCCCACCCCTGCTGCAGCCTTCAGAAGTCTGCAGCCAGGCTGCCTTACCACTGCCCCGCATTTGCGGGGAGACTAACCCCTGTTAGCCCCCTCTTTCTGCTGCCTATGGTTATGTGCAAATATTCATTTCTAACTGCTTAGCTGGATGATATGGGAGGCAAGGGAAATCCAGAGGGCCAAGAACCACAGGTTTTGCAATCCCAGTCCCACCAGTCAGCCAGGCAGTATGGGAGGGAGTAGGCAGCTGGGTCAGAGATAATTTCCTTGGTTCCTGAAGCTTTGCAGTCCCCACCCTTGCAGTGCCCAACTAGGCAGTAGAGGGTCAAAGGGAAGGCAGAGGAAGCTGACAAACCCCTTGGCCTCTTCCTGACACTGGGGTTGCCTGTTTTGGGGAAGAGGCAGGGTATGGTGGCTGCTGCTCCCAGGAGCCTTTCGCCACAGCTCCATTCCTCCTGGTTCCAGGGGGAAATTAACCTGTGGAAAAGTGTACAAATATTCATTCTCCCCAGAGAAACTCTCTTGGGAGTGACTTCTATCTGTTTGGAGCCAGCTTATTTTTCTCCTGGAACCACCATTTTGGTGCTGGAGAAATAGCATGAATGTTTGTACATGTGTTTTCTAATGGGAGAACAGCTTTCTCCAGAAAAACTGAATATCTGGCCTTTGTCTTTTCTCAGTTCCCTGGCCTAGTCTTTTTACTGTTGCCTAAACATATTCCCTACTTGGCCTCAGGGGTCTAGGGTTGTATATCTCTGCCATGCTCTGAGCTTGTCTGCTCTCAGTTCCCTACTGCATGTGGATCCCTCTACAGAACTAGCTGAAGTGATCCATCCTAAATTTACTTCCTTTATATTAGCCCATCCCAAAGCAGAATAATATAGATCAGTGGTGCTCAACCTTTTTGGCTGGTGGGCTGGACGAGCAGTGCCCAGTCCATCTGCAGGTTGAATCCAGCTGGGACAGTCACAGTGGGACACTATCTGGCCTTTCCGGGGAGAGAGGCTGGCCTCAACCTGGCCCCATGCAGGGCAAGGGGCTTAACATGACTTCAACCCAGCCCCATGGTGGGGAAGGGGCATGGCCTGGCCCTGAACAAGCCACAAAAGGAAGGGGACAAGGCCCAACCCTGACCCAGCCATGGGAAAGGGAATGTGGTCCTGCCCTGATTCAGCAGGGATAAAGAGGGCATGGTCAAGCCTCAATCCAGCTGCATGTTCAGGGCAGGGAGTGATCTATCCCCTCTCTGGCTACACAGGGGGAAAGGAGGTGTAGCTCTTCCCCAACCCAGGCATGTAGCACTTGGGGTTTGGGAATTTCGCAGTGGGGAAGGGTGGCCATATTACTTGCCACCATTCCCTGATTGTCAAATTTCCTGACCTGCAGTGAGACTGTGGGCCAGATACCATGGTACTTCAGACCAGAGGTTGAGTACCCTGATACAGATAGACTAAAACAAGTGCTAGTCAGAGGGAAGTATAATGTTTCACTGATGCTCTACTCAGTGTCCTGTGCTCAGGCTTCTGGGGAAACATCTCCCAGGGATCTCTGAGAGAGGAAGGGGGGCACAAGAACAGGGGCTGTGGTGATTGGGGCCCCTGCTGGGCCGGGTGGTGGGACAAGCAGAGGCCTGGGGACATGTGCCCCCACCATCTGTGTGTAGTGCAAAGGTGTCTGCTGCTTTGCACTGTGCTTTGCTCCCTACTGTAGCTGCTCCAGGACCAACTGACACCATGTGCCTGCTGCTGCTGGGCTGCACCGCGCCGCCTACCTGCCCAGCAGTGGGACACATGTGGTGTCATGAGACTCTTGGGGCAGCAGGGTTGAAAGCCCAGCGTGCAGTGGAAGCCACTCCACCCTGCCTACAGATGGGGGGGAGAGAAGGGGGCCCATGCTCCCTGGGCTTCCGCTTGTGCCACCACCTGACCTGACTGGGGCTCCACTCACCCTTGCCCCTGCTCCTGCCTGTGCCTTACTCCCTCTGTCACTGCTGGGGCCTCATTCTGCCCTGCCTCCATGGCCCTTTCCCCTCCCTCTGTCCCTTCCCTCACCGATTTATCTGCTTGGGAGGGAGGGCACACACACGTGCGACAGGTGCTCAGTCCCCCCAAATAATTTTTTCTCCCTCCGTCTATGATCACAATGCAGGTGCAACTGGGGTCTCCATGGAGACCAGCCCCACCCATGCAGGCAGGAGCTGGTGGGAAATGATGCCAGCCTGCAGGCTGGACTTTGCCCACCCCTGCCTTAGCTCCTGCTTTTGCCTTGATTCTAGTTCTTTGCTAGTTCTTGGCTTTTAACTCTAGGTACAGTGTTGGACTAAGGCTCTTGTCTCCAGAATCTCAGCTTGATTCTTCATACTGACTGTTGGCTTTGCATTCCAAGTTCATGACCTGGCCCAAAGTATTATGGCAGACTGCCCATGCCCTGGTTAGCAACAGAATGATGCTTGACTTTCAAGGCTGTACTGAGGTCAAAAAGAATGTGTGCAAAAGAGGAAGTATCTGTAGAAAGGAAGTTGTTAATAACATGGGGGCAGCGTGGTTTCTGAGTTACAGCCAGATTGATAGGTGTTGAAATCCATTTTCAAATATACTATTGCATGAAAAGCAATGGCAAAGCTGAAGCAAGGGTACTTTCACACTCTGTTCTCTATAAAAGTGGCAGTTGTGTGATTCTTAAAACATGAACATAAATGGGATGTTTTTATGTTTGATCAGAGGAGATTATAAAGGAGCTCCTGTTAAAGAGCTAGATCACGTTACTAATGATGCATTACACACATTAATAATGACCAAGTGAAGGGGGCATTTAAATCGTTCCCTTAAAGGGCTGGAAGGCATATTTTGCTATGCATTAGTAAGAGGCAAAATGTGACTGGATGAGATATTTGAAGTGTGGAGTGGGGATGGGAATAAACTCTTGATTAGTTTAAGGAAGCAAATGTTTTGTGTAGCATGGGAAGGTTGGAGGAGTGGGAAAGAAGGTGAGAGACTGAGACTAGAGTTACTTATATTGAAAAAGGAAAAAAAATTAACAGTATCTTCTGAAATCTGTGTATGGGATTAGATTTCCAGAAATTCATGTTTAACAAAGGAGATGCACTATCATTTTCAACTTGTCTACTTGAAGATCTGAGCTAGCTGATATGGCTGAAAGAAGCTGAACAGTGGGGGAGATTGCAGGTCATAAGGAGGGCTAGATGAATAAGACCAACAGACAAGGCAGAATATTGGTATCACTACAAGAGGCTGAAGGAGAGAGGTTAGCAAATGATATATTAAGAGAGCAAATCAGGCTACAATATATGAGAGGGCAGTGAGATGGTGATTTTTTCTGAGTGGAGAACACTTTTCTATTGCTTCAAGCAAAAGGAAAGAGTGAGGTGGGGGAGAAGAGACCATGAGCTGCAAGGGAGAAAAGCAGAGAATGATCCACTGTTAAATTAGGGGCATGGCCTTACCCCAAATTGGATATTGAGTACAAAAAAGTAGAGCTTGAGTGAGAATGAAGGAGCTAGGCAAGAGGTAGAAGTCAAATCAAACGAAGCTTCAGGTCAGCTTATTTGGTTCACTGAGAGTTTTGTTTCTGGGGAGAGAAATGTTATAAGAATTGAATTGGTTTCAACATTTCTGTTTTATGGTCTGTTTTCATAGTTTCTAGGGTCGGATGGGACCTGAACAGATCATCAAGTCCTAGCCCCTGCCATGGGCAGGAACAAGTGCTGGGACCAGCCAGATATCTATCCAACCTCCTCCTGAAGCCCCCAAGGTAGGGGAGAGCACCACCTCTCTTGGGAGCCCTTTCCAGAGCCTGGCAGCCCTAACGATAAAGTTATGCCTCCTGATATCAAGCCTGAACCTACTTTCAATCAATTTGTGGCTGTTATTCCTTGTTATCCCAGGTGGTGCCCGGGGGAACAGAGCCTCACCTATTTTTTATCTGCTTAGCATTAACAACAGCAGACATGACTCCTACTTCTCCATAGCTGTACAGGAGGCAACTATCCTGTCACTTCCCACCTTTCCACAGCTTAGTGGAGTCAGATATTTAATACAGGTGTATGTGATACTGAACTACAAAGGCTCTATGACTTGCTAATATCCTCCATTTCAACAAGTGAGCATTAATATGATCAACACATAAAATAAACTACAAAAACCCCCCACATTAAATTGAACATTGAAAAAGCCCTATTCAGTTATGAGGGGTTTTCTTTGGGTTTTTTCCCTCCTCCCCAGCCTTTGCTAATTAGCAGCGCATGTAAAAGAAAGTCTTTTCCCTTTGTGAGATCACCTGTGTCCCCCCAAATCATTTTGACGGTGGCAGAGTAGCTCTGCCATGTGATGTGACCTTTACCTGCATTTGAATTGAGAAGGCAAGAGACAGATTGACAGGAGGAAGGGCTCAGAAATATGGATCTAAAAGCAATTTACTAATATAGTGCTAGTGGTGTAAAGGAAAACTCTGCTAAGACTGTTTTTTTAAATCCTGCTCCTTTCCTGTCCATTCACATGAAGCTTTCTCCCCTTACATTTTATTTCATTCCCACCCAAAACAACCTAACTTAAATCTAATTTCACCATTCACTGGGAAAAGACTTAATTGAAATTCCACTCCCCATCCCCTAATGTGGCCTATGACATTTTTTCTAGTTCTTCTAGAACATGGGCAGGTTCTGTAGGTCCCTGCAGCTCCCTGCAGGTCTCTAAGATAAAGTAGGGATATTGCCTATCTTGGTGCTGGGTTTACAAGTCAAATGCTATAGTGCAATACCACTGCATGCACAGGGCAAAAGTGATAGGAGGGTTGGGACTAAGTCATTCTGTCCTGCACGCGCTTTTGGGACTCTGACTCCTACTTCTCCATGGCCATAAAGGCGGCAACTAGTCTGTCACTTCTTTAAACTGCTACAGCTCAATGCAATAGTGGGGATAAGGCCTTATGCTGCCACTAGTATAGAAAATCCTAAAGCAGGATTGAGGATGTGGTTCCTGCAGATACATGCTGGAGGAAATGCCGTATGTCTTCTAAGCAAAAGTTCATGTTGCTTCTTAGAGTTATTATGGGACATATGGGAACAGTTCCTCCTCCACTACTGAGCAAGTGGCAAAAATCTCCATCTCCTGTGCACTTTACTTCCTCTCCAATCTGAGCCATGCTTTGCACTATTTAACAAAAAACTAGGGTAGGAGCTAGGGTGGCCATCATAGAGGACATTCCAGTTTTCTGCTACTCTGCCCTTTATTGATACGAAATCCAACTCCTTTATGTGCTGTATTTTTCTCTTCAAGAGGAAAATAGAGGACATAAAGGTACCCAGTTTCATATCAATAGAGGACAGAGGACAACTGGACTGTCCTCTATGATGGCCACCCTAGCAGGAGCAAACCATAAAACTAATTCTGATCACATCCCAGATTGGGAGAGAGAAAGCTACAGGTGAGAACATAAAGGTTCTGTAGCAGGTTTTTCATCCCAGCTTCTGTTTTCCCTGGGGCAAACTTGTCCCCACAGGAAACACCATCAATAATATACAAGCAACAAAAGGGTTAACTCAAAACCTGTGGGCCTTTGTGCTTTGTCAGACCTGGAAAGGGTAAACCCAGCTCTGTACCAGCACCACAGCCTTCCCTCCCTGGGAGCTTTTAACTTCCTTCCAGGCCAGGCAATCATCCCTGTCAGGTGGCCCCATCCCTCTGAACAGACAGGCCATTACACATTACTCCCCCGCCCCCCACCACCCAGTTAGAAGTTCAAAAGTCCAAAAGTCCCAGAGGAATTCCATAAAGAGTTGGGATTGCTGAGTTGCTGGCTTTGTGTCTTCTGTATAGACAGCTAGGTCATGACATCATTTCTGACTGAACAGAAGAATGTCTGATTTACACAGAGTATCATTGGCAGGAGTGGTGAGAAGATAAAAAACATAAATGCTAATGATTAATGTGATTTTGATTACATTTTGAACATTTGCCTGAATGGAGAAGTAGCTGTGTAATACTTTCTTTATTTAAACTCCCAAAATTTAAATAAGCTTTGTCTGCGTAGCTGAGACTAAAACAACATGCAAATGTGGATCCATTTATCTCCCACGTTGTCTTCTTTTTTTCTAAAACTTGTGATATAAGACAATGATGTGTGAAAAGAATTTTCATCAATCACTCATGGATGATCCCCTCCTGTTTACTCAGGCTATTAAGCTAATATCTTTTCTTCTGTCATTATAGACGTGAGTTTGGCAACAGACTGTCACATATAATGTCATAAAGGAATAATAATGGTTTGATTGATCAAAGTGAAGGAAGGCTCAGGAACTGAGATAGGTAAAGTTATTTTTACCTGTTTATTATCTTATAGTAAATGTTCTGTGATATAATTTATGGGTAGTGAGGACTGAGTAATTGTTGTCACTTATAGAATAGACACCAGAGCCTCATAGTCAGGTTGACCTTTGCTGCACATGTCTAATAAACTGGGGCTTAGGAGGGCTGAAGCACTGATTCTGAAATCCAAAGCCCAAGAAGGGCATTAGCCTGTGGAGTGAACCCAAAAGGCTCATTGTTTAGAACAACCAACAAATGCTACCCTGGATCCAGGCATGGGAGATTTAGCTGCTGCATCCTCTCAACAAATTGGTATACAGCCAGACAGAGCAACCGGGCTGTGTTGTAACAACGTATAATTACTGTATATGGCAGATGCACTACCATTTAGTCCTGCTCTGATTTTCCTTATCACTTCTGCTGTTTCTAGTAATAGAATCAACATTTTGATGAAAAACCCAAACACAGACCTTTATAAAACAATGCAAAGAATATTTCATGTGTGCAGAATCTCCTCTTCAACTGTTTTTGAGACTGAATGGCTGTTTCTAATTTACCTCCTTGTTTTCAATCATGTGTAATCTTCTTAGGTGTTTGTGGCAGGACACTGTTGGTGCCTGCCACTTTAAGGGCCTGGAGCTGGCAGCCGCCAGGTGCCTGATAAGGGCAGCCATTTTGGATTTGGGGCTGCCCATATAAACCAGGCAGAACTGCCTGGCCAGAGGGTTGCTGTTATCACCTGGAGATAAAGGAGGAGCTCCAGGGGATGGTAAGGAGGCTCCTGGTCCTGGGTATAACCTAAAACTGCACTCTGCCAGGAATGGGTGGCCTGGTGGGGCTCTCAGTGGCATGGGAGCCCCCAGGAAATGCCAGGCCAGTTACTACCCTGGTGAAAGGTGAGTCAGGGCGCCTTAACCCCTAGCCCGCTCAACCAGTGGATTACCCCTTGTTGGAGGGTCGGGAAGGTGGACCCCATTGTTAGAAATGGAGTATTGTTAGAAATGCACAGCTTGCATCTTGCACCTGATAAGAAAGAAACACTGCCAAGGACTTTTTTCCTTGCCCAGCCTTGCCACAGCTCTTCTTATACTAAATCGCAGACTCTCCCCCAGCTTCTCCCTAGCCTTTCTCATGCAGATTACAGAAGCTGGAATTCAACTGACTGTGTCCTTGAAGGGGGGGGTGGTTAAACTCTTGGTGACCTATAGTAGTCTCTGAGCATGCTCAATTAGCTGATGCATATTTACCTCTCAGCCGTGCATACTTAAGCAGTTAATTATAATATACATGCGATATATGTAGTGATGTAACCACATGTATGCTTGTATGAAATGGAAGTGAGCTGTAAGAGTTCCTGTTTCTGCACACGTGCCCAGGAGGAAAAAGATAAATACAGCCTGCAAAATTCCTTGGTGGGTTCAGAGTAATCTGAGTTTTTGACTCTGCTCTGACCCTATTTGCAAATACACCTTTTGTGCCATCTAATGTATGTGTGTCTGTGATACTTTGCGAGCTTCCAAGAAACGGACCGCAATTTTTTGCATCACCATGAAGAACAGTAAGGGCCATTGACTCAGGGCCTGTCTGAATTTCCCCTGACTGGCCAATGCTGAGGCCAGGACTGGAGGGGTCGAAGGGCCGGGGGCTCCCCACGAGGAACACCCAAGAGCCGAGGGCCTGGGGTTCCAACTGGCCTGGAGGTGGGCCAGGGCTAGTAGCCAAAGGTCCCAGTGGGGGGATCACACCTGAAGGGGAAGCAGCTCAGGGAGTTATGTTGCCTGGTTTGGTGGCAGAAGAGGCTGCCTGAGGGGAGGAATCCAGGTGGGGTTCAATAGGAGGATTTTGGGACCCAGTGTGGGGGCCAGTGATTATGATAACAGCTAGATACCATCTGCGAGGCTTGGTCTGTGGTGTGGGGAGGAATGGAGCCACAGATAGCACCCCCTGGCATTGGGGCAGAAAATGGGCAGCCTCTCACTAATTGGCATCTATTAATCAATTAACATCACGGCGTGGTGAGCGAGAGCACAGGCGGTTAGTCCAGGAACAGATGGGCGGGCTACACTGAGATCAGCCCTGAGCAGGCCCCCTGTCACAGTGTTCAACAAGATTTTCTATGTTTGGTTGACATCTGGAGGAAATTTTAGTCTATTTAAAATTGGAACAAAGTTCTTCCAATTTTGTGCCACCTAGGGAGAACACATTCCTGTTTACATTGAAACAAACTGCTTGAGAATTCTGTGAAACTTTTTGATGTAACCAGGTTATAACCCTATGAACACTATGCTATGCATGTGACATGCAGGTTGCATATAAGAATTCACTAAGGCCCTGGGCTTGAAAAGATTACGTGCATGTTAACTTTATGTACAAGTAGTCTGATTGACTTCCATGGAACTATACGCTGTTTGTAAAACTGACTATGTAAGTCATTTCAGTATTGGTCTTTTAACATTTGTGGCCAGAACCCCAAACACAAACTTATCCAAAAAGAAAAAAGCCATATAGCTGAAGTGCCTGGAACATTTCACATATACAGATTCTTGTATTCAGCAGTACAGTACAGCAGGGCCAAGGCTGGGAAAGTACACAGCTACGGAAGTGTATATATATGGTAGCCATTCTGTTGTATAGTGAAAAATGCATTGAAGGGACAAAGAACCAGTGAGCACTTCTGGAATGCTATCCATTATATACAGTCTTGGTTATCTGGCCAGGTGTAGTAATCTGTGCATGACAGATAAATATCTGACCCAAGTTTATGATAAACCATCACAATAGTAACACTAGGATAATCTCCATAATGATTTTACATTTAAAAAAAAATAAAATTAATATATTCATCTAGTGGATTATGGTATCTTCATATCATAGGGAAGTAAGGCTGAAAGTGACATCATAAGGACATCTAGTCCAGCCCCCTGCTCAAGGCATCCCAGCTAAGTATCTTTAACTTGTTTTTGAAAGTTTCCAAGGATGGAGATTGCACAACTTCTCTAGGTACCCTGTTCCACTGCCTGACCACTCTCAAAGTCAGAAAGCTCCTCCTTAATTTCCAACCTAAATTTCTTCTGCTGCAGCTGGAGTCCATTGGTCCTAGTCCTGTCCCCAGTAACCAAAGAGAAAAGCCCATCTCCATCCTTTCTATAATCACCCTTCAGATATCTGAAGGCTGTTAGCAAATACCACCTCAATCTTCTCTTCTCCAGGCTAAATAGCCCTAGTTCTTTCAGCCTTCCCTCATAATTCTTGTCTCCCAGGCCCCTGACATTTTTGTTGACCTATGCTGGACTCTTTTGAAACTGTCCACATCCTTTTTGAAGTTTGGGACCTGAAACTGGACACAGTTCCCCAGGGGAGGCCTCACCAGTACCAACTAGAGCAGGTGAATCACATCTCTTGGTTTGCCAGTGACATTCTTTTTAATACAACCCAGGATGCTTTGAGCTATTTTTGCAACAGCAGCACACTGTTGGCTTTTATTCAGTTTATGGTCCACCATAACTCCCAGGTCTTTTCTGCAGTACTGAAGCCTAGCCAGTCATCCTCCAGGCTGTATTTATGCATGCTGTTATTCCTTCCCAAGAGCAGGACTTTGCACTTGTCCTTGTTGAATCTCATCTTTTTTTTTTCAGTCATTCTGGATTCTAGCCCTACCCTCTAGAGTGTCCATAATTCCACCCAACTTGGTGTCATCCCCAAATTTGCTAAGTGTACACTTGATCCTATCATCATCAAAATCAGTAATGAAGATGTTGAACAATATTGGATCCAGGACAGAGCCCTGGGGACCCCACTTGATACTTCCTCCCAACTACACATTGAGCCAATTGGACTACCCACTGAGTATGATGATCCAGCTAGATATGTATTCACTGTACATTACTTTTGTCAAGTCTGTTTTCCCTTAGGTTGTTAATGAGCATCTCATGGGAGACAGTGTCAAAAGCCTTGCTAAGTCAAAGTATACAGCATACAAGGCTCTCTCTTCATCCACAGAACCTGTCACTTAATCATAGAAGGAAATCAGATGGGTCAGGCATGATTTGCTCTGCATGAATGCATGTTTGCTATCCCCAATCACTTTGTTCTCCTTTAGGTGCTTCACAAAGTATTCCTTGAGCACCTGCTCTATAAACTTTCTAAGTACCAGTCAGCCCAAGTGACTTCTATATTTCCACAGATCCTTCTTCTTCTCCTTCTTAAAAACGGGCATTATATTTGCCCTTTTTCAGTCATCTGGGACCTAACTTGACCTCTAGGAATTCTCAGAAAGGATAGCCAATGAAATTACCCGAAATTACCTCAGTCAATTCCTTCAGCATCCTTGGGTGTATCCCATCTGGCCCTGCCAACTTGAAAGCATCTAGATTCTCTAAGTAATCCCTAACCTGTTCTGCCATTACTGTAGGCTCTATGTCTCCTTCCTTATCTCTGCTACCAACTGCACTCATCATCTGGTAGCTACCCCTATTTTTGAAAACTGAAGTAAAAAAAGGCAGCCTTCTCTGCATCATCTATGACCAGATTGCCTTCCACGTTCCATTAGGGACCTATGGAATCAATGGTCTTCCTCTTACTTTTGACATACCTATAGAATCTGGTTTTATTGCTTTTATATCCCTTGCCAGCTGCATCTCAAATTGTGCCTTAGCCTTCTAAACTGTCTTCCTGCATCCCCATGCAACACTCTTGTTTTCTTCCCTTGTACTGTGACCAAGTTTACACTTTTTATAATATTCCTTCTTTGAGTTTCAGCTCCTTGGAAGAGATTGTATCTAGCCACCCTGTTCTCCTATAGCACTTCCCATTCTCCCCCACGGCTCGGTCCCGGGGCCTGCACTGTTCAATTTCTTTATTAGTGACTTGGATGAGGGGGTGAAAAGCACCCTGTTTAAATTCGCAGATGACACCAAGATTTGGGGTGAGGTGGACACATTAGAAGGGAGGTACAGGATATAGCTGGACCTGGACAGGTTACAGGGGTGGGCAAATGATAATAGGATGGGATTCAATACTGACAAGTGCAGGGTGCTGCACTCAGATAGTAGGAACCAGTAGCATATGTATAGGCTGGGGAACTCTCTTCTCAAAAGCACAGTGGCAGAAACAGATCTTGGAGTCATTATCAATTCCAAGATAAACATGGGCTGCCAATACAAGGACACGGTCAGTAGGTCTAACCGCACCTTGTCGTGCATCCACAGATGCATCACAAGCAGGTCCAAGGAGGTGATCCTCCCCTCTCTATGCGACACTGGTGAGGCCACAGTTGGAGTACTGCATCCAGTTCTGGGCGCTGCACTTCAGGAGGATGTGGACAGCATTGAGAGGGGTCCAAAGGAGAGCCACTCACGTGATCAGGGGGCAGCAGGGTAGACCCTACAAGGAGGGGCTATGGGACCTTATCCTATTTAACCTTCACAAGAGAAGGATGAGAGGGGACCTGGTGACCATCTATAAACTTACTAGGGGGGACCAGCAGGGATTGGGAAAGACCTTGTTCCCCCAAGCGCTTGTCAGAGTAGCAATGAATAATGGCCATAAGTTTCATAGTTGGTAGGGTCGAAAGGGACCTGAGCAGATCATCAAGTCCAACCCCCTGCCATGGCAGAAAAAAGTACTGGGGTCAAACAACCCCAGCAAGGTGTTTGTCTAGCTTCCTCTTAAAGATACCCAGGGTAAGAGCCAGCACCACTTCACTTGGAAGTTTGTTCCAGATCCTAGCCGCCCTGACAGTGAAGTAGCGCCTCCTGATGTCTAGTCTGAATCTACCCTCCGCCAACTTGTAACCATTATTTCTAGTCATCCCTGGTAGTGCTTGGGGGAACAGGGACTCCCCCAGTGCCTGCTGGTTCCCTCTGACTAGTTTGTAACAGGCCACTAGATCCCCCGATGGATTTTGTGACCTGGTCATAGAAGGCCACCAGGTTGGTCTGGCAGGAGAGTAGGTTCAGACTAGACATTAGAAGGCACTACTTCACAGTCAGGGTGGCTAGGATCTGGAACCACCTTCCCAGGGAAGTATTGCTGGTCCTACCTTGGTGGTCTTTAAGAAGAGGCTTGACAATTACATAGCTGGGGTCATTTGAACTGAGTTTTCTCTCCTGCCCAGGGCAGGGGGTTGGACTAGGAGATCTGCAAGGTCCCTTCTGACCCTACATCTATGAATTCTTCTGTTGCATTGGAATATTTTGGTCCTATGCCCTTAACATAAATTCCTTAAAGTACAGCCAGCTCTCATAGACTCCTTTTTCCCTCAGAGTTGCCTCCCAAGGAATCCTGCCCATCAGGTCCCTGAGTTTGTTCAAGTTTGCTTTGCTAAAGTCCAGTGTCTTTATTTTGATGCTCTCCTTAGGATCTTGAACTCTGCCATTTCATGGTAACCATTACCTTACCTTCCAGCTTCATATTCTCAACCAATTCCTCCCTGTTTGTGAGTGTAAAGACTTCCTCCATCACTGGCCTCTCTACCATCTGAATCAAAAAGTTAACTCCAGGAATTTGC
Source organism: Crocodylus siamensis (assembly GCF_052110815.1). Classification (NCBI taxonomy): domain Eukaryota; kingdom Metazoa; phylum Chordata; order Crocodylia; family Crocodylidae; genus Crocodylus; species Crocodylus siamensis. Next base: position 171,268,856 of record NC_143397.1, on the reverse strand, counting down.
TGAACTGCTTGTACATTGCTATGCAACATGTGTTCTGATCATTCAAGTCCCCCAGGAGAACCAAGTCCTGATATTTGGAAACTTCTGTTACTTGTTTAAAGAAGGCCTCATTTACCTTCTCTTGGTTTGAAGGCCTGTAACAGCTGCCCACCGTGACATCCTTCCTAGTGCTCTCCCCTTTGATGTTTACATAGAGGCTTTCAACAGGCTTGTTTTTCACTTCATACTGCAGGAGTACAGCATGATGAGTACAGTGGCTCTCCTGGCCATGTGGAGATCACAACCCTCTCGATCCCCACATGGCTGGCAGGCAACATCCCTGCCAAGTGGAGGTGGCTCTCTCAGCCATGTGGGAATTGGGACTGTGTCCCCTGCCAGCCCCAGGGCTGGTACCTGGGCAAGCCTAGCCTAGCTGGCTGCTGCAGGGGGGCAGAGCAGGACAGGAGCAGCTCTGAACTGGGCTGCTCCTGTCAGGTGCAATTTGCTCCCAACAGGGGCGTATGTGTAGATGTGTTTTAATGAGCCTAAATTTTCTGTGAAGGCCCTGAGCTTGAAAGAAAATGGCCCTGTGAACGAAATTCACAAAGTTATCTCCAAGTTAACTCCAGGAATTTGCTGAACTGCTTGTACATTAATTGCATGTGTAGAAGTGCTCTTTGTAATTCAACTATGAACCTTACCAGACTGGGAAGTTAGATAAAGCTGAGCAACTGGGTACTGCACCTAGCAAACAAGGTGTAAACAAATGTTCCTTCTAGACCCAGCAGGAATGTGAAAAATGGTAAAAGCAGCTCTCTGGTCAATTTAATAAGTAGAAGGCAGAATAGATTTGCACCTTATAAGGTACAGACAGAAATGCAGCTCCCCACTGTAACTGAGAATGCTTTGCAGGAAGCCTTTTGAGTTACAATGATCCCTGCTTTTGAGTTACAATGATCCCCTGGTTTTGGGGAGTGGGAGGAAAATCTAGCTGCTGGCTGCCCAGCCTGCAGCCAGGTTCCCCTTGCAACAGCCCCTCCTGTCTCCCAGCCTGTCCCTGATTCAGAAGGGGAGAGGGGAAAAGGAGCAGAGGAAGCTAATTCTGGGGGTTTCCCAGCCACCTCTGGAGGATGGGGCGGGTGTATTGGGCTGAGTCCCCCCCCGCCAAACTTCTTCTGCTCCCTTTACCCCCTCCCCTTCTGAAAACAGCTCAAGGCTGGCAGGCATCCCAGACAGAAGTTACAGAAGACACTGTGTTTTGAAACTTCTTCAGCTGACCCAGTCATTTTTGAAGCTGTCTCCAGCCATGCACTTGTGTTTGGTCATGGACATAAACTGCTTTCTGTGGTCACATCAGGTGAAAATTGTCACTTCTGTCTGCACCCAATTGACTAACCAAAGTAGCTATAGCTATATAGCAGGAGTCTTTATGAACTGAAGGTCACTTTATCTGCTGAGAGAGGATGTGCAACAAGCAGTGTATAAGAAAGAGAGATAAATTAGAATACAAAAGGCAAGGGAAGAGATGAAAGGGGGAAAAGAGGGGCAGTGCTGGAAGAAGCAAGCAAACAAGCAGTAAACTCATAGGAACAAAGCAGTCACTTTAGCTAAACATCTCACATGATGTTTTTAAAAAAAATTTATGCATCTTTATTCAGATAGAAGTGAAAATGTAAAGTTTGCTTTTTGTTTGTTTGCTTTGTTTTCATTTTTCACTCTGACAGTATCCTTGGTTCATTTAAAAAAAGCAGGTTTTTTATATTAATAAATGAAAACATAATGTAGATGGAGTTCATACATTTTCTAACAGAATGGGAGCCAGAATGAGGACTCCAGAAAAAACTGAGTCTCTTTGGTTTTGATGAAGCTGTGAATGTCATAATATGCATGTTTTGTGGACTCAGTACTGGAGACTTGGGAAACCTTGCTTCTACAGCTGACCTGAGACAAGTAATTTAACCTTTTTGTTTATAGGCTTAACTTTTCTGTTTCTTGTCTATGTAGATCAGTGGTTCTGTCTTTTAGGATTCAAGATGCATCCCTCTGACTCAAAGCACCCCTTAAAAAATGTCAGCTCTTATTTTTTACTTGATTTTTTTACTACAAAAAATAATAGAACAATTTTTCTGTTGCAAAGTAATCAGAAAGACTATAACAGGTCAGAACATGGGTGACTGATGCCTCCTGAGTTGGGGGGGTACTTGCCTCTGCAGTGGCCAGTCGGCGACCGGGGGGAGGTCCCTCCCACAGCAGATCCTGCCGACTGACAAGTGGCAGTGGCACACCCCTGCCATTTCCGGGTCTGCCACTGGCAGTTCCGGGTGAGCACAACCAGCCATCGGGGAACTGCAGTGATCATTTTTTCTGGTGCCCCACTCCCTAGCCAGTGCTCTCAGAGATGACCACCAGCACTCTCACATGCTCCCCCTGCCTGGGAACACTGGCTGTCAGGGGGTGCACGTGCACCCCTTATGTGTTGCCACTGGGTCAGAATATATTTAACACTATGGATTCCTATTAGAAATCTCTGGGGTTATCATGTGAATCATGTTTGGCTATCTGGGAGGTTAGGGGGACATTGGATTGTATTAAGAATGGCTAACAATCTAACGTAATTCACTGAGGTGCACAGCTCACACAAGTTAGGTGGATCTAAGTGCAAAATGTATAGAAGTTCAGGACATTTAGATCTGTCTAAAAATGGCCAAACCTATCTAAGTTAACCCTATTTCTGAGTGTAAGTGTAACTAGATGCTTAGGCGATGGGCAGGGTCGGCAGGTGGGAGCACCAGTTCTCCTCCTGCAAGCACTGGCCAGTGAGTGGGAGTGCCGTGGTGCTCCCAGAAGCAGCCACAACCACTTCTGGAAGCAGCCACAGTGATCGACCACCTTGCAGTTGGCTGTGGGGCGACTCCCTGCCCCCCCAGTGAGCAAGATTGGCAGCGTTGGGGACTCCCCCTGGTTGCTGACTGGTCACTGGGGGGGCATGTGCTTCCCTTGACTAAGGCGGCAGCAGTCGCCCATGCCATTCCCTGATTCCCACCCTGTGGACACTTCCTGCCCTACCCATTCCTTCTGTAGACCCTGCCTGCCACTCCAATCTAACCAAGTCCCCCCCGCCCCCAACATCCCCATTCGAACTTGTCTTAGATTGGGTGGCCATTTTAAACTCAATATAACTTCCCCCATGAATGTTTGTACACACCTCTAATCATGCTAAGATTCTATGGTACCCCTGAAATGATCTCAAGGTATTCCAAGGTGCCACAGCATTATGGTTGAGAATTACCAATGTAGGCTGTGAGCTTTCTGGGATAGGAAATGGATTTAATAGATTTCATAGATTTTAGGGAGTGGGACCTATTAGATCAGCAAGTTTGACCCCCTGCCCTGGGCAGGAAAGAGTGCTAGGGTCAGATGATCCCAGCCAGGTGTTTGTCCAATATCCTCTTAAATACGTCCAAGGAAGAGGACAGTACCACCTCCCTTGGAAGTGTATTCCATATTTTGGCAACTCTCACTGTAAAGATTTTTTTTCCTGATGTCCAATCTAAATTTGCTTTCCTTCAGTTTGTGGCCATTGTTTCTAGTTACCCCAATGGGCACCCTGCTAAACATCATATCCCCTATTTCCTGCTGTCCCCCCTGATGTGTTTGTAAATGGCCACAAGGTTACCTCTCGGTCTTCTCTTGTAAAGGCTGAAGAGATTCAGGTCCCTCAATTGGTCCTTGTAGGGTTTTTTTTCTGTAGGCCTTTCACCAGACAGGTGGTCCTCCTTGGAACTCTTTCCAGGTTAACTACATCCCTCTTGAAGAGCGGTGCCCAAAACTGGACACAGTACTCCAGCTGCGGCCTGACCAGTGCCTCATAGAGTGGAAGTAACACCTCCCTAGACATGTTTCTGATGCACCTACTTATGCAAGAAAGAGTGCAGTTATTTTTACTTATTATTCAATCACATTGGTGACTTATTTTCAGTTTGGAGTCGACTACAACTCTGAGATCCCTTTCATAGATTTCATATTTCATAGATTTCATAGACATTAGGGTTGGAAGGGACCTTGGGAGATCATCGAGTCCAGTTGTGCTACTTAGAATGGTATCTCCCAGGCTATAGGAGTATGGATGATTCTTCCTCTCTAGGTGTAACACATGACACTTACATTTGTTAAACTGCATCCCACTTCCCCAGCTTGTCCATATCTGCCTGGATTCGCTCCCTGCAGTCTAATTTGTGTACCACCCCCCATAGTTTGGTGTCATCTGCAAACTTGGACAGGGTGCTTTCTACTCCCTCGTCCAAGTCACTAATGAAGATATTGAATAGTACCAGTCCCAGGAAAAAGCCTTGGGGGATTCCACTGCCCACATTTCTCCAGGTAGAAACTAACCCATCTACCACCACTCTCTGAGTACATCCCATAAGCCAATTTTCCGCCTACTGGACTATGTAATAATCTACATTACAACGGTGTAGTTTATTGATAAGACTTTGGTGCAACACTGTGTCAAAGGCCTTTTTAAAATCTAAGTAAATAACATCTACCTCTATTCCTTCATCCAAGCATTTTGTGACCTGGTCAGAAAAAGAAACCAGGTTCATCAGGCAGGATCTGCCTGCTGTGAACCCATGCTGATTGCCCTTTAGCATTAGTTTACCCGCTTGTCCCCCACAAATGTGATCCTTAACAATTTTCTCAAAGGTCTTGCCAAGGATAGAGGTGAGGCTAACCGGCCTATAGTTACCTGGTTCCTCCTTCCTCCCCTTCTTGAAAATAGGGACCACATTGGCTATTTTCCAATCCTCTGGGACTTGTCTTGACCACCACAAGTGCTCAAACAGTTGCGCCAGTGGATCTGCTATGACTCCAGCTAATTCCATAAATACCCTAGGATGAAGATCATCAGGACCTGTTGACTTAAATATATTCAACCCTTCCAGATGCCCCTTTACTGGGTCAGCACTAACAGTTGGTGGGTTGGTATCTATCTCGCACTTACCTAAAGTCCCGTTGGGATGCATGTTTGTATTCATGTTCATGCAAAGAAATATCTTATTATGTGTCTGTAGAAGGACTAGCTTTTGCAGCAGGGCCCTGATTGTACTGGACCTGTAGACACTGCTATAAAATAAACAGTAATTACACACAGGGCAAGGAAAAGAGGGGAGCTAAAAATGCCATGTTAAATGATTACTAAATTTGCACTGTCAAGCATTCAAAGGTTAATGAATGCAAAATTAAGGTTACTCATGCAGCCTAATCCAGCCCCCTGTGTATATACCTTATGCACAGTCTTTCAGTACATGATGATAATATAACCTTTTTTTCCAGTCAGGAGTGAGTGGGATAATATTTCACTTTATCTCCATATGCAATTTTTGACCTCTGGTCATATTTAAAACACACCATCCAAATCAGACACTGAATATAAATTTCCTAATTTCCATGGTGCTCTCATCATCGTACCTGATTGCTTCACAAATATCAATGACTTTATTTTCATAGTATCCCTGTGAAATCAGGTAGTCTTATTATTCAGTTTTACTATAGTTGGGGAATTGAGACCTGGAGAGGTTAATACCAACATTGTCAAAAATTGCTATTAATTTTGGGTACCCACCTGGAGAGACCTCAGGCCTGACTTTTGCCAAGTACTTGGTATTTTTACAGCATTTGATGCATTCAAAGCTTGACAGCTACTGACTGCAGCTGCAGTTAAGAGTGCTTAAAACTTCTGCAAAGCTAGCCCCAGCTGTCTCATGTTGGGCACCCAAGACTAAAGAACTTACAATTAGTGCTCACTTGTGCCTATTTTGGTTTACTCGTGTGTTACCTGTCAGCTCCATGTTCTTGGGGAACCCTGATACAGGACACAGACTGTCTGACTCACAAAGACTCACCCCCCCCAACCTAAACAGAAAACCTGAAGCAGAGACTGCAGTGAATTCTGGGATCAGCAAAGCAGGAGAGCACTGCATGATGGGGAAGCTGTGTTCCAAATGCTAATCGACCCTTACACCCAGTTCAGCATGTATCAGACCAGTTCTAATCTGGATTTACAAAGGACTTTCCCCCACCACACACGCGCAACTCTAAGCAAAAGTAGGTTTAATAGGCATCTCGGGCCGTACATTCCCTGGTCCCACTATGGGAGGCCTATGTAAACTTAATTGGCTAAAACTCGGTTGCCGGCTTAGGGAATGCTGAGGCAATAGACCGAGTCCGAGGGGGTATGGGCAACATTTGAACAATGGCACAGGGTTCATCACAGCGTCCAGCCCGTTGGAGCCCTGTCCACAAGTGTTGTCATACTTTTCCCGAGACGACTGGTGGAAGTCCTCTCCACAACAAGTCATGAACACTCCAATAAGTGCCTTAAGTCTGTTAAAAGACTATAGTAAGATCTAAAAAGTCATGCTAAGCTGAGGCTTGTTCACAGCAAGCAAAAAACCAAAAACCCCTTGTCAATAAAAAGGCTGTTTCTAAAAACGCCAAGAGAGATATCTGCTATCCATAAAAATGTCAAGCTGGCTCCAAGTAGGTGTTTCCTGAGTATCAATCAAGTTCCTGGGATGTTCCACTCAGATAACCCCTTGTCAATGGAGAGGTTGTTTCTGAAAACACCAAGAGAGATATCTGCTATCCATAAAAATGTCAAAACAATTTGATTTACAATATTGACAATGCTTGAAAGAAACTAAACTGAGGGTATAAAAATCTGTAAAAAGAAGCAGCAGTGGGGGGTGCTGACACCACTCACTTTCTTCTGGAGAGGCTGAAGGAGGAAGATCATCTCCCTTCAAGGATCGTGCTAAAAACTTCAACATGTCAGCTTTGCAACCCGAGTGCCTTGGACTGGTGAGATCCCAGCTCTCTCTCTCTTTTCTCTTCTCTCCCTCTAAGCATAAATTTCTGAACTTGAACAGTATTAGTTAAGCTTAAGCTAAGTTTCCCCAAATACTTAGTGAAACAAGGGTATACTGTGACTGTTTGTGTTTGTTTTTCCTTTGCATATCTATCACTACTAGTGTCAATATTTCATCTACTTAGCAATAAATAACTTTTATAGTCAAACTGGTGGTAATTGGGTATATTTTGCCTTCTTTACTTCTCTTTCCCCACTTGCTCTTTAGCAACGCCCCTCTTACCTAAGCTAAAGATCCCTGTGAAGCCCAGAAATACTGTGGGGTCTGCTCATCAAGAGGCTAAAAGTTTGGGACATGCTGAGTTCAAAACGCATAAGGGGATCCGCTTGTACAGGCTGATTAACCCAGTTTGGCTCAGACGTGCCCTAATGAACTGCATGCTGGCCCATGAGGGTGTCATCTGGACACCCAGCCAGATTCAGAGGTATTCTGTTTAATTGTGTGCTTGTGTCTGACTGTGGTTATTGTTGCTCTGATGAACTGATTCGTGGCATATGGGGGTGAGGGCTTGCAGAAGGGAAAGATACAGCTCCATATAAAAACACAAGTAACACAAGCAGCACATTGATAGAATTACCAAGACCCTAGCCCTAATAAATGAGCACACCCCAAAGTAGCGGGGCAAATCTGGTAACACATGTTGGGTTGAAGAGGGTATTGAAAGTCATCCAGAGTAAGAAATGACTGAAAACCTTAATAGTATGAGCGTTGACACCCCTTTTTTTTTTTCAAACCTCTATATATTTGTTTCACCATATGGTGAAGAAGTTTTATTTTATCCTGATTAATATACACCTCCTGACCTGCTTTTGTGCATGTGCTGTTCCTAGAGTTAACATACGTCTGGGTTTTTCTGGACATGTCCTCTCTTTGGATCCTCCCATTTCCATCCAGGCACTTTTAAAAAATATCAACAAATGTCCAGGATTTGGGATTTTGCTCTGCTCAGCATCAAAGTTTTCCCTAGCACTGGGCTACAGCAGAACGGGGGAAGCACCTGGTCCTCCAGTGGAGGAAAAGCATGAGCAGGGACAGGAGGGAGCTGTGTGGCTGAGCTGTACCACAGCAGTGCTGTACCACACCAGTGCCTGTGCTTACAGGGGTAGGGCAGCTAGGAGATGCTTACAGGGCTGGGGGGGAGTAGTGGTTTGTGGGTTAGGAGTGAGGGGCACTATCAGGGCTGGGGGAGGGAAGTAAGGGACGGTGGTTTGGGAGTGAGGGGCACCTGGGGGGTAGGAGACTGGGTTGGGAGCGCAGGGAACAGGTAGAGCCAGGGGTCTACGGGTTGGAAGTGAGGGGCATCAGCAGGGCTGGGGGTGGGACTGTGGCTTGGGAGTTAAGGACAGGGTCATAGCATGAGCATATCACTGCCCCCTCCCCACCACAATCATATTACAGCCCCTCCCTAACAGGTGTCCTCATTTTTGAAACTGGAAATATGGTAACCCTAGCTTTTCCTCTCTCCCCAACACTTTCCTGCTATGTGCAAGTAACTCTGGCTTTCACCAGGAAGAGTTGATATAAGAGCCTTGAAAGCTGGTTGGGGAAAGGGAGTAGGGGCTGTGAATCATGACATCTCCTGCTGAGCCATCCTAGGGCAGCAGAGTCAGTGTGAGTCACAGAGTCTCCTTGCAGGAAGGGGTGCAGTCCACTCTGGAATGCTGGGTGACATGGCCAAACATTGTCAACATGTGTGTAACATGCCATACTATTTAAAATGAAACAATGACACAAGCAAGCTGCAAAAATAGTCTAAATTTAAACTCTAACATTTTTGTAGCTGGATCACCATTCTGTGGCTCATTACTGGGTGATAGTCCTGATTGCACTAGGCCTGAGGACACTGCTATAAAATAAATAGTAATTACACTTTGAATTACAATTTGTGGTTCATTATTGTCTCATCATTCATTCATTATTGCTAAAAATTGTACAGCATGTTACAATTTACTGCTCTATTAATTGCATTTCAAATGTAACATCTGCCAGGGGCCGCAGATAAGACCTTGGTTGCATTTTGGAAATTGAGTAAAACTATTTTTTTAAAAAAGCTTACATGTTATGTTAGGCAGCAGTTGAGTGGCGGTAGAGGGATGAGTTGGATCACAGTTATCCACCTGAGTCCTGTTTTAGATACTCAAGTCCTCTTTTGGATTTGACCCTAGGAAACTTGCCTGGCATTACTCGAGAAATTTGTGGCAGAGGGGGTGATAGAATCCATACCTCCATCATAACACTGATGTACCCTAACCACAAAACCATCTCATTACTATTCCTGTAATCCCCTGCCTCATTCTTTGCGTACCTTTCAACTCTGCAACAAATGAGGCACGCGTCCCACAGGAAGCAGCCTCCTTCACTACACAACCCTGATTCATTCCCTGAACAGATATATCCTTTAAATTAAATGATTCAGAAATTTTATGGAAAATAAATAGTTGGTGCTTGTGTATTTAAGAACTTAATGATAATGCATACACACCCAGGGACTGAATTAAGATACCGCAGATCATTAACTTCTCACTCTGGCAATCCAATTAGAGGATTGTCCCTATCTCCTTGCAGGAAGGGGTGCAGTCCACTCTGGACACAGTGCAAGAGACTTCAAGCCTTCTAGCCCAGTATTGGTGGCAGTAGTGCTGGCTGGACTAACTTGGGGAGTGTGGGTGGACTAAATACATCCCTGCCCTTCCCATTCTGCTACCCACATCCCTCTGCTAGGATGACAGGTTAAGAACAGTCTTTTCTTGAATAGGGTGCTGGAGGAAATTAGATAGATCTCTTCTTACTGAGATCATCCTCATATCAATTCAGAATCAGACACCTGCTCTGTCAAGTGGTAAAGGATTTGTTTGGTATAATTTCCTGGTTTAAATAAGTCTGTTGAGCCACTGACTGCTCCCCCTGCCCTCCTGTGCAGAACCAAAACATTCATGATTGCTCAGGAGTCTGAAACACCCTAACACAGGTCATTTGCAAAGGATGAACTCATGCTTCAAAAGCACAGGGAAAATCAGCACTACCTCCCAAAATAGCTCATAGGTCCTGTAAGGCTGCTTCTCAAATTAGGTAATCATTCTATTTGATAGCATAGTTAGAGACATCTTAAACCTTCCCTATGTAACTCCATCACTAGTAAGAGTTAAATTTCCAGTCCTGAAAACAAATAATGCTGGTACCAAACTAGAAACTCTGCACAGATCCACTCGATATGCAGAGGCAGCCCAGTTTACCTGCTGGTCTCCAAATTTCATGGGTCTGAATTTCCTTATACAAAAGCAAATCAAGAATAACTCCATTTAAAAATCAGTGGAGTTATAGCTGTGTAAGACTTGTATAAATTAGAATCAGAGGGAACTTGTACATGTGACAGGGTTTTAGTCCTTAGGTTTGCATTCTATGCCCCCTAAATTGTGGGGTGGGTTTTATTATTCTATCACTGTATATATATATATACGTTAGTGTCCTGGTTGCTGAAGGCAGAAGTGATGAGGGGCCCAATCCTTTTTTTTTGGCAGAGCCTCCCCACCTCCCCCATGGGTGGTGGGCCATTAATCTGTGCCGTTAACCTGTTGGCTCACCCCCAGCCATAGGAAAGCTGGGTAGGCTCTGTAGAAAAAAAGGATCAGGCCCCTCGCCACTTTTGCCTTCACAGATTCATAGATACTAGGGTCGGAAGGGACCTCAACAGATCATTGAGTCCATCCCCCTGTTTAGGCAGGAGCCAGATGCCTATCCAGCCTTTTCTTGAAGACCCCCAAGATCCTTTTCTGCCTCTGCACTGACTAGAAGGGAGTTCCCCAGCCTGTAGGCATGCTGCTGGTTCTTCCTCCCCAGGTGCAGCACCTTGCACTTGTCAGTGTTGAAACCCATCCTGTTCTCATACGCCCACCCCTGTAACCTGTCTAGGTCCAATTGCAGCCTACTCCTTCCTCCTCCCTTCTAGCATGCCCACATCTCCCCTACATCTTAGTGTAGTCAGATTTTAACAGTGCTTTTTAGCCCCTCGTCCAAGTCATTGATGAAGATATTGAACAGTGCGGGCCCGAGGACCGAGCTCTGGGGGACCCCACTGCCCACATCCCTCCAAGTCAAAAATGACCTATCCACTACCACCCTCTGGGTGCAGCCCTCCAGCCAGTTAGTGACCCATTTGACTGTGTAGGTGTCAACGCCACAGTCCCCTAGTTTTTTAATGGGAATGGGGTAAATGATGGTGTCAAAGGCCTTTCTAACATCCAGAAAAACTATGTCCACTGCTACCCCTGCGTCTAAGGATTTGGTGACCTGGTCGTAGAAGGCCACCATGTTGGTCTGACAGGACCTGCCTCTAATGAATCTATGTTGGTTGCCCCTAAGCATAATCTCCCCTGCTGGCCCCTCATGGACATGAACCAGGATAATTCTCTCAAAAAGCTTTCCCAGAATCGAGGTAAGACTAACTGGCTTATAGTGGGAACCACACTGGCCCTTTTCCAATCCTCTGGCACCACCAGAGCACCATGAATGCTCGTAAAGCCATGCCAGGGGTCCCGCAATGACCTCTGCTAATTCCCTCAGCACTCTGGGGTGGAGATCATCTGGACCAGCTGATTTAAATACATCCAGTCCCTCCAGAAGTTCCCTGACTAGATCCTCACTGACCCTAGGCCTGGGTGCGCCTCCTGTGGAGCCTGAAGGTGTCCCAGTGGGAGGGCTGATCCAGTCCCTGCTCAGGAAAATGGAGGCAAAGAAATTGTTAAATAAGTTAGCTTTGTCATCCGGTATGACGACCAGATTTCCTAGTGTGTCTTGCAGAGACCCCACATTACCTGGTACCTTCTTTTTACCCCCTATGTATTAAAAAAGGACTTCTTGTTGTACTTGATCCAGGTAGCTAGTCCCAGTTCCATCTCCGCCTTGGCCTTCCTGACTGCCCCCCTACAGCCCCGAGCAACCGAGGTATAGTCCTCCCTGCTGATGGCCCCTCCCTTCCATTGGGTGTGCACCTCCCTTTTAGCTAGGAGACATTTCCGTATGCTTTTGGTGAGCCATATGGGCTTTTGTGCTCTCTTGCCCCCCTTGATCCATATTGGGATTACCTCCCTTTGGGCTTGGAGGATCATCTCCTTAAGGAACGACCACTCTTCCTGGACACCCGACTCTCCTCCCCTTTGGGACCTCAGTGCCTCCCTGACTATTATCCTACCTCACTGAGGTCCGCCATCCTGAAGTCCAGGGCTGCTGCCTTGCTGCAGGCCTTTGCCACCTTGTGCTGGATGGTGAATTCCAGCAGGCAATGATCACTGTCGCCCAGGTGGTTGAGCACCCGCAGTCCCCTCACCAGGTCATTGCCCATGGCCAGTACGACAAGGTATCTTCCCTGGTGGGGCTATGCTCCTCCTGGGTTAGATGGAGGTCCCGTATTTTGGCTAGGAACCTATGTGAGCAGTCAGACCTGGCTGACTGCTCTTCCCAGCAGATGTCTGGAAAGTTCAGGTCACCCATGATGACCTGTCTTTTGACCTAACTACCTCTGTGAGCTGACTTAAGAATTTGCGGTCTAGCTCTTCCCCTTGGTTGGGTGGTCTGTAGTAGACCCCCACCGTTAAGTCCCTTTCCCCTCAACCTCCTTGTATTCTAACCCAGTGCACTTCAGTGTGACCCTCCTCTGAACTCATTAAATAGCTTAGCCTTTTTACCCCTGTCTGTCACTAATTGCTCCTTCTTTTTCAGTAGGGGTCCTATGCTGCCCTGCACCTTCCTTTTACTCCCTACATACCTAAAAAAAGACTTTCTGTTGTCTTTAATTTATGTTGCGAGCCTCAGCTCTGTAGTTGCTTTGGCCTTTCTAACTGCCTCCCTGCAAGTGCGGGCCAAGTAAGCATACTCCTCCTTGGTAGCTTCCCCCTACTTCCACCACCTATATGCCTTCTTTTTTGCCTTTAGGCTCCCCTGGATTTCCCTGTTTAGCCAAGGAAGTTTTTGGCTCCTTTCCCCCTTTTCCCTCATACTGAGATCATCTCCCTCTGTGCCTGAAGGATCACTTCTTTTAGGAACAACCACCCTTCCTGGACTCCCATCTCACCAATACTCCTATCCTGCAGTGCATCATTGACTAGACTCCCAAGCACACTGAAGTTAGTCTTCCTAAAGTCAAGCGCTTCCACCCTACTAATTTTCTTACCCACCTTACGCTGTATGGTGAATTCGATTGATTGGTGCTCACTGTCCCCAAGGTGACCACAAATCTGCAGCTCCCCTACCAGGTCCTCCCCCGTAGCCAACACCAAGTCCAGTAAGGCATTCCCCCTAGTCGGACCATATACCTCCTGCGTTAGATTCTTAACCTGCGTGCAGGACCTTCACCTATGTGAATGGTTGGATTTGGCTGACTCCTCCCAGCAGATGTCGGGGTAGTTTAGGTCCCCCATTACAACCACATCCCTAGACTGTACAGCCTCTGAGAGCTGCCATAAGAATTCCAAGTCTAGCTTTTCCTCTTGGAGTGGTGGTCTGTAGCAGACCCCGACCACCAAGTCCTTTTCTCCTCGATCTCCATGTATCCTAACCCACAATGCCTCAACTTTCTCCTCCTCTGATCCCATTTTGATTAGGGTAGATGTATAATGATCCTTTACATAGAGCAAAACCCCACTCTGTTTCCTCCCTACGCTGTCCCTTCTGTACAACCTGTAGCCCTCAATGTGTACTGCCCAGTCATGGGTAGGGTCCCACCAGGTTTCTGTTAGCCCCACTAAATTGAAATTATTGTCTACAAGCAGAAGTGTGAGTTCTTCCTGCTAGCACCTCATGCTCCTAGCATTAGTATAGAGGCACTTGAGACCTCTGAATGGTGACTTTGGTTTCCCCCCATTCTGATGCCCAAAGCACCCCTTGATACTTACCTGGGATGTACTGCTGCACGTCTCACAGTTTGTAGGTTCTAGGTTCTATTCATCTCCTGTCCCCTGCCCAGCCCCCATCATATTTAGTTTAAAGCCTGACATAGGAGGTCAGCCAACCTGTAAGAAAAGAGACTCTTTGTTTTTGCAGAGAGATGAAGCCCATTGTGTCCCAGGAGGTCCCTTGCATGGAAGTGCGGATCGGGGTCCAGGAAGCCAAAACCCACATGATGGCACCAACTCCAGAGTTGCATGTTGACTTCTCTGACACAGGTGATGTGATGCCTACCGTGACTGCTGACTGGGAGGATTGATGAGAAGACTACCTGCACCCCCGTCTTCCTGAGTCTGGTCCCCAGAGCCCTGTAGTCACTCATGATATGATCTGGACTACTCCTGGCTGCATCCTTGTTCACACATGGATGACAACCATGGGATAGTTGTCAGAGGGCCAGATGAGGTCAGGGACATCACAGTGAAAATTCCTGATCCTGGCTCGAGGCAGGCAACATACCTCACGCGCCACGGGATCTGGACAACAGATGGCTCCCTCTGTTCCTGTCAGCAGGGAGTTGCCCACAATGATGTCTCTTCTTCTGCTTACCTGGCTTGGCCCACAACTCACTCAGTGATGGTGGCAGGCCCCTCCAGTGCACTTTCCCCACCGCACACTCCTCCAGTGCAGCCAGGGCCTCATATTTGTTCCCCAACTGCACTGGGGGAGCTGTCTCTGTGGTGAGAGGTCTGGCCCCTGAGGTGACAGCCTTCCACTCACTAGCTTCAGGGCATTCCTCACAGCTTCTCCACCAGGCATCTTGTCCTGCAGAGATGAAAGTAGCCATCAATCTCTTCTTCAATTGCCCTGATCCCCGGCAGCCTGCTCACCTCTGCCCAGAATTCCCCAACTTGCCCCTCCAGGGCCTCAATCCGGGCACATGTGAGGCAGGCAAGGGAACCCCCAACTCCCATGTACTCCTGCTCACAACTGGCCTGTGAACTGCTGACTGCTTGCAAACTGCTCCCCTGTTGGCAGTCCCTGTTTGCTGGCAGCCAGCAGGATGCCTGAGGCCACCCAGGAATGGGCTGGCTTCAGAAGCATCCCTCTTCCTCTGCTTCAGAGAACAATCACTATAATTAGCAAATCACTTTCACAGACACATACAGGCCTATAAACTCATTGCTATCATCACTAGGATTTGGGTAAGATTGTGCAAAGTGGCATAACTCCATTGATTTCAGTGGGGCTGCACCAATTTGCAACAACTGAGTATTTAGTGCGCATGATTTTATTTAACCATTTTAAAAAGATGAGGGAAAGGAGGCATTTATTTGCAAGAATTAAATAAGGACTTTAGGAAGGGCTGAAAACCAAGCTAAGAAAACATTTAGTTATGAGAAGCACTGCACCTGCTTCCTGGTATGCTGCAAAACTGCATTGAGACATAAACATGAAGTGTCTCCTGGGTAGCTGTACACGTGATGATGTCATGAGGCCAGTATGTGTCTGTGAAAGCGATTTGCTAATTATAGTGATTTTTCTCTGAAGCAGAGGAAGAGGAGTGATTCTGAACAAGGCAGGACTTTGGCATCTTATCCACTATCATAGTACAAGACATTGGCACAGATGCACTGTAATTAAGCTCCAGAAGTATCTCAGGCTTGTCAGTGAGGGTGTAGCTAGCCATCAGTGGAGACGAACCATGAGGAGACTACTGACTGCAGCCTCACCAGAGTTACTGGGAATAACGACATACAAGAACCCTATTTTCTTCTCTCATGAGAGTGTAAATTAAGAGTGATAACTGCTCCAAAGTCTGTAAAAGTTAAAACAGTTAAAACAATAAAACAGTTAAATGTTAAAACAGTTAAAAATTAAAACAGTGAAAATGAGTTGAGATCAGAATCAAACCTAAGGTTACCATATGTCCAGGTTCTCCCAGACATGTCCTCTTTTTTGGACCCCTGTGTCTGGGTGGGTTTTTAAAATAACAGCAAATGTCCAGCTTTTCTGCTTTTCCAGGCTGGCTGCTCCAAGCTGCGAGCAGCAGGTAAGGTGATTGGCTGTCTGGGGTTGTGCTCACCACACAGCCTCTCACAAGCCAGGTAAACAGAGAGAAAGAGTGACAGAGAGAAAGTGGGTGCACTCAGGCAGCAGGGCTGGGGAGGCAGGGGTCTGCTGGTCAGGAGTGAGGGGCACCATCAGGGCTGGGGAGCTGTCAGGGACTGCGGGTCCAGAGTGCTTGGACACTGGCAGTGCTAGGGAAGCAGGGGGTTGCAGATCGGAAGTAAGGGGCAAGGGGGACAGGAGGGGTTACTGTGGGTTGGGTGTGCAGGGCACTGGCAGTGCCAGGGGTCCATGGGTTGGGAGTGAGGGGCACCAACATAGCTGGGGGGCAGAGGCTGCAGGTCAAGAGTGAGAGGCACTGGCAGGGCTGGGAGGGGGGCAGAGGGCAGGAGGCTGCGGATCAGGAGTGAGGTGCATGGGGGGTGGGATGGGTGACTGTGGGTTGGGTGTGCAGGGCACGGGCAGTACCAGAGAGCTGCCAGCAAGGGGTAGGGGGCAATGTTCCCTCTAAAGAGTAGCAGTCTGTAAGTGTGCTGCTTTGGTCCGTGAACACGCCTCCTTCTTTCGGTGCAGCAGGGCACACTTGCTGAAGGCAAGTTCCTCACTCTTCACCCAGGGCAGGCAGTGGGGCCTGGGGCGCTGGGGTGGGCTCCACCGGGGGCCTGGGGAGAGCTCTGCTGGGGGCCTGGGGGCTAGGGCCTGGGGTAGGCTCCACCTAGGGGTTGGGGGCTAGGTGTGGGCTCTGCTGGGGGCCTGGGGGCTAGGGGCTGGGGTGGGCTCTGCTGACGGCCTGAAGGCTAGGGCCTGGGGCGCTGGGATGGGCTCTGCCTGGGGGCTGGGGGGCTGGGGTAGGCTCCAATGGGGGCCTGAGGGCTGAGGCCTGGGAGTGCGCTCCACCGGCTCTGTGGAACTGCTCCACTCCCCCGCATCACCTCAGGGAGCAAGGAGGCATGTGGCATCAGGGCTGGGGAGTAGAGCACTTCCTCAGAGCCAGCAGGGCCTTAGAAGCAATTCCTCAGAGCTGGCAGAGCCTCACTTGGGGTGAGGCAAGGCAGGGATACGGGCTGGGGCTGGGGGCTGGCATGGGCTCCGCTAGCTCTGGGGAAGTGCTCCACTCCCCAGCCCTGATGCCATGTGCCTCCTCACTCCCCGAGGTGATGTGGGGGAGCTGAGCAGTTCCCTGGAGCTGGCAGAGCCTGAGCCAGCTTCCCCCTCACCTTGGGGAGGAGCTTACCTTCAGTGAGTGTCCCATGATGCAGCCCAGCTCTTCTCCCAGTGGGTGAGTGGCCTTAAAAGTTGGTGCACAGCCAGACTTTTACTTGTGCACGGCTGCACACGTGTTCACCTTAGAGGGAACCTTGGTGGGGGGCAGGGTACTGCTGTTTGGGGGTGAGGGGCACTGGCAGGGTGGGGTCAGTGGGTCTGGAGTTATGGACAGAGGGTGGGGTGGGGGGAGTGGGTTGGCAGTGAGAAGCAACAGAATGGGGAGGGTCCCAGCATGTCACTGCCTCTGCCCCCCCCATCATATTTCCCCAGCCTCCCCGCCAGTGACAGATGTCTTGTTTTTTGGACCTGGAAATATGGTAACCCTAAAAACCAGTATATTTACAGTTCCAGAATACAAGACAAATACATAAATTTGTTACTAAGCTCTGCTTTAGAATGTGTTTATGAATCTGAGCAGCTAACTTTAGGTATTTTAGCTTGAAGACATTGGTACTGATGTCTCAGTTTTCCAATCTGTGAAATACAGGTACCTGAGAGTTTCAGACTTTCAATGACTTACCCAAGATCACACAGTAAATGTATCCAGGTATAGCTAGGCCTCTGGATTCCCAGCCCACTGAAATCCCACCAGACAAGATATAGGGTCCAATTCTGTAGATTTTCTCACATAAAAGTCAGGATTATTCATGGACAAAAGGTTGGAGAATAAAAGGCTGTAAGACAGTTATTGAAAACAAACTATATTTCTATTCTCCTTGCCCTTTTTTGTTAAGCAAAGGGGCCAGATTCTCAACCCTCTGTACTGGATACAAAACAGCCTTCAAGAGGAGTGAATCCACTGCAAATCCAGTGTCTGACCATCATTATTAAACATTCCCAGGCTTTACTTGCACTGGTAATACAGGGACACTCAGTCATATAGTCCCATGCATTTCTAAATTAACTAGACCTGTACAGAATCTGGACACTGTTTCTAGCTCCAGATCTATAAGGCTTACTCCCAGATGTGGATCCTTTTTCAAAGCTCTTCCTTGGGGCACAGGCCAGCATGCGTAGTCCAGGTACCTGAGAGCTTCTGAGTTTCAAATTCTCCCTTAAGCTTACTCAGACTCCCTCAGAAGCCTATGAAGTGTATGTACCATTCTGTGCTTTAACTCCACTAGCAAAGCTTTATCAAAGGAAGTATTTGACTGCACTCACTTTAATCTTAAAAAGCATTAGAGTTATGTATCTTTGAAAAATAACAGAAGTCCTGAGACACTCTATATCAGTCTCATCTCTCCTCTCTATAAGTCCAGGATTTGTTAGTGTTTCAGACTAGGCAGTCCCTCACACTACCAGTCTCTCCAGCCATTCTACCTTAGTATGGTGACCCGCTACTGCCATCTTCACTGAAAACCATC
This sequence comes from Crocodylus siamensis, assembly GCF_052110815.1. Classification (NCBI taxonomy): domain Eukaryota; kingdom Metazoa; phylum Chordata; order Crocodylia; family Crocodylidae; genus Crocodylus; species Crocodylus siamensis. Next base: position 171,250,369 of record NC_143397.1, on the reverse strand, counting down.
CTTCTTCCAGGAAAAGCTGTCTGGCTCTGCTATGTACCTGAATTGAGAAGCTAAAAGATGTATCAGCCATCTTGACAATCCTTTGTAGACAATCCATTATTCCTTGGGTTGGGCCATCAGCTAAAAAAATGAGCTCAAGATTGTCCAGTGTCTTCTCTGTGGTGATTCTTCATTTTCCTGGGTAAGGCGCCTGTCCAAAATGTAGTATGGTACTTGTCTTGTGAGAACAGATGTTATGTGTATAAAACAAAATGGAGATCATGAGGCAGAAGGTACACAGCATGGTAATTAAAAAAAACTAAAGAAGGTTTTCTACTTCAATGTCTCTTGTGTTACCCTTTACTCCTGTACAAAGTGACTTGTCATTTTATGCCATTTTTTCACCAGTGTAAGTGTAAGTAATTATATGTGGGACAGGAGAACAGATCATTTAGACCAGAAACATTCTCATGTAAGGAAAAAATTGTGGTTCAAATTTTGCCTAGAATAAGCACAACAGGAAAACTGATAAATGAACCATCCTGATATGCAAGAAGAATAGCAAATGTGGCAAGCGACCAGCAAAGAACACTTCTGTGAGCTAAAACACAAAAAAGAAGCTTACAAGAAGTGGGAACTTGGACAAACAACTTGGGAAGAGTATAGGAATATTGTTCAGGCATGCAAGGATGAAGTCAGGAAGACCAAGTGCAATTGGAGTTGCAGCTAGCAAGGGATAAGAAGGGTTTTTACAAATATGTTAGCAACAAGAGCCAAGTCAGAGAAAGTGTGGGGGTCTCTTACTGAATGGGGGAGGAACCTAGTGACAGATGATGAGGAAAAGGCTGAATTACTCAGTACCTTTTTTACCTTGGTCTTTATTGGCGATGTGTAGGGGTTGCACACAGATACACATGCAGCCCCTGAGATTGGCTGTGCAGCCCCTGGAAGCACCAGCCACAAAACTGGAAGTGCACTTCTGATTTTGCTGCTGGCTTGCCAATCAGCCACTGGGGGACTCCCCCCTGCCCCAAGTCATTGATCAGCCACTGGGGGACCCCACCCACATTGGCAATCTGGTGCCTCCCCACATTTGAGAGGCACTAGTTGCCTATGTTGGTCTTCACAGGCAAAGTCAGCTTCCAGACTACTGCACTGCACTACTGCACTACTGGGGAAAAGGTGAGCAGCCAACTGTGGTGAAAGAACAGGTTAGGGACTATTTAGAAAAGTTGGACGTGTACAAGTCCATGGGGCTGGATGCAATGCATTCAAGGGTGCTGAGGAAGTTGGCTTGTGTGATTGCAGAGCCACTGGCCGTTATCTTTGAAAACTTGAGGCAATCAGGGAAGGTCCTGGATAATTGGAAAAGCGCAAATATAGCACCCATCTTTAAGAACAGGAAGAAGGAAGATCCAGGGAACTATGGAACAGTCAGCCTCACCTCAATCCCTGGAAAAATCATGGAGCAGGTCCTGAAAGAAACCATTTCTAAACACTTGAAAGAAAAGAAGGTGATTAGGAACAGTCCCCAAGAGCAAGTCATGCCTGACCAACCTGATTGCCTTCTATGATGCCATAACTGAATCTGTGATGTGGAGAAAGTGGTGGACATAATATACCTTGACTTTAGCAAGGCTTTTGATAGTGTCTCCCACAGCATTCTTGCAAGCAAGCTGAGGAAGTATTGAGGAAGTATGGGTTGGATGAATGGACCGTAAGAAAGCTGGCTGGAGTGTCAGACTCAATGGGTAGCAACAATGGCTCGATGTCCCGCTGGCAGCCAGTATCAAGTGGAGTGGCCCAGAGGTCGGTCCTGGGACCAGTTTTGTTCAATGTCTTAATTAAGGATCTGGACGATGGAATGGACTGCACTCTCAGCAAGGAGTAGTATATACACTGGAGGGTAGGGCTAGGACTCAGAGTGACCTAGATAAATTGGAGGATTGGGCCAGAAAAGGACTTCATGGGGCGCATCCAGACAAGCGTGCACATGTCTCTTGTCCTGCCTCAAACCCCTTTGAGGTGAGGTAACAAGCACATGGGGGAATGAAAAAACATTCCCTGCACTGCAAACTTGCAGTGCAGGGAGAAAATGAGACCCCTGGATATCCAGGGGTCTAAAAAAATTGAAGTTTAAAGAGTGAAGCAGGGCACAGTCCCAGACCATGCCCTGAGGCAACTGGAGTCTGGGTCCTCCATGGAGACACTCTGGTTGCCAGAGCATCTCTATGGTTGGCCCTCGCCCTGGTGCTGAAACGTGTGGCAGGCTAGGCCATCTGTTTCAGCACCAGGGCTCTGGTGCTGATGAGTAAGGGGTCGGAAGGGCTGGAGGAGGGGACCATGGGGGGGACCCCCGATGGCCCTGCCTACTACACCAACCCCCCCGACCCCTGCCGGGGCTGGCCCCTCCCCCTACCAGCCCGCCAAAACCCCCAACCCCTGCTGGGGCTGGTCCCTCCACCACCGTTGCCCCCAAGCTCCCTGAACCCTTCCCTGGCTGGTCCCATCCTCCCAAACCCCCCTGATCCCTGCCCTCCCACCCTACAGCTTTAAAAACAAAAACCAAAACTGGGCACTTACCTGCAGTTCAGCTGTGATCTGGCTGACTCGTGCCCCGCCCGCACAGTGCAGAGCAGGCTGACAGCCCTAGTGCTGCAGCCCAGGCCCTGCTGCCCCCCACACTGCCCTGTGTTGCCCGGGGGGCTCTGCCAGGATGCCCTGGAGCCCCCCAGCTCTTCTTCAAAGGTAAGCAGAGGCTTTTTTCCCCCATTTTTTTTCTGTTTTGTTTTCTGGGTTTTGTGATGGTGCCTGAGGTTGTGGGGTTAACCATGGGGGTCTTGGGGTGCAAGTTGGGGGGGTGAGGCTGGGTGGGGAAGCCATTGGGGGGTGGGGCTGGGTGGGGCAGCCATTGGGGGCCTGCAGCAACTGGTGGGGGATGGGGTCAAGAAGCAGCAGTTGGGGGGGAATGTGAGCCTTGCAGGGGGGGTGGTAGCCCCTGTGGGAGATATTTGACCCCCATTGGGAGGCGTACCTCTTGTGTGGGGGCTGAATCCCCTGTTGGGGGGCCAAACCCCTTGTTTGGGGGCTGTACCCCTTGTTTGGGGGTTGAACCCCATGTTGGGGGGCCAAACCCCTTGACTGGGGGACATCTCCTTGTGGGAGTGCAGCAAAACGTGTATTCATGAATTCATGAAACCTGTATTTAGAGTTCACTTTATTATTATAAGAAACTTGCTTTACCACTGTAGATATACCAGTAAAACATTCTCCAACGGATTGCTGTCTCTGTCTTGCTATCTTTCTCTCATTATAGTGGTCTTTTGTTTTACTTGTGGAGGAACATGGATTTGGGGGTATTTTAGAGAGTGATTTTGGGATTTTTTTTATCAGGGATTTTTCAATTTTCCAATAGGGAACACCAGAATTCCTGCTAGGGAGGCCAATGGCAGGACCCTGCCTGCTCAGAGTTGGCACCTTGGACCCAGCTGGCTGTGGCTGACCTCCTTTGACAGGTCAAAGCAGGCTACCACACCCAGAACATCTTCCAGGCAGTAGCTGCCCAGATGGCTGGGCAGGGGGCATACGTGGCAGTAGTGCCATACAGAGAATAACCCTGCAACTACAGTTCACTGGCAGCTGGCCCGGAGGGGCAGATGCCTCTACTGGCTGTGCAGTCCCCATCTGAGTCTGGCAGGTATACAGCAGGACACAGCCAGGCAGCATCTCCCACTGCCAGACTGCTGCAGTGGGTAGAGGGCTCCTTCAGCAGTCCAGCTGGCACAAGGGGTAGTGTCTCCAGGTACCAATTGCCTGGGCACCTGAAGCTCCTGAGAGCTAGTAGTCCTGAGCTACTTGCCAGGGCAGCTTTTTATACTGCTGGGGCTAGGACAGGGCAGCTTTTTATACTGTTGGGAACAGCACAGGTGCTGGCCCTGGGCTCTAGCTCTCCCTGGCTGCAGATTCAGGAGGAGCCAGGCAGGGTTATTTTGCCCCAAATGGCACTATTTGCTCCACACCAAAGTGCATGTCCGAGCACGTGTACTGAAGCAAAAAGCCCCGGCTCAAATTTGCACCTCTTCTATTTGAGCTGCTGCAATCACACTTGCTTGCATGTGTGGACATGCCTATGCAGGCACATGTGCTTTCAGCAGCTCAAATATGAGTGACACAAATTTGTGCCAAGGATTTTTGCCTCAGCACATGTGCCTGAACATGTACTTGGGAGCAGGGCAAGTTGTGCCGCTTGGGGCAAACTGACCCTGCCCAGCTCCTCCCAGATCTTCATCCAGGGGGAGCTAGAGCCTGGGGCCAGCACCTTTGCTGGATCGAGCAGTCTAAAATACTGCCCTGGCAAACAGCTCAGAGCTACTTGCTGACAGGACCTTCTGCAGCCCAGTCTATTGGTAACTGGGGACACTAGCCACTGTGCCAGCTGGACTGCTAAAGCAGTCCTAACCTAGAGTTCCTTGCACCCTGGACCCACTACAGCAGTCTGGAAGTGGGGGCAGCTGCCTGGCTATGTGCTGTTGCCAGCTGTGACAGCATGCAGCCCCAATCTGTGTGCCTGCCAGACCCAGACAGGGACCGCACAGCCACCTGGGCTGTGTCATGGGTACTGCAGCAGAGGCATCTACACCTCTGGGCCAGCTGCCAATGGGCTGAGGCTGCACAGTTGGCCTTTGTGTGGCACTGCTGCATTGTGTGCCCCCGCCCTACCATCTGGGCATTTACTGCCTGGAAGATGTTCTCAGTGTGGTGGGCTGCTTTGAACTGTCAAAGCATGTCAGGAGGTCAGCCACCTTGTATGCCCTCCATCTGAGTCCTGGGTGCCAGCCCTGAGCAGGCTCCTCTGCCTGGATCCTGCCACTTGCCTCAGTAGCAGAATCCTGGTGTTCCCTATTTAAAAAATGCAAATACCCCCCCAAAGCTCCCCAGAGACCCCCCCAGCAGCCGCGACGCCCCCTGCCGATCCCCAGCACTGCTGGAAGTAAGCAGGGTCCATGGTGTGAGGGGGTTAACCCCTTAGTGAGTGGAAGGAGGCGGCTGAGTTGAACCGGGCCGGGTCTCGCCCTGCCCAGGCCTCTACTTTGCCCAGCCCTCCAGGGAGCCACATAACCAGAGCCACGTGAACAGGCTGCGCAAACAAGCGCGCTTGTCTGCCAGCGTGTGAGTTAGTGCAGAGTTCACGTAGGAGGGTGTGCGGGAGAACCCAAGGCCCTGCCTGCAAACCCCCTAGGGTAGACAGTCCAAGCTGTAGCCAGCCTAGCAGTGGCATGACACATATGGGCACGTGCCACACCCTGAGGGTCCCCGAGGGGTCTGCGGCCCCCCCCCCCCCCGGCACCTCAGCGACGGCCACCCAGATGGAGCTCATGGTTCCGGGCTCCACACAGATGGAGCCTCTGGCTCTCGGCTGCAGGGGCTGCCTGTCCCTTTTTCAGGCTCTGCAGCCCAGGAGTATGACCACCTCTCCTTGTGGGGTCTGCTCCCTTTTGGGGTCTCTTGCTCACCAACTGGAGGAGCTCCAGGCCACAGTCCAGAGACTGTGTGCCATCAGGGACTGTGAACAGGAGATAGACTCCTACTGCCAGGCCCTTCTTCCCCTGGAGCAGGAGGATAGACCACGGTTTCTCTCCAGGACAAAAGAGAAATCTGGGACCTCCCATTCTGTCCAGTCAGGGGCATGGACCAAGGTGGTCAAAGGTCCTAAGGCCTGCTGCACCAAGGCTGAGTTGCCAGCCCCCACAGGCAACACAGGCTCAACTGCAGCTACCGCCCCAACTGTCCCCAAGACAAAACGTAAGGTGTTTGTTGTAGGAGACTCCATCTTGAGGGGGACTGAGGGGGTAATCTTCCAACCTGACCCCTTAGCCTGGGAAGTCTGCTGCTTCCCAGGGGCCCACATCCGGGACATTGCGGAGAGGATCCCTAAGCTCTTCCAGCCCACAGACCACTATCCCATGCTCCTTATTCATGTGAGCACCAATGACACAGCTCAGAGTGCTCCCAGCTGGATCATGAGACACTACAGGGATTTGGGAGCGGGGTCTGGGGGCACAGGTGGTGTTCTCTTAAATCCTCCCAGTCTTGGGGTATGGGCTGAGGAGGGAGAGGAGGATCCACGTAGTTAACCAAAGACTGCAGCACTGGTGTCATAGGGAAGGCTTTGGCTTTGACAACCACAGCCCGCTCTTTGGCAAGAGAGGCAGCGAGCTGCTGGGAAGAGATGGCCTTCACCTCTCTCCCCTGGGGAGGAGGCTCTTCTCAGCCAGACTGGCTGACCTGCTCCACCAGGCTTTAAATTAAGCCCACTAGGAGACGGGGGGACTACCGCCACTGCTGGCCCGCTGAGCAACTTGCAAAGCAAGCAGACCAAGGCTTAAGGGATCCCACCACTATCCCAGCCCTGATACAATCTGTGGGCAAGGCAAGAGCCCCCAAGGGGACACTCGCCTGCCTGTACACAAATGCCAGGAGTTTGGGGAATAAGCAGAAGGAGCTCGTCGTCCTGCTTAATGCAAATAATTATGATGTCATAGGGATAATGGAGCCCTGGCGGGACTCCACCCATGACTGGACCACGAGTATAGATGGCTATACCCTGTACAGGTGGGATCGAGTATATAAAAGGGGCAGGGATGTAGCTCTCTATGTTAAGTAAAGCTACACATCCCTGCAAGCTGATGTTGGCAACCAGGGTGGACAACTGGAAACCCTCTGGGTTAAAATCCATGGGGAACATGGCACAGGGGACACAATGGTGGGAGTCTACTACAGACCTCCCACCCACAGTCAAGAGCTTGACCAGGAGTTCACCCAGGAACTGGCTGAGGCCACATGCTCCAGGACTATGGTTGTCATGGGTGACTTCAATTACCCGGACATCTTGTGGGAGGATCACTCAGCAAAATCTGAGCAGTCACAAAGCTTCCTCTCATGCGTGGATGACCTCTACTTGACTCAAGAAGTCTATGGGCCAACAAGAGGTAAAGCACTGCTCAACCTGGTACTGGCTACTGGGGATGACCTAATCGGCGACCTAGTGATCGATGGGAAGCTGGGTGACAGTGACCATGAACTGATCACCTTCACCATCCACCATAAAGCTGGCAAGTCAGTCAGCAACATGGAAGTCCTTGACTTCAGGAAAGCTGACTTTGACAAGATGAGAAGGCTTGTCAGTGATGCCCTAAGGAACCATAACCCTAGGGAGAGAGGAGTTCAAGAAGAGTGGTTGCTCCTCAAGGGAGAGATACTCAATGCACAAGCTAATTCTATTCCATCTCAGAGGAAAGGCAGCAAGAGGGCTCCACCATGATCCACTGGCTGGGAAATTGGCTCCGTGGTCAGACCCAGAGGGTAGTCATTGATGGAAGTCACTCATCATGGTGTCCTGTGACCAGTGGGGTCCCTCAAGGCTCTGTCCTTGGACCCATATTGTTCAACATCTTCATTAATGATGTGGACATTGGAATCAGAAGCGGACTGGCCAGGTTCGCCGATGACACCAAACTTTGGGGCAAAGCATCCACTCCAGAAGACAGGCAGGTGATCCAGGCTGACCTGGACAGGCTCAGCAAATGGGCGGATGAGAACCTCATGGTGTTTAACACCAAAAAATGCAAGGTTCTCCACCTTGGGAGGACAAACCTGCAGCATCTTTATAGGCTCAGCAGTGCTACTCTGGCCAGCACTATGAAAGAAAGAGACTTGGGGGTCATCATTAACCACAAGATGAACATGAGCCTGCAATGTGATGCTGCGGCTAGTAAAGCGACCAAAATGCTGGCTCGCATCCATAGAAGCTTCTCAAGCAAATCCCGGGACATCATTCTCCCCTTGTACTCAACCTTGGTGAGGCCGCAGCTGGAGTACTGCATCCAGTTTTGGGCTCCACAATTCAAAAAGGATGTGGAGAAGCTTGAGAGAGTCCAGAGAAGAGCCACGTGCATGATCAGAGGTCAGGAAAACAGACCTTACAATGACAGACTGAGAGCCATGGTGCTCTTTAGCCTGGAAAAGTGCAGGCTCAGGGGTGATCTGATGGCCACCTATAAGTTTATGAGGGGTGACCACCAGGATCTGGGGGAACGTTTGTTCACCAGAGCACCCCAAGGGATGATGAGGTTGAACGGTCATGAACTACTGCAAAACCATTTCAGGCTGGACATAAGGAAGAATTTCTTTACTGTCCGAGCCCCCAAGGTCTGGAACAGCCTGCCATTGGAGGTGGTTCAAGCACCTACATTGAACACCTTCAAGAGTAAATTGGATGCTTATCTTGCTGGGATCCTATGACCCCAGTTGACTTCCTGCCCTTTGGGCAGGGAGCTGGACTCGATGATCTTCCAAGGTCCCTTCCAGCCCTAATGTCTATGAAATCTATGAAAAAAATCCCCAGTCCACTCTTTAAAATACCCCAAAATCCATGTTCTTCTACAATTAAAACAAAACATCCCTATCTATCTATAGATCAGTTGGGCAAAGTTTTATTGATATATTTACAATTTTAAAGCAATTTGGATGCCTACCAGTGGCTCTATCATCATAATAAAATATATTCTAAATATATGCTTTGAAGTTTGCTTTTGGTTTTCTTATCATAGAAAAAAATAGAGCTCACTTGACCCCTTCATTTACCAGGATGTGGGGACAGCTGTCCCTGCAGCCACAGTTCCTGCCAGCATGTATCATCCTGTCTGGCAGCTGGGCATGCTGGGTATGTGATGGGGGATGTGAGGTTTACAAGGGGGGGGTGGAAATGGGTGTGGGGAGATGTTGGAGGGTGTGGAATGTGTGGGGGGTGTGGGTAGGTATGGGGATATAGGGTTTGCAGCAGAGGGGTGGGGTGATGTGGGGATGGGGTGGGTGGGATGTGGGATTTGAGGGGGGTCACCATGTGCCCACCTCCCCATCCCCTGTGGTGCACAGCTCCTGGCACTGGCAGCAGCAGCCAGCTAGCTGGGTCATGCCTACTGCAGCACTTCCTGAGCCATGGTCTGTGCAGAAAGAACTGGCCCGGCCTGGCCCACCCCACTAGCGTGCCAAGTGTCAGGCACGCTATCACGGTGGGCTTGGCCGGGCCAGGCCAGGCCAGGCCAGGTCAAGCTGGGTCAGGTTGGGCTGGGCCCATTTTCCCTGCACATACTGCAGGTTAGGCAGTGCTGCAGTGTGCAAGGCATGGCTGGCTGTTGCTGCTAGCACTAGGGGCTGTGTGCTGCAGGGGTGGGGGGACATGTGGCACCCTCCCAAAGCCCCCCACACACCCTTCCACTCCCCACACACACCACACCCACCAACCCCCTGAGAAACCACACAGCCCCCCCCAGTCCCTGCTTACCTGAGACAGCACCTGCGGATGGGTCACATTGCAGCCTTGCCCCGCTTCTGTCTGCCCTAGCACGCTGCTGATGCAGTGTCCTAGGGCAGTAGGAGCACCATAGAGACTCATAGATTCATAGATGTTAGAGTCAGAAGGGACCTCAGTAGGTCATTGAGTCCAACCCCCTGCCCTGGACAGGAAAGAGAGACGGGGTCAGATGACCCCAGCTAGGTGCTTGTCCAGTCTCCTCTTGAAGACCCCCAAGGTAGGGGAGAGCACCTCGTAGGCCCCTCCCTTGGAAGCCCATTCCAGATTCTGGCAAACTGTGAAGAAGTTCTTTCAAATGTCCAACCTAAATCTGCTCTCCGTCAATTTGTGGCCATTGTTCCTATTTATTCCAGGGAGAGCCCTAGTAAATAGAGCATCTCCTATTCCCTGCGCTGCATCCTGATGAAGTTATAGGCAGCCACAAAATCACCTCTCAGCCTTCTCTTGCAAAGGCTGAAGAGATTTAGGTCCTTCAGTCTCTCCTCATAGGACCTTGCCTGCAGGCCTCCAACCATGAGTGGTCCTCCTCTGAACCCTCTCAGGATTCTCTGAAACCCTCTTGAAGTGCAACACCCAAAACTGAATGCAGTTCATTTGGCGGATGAATCTCCAAATCTGAATCAAATCGGGAGACCAATAAAATGGCCCAAATTGATTTGAAGCATCCAAATTGATTTGGAGAACTTTGGAGGTTCAGGCAGTCTCCACTCACAGCTACAGGGAGCTGGACCTGGATTCTGTGCTGGTAAGTAGCAGGTGGGAGTGGGGGCTGGTGAAGGGGGAGGGGACCATGGGGGGACCCCTGCCAGGGCCCACCCTCTCTCTGCTCCCCAAGCCCCCCAAGCACCCTCTGACCCCCATCAATGGCTGCCCCACCTGGCCCCAGTGTCCCAGCGCTAAAAAAAAAAAAAAAGCCCTGCACTCACCAGATGCTGTCGGGCAGGGCAGGAATGATTGCCACTGCCGTGCACTGCATGGGGTGCCTCTGCCATGAGCCCCTGTCCCCTGCCTGCTCTCCCAGCCCCATCGATAGCTGCCCAACCCATCCCCAGCTCCTGGTTCTTTAAAAAAAAAAAAGCCCCACACTCACCAGATACTGCAGCAGCTGTCAGGGCTTCTGGGGGCTTGTGGCAGACTCCTCTCATACAGTGTGGGGATCACCCCTCAATCCCCACCTAGCAGGAGCTGGTGAGTGCGGGACTTTTTTTTTTTAACGGGGATGCCAGGTGGGGCAGCCATGGGGGGGAGGGGAAGGGGCTGGGAGAACAGGCAGAGGATGGCGGCTTATGGCAGAGCCCCCTATGCAGTGCAGGGCAGTGGGGGGCAGCAGGGATTTCCCCCCCTCCTGGCCTGGTAGCATTCAGTGAGTGCGGGGCTTTTCTTTTGTTTTGTTTTTTTAAAGAGCTGGGATGCTGGAGCTGAGCGGGGCAGCCATTGATGGGACTGGGAGTGTGGGCAGGGGATGAGGCCTGTTTCATTCGAAGATTCAGCCAATGCAGTGGCAGCCAAATCTCTGAATCAGATTCGACTGAATCGATTCAGGATAGTGATTCAAATCACTGAATCAAATTACTGTTCCCCGAATCAGCTGAATCTGAAGCGAATACTACTGGGCATGTGGCTAATTTGCCTGTGCGTTAATCCAACCCTGGGTAGGCCAAGCCTGTATCTACTCTACAGACGTCTGCACAGTTCCGTGTTAACTGGGGGTGGAGGGGAGTTCATACCCCATATCCAGTGCATCTCTGCCAAAAAAAAAAGCTAGGATTCATGTGGATCTGCTGCTGAAGGGTTTTTGTTGTTTGGGACAACTGAAAGAAGAATCCCTTCTGTTGACAGAGCTTTACCTACGTCAGGAAACGTAGAAAGAGTTCAGGAACGGGGGCCTCCACTGACTCTGGTGGGTTTTGGGTATCCTCAAGTGTACCCAGCCTTGGTCTTACCCCCTGTACTCGTTGTTATTGCAGACAGAAGGCAACAGAACCCATAACGGAGACGTGAAAATAATTAATGGAAATTCTTTTGATTAAATAATTCACGTTTTGTTAGAAAATACTTTTTACTAGCGACATTTACAAAGAAAGAGTTTCTTTCTATTCAAAATGAATTCTAGCAAGGTCCCTGAAGAAGCACTGTATTTTTTTTTTTTATTAAAAAAGCTACTCATTGCTTCCAATCATTCCAGCTACAGGCTTTCAAGAGCTGAATTAAAGTTACCTTAGAATAAAAGTGTAAGCTTTCAAGATCTAAAGGAGAAACTGAGGTTACTACTTCAGACACTTTAAAAGATGAATGTACAATTTGACCTAAACCACACTTCAAATCCAGTGAGGGCCAAGCAAGGATAAAAAGGAAAATTAAAAAGATTTCTGCAATCACTTAGCTCTGAAGTTACAGGAGTGAGGAAAATGGCATTTGCTTAAGATGGATAAGATTTCTACCTGTGTGAAAAATAAGCCCATGTTTTAAAACATACGTTGAGAAACAGAATTTTTTTGTAGCAAGTTCTTTTCATACCACAGTACTTTGGCAATTAAACACTTCTTTTTCCATCACAAAGATATTTTATGAACAAGAAAGCTCAATCAAATGTTATTCTACTGAGCCACAGTTAGTGTTCAGTTATTTTTTACTTAAGTCCTAATACTATGAATACTTGTGCACATGAGTAATTTTACATACATGACTGCTGTTATGCAAGTAATTTGATTGTATGTGAACCTGCAATATTCAGATATTAGCAGTCATTATATGTTGTCGTTTATTCAATAAAGTCATTACAGGTTTCCCTTGTTTTATGTGGGTTCTGTATATGCAAATTTGCTGTTATGCGATGACCGTTTTTATACCAAAAAATTATTATATGCAAGGTAAATTCACTCTTATGTGATTGGTGTGATGGAAGCTGCTTTGTGCAGTGCATTATGGGAGTGACGCACACCAAAACATAGTCTCCTGCATGGATCTGTGCTCCTCACTTGTTGTCTGCGACACATGTTTCTGTAGTTGCCATCCCCATGATGATAGTGCCCTGTGCTTGTGTGTACTGTCTGCTGTTGGTGAGTACCAAAATTGTCCGTAAAAGCAGTAGAAATGGGTCTGGGAGTCAGTACAGTTGAGGTCTTGGAACTTATCCCTATTTGTTACATTGTAAAGTATGTTCCCTTTATGCAAATTCAAGTTATGCGCCATTTTCCAGGAATGCTTCTACAGCATAAAGTAAGGGAAACTTGTATTTGTAGAGTGGCAGTGGCTGCAGAGAACCTATTGTGCCAGGTGCTAGATATACAGATAAAAAAACAGACAGTTCCTGTCCCAGTTAAGCCAATTTTATACTGAAGTCATTGCAGTTTTACTTCTCTACCTCTGTGTAGCTATCTGCCTATCTAGGCTCAAACATTTGATCATAGTCAACATACTAAGCAATGAAATTAGTTAATAATGACACATACAAATAGATAAACATTAACATTAAAGTACATACACTTAATGACTAAATAACAGATAACAAGCAATAAGACTGTGGTATCTTCACTCAAAGAACCTGGTACCCTTGCACACCTTTGGATTTGCCCCAAACCAGCTGCCAGTCCTGACAGCGCTCAACCGCCATTCGCACGTCCAAGTTCCACTGCTACAGTTCAACAGTCCTGGTTCCTTTGGAGTCTCTGGCCACGCTATCCTCTGCCACTGAATCTGTGTCCTGCTGCAGCTTTCCCTATGTTCAGGCACTGCTCCTGTGCTTTCAACCAATTCTGGTTTCCTCATTCTTTGTCCTCAGTTCATAGTCTCCAGGAGCTATAGTTCTTACACAGCCAGCAGAGTTTTACAGTTCAATTCAGTTAGCAGAGCAGCTCCCCCTACTGTCACATCTTTATATTACAATTAGCTTACACAATAAATTACATTTTTCCACCCCCCTTTAACTGGATGCACCCTCACAATTTAACTGAAGTTATACCATATAATCACTAAGATACTCAGGATATCTTTGTTTGTCCCTGGGATCTACCAAAGAGTTCAGGAACGGGGGCCTCCACTGACTCTGGTGGGTTTTGGGTATCCTCAAGTGTACCCAGCCTTGGTCTTACCCCTTGTACTCGTTGATTTTTCACTATCATCATTTCCGTCGGGCCATGGATCCCACCCTATAATTCTGGATTTGGAAGCTCCCTCTGGCAGCACCCTGTTCAGAACTGTATTAGTGCAAATTCAGTTGTGAAACCCCTGGCATCATTTTGGTTGTTGATAAGCAGGACTCCCTAGCTCTCTTGTTCGGCCAGGGTCTCTGTCCTCTGAGTACACACAGGTCTTCATCTGATTGTAGTGCGGTACTGATATTTGTCCACCAGGCCTGCTTGCCAGCTCATATAGCACCTCAGACAACTTTTTGATGACAGTATAGAGGCCACTGAACCTTTTACAAAGCTTTTCATACCGTCCCCACCTCCCGGTCTGGTTCCATCTCCCAGTTCATACACCTGCCCAATGACCCAAGGTCATAGTACATGTTTTGCCTTTGTGTGGCTGCAGCCTGATGGTTCTAAATGGCTTGGCTAACAGCTTAGGTATCCCGCCACCTTTATAACATATTTAGAGGGGTTATTAAATTCCTCCAAAACATTTATTCCAGAGATGACATCAAAACGTAGGTGAAGCTCCTGTCTAAACAAACCATATATGGTGTATACCCTGTAGATGACTGGAGGCTGCTCTAGTAGGCCATCATCACATAAGGAACTACCTCTGTTACCAGATTTGCCTGCTACTTTGGGGTGTTCTCATTTATTAGGGCTAGGGTCTTGGTAATTCTATCGATGTGCTGCTTGCGTTACTTGTGTTTCTATATGGAGCTGTATCTCTCCCCCTTCAAGCCCTCACCCCCAATGGAGCTTTCTTGCAGGACTCAGTTCAGTGGGGTGGGTTCCTCCAGTCCCCAAATCAGTCATACACACAAACACACACAGATTAACGTGACACACCTGACCTGGCCAGGTTGATCAGCATGGACAGGCTGACACCTTCATATGCCAAGAATCAGTTCATCAGAGCAACAATAACTACAGTCAGACACAAGCACACAGTTAAACAGAATACCTCTGAATCTGGCTGGGTGTCCAGATGACACCCTCATGGGCCAGCATTCAGTTCATTACGGCACGTCTGAGCCAAACTGGGTCAATCAGCCTGTACAAGCTGATCCCCTTATGTGTTTCAAACTCAGCAAGTCCCAATCTTTTAGCCTCTTGATGAGCAGACCCCACAGTATTTTTGGGCTACACAAAATACTCCTTTAGCTTAGGTTAAAGGAGTGTTGCTGCAGAGCAAGTGGGGGAAAGAGAAGTAAAGAAGGAAAAATATACCCAATTACCACCAGTTTGACTATAAAAGTTATTTATTGCTAAGTAGATTAAATATATTATGACACTAGTAGTGATAGACATGCAAAGGAAAAACAAACACAGACAGTTACAGTATACCCTGGTTTCACTAAGTATTTGGGGAAACTTAGCTCAAGCTTAACTAATACAGTTCAAATTCAGAAATCTGTGCTTAGAGAGAGAGAAGAGAAAAGAGAGAGAGAGCTGGGATCTCACCAGTCCAAGGCACTTGCATTGCAAAGCTGACAGGTCAAAGTTCTCAGCACGATCCTTGAAGGGAGATGATCTTCCTCCTTCAGCCTCTCCAGAAGAAAATGGGTGGTGTCAACACACACACTGCTGCTTTTACAGATTTTTATACCCCCAGTTCAGCTTCTTTCAAGCATTCTCAATAGTGTAAATCAAATTGTCCTCTCCATTGACAAGGCGTTATCTGATTGGAACATCTCAGGAACTTGACTGACACTCAGGAAACACCTACTTGGGAGCCAGCTTGACATTCCTATGGATAGCAGATATACTTGATGGGATATCTCCTGGTGTCTTCAGAAACAACAGAATGCAGCATCAGAGTTTTGGATTTTTACTTGCTGTGAACAAGCCTCAATTTAGCATGACTTTTCCAGATCTTACTATAGTCTTTTAACAGACTTAAGGCACTTATTGGAGTTTCATAACTTGTTGTGGAGAGAACTTCCACCAGTCGTCTCGGGAAAAGTATGACAACACTTGTGGACAGGGCTCCAACAGGCTGGACGCTGTGACGAACCCTATACCATTGTTCAAATGTTATCCATACCTCCTCAGACTCGGTCTATTGCCTCAGCATTCCCTAAGCCGGCAACCGAGTTTTAGCCAATTAAGTTTACATAGGCCTCCCATAGTGGGACCGGGGAATGTACGGCCCGAGATGCCTAATAAACTTACTTTTGCTTAGAGGTGTGTGTGTGCAGGGGAGGGGGGGGAGAAAAAGTCCTTTGTAAATCCAGATTAGAACTGGTCTGATACATGCTGAGCTGGGTGTGAGGGTTGATTAGCATTTGGAACACCATGCAGTGTTCCCCTGCTTCGCTGATCCCAGAATTCACTGCAGTCTCTGCTACAGGCTTTCTGTTCTCCATCTCTCATGTAAATGAATGGTCATCTGTTCCCATCTCCGATGCAAATGAGACCTAGGGCAGTTATTTCACTTTTGTCACCCTTATCTGGAGGGTTTTAGGTGTGTCTCTCACTGCATCTTAATCAGTTTCTGTTTAGGTGGGGGGGGCAATTCTTTGTGAGTCAGACAGTCTGTGTCCTGTGGCAGGGTTCCCCAAGAACATGGAGCTGACAGGTAACACCTCATCCCATGTCATCTGATTGTCTTTGGCCAGGGAGGACAGCATGTCAATCATAGGCGGCCGAAGGGGGGCTAATGGGGCTTAGCACCCCCAAATGCCAGGCAGCAGTAGGGCCACAAGGCAGCCTGTCTGAGGACTCTGGTGGCTGCAGCAGGGGTGGGGAGGGAGTGGGGTTGGGGCTGGGGCTGGGACTAGCGGAGGGGCAGGCACTGCACAGCTGGTGGGGCATGGGACTGAGCTGTGAGTGGATCATTTGGGCGGTACAGTTCCTGCTGCTACACCCCAGGATGCATGAAGGGACGTGTGCCCCCAAGATCTGCATGGGACAGAGCAGACTGCCACTGTGGGCTGAGGCCGGAGCTGCGGTTGTAGTGCTAGGAAGGAGCTATAGGGTAGGGTGCAACCACCCCAAAATTCACCATAGCCCACCTGACCCCCCTCCCTGTGCCATCACCGCCCACCCTGAGCACAGCCAAGCCCAGCCCCCCCATTGGAAAGAGCCCAGTGCTGCCTCAGCCCCAGCCCACAGCAGCAGTCTGCCCTACCCCATGCAGATCCAGGGGCACAAGCCCCCCATATGGACTGGGACACATGCAGCAGCAGGAGCCACCACTCCCTCCCCATGCTCCCCATATGAGCTGTGGGTTCGTCCTGTGCCCCACCCTGACTTGGGATGGGGTGGGCGCAGAGGTCCTTAGGGCTCCATCCCTTCCAGCCCAGCAGTGTAGCTGAGGCTGGCTTAACTTCAGCCCCTGGCTCTGGGTCCCCCCAGGTGGTGCAGGGCTGGGGCTGGTGTGGGAAGGTGGGCAGGGCTGGTGGGTGGCAGATTCATTGGTGCAGGAGGTGCCGGGCAATGACCCTGGACGTGGGGGAAGGGGTGGCCACACTGGCACAGCAGGCCCCAGCCCCAGCCCCGATCCCAATCCTGGGCCCAGCTCAGCTCTACTCCCTCCTGATCCCTGCTCAGCCCCATGATCCCCAGTCCTTTCCCCCCCAAAGACTTTCCCACGTGGGGGTGGAGGGGTATGTGCATCCACACATGCGCTCAGTCATCCACTCCCCAAATCTTTTATCTCTTTCCACCTATGATGTCAACCAAGGTATGACTGAACCATTCCACCAGCTCATCAGATTGGGGGTGGTACAGTGTTATTCTGTTTTGTTGAAAAAGGACAAACGTGGTGGAATAACTGAGATTCCAAATTTCTCCCCTGGTCAGTGTAGAGGAATCGAGGTATACCATGGTAGGACATGAATCTCTCAAAAAAAATCTATGCCACAGTCTGAGCCTCTTGATCAGGGAGAGTATGCTGCTGCCCACTTGAAAAACAGTCAGCCTCTGCTAAAACATACTTGTTTCCATATGGTGTTCCTAGTGATCCATGGCTATTCTTTCCAGGGGTCTTCCAGCCAGCATGGAGACCATGGGAGCCCTGGAGTAACTCGTCATCCCTTTTGATACACCACACACCTCACATGACCTACATCAGTCCGTGGCAGATTTTCTCCAGCCCAACCAAAAATACCAAGACTGGACCTTATGCAAGACTTCTTCATGCCTAAATGTCCCCCATTATTGAAATCATGCATCTGCTGTTACTATCTCCTTCTCGGGTACCATTATCTGAATATGTTTGGGTCCTTGAGCCAATTCTGGAAGTTTTTGCATCAGAACTCCTTGCCTAATGCTTAGTTCAGGCCACACTCCCTGATACCATTTTAAGCACAGATGATGCATTGCTTTCCTTCCACCTTATCAGCTGCTCAACATAAGCATATTCCTGCCATTTTCCACCCCAATCTGCCAACTCACCAACTTCCTCAGTGCTTTGGATTGATTCAGTTTGAGCTCTTTTCTGTGGATAGTGGTTGTACCCCGACCACTTTAGTTTCAACTTCCACTGTAGAACGCCTATGGAACAAGGCATCGGCATTTTGGTGCTGTCACCCAGGGCAATGCACTATAATCAATCTTGAATAGTTGTTTCAACCATCTAGCCAGTGGTCCTTCAAACTGTGTAGCCATCAAGAGAGAACCATGGTCTATTCTTAGCATGAAGCAACTCCCTAGGAGAAACTATCAAAAATGTTTGGTAAAGTTCACTACAGCAAGCAATTGCTTTTACATGGTTGCATGTTCAGCTTTGTACAGGATTCAGCTTGCACAGGTTGCCTTCTCCTGGTCTCCTTCAACTTGTGACAAAACAGCTCCAATGCCAATGTCACTTGAAGTTGCATTACTGTCCAATGAGAAGGGTAACTGAGGGTTGGGATATGCTAAGACAGGAGGTGACATCAACTGCCTCTTCAACTCAAGAAAGGCATCTTGAAATTTCTTAGGCCAGGTGAACTTCCCCTTATCAGACAGCTTATGTAAAGGGCTTGCAATGGTGGTGAAGCCTACCATAAATCTCCTATAATAGGAGGCCAGATCCAAAAAACTATGCAGTTCTTTTACATTTCAAGATACTGGCCAGGTTTTAACAGCCTCCACTTTCTCTGAATCTGGGTCTATGCACTCTGTGGAAACCACACATCCCAAAAAGTTCACTTCTTTGCAGAAAAGATGACATTTGGCAAGTTTAAATTTTAGATTGGCTTCTTTCAGCCACCTAAGTACTGCTTTCAGCTTCTGCAAGTGCTCCTGAAAGCACATTGAAATCATCCAGGTACACCAGATAGGCAGTCCCTTGTAAATTTGCCAACATGATACCCATGAGTCTCTAAAATGTACCAGGAACATTGCATATTAAACTTAAAAAGTCCCTTATAAATGCAAAAGGTGGTCTTGGTTCTGTCCTCCAGGTGCACTTCCACCTACCAGTATCTATTAGCCAGATCAAGAGAGGAAAATCATTGGGCTTTGGCCAGGAGGCATGTCATCAATCCAAGGAAAAGGGTAGGAATCCATAACAGTGATGTTATTCAGCCTATGATAATCCACATGTATGCACACACCTCTCCCCTTCTCTTGTACCAGTACCACAGGGGAAGCCCATGAGTTGGCAGAGGGCTTGATGATGCCTTTTCCATCTCTTGCAGCTGGTGTTCAAACTCCCACTGGAAGTGAATGGGTACTCTTCTAGGACCCTGTTTGACAGGCACTGTCAGTGTTGATCTGGTGTTTTGTCAGGCCTATACAACCTAGATCATGGTCTCCCAGGCCAAATCCATCTGTATACTCCAGTAGGACTTCCTGTGTTGCCCTCACTTGCTCAGGTTCCAGGCCATAATGACTTACCCTGAACTTGTGTTCCAATTTTTCTGCAGTTCATTGGAGGTTGTCACTGTCACAGGAGCACTTGGGTGCCCTGTTCCTATGAAGGAATAAGGGCTGCTGAAGCTCCTTGAGACAGCACAGGTGTTGGTTGCTGAAGCAGCCAGGCTGGTCACATGACCAGAAGGGGGCAGGGCCGGGCCTTTATAAACAGCCCAGGCCAAAGCTTAGCAGCAGTTCTCTTTTGGTAGCTTGAGGTGCAGGAGAGTCAACCAGAGCAGAGATGACTGGTGCAGCCTGAGCACCCAAGGGGCTGCATCATGGTAAGGGTGGAGAGACCCCTGACTGGGAGGCCTTTGCAAGAGAGCCAGGTGGGCCTAGATTCTATGTTATAGCCAGGAGGCTTATTGTTGCATTACAACTGATTGGCTTATGGTTCTGTTTAGTTATTGTTATACTGGAGGACCGGGTGAGGCTGCAGGGGTTGAGGAGGCCTCATCAGGAGCTCCCCAGGGAGGTGGGGTGCTCCTGGTGCCAGAGAGGGGTGCTGTGTTGTGGGGTGTCTAGATGCTGGCCCCAGAAGGGGTGAACAGATTGAGGAGCCTGGGGAGGGCATGTTTAGTGAGAGGAAGCCCAGCGTGGGTGTAGGTAGAAGCCCCGGGGGGCAGGACCCAGAGAAAGGGGTCAAGGGGGCCAGGTAAGGCTACGGCCGCCTGATCCCCAATTGGAAAGAGTCCCAGAGGGGCTCCACAGTGGTGGGGACCCCGGTGCCTGTGAGGGCACCGTAGTAGGGGTGTACTACCCCAGCCCTGACAAAGTGCACAGTGCCAGCGAGGGCACTGTAGTTTGGGTTGCAGTACCCCAGCCCTGAGAGGGCAAAAAGGATTTTTGGGGGCCAGGCACGGCTAAGGCCACCTGAGCCCCACTTGCAAGGAGCACCAGTGAGAAGCCCGAGGGGCTCGTGTTAGGCCCAAGGTGGGGCACACAGGAAGAGAAGCCCAGGGTAGGGTGCTACTATAGAGATGAGTCCGCAATTATAGAGAGCCCGGAGAGGGCGAGTGTGTGGAGGGACAGGCCCCAGTGGGAGTACTGTCTGTACGTGGAGAGGCCCCAGGAGGGGCGAGTATATTGAGTGGACCCCAGGAGGGGGGGCGGATATAATTAGTAGGCCCGAGAGGGCTAGCAGATAGAGGGGCGCCGGTTGCATGACAAGCCCAGGGACGCCAGTGAAGGGCGCATACAGGAATCTGACCAGATAACGTCCGGTACATCTGCGAGGCTTGGGGTGTGCTAAAGGGCAGGTTGGAGGCACACAAAGCCCATAAGGCTCGGGTGCACTAGGTCACTCCCTACGGAACGGGGACAGTATAAGCATAGCACGGTGTCCAGGGCAACAAGAGGCAGCCTCCCTTCTAGAACCATATAACAACAAGATGTGGCTGGTGAGTAAGAAGGTGCTGGACCACCTACCTGGCACGGCAGGGGGTGCTAGAGAGAGATCACGGCCGCTCCTGCACCCCGCTCTGTGACAGTCACCCAATTCTCCAAGATTCTGGTTATTGTCTGAGCTCAGTACCCTCTAAGCAACTGACTCCTCTTTGGGCTTAGGTTCAAATAAACCCTCCTTGTCTCCACTACACCATCTCCTAAGCTTGCCAGTAATCATCATCTCACTTTGAGGAGGAATTGCTAGATTGTTTCACACTGTATCTTCACATACTCCAGTTTGTCCATCTGTGGTATACAGGGGGAAACAATGTCTTAGAAAGAAACAGGAACTGTTTGCAAAATTAATAGTAACCTGAAGTTTTTTCTTGAAGTCAGTGCCCAATGAGGCATCTTGATTGGCATTCTTTGTGATGAGGAATTTACATGGCAGCTGGAGGCCTTGGACGTCAATGGTTGCATTCCACTCTGGCTGCTTTGACCACTAGTCCACAGAGCTGAAGGTTCCTTTCTGCCTCTGCCATAGCTTGCTCTTGTACCCAGCTACAGATGGCACCCAAATCTAGGAGGAATCGGCCATATTGATTTACATATGGAGCTTTAGACAATCTTTTGTTCCATCTGTTACTTAGCTCTGCTGTGCCTGCTTCTCTCCCAGAGTGCTAAAAAGGGAACTGTGATACCATAAGTTTGTCTATAGGATCATCAGAAAGTAGGGCTAGAAGGGACCTCACAAGGACATTGTGAGCAAGTGCCTTCTTGGTGCCTGCCACTCTAATAGCTGTCTCCCTTACTCTTCTGCCACGCCTTGTTGGAATAAGAAAATATAGAAACGTATTGACAATGACTAGTGTAGCGGCAGATGGCTGGTGCTCTGGTCTCTACTGTCTCCCATATGCTCTGTCCTTACCTTACCTGTGTCCAGTTGGTGTCACTCCTGGTCATCATAGCGTTTTTCCTCTTCAGATACAAGGAACATTGCCCAGCTTATTTACTTTGTGGGCTGGCTCTCACTCAGTACTTTTTTTCTAGGTGAGGATCTTTCTCCCTGCACCTTTTTAGTCTAAATGGAATGCCCTCAGGAGGACCTTCTGTTTTGTATGCTTGCCCCCCAAACCTTACTACAGAACCTTCCTTCCCTTTGGGGCACTATGCATACCAGTCTTTAGTCACATAAACGTCTTCTGCATAAACTTCAAGTGAGGCCGATTAGCCTTGCCCCCATCACCCCTCCCAGGGTTCTTCATCCCCAGAAGACTCACCCAGCCTGCTGGAGTACATCCTGGCCTTCTTCACTCAGCCAGCATTCCACTGTCAACTCAAAGATCCCTGCACCTCCACGTGGATTCACAGCTTGCTCCAGTTGCTCCTGTGTCCCCTCTCCAGGGCAACAGCACTCACCAGTGGCTGTCTTCTCAACAGGTTCTTCTGAGTCAAGGGCCAATCAGCAATGGCTCCTGTGGCAACCTTTGTGCTGCTGGAATCTCCCCCAGCATCTGACATCATCAGGCATGGAAGTGACAAGATAGGTTCACTGCAAGTGAGTGCCCCTCTGTTTTCTTTCTACCCTCAGAACAGAAGCCAGGAATGGACCCCTGTTACTGTCATCTAATCCAGACTGCTGCTTGAGGCAGGATCATCCATGACTAAACCATCCCAGCCAAGTGTCTGTCTAACTTAATTTTGAAAGTTTCCAAGGATGGAGATTCCACAACTTCTCTAGGTAACCTGTTCTAGTGCATGACCACCCTCAAAGTCAGAAAGTTCCTCCCAATCTCCAACCTAGATTTCTCCTGCTGCAGCTGGACTCCATTGCTTCCAGTCTTGTCCCTTACAGCCACAAAAAGGCCATTTCAAGCCTCTCCATAATCACCATCCAGGTATTTGAAGACTATTATCAAATCCCCACCTCCCTCAGTCTTCTCTTGTCCAGGCTAAACAACTCTAGGTCTTTCAACCTTTATTCATAAGGCTTGCCTCACAGACCCCTAATAATTTTCGTTGCCCTGCACTGGACTTTTTTCAATCTGTTTACATCCTTCTTGAAGCAAACTGGGCACAGTACTCCAGGTGACAATGCCGAATAGAAAGGAAGAATCACTTCCCTTAATCATTTCCTTTGATCGCTTCCCTATGCCTTTCCCAGCCATGCATTTGGTGTAATAAAATATATCACCCACAAGAATCCTTGACTTCCCTGTTAGTTGTGGGGTTTTCCCTATAAAAATATCTTAAGTCAAAAGTAGCACACTTGAGGCTTGTGCATCCACATGGAACATAAAAAATTATCAGAAACTCCTTACTGCCAGGTAGTTGTTCCATATTCTCATTGTCCCATATTCCCATATTGTCAGGAACCACACAGTTATCTCTTGACATGGTTAAAATATCCTTTTGTTTTGCAGTAATAGGACAGTTTTCTGCTTATGCTGTAGAAATTCACTAAGCATAGTTTGACTCCATCTGCAGTACAACACAAATAGATTTTGATACTACATCATGGAATTTTTTTTTAACATGGGACCTGAGTTTTTTTTGTTTTTTTTTTAAGCATAGATGAACCCACAGCCTGACAGTGAAGCAAAGAATCCCATCATAAGGCATTCTTGGGTATCTTATTTCTCTTCCCTAGGACAGCTCAGAATTTTCCTCTCTCTGTTAATAAACCAACTTTTATATTTCTTTTTTTGGGCTGTCATAGAATCATAGAAGTAGGGTCAGAAGGGACCTTGTAGATCTTCAAGTCCGACCCCCTGCCTGGGCGGGAGAAAAACTGGACTCCAATGAGTCCAGCCAGGTAGGCATCAAGCCTCTTCTTAAAGATCCCCAGGGTAGGAGCCAGCACCATTTCCCTTGGAAGTTGGTTGCAGCTCCTAGCTGCCCTAACTGTGAAGTAGTTCTTGCAGATGTCTAATCTAAACCTACGCTCCAATAATTTGTGTCCATTATTCCTTGTTATCCCAGGGGGCGCTAGGGGAAAGTGTCTCCCCTAAACCCTTCTGGTCCCCCTTAGTGAGTTTACAGACAGTCACTAGGTCCCCCCTCAGCCTGCTCTTGTGAAGGCTGAACAGGTTCAGGTCCCGCAGTCTTTCAATGTAGGGTCTGCCCTGTTGTCCTTGGATCATGTGGGTGGCCCTCCTCTGGACCCTTTCAATGTTGTCCACATCCCTCCTGAAATGGGGCGCACAGAATTGGACACAGTATTCCAGCTGTGGCCTGACCAGTGTCGCGTAGAGGGGGAGGATCACCTCCCTGGCTCTACCTGAGATGCACCTGTGGATGCACGACAAGGTCCGGTTAGCCCTGCCAATCGTGACCTCACATTGTCGGCCTATGTTCACCTTGGAGTCAACAATGACTCCAAGATCTCTTTCTGCCTCCATGCTCTCAAGTAGGGAGTTTCCCCATCTTATAAGTGTGCTGTTGGTTACTACTGCCCAAGTGCAGCACCCCGCACTTGTCAGTATTGAAACGCATCCTGTTTGTTAGCCCACTCCTGTAACCTATCCAGATTTTGCTGCAATCTTTCCCTCCCTACTAGCGTGCTCACCTCACCCCAAATTTTGGTATCATCAGCAAATTTAAACAGGTTGCATTTCACTCCATCATCCAAATTGCTGATGAAGAAATTGAACAGCGTAGGCCCAAGAACTGAGCCCTGGGGGACTCCACTGCCCACTTCCCCCCAGGTTGAATATGACCCATCCACCACCACCCTCTGAGTATGACCCTTGAGCCAATCTGCAATCCATCTGACTGTGTAGGCATCAATGCCACAGTAGAGGTCAGTATAATACACATACACTTGGAAGTTCATTACAGCTGGACAGTCCACCCAGTATTTGAATCTTTTTTTTAAGATTCGCCTGTCAAAACAAGTTAAGTTGTATTAATCAATTGATCTGATCCATTGATACTGGAGAGATTAAATTACTGAGAAGAGCTGCCTATTAGTGTGTGCACAGGACTAGATTCTACAGAACTCTGTTCCAGTGAAATCAATGGGGGTTTTACTGTTAATCTGACCTAGGTTAGATTGTCTCCTCTGGATTGTAATACTATAACTGGCATTGTAATGATGACTGAATAAACTATTCTGTCTCCATTAATTTCTTCCCTTACAAACTGTGCCATATTCTTCCAACACAGCTGTCATAACTTCTGAAGCAGTAATGAGACTATTTTGTTTCATTTATGCTAAATTTAAATACCCTTAAATACTGGGACAACTAAACTGCATGACTAAAAATCAGTCCAGTTCTAGTTCATCCTTTTCAGAACCTGATATGATGAGACCCATGGCTCCCCAGTAGAGGTCAGTATAATACACATACACCTGGAAGTTCATTACAGCTGGGCAGTCCATCCAGTATTTGAATTTTTTTTAAAAAATAAATTGGTGGCTAAAAAGGCCTGGAAAATTGAATCTTTTGAAAATGCCCTTGGCTACATATTAAACATTGTTATTGTAACAAGACAGCAGTGAATACTGATGAAACACCACCCTTGTGAGTCAGATTTAGATGTAAAAGCAATAGCCTCATTATATATGTACAGATACACACGTTCTTACATATAAACAACTAGCTGTACTTGCAGCATAAATATGTGACTTTTTCTTTCCACCCAGGAACTTGTGTTGGTCTCACAACTATGGTATTTGAGCACTTCCTGCAACCTCCTTTGAGCAAGCAGTCCTGAAGTAGGCTAGCAGTCCTGAGCTATGCTTGCATGAGCAGAAATTATTTGTATGAGTAAGGATTGCCAAACTGGGCACTAGAGACCTGATCCTGTAAAAGTTTTATGCTTTACACATACTAGTGAGTAATCTCATTGTCTCAACAGGATTACTCGGCATAATCCTTACATAAATGTAAGTCACTGAAGGATCACAGCCTAATTGCTAATGGGCATTTGTACCCATGACAGGGATTTAATACCCAAGGTTTTTTTCTATACCCCCTAAATTGAAACAGTGGGACATAGAATAAAAACATGAGGACTAAAGAATTTCAATTTTTCCATCACTTTATGGCAAGGGGCCTGATCCTTTTTTGTCAAAGCCAGAGCCTGCCCATAGCTGGAGGGGTGAGGTGTCGGAGGTCCAAGTGGCCCCTGAGATGTGGGGCCCCCCTGTCCTTCCCTCTGCAGCAGCAGTGCCCACCGGGGTTACCCAGGTGAGGTGCTATCTGGCTGGGAGCTGCCCCAGCTTGGAGGTGCCCGATCCAACTTCCCCACCTCACGTGCTGCCCCCGCCGGCTTCTCCCACCACACAGCCACCCTCCTGCCACTTCCATGCAGTGCCCCTGGGGCAAGCCAACCCATTACGGTATGGCCCCAGGGATCCAGCTGGATTTAGCAAGCTGCTAGAAGCACAAGCGGCAAGGGGCCCATTCCTGCTTCTATCAGAGCCTGTCACCTCCCCTCATGGCTAGGGGGCAAGCTGCTGGTAGGGTGAGTAGCCCCTGAGCTGTGTGGGGGCTCTGGTCCTTCCCTCCACAGTGGTGGAACCCCCCTCAGATCACAGTCAGCACCCGGTTCAATCCAACTCTTCCCCGAGCCTATCTGGAAGCCGTGCATGGTGGGCTTCCAGCAGGTGGGCTCAGGGTACAGTTGGATCAAGCTGGGTACTGCCTCTGAGCTGGTTAGCACCTGGTCTGCTGGCAGCCCACCCAGCCAGCCCCAGAGGATGCCACCACCATGGAGGGAAGGATCAGGGCTCCCTGAAGCTCAGGGGCTACTCAGCCTGCTAGCAGCTCACCTCCCAAGGCAGTGGAGATGGTACACTGGGCACTGGAAGCTTGGGCAGACTTGGGGAAGCATTGGATGAGGCATCTCCAAGATAAGGCAGCACCCAGCTAGCTAGCAGCTTGCCTGGGCTTCCAGCACCCCATGCACCATCCCAACTGCCTTCTCCAGCTGCCAGCAAACCCAGCTGCCCTGCTGCCAACTTCTTGCACTGCTCCAGGGGCAAGCCAGCCCATTCCCAGGCAGCCCCAGCTGTCCTGCCAGCCACAGGAGCTTGCTGAAGGCAGAAGTGGTGAGGGGCCCAATCCCTTTTTTCTGCAGAGCCTGCCTGCCTCTCCTACAACTGGGGGTGGGGGGCAAGCTGACAACTGCATTGCAGCAATTTGCAACACTGCAAACTAAATCTGGATGTAGTTTAGCTTACAACTATGCAAAGTCATTGAAAACCCCACAAAATCTTGTATGTGTACACTGTGATGCCATTAAGCCATACAAAGTGACATTTTCATCATGTTTACATGTTAATGGTATCACATGGACAAGTGCCAAATATAACCAAAATGCTTGTTAGTTCACATATATTTTATACCTCTCAACATACAAGCCAAAAAGAATAATTTCCATCTGAAT
Organism: Crocodylus siamensis; assembly: GCF_052110815.1. NCBI lineage: Eukaryota > Metazoa > Chordata > Crocodylia > Crocodylidae > Crocodylus > Crocodylus siamensis. The sequence goes on along the minus strand of NC_143397.1, from coordinate 171,223,255 downwards.
AGCACCTGAGGATATTTCCAAATACCCTGAAAATAACAATGAAAACAATTGGGCCTGACTTCTGTTTTAAAACCTGGGATTCATTTATAGAGCATACTGATCAACTGTCCATGGCAATATTTGTATCCACACATTGTTGCAACAAAACTGAGTATACACACATCTCCTGGAAATAAGTTATTCTTCCCTTATTCTGGTAAGCTTTATCCCCCAAATTAACTTACTTTTTCTTAACAATTTGTTGTGTTCTTCTGCACCAACGCTTTGCCTTCTGCAGGCATGTGCACACACATTTCTTATAACATTAAGATCCATCCTGTGAAATTTCATGGTATGTTAATAGGGCTTTGATAAAATAAGTCTCTTGACTTAGCAGCTTGTAACGATCTTTAAGCCTTATATTATCTTATATCTTGTAAAAAGCAGCCTCCTTGTTCAGAATAAATAACATTGTTAGAATTTTAACCTGGCTGTTCTAAAGCTGTCTTCTAAGTGGTCTGTTTTGTCATATGAATGTAAAGCTATATCCCTTCTAAATGGCAAATTACTCTGAGATCCCTCTTTTGTAAAATGACATTTAATAACACAAGATTCATTATCCAGCAATGAATGCTCTGTCTTTTATGTACCCTTATCTGACTTTTTCTGAAATGTATGGTCCAATAGTCTGTGTCAAAGAAGCAGAAAAAAGCCTAGAGTAAGAAGTGGGGGGAAGGTGGGGAAAACACCCAGAAGCTTTAAGGTATCTGGAGTTTCATGCCCATATACCTAGAACACAAATTATGACTGTGTCAAATAACAGTTTTTTATTGCTTTGAATATATTTAGACTGGGACAAAAGTATGCAATCTCAAAATATGTTTTTGTTACTCTGAAGACTTCTAATCTACATAAAGAATATACTAGGATTTTCCTTATAATCCCATCTTCCCAGGATCTACCAAGTCTTTGGATGCAAAGTTTTTTGGATGTCATCTTTTATTGGAACAAATGTACAGTTTGAAGAGATGTTTGTCAAGCTTTCAGACACAAAATGGCTTTCTACTAGCAAAGGGACATTAAGTACCCAAAAGCTTGTCAAACATCTCTCCCAACTATACAGCTGGTCAAGTAAAAATATCACTAAATAAAACTTGCTTCTCACATATTTCCTGGACCATCACAGCTACAAACAACATTCCAAGCCTACTAGAAAAGACTAGGTATTTTAGTGTTCTTGACCTTAGACTTAGACATCAGGGTAATGAACAAGGAAGGGCTTGTCTTCACTCCAGAATTAAATGCAAGCTCTTACTGTGGTGCTGCTCCTGTCTCCACATAAAAATCTCTTGTTAGCTCTTAAAAGGTTAGGTTGCCTTTCCTGGAATATAGCCTAAAGCAGTTGTCACCGACCAGTGAATCTTGATCCACCGGTAGATCTTGGAGCCTCTTGAGGTAGAACTCGGAGCCTCTTGGAGTCGATCCAAGGCTGGGGGGGGAGGCTGAGAGCCCACATACATGCATGCGTGTGCCCCAGCCTAGCAGGTCAGCCCATGCAGGAGGGAAGGGGCGGGGGCTAAGGTAAATTGAGTGAGATCCCAGCCAGGTGGGACTTACCTGCTGAGGAGGTACACCCACAAATAATTTTTTCTCCCTCTGCCCTGATCTGCCCCACCCTTCCCTCCCCACAGACTTACCTGCTGGGTGGGACGGGGGTGAGAGGGGGTGGCAGTGATTCACGGTAGATCTTGGGTTGCTTTTAAATGCCAAAGGTGATCTCCTACGTAAAAAGGTTGGAGACCACTGACCTGAAGCCTGATGGCTTCTTATGCTCCAATAACCAACCCACTAAGCAGTGTATACACATGATAAATCACTTGCATGCTAAGTAACTTTCACTACCTTTCACAGTTCTCCCACATGCTCATAAGGACAGACAATTTCTCTACAGTTCACAGTGGAAGAACCAGAGCACCTCAGTATCCTGCAGTATGAAGAACCAAAGGATATACTTGCAGAAGTCTAGTATTTCATGTATGGTAGTAGAGCACAGGTATAGCTTTGCAGATAAGCTGGGAGAGTTCAATCGCCCTGAGTTAATTCTGTGGAGAAGACATACTCAAAAGTCGTTATTCACCGGGCATGTCTACACATGCAATTTGGGCAGCTGTGCATGCCAGAGTTTAATGCTCCTGGGTGCCATGTTTACACGTATACCTGGGACCACAGCACATTGAGCCGGGTCAGGGCAGCCTTGGCTGGCAAAGGGCCCAGGGGACAGCCTGCTAGCCCAGGGCTGCTCTGACTGGGCTCAACGTGCTGTGGAGGGGCTGGCATGGCACAAGGTTGCTTCAGTGCAGGTCTAGCTAGCAGGCTGACCTCCCCCCCCCGTCATGCCCCAGCCAGCCCCATCTGCATTTAAATGCCACCATAGACTAACACTTGTGTTGGGCAATACTATCCTAGGATAGTGTTTATTAGTGTACTGTGGCCTAATAGGGCTACATATGTAGACACTGAGGCTTTACTGAAGACCCAGGTTTGTCCCATTAAAATCAACAGTAAATCTTGGATTTATTTCTATGGGAGAAATTCAAGTCTTTGGTTTTAAGATGAACTAACAAGAGCTTCTGGTCCAAAGAATAGGCAAAACACACAAAATACCTAAAGCTATAGATGGAAATCCAACATTTTTGGACTGCTGGTACTTCAAGCACCACTTAAGGGACAAAAGTAAGACCCTTTTAATCAAATAATGTTATATATTTGACGATGTATAATATTTGGAGCTTTACATTATGTCTTCAATACAAAAAAATCTTATATTTCTTAAATTGAGATAATGTACCTAATGTGCCTTAGCTGTCTTGTAAAATCCTAGTGGAGACAAAGCAGCTATATATTTTTTTTTAATGAGGTAAGTATGTGAGGTCAGTGACAGGAAGACGTATAGTGGTGACCTCACCAAGCAACCTCATGATATAAAGTGCAGAGCTTTGTTTCCACAAGGATTTTGCTGCAGAATAACAAACATGCATTATTTATTCTGCAGTAAATCATACACATTTTTGGTGTTGTAGTTTTTTTTCAAATAAAGGAACATTAAGACACGCCAATTTCCAATGGGAAAATTTCTAATCATTCTAATAATCTTGAATATTACTTCCATTAAACTTGAGTACTAGTCAGAATTGTAGCATGGATCTAATTTTACAGTTACAATGACATAACCCAGCATTTTTTTAAATTATGGGCATAATTGCAAGTGGCAAAAATCAGGTCAATAGTTTATACTAACTGCATTTAATTTTTAGTAGCAATTATTTATGACATCTCAGTTTATTAACAAATGTTGTAAATTAATTAGTATGCTTTCTTTGATTGTTCTTTGGTTTTGCACTTCAGCCTAAGAATACTTTTTTTTTAAATAGATTTCTTAAAAGAAGCGGTAGATAGAGATCCACAAATTCGGCAGGCTTAGATTTTTAAGAGAAAACAAATACTTAGGCAGAGGTAGCCAACTCGCAGCTCCGGAGACACATATGGCTCTTCAGAAGTTAATATGTGTCTCTTTGAATCTTTGCACAAGCACACAATGACCAGCTTCCATAGCCATTACGTCTCGTCGTGTGACGTGACTGCTCACAGCAAGCACATTACTCAATTTGGATTTGGAAGTTTGGACTCTGGAGCCATGGGTTGGCCACCCCGACTTAGAGGAACAAAAATGTGTCCGCTTTGGCAGTGTTCTGAAAATTTTTCATGAACTTTGCAATAGTTAATGTTCTTAAAGCATGAGTTCCTGGAGCTCATACATAGCAGAATATCACCATGTCTGACCGTGTCTGTCCCAACCCTGCAATGGATCCAATAAATGATATCACCCACACAAATCTTTGCCTCTCTAACCTTCACAGCTATATAAATCTGTGATCCCTAAAGACTTGGGAACTAGAATGCAAATAATTATAAACCCACTCCTTACTCATTGGGGGCGTATCAAGACATGCATGGACATTTGGTTCCCCAGGGACAAGTGGCAGCAACACACCTGGCGCAGCTGCTACTTGTCCCTGGGGAATGCCCATGCCACTCATGTTTTGGCATGCAGCAAATTGCCCTGGATGGGGTAGGGGAGGCTGCGGTCATCACTGGGCTGGCCTCAGCAGCCTTACCTGGGGGCTTGGGGGCCTCCTGGGGCTTCAGCTCTGGCCATTCTGCCATGCAGAGTCTAGCTGGCAGTGGAGCAGGGCTCTGGGCAGCCTGGCTCCGCTTTTCAGAAGCACATGCTGTCCGAGTGTGCGTTGCTCCGGGTTTTTTTCCCCAAGTGTTTTTTTACCCCTGAATATCCATGGGGTCAAAAAAAATACAGAAAAAAAACCTGGTGCAGTGCACACTCAGGCAGCATGCCCTTGCAGCATGGAGAATACTGGACTGTGCAGTATATGGCACTGCAAATGTGTTTGCAGCACCACATACCACACAACCATACTTGCCTGGACATGCCCTGGGAGTCTAACTGATGATTTTTGAACACTTACTCTTGGTAATCCCGGAATTGGTTAGGGTGTACCTGCACAAGCAAGTGTATTGGCTGTTTGTTGGGGAGTATTAGGAAATTCAGCATGAAGATGGAGGGTTACATCAATTTTTATGATACTGCTCAGGGTGAAATAGGCATTCCAGGCCTCCTGAGTCTTGTTTATCCTAGAGGAATTACATTGGAGCCTTACTTATCTTATGATTTAAAATGAAACACTTAGCATTCAGCACATTGATCTAGTATCAGTATTCAGCATTGATCTGATATTCCACAATATCCGTATGGGAAAACTGGAAGATTGTGAGCTCAGCAGCTTGACGATTTAGTGGAGCAGCCCCCCAGCAGCTGCGGCCCCCCCCCCCGGCTTGGCGCACTAGGCAGTGTTTGCCACTGCCGCCTCTGTGCTGGCCAGTGCGAGCTCCAGGCAGGCAGCAGCAGCAAACACTGCCTGGTGCAGCAAGCCGGGGGGCTGCAGCTACTGGCACTGTGTGCAGCCTTAACAGGCAAATCCGGAGCCAGTGCAAGGCCCAGGCTGGCAGCGGGGGCAGGTTACAAGCTGGTGCTAAGCATGGGAAAAGTGGCCCCTCATCTGCCCCGTGGCTGGCACCCCACGCTGCAGCCACTTGCAGCCCACATGGGGCTGCCTGTGCCTGCTCAGAACAGCCCCACATGGTCTGCAAACAGCTGCAGCAGGGAGCACTGGCCACGGGGTGGGGTAAGGGCCGCTTTTCTCCGTGCTCAGCACCAGCTGCTTCCCTGCCTGTGAGCAGGGGGTCGGGACTGCATGCTGCCCCCCGCCTGTACTGTGGGGCTGGGCGGGCACTGGGAATGAGTGGGCAGGGAGCCAGCTGGAGCATGGGGCCCACACCGGTGTGTCCCGGGGCCCACATCAGCAGGGCCCAAAGCAAGGCGGCAGGGATACAGGATCCTGACTGGCAGGGACTCTATGGAGCTGGGCCAGCTCCCCCACTCCCTGCTGGTGCAGCCCAGCCCAGCTCCGCAGACCCTTGCCAGCCTGTACCCTGCTCTGGACCCTACTGGTGCTGGCCTTGGGACACCGGTCCCAAGATGGTGACCAGGGGCTGGGGCACCTGTCAAGGGGCGGGGTACCTGTAAAGGGGCAGGGCTACCCATGAAGCCCTTGACCGCTTGCCAAAACTGGGTAAGTGGCCCTCTGCCCAAAATAATTGCCTGCCTCTGCTGATGGATCTTGTATAAAACTAAGGAAGTGATACTCCTCCTGTACTCAGCACTGGGGAGACCACAATTGGAGTACTGCATCCAGTTCTGGGAGCCACACTTCAATAAGGATGTGGAAAAACTTGAGAGGGTACAGAAAACATCTACCCTTATGATTAGGGACTTGCAAGGCAAGCTACATGAGGAAAGGCTGAGGGACCTTGGCCTCTTTAGCCTAAGGAAGAGAAGATAGCGGTTTGATAGCAGCTTACTGCTATATCAGAGGAGTGTATCAGGAGCTTGGTGAATAGCTAGGGCACTCCTGAGGAAGACCAGGACGAATAGATACAAACTCCTGGAAGGCCACTTCAGTCTTAATACCACAAAAAACTCTTTCACAGTCGGGGTGTCCAGACTGTGGAATAAAGTCCCTCCAGAGGTGGTGCAGTCACCTACCCTGGAGATTTTCAAGAGGAGACTGGACAGTCACCTCACTGGGGTCACTTGTCTTCCTGCATAGAGTGGGGGGGCTGGACCCAATGATCTGTGAGGTCCCTTCCAGCCCCTAACAATCTATAAATCTATGAAACACAGACTTATCAGGAAGCTACTGACTTTAGAATGGTTTGGTACTCTCACAGTTAACAATGATTCTGGAGGAGGTGCCAGAAACCCGGAGGATGCCATGGTTTGGGGGTGGGGAGGGGTCAAGATTTGCAAAGGTGTGACTAGGAAGGAGTTGGGTTTTGTTCTTGTTTTTTAAGGGCAAGTAAACTAATTGATTGCCCATTAACACATAAACAAAGATGGATTCTCCCAATTTGGAGTAAGTTTTCACTGCAGAATTAGTGAAGACCCAGGGTAGTTATCATCACCATTAGCTTCCCTGCCCAATCTAATAAAGCAATCATTTCAATTCAAACTAAGTAGCACTGCTATAGTTAGATTAGTGTTCTGCTTCTTCTGGGCCTAGTCACCTACCTGCTTTGTAATGAAGATGAGATGCAGGTTAAACTACTGAGTGTCTTTTAGTGCCAACAATTCCCCAGAAGAACAGGCAACAGGCTCCTACAACAAATGCACATGGGATATACACCTAAAAGTCCATTCAAGTGATGACAATACTAGAAAAGTATTAGTCAGATAACTCCTTCACTATCAGGGTATCCAGACTGTGGAATAAACTACCTCCAAAGGTGGTACAGTCACCTACCCTGGGGGTTTTCAAGAGGAAATTAGACAGTCATCTCGCTGGGGTCACATAACCCCAGTTGTCTTCCTGCCTACAGTGGGGGGGGGGGAGGGGCTGGACACAATGATCTGCAAGGTCCCTTCTAGCCCCTAACAATCTGTGAATATATGAATAAGGCTTCCCAGTGTAGTTATACACACCCAGGTTAAATGTATAATGAAGTCTTACCCATAAACGGAAATGAAATCACCAAGGTTTACTTCTGCTCGAAAGAGGACTTCGGACTTTACTGAAGAAAAAAAAGTAAAGACCCCAGTCCTACAAAAACACATCTTTAAAATGCGCCTTCTGAAAGAATTCCCAGAAGCTTGTGCCTGCACCATATATGCACATCAGTGACATGACTTATAGGCCATCTCTAAGACACAATCTCATTGTGCCAGAGGATAGGCATACTCTGGCCCCATATACTGTGTTCCTGAACCAGGAACAGCCATAGCTTGGTGCTGTGGGTAAGTTAAATGACATTCAACTGTGTTTTGATTCAGGTGACAACCTGTGCAGAGCAGTGTGGCATATTTGAGGGCACCGCTGTCAGACATGGTAAGCTCGCAGTCTACGCATAGCCAGAAAATACCAAGCTAAGTTGAGCATGCATCAAAGTTAAGTATGCATACAAATCCCCTGGCTGTAGTGTTTGGAAGCCCATATATTAGATTAGGGGTGCTCAACCCCTAGCCCACAGGCCTGATCCAGCCTGCAGAGCCATGTCATCTACCCTGCAGGACTCTCCAGCTGTCTGAAAACGTGATGGCAGCTAATTGCCACTCTCCTTCTGTCAAATTTCCAGACTTGGTGGGAACACTACAGGCTGGATAGCATGGCCCTGCAGGCTCAACTGAGCACACAGGGCCAAATGTGGTGGCACAAGCCTAAGCAGGGTGCCACAGAGTAGAGCTGGGCAGTGTAAGCTGAGTTGGGCAGGGTGGAACAGCATGGGAACAAGTGAGGCAGGAGCACAGCCACTCCAACAGAAGCCTTGGTGCACGAGGCATTTTGCCCACTGCATCAATAGGGGTATGTGTATGGGAGCATGATGGCCTGCAGAGTGGTCCCACACCACTCATTTGGTCCATAAGGGCAAAACATTGAGCAGCACTGCTTTATCCTTGTGTTTTAAAGCTGATTTTGTCTAAGTAAATCACAGCATCATTTATTATTCCAGCCTCTGTGGCATGAACCCTTTCTGGATTCAGTTCTTCTGTTACTCTGCCAAAAAAGGCCCAACTGACCTAGAGTCATGGGCTCATAGGTGATGCTAGTATCTAATACACACCTTTTCATAGCCTTGTAGTGGCTCAGTCTTCAGTTTTCTCTGTAGTGGCACAGTACTTGAAGACATAAACACACAATAATTCTTTACTTAAGATATCACAAGAAACACTTGGGTCCTGACAAAGTAGTACGCATACTCACATGCACATATCACTTTCATTTTTCTTGTTATTGACCATTTTTTTAAAATTCTTCCTCCTGTATATGACCTCACTTCTAAACCACAGATTGGGGAATCTCCTTTTGCAGCCACTTCCCTACAAGACAGTCAGTAAAGCTCATACTCTCTTTAACATACATGTAAATAATACTGAAAGAAAGACTGATATCAGCTATGTGAAAATATATTTTAAAGTTAGTATATGAATGCCAGTGAGTGGACGAGGCAGACGGCATGAAACGTGCATCGCGGAGACCAACTGGCAGCTACAGAAATGGTGCTACGAGGTGGGCTTTGGCTTCCTCAGCCATGACCGGCACATCACGACAAGAGACATGCTGGGATGGGATGGGCTCCACCTTTCCCCTAAAGGTAAGCGTGTGTTCTCTTCTAGGTTGGCGGACCTCCTCCAGCAGGCTTTAAACTAGGCTCGTCGGGGAAAGGGGAAGATGAGGGCGGAGGAAACATCAGACTGCCAGACCAAACAACACCTATAACTACAGCCCAGCCCAGACCAACGAGCGAAACGGTAAGCAGTGGGGGCCAGGACAATGCTGGGACTAGGAGGACAGTACACACATCCACAGGAGGCCTCAAATGCCTCTACACAGACGCTCGTAGCATGGGAAACAAGCAGGAGGAACTCACCCTCCTGCTGGCTGACACCAGCCCGGACATAGTGGGGATCACAGAAATGTGGTGGGACTCTACACATGACTGGGCAGTGAATGTCAAGGGCTATAGGTTGTACAGGAGGGACAGGATAGGAAGGAGAGGTGGGGGGCATGGCACTCTGTATCAAGGAAGAATACACATCCTCGTCAATTAGCAAGGAGTCAGAGGAGGGGCACTCTGAAGTGCTTTGGGTTAGAGTACAAGGCAGTCGAGGGGAGAGAGACTTAACGGTGGGGGTCTACTACAGACCTCCCAACCAGGGAGAAGAGCTTGACCAGGAATTCTTAGGTCAGCTCACAAAGGTAGTGAAGGCTAAAGATGTGGTAGTCATGGGGGGCCTGAACTTCCCGGACATCTGCTGGGAGGAGCAGTCAGCCAGGTCTGAATGCTCACGTAGGTTCTTAGACAGAGTGCAGGACCTCCATCTAACCCAGGAGGTGCACAGCCCCACTAGGGGAGACGCCTTGTTGGACCTAGTGCTGGCCATGGGTGATGACCTGGTGAGGGGGCTGCGGGTGCTCGACCACCTGGGTGACAGCGATCATCGCCTGCTGGAATTTACCATCCAGCGCAAGGTGGCAAAAGCATGCAGTAAGGCAGCAGCCCTAGATTTCAGGAGGGCAAACTTCAACGAGCTAAGGAGGATAGTTGGGGATGTGCTGAGGTCCCAGAGGGGAGGGGAGCCAGATGTCCAAGGAGAATGGTTGCTCCTTAAGGAGGCGATCCTCCAAGCCCAAAGGAAGGTAATCCCAACGAGGATCAAAGGGAGCAGGAGAGCACACGAGCCTCCATGGCTCACCAAAAGCATCCAGGAATGTCTCCTTGCTAAAAGGCAATAAGAAGTCCTTTTTTAAATATATAGGGGGCAAAAAGAAGGTCCCGGGTAACGTGGGGCCCTTGCAGGACGCATTGGGAAATTTGGTCGTCACACCAGATGACAAAGCTAACATGTCTAATGATTTCTTTGCCTCTATCTTCCTAAGTAGGGACCAGAACAGCCACCTCCCTGCTGGGCCCCCCTCGGGCCCCAGGGGAGGCACACCTGGGCCAAAGGTTAGTGAGGAACTAGTTAGGGAGCTTCTGGAGGAGCTGGACGTATTCATGTCAGCCGGCCCGGATGATCTCCACCCTAGAGTTCTAAAGGATTTGGCTGAGGTCATTGCAGGACCCCTGGCACGACTTTATGAGCACTCGTGGTGCTCTGGTGTGGTGCTGGAGGACTGGAAGAGGGCCAACATGGTTCCCATCTTCAAAAAGGGGAGGAAGGAGGACCCGGGAAACTGTAGGCCAGTTTGTCTTACCTCGATCCTAGGCAAGCTGTTTGAGAAAATTATGCTGGCACACATCCAGGAGGGGCCAGCAGAAGACTGCATGCTTAGGGGCAACCAACACGGGTTCATCAGTGGCAGGTCCTGTCAGACCAACCTGGTGGCCTTCTATGATCAGATTACCAGATCATTAGATGCAGGGGTAGCAGTGGATATAGTCTTCCTGGACTTCTGGAAGGCATTCGACACTGTCTCTCACCCTGTTGTCATTAAGAAACTGGGGGACTGTGGTGTCGACGCCCACACAGTCAAATGGGTCGCCAACTGGCTGGTGGGCTGCACCCAGAGGGTGGTAGTAGATGGGTCCTTCTCAACCTGGAAGGATGTGGGCAGTGGGGTTCCGCAGGGCTCGGTCCTCGTGCCTGCGCTGTTCAACGTCTTCATCGGCGATTTGGACGAGGGGGTGAAAAGCACCCTGTTCAAATTTGCTGATGACACTAAGATGTGGGGGGACGTGGGCACACTAGAAGGAAGCATCAGGCTACAATCAGACTTAGACAGGTTACAAGGGTGGGCGGATGTGAATAGGATGGGATTCAACACAGACAAGTGCAAGGTGATGCACCTGGGGAAGAACAACCGGCACCATACTTACAGGTCGGGGACCTCCCCTCTTGTCAGCATGAAGGCGGAAAAGGATCTTGGAGTCGTCATTGACTCCAAGATGAACGTGGGCCGGCAGTGTCGGGAGGCAGTTAGGAAGGCCAACCGCACCTTGTCATGCATCCACAGATGCATCTCAAGCAGGTCCAAAGAGGTGATCCTCCCCCTCTATGCGGCACTGGTCAGGTCGAAGTTTGAGCACTGCGTCCAGTTCTGGGCGCCGCACTTTAAGAGGGATGTGGACAGCATGGAGAGGGTCCAGAGGAGGGCCACTCGCATGATCAGGGGACAGCAGGGCAGGCCTTATGAGGAGAGGCTACGGGACCTGAACCTGTTCAGCCTCCAAAAGAGAAGGCTGAGGGGAGATCTAGTGGCCTGTTATAAATTAGTCAGGGGGGATCAGCAGGCATTGGGGGAGTCACTATTCCCCCGTGCACTGCCAGGAGTGACCAGGAATAACGGTCACAAGCTGGCAGAGGGCAGGTTTAGGTTAGGTATCAGGAGGCGCTACTTCACGGTCAGGGCGGCTAGGGTCTGGAACCAACTTCCAAGAGAAATGGTGCTGGCTCCTACCCTGGGGGTTTTTAAGAGGAGGTTAGATGAACATCTTGCTGGGGTCATTTGACCCCAGTATTATTTCCTGCCATGGCAGGGGATTGGGCTAGATGATCTACTCAGGTCCCTTCCGACCCTAGAAACTATGAAACTATGAATTCAAAGTATGTTATTTGAATGCTTATTCATTGTGCTGCTCCACTATTAATTTGAAAACTAAATTCATGGTAAGAAAAAGGCACCAACTTTGGAAACAAAAGCTGTCAATTTATACACAGAACAGGTACAACACAGACAGTGATGACAGCTTTTCTAAACTGGCTACTCAATGTGATTTAATCATGACCTGATGTAAAAGTTATTTTTCCTTAATTGGGTTTGTACATTTTTCTGCTTCTTTATGATAGACAAGTAATAAAGCATTTGAGTGCCTTCTTATATTTCTGCTTTTCATCCTATAACATAAAATGTTTATTACTTGATTTTGCTGAAGGACTTGATATCTCAGAGGATAGGTATTATTAGATCTCATATAACCCTTCATTCATTCCCTCCTTGACTGTTCAATTTCTACTTTTCTAATCTGTATTATTTTTCTCCAGCTATCACAAAATAGTCCAGGCTCCATATGTCCTAAATACAGAATGTAAAAAAAAGAAACAAAATATGTTTAAAAAATAACATATCTTTCAGACCCTGCAGCATAAAATAACAAAAAAGGATGTAAGCATGTTTTTTCTCCTTTTGCAGATCACCTTTAACCTTGCTGTTAAAGGGCAATGCCACAGCTTCAATGAGATTTAAAGTACCATCCTTCCAGTAAGAATATTTGGCAACTATTATTAGAAGGAGCTAACCAGGAAACAAACATTTCTGCATACACTTGGCTTGTCTATCCATAAAACTATTCCTTTTAAAGTGGATTAAACTAAATAATAACAAGGCACTCTTATTCCAGAATAAAAGTGCCCACAGGTGATATAATTACTGCATTTTAAATTCATACCCCACTTCAAATTAGAAACAACTTTCAAGTGTTGACAGGCCCTTAGGCTTTGTCTTCATAGCTTAAAAATGCTATTTATAGTAAGGTAACAAACATGAAATAGATGTATTGCTGCCAAATCCTAAATGAAGACAAAGAACTTGTAATTTAATCTAGGTAAGGTCAGCTCTTTAAAACTAGTGTCTTGTCCTCACAATATTTTTACCGTATGGGCACATCCACACATGCTGGCACGTGTGCTCACAGCAGGTCGAATAGCAGTGGCACAAATGTGTGCCGGAGATTTGTGCCTGTGCACATGCACCTGAATATGCACTTTGGTGTGGGGCAAATTGTGCAACTTGGCACAAACTGACCATGCCCAGCTCCTCCCAGATCTGCAGTCAGGGGGAGCAAGGGGCTGTGGCCAGGACTTGCACTGGCCTGAGCAGCATAAAATGGTGCCCTGGTGAGCAGCTCAGAACAACTTGCCCTCAGGAGCTTCTGAGGTCTGGCTAGTTGGTATGTGGGACACTAGACCCGTGTGCCAGGTGGACTGCTGAAGCAGTCTTAACCTAGAGTGGCTCCTACACCCTCTACCCATTGCAGCAGTCTGGCAATGGGAGCTGCTGCCTGGCTGTTACCTGCTGCCACCTGTGACAGCATGCAGCCCCTTGGTTGCATGTCTGCCAGACTCAGACGAGGACCACATGGCTGCCTGGGCTCTGGTACAGGTACTGTAGTGGAGCCGTCTGCACCTCTGGGCCAGTTTCCAGTGGGCTGTGGCTGCAAAGTTGGCCTTCAGGCAGCACTGCTGTCTTGTTTTCTGATGTCCCCCCCCTGCCATCTGGGCAGCTATGGGTCCTTGCAATGGCCCGCTTCAAACTGTCAAAGCAGGTTCTTCTGGCCCCATATGGCCAGAAGCTCAGCCATCTCACCTGCCCTCCAGCTGAGTCCCCAGTGCTGGCTCTTGGGCAGGCTCCTCTGCCCAGGGCCCGCAACTTGCCTCAGCAGCAGAGAGCCTGGTGTTTCCTGTTTAAAGATTGCAAATTCTCTTATTAAAAAACCCAAATTCTCACATTCAAATACTCAAAATCTGTGTTCTTCCATGATTAAAATGAAACACCACTATATATAGAGAGATCAGTTCAGCAGTGTTTTACTGATATATTTACAAATTTAAAGCAATTTGGAAGCCTACCAATGCCTCTATCATCATAATAAAATGAATTCAAAATATCTGTATACTTTGGCATTTGCTTTTGGTTTTTTTTCTCATAGAAAAATCAGAGCTGCCTCTGTCCCCTTTGCTCACCAGGATGTGGGTGCTAGGGCCCTGCCCATGCCCTTGCCCCTCACTACCAACCCACAACTCTGGCAGTGCCCCTCACTCCTGATCTGCAGCCCTCACCCCCACTAGCTCCATCCTGGCTTCAGCTCCAGCCCAGCACCAGGACATGAGTCCAGCTGCAGCTGTCCCACCCGCTGCTTTGTGACACTGAGCAGTGCCAGCTCTCGCTGTTCTGCTCCCTGTGTCCAGGCCCCAGCAATCCCCATGCCATTCCTAGGAAGTCCTCCACTGGGTCTCAGGGACTGAGCTGGGCAACCCCCTTCTCTTCCAGGCTGACCTCCCCCTGCACAGGTTGCTCTAGGGGAGCAGGAGGGCTCTAAGCCTGGCTCTGGCAGCCTCTCCTACCCAGAGCTTTCCCTCACCCCCAACCCCTATCTCTTTCTCTCTCATACACAATCCTGCTGCCACCCCATCCCTCCCCTCAGCCCATCACACTCTCCAAGAGGCTCCTGGAGCCCGGAGCCCCCACAGCCCAGGGCCCCATGTTCCATCACTGGTGTGGGCATGGTGCAGTGCTACAGTGTGGCAGTTGCCCCTGCAGCTGCAGCTCCAGCGCCTGCCAGCAGGTCTTGTCCAGTCTGGCAGCTAGGCATGCAGGATGTGATGTTTGAGGGGGCAATGGGTGTGGGGAGTGGGTGTGAGATTTGTTCGGGTGAGGTTTGTAGGGGTGGCTTCGGGCAGGGGTTTGGGGTGTTGTGGGGTCTGTGGGTAGGTATGTGGGTGGGGGTGATTTGGGGGTGTGGGGTTTGTGGGTGGATTGTGCGGGGGCTGTGTGGAAGTGTGGATACTGCGTGGAGGTGGGGGTGACTGCTTGGGAGAGGTGTGTTACCAGATTTTTCTGCTACTTTGGGGTGTTCTCATTTATTAGGGCTAGGGTCTTGGTAATTCTATCAATGTCCTGCTTACATTACTTGTGTTTCTATACGGAGCTGTATCTCTCCCCCTGCAAGCCCTCACCCCCAATGGAGCTTTCTTGCAGGACTCAGTTCAGTGGGGCTTGGTTCTTCCAGTCCCCAAATCAGTCATACACACAAACACACAGAGATTAACGTGACATGCCTGACCTGGCCAGGTTGATCAGCATGGACAGGCTGACACCCTCATATGCCAAGAATCAGTTCATCAGAGCAACAGTAACTACAGTCAGACACAAGCACACAGTTAAACAGAATACCTCTGAATCCGGCCGGGTGTCCAGATGACACCCTCATGGGCCAGCATTCAGTTCATTAGCGCACGTCTGAGCCAAACTGGGTTAATCAGCCTGTACAAGCTGATCCCCTTATGTGTTTCAAACTCAGCATGTCCCAATCTTTTAGCCTCTTAATGAGCAGACCCCACAGTATTTTTGGGCTACACAGGGATCTTTAGCAAGTGGGGGAAAGAGAAGTAAAGAAGGAAAAATATACCCAATTACCACCAGTTTGACTATAAAAGTTATTTATTGCTAAGTAGATGAAATATATATTGACACTAGTAGTAATAGATATGCAAAGGAAAAACAAACACAAACAGTCACAGTATACCCTGGTTTCCTAAGTATTTGGGGAAACTTAGCTCAAGCTTAACTAATACAGTTCAAGTTCAGAAATCTATGCTTAGAGAGAGAGAAGAGAAAAGAGAGAAAGCTGGGATCTCACCAGTCCAAGGCACTTGGGTTGCAAAGCTGACAGGTCAAAGTTCTCAGCACGATCCTTGAAGGGAGATGATCTGCCTCCTTCAGCCTCTCCAGAAGAAAGCGGGTGGTGTCAGCACACACACTGCTGCTGCTTTTACAGATTTTTATACCCCCAGTTCAGCTTCTTTCAAGCATTCTCAATAGAGTAAATCAAATTGTCTTTTCTATTGACAAGGGGTTATCTGATTGGAACATCTCAGGAACTTGATTGATACTCAGGAAACACCTACTTGGGAGCCAGCTTGACATTCCTATGGATAGCAGATATACTTGATGGGATATCTCCTGGTGTCTTCAGAAACAACAGAATGCAGCATCAGAGTTTTGGATTTTTACTTGCTGTGAACAAGCCTCAATTTAGCATGACTTTTCCAGATCTTACTATATTTTTTTTAACAGACTTAAGGCACTTATTGGAGTATTCATAATCTATTGTGGAGAGGACTTCCACCAGTCGTCTCGGGAAAAGTATGACAACACTTGTGGACAGGGCTCCAACAGGCTGGACGCTGTGACGAACCCTATACCATTGTTCAAATGTTATCCATACCCCCTCAGACTCAGTCTATTGCCTCAGCATTCCCTAAGCTGGCAACCGAGTTTTAGCCAATTAAGTTTACATAGGCCTCCCATAGTGGGACCGGGGAATGTACAGCCTGAGATACCTAGTAAACTTACCTCTTGCTTAGAGGTGTGTGTGTGTATGTGGTAGGGGGAGGGGATGCGGGGGGGGGGGGGGTGGAGTCCTTTGTAAATCCAGATTAGAACTGGTCTGATAAATGCTGAGCTGGGTGTGAGGGTTGATTAGCATTTGGAACACAGCTTCCCCATCATGCAATGCTTCCCTGCTTCGCTGATCCCAGAATTCACTGCAGTCTCTGCTACAGGCTTTCTGTTCTCCATCTCTCATGTAAATGAATGGTCATCTGTCCCCATCTCCAATGCAAATGAGACCTAGGGCAGTTGTTTCACTTTTGTCACCCTTATCTGGAGGGTTTTAGGTGTCTCTCTTACTGCATCTTAATCAGTTTCTGTTTAGGTGGGGGGGGGGCGATTCTTTGTGAGTCAGACAGTCTGTGTCCTGTGGCAGGGTTCCCCAGGAACATGGAGCTGACAGATAACAGGTGGTACCTCTGCCTGTCCCCTGCATGGCACACAGACCCCCCCTCATTGCACACAGCACCCCCACAGCAGCAGAAGCAGCCATCAGGGTGCTTATGCTCACTCCTGGCACAGACCCCTGGTGGCACAGGGCCACCTCAGACCTGTTGGCTGCAGATGGCATTGGCCTGGCCCAGAGTGTGCACCCTTGGACAGTGGGCCATCTCCTGCTGTCACCCGTGGCTCTCAGCACTGCAGGTAGAAGCCATGCACCCTTGGACTCGGCTGGGTCCTGCCTCCATGTGTCCTGCATGCTGTCAAGGCAGGCCAGCCCCATGCTGGCAGGATCCGGCTGGGCCTGAGGGTGCATGACTTCTGCCTGCAGTGCCGACAGCCGTGGGTGACAAGAGCTGGCCTGATTCTGTCCAAGGGTGCGCGGGTTGGGCTGGGCTGGGCTGGTGCCATGTGTGGCATGCTGGAGCAGCAGGGGAAGGGGGAAGGCATAGAGATACTCTGGCCAGGTCCCAGAGCCTCTCTTTGGATGACCCAGCCTCTTGGAGCATTCCCTGCACTACTTTTTCCCACTGTATTTTTTTTTTTTGATACTGAGATTTCCTGGTATCAAAATCAGAGCCCGCACTACAAATACGTAGCATGGGGAACATTTTTTCATTCCTAGTGTGCCTCTTGCAGCGTCTCAAACTTCTTTGAGATGCTGCAACAGGCATGTGCTTGCTCATCTGGATGCGGCTATGAGAGCTAATGCCTGGCAGTTAACTCACAGTAAAACATGGTAAAAACTGTTTTTGTTTGTAGGACAAGCCTGTACTTGCTTAAACTTTACTCAGAGAAGCAGTCAGGAAGAAGTAAGTGTTTGCAGAATGGGGCAATGGTTTCCCGCTTCTCTCCTCATGCTCCAAGTGCTATGCTGAGTCCGTCAACAAGCATATTAATTATAATGGTGAGTTTTATACTAACAGCTATGTCCCGCCTTACATTGTAGATATAGATAACATTTTATACAAAGAATACAAACCAAAAAGCTGTAAGATGTATCTGAAGACAACAAAAACTGTTACTAACAAAGACCTAGAGGCAATTTGTTCCTGATGTATCCAACTCATCAAGTTTTATTTTTCATTTTTAAATGAATTCGGGACAATGAGTACCATTATCCCAGGTGAGAGTAAATCTAATAATTCACTTCCATAAGGTCCATAAACTACTCCCCAGGATATCTATAAGGCTTTCAATCTAAGGCAAAAGGCAGGGTGGATGCAAAAGCCAGGATATCAAATTCACCCCTGCCCTGGGCTGGACCCAGAGGGCCAGCAGCAACTGCAGTGGGTCTGGCACTAGGTGGCAGCATGAAGCTGGGTTTGGGCAGCAGCTTGAGTCTGGGGGTAGCAGCACAGGTCTAGGGGCGTGAGGTGGCATGGGCCTACACAGGTTTGGGGGCTGCTGTCAATAGACATGGGACCCCAGGGACACAAATTTTGTGGCCTGCCATACCCCGCAACTTTCGGTAGCCCATCGTACAGCCACCAGGCCAGATGAAACGGTTCCACAGGCTGTACCCAGCCCTTAGGCTATATATTTTACACCCCTGTTATAGATTAGCTAAATTAGGGATGCATAAGCTTTTGTAAGCAGTGGCTTACTTCATCAGATGCTGCAAGGTTATGTCAAATGACGTTAGCAACATGGCCTATAGTTAACATTTCCCAACACATCTAATAATAAGCCCCTCTTTCCAGATGCCTAGAGACTGGGATAGAAGTACAGTTGAGGGAAACGGCATGGCACAGGGAGAGTCTAGCAAAGATGTAAGTAGAAGACATCAGGAAGGAACAGAGGAGAAGGATTAAAACATTTACCGCCATAACTGAACTACAAGTTGTGTTTCCTCTGCTGTTGATAAATATTTGTGAGATATGTTAATGTCTACACTGCAAAGTATCTGTGCCAGGCAGAGGCACATTTGCACACACCATGTTGCTCTCCATGGGCTACCTTCTGAGCTGGAAACAGGGTACTTTTGTTTTGGCAGCATTGACTAGCCTTTCCATAGCACTAGGTGAATGTTACTATGCTGCTTAGCCAACTAGATTTTAGCCAACTAACACACCTCCCTTCCTCTAGGTGTCCAAGACTTCAGTTTTGCTCTGGAACAGGAGAAGAAGCATGTGTTTTAGTATTCTGTTCTCTGCCCAGATGGGCAGTCCTTCCTAGCAGAGAGCAGGTAAAACATCTTGGGAGGGAAAACAAAAGAATGGAAACAAAATGCATGGAAAGTGAGACAAGCTTTTCAAAATAAGATAGCCACATCTGCCCAATGCTGTGGGAAGGCTAATTAGTGCTGCTGAAACATATCTACAGTTTCCAGCTCAGAAGGTAGCCAGTATAGAGCAGCAAAGTGTGTTTGAGCACCCTACTGCATGGTTTGGTAAGTTTGCAGCCTAGACATGTCCTATATGTTGGTTCTCTCTAGTGTAGCAGCTCGCAAAGTACAACCCTACAAAGTATTTGTATACAGCCTGCAATGGACTTCTTAATGGTGGCTGTCTTTGGCAGAACAAGCTAATTGATGAGACTAGTCATTGACTATTCAGGAGTAACTGAGTGACAAACCTTAGCAGCAGCCCTGTGATTCTCCTTACTGTAGCTTTGTATATGTAAAGCATATTATTTTACATCTATTGAACATAAAGGTATTGGACTGTAGATTAATTTTGTCATGTGGCCCCAGCATGATGCCTAACCCATTAAGTGGTCCTTCATGAAGAAAACTTTAGGAAACCCCTACTCTAATGCCAGCCTACAAGGAGAATAATGACCTGTTGTCAGTTATTCTGTCACTTTGAGTAGAAAAAACTCATATTGTGGATCCAAATGTCCCAATCCTAAATGATAACCTATGTATAACTCAGTATGTCTCCACATAATGTATTTTCTGTTTCTATTTTATTTCTCCTTGATCTTTGAAAACGCTAGAAATTTACAGACATAAACATGCAAAGGCTGTTAAAGTTACAAAGTCCAGCACTCAAAAGTTAAGAGAGGCCAGCATGGGTTGTCTGTGCAGTCTTAATTTATCCTTTTTACCCATCTGCATTGAGATAGTCTTTAATTATGTGATCACAGCTGGCAGGCATAATTAATTTAGACTTCCAGAAGGCTGTTGACAAGGTCCCATGCAAGAGACCACTAAAGAAGCTAAGTAGACACTGGAGGAAGAAGCTAATTATTGTCATGGATCAAAAACTGGCGGGAACAAAAAATAGGATTAAGTGGTCAATTTTCATCATGGCAAAAGGTTAACAGCAGTGTGTTTCTAGGTTTCATATTAGTCCCAGTATTGTTTAGTATGTTTATTAAGGATCTTGAATGAGGGACTAAACTGACAGATGACTCAAGGTTATCCAGGTTAATCAAGACAAGAGGGC
Organism: Crocodylus siamensis; assembly: GCF_052110815.1. NCBI lineage: Eukaryota > Metazoa > Chordata > Crocodylia > Crocodylidae > Crocodylus > Crocodylus siamensis. The sequence continues at coordinate 171,203,145 of NC_143397.1, read as the reverse complement.
TGTGACTAGTTCAAGAGATTCCTTAAACAAAAACGGTAAATGACAAGTTGATGTGAAATTACATTTACTGTCAACGCATAAATGGTTCCCTCTAATATCAGAGGAAAAAAATAAACTCCCACAGCTTAAAGAATTCAATGTACAATGTACAAGGAAGCATAAGGAAGAAACCCAAGTTTCACTGTAGCCAGTTCACTGAAAACTTCTGTTCAATGTACAGCTATGGTAAAAAAGTTAACAATATGTTGAGTAGTGGCATGGGAGTACTACTACTACTAGTAGTAAAACAATATGGCTTTATACATCTGTGCAGCCTAATCTGGAAGCTGCACACAGTATAGGTCCCCCGTGTTTCAGAAAAAGGGTCTTGTAGAATGGTAGTGCCCAACTTTCTGAATGAGCAGTGTGAGGTTAATCAGCAGGCTAGATCCCATGTGATACTGGAGCATAGGTTTGGTCTGCATGCTAGTCCAATCTCTTCTTGCACCTGGATACATCTGTGTCCTACTGGGTCCAGAAATTTGACAGTGGGGAAATGGTGATTAATACTGCCACCACTCCCCTATTGACAAATTTCCAGGCCCTTGGGGAACTCCACTGGTCAGATGGCATAGTTCCACGGGCTGGATCTGGCCCAGGACTCAGGGGTCAAGCACCCATGTTGTTGAACACAATGATGTTTGAAAGATACCCAATATACCCAATAGAATGATCCAGGGTGCAGAAGAATTCTTATGGAAGAAAAGGAATTTTATCTTTAAAAGGTAACAAAATAATAGTATATGAAACGAATTGTACAGATAAGGTGGATCCAGAATGTGCTTTCTGTGTCTGAATAAAATTAAAAGAGGAGAAATTCCAAAGCAACAAATGGAAATACTATTACATACCATGTGTGATTGAACTGTGGAACTTGCTACTGCTGGAAGTCATTGTGGACAAGAATTTAAGATTTATTAAGGGGTCAGACATTCATATGTATATAATGTCCAGAGATATCTGAAGGCTGAGTGCTTCAAAGATTAATGCATGTTCACAACATCCTGAAAAGTGAGATGATACCCCCACATTACAAATGGGGAACTTAAGAGTCACATAAAAAAGTCCACTAATATTCACCAAGTTGGGCCCAGCTGGTATAGGAAAGTGTTTCTGAACCAATTCTGTTGTGGAAACTCCAAATATCTTTCCCAGTAAATCATCCTGTTCATCTACCCATTTTTATTAATCTGCCCTCCAGAGAGATCCTAGTAGTATATACTCCAGTGGAAGAAGGCACACTCCTAATATTCCATCATGAAATGAATGCATCCACCCAGAAATCAGTGCAAGATCAGGAGGACAAAAGCCTCAATAAAATAATCTTGTTTAGCGTTTCAATCGAGAGCAAGATTACACCTCAAAATAAGACTGAAATTCCCAGCCAGTTACTAACTTCAAGGGCAACAGCAGTGGGAGAATGTGAGCTGGCTGGGCTGCTATATAGAAAGGAACTCCAAAACAAAAAAAAAATACACAGAGGGGAAGGTCCCTTGGTGCAGGCTATTGTTGCCCACTTAATTGCCTTCTGAGAGTACTTAGGAAGAAATAGGCCAAACCCTAGTTGTAAATTCAGACCTCACAGCTGGTAGCAAAACAACTTCAAAAAAAAAAAAATCCCATGAGTCATCCCCAGTGCCTTGGAAACACGTTTGATTCTGTGTCTTTTCAAGTCATGTTAAAAATGCCAAGTCTGGACTGAGCCTTTTTCCTTTCAAGTAAGTGGGGCAGGGCCGGGCTAAAGCTTCAGGATCCTTATCTGCACACTTGGACCTCAGCTAAGTCACAGACTCCACCAGATTTGGAGCAGCAACAAGCCATTGTGAGGACAAGTTTAAAGGGCCAGCTGGGGAGCTGAGCTGCTCTCCCTCGCCCCCTGGTCTGAGTCCCGGAGGGAGGAAGGACACTGGGAAATATCGCCTACACGATTTGCTTTGTGGGAAAGGCTGCCTTTGCTGAAGCTTCCAGAGTTACACAACAGACAGCTTCTCCCCCCCGCAGGCAGCTTGTCTCCTCCCCTGCTCGCTCTGCACTGGGCTAAGCTCCTCTGAGTCACTGCGTCTGGCTGGGCCGGGTCTCGCTTCACTCACTCTCGACTCACTCTCCGCTCTCAGACAGACACCACCGGATATGAGCTACCAATCCCTGCCCCAAACAGCCTCACGGTAAATACGAGAGAACCACGACTCCCCGCAGCAGCAAACACTGGAGCCTTGTTAACTGACATTGCTCCACAGCCGCCTTCCCCTCCCCCTCACATCTGTCCCCAGTGCACAAGGCAACAGCTGTTTTCTCTCCAGTGCCGCTCCCCCGTGCAAAAATATATATAGTTACAGGACTTGGGAGATTTGTTTATTTTTTTGTCATGCTGTTCCTTGACCTCTTGGGTTTGGGCGCATTGCGAGGACAGGGATCGGCTGCGTATGGCGGATCTGGGATTGGAAAGTTTCTTTGAGGAGAGAGTTTCTTTGAGGAGAGCTCCCAGCTTGGCCCAGACACCAGTTCGTGGGGGCCGGAGGGGAGGTCTGCTTTTCCTTCCCAGGCTCAAGCAGCCTCGTGTGGCCGCTGCCTTTGCCGGCCCCGTTTTGGAAGGGGGAGGGGGGCTGGCAGCTTCCCTCGGGCCTTGCACCCGGGCACCCCGCGTCCCACCGGCCCCTGTCGGGCTCGGAGCAAAATAAACGGCTGCTGAGCCACGTGCTCGTCTCGCAGCCATGAGTCAGGCTGGGAGCGAGATGCTTTTTTTTTCAGTTTGTTTAGCGTCGTGAGCGCTCCTGTCTCACAGCAAAGCCGCGGGGTTGGGGGGAGCTAGCTTAGCCTCGCACAAGGAGACTCCCCGCGCGCGGTGGGAGAGGGGGCGGGTGCAAAGCCCGGGGGCAGCCCGCCACGCGGGGTGGAGGGAGGCGGTTTCAGCGAGGGCTCAGAGCGCGTGAGGCAGAAAGCAGCGCCGCCGTGCGGCCGCCCGCTCTGCCCGGCAAGGCCCCCCTCGCCCCGGCCCTCCGGGGGTCTCCCGCAGTGCCAGCCCCCGGCCCGCCGGAGCGGAGCGCGTCTCCCCCCGGCGCCGTGACACGTTCGGGAGTGGGCGGTTCAGCCGGCAGCCACAGGAGCCGGCGAGGTGCGGGGAGCTGTCAAGTCCAACCTCCCCCTCCCCCCGCCGGGGGGCACCGGGCTCCCCCTGCCCCGCAGCCTCGCCTCGTGCGCGTGTAAGGGGGAGGGGGGGGTGTGAAGTGTGTGTATAGGAGGGCGTGTAAGGATAGTATGTCAAGCGTGTGCGGAAGGGGAGACGTAACGCGTGTGTAGCGGCGTGTAAGGGGTGAGGGGGTGTAAGGGGTAGTAAGGGTGGGAAGGTGTATGTAGGGGGTAATAGGTAAGAGTGTGTAAGGGTAATGAGGCGTTTGTAGGGGTGTGTAAGAAGCGTGTGTGTGTAAGGGCTGCGCCCCCCACAGTGCGGGCGCGGAGGCGGCGCTGGTGCGGCTCGCAGTGGCTCGGCGCGGGGCGGGGGGGGCGGACCTCGTGTCGCCGCTTCCTCGGTGCCGCGTCTCACTCCGGCTCGGCGCGGGGCGGAGGAGGAGGAGGAAGGGGGCTCCCAGCCAGACGCATCACAAAGAAAAGGGGGGCGGGGGCAGAGCTGCGGGCCGGCGGCGGCGGCGGCGCAGGGCACGCGGCGCTGGGGGTGCGATCGCTGCCCCTCGCCTTGCTGCCCAGGGGCTCGGGGAGGCGGCGACTTGGCTGGCTGGTGGCGGCTGCCTGGAGCCGGAGGGTCCCCGCGCCGCGGCGCCCCGAGCTCAAGATGAAAACGAAGCGAGGTAGGTGAGCGCGGCCGCCTCGCCCCTGTGCCTCGTGCTCTGCCGGGCGTTTAAAACTTATCCGCGGAGTTTACTTCGCTGACCCCCTCGCGCACTTTGCGTCCTCTCTTCTTTGTCCTTGTCCCGCTGCCGCTCTCTGGAGCCGTTGCCCCCAATGGCAGCGGATGATGTTTCGCTTCCAGACAAAACATGCGGGGCTGTTGTTTTGGCCGCAGCTTCCCTCCATGCCGCTGGCTCGCTGTCAAGAAACATGTTGGGCTCCCGCTTTGTGTGCACACCAGCCTCCTGCCCCTCGCCCTCCTTCTCCCTTCCCATCAAACCGACCCCTCTCTCCTGCCCCTCTAAGCTGTCTCCAGGCAGGTCACCAAGGACGAGGCTCTTTGATCCTTTTCCCCAACTTTCCCCGGAAAAACCAAAGCCAAGTCTCGGGACAAGGGGCAGGCAAGGAAGCTCCCTCAACTCTTTGTTTGAGAGTGAGCATGGGAGACGTAGGGCTTGGAAGGGAATTGCAAGTCAGGCTTTGGGCGGTTTTTTAATCTTTAGTTCTTAAAATATCTGATTTCTCTCTCCCCTTTTGGCAAAAGTCCCTGTCTGATTGTTTTTAGTCGTTTTTGTTCTTTTGTTTTATAGCCTAAAAGTGATATAAAAGTTTCCACAACTAGGAGGGGGGTGGGAGAGAGTGGTAAACACACTCGGAAAAGTTTTCAGGAGATGAAATTAGACAGATGTTATAGCCAACAGATCCTCACTCTTTGCATGTAATCGCTGGAGTGCCTTCAAAACACAATTCTGTTATAAAGATACAATTTTGAGTGCATTTAAGGACAGCTTTTTAACATATTTGTTTCCTATGAACTTTTTGTTTTCAGTTGTAGGTTCATACTCCAGAAAGGAAGTAAAAGTTTTGGGTTTGTTTGGTTTGTTAGTTGGTTGTTGGCTTTTTTTTTTTTGTATTTAAAGACCTTTAAAACAGCCAAGAGTGAGTTGAGAGAGACAACACTGCGCATGTTCACTATACTTTTTTTTTTTTTTTAACTACACCTTCTCGTGGATCCAAAGTACAGCTATCTACTCCATTGTTAATGTTCCCGCGGCTCTCGGCACCTACATTTATACACATCTCGAAGCATCTTCTGAATGCTCGCTATACAAGTTCAGATGTGTGCTCTCATAATGTACTTTTGGCACTCATGAAAAGTCTCGCACTCCATTGATTGGAAACAAAACATACGAAGGACATTAAAACATAAATGCTAAGTTGAAGGAACACTCGTGATCATTTTTTTTTAACTCTCAAAAACCAAGGACTTAAGAATTCAAAATGAAACTTGGTGTTTTTATAAGCCAGCCTCCCTTGCTCAAATATTTTAGTCTTCTGACTGGAATGGTATCTTAGATAACATGTGCTGCATACCAAACCCAGCCCTGTATTCCCAGAGAGTTACAGCATGGGACTCCAAATTTCTCAGCCATCGGAGGTTTGCTCAGAGTCTTAACGTTATTGAAAGTGGTTTTATATGGTTTAACTGAATTATTTAGACTAGTTATTTTTAGAACATTCCTTTGCTCCCTATTTGCACAGTAGTGGTGAGTTAGTTTCCTGTCTGCTGTTGCTTCCATTGTTCGTACTCCTCTCCCTGAGGGCAGCTACTGGTTGCTTAAATACCAAACTTTGTACACTTTCCAACTGGTTATTCTCACCACCTCCCAAGTACATGTGTGTGGAAAAAGCTGATGAAGTTACCAAGTATGTGTGCATGTGTGTGTGATCTGCCCTGTGAATTGGGAGTTCTGTTTCTGAAACAATGGAAACAATGAAAGGTGACATGGTGGAAGGAGAACTTTTGAGACTGTGGGTTTAGAATTCATGTGGCAGACATTAGAAGTTGAGAAGCTTACAAAAGAATGAAAACTTTTAAAAACGTTTAAAAGGTGTTTACAAAGAGGCTTTTTTTATTAAAGTCTGGACTTCCAGTTTGCATTTGTGGCCTGGCGCTCGGGACTCCATTCACGAACTTTCAAAGCCTGACCTTGTTTCATATTTCTTTCTTGTACTCTTAAAAATACTCCCTCCCCCGGGGTGGGGGGGGTATTTGTTTTCTGTAGGGATTTTTATATCTGTTTTCTACAGAATAGCCAAGTGTGACTGTTTTCTGAAAGTTCAAGCTGTGAAAAGCACAGGGAAGAAAACTGGTTCCTCCACTTGTGAAAAGTACATTCAAGGGATAAGGAAAACTTTCAATTCCTTGTTCTGGAAATTCCCTCACATTCCCATAGCTCCTTTGTTAGACCTGATTCATTATGCAAACTATTTAAGCTGCTTACACCCCCCCCCCAAATTCACATAAGATTTTAACTACAATCTCTTTTTTTTTTTTTTTGAACTTGCATGTACAGTACTACGTTAAATTTCTCAGTGAATGGTAAGAATTTAGTTAATAAATGATGGTAATGATAATTGGTCTTCAGTTGATGGGACCAGTCTGATATTTATAAACTTCCCTTTAATTTGTCAATTATACAATTTAGGACCTAATCTTGCAAAGATAATGGCCAAAATAAAGGCATATGTTCTTTGAGACTGCTCATTTGTATGCAGTCAATTACAGTTGGGGGTGGTGGGTAGGCTTAGACTGCAGATTCTCCAATCTAACTATAACTGTATAAAAACCGAGCTAGAGATACTTGCATAAAAGTGGGGAGTGTGTGCTGGAGGTGATTTAGTCTACTTCTGCAGAAGGGAGGCAGTTCTGTGCAGCACACTTTTTGAACAACAGTTGGCTGCAACTGCTTTCCTTGTGAAAGTCTTCTGCAATATGTTAGGATATCTATCTCTAATATGCAGCCTAAATGTACATTTGCTTTAACTTCATTCAGTTTTTTTTCCTGTGTATAAATCCTACTCTGCCCTACCTCATTTTTTGTCAGCTCCTCTGCTTGGGTCCATACTTCCAAGTAGTAGTTATACTACACTCATTATTATGCAAAACTAGTCACAATCAGTTTTTATTTCCCATCAGATTTATCCCTCTAGTCTGTAAAAAAACAAACAACAACAACAACAAAACCAAAATACTTTTAACCATACTTTGGCTAAATATTTGGCAACTTTCAAGTATTGAGGACAAATTTTTATGAAGTAGTCAGGGTTGATCTTCCATGATCTGCGAATTTTTTAGCCTGTGATATGATACAACAGTAGTTTGAATTTTTCATATGTTGATAGATAAGAAGTGGGGGACAGGTAAATCAATATATATAATCTGAATGGGGAGCTCTTATAAACCTTACAGGTTAAAGCAGTAATCCTATTGAAATAAATAAGATGACTTGACTTGAGTGAATAAGGACTAGCTCATCGGAGCAAAAATCATAGGATCAGAGTCAGGGTCTTGTTTTGGTTCTCAGGCGTTCTCTGCGTATGTATTTATGACAGTTAGATGGGGGAAAAGCTCAGTGTAGATGCTCTTCTGTGAGGCAGAAGCTGTTAGTCTTGCTACCCTACCCTGTCCTGCCTTCTGCCCAACTAACATGGCTAACTCTCCACTACTCATATCAAATGATCTTAACTGCTCCTATTCCCTTATGCTACCATGATGTAAACTTTATCTTATGCCAAAATTTAATGCCAACAGAGTCTTTTGAACCAGTTAAACTAAGTCAGAGTTGCTCTACCTATGTATGTGTCCTTATTCTACGGTGTATATAACCATTAGTTCATGGTCCAGACATGGAGCCTAGCCAGGAAGCCTTTCAGTTGGGCCCTGTTAAAACAGGAAACCAGCAGTGTACAGTCTGATTACTAACAAGAAGAAAAAACAAAGCTGGCTTGTAATCAGCAGGAATGTTCTAATGAAAACAGAGCCTTGACAGCACCAACGTGGCTTCTGCTGTAGTAGACTATCAACTGGGGGAGTGAGATCTGCAGCCTTCACTTCCTGTTGCTGCATTATGTGTACATATTCTAGAGATGTTTGCTAAAGGTTTAGAAAGCTGATGCTCATTTCAATGAGAACTTGTAATACAGTTTGTTCCTGTTTAAGCAAAACTTGGTTTGTGTCACTAACCTATTAATTGAGGGACCATGTCACACTAAGCAAGCAGATCAAAGAGCAGAGTCTGGTGCGGTTTCATTTCTTTTATTACTGAGTTACAGTAAGACAACTTCATTGAAAAACAACTTCTTACTTTAAAAAAAAAAAGGAATGGGGTATGAGAAGATAACACTGTCAAAAATATTTTTGACCTCTGAATTTCAGATAGTTTTTTTTTTTTTTAGGTAAAATTTTAGATGATGCAAAGGAACAGTTCAAAAACCAAGGCTTTGGTTAGCAAGATGCTTTCATGAGGCATTTGTAATTGTTTGTTAGAGCTTAGGAGAGGGAGCCAAAGGGATTTAATTGGTAGAGCTTGGTTCTGCAAACACTTACGTACACAATTTTACTCCTTTGAGCAGTTTCATTGACTTATCTTAGTTCTTGGTTTTCAGTCTCCACCATCTGCCTCTCTCTATTTCCCAAGGTCTCTGATTTGATAAGGATCCCCAGAGCCTAGTATACTTTGAAAAAAACATTTAAAAAATTAAAAATCAGTGCAGCAACCCTCAATACATTCTGTGAAGCAATAGGAGCAGCCTGGAAAATGTTAGGTGAATCCTGTGAAGTAGTTTTAGTAAGTCTAAGTTTTTGCTTACCACTACCAAGCTGCTTTGTAGAAGGACTTAATTGTGATGAAAATCAAATTGTAAATTTAATTTGCCTAAGCAAAAAAAAAATCAGTATGAAGTTACTATGGATTTAAAGGAAAAAAGACTTGGAATGGTGATAACAAAGGCTTGTAAAAATAGGGTCTGTGTTTGTTAAGGATCAAGTCAAAATTCAGAATTTACTTTGGATTTTTTAATTTCGTGTTTCTGACTGAGTAACTTAAGTAACTAAACATCACAGCATAAATTGTTATGCATCTGTTACACCTACAGTTCAGTGTTGTTTAGTTACATAAATCATCCATTCAGAGATTGGAAACAATACCATTCAAGTTACTTGAGTAACCATCATGGAATGAATTGTAATTATTCACAGTGCATGAACAATCTGCCTGTGAAAACAGGCAGAATAAATTTGAATATTTTCAAATTTAACAATATTACAATTTGCCCATGAAAAGGCAAAAAAGAAAAACTTAATATAGCTGAGCATCATAATACCTCAAAAATCCTACATGTGCATTTATGAAACTCCTGCTGGAAAACTCAGTGTTTTCTCTCTAACCCTTACTCCTCATCTATAAGTATGAACATTAATGTAGAGTTTTAGGCTATCTGTGAAATAGAAAAGCTTCAGATATGACTGTATTGTTTGGCATTTAACTTGGATAGTAATTATAAATGTGCAGGCTTCTTTTTATAGTAAGATGGAAGTTCAAACAAAGGAAATATAAGTTAAGTTCTCACTTTGTTAATTTCTAGAAAATGCTTTTGAGAAGCAAATCCACTGCAAGTCAGGAGTCACCAAACTGATTGCAGCTGAGGCATCTGTGATTTAGGTTTATATATGGCTTGTAAAATTCCTTAAATTTCTGTTGGGATTAAAGTACTTAAAGCCAGAGCATGGTTTCCTCTGGGGATTACAATGCTATTTGTTTTGCTTCCTCAGTCATATTGTACACTTTACTGAAGAAGCAGAATTGATGACTGTTCAGTCATCAAAAATATTTGTTTGTTTATATACTATGGTTCTACTGTACTGGGTTTACTGAATCAATTGCAAAATCTATTTTAAATGCATTAGTAAAATAAATTCCTTGTTCAATGGGAGGATGTGCAAACTGTAAATTTGGGGTCCTTCCTGTAAATGTATGTCAAAATTTGAGTAAGTAAACCAGTCAAAGTGTGAAGAAAATAGTGAGGTTCAAAGCATAACTAATCAGGACAGAGTTGAAGCAGGGCATGTTCTCCAGAAGAATAAAATTCTGTCCCAGCTGTGATGCTAGTTAGATACTTGTGCTAACCTTTCTGTGCACTTTTACTTAATGGGGAAATTTCTGTGAAGCTTCAGGACAACCAGCCACAGCTTGTTTTTCTGTTCTTTTCCTACACCATGTTTTTTCTATTAATAGTTCTGGAAAGATTTGATAACATATAAAACCTACAAGTTACCCCTCATCAAGGGAGATGCAGCAGCATGTTAAACTATAATTTAAAACACCCAAAGTTCAATGTATGTATTTACATTCTTTTTCTAGTAGCATTTTTGCCTAGCTATGAGACGGTTAGCCTTGAGTGCATACCAACCACCCTTTGCTGGTCAACATTTGGTGTGACTTTAGCATCAAATGGAAGTCATCTGCTGTATGTGATCAGATAAAAGGTTGCTAAGGGAACCAGTAAGTGAGGATATCTGGAGAAGAATCCTCCAAGGAACAAGTTGTTGGTGCCACTTTAATTCAATTGACAGGGAACTACAGCTTGACAAGCTATAGCTATAGTACACATCTTCGAAACATGAGGCTGTGGCTTGATTCACATTGAAGTCAGCCAATATAATAAAAAAAGTGTCTGAGCCAAGGGGAAGGGAGAGGGAAGGGAAAAAAAGCAAGTTTATTGAACTGAAATGACTGTTCTTGCTTCTTTATTGTTGTAGGTGTAGTTGCAATATCTGGCAGTGAGACAGAGGATGATGACACCATGGATGTCCCACTGGATCTTTCCTCTTCTGCTGGCTCGAGCAAACGGAGGAGACGTGGTAACCTGCCCAAGGAGTCTGTGCAGATTCTTCGGGATTGGCTGTATGAACACCGGTATAATGCCTATCCCTCAGAGCAAGAAAAAGCACTATTGTCTCGACAAACACACCTTTCTACACTACAGGTATGGGCATTGAAATGTACATTCCTCTTTCCCTGCCCTCCTCCCGTCCCAATAAAGTGCTATACTACCCAAAGATGTGAGTGGAATTGGCAGCCAAAAGCTTCTATATGTGGAGATAAAGCTTAGAGTTGAAGCTTCTGATCTTGCAAGTCCTGTGCACATACGTAACTTCATGAATTGTCTGTTCTCACAGCAAGCAGAGTTAAGCATAGACATTAGCCTGTGCAAGATCAGTGGCTAAAATACAACAAGGCTGTTTGGAAATGCTCACTGGGGACAGGGAGCATGCATATAAGGAAAATGATCATAGTAATGAGGTCAGGTATTAACACTATATATTTTCTTTTCACTATTAAAATAGTAATTTAGGGCTTAATCCTACAAATGCTTAAACATACATACCTCTGATTTGTTTAACTGAAGTCATTGTAGGACAGTTTGCATAGATAAAACTACTTGCATGTAGCATGCATATGTTTTGGGATATCAAGCCTGTATTTTGGAATATGAGTGTGGTTCTAGTTTGGGCCTTGCTAGTGACTCTGGGTACACCGCTTAGATTTTTTCTGCCATGCTTCCCTCTCCTGTAAAATGGGCATAACGGTAGTAGACAAATGTTGGAACTTAATGTATGAATGTTTCCATAGCATTTTAAATTTCTTGGGATTTGGAAAGTACTGCAGGCATGTGGGGAGCATTACTGGATGCTTTATTTTCGTAGCTCTGTACTTTAGTGTATAGTTCATAACTACCTACTGAGTAAAATTTCTTTAATGTACCATCAGAAGGAAAAACTACTTTATATAGTAAACATTAAAAAGACGTTAAGCTGTCCACTATTGCCCAGGAAACTGGTTTGATATTTAAACAAGGACAAACTTTAAATGAGGTAATTCATGTTATGTCTGTTGACACAGTCAGCTGAACAAGGAAAATCAGTAACTGTTTGTGGGAGGAGTGGCTCTTTTCACAGAGAGAAGGTTTTCCTGTTGTTAATTAACCTAGACACAGAGAACAATAGCTAACAGGTTAATATATGTGCAGAGTTAAAAGCTAAGCTTTTCAGTTCAGGCTACCAGTCCTTAGATGTCTTGGGGCTTTTTGTGCAAGGAGAGAGGAGTTGGTATAGAACAGTTAAAAGGGAAAGGCCTTTGCTGGGTGTGTCAGAACTTGCCTGTCAATGTCTCTCTTGTCCTGTAGTTAAGGAAACTTCTTGAAGGTATTTATTAATCTAACTGAATGACTCTAATGGCACATAGTCGGAAATGAATGAAGGTAGAAATTAAGATGTCATTATATCCCCAGGTCTGCAACTGGTTTATCAATGCACGCCGCAGGCTTTTACCTGACATGCTAAGAAAGGATGGCAAGGACCCAAACCAGTTCACTATATCACGAAGAGGGACCAAGATTTCTGAAAGTCCAGTAGAGTCTTCCATTGGCACAAAAAACTACATTCCACTGTTGGAGGAGAGCTCATTCCTTTCCGGTACCACAGGACCAAACAAGAATCTGTCTTCTAAATCTTCTTCCCCAGGATCTATCTTGGTTCGACCTTCAGTGATTTGCCATACTACTGTAACTTCATTGAAAGATACCCCTTTCCATTTCTGCCAGCCAGCTGGCATAGGCCAGACCACAGACTTGCAGTATGCACTAGCCAGTGGCTTCACAGAAAACTCCCTCGCATACAATGAGGATCCCACTAAACTGGGACCTGGTGTGAATGCACAAAGTGGGCTTTTTAACACTCCTCCTCCTACTCCGCCAGATCTCAACCAGGATTTTAGTGGATTTCAGCTTCTGGTGGATGTTGCACTCAAAAGGGCTGCAGAGATGGAGTTGCAGGCAAAACTTATGGCTTAAATCCAGTTGTTTCAGGCAGGGATCTAACAAATGTGTGGTGGTTGTTGCCCACATAATATCAACAGACTAAATGCATTATTATTTTTTTATTCATCTTATTTGCACAAGGGATTGCTGAAATGAAGCTTCCTGTCACTGAGATGGTCTTCAGTGGAATATGGTCATTCCAAGAATTATAAACGTAAAGCTACTGTAGAAAGAAATGGTTGTGTTTTTGTTTTGGTTTTTTTTAATGTTTCTTAGTAGGTTTTTCATAATGTGAGATGGTTCCCAAGATCATGTGATTTGTTTTTGTTTCTTTCAGACTGTGCAATATCTAGTAATGATATAGAGTCTTCTTATCATTCCCATGTGGAACAGAATATACCGACACGCTGTCTAAAATTTACATTTTTTTAAACAATATGAACTTGGATGATTATGCTTTTTTCCATGATGTAATAAAATATTTTCTTTAAAAATAGCTGTATACAGAGTGTTTTGTTAAACAGGAAATTCTGAGGATACAGAGTGCCTTCCCCCCAAAAAGTGAAATAACAAGATGACAGCTGGGGCATTCAAGATTGTATCTCCTTTCTGTTTAGTGTGCAAAACAACACTAGCAAACTATAAGTTATTGTAAATAAAGTGCTGAAGGACATTGCCAATAGGGCCAGAACTACCTGACAGTGTCCAGCTAGGCTGGAACTTTTAAAGAGATTCCGTGTTGGAAGATATCCTTAAAGAATCAAATTACACGCTTCCTGCTTCTCTTCTTACATTGGAACTGTCAAGGCTTGGCTTCCTGTTCTTAGCTGGTTTACTGGGGTGAGTTTAATGTCATAATAAAACACTCCTCCCACAAACAGCAACTGAGCTGTAGTTTCTCTAGGTCTTGGATGAGGAGTAAATTTTTTTGGAAACGCTTTGCTTCCTTTAGGACATAAGCTCATAAAAGCCAGATTTTCAAAGGTCTTTAAGTACCTTCCTATGTGGGTAGGAGCTTCTGTAAATCTCACTAGGCACCTTGCAATATGTTTACGTTGTTTAAATATCTGGATCTACAGTCCCAAAGGATTTCTGAACATGAGACGCATCAAATTGACTTGGGTGTTTTCTATTATTTTATTAATTTAGGGGATCTGCAGTACAGACCGAAATATTTGAATGTCACTCCAAAGGCAACTAAAACAAAGTACCCAAATCACTAATGCTTTTGTAGGGTGATTAGAGGAGAAAGGGGGAGGGAGACAACTTTGCAAACATTTTTATATCTAATAGGAAGACAAGATTGGTTGTTTTGTGCATCTGTCTGTCTGCTATACTTCGTAATGGTTCTTAATCTATTGGAGGCTGACATTATCTTGGTTCTTGAGTATTTTTGTGGCTGGAAGACTGGAATTCTAAGGGGTTACATTTCATGATTACTTTGACTTCCATCTTTAAAAGCACAGCATATTGACCTTAAAGAACAATAAAGTCATATGATTGAAAAATATGATGCCCCAGGGCCATCTCATATACTGCATGTTTAAAAAATACTAAGTATGTTTGAAGGACAATATAGAAGTAATTTGTACTTCTGTAAAACCAAAAACACATTTAGGCTTAGAAAACAGACACAGCTGTATATACAGTTTCAAGAAACATCAAATTCTGAAAGTGCTTCTTTTGTTTATTTTCTTCCTTGTCCAAACCCAAGTGTTAATCTCCTTTTATGCTATTTTTATTGGATTACCTATACAAAATGTTTTCGTTTCAGTTTTATAACTGTATAAAATGAATCTGGATACATCAGGGCGTGAAGTTGACTGAAGAAAACCCTGCTCCATAGAAACTTTTTTTCCTGCTGGGCAATGGGTATTGTTTTTTAATTGTTCCAGAGGCTAATTTATTTGGAGCCCTTTTGCGCTGAAGTTCTATGTGATTTTAACTTGTTAATGCACAAAACTGAGTGTATTTTTAACAATTCTGACTCCTATGCCTGATACACTGGGTTAAGGAAAACTGACCTCAAGCAAGTAAGTTATGTTTTCCTGAAATGTGCAAATAATATATATTTTTCTCTTGTGTTACCTGTTACTGGCGGTAGTTTCTAAGGTATTGTGCACTGAAGTTTGAATGAATGAAGAAGGGAAGGGGAAAAAAAGCCTTAGTATCTTTTTTTCTTGAAATCCTTGCTCTTCATTTCCGTTATCCTTTTAAATTAAAATGTCAGCATGTTGAAAAAATAGTTTAACTTGCTGACCTCTTTCATAGTTCCACTGAAACAGCTATAAAGATGCAGATAAAAACAGGATGAGGGAGAAAAATGTTGTTACTTGAGACTAAAATAGTCTTTGATGGAAAATATAAACCTGCACTTTGGGCCTGATTCTCATTTACCTTAAGGCCATTTCAGGTGGTGTAAAAGCACATATATCTCTGAATAGCTCACATTCCCTTTTGCTCTGTGATTTAGGCTGTAAATTAAGTCTCCAGAAACACTTCAGGCCAAAAAAAATTATTTGTATTACGGCAATATGTAAAAGTGAACTCCTTTGTGCTATGTACTACTCAACCACAGAATAAAACATTCCCTGCCCTAAGGATCTTACTATTTAATTTGGGAAGAATGCGAGTCATATTGAAGCATCCACAAAAATATCAAAAGGGAGTTTCAGCTACCTTTGGCCCTGTTAAATGTTGGAGAAATGTCACTGGACTCAGATGAAAGCAATGCAGTCAAGGAAGGACTAGCTAGCTTTTAAGCAGCCTGAGGTGACTGCAAAAGGGAAAAGTGGAGGTGGATTCTGATTAAACCATTTTCAAAATGGATTGTGAAAACTAGCTAGGGAGTTAGCTTCTGTAAGAAGTTTATTTCTGGAAACATTGGCTATAGCATATACAAAGAATCATTTTTAAAAAAGAGTGAATAAACCTATAAGACAAGAAGAACAGCTTTGATATTTTTGCTGTTAGGTTAACTGGTGATAAAAGCTAACTGAAAGGAAGTTATGTTACGCGCAAGACCCTGCCTCAGTTAAACACACAAATAGACCAAAACAGCACAATGCAAGGGGCAAAGGCAGTGAAAACTTGACAGTTATCCACCATGTTTTAATAGAGAAGAGTAACACGCAGCCCCCTGGTACAGAATAAACAATGCGAAAAGCCTGACAAAGCTATGCCAGCAAAACCAGGTAACTCATTAATTTATCAAAAGTCAAAGAAATGCTGTTGAATAGATAGCAAACAACTTCAGTGTCTGTAAACACTTAACACTCTATCCAGCAATGATTACATCAGGTGAGGACTGCAAGGCAAAGGCTGAAGCCTTGCAGTCGTGTAAGGGCTTGCCAACTGATCTGTTGATAAACTAAATTCAATTTATGAGGCTGGGAGTTTGAAAACATAATAGCCAGCTTTATGTGCTACAGGGAGGAGCTGGAGCTGGGGTTGGGCTAGCTCAGGTCAGGAAGTGAGAGTAGCATGTTTACACATTTCTGGGTGGCACTGACTCAGCTTCTGGAGTTTTGCTCCAGCCATGCAGACTTGGGAAGTGAGGAGGGGAGGTGGAGCAGGTACTGTGCTCAGCAGGAAGAGAGTTGAAGAATGGACGCAGAACCCAGGGAAAAATGGAGCATGCTGAGGCAGCACACGTAGAGATCTAGTTAAACACCGTGTAGCAAACCTAGCCTGGAGAAAACCATATTTGAGATTGCCTGAAATAGGTAGAAAGCCTAGGGTCTGTGTGTAGCAGGAACATACTGAGTGTTACACCCATTGCGGCTGTGTCCTTTACAGTTAATTGCAAGCTGCATAACTTTCATGTGCATTTTGTTCTGACTATTAGTCCACATATTGTGACTGCTGACTGTCTGCACATGTATTTAGATGCAAAGCTTTTTATGGTCCATTTCAAAACTTTGTGCTGCTGAAGTTGTAATTGCTTTTTGGAGCCAGCTTGTACCAAATATGTTAACGCTTCCTAGAGTTGTTGCCAGCTATTAGCGCCACAGCTACAACAAAGTTTTCTTATGTAGATGTTATCTGTTTTATGGCTGCTTACCTGTTTGGCCATGTCTCTCCCGTTTCACTAATTTAGCTGGATCTTTTCTTGTAGCTGCAGAATTTGGATTAAAATGACAGTGAATGGATTAGCCACTCTGGTGATATGTCACACACTTTGGGATTCTAGTTATAATAATAATGTGTGCTGTACATTTCCATTCTCTAGTCTAATCCTCAGTTCCATATCACGAATATGTATCATACTAAAGTCTCCTGGTTACATTACAAACTCAAAGCCTGGGCCATGATTCATCCAAGGGTAGTCCCTCCCAAACCAGAGGTATTGGCTCCAGGGTAGAGCAGGCATTGCCTAAATCCCAAGTCCTGCAGGGCTGCCACAGGTGTAAAAGGACAAGCCTTGTCCTCTTCAGGTCTCCCTTACTTGTTTTCCAAGGCAATGGATTTTCCCACTAACAAGTATCCCTAAACTTCATCGAGTGAGATGTCCTGGAAGGGTTTCCATTCACTTTTGAGAGTATCTATTATTATTTAATATTTGCCTGGTACAGTTAAGACATTGGTGCTAGGTATTTCCTAAATAGCACAAAGACTCCAGCCTCTGATTGTGAGGCCTGGTGTGCTACCACATTAAAAGTAGCAATACATAAAATATATGGAAATATGCCCTAAGGAATACATCTAGGTAGTAGAGAAGCATGCTGTTCAAGCTTGTTCCTGCCACTTCCAGACAAGTAGCTCCTTATCCTTGCCTTTGTGGAGTCAAGGATGGAATTAGGAGGAAATGGGGAGATCTGCCCATGTAGTGTTTTTCTGTATGCCTAGCCTTAAAGTGTTATCACCAACACAGCAAGTAAAGTCCCTGCTGAATGGAACCTCACTTCCTCTGTCCTATGAAAAAAATGTATTATTCTACACCTTCACTAGACTTTTGGTATCCTCATTTTGTAAGTTAGAGATACAACACTGGACCTGTTGTACATGTTGCATATGGGTTAGTGTTCTGGCCAGCAGTGCCTTCAGCAGTCCTACAGGCGTTGTCAGTGAAGGGGAGAATTTTCATAGTCATTTCCAGCAACTTCTGGAGTTAGATTTCAGCCATGATTGCTTTTTCAATAAAACCATTTGGCTGAATTCTGCCTGTTCTTAGGTGAGATTTGTTGGCACTGAGACATTCCAGCCTGCTTTATGAATTTGCCTGGCTGCTCTTGAAGTTGTGCCGGATCCTAGATGCCCATGCAGTGTCAGGATGGGAACTGTTTTGTAAGTTGATTGAGAAAGCATTTGGCTATTTTGCCAGACCCTGTAATTTCACTTCCTTTTCTAGCCCACAATGTTCTGATTGTCTGACCTTGTGTTAAGCGGATCTTATTTTTCCTTTCCTAGCTCTGATATCACTAGTTGGTTGAATACTTCCCCCTATCATTTCTCTCTTCTCTTTTACTTCAGAATGTTTGCCTAATATTAAACAGAGTCCATTTAACTGCTTGAGAGATTATTTTGACTGGACTTGTATTGTTTTGGAAGTCAGCTGCTTCTTGCTGCTTCACCAAATTAGCAGAAAGATCAAAGCCCTGCCTTGCTAGGAAGCAAACATAAACTAGTGCACATTCAGTCTGAGAGGGGATTACTCAAGGAAACTAGGTTGCTTTTCTTACCAGTGCAGCTGCTTTGGCTTTTTCTCTCTGTTGCTTTTAATGTTAGAACAAGAGGAAAAGAACCCATAAAGAAAAGATAGGCCCAGTAAAAATGCATTCAAAACAACAAGCTTGACTTTAAACAATGCTTTGTGGCCTTTTAGTTTCAGTAAACAATGCTCCACCTAGATAGCAGAAAGACATGTCAAGATTTCACTCTGTTTTAATTTGTAACAATGAGACAAAGTATGCCATAGAAATTCCAGCCCAAGTTTGACTAAAAGGCTAGTTCAGATTATCAAGTAAACACTGCTGCTGTTATTCACTTCACATTTTAAACTCATTCAGTTTGCATTCAGTTGAAGTATTTTTAGACTAGGTACAGAAATTATACACAAACCAGTATAAGTGATTGGAAACCAGTTAAAAATCTGTAACACAACAGAAGTTTAGTGCATGTAAACTGCTTTCAAAATGTCTGAATCCGGTTTAAGATACACCTGGATGGATATAGTATCAGACTTAACTGATTTAGGTGAAATCAATTTACTGAACTGCTGTCCCAGATCCCCTCCAGATTCAAGTTAACTCAGTCCTCCAGCATCCCAAGAGGCTTTGTACCTCTCCCGCAAAGCCTCCTTGTATGGTGGGGAGGCTAGCTTGGCCTAAGCTATTTGCTCTAACTGAGCAGGGAGGCGTGCTTTAGCATCCCCTTGGCTTCTGACTTGAGCCACTACAAGCGTGGTTGGATTGTTTGAATCAAAAGTGAAGATCTGTTCACTTGATTATTGGTTCAATCTTCACAGTTTAGACTAATCTCCAAAGATTGAATTGATTCAACCTTGGGTTTTTTTGACTGTCTATACTTAACCTTCTGGTTGTGCAACCAGAAGTTAACAAGGGACTCCTTGAAAAAGTTTCTTCTGCGGTTAGCAACCATGCAACAGTCACTGGCTAGAAGGCTCCTCTTCTATAAAAATATCCCTTTATTTGATTTTTATTCTTCCCCCTGCAAAATCAATCAGTCCTCCTACCCTCCTAGTCCACCAATCCCTGTTCTCTTCCTGAAACACTCTGCCCCACTGAGACTCTAGTCCTGTCTGACAAGTTTCTCATAACAGTTATCAGTTGCTGGGTGGATTATTCTGAAGTCTCCTGCTTTGGGATGGTTGGTCAGACATCTGAGCTAAATGTATGCCAATGTAGTCAGCTGGGGAATAGATTCCCCAAGCTGGCACAGGTGTGCTTATACCACCTATGCCAGTAAGACCAGGCTACCTTGCTGTGAGAGGGAACAGCTTTAGATACCATTTCTCTGGATTCTGGGCTGAATTTAGAGCCAGGCAGTAGCATCTCATTCTATATCCTCCTCTACTTTGTAGGCTGTTAGAATAATCCACCTGATGAATATATTGTGGCTCCTTCATTCCTGTCCAGAAGTAGAGGTCAGGAACTGAAGCATGGTCTACTTGGAGCAGCTGGCACTCAGAGAGGCCTGAAAAAGGTTAACTAACAGAGATGACCCACTTCTGAGTCAGTCACAAAACAGAGTTTTACTGGCTGTCCTCTGTTACAAGCAGTTCCCTGCTGGTGAGTATCGCATCATGGATGATTATGCATAAAGTCAGCCAAACAGTCCTGTAGAGACCAGCAAGATGGTCCCCCTCAAGGAGTAACTCTGATGCTGAGGTGGACTATTAAATCTTTTCCTGCTGTATTTTTCTTTTAAATCTTAGCAGCTTTTCACCGCTTCTTTTATAAGGAAAAGTGTTACATGCATATATAAATATGGAGAAGAAGCTAAGGTCCTCCAGAGGGTCAAAAAGAATGATTCTGTTAGCAAGGGCTTATTAGGTTAGTCAGAATTTCAGTCTTTCTGAAATGATCTATGAGATATTTTAATGGGACAGGAAACAAAACACTAGTTTAACTCAGACTGTTATGGTGTGTAGTAATTCTTGGGGAACAAGGCTCCTTATCTCTCACAGATCACCTTTTGTTCCTATTATTATATCGCAGTCACTTTTATATCTGCAGGCTGTAACCAGCAGTTTCAACTGAAGCCCATATGGGTTCTCTTCCTATCCCTCTGCAAACTCTGCTTCTTAATGGTCAGTTTAGGTGTTGTTGAGCAATTGGAGACACTTCCATCACCTGGGGGTTAATTACTCCACTGCTCTAGCACTTTCTTTCCAGCTGCTGCTGGCTTGGGAAGTGAGTTTGGGTGTCAAATTTGAATCAGTCTCATAGAGCCAGCTCAAATCAAGTTTTGGATTCCATGCAATTGCTAGGTAAGGCCTTATTTTATCTTGTTTATGTGGGAGCATGCTTCTTGACCTAGAAATCTCTTTCTGGTTATATATAAACATTTTTAAAAAATGCTGTTAGTAGTTGTAGGCCTAATATATACCCTGCGGGCTTACCAGTGGGTTTCAGTCCTCTTAAGCCATATTCAATAATTACTGTGTGTGTGCTCATAGGAAGAAAGGTGGTTTTAAACAATGTAATAAAACAAATCTAAATTCTGTACAAAAACCAACCCTGCCTAATGATCAGCTGTACCCTTTATTTAACTCTACACCCTTGTACAATATGCACATTTGGCAACATTTTAATGTGTGCAGTTTACATGTAAAACTGCTACTTTTCATAATCTGATTTCGATCATTTAATTCTTAATCCATGACAATATTGCCAGGCTGCTGCTCTAAGTTCATATGTATTTACATACATTTATGCAAATGTATTCAAAATAGAATGATGTCTAGAGTTGCAGTCCAAAAATAGGCAGATAATATATCCATTCGTGGAATAATAAACTTGTGTTTTGCAGCTAGATTATTTAATTCCCATACTGCATGATATGTAATTATATAGTAATTGAGTTTCCACTGGATCTGTTTTTTTTCTTAATACTGATGACTGCAACTTGTAAGATTGTAATTTTGCAAGGCTTACTTGTGTTGGTAAGAACTTATTAGAGGAATTCCATTGACTTAAATGGAATTCATGAACAAAGAGAATGAAGTTTCTTTTTCTGGCTGCATTTGACCTGGGAGTCATGGATATTGTAGTTATCACATTCTTTGCTTAAACCTCATGGTTTTTGACATTTGGGAACTTTTTGCATGTGGGTGGATGATTGTGATGGTAAGAGACACAACAATTTTGCTGAGAACCTTGGAAGTTGCCAAGGCTGCAGGGGAGACTGGCTGAAGACTCAGTAACAGCGCTTTGGTGATACAGATTCTTTGCATGAGATTTGAGTAGCCTTCTAGGTTTTTTTTTTTTTTTTAAATATTTAAAATACAGAGGCATGTTGTATTTCTAAGGGTAGCTATGCCCACTGCTGTATTCAAAATTGTAATTAATTTACATATCAAGCATGGCTCTGATTATCACCAAGAATGGGAACAGGAAAGATTATTTGGTGTACAGAGCTAGGCACAATACACTTGTCCTTAGGGTCAAGTACAGACATTACACTTTTACCCATATAAGTGATTGTAAATTGGTCTATACCCATAAGGGAACAGAAATTCAGCACACACAACCAGTCTATGCCTGTAACAGAACAGAAGTTTGGTGCACATAGACTGGTTTAAAAATGGTGGAACCCAGTCTAAGTTTGTCCCCTCCTTCCCCTTTCCCCGCCAAAGACAAATGTGTGTTCTGTTTGCTACTCATCTAAATTACACCCCTTACAGAAAACTGCATAACTTAGACTGATTTTACCTCTGGTTTTTTGAATGTCTGTACCTAGCCTAAAGAAGGCAATGAATGAGTTTTGTCAAAGGAGCATTAGGAACCAAACTGCATTCCTAATCAGTATAGCATCTATTCATAAATCCACTTGTCAGCCCTTTTGGGTCTGGGGCTGCATTGATCCTAGATCATCATTATTTATTTGTTACCTGTGGGTTCTGTGCCTAGAAAGAACTATACATACCCCTTTTCTTCCCAGAACAACAAGCAGCACCTCAACTGAATGCAGGCTTATCTGCTTTAATAAACTGTTAAAATCAACAAAACGAAACAAAAACATGGCCTGAAGTTTTTCCACTACCTAAGAAAAAAGATTGCATTATAAAATGTGGTCAGTAAAACAACGGCCCAGTCTTTTCAACTGTGGCTTGGTCTCTTATCTGTCAGGGGAAATGTAACTTATGTCTGTGTTCCATGACAGTGTGTCCTTCATTAGTTATCTCTGAAAGATTAAACAGGTGGAAATCACCACCTGTGTACAAGATCCTTTGTCTTTGCTTTGCCTAAGGAAGAGATTGACAAGTGATGGGAACAGACATGTGAATGCTGACTTCACCAATAATATGCCATATGAAAGATCAAAGTACGATCTGGGATGAGTAGGTACTGAAACATTAACCAGACCTTTGGAAATGATCAGTAGTTGCCATTTCATGTTCACAACTGTACCATTGCAAACGAGGAGCAAGAACTGTCACCTTATTGTGTGGAAAAGGGCATAGCTGTATTTGCACAATGGCTCTGGCTCGCCTCATGGTGGTGCATAACTCTGCACTGTCATAACAGCAGTAAGAAAAGCATTTGATCTTTCCTGCAAAGGGCAGCATCAGATCTGTGAGAAGCTGAGAGTCTAAGTGAGAATGTCTCACTCTTGGATTTTAGAAAGCTTAGGCACAGACTGTACCTAGAAAAATACTGTGGGTTCTTTTTTCCTCATGTTGCCTTATTTTAATAAACAGAAATGTTTTCCTTTTGGAAAAACTTTCCTTTTGATCCTGTTTTAAAAGCAAAGAATAGTTTCCCAGATCAGGCGCAAAGCTATGACAAATCATCCACTGATCTTGAATGTGAAGGTGTTGTAATCATATTACTACTCCCTGAGCTTGAATTACATGGAGTGTTGGTAAACAACTTTTGTTGCCAGTGGAGATGATGGAGTATAGAACTTGGGAGTACTCTGGGGAGCAGCAAGATTTCCGTAACTTTGCTTTTGAGCGCTGAAGCAGTTGTACTTAGATGCTCCCAGATACCAGTCCAAAGGTTGCATCTATAGCTGGGGGAAATCCAGCTCATGCATAAAGCCAGACATGCATGGCTGCAGAAACTGTTATCTTCTCCACAGACTACAATACCTTCAGTAACTCTTTCACTGTGCCCATGCACAGTTTGTCCTATGGTTGTCATTGGGCCAATAAAAAAATCCTTTCTGGGGTTCCTGCGGTGCTTGCACACATAGTACATATAAGATCATGAATCCCTCTGATTCCCACTGTGGGTTTCTCTACAGCTACCCATGCTTGCTTCACCCCCAGGACTGCTTAGGGCAGGGGCGGGCAGTTATTTTGGGCTGAGGGCCGCTTACTGAATTTTGTCAAGCCATCAAGGGCTGCATGACAGGCAGTTAGGGGCAGACAAATATGAATATTCTAACTTTTTTAGGGGCCCTGCGGGCTGGATAGAGTGGCCTGGTGGGCCGCATCCAGCCCGCAGGCCGCAATTTGCCTGCCCCTGGCTTAGGGGCTTCATCAATGATTATACAAATTGCAGCTTCCTCAAATGGCATAAATGAAGTCCTTACTGAGGAAGAGCAGAGCAGTATCTTATCCCTGCATGTGCAAATTATTGCTACTGGGCAGTGGCCTCGCATGTGCTCATTTTTATTTTTGGGTTTTTTCTTTTTAAATTCACATGAGTAGATGCCCTGTGGAAGTACTGGATTTAATTGTATAGCAAAATGTAGAATTTTATCTAGATTATGACTTCTGTTTAGGGCAAAGTAGGTCTTCATAGTCCATAAAATGCTTAGTGCACAACTAGTAATATGGGTAAGAAAATGACAATCAAATCCTATGGATTGTTTATAAAGATAAATGATCAAATCACAACACTCTAGGTACAGAAATATTTCTTAGACTATAAACACTTGAAGACTGGGACCATCAATACTGTGTATGTCTACAAGAGACACTACTGCGCAGTGTTTACTGTGAGTTTATTTAGTACTTGTATAATCAAGTACTAAATAAATGCGCAGTAACTGGAGTTACAGCATAGTAGTGCTGGTGAACGCCTCGTAAGGGATGTGACTGCACGGTAGCCTAATAATACAGTGCAGTAGCGTTTTAGCACTGTTGGTGCTGTGATGTGCTGCTGCACAGTACTATTTGGCTACTGTGCAGTTAGCATCTTGTGTAGATGTGCCCACTGATAGCATAATCCTTACTGGGGATTTTGGGGAGCTATGGTAACATAAATATTAACATTTGATACCTATGACTTGCCTCTTCTACAAGTTCTTATTTAATTCTGCATATACTTATACGTAATACTATGGAACATGAAGTATCACAACAGTGGAAAGAGATCCTGGTTGACGCAAAAATGAACATGAGTCGCCAGTGTGACAAGGTAATAAGTAAGGCTAACTACACTCTTTCTTGCATCGGCAGGAGCATCACGAGCAGATCTAGGGAGGTGATAATTCCCCTCTATGCAGCACTAGTGAGGCCACAGCTGGAGTACTGCATCCAGTTTTGGGCACCACACTTCAAGAGGGATGTGGATAACCTTGAGAGGGTTCAGAGAAGGGCTACTTGTATGGTTGAGGGCCTGCAGGTAAGACCCTATGAAGACAGATTGAAGGACCTGAATCTCTTTAGCCTCTGCAAGAGAAGGCTGAGAGGTGATCTTATGGTGCCTACAAACTCATGCAGGGGGTCAGCAGGGAATAGGGGACACTCTGTTTACCAGGGTGCCTCTTGGGTTACCAGAAATAATGGCCACAAACTAAAGGAGAACAGCTTTAGATTAGACATAAGGAAGAAATGATTTATGGTGAAGGCTGCCAAAATATGGAATGGGCTTCCAAAGGAGGTGTTGCTCTCCCCTACCCTGGAGGTCTTCAAGAGGAGATTAGACAGGCATCTGGCTGGGGTTACTTAACCCCAGCGCTCTTTCCTGCCTGGAGCAGGGGGCCAGACCTGATGATCTACCAGGTCACTTCCAACTCTAGAAATCTATGAACTATGTACTAGGGGAGTACCAAAGAGATTTTTGTGGCTGATACCAATAGCCAGTTTTTAAGGAGGCATATCAACCGATACCACACCCCCAGATGAGCTGCAGCTCCGTCCCATGCCTGCCCTGCCCTGGCTGGGCAGCCCCTGCTCCAGCCCCATGCCTCCCTCACCATGGGGGCCTTAATCCTTCCCCCCCCACATCCCTTCTTTCCTCCCCTCTCCTTCCACCACACCAGACTTACCGGCTGGAGGCAGTTCACTAAGCTGCTGGGCTGTGCTGTGCTATCGCTGAGCCCATACATGGGCCATTTATTGGCCAAATTATTATTATTAATTATTATCTTTATATCGGTGCTGATCTGATACTGGACTGATGTTTCAGTACACCTCTGCTATGTACCATAAGAAATAATGTTTGGAGGATTCAGTGCATTGTGACAAAGCAAAACGTGTGAATTCCACATATGATGGTTCCACTCGTCATCTTATCACATTCCTATTGTCTTGCTTGGATTTCAAAAGTTTTTCAAGCATTGTAAGTAAATATTACTAGGAATAAACTCAAAGACTGCTACAAAGAGAGGGGAGAAAATAGAGAACTCAGCTGTCTGAGGGAACATCAAAGTATTCTGCATCTAAAAGAGGAAATGTTAAAAAAACAGTTGCTGTCTAGGTTTATACAGGCATAATCAAGATAATTTCTTTTTGTGTGTTCAGAATTTTCATGATTATCCTGATTTTGGTCTTTCCTTATTGCTGTAAATCCAGAGTAAATGGAAAAAGTCTGTTCAGCGGTGTAAGAGATCAAGCTTCCAAGGTGCCTAGTGCAACTTCTGGTGAGGCAGAAAGATGCTTGCACAATGGCTCTGGCTCTCCTCATGGTGGTGCATAACTCTGCACTGCCATAACAGCAGTAAGAAAAGGGTTTGATCTTTCCTGCAAAGGGCAGCATCAGATCTGTGAGAAGCTGAGAGTCTAAGTGAGAATGGATCAAGAGTTAGAGCC
This sequence comes from Crocodylus siamensis, assembly GCF_052110815.1. Taxonomy (NCBI): domain Eukaryota; kingdom Metazoa; phylum Chordata; order Crocodylia; family Crocodylidae; genus Crocodylus; species Crocodylus siamensis. The sequence continues at coordinate 171,176,933 of NC_143397.1, read as the reverse complement.
AGACTGTTCTCAGTGGTGGCAGAAAACTGAACGAGGAGCAATGCTCAAGTTGCAGCAAGTGAAGTTTAGGTTAGATATTAGAAAAACCTTCCTCACTAGGAGAGTAATAAAACCCAAGAACAGGCTATCAGAGAGAGGCTGTGGAATCTTTATCCTTGGAGGTTTTTAAGACCTGGCTAGACAAAGCCTTGGCTGGGGTGATCTAGTTGGGGATGGTCCTTCTGAGCAAGGGCTTGCACTAGATGACATCCTAAGGTACCTTCCAGCCCTAATTTGCTATAATTCTATATTATTATTCTGGAACACTGAATGATTTTCAAATCCACTTGGGTGGAAATATGGGTCACTTGAACTTTTACATTTTTTAAATTGGCATAAATTGGGAAGGGGAAAGGGTGGTTGGTAACAAAAAACTTGTATCTTGGTTATTTCCCCATTTATTGGTGTTTGGATTGCCCTCTAAATGGTTTGACTATAGCAGGGATGTCAAATGTATGAAGCTGTTTCATCAAGCCTGCAGGGCTCCCAGAAGGACCAGGAACACACAAGTAAGATGCACTGCCAAAATCCCAGCCGTAGAGTCCAGTCTGCCTGTGAGGCCTGTGGTTTTGTTTAGAAAACTCAGTATCTAGTGCCATGGGTGGATCCAGGATTACAGTGATGGAGGTGTGGCCTCAGCACGTTCCTGTAGCTCTAGACGCCAGTGGGCTCTTGGGGTTTACCAGCATGTCAGTTCAGCTCCTGCCAGAGCTGCATACCTGTTTTCAGGTCTGGAGTCTGCTGCTATTTGATCTTCCCCTTCCTCCTCCTCCCCTTCCCTCTGAAAGTCAGCATCAGAGGAAAGGAAGGGTTGAGTGGTGGCACGTAGTCCGTGGGTTTCATGAAAGTAGGGGCTGAGCATTGCTGCCACTTCCACGCATCTCCTTCCTTTCCCTGAATTTGCTAGAGCTTCTTGGGAGAAGCTGCTTGGCACACATAACAATAAAACCAACAAAAACCTAGTAATAATGTTACTTTGCATTTACATGGTGGTTTTCCATTGCTAGACGGGCATTCTGCTATTAAACAGAAAAGAACTTATGGGCATAGGATGCAGCAGTTTGCAAATGTATGGCTGGGTTCCACATATATGCATGTTCCTGCAGCTACTCTGTAGTTGTTGTGAGGCTGTTCCTAGGAAAGGGGAATTTGCTTTGTCAATTAAAGTGTTAGATTAGATGAGGTATTTTCTGCTTTAATATATACAGCAGAATTGACACGCACTACCCATGTGTATATTCTTTATTATAAAAGTGTTTTGGGTGGAGAATCAAGATGGTGAACTTATTCCACTGTATATGACCTCGAGTTGAAGTGCAAACACTTTAGATACAGATCTTTCTGTTCAGTTGGAAGTTGATAAATACTCATTTTCAGCTGGAAGAACTAATATGCTGCTTCATTGTGATGGCTACCTTCCAAGATGGTTCATTACACTACAAGGAATTTTTGTTTGTGGTATTGTATGTCAAAAGTAACTTCACTGAATTATAACACTGGGGTTCCACTAGCATGAAACTGTTCTAACTGGCATGATTGTGGGACACATTTTTCTACCTACATTCTCTTTCCACACTGTTTTAATTGAAGGTAGCTGTACTCTTCACCAGTTGCCTAACTAGGTTAGGGTGAATGAGGCAACTGCCCTGGACACTAACTTGGAGAGAGAGAAGAAAAACATATGATCATGATTGTGATGTGGTAGCAACCAGAAATTGCCACTGCCCTTGTGCCTCAGGTGCTTGGTTGTGTACATACGCTACTTTTCTTCACTAACTGTCTTAAAACTGAATGATATTAGATATGTTATCTCCTTCCTGCTCCTTCCCCCCACCAGTGGTTGTACCTCAGTTGTATATAAAGAAGTCTCCATGTGCACATGCCTTTGTTTTCAAATGTATGGAGCACTTACATCTCCCATTTGACTTACCAAGGTGATTTATTTATTTTGAGTTCTCAGCACACCTAATGAACTTTGCTTACAAAAGGTGTGCATAGCATATTATTTATGGGTTCATAGCATTAGGCTGGCACTGGTGTTTTTGATGGTGGGATTTTTCTTGAGGAGAGCAGGATATTTATGAACTATTTTTTTGTGGCAAATAAGCAAGTGCTTAGGAAATGAGTGAAACAGGATATTGCATCTCTGGTACACGGTTCAAGAATGTGAAGGGCTACTCGGCCTTCAGCTGTGATTGCAGACCTGTGGAGACTAATAATTGGGTCAAAAATGAAACTGCTACAAGAATCCTGTGTTAGCCTTTAATGGCATTACTGTTCTTTGCTTCCTGCCTTTCAATCTGTCTCTTCACTTCCTCTCTCTGTTTCAGTGACACTCCCTTCTTAAGCCAGTCCTTGGAAACTGTCTGCTTCAGCTGCTCACACTAATACCATCACTTCATTTCAGTGTCAGGTGTGCATTTCTCTCTTGGCATCAGCTAGGTAGGCTCTACCATAGCCTTTACATACGTTATCTGTGATCTGCCTGTTCTGAGTACCAGTTTTCCTATCCAATGTTCATTATTTCATGGAGGGATGAGGTATCATGGGGATATTGACTTCCTTCACTTCCCCTTAGGACTTGGGTACACTTAAGAATGGTTCTACTTGCACTTACCCTTAGTGACTATCCAAAAAATAAGAACCAAATGATATACCATATTTATGAATTGTATAAACTCTCAACTATGCATTGTTTCTTAAGATCTTTATTTCAAATATGTGCCTATATTGTGTATTTTTAACGTAATGGCAGTTGAATTCAGAATACTTCAGAAATCCATGCTTGTGTAGGAGAAGCCTGATAACATGTGCTTTAAGAAAACACAGCCTGCCTTTTACAATTTTGAGTATGAGGCTAAGTACAGACATTCAAAAAGCCCAAGCCTGAATTGATTCAATCTTTGCAGGTTAATTGATTCAACCTTCGTAGATTGAACTGGCAAGCAAGTGAAGAGCATTCACCTCTGATTTGGGAAATGCAGCCACATCCCTGCAGTGGCTCAGGCTAGAAGCGGGGGGGGGGGGGGGGGGGGGGGGGGGGGGGGTGCTGGAGTGAGTCCTCCCTTCTGCAGTGGCAGGGAGGCTGAACGGAGGGGTGACCAGGCCTGAATATGATTGGGGAGGGGTTTAAACCTACAGGGACCCCAGCTGGGGTGTGCCTGGAGGGGGAGTGGGGAAGTAGCTCCTGCTAGGCTTTGGGGGTGTGAGGGAGTGTGGCCAGACCCCAGCTGCCACCGAATGGTCGAGGTCCGCCCCCCGCCAGGTGGCAGGGGGGGAAAATGAGGAGGGGAGAGCCCTGCCTGCCGCAGCGGCTCCACGACAACTCGGCCCAGACCAGCCTGGGCATGGGGAGCCAAGAGAAAACCAGGTGCACAGCCCCAGCCCAAGCTGTAGCTGGTGCACAGCCCCAAGCCCTACCCCTGTGGCTCAGCCCAGCCCTCCACACCTACCCTCAGCAGTGCCCACAGGCTGTCCTGGCTCAGCCCCGCAGCCCCAGCCCCAGTCTCAGACCTGCGTATAGTGGGGCTATGCCGGCTGGTGTTTGGCCATGCCCCCACCCCTGCTGCTGGAACAGCAAGGGGAGTTGGACCAGAAAGTGGGGGGAAGGGGCTACACTATGGGCAGAAGTGGGGTGGGCAGAGTTGCTGCAGCCTGCGCAAGGTGAGCAGCAGTTGCTATGGAGGCTAAGGCAAATTTTGGGGTGGCCAAAGCCCCCTAGCTCCCTGCTAGCACCACTGACACTTAACCCACCATAGCCACCCCTCCCAGCCCTGCCACTGCCACTTGTCATGCACATGCTGTGGCAGCTCTGCCCTCCCTGCTCCCACCCACAACACAACCCCCTACCAGGACGAAGCTTGCACTGTCTGGGGCTTCTGCCCCTGCCCCTCACTTCACTGCTTCAGTGGCAGGAGCAGGAGCATGGCCAGATACTAGCTAGCATGGCTCTCTGAGATGAAGGGGGCAGGGAGGGGGTTTGCTTGGGTGGGGTGCAGTGGGAGGTAAAGGTGGTGGCCAGGACTGGCAGACCCTGGCTAAGGTCCGCTCTTGAGAGAGGGGAGGGAGAGGGGACTAAACTTCCTCCCTGCACCTTTCACCTTAGGGGGCAATGCCAGCTGGTGTCTGGCCATGCCCTGCCCCTGTCACTGGAGCAGGGGGAGGGGACCCTGACAGGCTGCTATGCCCTGGCCAGGCAGACCCCAGCTGGAAACCCATGTGGGTGGGAGACAGGAGGGAGGAGGGGGATTAATCCACCCATCCCTCACCCTTTCATCTCAGGCAGCTGCTCCAGGCCAGCATCTAGCCATGCCCCCCCACTGCTTGAGCAGCAGGAATGCAGGGGGAAATGCTTGGCGGGCTGATCAGCTCTGGCCAGGCAGACCCTGGCTGGGGTCACCTGGTAGGAGAGGGGAGGGAGGAGGACCCCAGCCAGGGTCTGCCTGAGGCAGGGCCGATCAGCATCCCTGCTCCCTTCACCTCAGGGGGCCACGCCGGGCTGGGGTCTGGCCATGCCCCTGCCCTTGCTTCAGCTGGAGAACAGAGCAGACAGCACAGCACAGCCCAGCCTGGGGCTGCAAAGGATGCTGGGGGATTCTGATTTAATTTAAACCAGGATGGGGTCTAGGAGAGAAGTTGCATTAACTAGTTTTACCTCAATCAGTTAACGCTAATACTGTATTCAGCCAGGCCTATCTTAAACCTGTGTCAGCTATTTTGAAACTGGTTTAGATGCACTGAACTTCTGTGTTCTGTTACAGGTTTAAACCAGGTTTTGATCACTTAAACTGGTTTATGTGTAACTTCTGGCTCTACAAGTTGAATTGCAAAGGGAACTAGGTAAGTTAATCTTTGCCTGGTTAGAATATTATTTATCCTGTAGCAAGAAATAGTATGTAAAGGCAGTCCATAGGAAGAATTTCTCCCTTATGCATCAATGTTTATCATTCAATTTACCCTTGTTGGAGTATTTTGATATCAATATTGGTTGGTTCACTCCTAAGCAGATAGTTGTTGTCTTTTCTTGATGCGTGGTTTTACAGCTGATACACTCAAAACAACCTTCACATTCTGTTCTGTTCCTGTTTCTCTCTCCAAACAAGGTCTATCCATTGCCCTGAATATTTGACCGTTGTTAAACATAGTTTTTGTGAAGAATGGAAGCCCCATAAGAAACCTGGAAACCCTGTGTTGTTTCTGTCCTCCAGAGAATCTAAAATCCTTGAACATACCTGTCACATGGGATCTTGCGAAGTCCATAATTGCTTCCATTCTTCTTGGATAAAAAAGGCAACCAGCTATGGGGATTGTTATAGCCTGGGGATGTTGGGTGGAGTCATGCAAAACAGTTTCCACTTGTGTCACAGCTCAGTTTCCCACTTGCTATTGCTGGGTGGAACTAAGTCACTGAGGTGAGAACTTACCTGACAACACAGTAGATAGCAATCTTGTATTGGCAGAGGGATCAACTCAATGACCTAAAGCTCTTCTGTGATTAAATCACTGCTGGATCAGTGAAGAGAACCATGAAAAACACAATTACCAGGAAGCCTGGTTTCTTTCCTTGTCATTTAGCTATTCTGCATGTGATTCCCAGAGAAATAGAAATAGAAGACCTGCTGTATTAATCTGTGGTAGTGAGAGGCTGCTGCATGAAGATCAGTCCTAAGCGTGGGAAAGTCTGAGCATTTGCTGAAAAGGCCAACCACGTCATGCTTTGCAGCTGCAATTCAAATAGATCCTATTGAATTAAATGATAGTGACTACCTTTCTGCTACAAATAGTGGCATTGCAAGAACACAGAAGGACACTGTGAAACATCTTTCTTCTCTGCACAAAAGTCTCTTAAAGAGGGAGAGCACATGTGGAAGGACAGTAGTATTTTAACTTTTGCATAGTACAACAATGCAGGGAAAAAATATTTAGAATGGATTCTGATCGTTGGGGATACGTTTGTTCAGGGTAACAGCATTTTCATGAGAAGCTGGTGAGTCTAGCTCTGTCTGTTATGTGAAGCAAGGAATGTCCTAGCCCAGGTGCATTTGTATTGACTGGCTGAACAGCTGCATTAACCCTGACTTAAAGGTAATTTGATCTCTGCCATTTTGCCAGGGATCCTGTTACCCAGTCATTTTTCTTTGAAGTATCTTGAAGAGCAAGGAAAACAGACTGCACCATTGCTTGAACGCCCTCAACCTTAGTTACAGCTGCCAAGGACGTTCCTGAGGTGCCGGTTTTCACCCAACTTTGTATTTTTTAATCATTTGGCACTGTGGGGCTCTGTAAAATAATTAACAAACTCAGCAGTATCTCTTGTTCAAGAAGCTGTCCCTTTTGTGTGGCTGTATGTGATGTGTCCACTGAGAACAAGTCCACACCAAAGAGTTCAGTACGTGCTGCCAGTACCAGTGTTGCCAGGATGGATCCTCAGAAATGGATGTGGGAATCTCTTATTTTATTATTTTCTGATTTAGCATAAACAAAATTGCATTTCCAGAACCACGGACAAAGAGGGAGATCAGTATCGGTTTGTTTACTAGCCATTCTTAACTGAGGTTGTAGAAATAGTCAGAATTTTAACTGACCTTTACAAGACAACTACTTCAAACTGAGGCTCAGGTAGTGGACAATGGTTTTGCACAAGAGATGTGAATGAATTCTTCATCTAGAAAATGATTTGGAAATACAAGTTATTTAGTGTATTCTGGTCCAGTTTAAACATCATGTTTTGTGAGACAGCATAGCACTGCCCAAAGAAGGAATGAACTCTGAGGCAGAGAAATTGTCCCCAACCCATTTGGTAGTAAAATTTTCTTCCATTTAGCACATCATTGATACAAATCTCTGCTCAGTTCTTCCTGGTACTGAGACTCCATAAGCACATCAAGTGGTTAGCATGGTTATATGCTGCAAATTCAGATGTCATTGACCCAAATAACATAAGGTACTTAGTGTCAAATAGGTATATGGGTAAAACAATTATTGTCAACACCCCAAATTCCCAGTCTTATTTAAGTTGTTGGCATTGGTTTGTACCACTACAGCAAAAATAGGTAGGTTTAGAATTCAGACAAGCATTGTAAGAGTAATTTATAGATAAACCATTGGTTTATACACAGTTTATACTACAGGGCAAAATTCAGTCTTGAATAAACTGGTCAGTTTCCACTGAAGGGAATACAGCTTCCCCTGGCGATATTAAGGATCAGTTTGACCCATCTATCTTGATTTAACCACAGCTGAAGATAATTAAGATAATGTGAGAAAATATGATGGAAAAATAAACAAACATAAGGCTTTTGTTTTCTTTGAAGCGTGATTTCTGTTGTCTTCAGCAGAGAGTGGTTTGGTACCAGCTGGATTCGTCTTTGAAAGTATTTCTAAGGATGAAGGCCCTGCTCCTGGTAACCATTACATCTAGGGTGACCACCTCTCCCTAACTGGGTGGGACAGTCCCAAAATGGGAACATCAGGTCCGGGTCCTGGGCTGCATGACTCCGGGACATCATTTGTCCCAGGATTTGGGTTTTCCATTCATCACAGAAAAACATAGGAAACAGCAGGTTTCCCCTTGCAAGGTGGCAGAGTTCCAGCCTGCAAGAAGCTGTGGGGGGCATGGGGTGCCATGTGCAGGATGCAGGGGCACCACCCAGGCAGCGGTGAAGATCAGCTCCCCTAGCTGCCTGCAGGTAAGGGGGGGGGAGATTGATGCCCCCACAGTGAGGGAGGGAGTGGGGCAGCAGCAGGAGCTGGTCCTGGGGGCACTGCTCAGGCAGGGCAGTGCATGGGGTCCAGGGCTGGGGTGGGGAGTGGGGCAGAGCCAGGGGTGGCTTATTCAGGGTTTCGGGGGGGAGAGGGCCAGTTCCCTGCTGCTGTGTGCACTCCCAGGTAGGTGTACATGGGGGACATATGCCCCCCAAAGTTATGTGTAGGGCAGGGGCAGATGCAGGCTGCCTGCTGCGGGTTTGGGGCTGCCTGCTCTGCTGCCTTTCCTCCAGGAGCCTCGCACTGGCTGTGCAGCTGTGGTGAAGTGGCCCCTGCCCACCCAGCAGCAGCAGTGGAGGTGTGCCCCTTGCTGTTGCTGGGCAGGTAGGGGGTGCCTCACCATGGCAGTATGGCCAGTGCAGGGCTTCTGGGGGAGGGGAAGCAAGGCAGGGAGCCCCGACCCCACAGCTAGCAGCTTGTATCCGCCTCTACCCACCCATGGGTTCTGCTTGGCTTTTCTCTGGCCTTGCCACTGGAGGATGGGGGGATGGCGGGCATGTGTCCGGCCTCTCCATTTAGAAAAGGTGGTCACCCTACTTATGCCTGAGAGTAACTTCCAACCTTTGACCAATTCCAGTGAGTTCATGCGAACTCTTCATATGATGAAAGTTGCTCAAGCAAAATCTTTGCAAAGTCTAACGCTCTGAAAACTTAAGAGAAGCTTTTTCTTGGTTTGGCTTTTATCCTTGACCACATCAAATGAAACATTTTTACTGTGCTGGGATTGTGAATTTGCATTGAAAACCCACAGCTCTTACAAGCAGTGCATTAATTATTTTATTAATTTGCTTTTTTTTATTTTATTTTATTTTTTACATTATGGGAAACATTCATCTATTTACATTTTCTGTCCACACACAAACTAGATAGATAATCCTATGAACCCAATTCATAAAGCCATAAAAATGTGCTCTACCCCTCCGTCTAAAGGCTTTCAAATTTATACCTTATTTCCCTTCCCCCCACCCCAACCAAAAACATTTTAAAAATCTCATTTGGGAATATAGGTAGGTCAGTGATGTACATTCCAGTTATTTAAAATGTGTTTAAACTTTTTTTTTTAAAGAAACTGTCAAGTCACAAAGATAAATTGTAAATTAAAGTGATAGTGCACACCAAAACATTAAGGGAAACACCAATAAATAAACGGAGATATATTACAAATAAATTATTTCTATTTACCTTTTCAATTATTAAAAATCTTTAATCCATTTCTTCATCTTTCTTTACAAAAAGATTATGAGAATTTTATGGAAACATCTGCAAAAAATATAATAAATACTTTTCTTTTAACTTTTGAAGCCGGAAACAAAAACAACTTTTTTTTGTCAATTTTCCCAAAGAGGGAAAAAGCAACGGTTTTTGTACCAAAGATCAACAGAAAATAATATTTTTTTTAGATTACATTGGGCAGATTAGACCAAGAACAAATAGTTACAAATTACACTAAAATAAATTATAGAAAAAGTATATTCATAGTGGTAAGTAAGGAGTCAAGTGGTTAACCAGTGGCAGTCTGGGGGTGGAAGTATAGTCATATATTAACCAGTTTCAAGGTTGAACATACTCTTCAGTGCTGGAAAGCTAGGAAAATGTTATAATGCCCTGTCCACAGTCAATATGAACTAACAGGCATTTCGCTAAGAATAGATTCATTTAAAATACTTACAAAAAATATCCTATGTTATACAAATACAATGATTTATCATGTGCAAGACTAAGAAGTCTTCAGTTTTCTGCCTTTTTTTTGTTTTTGTTTTTTTGGAACTAACTACAGCATAATCTTTAAATAAATTTCTCTTGCCACTTGTCAACCAAAGTCTTAACTCTTCTTTCATAAATCAACCAAAACATATATGTGACTGTGGACCCTCACTGGGATGCTGCTTTGTATCTCTTAATACAAATGAGTTCCAAATAATATTTAATTCTTAACATGATTACATGGTCAAAAGTGGCAGTTGGCACCATATGTACTGCAAACACTGATCTTTCGCTGCTGCTAAAAGTTAAATGAAGTATGTTCTTTCAAAACTATCAAATACACTGGTATTCAAATGCTTCTAGGGTCAAACCTTTTAAAGCCTGCTTCACATGAAGCATTCTTGGGTTACATTGGATTTCTGATTATTCTAGTTAAAAGTCTTTTAAATATTAAATGATTAGCCCTTATTTTATAAACCACAGCAGTAAATATTTGTGCCCTGTTTATAAAGACATAGCTCAGATATCAATGGCTTTGAGAGGTAGCAATTCTAAAGTGGTTTTTGAATGTTTTCATGAAAACAGATTTGGTGCTAGAACCTATTACCTCTCCTAATTTCTTGAATAAAATTAAACTAGCACCTGGTCATGATGTTATATTCAAAGCTGTCTGGCGTGATCTTTGATGTACGAATTGGAAACAGCTTAACTTTCCGATGGTATCTTTTAAATGTGAGCTACACAATTATGTTGACCGTGCAGTGGGATTGTCACAGTTGGAATGTTCAAACTGTTTAAAGAATTAGGGCATTTAAGACCAACTCTGGTGTGGTACAAAGTACATGTCATCTCAATCAGTGGACTTTTCCACCAGACCATTTCTAGTTTCCTTCTTTATGTACACGTGTCTCATAGTAAGGGCCACGTTCTGCCCATGCTACATGGGTGCCCCAGTGGAAGAAGAGATTGTAAGAGGAATTGGCAAGGAAGGATTCATCCCTCATCCTGCAGACAACACTTATGTAGGGAAAATGCTGTTACCATCTGACACATGTCAGTCCCCAGAGCGCATGGTGTGCTAACTGTAGGGCACGGCCAGATTGCTGCGGCCAACTAATGTTGCCTTCTAGTGCATGTGCCAAGCAAGAAGCCGCATTGCTTTTTTTTTTTTTTTCTTCCAGTGCTATGCCTGAGACATCTTGCCCTATAATGGCACAATGGCTATTGTCACTTATACATGGCAGGCACCTCCTAGTGGCATGGGCAAGATTTTACCCTAAGTATTAAATGAACTGCTGAAAACTTGGGAATGTATAGTAGTCATGATTTCAAAATGACAGGAAAAGCTAGTGTAGGAAGTTAGCCTTTTAGCCCTGTAGTGAAAAAACATAGCCTTGTTATGGTCCCACAACTTGTGAAAAATCCTTGCTTTAAAAAACAGGGTAGTATTGAGAGACTGAAATAGAAACTTACTCCTAGGTATGAACCGTTTGATGGTAAGTAGTCTAACCTGTAGCGTACAACCAGCTGCATATAAAACAAACAAAACTTTTGCTTTGAAAAGTATCGTGGGTTCCATTTACGATGTTTCAGTAACAGGTGTCTGTGTGCGTCTGTGTGAAATTGGATAGTTTCACCAAGATTAAGACGGTAACAAAACCAAGCTTTTTTTCTTTTTTTAACCAATATAATCCATTCAATGCAATACGATAGGAATTGACAATACGGTACAGGTGTGTGGGTATGTTTAATTCTTAATTCTTGGACCAAAAAAAAATCCTTCATCTTTTTTGTTATCTTTGACCATTTCTTTTCACCTTTTTATTGCCTTTCAAAATAGATTTATTTCCCTGGAAGATTGAATTTACTATCTTCTGCTGACCAAATGTGTAAGTAGTGATTGAGGAAATAAAAATGAGGCAGTCTGTGCAGCTGTGAGCGTGGAGTTGTGAGTTCAGTTTTCTTTCCATAAGATCTTTCCTATCCCTACTATCTTACCCCCCCCCTTCCTTTCACCTCAACACAGCTGTTTCCCCACCCCCTTGTGACCATTACAGGTAAGAAGGTCAGGTGAGAAGCTGTGATACCAAGGTTCAGAATAAAGTGCGCCATCTGCTTTAAAAAATAATACTAATAAAAAGAAGGGAATCTAAGTCATAGCTCCATTCCATCTTTTATGAGGAAGACAGCAGAGTCCAAAAGGATCACTCTGCATTACTGGATTTCCAAAATACCCTATAGTTTTATATTGCTGTACACTAGGTAACAGACTAGCTTTAGATAAACTAAAGATTGTGAATGAGTTAAATGGAACATCTACTGTACAGTTATGTGTATGTGTGTGAATGTGGTGTTTTATTTTATTAAACAGAAAAAAGGATTGTACCTTTTACGTGAGGCAAGATGGTAGCGTCAGTACATGTGACCAAGCATTATGATGATATGGGCAAACCTTTAAAAAGCAAGGGTTATTAGAGGACATCTCTTGAAAGATTGACAACTACACCACAAAAGTGGACTTCATTGGGATTGTGTACAGAGGAGTGTGGGAGAGAGGGGGGAAGAGAGAGAGAGGGAAATACAAATACTTAATGGTGGCTTTGAGCAGGGACCTAGAGGGGCAGATTATACAGGAGACTTGTCTTGCCAGTGAGAGTCCTCCTGGTAGGATCCCTTCATAGCCTGGTCTGGGCTTCGGGGATGTAAATCTCAATGCTTTCGGCGCTCTCGGTGGCTGAGTTCTGACGGACAGATGCAGCTCGCTTGGCAGCCATCAGCCGTTTCCGGGCCTCTTGACGCTGTGAGCTCTCCAGAGAGCGTTCCCGTATAAGTGGCACCTGGCCTTTCGTTGGCTTCTTTGGCACTGGAGGAGGGACCCTTCTCTCCTGATCAAAGCAGAAGGTTAATGACATTATACAAATTCTCAGGGAAAGATTGGAAAAACTAGGATATGTCAGTAGTTAGAACACACATTTTACCTAAAGTTTGTTAGTTCTTATCTGCATTTTTTTTCTTCATTCAACTGGCTTTTGTATTCAAAGGTTCATAAAAATAATGTAAGCTTAAAGAAAAAGATAGTATTGACAGCAGTGCTAGTTCTCCTCAGGTACGATGCTTATTAAACGCCTGGCGCTGAAAGGGCTGAAGCTCCCATAGCTAACGACTTAATGTGGTTCCCATTTGGGAAGCCAGAGTCCTCCTCCTGGTGCCAGGGATTAGAAAGGAAAGCATCTTAAACAGAACTTTTTACCACTATTTAAGCTAATACAGTTTCATAATCCTCATGTGTAAATTTCACTATATAATTGAAATTTCCAACTCCTATAAGACTCTTAGGATTCATTAATAAAATTAACTTACTGTAGCAGCAGTTGATGTTATAGAACTGAAATACACAAATGACCTTGTCCTTTACATACAGTACACACATAGCACTACATGGGCTTACAACACTGAGACTTCATGGATATAGTTCACAATGTAAATGTAATGTAAACTACCTGCCTGGAGTTTAGTGTACCAGAGTAAGAATAAAAAAATTGCATATAGCGATAGTTGATCTTGATAATATCTCACAGAATCCACGTTTGGTGTCTCAGTATAAAAATTCTTTAGATTTAGCAGTGTGCTGGGTGGGCATAAGGAGCAACAATCAGCTACAAACTGAAAAAAATATTTAAAAATCATTGAGAAAACACACACTAATCATCACTTTGGCAGCCAAAGATACATGTTTAACAAGGAGAAAGTGTGTGTGTAAAAATACACAAAGTGGTATCTCGGAGGGTGGGGGAGTAAATTAGTTCTGAATTTCAGGCAGCCACAAGTCTCTGTCAAGTTAGTTAGACTGTCTTTTAAGTTACCTCTCTTCCAACTGTGAGCACGGCTTCTGAGACAAGGGATTTTATTACACTACAAAGGTTACATTCTAGTCTTTAGTTTTGTCTCATGTTGGTCACAACAGCTTCCATTGCATGAAATATAAAGGTGCCTCATTACACTTATGTATAGTTTCCCTCTTTTTCCAAAGATTAAACGATATTGTTTAAAGAAGTCTCCAAGGTTAAAGATGGAGGCAAATGCAAAAGTGATTCCATATGAAGTTTCTTTTTCTTTCTTTTGTAAGAATTAATGTCCCCATCATTTTTCCCTGCAGCCAGCAGTCCAATGAGCTGTCTGACCGTGATTAAAGGCTACTCCGATAACAAACTCATGACATGTGCTTTGTGTGTTTGTACTTATGGCCATGAAGTTGTGCAGGCCACAGCACTCCTGTCTTAAAAGGCTTACAGGCTGCACAACATCCTCAACAGTTTAATTTAAAATCCCAGACAAATGTTTATATAAATGAGGAACAAAGTCAATCTAATTCTTTAAAACACCTAAACTCTGCTTTCCTACTATAGGTTGCATGATGCATATGTTCCTTTTTCAATACTGCTTAACTTATTTTAATCCCGTTACGGTCTTTCTTTTGTTGGTAATGCTTTGAAATGTTCTCAGATGCAAATAAGAGGGATGTTTTTTGGTGAGCTTTCTTTTTTTTGTAAGGAAAAGTGTTTTCACTTTCCACAAGGTTTTATTCTAGAAGTTAATGAAAGTGTGCCTTAGCATGCCTGTGTTCAGCTTTTGAGCCCTTGTTTTTTTCAATTAATGCCAGGACAAATGATTACCTGATTTGTGTTTTGGCCAAAAAACCACATCTCTGCAATCAGCCCGTCAAAAAAAAATTCCCTGCTTTGTACACAAGTGGCATTCTCCTGATGGTTTGTGATTTAACCTGGAACCTGCCATTCCCAATTTGGGAATAACAGAGGTGAATTTTTTCTTTTCGTTTGCAAAACACATGTCAGCATTGTGGGTTTTTTTCCAAACCTTCCTTCTGGAAGATTTGTAGGATGTGTTTTCTTGTGTACAATACACCCCCTCTCCCCCTATCCCCCCCACCAAGAAACAGCCGCTGGAAACTGGAGTGTGCATTATATGCAACAAATATATGGCAAGAACAGTTTCTGCTGTTTTCCAAGCAAAAAGAAAAATCATCTGCATTAATCCACAGGGAGCAGAATGACGAACAGGCTTGGCTTTCTAGCTGCTGCTATGTAGTTACTTACTACAAGGAATCATTTCTCCCCCACCCCCCCTTTTATTCTGCCTTTCAAAAGCAAGGTGCACCTCTTATTCGGGAGTGTAATTTATGTGAGGAAATATGGTTTTTATCCAGGACAAAATGCTGCTTTAGCAACAAGATGGATCGCAGCTTAGGTTAAGCTGGAAGACCATGTACGTGCCTGAGCCACCATATATTAACAGATCAAGGTGCGATTCTTGTCCCACCCTCCATTCTGTTTGTTGTATCCCTATCTAGATGTCATATTTATCAGGCAGAGACTTATTCTTGCTTGTAATGAGGCTAATGGAAACACAGCCATTAGTTTGAAAGATCCTCCAGATTTGGACCTGTCTTTTTAAGCGTTTACTGCAAAGCATGTAGCATACACCCTTAGGCACTATAAAACAATAAATGCTGATAATGGCAGTTTTTCAGTTATGCATTGTGTTCACCCAAGGTGCAGTTTGTCCAGCTGATCTGCTGTCCTGAGGCAGATGGTAAGGAGGAAAAAATACATACATTGTGCCATACTGGAATGAAAAGAGGAACACGGTTCACAGTTGGAAACTAGTTTTCTCTTATGGGAACAACAAAAGACTACATTTAAAAAAAAATTAAAAAGTTACCAGTGTTGCAGATGAGTTTGATTATCATGGGTAAATGACCCTGCCAGCATAGTGAACCCAAGAACAAGACTTCCCATTAAAAAAAAATTCAAAAAGAAAACAAACAAACAAAAAATGACATGTAATTTCTAAGAAGTGTTTTTCAGATCTGTAAAACAGCAGCTTCTCGCTGCATTTATGAGCTGGTTACCCAGGTTAGTGATGATCACAATACTTCCCTACTCCTCTCAGTCACACAGCCTAGAGTGTGCAATTAAACTGAACTCTTGGTCTATGCAGTAATATGCACCGTATGTGATTTATTTAAATTTTGAGAATCAATATATAAGGCAGTTCCTTCCAACGATTGATCATCTAATATGATTAAATGTAAAGTTTAACAAAGTACCACATTCCCATTATCTGATTCACAAAGACAGATTTGGTTAAAAAATATGCCTGAAACATATTACAGATAATATCCCAGATGATTATTATGTAAACATTGTTATTACAATGAAATTTATCTGATATGAGCTTCATTTCACATTTTAACATCAGTGCTGTACGCAGAGGCCTATTTAATTTGTCCAGTATTTGTGCAGGGTTTTAAATGAAGCATACAAAATCTACATTGTTCTACCTTCTTGTCATGAGGATCCATCTGTTTCCAATTATTGGCCTTTAACTGATGAAGTTCATCAAATTTCATACTAATATTTTCTATGGACAACTGCAGCATATCCCAAAACCCTGCTAAATCCTGGGAGGTCGGCCTTGGATGTGCATTAGGATTCTGTACAACAGAAGAAAAAAGAATTTTGGCTTCAGTACCGATTAATGTAAAGCATTTGTACAAACAGCTACAAAACTCAGCAGCGTAGAAATTTAATCAGACTTCTCTGATCTAGTAGATGCATAAGGAAAGTTAACACAATGTTATTTATCAGGGTTTTACTTGTGAAGAATCGGGGCAAATTCTGGTATGTTTAGGGACTTCAAGGCAAAAGCTTTATTTCTGACTATGTGCCAAAATGCGGAGAAAATTTGCCTTGCTTTTTTGGCCCTCTGTAAAAAGAGCTATGTAGGAATATTCTTGGGCATGATCACTGTGGTATGCTTGGGTGAAACCTTGACCCCGCTGAAGTCAATGGCAAAACTCCATTTAACTGCATGGATGCCAGGATATTACCTGATGATAGTGTATGTGCATCTATTCATTTAGCAATGCATTCATTAATTTTTCTATGCACTTTGCTAAAGACTATGGAAAGACTACACTTCCAGCAAAAAAAATAGTCTACCATGTGTCCTTGGCAGATTATTAGCAAGAAGAATCTTTGAAGAGTGAAAATCTCGGAGGAAAGGATGCATGTTAATTCTGCTTTTTGCAGTGTATCCTTTTAGAAAGAATAATTAACTAAACCAGAATGTAGCCCCTGAAATTCTGCATATGCCATTGGCTTGCAAGTTTTTTTTTTTTTACCTTAATGCTGAGCACTGCTCTGGTGGAATGCATTTCAGGGATAACTTCCGATGAGATAAGCAATTTTTATTTGAAATTTAGTTTCTAATTGAAATGAGCTGTTGGGTACCTGCTTTTTCAGAAGCACTGAACACCTGCAGTTCCAGTAGGAATCAGTAGGATTTGTGAATGCTCAGTGCCTCTTAAAAGCAGTTCCATAAAGGCTTTGTATAATTTACTCCCACAGTTCTGTGTAGTAGTTGGCTTGGTTGAGGTTATGGTTATATTTTTACGTCCGTATAAAGTGTTTATGGTTTTTTTTTCTCTCATTAGCAAAAGTAAACCCTGAAGAGCCAGGTATGAAGCTGTTTCCCTCAACAACTGTCTTCCGACATGTATTTCACAGCATCGCTGGCAAGTGATTTTTAAAAGGATGTGTATACCACCAAAGCAGTGACTGTAGGAGAAACAAACCAACCAAAAATGACTTTCTTACATAGAAAGGGTATCAACTATAATTGATTATATAACTATTAGATTAGCAAAATGCTTTTTCATTCTTCACAGCAACGCAGAGTGTTTTTTCCTATTGCATTTTGAAACAGATGGATTGTCTACATTATGGATGGCTCACCACTGCTACAGCAGCATAGCTATAGGGGCAGAGCCCCCTAGTGGAGATGCAGGGTGTGCTTTTCTTCAACAGAAGAAACGCTTTTCTGTTGGTATGGCATGCCTTCGCCAAGAAAACATCAGCTAAATTGGAAGGAGCCCTCTTCTGTTGGCAGAGCTGTGTTCAGTCTAGGGGTCTTGCCAGCACAGCTAGGAGGTAGGCTCTTTTCACAGTCTTTAGCCATGAGGCTAGGACCTGATTTTGTGATGTGTTGAACATTTCCATCTCTTTAACAAGAGTGGAACTTGAAAATTTTAGCATGTTGCTAAAAGACTGCACCTTTGATTACAAACTAGAGTTAAATATGGCGTTTTTACAGGGATATATTTATTTTTAATGTCTTTTATCCAGCTACTTTTAAACTTCACAGAGACTTTGGCTTTAATGAAAGCGCACGTCACATTCAAATTCATTCCATCCCTTAAGGTGAAGTCAGCACTTTAAAAAAGCATTTTCTTAACAACAGAAAATAAAATCCATTCAATTGTAATGTGGTAATCATCAGTAATGCCAGCTCTCACAACAACAAAAAATCGCGAGACTCCCGATTTCCAAGTTAAATGAACTCTGACTAAGGATCTCCGGCTAGAACCCTCAAATCTTGGGATTTTTTCTTCTGGTGCATGTAGAGAGCACTGACCCAGTAAGACTGTGGAGGGGAGGGGGCAGGAGGAGAGGGAAAGGGCAGGGGTGGGGAGATCAAGGCCCTTACGGTGAGGGAGGGAGTGGGACAGGGGCTGGGGTAAATGGGGCCCTGGGGCCAAGGCGGGTCATGCAACAGAGCTATGGATGGGTCATCGAAGGCGGGTGGGGGGGTGGCTTCCCACAGTGGCATGCAACCCCAGGGGAGGAATGGGGGGCACGTGTCCTTGGATTTGTGCATGGGGCAGAGGCAGGCTACCCACTACAGGCTGGGGCTCTGTGCCCTGCTGCCTTTGCCCCGGGAGCCATGCATCCCCTGCCCACCCAGCAGGCAGCAATATTGCCAAGCAGCTCCTGTGACAAAGGCAGCAGGGCGCAGAGCCCCAGCCCACAGTGGGCAGCCTGCCTTTGTCCCATGCACAAATCTGGGGGGCATGTGTCCCCCATGCCTCCCCTGGGGGTGCGCGGAGATGTAGGGGGCTGCGCCTTCCCTCTGCTCCTGGATGAGTGGCATGCAGCTGTCACATGACCTACCCCAGCCCATTTATGTCTCTGTGTCTGTCCCTCATTCTCAAGCTACGGCCTCCCCAGCCCTGCTGCTGCCCCTCACTCCTGACCCACAGGACCCTGCTTCTTGCCAGGGTGTGCAGGGGCCCCCCACACCTCCACAAATAACCCCACCGCCACACTTCAAAAAGAGCACCTCATGATTTACATGCCAAATCTCTTGATTTTTTTTTTAAGAGTTTATCTCAATTCTTGATGTGGTGGGGGCTGGCAATACTGTACCACAGTTCCCCTACCTCAGCTTGCCTGGAGGTTTTAATAATACAGTGTTTAAAGCACAGGATGGAAAGTGGTGAGTTTTGTGCTCCATTCCACGTTCTGTTGTCCACCTTTCTCTGCTTGTTTCCTCATGAGTAAACTGGGAGTGCTTGTGCTTACCTACTTTTATGGGGTCAATCTTAGTTAAAAGCATGGTCTGAGATACTTGATAAGTGGCTAACACAACAAACTATTTTTCCTTTTTGAGGTTTGGAAAAAATGTCTTATTAGTTTTCATTTTAACACTGCTTCCTAGTACTAGAAGCGAAAGAGCCAAAATAATACAAGTACTACTAGTCTCCTTGCACTTCTGTTCACCAGAAGGCAGGTGGCCCTGGAAATCCCATATGAGTCTCATTTCATGAGATTTTCAGCCCAACTTTGAAGACTCAAGGTTCAGTCAATATGGAAAAGTATCCAAACCATGAGTGTTTATCTGAACAGTCTCCAGCTTTGAAGGTAAAATCCAGGCTCCATTGAAATCAGTGGCAAAACATCCATTGGCTTTCATCCAAAGCCTTTTGAGTCTCTCTCTCTCTCTCTTTTTTTTTTCTATCCCAGGCATCACAAAGTTTCTGCACTGGTGTGACTACATTAACTGCAATTGTATTATTCCCAGTTTGCATTGGCAGGAAGCCAAAATCAAGTCCTTCATAAAAACAAGTTGTAGGGAAAAAAATCTCATCTAATTTAGGATGTAGTAACTCAGAGTCAGTTCCCTAGCAGTGACAGACACACAGTCATAACTATAATGCATGCTACGTACCAGGTTTTCTTCACACAGTTCTCTGAACTGGTAAAATTTCTGGGCCATGAGAAGTTGGGCACTGCCCACTGCAGTTCGAATCTTCCCTAGAACTGAAAGGAAAGCAAATGTTGGTCAGCCACTGTGTTACAGTCCCCTTTACTACAGAGACTGAAACATATAAGCAAATGAAAAAGCTATGTAGTAGTTGACATTATGTTTTTTTTTAAAGAGTGTTATCATTGATCTGCATTATAGATAACATTGCAGCACTACTGCAAACCCTCCTAGTTTGTACATATACAACTTTTATAGGCTAAACCACAGTTTTGCTGGTATAGCTTATACTGGTTTCCCCAAATGAAAAAAATCAGAATTGGGAAATATGCTGGTGTAACTGCAATCATACTAAGGGGTTTGCTTGTAGAGAAATGTTGCAGAAAATTGCATCTCTAGGCAACAGGCAATAGAGGTAAAACTTCTTAGGGTAGACTGGCCCACTTGCAGAATAGCAAAGAGCTTGCAGAAATTGTTACAAACTTGCAAGGCAACTTTATTTGGGAAACCCTACTTCTACCAACACCTCTGCTATTTCACTTAGAAATATAAGGCTCAGTTCTAGGGACTGGCCAAGTGCTGCTAGGTTATGCTGGTCCCCAAAAGAGGGAGTAGGGGTTTAGGTCAGAGCCCAAAGGCAACCCAGAAACTTTTTTTCAGCCACCAGCACAACTTGTAGAAGCCTCAGGGTTGCTTTTAGTTGTATCCAGCTGCCATAGACATTTGAGCAGCTGATAATGACCCAGCCAGGTCCTAAAGGAAGGTATCAAGGAGCCTCTGTATTAGTTCTTTACCCCTTGGAGACTCAGGCCCACTGAGAGAGTCTTCATTTGGCCAGCCAAGCTAAGCTTCCGTGGACCATCCGAACAGTATATAATGATCTGTGCAGCACATCAGAGATCTTGGCCCATAGCATATGTTTCTATAACAAGTTGGCTGAGCTTGAATTTATATTGTTACTGCTTGGGCTGTGAAACAGCTGAGGAATCTGTTAAGCATAAGTCACCATCTAAAACAAAGGCAGTCTGCTCTGGAATTGGAAGTAGCTGGGTAACGGAGGCTTTGAGGAATATTGTTTATTTGGGAAGAGGGGGGTAGGTGTACATATTGGAAAGGGAAGAGAGAAGAAACACACAGAAACAAAGCTGAAACTTAAATTAACACCAAAAATGCGATCTTCGGGAAAGGGAAAGGAAAGAAAAGAGATAGGGGCAGACTTTGGGGAATGATGATTTAAAGAGATTTGGTGCTGTGACCAACAAAAAAAATCTGTCTTTGGTTTATCTTATTCTTTTTGTGCTCAGAAAAGTGGGATTGTGTCCATTCTTGCATGTAAGTGCCTGTTTGTAAACCAACAAAATTATCTTCATCACCAATTTTCCCTTCTAACTGGAATCTGCTACTAAACCCTGATTTTTTTGGGTAGTATCTCAAGCCAAAAAATATTATTATCACTTCACTACCGAAAGACACAAACACAATTTGTTCTGCTTTAATTTTCAATATTATTATCCCCTAATTATCTGTATTTCTGTAACAGACAGAAACCCCAGATTAAAAACTAGGTCTAAATCTAAACAGGTGAGATGGACACATGAAGGAGGGGAAACAGAGGCACAGAGCAATGTGACCTCGGTCATGACACTTCGCAGCAGACCACTGGCACAATTTGGAATAGAATCCAGGTCTTCTGTGCCATGTCTGTGGACCACGCTGCCTCTCTCCTCCACTCTAACACAATGTTAGGAGACTTCTTGGGGGGAAAATACCATGAAGATATTTGACTTGTAAAACAAACCAAGAACTCTGGTGACCCAGCAGGGCCCATATTATCCATTTGCTACCAGAGTGCTGCCACAAAATTACCTATTTGCCAATTTTTTTTCTGGATAATCAAGAACACTTAAATAAATGGACCAAGCAGGTATAAAGCTATCATTAGATGCTGAAGTGTGCTTAATGGAAAGCACGTATACAATCGCAGACCCATATTTTGCTTTCTAATTTGTATTGCTATGCTTATGAGCCTTATGGTTGCAAAGTTGCGTGTAGAGTAGGAAGGAGGAATAAAAAGCTGGCTGGGGAAAAATGTTCCAGTTTTATCTTTAGAAGGCATGGAAAAGAGTCGTATACACCCTCTCTTCACCCCAAGCCTTTTACTTTGTTCTCATAGCTCAGATGACCACTACCAAGAAATAGCTGTGAACTGGCAGATTCACTAAGTGGGATATTTTCAACACATTGCGCAGGGAATTCTACACACCAGTCTCATTATTGTTAGTAAGACTTGCGTGTCTAATTCCCTGCGCACAGTGCTGAAAATGGACCCCTTGGTGTGTCTAGTCATTTATGCAACCCAATGTGCAAACCACTCAACTGAAAGGAGGCTTCAATAGTAGGGAGGAGGTACTCCGAGAGCTTTCATGTGGTTTCCATTGTTATGAAAACTCTTCCCACTGAGTATACTTCAGCACAGCTGCCTCATCTGGAGCGTGGCCATCCGACACTTCACAACAGAGCCCAAGAGTAGAGATGGGGAGAGAATGGGCTCTAAACTTCTTATTAAAAATGAAGAAAGTGTTGTTTGTAGGATGGACAGTGACTGTGGGAAATCATGTAGGAAGCGTGTTCGCAAATGAAGTAATAATAACTTTTGCCATGAGGGTAGGGAATCATTCCTCTTTCTTTTGTTTTCAAGCTATAAAAGTTTTTAATATTCCAAAATTATCATGAAGTAGAATGAGGGAAGAAAGGAAGGCCTGGCTGCCTAGCGACTGGCTGTTTCTCTGAAAATCACCATCCCAGCTGACTGTGAGGTGCATGCTGATGCTGTTCTCCATTGTTACTGTTTCTGTTATAGCTGCTGATGTATCTAGTCAAGTGTTGCTGATTTCTTGCCCCTCAAAACAAGCAGTCTATTAATGTTCTACCAGCCAGCACAACCAACCCTGTCGCAGAAGATTTTTTTAAAGCTGTTGACAAAGAACATGAAAGACTGAAAGGAATCTTCCCAGAAAGCAAAGTCTTTCCAGTTCTGCCTCAACAATACATGTTGCTTTTAATTTTGAAGGCAGAATGCTCTTCTCTCTAATTCAGTCAAAACTTCTGCTGCCAGAAAGAAAGGACCTAGGAAACAGTAAAAAACAAAACACACACACACGGAGAAAACAACGTGCTGCTATACTCTTTCTCTGGTTAAAATCCTGAGAGGCTCTACACTTGCAAAAAACCCACAACAGTTTGGGGCCAAACACAGGAAAGTGAAAATATGAGTCAAAATATGTTAATCAGAGATAGCCAAAGCCCTTTGCACCAGGAGAGGGGGATCCAGAAGACAAAAATACTTAAACCGACACCTTCAATTCATAGAACCTCGACATTTACGAAGCCAATGGCAAACGACTAGAATCCAACATGCAGTCATAACAGTTGGAAATGGGTATAGAAGTTGACTCATGTTACCTTCTAATCTGTACAGTTTCTCATACTACACTCATTACTGTCAGACGTGAATGACTTTACAGAAGTGTATTAAGTAATGTGACTAACATCTGTCACGTGTTGCCTTCATACCTCCCTCGGGGGGAAAGTGAGGTATCTTGTTTCAGAAGGGTGGTGATACTGGTAGTTGTCATCTGTTTTGCTATGACCCACTTTTCCTTCTAAATCTACTTCCTGAACTGGTCTACTGGAGGGGGGGTGGGATCTATTGTCACAGCTGTTTTGTGAATAACTATTCTGCAATAGCTATTTTGCAATAATTACTTATTCTAAAATAACTCCACCATGTGGGCATTATTTCAAAATGTGAAACTCTTACTGTTGTGTTTTTTATTATTGTTCCAGAGTAACATCCATGCGGGACATTTATTTTGTATCAGTTATACCAATCAATCTCCTTGTGGAGAGAAGCCTTTAAGTTACTGATTTTTCTCATCATTTGTATGCTTAAGCTTAATTGTAGGTCCTTTGGGCAGGGACTATCAATTCTATTAGGTCTATACATTGCTCAGTCCTCTCTTTGGAATGATATATAAATAAATGCAAGGGTAAAGAAGTAAAGGCAAAAAACCCAAAGAGAATAACACAGAAAAGAATGACTCAGTCACTGGGACCAAGACTAACAACTTAAACACAAATGTCAGAAGCATCTTGTGCATATGAAGTGATCCTGCCATAGGAGTTGTCACAATCTATTTCTAAAGTAGGATGGACCAATATTCTAGCCTATTTATGTTGACAGGGCAGCATTTAAATAACTCAAGGCATGACAAAAGGCAGGAAATACCCCTAGGTCAGCTATTAAGGAGAATAAAGGCTCAATAGAGCAAGTTAAGACGACCTGATTCTACAGTCCTTGGTTTGAATAACATTTAATTATAGAAATAATCTTGATGAAGTTATTGGGTCTGTGTTGATAGGTGACTACTACTTAATTTAAGTAAGGGCTGTAGAATCAATCCCTAAATGTATATCTGTTTTTTAATAGTACAATTGACATTTCCTAACTATAGTATCTTGTAGCTTGTAGATTTTTTTTTTTTTGCTATTGTATTTCATTCTTCAAATACTGGTGGAGAGAATATATGGGACCTGTGTCTTCTGAGACTTTGAAAAACAGACTGAATGCATAGAGCATGGTAAGGGAGAATATTTATCAGAAATCAGAGGAAACAGAAGTACGGGAGGATAGTGGGAGTAAAATTAGTCAGAACTTTGACTACTTCTAGTTACCATTTCTCATATCTAGCCAGTTAAGATAAGAGAAGTCTTTTTACCTTTGCCCAAACTTTCGCTCTTGTTCCTAGGCTGCACTGCTTATATTTTACTTTAAAAAGTAAATTTTCATGAAAATGTGTAAACCCAACATAACTGCAAGCGGAGACTCTTGACTTCAATAATAGGGGTAGTGAAGATTTGAGGTCACCCTTTGTATATGCACAAGCCCAGAGGGATAAAGTATTCAGGCTAAGTGATCAGGATGATGGTGGCCATTTGTCTTCTGACCTCCTTTGTTTTCTATTGCAGTTTTAACTATTTGGGTTCTGACTCATTTCTCTATTTACATCTACCAATGCAGTTGCATAATACCCATGACCTGTGGTGAATCAGAACTATTTGCAGTTTTTTAGGATGAATTAAATCCAGTTGAAATATTGAAGCTGTACATGAATATGGAATGTAGACCATGGATTGTAAGAACACTACTTTTTCCTATACTTCAGCTGGCTACAAATGTACCCTGAGATCATATTCTGCTGATTTAATGCCAATATGAGGAAAGGATTTTAGGATAGTCAAAGTTTGTTATGGATAGGATTCCTTAACAGGCTTACAGTGTAATATCTTGCTTTGGGGGCAGGGGAGAGGGGGAGAATAGCAAGCATGTAATAGATAAATCCAAACTATTCTGAAATCAACTGACAAAAACCTAGTAACTTCAATAAATGTTAGATCAAGTCCTTAATTGCATACTTAAGCTTGCATCTTTAACTCTTTCCTTGCATAAAGAGAAAGCACAAGAATTCCTAGAAACAATACTTGGACATACACAAAAAAATAAACTATGATGGAGGCATATTGGGTGTCATGGCTTGAAAGAATGAGTATACAATAGAAAAGGGGTATCAGTGTGCTTACTACACATGCAACAGTTTTATCAGACTGTGTTGTCAAGTAAAACCAGTATATTTGTACAATTATTTCTCAAGATGAGACAGGACCAAAGACATTTCTCTGTATATTTGTATTTCCCCCTGGAACAGCTGAACCTTAACCTGCTTGCTTAACACAGCAATAGACTGCATTCCTAGCAAGAAACATTCAGTCCCATCTGGTAGATTCATTCCTAGTTAGATAATACTGAACGTATCTATGTAACATACAAGCTACTGTCAAATAGCAGTAAGCCGTCTCCCCAAGACAGCTGTTTCACACAAGGGCTGCATTGTCTGGAAGAAGCTTGTATCGTTTTACTTCAAGTGCTGAGGGAACAAGCATTCTGTCAGCTGCCATGGCATTGAGGAAAATTTGCTCGTTGCAGATTGTCATTATTTTGTTATCAGGTCAAACATGCACTGTGCACTGTCAGAGTTGAAGGCTGAAAACAAAAGATGCATTCCTTATTCTGCTTATGTTTTATCAGTTAAAAAAAAATCCGCCGTCTCTGCCGAGTTTATAAAAGACATGATTTGGTTCTGAGTTTACAACAACAAGCTTTTGTTCCCAACATTAGTGAGCTGGCTACTGTGACTTTCACCATATGCTTTTATTTGGCAGCAGGTAGAATAGGAAACTGCTGTCCAGCAGTGGAATGTCAAACAATGTCCTCAGGAAACAGCTGTCACATTCAAGAATCTCAGATGACATCACAAAGCAACCGATAACTCACTAAGGGCTGTTAAGGTCGACCCCTTTCCTCCTGCTGCTGCCACCAAGCACAGTTAAAAAAAAAAAAAAAAAAAGATTCAAAAAGCAGATAAAGACTCTGCAGGTTATATATACCATGTGATTTTTGTGCTTTATATAGAGGTACTGATCCTAGCCTACATAACTCCTACTTTCTATGGCCAGAACAATTTTTTTTTAATGGGCAGTTCAATTTAAAAGCTTTGTAAGTATGAATACTGTGAAATACTTCAAGGACATTCTAGCACAGAAACTTAACAGCTTTGTATACATCAGCCCCATGAATTTTCTGTTTGCCCACTTTCCCTAGATGACTAGTTGTTTTGATGGCCGTGTAAAACATCATTAGGTTTTCCCCTGCCATCTGTCATTACCATATATGGCAGGCACACAGATTGTACGGTTGTATGTTTTTAAATATTTTTGTGTGTGTTTGTGCATGCATTCAGCTTTCACTATTAAACTCCTTAATTCATGACATTCATTATTTGCATCCCTTGAAGAGAAAAATATTGTAGTGGCATGTGCTCTAATATATATTTATTAATAACATAGATTGTTGATATACATTGGAAAGGTAAGGCTCAAACAAAACCCTGTATCTAAGCATAGCTCCAAGTCTGGGATATGTGAATCTGCACTTGAAGGTCCTGGGCTTCATTTTTTTATGGTAGGCAGAATGAGTATTGACACCTGTCTGATTACTGTACTTGTAAAGTGGCCTGATCGAAAGTCAGTGGAAAGATGCCTATTAACTTCTATGGACTGGTTGGATCTGGTATTAAAAGAATATTTTTTACCAGCAATATTATATTCAATTACTTACTGTCCTCAGGCAAGTTGTTTTCCTGTTCTTCTCTTTCCATCTGTTGGCACCAGCCTTCCATGCGATCTCTCTCTGCCTGAAGAAGCTTCAGAAACCAGTGTCCATCTCTGTGACACACTGACCTTTGAACAGCCTCCAGAGGATCTTCAGTTATAGAATCAATCCAAGGGTCAGGAGGAGGTAAAATTGAAGGGTCAAAATCTGTATCAAAGTCATCATCCACCGCACATGCATGATAATGGTTCCCTGACCCCTGTATGCTAACAGTGGAGGTGCTTGCATCTCGGGAAAACTGTCTTGATATTTGCCCAGTGTACAAAGTGTCCTCTTGAGGATCCAATGATATTTCAAAGTTCTCATGGAAATCCAGGTCTGCTTGCACAGCTGCCGTTACACTATTAGATCGCGTAAACCTGCGGAAGCTTTGAAGAACACAAAAACAACATACTCAGACACACTGTGATAAACTAGTAATTCAAGAAGCAAGGATAGTCTAAGGTTCTACTTCTTGGAAGCTTTGCAGAAATGGCAGTCATGGCTGTCAATTTTTAGCAGAGACTGGTTTTATTGGGTGTTTTTTTTTTTTTTGATAAATGACCAGAATAGTTTTCTTTCCTTTAAAGCAAGCCAACTTTACTCAACTTTTTACTTTGAGTTAGTGCTTGTGATGATTTGGAGAATGGACCTGGAGAACAGACCAGATGATAAATATTGGCTTCAAGTGCCTCATATTTTTGCCCAGTTTGAGGCACCTAAGAGGAATGGACTTTCTGAAATGATTAAGCTTCCACACTCTGAAATGCAGACTAAGTTAAGGTTGGATACCCAGAAACTGAAACACCTGAAATCACTTATGACTTTTGAAAAATCTTTTTCTTAAGTTATGTATGCACTGAGCAGGTACACCAAGGTAAGTAAGATACTGTACTTCTCCACTGAAACCTGTAGGGATGCTTTGATTCTGACCTTTTGAAAGTCACCTGCAGATGGCTGTAAGGGGAATTTGATGTTTATGCCCATTGACTCTTTTGCCTCTTCCTAATTCTGCCAATAAGCTACAAATTCATTATATATGGAATTTTTATGAAGAGGTGGAGGGGAAGAAGGGAAAAGTATTCTCAGTTTATTTTAATTTCTCATAAATAATTTACTTCTGCTCAAAACTTATTATTGCCATCTTGGATGATTTGATTGCGAGCATCACAATATTTCTAAATGGTTCTGCAATTTTTATAATGTCTGCCATCAATCATGCAACAATCTACCCTTATCCATACAAGTTGTTATCTCCTGCTATTGTGAATAGGATTAAGTGAAAGCTACCCTCACTAAGGTGGCTACTCTGTACCTGAAAATGAGGCTTCCCTCCACATACATAGTTTCTAGGGTCGGAAGGGACCTGAGTAGATCATCTAGTCCAACCCCCTGCCATGGCAGGAAATAGTACTGGGGTCAAATGACCCCAGCAAGATGTTCATCCAACCTCCTCTTAAAAACCCCCAGGGTAGAAGCCTGCACCACTTCTCTTGGAAGTTGGTTCCAGACCCTAGCCGCCCTGACCGTGAAGTAGCGCCTCCTGATATCTAGCCTAAACCTGCCCTCTGCCAGCTTGTGACCGTTATTCCTGGTCACTCCTGGCAGTGCACGGGGGAATAGTGATTCCCCCAATGCCTGCTGATCCCCCCTGACTAATTTATAACAGGCCACTAGATCCCCCCTCAGCCTTCTCTTGTGGAGGCTGAACAGGTTCAGGTCCCGTAGCCTCTCCTCATAGGGCCTGCCCTGCTGCCCCCTGATCATGCGGGTGGCCCTCCTCTGGACCCTCTCCATGCTGTCCACATCCCTCTTGAAGTGTGGCGCCCAGAACTGGACGCAGTACTCCAGCTGCAGCCTGACCAGTGCCGCATAGAGGGGGAGGATCACCTCTTTGGACCTGCTCAAGATGCATCTATGGATACATGCCAAGGTGCGGTTGGCCTTCCTAACTGCCTCTCCACACTGCCGGCCCATGTTCATCTTGGAGTCAGTGATGACTCCAAGTTCCTTGTTCGCCTCCATGCTGACAAGAGGGGAGTTCCCCAACCTGTAGGTATGGTGCTGGTTGTTCCTCCCCAGGTGCATCACCTTGCACTTGTCTGTGTTGAATCCCATCCTATTCACATCCGCCCACCCTTGTAGTCTGTCTAGGTCTGATTGAAGCCTGATGCTTCCTTCTAGTGTGCTCACATCCCCCCACATCTTAGTGTCATCAGCAAATTTGAACAGGGTGCTTTTTACCCCCTCATCCAAATTACTGATGAAAATGTTGAACAGCACGGGCCCGAGGACCGAGCCCTGCGGAACCCCACTGCCCACGTCCTTCCAGGTTGAGAAGGACCCATCTACTACCACCCTCTGGGTGCGGCCCTCCAGCCAGTTGGCGACCCATTTGACTGTGTGGGTGTCTACACCACAGCCCTCCAGTTTCTTAATGAGAACAGGGTGAGAGACAGTGTCGAATGCCTTCCGGAAGTCCATGTCCACTGCTACCCCTGCATCAAATGATCTGGTAATCTGATCATAGAAGGCCACCAGGTTGGTCTGACAGGACCTGCCACTGATGAACCCGTGTTGGTTGCCCCTAAGCATGCATGGATGTGTGCCAGGATAATTTTCTCTAACAAGTTGCCTAGGATCGAGGTGAGACTAACTGGCCTATAGTTTCCTGGGTCCTCCTTCCTCCCCTTTTTGAAGATGGGAACCACGTTGGCCCTCTTCCAGTCCTCTGGGACTACACCAGAGCACCCCGAGTGCTCATAAAGCCGTGCCAGGGGGTCCTGCAATGACCTCGGCCAATTCCTTTAGGACTCTAGGGTGGAGATCGTCCGGGCCGGCTGACTTGAACACGTCCAGCCCCTCCAGAAGCCCCCTAACTGGTTCCTCACTAACCTTTGGCCCAGGTGTGCCTCCCCCGGGGCCCAAGGGGGGCCCAGCAGGGAGGTGGCTGTTCTGGTCCCTACTTAGGAAGACAGAGGCAAAGAAATCGTTAAACATGTTAGGTTTGTCATCTGGTGTGACGACCAAATTTCCCAATGCGTCCTGCAAGGGCCCCACGTTACCTGGGACCTTCTTTTTGCTCCCTATGTATTTAAAAAAGGACTTCTTATTGTCCTTAATCTGAGAAGCTATTCCTAATTCCATTTTTGCCTTGGCCTTCCTAACTGCCTTCCTACATCCCCAAGCGACTGCAGAATAGCCCTCCCTGGTGATGACCCGTTCTTTCCATTGGGTATACGCCTCCTTTTTAGCAAGGAGACATTCCCGGATGCTTTTAGTGAGCCATGGAGGCTTGTGTGCTCTCCTGTTCCCTTTGATCCTCGTTGGGATTACCTTCCTTTGGGCTTGGAGGATCGCCTCCTTAAGGAGCAACCACTCTCCTTGGACATCTGGCTCCCCTCCCCTCTGGGACCTCAGCGCATCCCCAATTATCCTCCTTAGCTTGTTGAAGCTTGCCCTCCTAAAGTCTAGGGCTGCTGCCTTACTGCATGCCTTTGCCACCTTGCGCTGGATGGTAAATTACAGCAGGTGATGATCGCTGTCGCTGTCTTCATTTTGCATTGTTTCCAATAAGGCAGAGGCCTAAGAGGGGAGACATTGATTCTTTTGTCACCATTTAAGGGATTGTACAGATGGCAGGAACGGCATGGATTGGGGAGGAGGACAGCAAACTGTATTAAGAAAACAGAGCAAACAACCTGTGTGGTCAGAGCAGGAGGCAGACTCAGAAGGGCTGCAGGGTTTGTAAATGGTAGAAGGCAGACTCAGGAAGTGCAGAAGCAAGTAATGGTTGTTGCAATGGAATGTGATATGGCAGCAAGGGTGAAGGTAGAAGTTGGAAGTGTGTGGAAAGAAAGGAGTAGAGAAATACAGAGGCCAGTAGGTATGTGGGGATTTGATAACTCTTACAGGAACTCAGGCTACAAACAGGTGTCACCCTTGTGCCAGAAAATGTTTTATGGAACATAATGTAAATGAACAAAATGCCTAAAATGTAAGCATGATAATTCCTAGTAGTAGCTTGTGCCATGTGATTGTGGTGAATCTTTGCTTAAGAGGAGCTGGGCTGGGCATGTCCAGGTGGGGTGGTGCCTGCTCCAGTCTTTCTGCCTTGCTCCTGCACAGTAGCAGGTGCACCATACTGCCTATGGTATAGTTCCTGCAAGTGGGGGCTGCCTGCACTCTCCAGGCACATAGGTGCTGACTTTGCTTTTTTGCTGGTGGGTGTTCACAGAAGTAAAAAAAGAAAAAATACCTCCCAAAATGGCACTTTACTTTTAATTCGGCGTATTCCTGTGCTGAGACCTGCACATGCCCAGACAAGGCAGTGTGTTACTTCTACCCATCTCTGCAGCATCTGTATAGATCAGGCACTTTAGTAGGGCTTTTTGGGGATTTTTATGTAACACCTGATTGACTCAGCTTCAGCTAAAAGAGCCAAAAAGCCCTGCTGAAGTGCCCAATTTTTACAGATGCTGCAGAGTCAGACTGAAGTAATGTGGTGCTTCTTCCAGTAAAATGCTTATTTTTTATTTTTAAACATCTGCCAGTGTGGCTCCATGGATGCTGAGTTTCAGTGGCTGCTTGAGCCCTGGAGCACACATGGAGTCAGTGCCTGTGCCCCAGGCAGATTATTTCAGAGTGTGTGTTCTGCGCTGCAGAGAAAGGGAATCCCATGGGCTAGCCTGCCCCATGCTTGCAGATACGCATCTTGGCATTTGGCCAAGGAGCTAGGGCTGTTGCTCTGCAGGATCAGGGCCCTGAAGTGTTGGGAAGCAGGTTCCCAATCTTGTGGGACAATGGCCCTGGACATTGTCTTCAAAGCCGGCCATAGGGAAAATGGTGCTCTGGGCAAACTTGTATTTTGTCTTCCTCCCCACCCCTGCCAGTAAGTGGCACTGCTGCAGGCAGACAGGGGCACGGGGCAGCCTGGTACAGAGGCAGAGCAGCATGGTGTGCCAGGCAGGCAGGTGACAGGCATCACTGCTGCTGTGCAGGAGCAAGGCGGCAGACTGCAGCAGGCACCACCCCACCTGCATGTGCCTGGCCCAGCTCCTCCTGCAGTGACTGAAGGCAGACTAGGATGGGCACGACTCTTCCTGCTTGGGTTGGGGATCAGCTGGCATGGGGCAGGGCATGGGGAGAGTGCTGCTGTAAGTGCAGGCTGCTCACACTTATGTTGTGTTTGGCCCCCCCGACCATGGCACCGTGGGGAATCACCCATGTAGAGTGACCAAGTCATCCCTAGAATACAGGGCATCCCACTGGTGTGGGGGGAAACCACTGCCCCCCTAGCCTGATCAGCAGTGAGGGGTAGGGCAACCACCTCCTTGGCCAATCAGCAGTGAGGGTGGAGCAACTGGGCCCCTTGGTCATTTGGCAGCAGGGGGCAGGGTCACCACAAAAGGCCACCTCTCTGCTTGGCTGGCTTAGAACCATGCTGCTCCTGGCTGTGCGCTGCCCTATGTCTAGGCACAGCCAATAGAATTGTGAAGATAAATGACTGACATGTATTGCCACCAATGACCTGAGAAACAGGACATTTTGCCATTGGTTCCTCATTTCAAAATGGATGGGGGACAAAGGGTTTTAAAACAGGATGGGCCGGTATAAAACGGGACCAATGGCCATGCTACACCCACTCCTAAGGCTGGCTCTGTGCTTCTGCACCTGGATCAGCTGTGCCTGGACACATCCCAGCACTGCTGATTATGCAACAAGAACGACATCTGTTTGTAGCCTCAGAGGAAGAATGGGAGCTATCTTCCTTCTTTAGAGTAGGGAAGAGAGAGAGAGGTAGAATAATAAAACAGTTCACTAGCCTGACATTTCATGGCTGCTGATGTGGCCTCTCAGTGAGTCAAAGCATGGTAAAATGGGAGTTTAGAAGGGGATACCCCTACAGTGAGGGGGGATGGAAAGGTTGAGGGGAGAAAAGTGCTGGCAGTATTTTAGTTGTTATCTTCTCAGTAGTTGTCCTATCTGCATCTGTGAACTATATTCTAAATGTAGATTCTTCTTCTCTCTCTCTCTCACTTTTTTTAACAACAGAATAAGACAGTATTTTTATTATAACAGCTGTTGCTCTGGACTTATTTTGAAACAGGTGGTTAAGTGATGTAAGTCACAGTGATACCATTATAGTTTTTTCACAATAGGCTCCAGTTGCATTGACAAGCTACAAAATATGAGATAAGCCAATATCTGAAGTTTTTTAACTGAGCGAAACATTTAACTTCACATTGATCTGGTTTTGCTTATCAATTAGGCCACCAAACTGAAAAATCCATTATTTACACAACTCTAATATGCATGTCGATGCATGCATGTGCACTCTCTCTCTCACTTGCACTTCCACTCCTTTTATTCAGGAACCAAAGAAAGCCTGACAATCAATAAACAGTATACTCCTCTTAAGACAACAAACTTTGTGGGCAGAGGGGAAAAAGCACCGGCAGCTCTCTTTTCCATGGCTCTGAGGAAGTCTAACTGCAGCAGAGCCTGCTTTTGCTCTCTTGTGATTTACCCCAAGTTGTGAAACTTAACCAGATGGTGATATGCCTCTATTTTAGCATATCTGTGAATCAACTGTTTGTACTGCAGGTAACTTCCTGGTTCTCCAGCACAAAGCAAATCCCAAATGTGAAAACATCAGGCTCTCTTAACCAAGATGATGTATTGCCAGAAGCATTATATTTCAAAACTTTCAGAAGTATACCCTTACTGTTTTCAGTATGAACTAGTGTTTCCAGTGACAGACTCAGTTCAACATATACAGCAGAATGACCTACTTTTTCTTGCTCTGTTTTTATCTATACAATACTATGCTACAGGCTTGCCTGACAGACTGTTTTTGATACCAGGCTCTGTAATGATATCTGCCCTTGGGAAAAAAAAAATCATTTGGTGATAGAAAGCAGCATCAGCTTAGCATTTAAGAATGGAAAGAAATAGAAGTTAAATTAAATGAAATAAAATGCCTCTCACTGCACACTTATAGAGAGTGCCTCAGTTAATGGTAGTTTGGTCCCCAAGGTAACTTCTCTACCCATTTCTAAGATAATCTATCCTTACAAAATGCTATCTGAATCCCAAAGATCTGTTTAGGTCAATTAAAGTTCCATGCCACATCTAGCAGGAGATCTACTAAATCTATACAACAAAGTTTACATTGCCTTTACATGTACAGAACATTTACAAGTAGGTAAATCTTTCTTGAAAAAGCTTTTATACAAAAGATGACTTTTAGGGGTAAAGAGCTAAAAACACGAACTCTCTGGCTTGCCTCTTCACCTGCTTTTAGATTCCTTGCTTTTGTACTCATTTGTGCCCTGTAGGCACAAGGTGTAATAATTACAACTTCAGAGAACTACAAGAGATATCTGGCCCATGGTGCAGAAAACCGTGAAACCACAGACTGGATAAACCAGTATGGAGCACAATAAAATGTCTGTT
Organism: Crocodylus siamensis; assembly: GCF_052110815.1. NCBI lineage: Eukaryota > Metazoa > Chordata > Crocodylia > Crocodylidae > Crocodylus > Crocodylus siamensis. The sequence continues at coordinate 171,142,576 of NC_143397.1, read as the reverse complement.
CTGAAAAGCAACAGCAGGGTCACTCATCTCTCTGCTGCTGCTGCTTGTTCTTTCTGAGAAACATGTTTGTTTCTATTGTGGGGCTTTTTTTTTTTAAACAGCAAAGCAACCTACAGATGGCAAGTTGTAATGACACAGTGATTCCAGCCTGCTCCATTATCTCTGTTCTGTTGCTTCTTGTATTTGGCTTGTCTGCCAAGGTTATGATGCTTTTAGCAGAGTGAAACTACTTGTGCTTCAATATCATTGACATGCGAGTCTTGCAACAGTAGGACTCTTGACAATATATCTTCAAGAATTCCTGTTAAATAGGCAGCAGACTAAGTGAGCTGTGAGGTTATAGAATGAGAATCTCATGTTCATGGGTCTTCTTTTTCATTCATATATTTTTGCACCCTTATATAGCCTTAAAATAGAAACTATTTCTCTATTATTATTCTATGTTAGTAAAATCCTTTAGATATTTTTTTAATGCACTGTAGAGAATGTGTGTGGACAAAAATGCTGAATATCCAAGCAAAGTCAGCCAGCCAAGGGTATAATTTAGGGGAAGTACACATTTCAAAAGTCTTACCTAGAATTCTGAAATTTGAGAAGGTCTATTGACAACAGATGAATAACTGCAAAGGTAAAACTGTAAAATCTTGTTTTGGCAGTTTAAATAGTAGCACAAGCAGGAAGCCATGTGAAGTATGTATTATTGTTTAATGCAAGACCATCTAAACTAAAAGAAAGATGAATTAAAAAAGGTTGTACTTGGGGTTGAGGAATAGGTTGCAAAAGCTAGCAAGCCTGAGAAGATGGACACCTGTACATTTGGAGCCTATATACTGCTTCATCCAGTATGGGATTAGTTTTGCTACATATGTATCATTTCCCGCTTGTAACATGTAAAGGCCTTTTCGGATTATAAGTCTTTTGTATCCTGAGTGAACTCATTTGCTGACTATTTGGTGGCTGTCCTTTATCAGTCAGTTCACTTTTGGAAGTACATGATGGATTACTGTCTGCCGGTCTGTATAAAACACCAGTAGCCTCAACTTTATCAGCAAGGAATCCCAAAATAGCTGTCATCAGGTAATGCAGAAATAATGTTTTCTCACTACAGAACTTGACAGGCAAATCTTACCTCTTGATTTTGTTCTCCAGACCAATAAAAAAAAGTAATAGGAAAAAAGACTGTGTAAATAGGATATTCATTACCAGCAGTTGGCTTATTTTGGATATTTATTTCTTTTGTTATTAGGGAGAAGGTAAATGGGCCTTCATCACCTGTTTAAATGGGCTCATTTACTTAACATTAGAAAAGCTATGGGGTGTAGGGTACTGAAGACCAATATGTAAAATAAGGTCTGCCAGAACCGTGGTTTAACAGGTAATGAGGAACCTGCTCAGAAAAATCATAATAAGCAAGGCCACTGCCATTCATATTTTTTCTGAAGTCTTTTTTCTCTCGTGGTTTGAAAGTTAGAGGAGGAGGATGTTCTGGTATATTTAGTAACAGCATACACTGTCTATTATTTAGTTATCTTCTTAGCAGATACAAAATATAAGAAATTGGCACTAAATGGTCTTGTGATCTACTTCTAACTACTGTCGGTGAGAAAAATCCTGTAGACTTAAGGAAGCCCAGTAGAAGCAGCTCAGATTTGTTGTGTGTGGGGTTTCCTGTCAGGGAGAAGATGCACAAGATACTCAGACTCCTCATTAGTGCTTCTTTTAAAGCTGGACCATCGGGCAGCCCAAACAATGATATGTGTAGGACTAGAAGGAAGAAAGTAAGAGGATGTGTAGCTTGCTCTCTCATTGCCTGGCATGAAGCAGTACTTCACCGTGTTCACTGCTGCACGCTCTACCACACTGCACAGTGGCTGTGAGGCAGTGTTGTACTAAATCCACAATTAGACAGTTATACTAGCTAAAAATGCCCTCCCCAACCCCAACAAGGAAGAGGACAGTACTGCTGCAGTCATCAGAGTCCGCTTGGCAGATGCTCCACCTCTTTGGAGAGGGAGGAATGTTGTTTGCTGAAAACCGTGTGAAAACCCCTGAAGTCAAATGCTGTGTGGAAGTCTATTTCCGTATGTGCATTCAAGTGGCAATTTGCTGGCAGCACAAGTGCCATTTTAGCTATTTACACACAGGTTTAGATTCTGTTATGCCTACGTGTAGACTCAGTGCGTGTAGTTGGTACGAGCTGGCTGGGCAGGTACAGCTATGCACATGCTCCCACTCTGGACATGTACCTGTGTCAAAGTTTTATATATATAAAACCAGCCAACAATCCATGGCTGGATGTTAGATTCCAGAGAAGACGCTTTCCACATTTTAGTCCCAATAGGTTAGTGATTAGGGTACTTGTCCAGGAAGGCAGAAGCCTAGGTTTCAAGTCCTTACTCATCTAGTAGAGACTTGACCCAGCATCTCTCTAACTTCCCAGCATAATACTCTAACCATAACGCCACTGGTTAGGCCAGGGCTGGGCAAAATGCGGCCCAGGGGCTGGTTGCGTCCCGCCAGGCCATTCTATCCGGCCCATGGGGCCCCTAAACATTTAGAAGATTCATCTGCTGAAACTCAGTAAGTGGCCATCTGCCCAAAGTAATTGCCCGCCCCTGGGTTAGGCACTACTTAGACTCCTCGTTAGTGCTTCTTTTAAAGCTGGACTACTGGGCAGCCCAAACAATGATATATGTAGGACTTGAAGGAAGCAAGTAAGCTAGAGGATGTGTAGCTCAGTGGGATGCCTGCTGGCCAAGAAGACAGCAGGCCTTCTGTTCTAACCTGGACCTTGTTCCCCATGAGGCAGAAACAGCTGTTACTAAAACATTTTGCCCATTAAATGCAGTGGGTAGTGAATCAGTTTTAAAAGAAGTGCTGGAGAAGAATCAGAAAGTGCCTAACCTGTGATGTGGTAATTCTGACTTTCTAGCATCGTACTTCAGAGAACCAGATTCAAACATCTCTGGGCAAGGGCAGCTTAAAACCCAGGTCCTAAGTTAATACCTTAAGCTCTCAGCTAATGAGGATACAATAAGGGAGGCTGTCTCTTCCCCATTCCTGAGTGCTTTTTCTGGGATTTAACTCAGGTACCACATGCCTATCCAGCAAGTTTAAAATGCGAAAATACCTACAGTGTTTCTGTGTTCATTTGAGAATATTTCATAGATATACTGTTTTACAGTGCTGTATAGAGATACCCAAACTAGCCCTGAAATTGGCTATTACCCCAAGCATCTGCCTGGCAGTGCACTGTGGACACATACTTGAGAACTGTGGTTTTCAAGCTGTGCTTCATGGACCCTTGGGGGTCTACAGACTATGTCTAAGGGGTCCACAAAAGATGACTATGATGAATCAAAAATATGTGAATACCCACCTCTATAGTTCAAAAGGGTCTGCACCTCCGTTCAAAATGTTTTAGGGGTCCATCAATAAAAAGATTGAAAACCACTGCTTTAGAGCCCTGTCAAGACTACAAACTTACTGTGCTTGCCTTGACTTACTCACCCTTCATGTTGCACAGATAAATCTGGTTTCACTGCTATCAGATGGGCTGGTAGCACAGAGCCACATGGTGTCTTTTTGAGAGTGCTGATAGTGGGCACAGTTAATTAGACAGCAATCAAAAAAGGAACCAGGTGCCGTAAAGTGCTTTATAAAGCAATGGGTTAATAAATCCCAGTCATGAATTATGTATTTAAAGCTTTATAGCTCTTTAAAACAGATATTCACCTGTTTTGTGAAGCCTGAAAAACCAGCTCCTGAATAAAGAACCCAAACACTTTATCAAACCTAGCTTTTCACCTGGGTGACCAATCAACAGTTCATCTGTGAGGTAGATATTGGTCTGATTACAGATGCAGCTCCATCAGGCTGCTTTTTGCCTCTTGTGAGAAGGTAGCAGGATGAAGTTGTCAAGACATCAGCTTACAGACTACACTCATGTCCTCACAAAGCCAGGGGACTTGATTCTCGGCCTTCCAGCCCCTGGAAGTGCTAACAGTGTATATTGTGACACTGCTGGTGTAACAGCATAGCAACAATAATCTGTTTGAAGTGATTTACAAATAGTATTCTAAAATTAACCCTCTCCATGCCAGCAAGTAATTATCACTATGTCTCTTTTGCAGATGGGGAGACTCAAGTAGGCAGGTTAATTGACTTGTCTAAATCCATACATGGAGTCAACATCAACTCCAGCCTGATTCCCAGTGCTATGACCAACAGACCACACATTTTATTTGAATTCAGCTACAGTTCACTTAAGATTGTGAACAAGACAACCTGCTTTACTGAGAGAAAACACTGGAAGAAATTATCTTCTATAGTAAAGTTCATATTGTAAGTATAATTATGCATTTTTTGTCTTTTTTCTCAAAGAGATTTTTAAAATTGCTTTTATACAAAGGATTTTTTTGTGGATGGCCTCTCTTATTGAACTAACTGGGAAGGCTATAAACAAGCTTTAAGGGTACCAAGTACCATTCCTCAGTTATACAAGCTATGACACTCCACTTTAAATGTACCTGTAAAACAGGAACATAATGAATTGTGGAAGCACACATGCATTATCTTTATCTAGTTTCTGTTTTATCTAAAATTTTTAATCTTAACTATGAAAAAAGTGATTTTGCATGCAGGCTCTCGGACACCTTGTCTAGTTGGTGTGATTTTTGCCTTAAAATATTGTGGTGGTATTTTGTATCTGAAAAGAACATCATACATAATAATTTAGGGTGCAGACAGAAGTGCAGTTCCCAGCTGTAACTCCGAACTGGTTCTGCAAAGCGTTCTGAGGTACAACCTTACTCCAGACCAAACAGAAGTTCACTGTTGGTACCAGGGGGGAAGGGAATCTAGCTGCAGAGCTTGTAGCCAAGTTCCCATAGCGAGGGTCGGCACTCTCTGTCATCTCTCCCTGTTTGCACAATGGGAGGGGGGAAAGGCAGTGGAGGGAGCTCATTCTTGGGACTCCCCAGCTGGTGCTGAAGGGTGGGGTGGGTGAATTGGAGCCTTAGGGGATGGCTGCAATACAGCCCTCCCACACTCCAGAGGGGGGTTAAACCCCCCCCCAACTGAACTCCCTCCGCTTCCTTTCCCCACTCCTATTCTGAAAACAGCAGTAGGTTGGGAGCTCAGAAGACACAAGTTATACAAGATGCTACATTTTGTAACATTTTTATCTGATACCTCATGCCACGAGTGGTCAGATTTTCACTCAATCGGCCATCTTTAAGCTGTTTGAAGCCATGCACTTGTGTTTGGTCACAGCTATAAACTGCTTTTTGTGGCTAGATAGGCAAAAATTGTCACTTCTGTCTGCACCTTTGCTTCAAGAAATCAATCAACTGTGTACTTACCATTTCTCCTCCTCTACTTGAACACCTATGGATTGGAACTTACTGGTTGCTTTATTTTCACCCAGTCTGGTGGATTCTTCAGCACCATCCACCTGAAAAAAAAAAACAACAAAAGCTAAACAAACCAGATATAAATGGTATGTGTTTTAATAAAGATATTTAATGCAGCTTATTTACTTAAATTGTTATTGTATCTTATTGACCAAGGGATATAAGGTCTATGCTTCTACCATAGCTGCCTTCATTCATTCAGATGCTTATTTATCTATAAAATACCATGCACATTTATGACTATATACACAACTGTGATTCTTGCTAATGTATAAAACGTTTGTAGGCAAGGATGGACTTGCAATATGCAGATGGAGTTTCTCCAACATATGATAGATTCTGATTACTTGATTTATTTTTAACTAATGTGAATGTGCATGAGAAGTGAAGTGATGTTGAAAGTTATATATTTTAAAGGAATTAATTTTGTTTACGTATTAGCATTTTGGAATGGAATATTACCAGTACAAGATTCAAAACACATTATACGTGCTTTTTATCGGCACTATTAATCTTCAAATTGATTCATGTCAACATTCATCATAACATATTTGATAATTTCCCAGTTCAATTGGGACCTGATTTTACAAAATAACCTGAAGGTAAGTATGATTGGGTGTTTTGGGTAGTATCTGAATTCCTGGTTCTTTTGCCCCAGGCATTGCATGTAAGATACCAGCCCAGCAGAAAATTGGGGTGGGTGGGGGATTGATGACTGTCCAGGATATGGATATTAAGCTTTGTTATTTTGGACTGACATGGAACTATTAAAACAAAACAAACCAAAACAGCTCTTTGGGGTAGAGATCATTTTCTTCTCTGAATCAGATTATATCCTCTTAACTCATGTGAAGAGGAATATTTTTCTGGAATAGATCCTACTAACACCAGGGGCGGTACTCAAAGAGTTACGCACTACTCAAGGTTAAAAAAAAAATCTGGACCTTGGTGTTTTAAGATGTAAATTTAAAATATTATGAATGGTTATTATAATAACAACTCGGCACCTAGCAGCAAATGACATTTTCCTATGGAGACTAGAGTAATGTGAAGAAGTGATCTAAAAATTCCTACTCTGAGCTGTGGAATATGAGCACCTAAATATCTAGACCGAGAGGGTTGGAAGTGGAAAACACAGTGCTAACACGTACTATAATGAGTGTCTCTCCCAACTGACTACTACATAAACATCACTGACTCCAAGATGAACATGGGCCGGCAGTGTGGGGAGGCAGTTAGGAAGGCCAGCCGCACTTTGTCATGCATCCACAGATGCATCTCGAGCAGGTCCAAAGAGGTGATCCTCCTCCTCTATGCAGCACTGGTCAGGCTGCAGCTGGAGTACTGTGTCCAGTTCTGGGCGCCACACTTCAAGAGGGATGTCGACAGCATGGAGAGGGTCCAGAGGAGGGCCACTCACATGATCAGGGGACAGCAGGGCAGGCCCTATGAGGAGAGGCTACGGGACCTGAACCTGTTCAGCCTCCAAAAGAGAAGGCTGAGGGGGGATCTTGTGGCCTGTTATAAACTAGTCAGGGGGGATCAGCAGGCATCGGGGGAGTCACTGTTCCTCCGAGCACCACCAGGAGTGACCAGGAATAACGGGCACAAGCTGGCAGAGGGCAGGTTTAGGTTAGATATCAGGAGGCGCTACTTCATGGGCAGGGCGGCTAGGATCTGGAACCAGCTTCCAAGAGAAGTGGTGCTCACTCCTACCCTGGGGGTGTTTAAGAGGAGGTTAGATGAACATCTTGCTGGGGTCCTTTGACCCCAGTATTCTTTCCTGCCATGGCAGGGGGTCGGACTAGATGATCTGCTCAGGTCCCTTCCGACCCTAGAAACTATGAAACTGTGTAATTCTATAAAGATTGAAACATAAAGAAGAGCCTCAGGACCCAAATGATTTTCAGTAGGAGCCCTTTAGTTTGTGCCCTGAAGAACATTACAAACTACACTAAACTAAACTAAACTACACCAACAGAGGAAAATGTAATATCAGAAAGGAAAGGTCCAGAGTTACACAGCCTTTCAATATAACTTCTATTGCTATCTCTAACATTTGGTGAAATTTTACATCTTAAGCCCTTCATTGGCTCAAGTCTATAGAGAAATCTGTCAACTGGTACAAAGGAGGCAACATTTTTGTATTGGTTTTTTTAAGTTTTGTTTTGTTTTATCTAAAGACAGCTCTGAAGCTAAGGTTTGAAATATCAGAAGTCTTGGTGAGGTGATAAAAGTTTAATGATAAGTGCACTTCAAACTACATCCATTAGAGAGAGAAAATACAATAAAACAAAAGCATGTGACCAGCAAATGTGACCTACTTTGTTCTCTAAGGAAGCATCTTTACATGTTGCTTGAGACAGGTTCCCTGGTCACTGACAGTCTTAACTTCTTATGGATATAAGTAATTAACATTCCTGCAACATTTTGCTTGGAATTGGAATAAGGAATAATATTACTTGCAATCAGGAGATGTAAAATATTGTAGGGGAATATTTCAAAGACACGAACAAAAAGTTTGAACATCTTCATCTCTATTGGCACAGTAGATTATTAAATCCAAGCATATTTTATTTAAAATTATATCCATTTTAAGAATGGACAAAAGTGAGACCCTACATTTCCCTTTAGGAATTATGGTTACAACAGTATCATTAATTCAATTTTCCTCACATGTAGTATTTCTACACTTTCTATTCTTATTCCAAGAACTTTACAACAACCTCTAGCTTTGTAATTTTCTCTGTTTTGTGCAAAACTTAATTCCTTTTTGTCTTTTACACTGCAAATGGTCTTTGCCATTAGTAAAGATCCTAATGAAATGAGTGACAAAGACTGATCTGAGATGGGCATAAACAGTAGTAGATGCTTCCCTACCTCGTTCAGCCTACTTGGATCAGGATTCCAGATCTGGAGCTGAGCCCAGGCCCTCCTCTTCGAATAGATCAGGTTGGGGAAGAGAAAGTGAGGGCACCAAGGGAGCAATAACTTATGCCTTTTTAAGGCTTGCAGTAGTTCACCTCTGCTCAGAGCAAGAGGGGAGCAGGAGCTTCTCCTGAGGTGGCACAGTAGCATCCCACACATTACTGTGCTCAGCCAGAAGCCTATCTAGTCCACAGTAATTAGACCAGCCTTCCTGACCAATTCATTGAAAAGCTTTGTGATTAATGATCATTGTCTGATCCATGATCAGTGATCATTCATATGAAATCAAGTGCACTTATCTTCAAAGGGAAGACTAACTGCATTTTCAGGAGGGATGATTAGTTTATGGTTCTATGACCTGTTTTCTTGGGATTTATTTTTCTCCAGAAAATGAGTTGATTCTCAATTAACTCCAATTCTGGTTTTGAAAACATGAGCAGCCAGCAGATTTCAAGTGTCTATGAGCATGTTCTAGGTTTACCAGTAATATTTTAAGAGAGTCATCAGAGAGATTTGTGTGTGCGCGCATGTCATAAACATCTGTAAATATAGTAGCAGTAGTCGTAGGCAGCCCTTGATTCTCTGGATTATGGTGTACACGTAAGAGGTCTAGTCAGAGGTCTAATCTGATGAATCCGTTTGTGGCTGACAAACCCAACTGGAGAGCAACACAGCTTGTTACATGTTTCACAGATCCCTCTGTTGTCTGAGTTGGAGTCCACATTTACAGCATAACCATATAGCAAATCCACAATGGAAATAGAGAACATTATTTACTCTTCCCCTTTCTGTAAGCTTCAGCAGCTCTTGGTTGTGTTTGTTTTCATCTTGTTTCACACAACTAGAGGTAACAAAGTTTTAATTTAGTTTGAGCTAGTGTAAATTGGAAGGATCTTATCTTACAGTCTTGGGGCAGAGATAACTGCCATATAGAACAATGCCACCTCATTCAAGTGACTAACAGTTGCTATGAAATGCATGACTAAGCAGTAACAATTCAGCTAAGCTGGCTGAAAATATTTTTCTCGTGATAGTGTAATGTAAATCATTGTTTTACACATTCTCTTTCAATGACTTCATTCAGGCTTTTCTGACCCCTGCTGTGTTATGACTCATGGGTTGGTGCTTATGTATAATTTAACACAACTGAATTGGTTTGGTAGCAAGCAGAGTTAGCAAAGTCTTACACCTGATATAGTTAAGATTAATTAGTAAAATTTCAGCAGCAGTACCCAGAATAAGTACTACTGAAATCTCTACACAGGTACCTGACTGAAATAGAAAAGGGGAGATTTGAAAGAGAGATATATGGCTCATTCTGAAACTAATATAGAAAGTGGAATGAGCGACAGACACTTATTTGCTACTATAACCTTTTATCTTACCTGTATTCCAATGGATAAACATCTGTTTTTCTTGAAGTGGTCCTTCTTTCTGTCTTCTACAGCAACAGTGGCGATTGTGGTGGTTGTGGTGACAGTGGCAGTATTGTTACCTACATGTTGGCTAGCTGGGCCATGGATCTGTGCATTAGCGGCCTCAATAGCAGCAGTTAATGCCTTCATGCTGTCCAAGCTCTCTGTAGAGTTGCTAAGTCCAGACTGACTGATGATATCTCCCCTTTGTCCCTGCCCGTCCATATATGCATCTTGGGCAGACTCTGTGCTGCTTTGAGCAGTGATGGAAATAAAAGGTTTGGTGGTTGTTCTTGGTGGAACTGGAGGTGGTGTCTTCTTATAGGTAGTAATACAGGATGACACTGGAAAAAAACAAAAAGAGTCTTTGGTTTCTGTTTTTGTTTTGCTATTGTAGCTGCAGAGCAGTGTGAGAAACTAATTCCTACAGATTCCAGACCTGCAGAATTGACTGTAAGGCATCAGCTGGCATTGGGGAAATGGGAGGTGAGAAGGAACTGTCTGACAACAAGCTACAGCAGGTTCCAATGAAAGAGCTAGGCTGTTACCTTGTTTATTGGCTACTTCTGTACATATCAATGCCAATGGCAAAATTACTCATACAGGGGATGGAAAATACACAGCCACCTAGTCCCTCTCCCACCTTGTCAGGATTGTTTTCTTCAGTATATTTTCTACTCTGGACCAGTCTGGTTTTTATAAGTGTCACAAGTATTCTCCATGTACATATCCCTTTGCCATAGTTTTTAAACAGCATTGACATAGGTTGATCTCAGGACAAACTCACCTAGGCAAAACTGTACCTTATGCTATATTTTACTGTTGTCATGTGTTTCATCTAGGCCAAATGTGTCAGAACTCATGGCAGAGGTGGTATCTTTTATTAGACCAACTAGATATTTGCAAAAAATAAATATATATTTGCAAGCTTTTGGGCACACACACCCTTCGTCAAGCATAGGAGAGTGTAAAACAGAAGATTGTAACATTTCTCCTAGCTCTGCTGTGAAATATGTATTTTCATTTCTACATAGGAGAAATGTTACAATCTTCTGCACTCTCTTGTGCCTGAAGAAGGGCCCAAAACTTGAAAATAAAGATTTTTTTTTTCAAATATCTAGTTGGTCTAATAAAAGGTGTCACCTGTGTCACAAGTTCTGATTCCTTTGGCCTGTAGACCAATGCAGTTACAACCTGGATACCATCTACACCAGTGATTTTCAGTTAGGGTGCCATGGCACCCTGGGGTGTCTTGAGATCCTTTCAAGGGTGCCCTGGGGTGCCATGCGATGCTAGCATTATTGGGTATGCAAACATTATTCACAAGATAAACCCCGAGATTTCAACTAGGAATCCATGGTGTTAAAAACATTCTGAGTGTTCTGGGCTTTCTGACTTCTTTGCAACACAACAACAGCTCTATTATTTTTCCATAGTCAAACAACACGTAAAAACTTTAACTAGCATATTTCAAGGGGTTTTTAACCTTTAAGTCTATAAAGGTTCAGAACCACTGATCTAGGCATTACAACATCAATTACTGCATAAACCCAAATTTAAGCTGGATTTCTAAAGGCAATTCTATGGCCAGTGAAGATGGTATTTGCTTTTACTGTGCTCATGAGATTCAAAGAGCATCTCATGTTAAAGTCTGTTTACCATGAATTATACTTAAACCTATGTATTTCTGAATGCCACAAGTGTCTTGTAAATTGTAATGGGTCCTCAGGTCACACTAAAATATCCTGTAAACATGAAAAATAACTATGTAAGACATTTAAAGTAATAGCCAACAGTTATCATGGATACGTCGTATACTAAATATATCATTTCAGTTCTGAAAAGATTGATGTGCATGCTTAATTTTACTCACTGTAAATAGTCTCCCTCAAGTCAGCGATGGGAGACTGGAGTCAAGGGGACAGCATATAAAGTTGAGTCTATGCACACATCTTTTGCAGTGTTAGGGGCTTACGCAGTGTAAGGAAAAACAGTGCTTCAAGAGGCTCTATGGTCCACCATTCTAAACATCAGCTCAGCTTATCTGACTATGGATTTGAAGCTTAACTTCAGGTTTCCAGCTTGGAAAATTTTACCTTTTTGCACATAGAATTACATTAGCAAAGCACAGCACAGAGATTTAAGAAAATCCAGCCTTCAGGGTTAGTTGGCTATTTTTTAAATGCTTTCAATTAAAAAAGTAGGAACCCAAATCCAATCACAAAATGTTATATGTTTTGGGGAAAGTAAATACAGGCATTAATGTATGCATACGTTCAGTCATGAACATGTCAGCAATGGTCTAACAATAATCATAAGGAAAGAGATGATTTATCAGGTCATTTTAACTGGCAGACATCTGTGCCACCCACATAAATGGTCACTACACTACAGCTGTTCCGCTGCCTGTTTTTGTACTGTATGTGCTTGCTGAGCCAGAAGCCATTATGACATTAATTTGGCCACCTCAGGTCTACATTGCATGTCTTTTTACTGCTGTAAGAATGCATTTTATTTGGCTGTGGAATAAAGGCTGAACAAAGACATGAAATCACACATGGATTATTTTTCTAAAGATCCCGGTATTAGTTTGTGATTAGATGTTGGTGAATGTGAAATTCTGCATTGGTTGATTCAAACATATTAAGCAATGATGAAAAAGAAAAGCTCACTAAAATAATTAGGGTTTTGAAAGTGCCATAAAATAAACTGAAAAATCAGCTTCTGGGGTGGGGTAGGAGGAATTGATTAAAAATGAACTCCTCACATAACCTTTAATCTGCAAAGTTTTTATATGAGATGCGGACTAAGGTGCTGTTTTAACTAGCTCATGATAGGGAAAATATCGGGAGATAAGAAAATGTCATTTTTGAACAGGATTCTGAATTTTGTCTAAGTCTCTTGACTGGGGGTGATGTAACAAAAAAAGCATTTGTTGCAAATGCTGATGTTTAGGAGAATCTGCTACTACTGATACAGCAGAAGCTTTTATACCAGGACTTAAAAAAATTACCAAGAATGTAGCTGGCATGTTTCATCAGCACACAAACACCACAAGTGACTGAGGAGATTCATGGTCTTGAGAGTATTCTTTGCATATTGGAAATACAAACCTGAAAATTTTGGGGATGATGAAATTGAACATGTGCTTGCTCAGATGATGTTAAAAAATGTATTGGCGCAGAAAAGTTTTATGTACAACACTATAACAGTATTGGACTATCTGATGAAGCATATTGCGTCTCCTTTCAGACGTACCATGCAGGGTTTCTGTGTTCTTGGAGGACACAGAAACAGCCCCCACCCAAAGGATAGGTGATGGTACTTTGGATGATTCCCCTTGAGGCACAGTATTTCTGTGAATCAGTGGGTGTAAATTTAGCCCATTAAATAATTAACTCTCAGAACATGCCAGCAAAGCAAGGGTATTGTTATTTCTATTTAACACATATGGAAGCTAACACGAGGGGACCTGGAGGTCCTATATGTGGTGAGGCCCTTTAAAGTTGATCTCAGGTAGTAATAACATTGGTCATCTCATTCTACAAAGGAAGCCAATAAACAGTACTTGTTGAGTATTGGTATCTTAACAGCATTTTGGACAGTTTCTAATGCTAAATAATGTAGATGTTTTTTCGACCTTCTGGTAAATGCACCCAACAAAGAAAATAGTTCATATTGTGAACATGTTTCTACCCAGTTAATTAAGAATAACATTGTTATTAAGTGGAGAAAAAAACTGACAGGTCATATGGTGAAATGTGTAGAAAAGGAACAGTACAGTTGCTTTCACATGTCAAAACAAATCCTCAGTTTCCTGGAGCCACACAGCACATACTGTACAAATCCAGAGAGGCAGAGAGTGCAAGTCATAAAAGAGCCCCAGGCACTTCATTACTGGAAATGATGTAAGCGGCTGCCACTCCTTTGCAGAAACTACAACAAAACAATGAGAAAGCTGCAGTCTGTGGCAGCTGCTCTCTAAATGTCATAACTGACTGAGCCCTTCAGAAGCCGAAACATAACAACAACCAAATGGACTCCACGCCTCAGTTCTTTCCAACCACTTTCAAGAACCTGGCAACTTGTGACATGGTAACTGGTAGGGTCTTGAAAAGGCATTTGGCTTTTTATTATTCAAAATCTTGTAGCAAATTTAAAAGCGGTTAAAACTGTTAAAAACCCCAACAAACCCAGGCACTCTCCTTACCCAGGCCAATAGAGACAGTGTGTTTCATCAGCGCTGCTGTCCTGGCTGTGCCAGGAGCTATGTCAGCGGGTGCCAAAGAATCCCAACCTGCTATGGTCTGCCAGAAAGAGGCCACCATGAAGGTGTACTTTGAGATTACTGCCTGGGAGGGGAGAGTGCAAAAGACAGTAAATTCTTCCCTTGGACGCAGAAATGTGCTGTGGATTTAACTCCATTTGAAAGGTAATTTGGATTAAGGGAGGTTGTTAATTGAATTATTAATTTCTGAACAACTACATCCAGACATCATAAACTAAACAGGGAATAAGCACTTTTATTCTGGATCAAGAAATGATAATCTACTTTCAAACTAAATATTCAGCTAAGCAGGGACAAGGTACTCATTTCAGAGTATGTTTACACATGGAGTTATTCAGGAATAAAAGTGCTCTATGAGATTAATATATTTCGCTTACACATTCCAGAGTAAGGCATAAGATTTCCTCACATAGATTGATGATTTACCCATCACTGCTTATATAAAAGGTCTGTGACTGCACATTCATGTTTGTTCCCCACTAAACAAGTTTAAACAGAAGCACTCTTATAATGAAACATTAAAACTGAAGTCTTTAATATTAAGTAATGCTGTATAACTTTTGTTATCGTTAGACATCCTTCCGAACTGGGAAGTTGATGCTCCTTTTCCCAGATTCTTTTGGGGTGAATTAGTTGTTTTGGAAACATTAGCTAATAGAAATGTTCTCATGCTTTTCTGACAAGCAGACAGAAGTGACAGTTTTTGCCCAATTTGGCCCCAGAAAGCAGCCTAGCTGTGACCAAACACAAGTGCAGACAGCTTAAAAAATCACCAATGGGTGAAAATCTAACCCCTTGTTGCATGAGGTATCAGATAAAGACGTTTCAAACTGTAGCGTCTTCAGTAACTTGCGCCTGTGGAGCTCCCAGTCTGTCCCTGTTTTCAGAATGGGAGGGGAGAAGGGAATAGAGGGAGTTCACTTTGAGGGTTTTCAGCCCCCCCGCAAGGTGGGACAGCTGTATTGGAGCCCTCCCACCCTGAGGTGGAGGAGCTCTAATTCACCCATCCCATGATTCAGCACCAGCAGGGGAGCCTCAAAAACGAATTCGCTCTGCTGCCTGTCCCCCCTCCCATTCTGAAAACAGTGAGCACTGGCAGAGAGCTGTGGCTGCTGCTATGGGAACCTGGGTGCAGGTTCCCAACCCACAGCCAAATTTTCTGTCCCTCCCTCCCCCCTTTGGAACCACCAGTGAACTTCTGTTTGGTCTGGGGTAACGTTGTAACTCAAATCCCTTTGCAGAACAGGTTCTGAGTTACAGCTGGTAGCTGCACTTCTGTCTGCACCCAGTGCTATCCTACTATGCATTTGGGATCAAAGTAAAAATCAGTAAGAGATCAGAACTAACAGTTAGGAGTTTGTTAGTCCATTAATACAAATGGAAATGCTGGATCCGACTCGAAGCTCACTGGAATTAGCAGGTATCTTTCCACTGACTTCATAGATTTTGGAAGTGACCTTATGTACACTCTTCAAAAACAGAATATATTCCTGCTATAGAAGACTGTGTTCCATGTACAATAATGTGGAAAACAATTTTGCATCCACTTAGATATTCAACAAGAGTTATTTCAGAATAAGAATGTCTACAGGTGGAGTTCTTGAGGAATTACTATATATTCAGGAGTGTAGGGGAAGGGAGTGCTCACACCATGCATTGAGGTTCCCAGCAGGTGGGTGACCTGCATTTGGGGGACTTTTCACTTTTTTTGCTTTCCCTTCTTTCCTAAACATGGAATTTAATAAAGCTCAGTAGCCTGCCCTTAAGCGACCTCTGCAGCGTGCTTGTGATTCGTACCCAGGAGGGTGGGGATGCTTCAACACATGCTTTTGGATTCCCAGGTGCTTGGGGCTAGGGATAGATATTACACATAAACCAGTTTAAGTGATCAGAAACTGGTTTAAACCTGTAACAGAGCAGACATTTAGTACACATCAGCTAGTTTGAAAATGGCCAAAACTGGTTTGAGATAAACCTGGTTGAGTGTAGTATCAGACTTAATAGAATTTGCGCTGAGTAGAACACCCAGGATTGCCACCTCACCAATCTTAAAAAGGCTTTCACTCCGGAAGGACACTCCTCCAGAGAGAGAGAGAGCACACATCTGAAAGAGCCACCCAGTTACCACGTGAAGAATTGCTGCAGTGCAGAAGAACCCGCCCCCCCCATGACTCACACACCACTGATTATGGCATACCACCCCTCCCTTGAACCCATACAGAAAATCCTCAAACAACTGCAAGCCATACTGGAAAGAGACCCCATTCTTAAAGAGAACTTCCCAGAGCCACCCATCCTAGCCTTCAAACAAGCACCGAACCTCGCTAATCTCATCACCAGAAGCAAACTTTCTCAGGCCCAAAACACACCAAAGTAATTTAGACCATGCTATGACAAGACATGCAAAACCTGCTAACCCCTCTCCACCACCCCCACAATTACTGCACCCCACAACAGAGCCATCATTATTCCCAGTTCTTACAACAGCACCTCCAGAGTAATTTATCTCATCCAATGCACCAAATGCCCTGATGGAAAATACGTAGGAGAGACTAAACAACAACTGCGCACCAGAATGAATGCACACTGGAAATCTATCAAAGACAGGAATACCCAGTTACCTGTGGAAGCACATTTCTCACAAGAAAACCACTCTCTCTCCAGTGTCTCAGTTCTAATCCTCAAAGGAAACTTACAAAACACTTCCCAGAGATGAGCCCACGAACTCCACATCATCAGCCTTCTGGATAGTAAAAATCATGGACTAAATATAGATATTGGATTTATGACGCATTATAACCTGCCTGACATCTGACTCCCCAGGTACATCTCCACTATTCATCCCCCTTCTCCACCCTACCCAGCCTGTCTCTTACCCACTGGCTCCTCAATTTACATCTTCACTGACTGCCTGTCTTGCATGCAGCCCAGCCTCTGGCTTCTTTACTTTTCATTCCATCCAGGAAGAGCACACACCACCTGCTGAAACTTCCTCAGCCTGATGGAGGGTTTTTAAACCTGAAAGCTTGCTTAAATTTTTTTTTTCTAACTATTTAAGTTGATCTAATAAAAGATATCAGATTCACCCAAAGAACCTTGTCTGCTTGTATCATCAGACTTAACTGATTTGGCTCAAACCAGTTTATGCAACGTCCGTCCCAGACCCCTTGATGGTTTAAGATTAACTTGACACCCCCAGCATCCCGGCATGCTCTCTGAGCTGGGCAGGGCTCTCTGCTCCAGCTGCAGGGCTGACCCTGCTCCTTCACTTTTTAGCCGGAGCAGGGACAGGCCCTAGCAGAGACACCAGCCGGCATGGCCCTATTAAGGCAAAATGTGCAGGAAGGGGGTTAATTCTTCCCTCCTTCCCCTCTTCCCCCACAACAGTCGGGGCAGTCTGTCTGCTGGGGAGTAGTGGTGGCCCCTGGAGCTGGCAGACCCCTGCTGCAGGGAAGGGAGGGAGGGAGGAATTAACCTTTTCCCCAGCCCCCTTCACCTTAACAGGGCCATGCTGGGTTGGTTGTCCTGAAGGGTGGGGAGGGGGGCTCTGTTTCATGCTGGGGGTGACTCCTTGAAAGCTGGCAGGCTTTGTGGCCCCAGCAGGGGCTAGCATGCCTGCAGTTTTGACCCTACTGTGACTTAACACATACATGTGACATGAGGTTTGCTTTCAAGGTTTTGGGGTTTAGTTTCCCTGAACCCCCACACATATCTCCTTAAGCATGGCAGGCTTCATGCCCTCAGAGGGGGCGACCATTCCTGCAGGTTTCATCCAAATCAGGCCAGAAATGACAAAGTTATAGGCTGTTTCGACCTTTCCCATTGTAGCCTATGGGTGAAACATCAAAATAGCACTGAAATGGCGAAACGTTTTGACTTGCCTCGTTTTGTTTTGAGGCTGTTTCAAGGATATCTGTTTCATTTAGATTTTGCTGCTTCAACCTCAAAACAAGTTGAAACAGCATCAAAACAAAACTGGTGGCAAAATGTCACACAGCCCTACCAGGCAGCCTCACAGAGCTCTCACCTCCCTGCCACCATGGGGTGGGGCAGAGGGAGAAGAGCCCCCCAGCACCAAACAGGCCCCCCTCCCAGCCCATGTCAGTGGGGGAGAAGGAAGAGGGGGAAGAGCTCCCCTCTGGGGCTGGGCAATTCTGTGTGCCGGGATTGCTCCTGGCTGTCAGGGAGCTGCTGAGATGGGCCTCCCGGGGCCTGGCCAGACCCCCTCCTCAGCTCATCTTCCCTGTGGAAGGGAGGGTTGCTAGCCAAACATCTATCCACTTGAAAACCAGTTCATGCTCCAAAGGCTGGACTAAACTGCAAAGACTTATTTGGCTTATCAGGCCCAGGCTTTTTGAATGTCTGTCCCTAGTCCAGGGTTGTGGGGGTAGGAGCATGATGAGGGGCTACACTTGGGTAGAGAGTGAGGACAGAGCTGGTTATTGGAGAGAGAGCTCTTTGATTAAGAAGTGCAACAAAAGGAAAATGGGCAAAACTGCTCCAGCCACGTATGACAGCAGCCAGTTATAACAGGGTGGAGGTGAGGAGTGATGCAGTGTGGAATGCCTGGAGGACTGACAAGACTGAGTCTCCTCTTAGGGAGCGCTTGGTGTTCACAGGTAACAATGACCTAATTCAGAGTGAATTACCTTCCCTTTTATGCCTCAATGTAATTCCTAAGATCAGCCAAGAACAAACTCCTGCAAGTACCATCAATGCACCAAGTTTACATAGTGAAAACACATGGGAGGTAGTTCCCAGTAGTCATCCCTCAGCCCTGGAACTCCCTCCTCCTTGAGACCCTCCCAAGGCCAGACCTGGACATTTTCCGGAAGCACACCTTTCAAGACTTTCATAATTGGAGAGGTGTTTAGCAGGCAAGTCTAAGCTGGGCTATTGCTCAGGGGTGTTTATTCTACAGTATGTTTTAATACTCTACTGGCTTTTATAAGTTTTTTTTACTTTTCCTGTTTTATTCTCTTGTATTTTAAAGTTATTTAGCTATCTTCTATAAGTCACTCTGAGCTCTTGTTGGGAAGGGCAGTATATTAAACTAATAAGTAAGAATAAAAGTGTCATCTTTACCATGAATCTAAGAGATGCAGAATTGGGAAGCAGACAAAACTGATTACTAACAAATTATAGAAAGAACTGATCTGAGATTTAGAGCTTATTACTGGGTCTTTATTTTATATAGCCCATTTAGGTCTATATTGTAAAAAATAAGTATTAAAATAAACTATAGCCCTAAATGGACCTTTATACAGTACAGATCCATAAACTGCCCATGGTGCTTTCACAGAAATCACTCCACTTGTTACTGAAATACACCATCTGTGTACACCTGCTTACAAAGAACATAGCAGCAGGTTACCACTGAAACTATGTAAGGAGAATGTTACTATGAAACAAATCCTATGTAAAACTGAAACTATAAGGAGAATGTTAAATAGACTGAATGTAATTATCCAAATTAGAACTTGACCAGGACAGAGAGTAAGACTTTAATCATGAGCAAAGTGCCTTGTGATCATTAATCATTTCAAATGGTATGAACTTAAGATTTGGCTTATGGGAACGATGTACACAAACTTGTACATTGTGCACTGTAGATCGGGGTGGCTAATTTTCAGACTTTGCCACAAGGGGCATGGGGAGCTGCTGTTTGGCACACAGCAGTTTGAGGAGGGAGCAGGGAGCGGGAGCAGACTGGAATGTGGAGGGAGGGAGCAGACCTTCACTTGTGGTATACTTAATTTGTGGCACACCTGCTAAAAAGCTGACCACCCCTGGTGTAGAAGGTAAAATAGAAAGTTTGTCTCATTGAATGAGTATGTGCCCAGGTCTTCTTATATACCATCTAGTGAAGAAACAAAGAGCTCCAGAGTTGCACCATACATCTGCTTTGACATTCTTTAACATGTACCTTTCTATATAAGTTCAAGCTGTAAAATATAAAATTATTAAAGTTTTACTTTACACAGGGTTCCACAGACGATATCAAATCAGTCAATAACTGAGATACATCAACAGACAACTAGATAGAAACTTGCTTAGGCTGAGGCTTAAGTCAGAAACAAAACATTATTTTTGACTTGCTACTGGCAAACCACCTGGAAAAAGAGGTCTAATAACAGCAGAAGCAACAATGTGATCCTATTTCAAACAGATCATCTCTAAAGAAAGCCAGTTTAAATTAGTTTAAAACTGATTTATGGCAGGTTATGTCTGCATCTATCTTATGCCTGTGCGAAGCAGCAAGTATTTGCTTCAGACAGATTTGGCCAATCTGGAGGGACAGTGATATGAATCGGAGATTTGAATCAGTTCCCCAATTTGATTTGGCCAAATCGGATCAGAAGATTTCGTGCTGCTGCTTTGGAGATTTAGCCATAGATTAAACAGGCTGCAGTCCTTACTAGGCTGGACACAGCTGCCTCCAGCTGGTAAGTCTGTTGTGGTGGGTGGAGGGGCAAAGGAAGGGGTGTGGGGGAGGGAGGGACTGGGGCTGGGACAAGCGACCCAGCCAGGGCGGAGGGGCATGGGACTCAGGGAGGGGAGTGGGGGGGGTACAGGATGGCAGCGCTCAGAGTGGGTTCTATGCCCTGCACCTGGGGTGCTCCCAGCACCTTCTGCCATGCCTGCATCCCGGGCTTCCCCTCCCCAAGTCCCGCACCCCACGCTGCCCTGGCTGGGCAGCTTGTCCCAGCCCCAATCCCTCCTTCCCCCATGTCCCTTCCTTCCCCTCTCCACCCACCACAACAAATTTACCAGCTGGAGGCAGCTGTGTTCAACATGGTAAGGACCGCCGCCTGATTAGTCTATGCCCGAATCTCCAAAGCGGCGCTGAATCTTTTCCGTATTGATTTGGAGCCTTCCGATTTGATTCAGACCTTTTAATTGTTCTCCCTATTCAATTTGGATTTGAAGATTTGGTTGTCGAATCTGTCCAAATCTCCTCTGAATCGAGTTGGCTACTGAAGCTTCACATAGCCCTTATCTATATCTATAGATAACATCAACCTCTATGGTCAGTGAGATCAGAGTGAGCTGGAAAGAGGGAAAAAGGAAAGACTAGTAATTGTTAGTCAAAGTCTGGTGTGAAATCATCACACAAAGCTTAAACAGAGGATTATGGGGGTATGGGAGATCAGTAGCACTGGCCTTTTTAGTTAGCATGGTCATTATTTACATTCTTTTTTTTCCATCTTTACAGTGAGCTGAGTAGATAAACAATGTTTGAGCTACAGCTTAGTCCAGTGATCTTTTCACATACTTTACATCCTCAAATACATTCCCTAAATACCTGGATTTATTAAGGAAAAACAGGAGCAGTATATAGAATATTAGATGAAATAGGAATTTTGAAAAGTATATTAGGCTGCATAACTTAAATGTCATTAAAACAGTAGGAAATTCATAAACTTTTTTGACTACCATAAACTTATTATTTTAAAAAGCTTTTACAGGGAAGAGAAGAAACGACATAAAAATGGCAGTTTTTACATGTAGACCAGGGATTATTAATGGTGAATAAATTAAATAACATGCAGTTTAGTGAGATTCTTTCCCCATATGATTTCTAGGAAGCTGCACTTCACTTTACTGGACACTTTGGCATTGTATTAGTTGTTCTATTATGAAGCACTTAAACACATTCTCAGTACTTTCTATTCAATGTTATTGTGAATAAGATGGAATGGGCTAAAAAACTGTTGGCTAAGTTGAACTCACCAGTTATGTATACACATGAGCAACCAAGCATACAAGTGTGAAATACTGGTGCTTGTCCACATCAAGGACTGAACTTATTTTCAAAGTGCTCAGTGTCTAGAATTGGCAGTAAATAGGAGCTGAATTTGCATGGCTTTTTCAAGTTCTGTTCTCATTTGTGAATGAGATACCACAAGAGGAAGAGCTTAGTTTCAAAGGGGGCCCCTTTGAAAACTGGACCCCAACTTTAGGGACTGAGAACTTTTGAAAGTCTGGAATACCCAAGTCTGGAAATTCCTGTTTCCACAGACACCTTTTGAGGGTTGCAAGTACAGAGTTAGATTTCTGTGCAGAGTTAGATTTCTGTGCAGGTAAAAACTTAGGTAGGTATCATTTTTAAAAACTCTGTCCAGCGTATACAGGAAAGGATAATGACAGCCGCCATAACATACACACACCTTTTCCTGCATTCACACATAACTGAAAACTAAGTACTTAAAATGTATTAAGGGTAACATCTGCATAGTTGCAGCCAATGCACACCTGAACTAAAGCTTGCGAAATCTGGAGCTATACCAACGTAGGCATGTGAGCTCAGCATCAGGTTTACTAAAGTCCTCACAACAAAAGCATGGCAGGTCATGGCCTCCTTCACAGTTCAATTAAGGAACAACATTTGTTCTTGCTGATCTTCTCCACCTCATGCTTGTGACAAAGGAATTGAATGCCAATGAAACAGTCCAAGCAACCAGTCAATTTAGAAGTAGCTTGTTCAATCAGAAGTTATGGTCTTTATGGAGGAATTGCTGGGTGAAATTCTATTGCCTGTGTTGTACAGGCCATCAGACCATATGACTGTAATGATTCCTTCTGGCCTTGTAATCTAATGGTATTAATTACATCCATTAATCTCTGGGTAGTATTTTTGCATACAAACACAGTGCCCTGTGTATCTTTCTGATGATCTGAGTTATCCAGTTATCTATGAGTAATTTGGTCAGATGGTTACTAGTTAAGCTGGATGTCTAGTTAAACTGGATAGTAAGCTCCAGCTCATTAAAATGTGAACTATTGTTTATTTAGTCTATCAAATGTGAGCTCTTGTTTAGTTAGTCTATAAAGGTGAAAATCTACCCTGCCTCCTATTAAGGGCCTTGTTACACATTACACTTAGCACATGCTAGTATCTGACCAGTCAAGGAGTGAAGTATGTGGTAAGCGCCATCAATAATGTAGTAAATTTAGGCCTTTTCCAGTGAGGAATTGCATTACCTAACACCTGCTGACCTAAACTGTGTCACAGAGGTAATGTGATCAGGGGACTCAGGTGTGGTGATGGAGGGAAGCTGTTGCTGACCTGTTTGTTGGGCTCCCAATACCCGCTTCCTCCACCCCCGCATTGCATTGCAACCTTGCCAGCTCAAGGCTCTTGAGCTCTGGTGCAGCGCAGGGGACTGGAAGCAACAGTGATATGGTGTGGGAGCCAGTTGCAATGCCAACACTGCATAGGAGC
Source organism: Crocodylus siamensis (assembly GCF_052110815.1). Lineage (NCBI taxonomy): Eukaryota > Metazoa > Chordata > Crocodylia > Crocodylidae > Crocodylus > Crocodylus siamensis. The sequence goes on along the minus strand of NC_143397.1, from coordinate 171,119,305 downwards.
TGGTCCAAGGCCACAGTGCACTGCAGTCTTGCGGCAAGACTGGCATCAAGCCCTTGCACTGCAGGAGAGCCTTGAACTGGGTCCTGTACAGTGTGGGAGAGGGGGTGGTACCAGATCTCATGCTGGGCTGGTGCTGCTCCTAGCCTCCACACCATACCAGAGCTATGAACTGGCTCTTACCTGGTGAAGGGGCTGGGATCAGCTTCCTGGCGATGCTGCAGTCTCAGACCTGGGACCACATTATAGTTTGTTCAAGGCTCCAATGCAGTACCACAGTCTACATTTAGATCATAGTAAGCATTAAAATATGAGTGTTCAGAAAATTTACTAAATCGTATTAAATACATGCTATGATCTAAATATAACATGTGCCAAGTGTAATGTATAACAAGGCACCTAACATCTCTGACCAACTTCATTTGAATCCCTTCAAGCTTTTGCTGCTTTTGCTATAGCACTGTGACTAACCTTTAAGAAGCAATGTTCAGATATTGACTATTGACCTACTAAAGTACAGTTCTTCTCTAAAAAAACCTGTGAAAATTGTACCTATGATCCTGTCATGAATTTGGAGAGACTGCTACTGATATCAGCAGTAAAATATAACATTATGCTTTTTTAATTTTCTATTTTTATTAGTGTGTAAACTACATACATGGAAACTACAATAGGCGAGATTTTACTTTACTGCATGTGTCATCAACAGACCTGTTTTCACAGAGCTGATCTACACACACTTTGGTATGCTCTTTTAACTAAATGAGTTAAAAAATGATTGTGAAGGATTTTTTAGGGCAATATCTTTAATTGGACCAATGATGTAGTTGGCATAATGTTAGATGAGCGTTCAAGACATGTTGATAACCCCTTGGTTAGTTCAAATTTATTTTGGATTAAGAGTGCGCTAGACTGATTAGGATTAAGTGCTAAAAGTAAGGTAAATGAAAATAGGGCTAAAAAAAGTGTGTCTACCAAAAGGTTCACCCCAATTTAGCCCAAGTTTGGACATACTAGCAACTAACTGAGGAACTGAAAACAAGCCAATTTATCCCTCTCTCACTGAAGGCTAATATGGGTACCTTCATTTCTGTTGAGAGCATGCACTTACATAGTTACCTCAAAGCCGATGGTACACAGTAAGGCCCATGTCCCCTTTAACTCCATGGCACATTGAACACATCTATACTCTTGCATCAGTCTAGTGTTTTCTAAATAGACTTATTTCTACTTGTATAAGTCATATGAATAGGCAAGTCCTAAATACCAATAAATTGTAACTGTGTAACGTTACTGAAGGCTATACAGGGATCAAGGAACCTTTATTATTGATGATGGACAACCCAGTTAATTTCCTAGGGGCCAGCTTGAGTTTGCAAAGCTGGCATATTTTAACATTTGATCAAAAAATCTTTGACCCATAATAAACATGGACTCCAGAGCTGTCACTTCCACAAGTTTGCTTTCAGAGAAGAACCTTAAGAAAGCTTTCCTATAAGAGATAGATAGATTTATACTGAATCTATTTAGAAATGCTATGCTAAGTGTTATCCATAACCTTTGCATGTTAGTCAGTACTGAGGCTGTTCTAATGGTTTTAATGACAAAGAGAATAATAGATTTGAAATAAACTTATTAAAAAGTTATTTAGTACAAAATATGAAAGCAGCAGCTTAATATTTTCAACAGTTGCCTCAATATTCTTAAAAACTACTTATGTTAAAAGTAAGTTTCCCTAGGGTTCGGACCTTCACAGTGCTGAGTACTTTGTTCCCTAATTCAGCAAAAGACTTAAGAATCCGAGTAATCCTCTGTATGTCAATGGGACTCCTTACATATTTGAAGGTACACATTTCTGGACCAGGCTACAGTGCTCAGCAGCTTGGGAAATTGAACCTTTAGTAAACTGAAAACTATAAAATATTGAATCTGTTTGATTTGCAAATTATATTCTTCCATTTGAAGTAATATAAAATAAATTAAGGACTAGCATTTTTTCTTTGAGGCATTGCAGAAGGAAACTGTCCAAATGTAAAAGGCAAGATAATAAAGCCAATGAAAATGAAGAAAATGATAATTGATCCTCAACTGTTAGAAAAGAAAATGATGTATACCATTTAAGGATCTGTCTCTCTTTTACCATAATAGGATAGAACCAAATAAATATGACCCACTTATTTTTTATGGGGCCAATAATTTGAAAATATAGCAATAAATATGTTAGAAAGCAAGTGTCAGGTGTGTATAGTATAATAAAGCTCATTATGCTGACGGTGATAGCAAAGAAAAAATTCTACTCCACCCTTGACCATGTTCTTACTAATACTCCCAAGAACAAGATCATTCTCCTTGGTGACTTTAGTGCCAGAGTTGGGTGTGACCTGGAACTCCGGGAAGCAAGGAGTAGGGGAAGCCAACTCCAAAGGCATCCTTCTCCTGTACAAATGAACAGAGCATGGTCTTGAATCTATTGTCTATTCTATACCACCTGTTGACACCAAGGTTGGTTTGATGAGAACAAAGTTGAGATTCAAGCTCTCCTTGACCAGAAGAGAGGGGCTCATTCTGTCAGGCAAGATGACACCTCATCTAAGCAGAAGAAGGAGACATGTCAGCTCCTCAAAGCTGAAGTTCAAAGGAGTGTCCAGGAAATCAAAAACCAGGGGAGGCCATAAAAGGAGATAAATCCCAAAGATAAAGCCAAGGAGATTCAGCTCTATACTGACAAACATGACATTCACATTTTCTTCCAGGAAATGAAAGCCATCTGTGTTCCAACCTCCCATAATCCTACTCTCCTTTGACTGCAGGATGGTTTGATGCTTCTCAAAAACAATGAGTCTATCCAAGCTAGATGGAAAGAACACTTCGAGATGCTGCTGAACCATGGGTCAACTTTGCCACTATATAGTCAGTTCCTCAACACCCCAAAAGGGGATCTCTCACCAACTATCCCATCCTAGAAGATGTCTGGCATCCCATCAAGGAAACCAAGAACTGCATGACAGGACAGCTACAATCTCTAAGGCTGGTGGCAAGGAACTGATACTGAGACTCCATAAATTTATTTTTCAAATCTGGAACAACAAGAAGATCCCTGGGGACCTAAGGAACACCAGCACTGTAATCATTTTCAAGAAAGGAGACAAGTCTGTGTGTGGGAACTACTGAGGTATCGCCTTCCTTTCCACAGCATGGAAAATTTTGCTCGTACCCTTCTGAACTGTCTTTTATCTCTTGCTGAGAAAGTCCTGCCAGAATCTCATTGTGGTTTGACACCATCCCACAAGGCAGTTGACATGATTTTTGTTGCCCACCAAGTCCAAGAAAAGTGTCATGAACAACATCAGGACCTGTCTGTGGCTGTCTTTGACTCCACTGGTTGTGAAGCCTTGTGGAAAATACTGACCAGATTTGGATGTCCTGAAAAATACATCAAGGTCTTGAAGCTTCTTTACAACCAGATTACTATGACCATTCTTTGTAGCAGGTCAGAGATAGATCCATTTGTTATCTGAACTAGGGTCAAGCAAGTATCTGTCCCAATTCTGTTCTCCATTTTTGACTGTTATCCTGGTTCTTGTTCAAGGACTGCCTTCTTTCCAGAATTAAAACTGTGAGTACTGAAATGATGGAGGACTTTTTCAATTGAAGGCCAAAGTATTCAAAACAACCATACTTGACCTTCAAGACAAGAATGTAACAATCTACCTCCTCAAATTACCATCAAAGGAAAGACTCTAAAGATAGTTGAGCACTTCCCTTACCTCAGTAGCCACCTGTTTCAGAGAGTGAACACTGATGAGAAGATCCAGCACAGGATTTGGTGCACAACTGCCTCCTTTGGGAAATTGCTTGGGAGTGCTTTTATTGATTGCAATCTCTGGAAAGATACAAAGATCTAAGTCTGCAATGCAGTTGTCATCCCCCCTCTCCTCCACAGATGTGAAATGGGGGTGACCTACCTTTGTCATCTCAAGAGCCTAGAGAGGTATCACCAATGAAGATCACCACCACTGGAAAATTCTCCACATCCTCAACTCATGTTACCAGTACTGAATCGATACTGAGTCAGTACTGAGGCTTTGGCTTCCTCAACCACGACCGGCACATCACGACAAGAGACATGCTGGGATGAGATGGGCTCCACCTTTCCCCTAAAGGTAAGTGTGTGTTCTCTTCTAGGTTGGCGGACCTCCTCCGACAGGCTTTAAACTAGGCTCGTCGGGGGAAGGGGAAGATGAGGGCAGAGGAAATATCAGACTGCCAGACCAAACAGCACCCACAACTACAGCCCAGCCCAGCCCAATGAGCGAAGTGAATAAACAGGTAAGAGATAGGAGCCAGAGTAATGCTGGGACTAGGGGGTCAATACACACATCCACAGGAGGCCTCAAATGCCCCTACACAAACGCTCGTAGTATGGGTAACAAACAGGAGGAACTCACCCTCCTGCTGGCTGACACCAGCCTGGACATAGTGGGGATTACAGAAACATGGTGGGACTCAACGCATGATTGGGTGGCGAATGTCAAGGGCTATAGGCTGTACAGGAGGGACAGGATAGGAAAGAGAGGTGGGGCTGTGGCACTCTATATTAAGGAGGAATATACATCCTCGTCAATTAGCAAGGAGTCAGGAGAGGGGCACTCTGAAGAGCTTTGGGTTAGAGTACAAGGCAGTCGAGGGGAAAGAGACTTAATGGTGGGAGTCTACTACAGACCTCCCAACCAGGGAGAAGAGCTTGACCAGGAATTCTTGGGTCAGCTCACAGAGGTAGTGAAGGCTAAGGAAGTGGTAGTCATGGGGGACCTGAACTTCCCGGACATCTGCTGGGAAGAGCAGTCAGCCAGGTCTGAACGCTCATGTAGGTTCTTGGCCAGAGTGCAGGACCTCCCTCTAACCCAGGAGGTGCACAGCCCCACCAGGGGAGACGCCTTGTTCGACCTAGTGCTGGCCACGGGTGATGACCTGGTGAGGGGGCTGCGGGTGCTCGACCACCTGGGTGACAGCGATCATCGCCTGCTGGAATTTACCATCCAGTGCAAGGTGGCAAAGGCATGCAGTAAGTCAGCGGCCCTAGATTTTAGGAGGGCAAACTTCAATGAGCTAAGGAGGATAGTTGGAGAAGTGTTGAGGTCCCGGAGGGGAGGGGAGCCAGGTGTCCAAGGAGAGTGGTTGCTCCTTAAGGAGACGATCCTCCAAGCCCAAAGAAAGGTAATCCCAAAGAGGATCAAAGGGAGCAGGAGAGCACACAAGCCTCCATGGCTCGTGGTGCTCTTGGTGAAATACAGGAGGACTGAAAGAGGGCCAACGTGGTTCCCATCTTCAAAAAAGGCAGGAAGGAGGACCCGGGAAACTATAGGCCGGTTAGTCTTACCTCGATCCTAGGCAAGCTGTTTGAGAAAATTATGCTGGCACACATCCAGGAGGGGCCAGCAGGGGACTGCATGCTTAGGGGCAACCAACATGGGTTCATCAGTGGCACGTCCTGTCAGACCAACCTGGTGGCCTTTTACGATCAGATCACCAGATCGTTAGACGCAGGGGTAGCAGTGGACATAGTCTTCCTGGACTTCCAGAAGGCTTTTGACACTGTCTCTTACCCCATTCTCATTAAGAAACTGGAGGGCTGTGGTGTAGACACCCACACAGTCAAATGGGTCGCCAACTGGCTGGTGGGCTGCACCCAGAGGGTGGTAGTAGATGGGTCCTTCTCAACCTGGAAGGACGTGGGCAGTGGGGTTCCGCAGGGCTCGGTCCGTGGGCCCGCACTGTTCAACTTCTTCATCAGTGATTTGGACGAGGGGGTAAAAAGCACCCTGTTCAAATTTGCTGATGACACTAAGATGTGGGGGGACGTGGGCACACTGGAAGGATGCAACAGTCTACAATTAGACCTAGACAGGTTACAAGGTTGGGCGGACGAGAATAGGATGGGTTGCAACACAGACAAGTGCAAGGTGATGCACCTGGGGAGGAACAACCGGCACCACACCTACAGGTTAGAGAACTCCCCTCTTGTCAGCATGGAGGCGGAAAAGGATCTTGGGGTCATCATTGACTCCAAGATGAACATGGGCCGGCAGTGTGGGGATGCAGTCAGGAAGGCCAACTGTACCTTGTCATGCATCCACAGATGCATCTCGAGCAGGTCCAAAGAGGTGATCCTCCCCCTCTATGCGGCACTGGTCAGGCTGCAGCTGGAGTACTGCATCCAGTTCTGGGCGCCACACTTCAAGAGGGATGTGGACAGCATGGAGAGGGTCCAGAGGAGGGCCATTCGCATGATCAGGGGGCAGCAGGGCAGGCCCTATGAGGAGAGGCTGCGGGACCTGAACCTGTTCAGCCTCCAAAAGAGAAGGCTGAGGGGGGATCTTGTGGCCTGTTACAAACTAGTCAGGGGAGATCAGCAGGCATTGGGGGAGTCCCTGTTCCCCCAAGCACTGCCAGGAGTGACCAGGAATAACGGTCACAAGCTGGCAGAGGGCAGGTTTAGGTTAGATATCAGGAGGCGCTACTTCACGGTCAGGGCGGCTAGGGTCTGGAACCAACTTCCAAGAGAAGTGGTGCAGGCTCCTACCCTGGGGGTTTTTAAGAGGAGGTTAGATGAACATCTTGCTGGGGTCCTTTGACCCCAGTACTCTTTCCTGTCATGGCAGGGGGTCGGATTAGATGATCTGCTCAGGTCCCTTCCTACCCTAGAAACTATGAAACTATAAATAATCCTCAAGCACCAAGATTTTTGAACCAGAGGCTGTGTATGGATGCCTGACTCTTGACTCCCAATTCAAGTGCTCTACTTCCAGCTTAGTTGTGGCCTGAGATCTCATGGCAGTCTGCATACCTCCAAAAATGGATGCCACCATCAAGAGCTGGGAGGAGCTGGCTGCTAACCAACAGTGCTACAACCTCAACCAGTGGCAGCCTGCTTCGAAGTAAAGTGTCTTCTTTTTGAAGCAGAATGGAGGAAGGAAAAAGAAATCTAGGTTTATGCCCTACCCTCTCCTGCAGAAAGACCTGCAACTTCTGCAAATGGATCTGTGGCTCAAGGTTTGTATTTATAAGTCATCTCCAGACCCATCAATGAGCCATATAAGAAATCATCCTTGAACTGAGGGATTACTGATGCTCATTGAATTGGAGCAGTACTCATTTATCTAAGGTTGCTTAGCACTTCTATCGTTTTTGGGTGTTCCACATATTGCTTGGGAACCTTCCCAGCATTTCATGGTTTCATATTTACCATCCACATGTGGAGTGTAAAACAACTGACATTAGAAGAAAAGGAAAGAAAGGCAAATTAGAAGCAAGCTAGGCTTTGGGCAGAACAGTAAACTGTCACCTGAGAGAGAGAATTCTGATAGTTCATAGGTTCAGTCATTTACAGTTACTGATAATATTATCAGACAGTAAAAACAACAGAGTTCACCATCCTCAGCTAACCAACAATGTCAGCTGAGAAGAGTAAATATGTCAAATTTCAAGTAAAAGTTGTCATTTAAAGAAAGGAAAAATAAACAGTAGGTGCAAGGCAAGCAGCTGTATCCATCTAAATTAGACTGATTTCAAGACAAACTGTAAGATGGTATCAAGACCTTAGAAAACTAGCTTTGTGAAAAACTAGGAGGATAGTATTGTTTTGCTGACAAGTCTGAATTCATGTAGTAAATCACATGTATTCTCTAAAGATGGAATCTGCCACCAAAAACTTGTAACTATGAATATGCAAGAAAAAAACAACTCCAAAAAAACCCTTACACTGTTTATGAACTTTATATTCCCAAAGCAAATTAATTAATTGTCACCTTGTTGTGTGAGATAGTTAATTCACTATGAGTAACCTTACTATTCTTTAATGCATGCAACAAATTTGACAAGACTTCTAGTTAACATGGCAACAAATCAGCTGCAAATACTAGCCCAGCATGAAAAATTCCTAATCTTCAGCACCAAAGAGGTTCTATTGACATCTCATTTACAATCATTCCAGGACACAGATAAGACAATTTCAATAACTGAGAGCTCAGAAATCACCTATTGTTCAAAGTCCTAGGCTACCACCAGGACAGTAACCATTCCATATTGTTTCAAAACCTAAAGGATTTAGACAAGGAAGCCCTGGCAAAAAGCAAAAGAGTAACTGAATCTTTTGTTTAATACAAATAGGTATTGAGTAAGAGAGATTCTCAATTTTCCTAACCCCACCTATTCCTAGACATAATGTAGAAATGTAGGTAAAAATGGGTCACATAATGGGGGGGCTATGATCCCTGAAAAAAGTCCAAGCCACTGAATGTAAGAGATGCCAGGCACAAGCCCAAAAAACTTGAATGCAGGCTACTTGTTCAGTTTCAGCTGCATATTGATGACAGGATGCTAGCTACTTTAATCTATTTTGTTTATTCTGTTATTCTGATACATTTTTAAAAGCCTTGTTAATTTCACAGCAAAATAATTTTAACTCTTGCCAAGATGATGAGCATGCTGCCCCCTCTCATCATTCCAGTGACAAAACCCAGTGGCTTAACACAGTTTCCATGCTCTATTATTTTTTGGTAGTCAAAGGGCATTTTCTGAGGGGTGCCTCAGCTCTAACAAGGGGTGCCTTGACGCTAATGAGTGGTGTCTCAGCTCTAAAAAAGCTGAGAACCACTGATCCCTACCTGTTCTGTCTGGCTCTGGGTTTTCTTTTGGAATAAAAATTTCAGGTAGTTTGACTTCACTGTTCAGTGGTGCTCCAGAAGACAAGGTATACCTCTGATGGATGAAGTCCCAGAGTACACAGGATTAGAGCAACAATCTCTCTACCTTCATGTCTGGATCAGTTGTCCAAACCAGTTAACCACAATTAATAACAATTTAACATTTTTTTAAAAAGTCCCTACAGAAACAGAAATTATTGGCAGAATATTGACAAAGGTGGTAGAATACTGACAAACATTAGTAAGGAACATTCACTCTGATTTTAAGCAGGTGTTTTATTTAACTTTGCTTATACCCTTTTCATTTGCTATTTGCAAATGTGTGTATGACCTGGATCTTTGTTTGCATTAGTGTTTAGGGAATAGCTGTTCTTCATACCAATACCTGTGCCTGCATGCTAACCCTTGCTTGCAGTACATAGATAAAAGCATGCATTTATTCCTTATTTGTTCTTTTCCTCCAGTTACAGTGTTAAAGCAATACCATTGTCAGATGACAATCCCATAACACAAAGAACATATAGTCAAAGTGAATAGCTGATGAATGAACAGGTTTAATTTTGTTTTCTATAAACTACTGATAATTAAAAACAAAAAAATAGGTTTTTAAAAGTCTGTCAGTTCAAGAAGGATTCATGAACTGGATAAAGGATAAATTTGCAATGGAATTCAGTTGCCATGAATAATTCAGTCAGTTTTAGTTGGTAAAATGGTAATGCAATTTACATTGTCTAACATGTTTTATCATAAAGATCTAAAAGGATATACTCCATGCACATATCAATGGGTCACATTAGTGTCATCTCCAGATAAAATGTACCTTGGGGCACCATGCTGAGACACTGATTCACTAGAGCTTGTCCATACTTGTATATTTTTCAAAATAGCCATTTTGGAGTAATTCACTACTTTGGAAGTAGATTAATTTTAAGATTAAATTTAAGATTAAACAAAACAAAACACTCTTATTACAAATAAAGATCGCCTACAAAGAGAATTATTCTGACATTTTGGGGAATTTCCAAGTATAGACCAGGCTTATCAATGCAGCCTTCCTGCCATCAACCTTTGCCTTCTTTAGAAATCTCCCATCTTAGTGCTAAGTAAAGCTAACTTTTTTAGCTTTTGAGTTCTGATAAGAACAACTATTTAAGGTGGTTTGGCAGCATAGCTTGTGTCAAAAACCAGCCAAGGGTTTTTGAACACAGATAAAAAATTGAATGGAATGCCTATCCTAGAACTCTCAGCACAGAAAACAGTGTTATTAAAAGCATAAATAATTAGATATTTATAAAATAAAAGGGAATATATAAAACAATATATTCTGTTGGCTAAAATTACTATTTAATTAATGTACACCAGGAATAAACATTACTAGTACAACTACTTACATCTTTTTGGTAGATTTTTATATTATGATATAATGTGTATCATTACACATTTGGGAGAGCATAAATAATTTTTCCCCTTTATCCCATTTAGTTGACTTTTCTATATATGACATGAATATACTGCGTATGAACAGACAAATAAGCCATCACAGCAGCTTTCTCTGAGATTGGGAACCTGCTGATTTGACCTGTTTATTAGGAGAAAAGTGTCAACTCAACAGAACAAGATTGTTTTAAAATTTCCTTTCCTATTTTTCCCAAGCCCGGGTGATTTCTTTTTAACCCTAAACTATAGAACCAGAACAAAAAACAAAGCATTGTAGGACAGGACATTTTTCCTTGTAGAGAGATACTCCTGAAGAAAAACTTACAGAAACAAGTCTTTCCATTTTATTTAAAAATGGACACTTTTAAGTTAGAAAAGCTGAACTGTAACCTTCATTATGTTCTCCACAGAGTCCATCTCTTTTTTCCCTCCCTACCTGCTCCTTAAAACATTATGTTGGGTTTTGTCCCCTGTAAGAATATATAAAATGTCAACAGGTTTATACTTATGAGCAACTCAATAATGATAAACCAACATGAAGCCACTACAATGACTAACTTCCAGATTGTTTAAATCTTTTGTATAGAAACAGTTTTTCCATTTTATTTAAAAATCAGCACTGGGAAGTTAGAAAAGCTGACCTATTACATTGATCGCACTTCTCTGCAAAGCCCATCTATTTCTTTTTATATGCTTTTTAGGACCTATTAAGTGGGGTTTTTTGTCCCCTAAAATAATAAATAAAAGTCAGCAAGTTTGTGATCACAAACAACTCAACAATGATAAGCCAATGTTCAGACACTGCAATGACAAGGCCATTTCAATCTCCTGGGGCACTTCAACCATTTTATTTTGCATAAATGACAGTGAAAACATTAAATATATTATATGAGATTGTATTATATGATATATTCTGAAAGACATGCTTGCTGTAAGTGGGACATCCTCAAAGGCATCGGAACAGGTTCAAGTCTGAAAAGCCTAATGCAGTTTTAGAAGTTACTGTCAAGTAAACCTGTAAGTTAGTAACACGCTCAGTGTTCTGCCTTTAAAATGGCTATAAGCTGCTATGGGATGTTTTTCAGATTCCAAGGGCTTGATTTTCCTAAAGTATATTGGGATTCATCAAGAATAGATCCATTGAAGTTGGTGGTGCTCCTGGGGAAAATTAGGTCTCATATTGCTTTGGGGTTTTTGTTGTTGTTGCAAATTTCTCAGCTGAGAAACAGTTTTTTAAAATGATGCTTCATGCATGGGACCTAGCTCTTCATGATATTGTATGCTGTGTGCCTATGTCAACTCAGAATTGAGAGCTCAAGTGAATGCAAACCTGCTATGCACAAAACCTGACCACTGTGACATTTCTGAGTCAGGTCATAATTAACACGCAAGCCCCTCTATGCATCCTTTTCTGCAGTTTCCAAAACTAACTGAAAACTGGACTGTGTAACTATTGCTGTTATGTATATACAATTTTCTAATGAAGAACAATATACGTAGCACTCAGTACCATATTTTTGGGAATTTACTAGGAAAAACTTATTGTACAACATACAGGAGATAGGGCTGCAAACAGGCTGGGTATTCAGGGCACCTATACATGAGTGCAGAGGCTGCTCCAGTGCACTGGAATTCCATTAAATAGATTGAAAGAGTCCGCTGGAGTGAGGCAATTACCATGCCCCAGCAGCCTCTTGCATCTTGTGTGTGTCCCCTCCCTTAAAAATGGTGGTGGGGGCACTTGAATTAAAGCTCATTGAACCCTTGCTACAGGGGGGTAGGTTGTAGCCACACCTTGTCATGCATCCACAGATGCATCACGAGCAAGTCCAAGGAGGTGATCCTCCCCCTCTATGCAGCACTGGTCAGGCCACAGCTGGAGTACTGCATCCAGTTCTGGGCCCTGCACTTCAGGAGGGATGTAGACAACATGGAGAGGGTCCAGAGGAGGGCCACTCTCATGATCAGGGGGCAGCAGGGCAGGCCCTACAAGGACAGGCTAAGAGACCTGAACCTGTTCAACCTCCAGAAGAGAAGGCTGAGGGGGGATCTAGTGGCCTGTTACAAACTAGTAAGGGGGGATCAACAGGCACTGGGGGAGTCCCTGTTCCCCTGAGCACTACCAGGAGTGACTAGAAATAATGGTCACAAGCTGGCAGAGGGTAGATTTAGGTTAGATATCAGGAGGCGCTACTTCACGGTCAGGGCGGCTAGGATCTGGAACCAGCTTCCAAGGGAAGTGGTGCAGGCTCCTACCCTGGGGGTCTTTAAGAGGAAGCTAGATGTACACCTTGCTGCGGTCGTTTGACCCCAGTAATCTTTCCTGCCATAGCAGGGGGTCAGACTTGATGATCTAATCAGGTCCCTTCTGACCCTACCAAATGTGAAACTATGAAACTATTTGTAAGCATGGGGATGCTGATACAGGAGAGTTGGTGGTGCTTTAATTAGAGTGGCATCCCCCCATACCCCAAGCATATGTAAAAGTGCCTTCAAGTTATACATGCAGTGAACAACCAATGCCCACAGAACAATATTTTTAACTTCAGTACCTGTGTGAACATATGCACCTAAGCACATGTACACTCACACACACATACACAGAACCAAAGCTCAAAATGAACCTTTTTTGGAGTTTTGTCTTTATGTTTAACTAACATGACAAGATGGCTTTCAATGTTTTCTTTCTTTTGAGATTGGCTTTATAGTTTCAGTTTTCCCCAGCAGGGGCCTTCTGTGTTTGCCTCTAGTTCCAACTGTCCTACAAATTGGAGCTAATAAGCTCTGTCTTCCCAGAATACAAAAGTATGAATCAGAATACAACTGCCTCTTACTGTAAGATGCTGAAGTTTCATGTTGTCCCAGAGTAAACTTCTGGAGAGGCCTTCAAAACTCATTTCCTCCTGTTCTAGCCTAATCAATACTACTATCCCACAAAATAAGTGTTAACGGAGACCACCACAAATTAAGAGAAAGTTATTGTGACTAACAGGTAAAATAGCTCCAGCATTTTTAGGAATATTATGTGAGACTCAGTTTTGTACAGCTGTTTGTCTGAGTCTGAGATTTGTGAGGAGAGGTAATATCTTTTATTGGACCAGCTTTATAATGAGGTGAAGGTTAGACAAGCTTTCAGGCAAAATTGCCCCTTCTTAGTAAGCCTGAGTTCATAAACCTGAACCAAAAGAGGCTGTAAAGAGGTTGTTAAAGAACAAAGCAGGGAAGGTGAAACATACAGATAAGACCTGTCTCAGGTCCATAGCTTCAAAGGGGAAGAGAACAGTTGGCTATTTTAGGATACATCTACATTGCATAAAGTGCTACGTGGAGATGCCCAAAAAAGCTCAGATACTGGAAGTAGCACAGCTCCTCCTTTATTCAGACTGAGTAGCAGGATAAATTAGCTTTCATGTAACACTCGTGTCCTTGTGTGCTTTTACAGTGCGCTACATTGTGGGGTGTAGACATGCCCTTATGAAAGTATGTCTATGCAGATATGGTGGCACAGCGTAAGTGGATCAAGGATATTAAAAGGAGGGGTATGGGAGCAGAGACTGAGACTGCAGTGGTGGCTGTACCACCCTGCTCCAGCATCTTCCCACTTCTTTTGCTGCAGGAAGATCACACTGGTGGAGCAGGATTTAAGCCCTCAGATTAGGTAAGAATCTCTTCACCCCTGCTCTTGACACTCTCTATGCTGAGAAACACCTCCTCTGCCCTCCTATTCCCCTCCCTTGCTCTCTCTCTCCTTATGCCTCTGGGCTCAGTAAGGGGAGATTTGCCTATTGCTATGGCTGTTTTGGCCACTTCTGCCCTGCTCCAGCAGGGGCTACAGGGAGCAGCTATCTTGGGAACTGGGCTCAGATGAAGACAGCAGTGGCAGTGGGTGGTTTTCCCTCCCCTGTGCCTGCTCCTGGCATGGCAGGGAACACCCAGGGGGATTGGGCTGGGAAAGGGAACCCAGCTGAGCCTGCCTCCCTGTGCAGCCCAGTGAGAGTAGGGTAGGAGCAGCTCTGGAGCTCCCCCTGCTTCTGGATCAGCTGGGGGCAGTGACAGTGGTGGGTGGGGAGGGGGAAATGTGAGGGGAGAGGTCACTGAGCCTGGAGGGGAAAGGAGGGACTGCTAAGAGGGGCTGGGTTTCTTAACTACTTTGAGAACTTTTTTGAGTCCCCAGCTGCTACTCCATCCATGTGGTCCAAAAAAGGGGATGGACTGCACCACCACACCTTCTCTGGGTCCACCCCTAAAGTAGAGTAGTATAGCTGTGCAATGAGCCTAGCTGTGGGTAGCACAAAGCTCAGTGCAGGCTGCAACAAACTTGCCTGAGAAGTTGGGCAAATTAGCTCATGCTAAGTCTTGTCTTATCTTGGCTGGACTGTTACAGGAACTTGAGTTTGCCAGCTTAAAGCTAATTTGGAGCTGTCAGCACTATGCTGCTCCACTGCAGATGCTAGCCTGCAGAAAAGGAAGGGGATAGAAAGAGTGGCCAGAGCCTACCTGAGCACTGTCAGTAGAAAAGCTGACAGATTTAGAAGACTATTGGGTGCAGACAAACTGACAGTTTATTGCAGGGTGAAAGGGAGTGGAATTGTACCCTCCCTGGTAGGCCGTACAGACTAACTAAATAAGGTATATATAGAACATATATAGATATATCTAAGATGTGGGGAGGGAGAGGTCAGACAGACAGGGTAATCTATATGTGTAAGAATGAATGAATACCAGTCTAACATCAGTTGAAATAAAAAAAAAGGTCTGCAACAGAACACTTTAACCTCCCTGGACACTCCACTGCTGACATCAGGATTGCTCTTCGCAGGCAGCAACATTTTTAAAACAAGTCTAAATAGGAAACTGCAGAAAAAGAAATTCACAAATTGGATTGTATTAAGTATGGTTTAAATGTGCATTAGTTTTTGTGACCCCTCTGTCCTTATGAGTTCTTTCCTTGTCTACCTCTCCCCCTTCCTTGCTCTGCTTCTTCTCCCTCCTCCCTTTGCACCTTTTGTATTCAGATCACTCACTCCACTTTATACACTGCTATATGCTGCCCTTACACAGCATCCCATGAAGTGAGCTTGAGTTCACGAAAGCTTACGCCCTCTGTTTTGTATGACATCAGATATCAGCTGCCAAATCTATGAGCCACTGTCTGGTATTATCACTCAATGTACAGATTCCATTTACCCATCTAGGCATTTGTAAAGGCTGCAGCTTTCCATCAAGCACTATGCTGTTTGTTAGATACCGCATTCACACAGGGGACTGTCCAAGATGTTCATTCTTTGAAGTGTTGTTCTGAAGCAACACTTTACAAGATGAACATTCATACAGATCTCATTCTGATCTGCATCCAGATCTCAGTCTGTTCAGCTTGACCGATGCTTCTCTGTCAAGGTCTTGCCCAATGGGGGACTTGTTTGGTGTTGGTATAAAACACTGTGGGAATAAGTCTAACCTTTCCCAGTGGTTGGCCCACTCCACTGCCCATGGGTCTGGTTCAGCATCTCCAATCTCTTCTGGGAGCTTGTGCAAACAGTTTATGACTTTTAAGCCTCCTTAAGCCTCTGTCTATTCAGGTCTTCAGTTAACAGTTGATGGAGCAAACGATTTCATTATCTCTTGCCTCTGCTGTGTCAGTAATGATGTTAGGGTCTGTCTTCTTATATCACTTAGTCTATGCCTGAGAGTACAGGGAGTTCAGTATCTGTGTGTGTATAAGTTGTGCACCCTGTTATGAGTCTCAGTGCACTGTTAAGTATAGTGTCAAGGTTTTTAGTGTGACAATTTCTGGACCATACAGGAGTACAATATTCTGCTGGGGCATATACCATTGTGAGTATGGTGGTTCTGAGCACTTTGAAGTTGGCACCCCATATTGTGCTGGCTAAATATCTTAAGACAGCTACCCACGCAGGGACTTCCCTTCTGACCGTGATATTTATAGGTGAGGGAATGGTCTAATGCGACTCCTAATGCTCACCAGGAAGGATGTGGTTGCCTACTCTGATATTCAGTATGACCTTGGTTCAATGTTTGTCCAGGTTACACTCTAAATATACCTTATTTAGTAAGTTTATAATGTGCATTTCTACCCTGCCTCCTGCCTGATCAGACTAACATGGCGTACTTATTGTACGCTGTGTCAGCTCCTCTGTGGTAACTGTCTTTGTCCATACTTTTATCCTCCGGTAAGTGGGATGTGAATCATTATAAATTTATTTCTCAGTGGAGGAGGACTAAGTTACAGGGATATGCAACTTAGCTTTCTATAGCCTGGTGTAAGAGTATCCACATAAGCAGTTGCTGAAGAGCTGTATCTTTTTAAAACACTGCAAACTTGAGCGAGAGGGAATGTGCAGAAAACAGGGCAGTCTGTGTCCCAACTCAATAAACAGGACTCACTTGAGTTATGGACAGTGAGATTAGACTTGGGTAAAGGAACATACATATAAGATTTAGCCCTGTGTCCTCTGTGTCTTTGGCTGACATTAAAGAATGTCTTGTTTTGAAGCTGTTTCAAAGTCACTTTAATCAACTGTCCTTGTGGTCTCCCCAGAGAGACTGGGGTGTGGGGACCAGTAACCTAGGATCAGCTGAACTGCTGAATCCCTCCTGAGAAGAATTAAAGGCTCAAGACCTGAACTTTTGGGACTGTAACCTGGATGAGGTTCCATAGAGGAAGGACAATATAGTAACTTGGTATCCTTTGCAGTTGTAAATGCCAGCTTAATTGAAAATGCAGAAGAAATACTTGCTGAATATGAGAAAGGTATGGAGAAACTGATTTTGTTTTTAAAACATTTTGGAAGAGAATATTTCAGAAAGGGATGGAGAAAGGACTGGACATGAGACTTGGAATACTTACCTACTCTGTGGCCACAGGGTCAAATCACAGCAGGATTCTCTCAGTTTCTATGGGTCATTTGATCTTAAAAACCAACATCCTCTCAGCTCTGGGAAAGTACTAAATGGTCCCTGACAGGTTTTCAAGAGAGGAGGGTTGCTCTGCTGGTATCAATGTTATTTTTTTGTTTGGCTGTGGCCTTTCAATTCAGAGGTGGCTATATTCAAAATAGATGTCCCAGCATATAGTTTAAAACTATTTTCAGAAAGGAAAGACACTGCTATAAATATTTTGCTATCCTGGAAAGGAAAAGCAGCAGCAACACATTATGAAAAATACATGAAGCATTCTGTATAAAAAATGTTCTGCAATATTTTTGTTTCTCCATACAAGAAACCAAATGAGTTGTAGATGATGTAAGATAATACTAATGAACATAGAATCTCTTTCAGTTTTAAAATAAATGTATAAGTGGTGGTTAATTTTTGGGATGTGATTAGGGTCTGAGATGTGATGAGATCTGTGATAAATTTGACAAGTGGATTTTCACTTAACAATATTGAGGAACTAGTTCTTTTCTGTGATTCACTATCTTGTCCATGGAAAAAAAGCCAAAAGCTGCATCCTGGTTACAAACAGAACCTGCTTACTCTGAGTTAAAAAAAAATCCTGCTTAAATGAAAAATAATATATGTTACTTCACTACTTATTTTAGCCCAATCCCATAACTAACAGCATTCACCCCTGCAGTGGTGGATTGCAAGCTTTATAGTTCACTGGGCACTAGTATTGTGGCACCATCAGATTACCATTTTTCACAGGATGCTAAATCAGTGGAACGAATCATCTAAATAGGAGAGTTCTTTCCTTAATGAGATTTTTTCTTTAATTTTCAGATGAGTCATCTATATATAACCTGAGGAAATGGAATCAGGAATTCTCTACAACTTGATTACTTTCTCTGAGAGGCTGTAATTAAAACCCCAGTGTTAACATCTCTAACTTTACAGGTGTTCAGATTTGGAGGTTTTATTTTAAAAGAGCACTTTCACTTATATACTTCTGAGACAGAGCTGGGTTCTGGGCTATACAGTGTGTACATAGATCAAAGATTCCAATAGCATCAAAGCAACTGCATTTGGCCATTCTGCATTTGTTTCAGTAAAGAGAGTTAAAGAGGAGACAAACACCAAGTCTGCATCCAGATGAGTGAGCATGTACTTGTTGCGGTGCCTCAAAGCAATTTGAGATGCAGCAAGAGACACGCTGAAACTGAAAAAATGTTCCCCGTGCCACATATTTGCAGCGCAGACTCTAATTCTGATACCAGGAATTCTGGTATCAAAAAAACCAAAAACCAAAACCATGATGGAAAAAAGCAGCATGGGGCACTGCTGCTCCTGGAGCATGCCCTGCAGCACCCATGGGCTGAGTCCTCCAGAGAGACGCTTTGGCACCAGGCCAGAGCATCTCTATGGCTGCCCTGTGTCCATGGTGCCCCAGCATGTGCTGGGGCAAAAAGGAGCAGGGTAAGGCTGCAGCAGTAGATTGACTCAGACTGCAGCAATGGATCGACCGAAGCAAGCAGGAATATGGGCATAGCCGGAGAGAGAAAAAATTATTTGGGGAGGTGAGGGTGTGCACGCATGCATGTGGGTGCCCCCCTAGCAGGTCAGTCTGTGGGAGAAGAGGTAGGGGGAAGGATAAGGGACGGGGGGGTGGGGAGTACAGATCGAGGCCCCAGTGGTGACTGAGGGACTGGGGCCCAGGCAGGAGCAGGGGCTGGGGTGAGTGGGGCCCTGGCCAGACCAGGTGGTGGGACAAGTGGAGGCCTGGGGGGCACATGTCCCACCAATGTGTGCACGGGGTGGAGGCAGTTGCTGCTGCGTGCTGGGCTTCAAACCCTGCTACCCCAAAAGCCACGCAATGTCATGTGCGTCCCACTGCTCCCTGGGCAGCTGCAGCAGGGAGCACAGCACAGCGTGCAGTGGCAACTGCTTCTATCCGGCACACAGGTCAGGGAGGCATGTGTCCCCTGGGCCTCTGCTAGTCCCACCACGCAGCCCAACTGGGGCCCCACTCACCCCAGTCCCTGCTCCTGCCTGTGTCCTGTTTCCTCCCTCACCTCTGGGGCTTCAATCTGCCCTCCCCCCATAGGAGTGAGGAAGGGAATGGGGCTGGGGCAGGGGCAGGCCCTAAACAGCTGGGGTGGGGCTATGAGTGGCTTGTGTGAGGGGCGCCTGGTGTAGGGGGGGCTGTGGGTGGAGGCTGGGGGGCTGTGCTGGGCTTTTCCCTGTGGGGGAGGGGGGTTGGGCTGCACTGCACTCTGGGTGGGTGGTGGCGGCACTGGGGGGGGGGGTTTGGAGGGACTACAGCAAATTTTGGGGTGGCTGCAGCCCCCCATACCTCTCCTCACAGTACTGCTGCTGCCCGCTGTGAGCGGAGTCTGGTTCAGCCCCCTGGCAGGAAGAGCCCAGCACTGCCCTGGCCCTAGCCTGCAGCGGCAGCCCACCCTTACCCTGTGCACCGATCCAGGAGCACATGCCCCCCATGCTCTCTCAGGGTGTGCATGTAGCAGCAGGAGCCGTGCCCCCTGGACAAGTCGCTTGTGGCTCCCACTCACCTCCCACCCCATCTGTGCAGCACCTGGCTCTGCCCCAGCCCAGCCTTACTCCGTCTCACTGCTGCACGCACACTCCTCCACACCTCTGCTGCAGCCATCCAGAGCCCGCAGCTGGGCTGAGTTGTGGACCTACCCTCTGCCCTACATTTGGGGTGGAGCTAAGCCCCATTAGCTCTGGCCTTCTGCCACCTATGGATATGGGGGTGGAGGGGACTGTAGGCTGGTGGTATTATGTGGGGGCGGTGGGTCCCCTGCCTGCCCCCCTGCATGGCACACAGTCCCCTGCAGCAGCAGCAGTAGCCGCTGTTGGGGTGGTCCTGGCAGAGACCCTAGGCAGTGCTGGTGTGTGCCCTCACACATGACTAGGCCACTTTTATTGTCACCCAGGGTTGTAGCACTGCACACTGAAGCTGTGCACCCTTGGGCCGGGCCAGGCTGGGTCCTGCCTCTGTGGACCCAGGCTGGCCCAATGGCACATGGGGCATATGGTGGCAGGACCTGGCCCAGCCCAAGGGTGCACAGTTCTGGTGTGTGGTTCTGGAATCCTGGGTGAAAGCAAGAATGGCCTGGTTCTGTGTAAGAGTGTGCACCAGTGCTGCTGGGGTCTCTGCCAGGAGTGGGCCAGTAGCACCCAGATGGCTGCTATGGTGCCATGCGAGGGGGGGCAGGCAGGGGACCCACCCCTCCCACATAGTCCCTCCCACCCACAGTGGCTCCCATTGCTGCATGTACCCCAGGAGGGCCTGGGGAGGGCATGTGCTCTCATATCTGTGTGTGGGGGGTGGGCTGCAGCTGTGGGCTGGGGCCAGGGCTGTGTTGGGCTCTTCCTGGTGCTGGGGGTGGGGGGTGGTTTGGCCATAGCTGTACTCGAGGTGGGTGACAGCGGCACTGGGGGGGGGGGGTTATGGTGGGGGCTATGGTGAAATTTGGGGTGGCTGCAGCCCTCCCAGCGCCACTGCCACCCAGCCTGAGCACATCGTAGGCCAGTCCCCTCCAGGAAGAGCCCTGCACAGCCCTGGCCCCAGCCTGCAGCTGCAGCCACCCTGCTCTGCACAGATCTGGGGGCACATGCCCCGCCCCCTTGCCCTCCTGGGGTGTGTGCAGCAGTGGGAGCTGCCCCTGCCTACCCCCCAGATGAACCAGGCTTTGTCCCATGCCCTGCCTCACCCCAGTTGGGCAGCACCTGCCCCGGCCCCTGCCCCAGTCCTACTCCCTCCCTCACTGTAGAGGCCTTGATCTGCTCCCCCGATGCCCCTTCACTCCTCCCTCCCTCCCCCCTCTCCTCCCCAACACAGCCCACAGCGGAAATTGGATTGCTTTTTTGCTGTGGTTACTCAAAACTGTATACCGTGGTAGCCAAAATGGCATACAGAATATTAAATGTGGATACTCAAAACTGTGGTTGATGAGGGAAACCTGTAAATGATTGTTCTGGTGCTGTGTTAGGTTTATTTATTTTTGCAGGTTATCAATTTACTCAGTTTTTACAAAGTGTGGAGATCTTTCCAAATGAAGAATTCCAGAAAAATAGAGAAGCTGTCAGACTAGCTGTAATGTTCTTGGTGTCATAGGAAAATAAAAGCCATGCAGATGCAGTCATTACAACTGAGCAAGAGAGGTTCAAGTCACTTTGCTTTTAATGCAATAGCATGGAAATAAAATCAGGGGCTTGCAGACAGCTCTTTCTAAAATCAGCAAGAACAAACATACCCTTCTTTCCTTTCTGATTTCCCCTGTGTTGACAACATACCTTGGCTTTATGGGATCATTGTAGCAAGTTTTAGATTATGTATGAGATGAACATTTCCCATCCACTATACATAATCCCTGTGTGCTTAGTCACACAGCTGAGCATATTCTTCTCAAAGACACACCTAAGATGACCCTGAAAGCACTGAAAACAAACTGTTCATTTTCCGTTTTTTTACGAATACTTTTTCATTTCTCAAAGCCCTTCAGGCAAACAACTTCAACAGAGTTCCCATTGAGCTTCCTAATACCCTTTAAAACCTTTTTTAAATGCATTTTATGTTTTCACAAAGGTCTGAATCAGAACATATGTTTAAAGGCAAAATGCAAGCTAAAATGAAAGCCAAGTGATGTTCAAAACTGCATGCTGCAAGCCTTCCCTCCCAAGCCTCTGAGTGTACTAACATTGAAATTATATTAAACTAGCACTTGGAAAATTCGTTTCCCCTTCAACAACATCTCAGTTTGCTCAATATATCCCACATACAGTCAAAAGGGAGACATCAGCTAGAAGATGTGCAACACTCTTAGCAAGCACCAGAGGATTCTCAGAGGGAAAACTAATTTTAAAAGTGTCACTTAAAACATTTTTTCCACTGAATGCCATCCACAATATGAGAAGGTATCAGGGCATTTAGCACATATTTCCGGGCATTAGCATACTTTTTCAGTTTTTCTGATACAGCACTCAGTGTAAAGCTTTTAAACCATGTTTTTTCTAGGCTTTTATCCCCTACTCATCATTCCAGAAACAGCAGTGCCTGCCCTGTAAGGAAAATAAAGCAAAATACCTCTGATCTGTGTCATTAAGTCAGAGTTACCTCACTGGACCGCTTTACAAGTCTTGGCAGGAAAGGCTTAATTTGAGTGAACCAGAATGTTTTTTAAGGGAAATTTGAAATGCTCAATCCATTCACCAGTAAAGGTTAATTGTGCATACACCCTGCTGGCTGGATCAGGCCCATGGGGGTGCTTTATCTGGCCTGGTGGGCTATTGGTGAGTCACCAGAATTTGGGGGGTGGGTCCGGGAGGAGCCGCCTGCCACAGAATCCAGGGCTTTTGGGCTCTGGTGGACAGGAGGGCAAATGAAAGCTGATATAGCTCCGGTTTCCCTCCAGCTGCTTTGCCTGTTGCCACTGCTGTGGCCCTTCTTTCTCAGCCACTGGCCTCAGTACCATCCCCTGCTGGAGTTGCTGCTACATGCCCCAGTTTGGAGCCAGAGCTCCCGCTGCTGCCATTGTGTGCCCCAAGCTGGATTTGGCCTGGGGTGCAAGCTGAGTTTGACACTCCTGCTGTAGGTGATCAAATATTTGGCTTTCAAAACTCAGGCAAGGCCACTGCATGGTTTTAGGGGCCCCATGCCATGGCTTTTGGATGAAACATATAACACACATTCTTCCTGCTTGTCACCTTTAAAGATCCGATGGCCCTTTTCACAAAAGATAAGGGCATATTTATCTGGCCAAATTTAGTTTGGATAAATATATTTTGCTTGTCTAAACTAACTTTGTAATGACACGGTGCAGATGGATAAAGAGGAGTACAGAGAAATAGCTGGACAAAGCCAGTGACAGAGCCAGAAATGGGCGAAAGGACTTCTGATATTTAATGCCTTGCTCTGGGAACTTAACAGCACTTCCCTCCCAATCACAAGAGAACACAAGGATCCTCTTATTTTCTGCTGTTCAGTCCTGCTATATGCTTTTATACACATATGAGATTCCTGCATTTTCACATTTTCAAAGTTTGAGGGGGCAAACTTCACTCACAACATTTGCATTGTAGTTCTAGGCACAAAATCTGAATAGACCAGGTCCAGCTACTTACAGCACAACAATCACAGAGATATTCAAGTATAGTCACCACATTTGTGCTGACAGGTCATTCTGCAGATGTGAGGTGTGCGCCTGCAAACTGAGCCCTCAAACAAGGAGATGTGGCTTTTTATTTACATTTTTAAATTTACATGTAAATCCCTTTGCCTGGAGGTGCTCACAAAACTGTAACTGCCTGGTTTCCTCCTGCAATCAAGTAGCTAGAAGTGAAATGACGTAGATTTGTGTCTACAATAAATTTCCCAGTTCCCCACCTCCTTCACTATATTCTATTGTATATTCCACATTGAGAGATAACTGGTAAATATTTTTAAAAATGCTTTCAGATTCTTTGGAAGAAATGTGCTGTATAAATGTAAGATGACTTAACATTTCCTAGCTGATTTGTTATACTTGCTACACCACGTATAAACTAGCTGTCAGATTGAAGCTCACTGACTCACTGACAGTTAATTCACTTCACATATCCTGTAGCTGCACAAGAGGTATTATTCCAAGTGCCCTTTTGAGGTTACAGACTACTTCCATCCCACATGACTAAATCAAAGCATTCCAGAAAACCAAAGGACCAGTCAAGTCTCTGGAATTTCAAAGCAAACATTTCTGTATGTCTGGTGCTTCAACTTTTGCCAAGTAATTTCTCTTGGTAGTCATGCATTTTTTTTAGTACACTAGTGGGCCATTCTTGACTTTCACTTTAGAGCAGGCCTTGATTTTGCTCCATGTACACCTGGGAATTACACCAGTGTAAGCTGACCTAAGGAAATCAGAATCAGCCTTGGGATATATAAGGTAGTAAACTGGCATTTACTATTTTAATGTAAAGAGCTTAGCAAGTGCAAGGATTTAGATCTCTGTAGAACACTAAAAAGCAGACTCCTATGAAATCGTGATACACTTTCAAACGTGATGGGTACGTTTTAGTAGCTGGGCACCATTACTGAGGATAACTGAAAATATAAAACTTTCAAACAAATAAGCACTGCTAAAGAAGCCCAGAGCATGAGCAAAACAACAACCCTCTACAGCACATTCACGAAACCATCATAATTTAACCTACAAACACCCAAGCCAAAAAGTGCAGTCTTTCCTATAACTAATAAGCAAATATTTGACCCCAACACACTGACGTTACCACAGGAACTGGGGCATGTATGCGTGCATGTGAACACAGCTAAAGAAATGAATGCCCTGTTGGGCTCACTGATTTACAACCTGACAGGAGGACAAAACATGCCAGAGGGGTAGGAAGAGTAAAATGAGTCAGTAAGAGTGGGGGTTGCTTTGCACATTTAATATAGAGACTTCTGTCTCCTGGATCAAACCCCTGTCCTCTTGGCTCACCCTCCAAAATTAAAACCAAACCGATCAAAACCAAACCATGCTTCATGAACAAGTTTTATGTTGCTTATGCTTCTAAATTTTCAAAGAAACATGTGAATCACGCTTGATAAATAGGCAGCTTGTAGAGCTGGGTATCATTTATTTGAGGATAGAGGCCCTTGAGCAGTACATGCTTACATACTGCAACTTACATCTGGTTTTCAAGGTTAGCCCCTAATTAAGCCCAGTCTCTAGCCTGCAAGACATGAAGCTCAAGAAAATGGCATTGACTGAAGCAGTCCCATAAAAAAACACATTGTTAGCATATAAAACAGCTTTTTTCTAGTAGCACAGTGATCATTAGTTTATCATCTTATTTCTTCCAAGCTGTTTATTCAAATAGCTATATACACTCCCACTGTCCTTGATCTGGTACATCGAAATAATAACGGTAACAAAAAAATACAAGAGCTTCCACTTCCAAGGGCTGCATAGGACTAAATGCACCTGGTGCTTTCTTCTCCAATTCACTATATTGCTTCCTTTGATATATTTCAGAGGTGAACTGGTTGCTGCTAGTTCAAAAACAAAAAAGCAAGCATTGTGAAGAAAAGTGTAAGTTATAACAGGGGGTTAGTAAGGCCCATTATTATTAAAGATAGGTACTATTCAGAACCATTTTGGGCCTAACAAATACAATCTATGAATCTAAATCAGGATGTGCAAAGCATTCCTGTCATATGACTGAGATTGTCCTTTAGCAGTATGGCATTTGTTAAGATAATCATGAGGACTTCAGCTCTTTAAAAATACAATGTCTTTGGCCACCAACTTTAAGAACTTAATGAGTCTATTATAGTATATTAGAGACACCAGTTTTCTGGTTTTCAAAAGTACGCTCTAAGATAAGAAAAAATGATGACTACCGTATTTGCTGGAATTTGGAAGGGTGTGCATGTCAGTGAAACTAAACTAAGAACAGAGCTGGGAAAAGTATTCATAACACATCATGTTTAATGAATTCCTTCTTCTCTTTATGAACTATTCACAAAAATACTTTGGCATTTATGAGACAGTTGGTTATTCAAAATTACTCTACAAACAATCTGTGGACATCTTTTAAAATAGTTAATGTGCTATTCTATTAACAAACAACTTACTTCAGTAAATATTCAGTATTTGTGGTATTTGACTAGTATTCCTACTCCTTATAACTGGAACATTTATAAAGGGGAGAAATATCAGAAATTTCAAAATAGCTGCAAGAACAATCCTTGCAGAACACTTATTTTACTTACGTTTCTATTTGATTTCTTATTTGCTCTGAGTCAAAATTACTTATAAAAACATTAATGGAAAGTGGATGAAAAAGCACAGGAATATTGTTAACTGATTTCAGAGAAAAACTATATTAAGACTGAGTTATGTTTGAGAATACATATCAGTAATTCAGGGCAAAAACACAGGCATGTTGTTATTCCTCACAATCCAGACCTGATGAAGAATGCCTTGCATATGAAAGCTTGTTTAACTTTATCCAAACCATGCAGTTAGTCCAACAAAAACTAGCATCCACAGAAATGCTTGCCTCTTGCATTATTCTTGGAGCATCACGGCTACAGCATCACTCCAACACTATAAAATGCAGAAAATTTAAACTCTGCCCCAGAGTGACATCATGTACTTGTGATTGTATTATATTAGCGTTTGTGGTCACAGTTGAAACTGATTTTAAAGCAGCTTTTGCAAAGATATTTAGGATGACTGGTTATGTTTTGCCCTTATCTGTCAGGCTGGTGCATAACATCATTTTCTTCAGAGTAACTTGAAAAGAGCTGTCCTTATTCAAACCAGCTGCTATCTCCCAGTGTTTTCAAAGGAACTGAGCTCATTGGTTGATGACCTCTTTCAAAATGGTCACCTACTCCAGCCTTACCTAACTGCCTACTTTGTACTGTCCTTACTCAGTCCTGTTGAAAAAAACAGGCAATATATTTCTTTCAAAAAATGGGTACCGGTAGCAGCCATTTAGAGAAAGTGCATTTCTTTAAGTTCTTTATAACTGATGATTATTTATGAACTTCTGCTGAAAGACAGCATTTCAGTTATGGTGGATACTGCTTCTCCAGCTTTCCAACTGTGATTTTAGGCTCTAATTGAAGGCAATGTCCCAATAGCGGAAGAGGGTCCAACCTTCATAATGTTCATCCTGTTAACATTCTTCTGCCAAGAGGAATGCAAACTCTGCTTGGCTGCCTCACCTACTTCCCCACCTCTTGGAGAAAAGCAGCCAATGAGAGCTGCTGCAGGAGCCGGACACTGCTTTTGGCCTTTCCCTCCAGAGCCAGAGAGGTTTTAGAGTATAGGAGCAGTTAATTATGTTCATATGATGGACAGGCAGAAGGTAGGGCAGGGTGTTACCTTTTCCCTGACTTCAGGTTACCTTTTCCCTGACTTCAGGCTACCAAGACTAACCACCTCTCTGATAATGATGCAACTCAGAAAAGTTATTTTCTCACTTTACCAATTGCCTGCTGTAAAAACAATGGATCAGGCTGTTTGTTGCTCTCTCCTCTTTCACTCACAGAACTGCAGCTAGGAATGGGGGGGGGGAAGGGAGAACCACCCCTGAAGTGGCAGAAGAGCACAGGGTAGATGTGGAGTACAGAGAGGGTTACACTGATGTGGGAGGTAGGCACAAAATCCATTCTTGGGCTGAGGGACAAGCAGCTGTGGGGGGCAGAATTAATTAATATTCTGTGGTTTAGAAGGAAACTGGGAACTGTATATTAGACAGCCACTAGAATGTGATTTCAGCTGGGTTTTCCAGGCTAGGCACAGACATTCAAAAAGCCTGAGGTGGAATTGGTCTAAGTTACATGGTTTTCTGTAAGCAGTAAAGTTTAGATCAGGACAAGCCAGAATACACATTTGTATTCTGGTTTGCTCATGTGTATGTGGGAGCAAATTTTAAACCGGGCTCTGCCATTTTTAAACCAGTCCATGTGTGCCAAACTTTTGTTATGGGTATAGGCTGGTTTCCAATCGCTCATACCGGTAAAAGTACAATGTTTGTACCTACTCCTAGAGATAGCTAAAATCACCCTATAACATGTATTGCAGATTCAACCCACGGACCTTTAGAAAGCTCATTATTCTGGCACAACCATATCAGTTTGAAATTTCTGGGGTTGACAATTCTAAGAATAATATGAAAAAAATACCAGTAATCCTACAATATTTTTTTCAATAGACCATATTCACAACGTTTTCATTAGTATATACTTTGTGGAAAGCCCAAAGCATTAGTAGTATTTTATTGTTAAGTTCATTCAAAAACAAAAAAACAGGCAGATGTCAGGTTCAAGATTTCTGAAAGGATCCATCTTAAAATGTATGTTAGTTCTAAACTATTTAATAGATTTACTTGCACATATTCAGAAAATTCCTTCAGTACTAACAGAGTAAGTGATGTAATGCTAGGGAGGATTTAATACTTAAAATAGTGAAGTTAAATCCCTGTTTTAAATAGAAAACAAACTTTATTGTGGAACTGAAGCAGTCACCTTACACTTATTTCTAAACAAATGTTTGCAAATACTTTTTTTTGCATATTTTTCCAGCTCCATGTAGACTGGGATGACAATTTTCTTCCAGGGTACTATTTGTTGTTGTTGTGTCAAATTGCAGCAAAAAAGGCTAATTGTATATGCAGCACATGGGAACATTACAAAATCTCTTGGTTGAGGTTATGTGCAGAAAAAGCACATTCCATCAAAATTTGGTTGCGATTTCTGGGCATAATTTTGCCTTCTTCCAAACATTTATCTGGACCTGCCTTTTTTTTTCTTTGTGAAACTGGATTCATAGCAAAGTCATCCACCATCTGCACAAATCCTTTAGTGACTCTTCACCCTAGTTTGTACTTTTCAGTTTTACCCTACGCTAGATCAAATTACTAGAAAATTGACATGACTCTATAGAAAATGTGATAGAATTTATCCAGGCTTCCTAATAATCTCTGATCAGCCAAATCTTAGTATTGCCAAATCTTGAAATTCCATTATGAGTCCTGAGATACATGAGATCGCTCTCTAAGCCCTAGTTCCTAGTGCCAGGTTGATATGTAAATCCTCACCTTTCATTAAAAATTATGTGTTAGCCCTCTTATCAGCTGAAATAAACTGAAAAATGTGATCCAATTCCTGAAAGGATAAAATACCAGAATAAAAGAATCTCTGAAATGTGCCTTTCTATTTAAAATCTCATGACTTAGGGATGACTGACTCAGGATACTTAAATACTTGGAATTGGCAATACTGCACTGTGCTATGTACAACTGGTTCTGTATGGCATAGGATATTTTAGCAAGAGACACATCTCACAATCTAGAAACATAAGGCCAAATTCACCCTTGAAACCAGAGGCAGACTCTCAAGGATACTGGAGGATAGTCAATTTTTAAAGATCTGAGACTTTCCACTCATATGACCATTCTAAACTAAGCAGAATCAAGAGAAAAGTTTGATAGGACACACCAACAATAATATATTCATGGCCATTCATTCTAAAAAGAAAAAAATGTAACATTTTTTCTTAGAGCTACTGCATGAAATTAGCAAATCGTTAAAAGAAAACAAACATAAGCATACTTTATGTTAAATGCAAAATGAGAGGCCTCAAAGTTACAAACAAGTCATTAAAGAAGTTTTCAGAGAAAATACAATAGATACCCCCACTCCATTCCCTAATGCCTCATAACATTCTGACACTGACAGCTTGTTTGGGAAGCATAAACACAAACTGGAATATTACTGCTAGAAGGGCTGTATTTTGTGCTAAATATCTTTTTATAGGTCTTCAAGGCTTTCAGGCTGGGCCAATAAATGATTTACCAAGTCAGTAAAAACATCAAGAAAATTGCTGAGTTGGTTTCTCAGACTATTTAAACTGCTAGCCCAAACCCCTTTGAAGCCCTTTTAAAACTTTTTGTAATGATTAATGTTGCTGAATTCCAATGTCTGTTTAAAAACTTGGTTGGTTACTAACTCTATACTGCACTCACTGTGACAGATGCTATTAGAAGCTCTGGGTTTGGATCCAAACAAATACAGATGGACATCATAAATTAGATTTTTTTTTTAACCTGAAAGCTTGCGATATGATCAGTGTTAGTTGGTAACTAGGGTTGGCGGACTAGGGGCAGTCACCAGGGAGGGAGGGCTCAGTAACAGCAGCTGCTGCTGCCCCTATCACCACTCCTGTCCAGGACATAGAACTTGACAGTTACACATCTGATGTTGCTGGAATATTATGAACTAAAACACGTGTATCCTAAAAAAACCCCAAACACAAGGAATCAGAACTCATGGTAGAGATAAAGGTGTTGTAAGATCTCCTGGTTGGGAAAGTTCATTTTGTGCAAATGTGGCTCTGATAAAAGTTAGATCAGGCTATCTAGAGCTAGACTTTTCTAACTTTTATCTGAGTGGAATTTGCACAAAATGAATTTTCCCAACCAGGAGATCTTACAACACCTTTGGCTCTCCTGTGAAATATAAATTTTCATTTCTACCTAGAAGAAATTTTAAGATCTTTGCATTCTCCTATGCCCAAAGAAGGATGAGTATGCCCCAAAGCTTGCAAATAAAGATTTTTTTTGCAAATATATAGTTGGTCTAATAAAAGATACCACCTCTACCATGAGTTCTGATTCCTTTTGCCTGTTGACCAATATGGTTACAACCTGTATCCCCCAAACACATGAGTGTGACTAGCTTCTCTCTTCATATTATATTTATTTAAGATCATAAATTATTTCAGGCACTATAAGTACAAAAATATATTTTTATATTTGTGAAATAGAGATGGAGAAGGGAGAGAGGATTGGAGAGACAGTAAAGTGAGCAGATGGTAAAGACTAAGTAGAAGTGAAAAAAAGGGACTATAAGTTGTTTGGGGACTGCTCTGTTGTTTCATGTTTGAACAATGAAGTCCTGATTCACGAATCGGGCTCTTGGCACTTATGACCATACAAATAATAGATAAATAAATAGAAGGAAGAACCTACAAAGTACCTAACCTGTAGAAGAACAAACAACATGGACAAGTAAAAACACTGAATAACTGCACCTCATTAAGGCATGTTGTAATAATTAATAGTAGTATGTATTACTGGTGGTGATGACACCATAGTCCATATTTTCCCACTAGTCCTAATTTCTTCTACCATGGCATTCCAGTATGGTGTAAGACAATTGTAGTTGGAAAATAAAGTTCTACTGCATGTTATAATAGTGTCAGCTACAATAAGGAAAGCTATGGAACTCCTTTTTTCTCTGATTCCGTACCTATAGGGACCTACCAATTCCTACTGAGCAGCAATGAGCCAGAAGCAGGGCCCTTCCCACCAAGCAGTGGCAGGGGGTGGGGTTTGCAGGGAAACTTGCAATATTAAAAGAGCCATAGTGCACTCCACTTCCACCATGAATTCGGTAGGTCCCTACTTATCTACCTCAAATTGCTTTACGTAAACACCATAATACCTTGTGTCACCAACACTCTACAGTTATGCTGCACCTTGTATCCAGACATATCTAAGAAATATACAGACATCAGTGAAGTTAGCTTCACATTATCCTGATTTTAGAGAAGAAGAAAGTGAGGCCCAGAAGTGAAATTACTTGTCTGGTGGCACCAACCAAGTAAGAGGCAGAGTCAGAAATAGAACTCAGTGGACTTGACTAACTCCCAGCCACCTGCTTGAACCTCATTTGATGCTGTCTTGTAGGATATTATTATTATTTGTACCTAGAAACCAGATAAGATTAGGGTATTATTAGCATTGTAAAAACAGTGAGAGACATTTGTGGCCCAGTGATGATACTGCCTAACCATTCACACTCAATGATGATACA
The DNA here is from genome assembly GCF_052110815.1 of Crocodylus siamensis. Classification (NCBI taxonomy): domain Eukaryota; kingdom Metazoa; phylum Chordata; order Crocodylia; family Crocodylidae; genus Crocodylus; species Crocodylus siamensis. Next base: position 171,087,871 of record NC_143397.1, on the reverse strand, counting down.
GTCTACAACCATTCACACTCTTACAGTAACTCTAGTAAAGTGTATTATTAGTCACTAAATTACTGCTTTGGTGCCTCTTATTTCAAAGCAAGAAGGATCTGCAGGTTTTAGCATAGTGTGGAAAATTAGCATCCACAGCTGCAGCTGGGATTCCATGCTGGACTGTTGATGTCTCAACGTTACCAAGAAAAACTCATAGGAGATGTTCAAACACTCGTAGCAGAGCTGGACTTTTTTTTTCAGTGAATAGGTTATTCACCCAAAAACACTGTTTTTGGGTGAATAGAACTCAAAGCTATATGTAAATTTGGATTAAGTTTGCCAATATTTTGGGGTGAATATTTTGGGGGCCATGGAGCCTAGATTCATACAACCAGCATGGGAGAAGTCATGACAAGCCAATCATAACCCTTAGCCTTAACGGAAGTAGTCTTGTTCCCATTGATTTTCAGTGGCTAGTGCCTAACTGCCATGAGTGCCTTTGAAACTTTCTGTTTTAGTGTACAGCTAAAAATAACCATTTAGCAACCCGCATTCTAACTAAATGAGAAGTTGCACTGTAATAATGAACAAAACACCTTATTTCACATGCTGTCCTATTTTCAGACCTGCCTACTTGCACCTCCTTTTATTCAGACCTGACAGAAACCATTAAAAGAATGTTAACCAACTGAGAATTGAGAAACAAAAAATTTGGAGGAAGTGGTCATAAGTGCCTTTCGTGTGTGTGTGTGTGTGTGTGTGTGCATGTGTATGTGTACACACACACACACATACATACCCAGCAACATTTATTCTTTGGGGAGGAGGTGGGTCCTGGGGAGACTATTAGGCTAAGTATGGACAGTCAAAAAGCCCGAGGCTGAATCAGTTCAATATTTGCAGGTTAGTTAAAGGTGCATTGATTGAACCGATTAGCAAGTGAGCAGCATTTACTTTTAATTCAAAAAGCAACCACAGGTCTTCAGTGGCCCAGACCAGAAGCTGGGGAAGCTAGAGCATGTCTCCCTGTTTGGCTAGAGCCAAGGCTAGCCCACCCACCCTGTGAGAGGAAGTGCAAAGGGGAGGTGCAAAGCAACCTGCCATGCTGGGGCTGTGAGTTAACTTGAATCTGGAGGGGATCTGGGACAGAAATTCAATCAGTTAAGTCTGATACTACATCCATCCAGGTTTATCTTAAACTGGTTTCAGCCATTTGAAAGCAGTTTATATGCACTGAACTTCTGTTGTTATAGATTTAAACCAGTTTCCGATTACTTATACCAGTTATATGTAATTTCTAGGGGTGCACTGATAAAGATTGTTTGGCCAATACCAATGGCCAATTATTAACCAGTCATATTGGCTGAGACTGATCCAATTATATATATGTAGCCCTGAAGCTTGGGAAGCAGCATCTGGCAGGTAAAGGTAAGTCTGTTGAGGGGAAGGGGCATGGAGGAGGGAAGGGCTTGTGGGGGAGCAGATAAAGGCTGCCCATGGAGTGAGTGGGGCTGGGGCTGGAGCAGGGGCTGGCACTGCTTAGCCAGGGTGAGGCAGGATGCGGGATGGAGCTGTGGATGGCTCATCCAGGGGGAGCAGCTCCCACTGCTGTGAGCACCCCTGAGGGAGGCATGGGGGGCATATGCCCCCCAGATTTGTGCATGGGGTGAGAAGGGGCTGCCTGTTACACAGTTGGGGCTGGGAGCTGCATTGGCCTCTTCCTGGTGGTGGGGCTGGGTCAGAGCTGCATTGGGACAGGCCGGGGCAGGGCAGGTGATAACAGTGCTGGGGGACGGGGCTATGGGATGGGCCACCCCAAAATTCCCTATAGCCCCACCATATTTTCCCTCCCAGCATTGCCACTCCCTGCCCTGCCCTGCCCACCCCAAGTGCAGCCCCAGCCCATCCCCCTTGATGGAAAGAGGCCGACACAGCCCCAGGTTCTGAGCATGCAACAGGCAGCCTGCCCTCGCCCTGCCCACAAATCCATGGGGCACATGCTACCCAGGCCTCCCCCAGGGGTGTGCACAGCAGCAGGAGCCACTCCCTCCTCTCTGTCCCCTCCCCATATCCCCTGGATGAACCACCTGCAGCTCCATGCCACACCTCACCCTGGCTTAGTAGCACCTGCCACTGCCCCAGCCCCACTCTCTCCCTCACCATGGGGGCCTTGATCGGCCACTCCCAGACCCCTTCTCTCCTCCACTCTCCTTAACCCCACCCACAGACTTACTGGCTGGATGCTGCTCTCCAAGCTGTTGGGCTGTATCCCTGGCTGAGTGCATGCTGTGGCTGCGTGCATGCACGTGGCATTTATCAGTGACATTATTGGCCATATCAGCCAAAAAAACCTAACTGCTGATGATAATGTCAATTTTCCTTTTATTAGTACTGATACGATATGGACCAATATATTAGTGCATCTCTAGTAGTATCTCTCCTTAGCCTTAAATTCTGGCTGTTATGCTGATTTAACCAATAAGAATTCCATCTTCAGAACAACTCCCAAATTAGGGGAGAAAAATGAAATTAGGTTTCTAACCATGATTTGTTCTTTCAGCCCTTGCTGCTCCCTTTCTGACTGAAGTCATGGCCTGGGAGCTTTACTGTGATGAGTGAGGAGCAGAAAAGAAGTTGAGCCTTGTCACTGGCTACATTGGTATTGTGTAGGCGTTATGTATTTATACCTTCCTCTACTAGGGGTCTAAGCTCAGGGAGAAAGTACTGACAGCACTGTAGTTATGGGGGGACAGGGCTGGGCCAGCCTGGATGTCGCTCTCCAGCAGTAGAAGGGGCTGCCATGCAGGAACTGCTCCTCCAGCTGCACGCTCGGTTCAACTTGACTTAGTTCTGCCTCAGGCTAGCACGGATACACACTCCACCCCCTTCCCCACCCAAGCCTGGGTCCCACTTCTTGGTGGGGCTTACGTCCAGGATGGAGCTGCCACCACCACGATCCTGCTGTGCTCTGCTCTGTGCATGTCCCCACTTGGGGTTGGGGCTGGTTTCTTTCCCCTCCCCCCCCCCCCCCCCCGCCGATCTGGCCTTTGCTCCTGGGCTGCCCTAAACAAAACCCCTGCCCCAGCAGTTGGGAAGGTGCAGCAGGATCACCCTCTGGCTGGGAGGGGGCTGTGGGGATCCTGGGATGTGCTGAGCTGCAAGCAGCAGGGAAAAGCCAGGCAGTCCCCAGCTGGGGTCCCATGCCTGTGGGAGAGGGGAGGCAGGATATTTGATTCCCCTCTGCCTGAGCATGCTGTCCCATGCCTCCATCCCCTCCATTCTAGCAGGGAAAAGTCTGGCAGAGGCTGCTCCACCACCACCAGGCAGACTGCGCTGCATCCTCAGCCAGGTTTCCCATCCTCTTGTCAGCCAGCCCTCACTGCTCTGGCTACAGAGCAGAGGAGTGGAGCCAACTCTGCTCTACTCAAACAGACAGCACAGAATAGCCTAGCCCAGCCTAGGGCTGAAAAGCATGCTGGGATGCTGTGGGACTCTGATTTAACTTGAACCAGGAAGGGATCTGGGATAGAAGTTCCATAAACTGGTTTAACCTAAAGTAGTGAAGCCTGATACTACATTAAACCAGGTGCATCTTAAACCCATTTTGGCCATTTTTAAACTGGTTTATGTGCATTGAACTTCTGTTCTGTTATAGGCTTAAACCTGTTTCTGATTACTTAAACCAGTTTATGTGTGACTTCTGTCCTTAGCCTTAAAGATACAGATATCCATGTATGAAGCTGTACATCTATATTAACATCCTATCTAGTTCTAAGTACATGCAATGGTCAATACAGCTCTGCAGAAAAATCTGGCAAAAAATGATTGCATTTTAGCCAATTTTTTAAAATAAAATCTTCATATTTTCCCAAGCAGGAAGCAACTGTGACCACCTGAAACCTGAGATCCTGCTCATGCCTTTGGTTCAAGGTAATTTGCATTATCACAGATCCTTACAGGAGGTGAGAGACTCTATACCAGCTATAAACTGACTGCCCAGAGGAGTTTTCCATCTATTAACTCCTCTGTGAAATCCTATGAAATATGAACTTTCATTTTTACTCAGAAGAACTTTTACAATCTTTTCTTCAATGCCTGATGAAGGGTGTTTGTGCCTGAAAGCTTGCAATTAAAGAACTTTTTTTGCAAAAATCTTGTTGGTCTAATAGAAGATATCATCACTACTATGAGTCTCTACTGATTGCTTTTTCCTCCAGACCAATACGGCTATAACGTGGATACCTGAGAAATTCTTTTATGCACTCCAGCATTTTTCATTAAATTAACAGCTCTCTGCTTTCAATAACTGCTGTTTTCAATAAAGCAATGAATTCAGGTGAAGATCTTGCTGATAATATAACTACAAAAGCAGAACCCCAAGCTGCAAAATAGGAGCAGCATGTTTTGAAATCACAAGGCCAAATTCTGCCTCCTGCTATGTGTAATCAACTCCCACTGAGTTCAACTGAATCTATGTGCATGCACCTGAGAGTAGATTCTGACTCAGAGTATGTCATTTGTTTTGAATGTTAACACTTGTGACACTTCCTGACTCCTCTACATGGACTTACCTGCAGGGTTATCCTAGTGTAATTAATGGAGCTCATATTTAGAATCTATCCATGCTGACATGATAACATGATACTCATTGTTATCAAATCTAACAAGCTACTTCACTCATGACCATGATGTCCATGCATCTAAATACTTAAACATTATTTCATAAACTACAAACACACACATACATACAGGGATATAAGCACATTTTCTTCTCCAGCATCAACATACAATTAAATTATTATTGGTACAAATAATCAAAAAGTCAAAAGTTCTACCTCAGCCTAGCAGCCTATAGGGATGTTGTGGTTAAGGCACAACAGTGAAAGTGTGATGTGGATAGTATCATACCCAGAAGACTTTGGCTTCTCAACTAAAATGACTAGATTCTTCACAGTTGTGTCAACTGATATGGATTTAGCATGAGTGCAGCTGTGTAATGGGGCCCCTATGATGTTACTAGAAGAGCAAGGATGCTTGGGCTTCCCCCCCTGCCCTTTCTTTCCTTTCACTCCCTCACTTGCCCTCTGCTAGAGCCTATGGGGTTGTCCTATCCCTTTGGGGTGTCCCCCTGGCTGCCTCAGGGGTAGTCCTTCCCCCTTTATGCCCTGTTGCTCTCACACGCTCTCTCCTTACACCCTGCTCCCCTCCCCTCCCCCAGTGCATTACTTGGTCATTGTTACTCATATTCGCCCACTAGCAGGCTGAGGATTTTTCAGTCAGCCCCTGGTGACCCAGGGATGGAAGTAGAAGAGTTAGGGACCTGCATCACCTGATATAAACTCAAGCCTCAGGCCAGAGAGGCAGTCTGGCCATAGGAGTCCCAGGGGAAGGAGCTCCCTGCAGAGAGGCAGAGGAACTGAACTCAGAACCAGGGAGAAGTGGCTCTGGGTGGCAGCCAGGTGGAGAAGACTGGCAATGTTGTATTGGGAACCACATAAGTTCCAGAACTTGTTTATTCTTTTAGTTTTGGCTTGGAGAGTGCTGCCTCAGGGTGAGACAAACTTGAGGCAGATCATTTTTATTTTGAGTTGAGTTGACAACCAGGACTGTGGGTGATCCTCAATCCAGTAGTCTGGACTGTGACCTTAGAAAAGAGATGGATGTGAGGTACTCCAGACCTCAAACATGATTGGGAAGGCAGAGGACAGAGACTGGGTGGTTAACTCTGGGCCCAGCAGGGAGAAGCCAGCTGAAAGGTGGTGACATGATACATGGCAGTAGACCCTCAAGCCTGCAACATGCCAGCTACATCTAAAGCTTGCAGCCTTCAATAGTGGGCTCTGTAGGCACAGCTAGAGTAAAATTGAGTGGGTCAGTAGGCACAGCTAGAGTAAAACTGGGCTGAGGCCAGAATGACCCCAGCCCAGATACGGATCTGACGCCTGAGAGTCTCCTCACCCATGAAAGGCCTTTCCCCATCTACTGATTCCATCAAGTCATGGCAGGCCAGAGTATAGAAGGGGAAGAGCCCAAGGGAACCAAAGAGTAGGCTAGTGGGAAGAAGTCCAAAAAAGTGTGTAAACCATGCTGGCACCCTGGGTGGTGTACAAGCTGATCATACCAAAATGTAATGTGTGTATTCCCCTCCGGGCTTCAGTTTCCTGGAATTATTCACCTTACTGAAAACCTTACTGGTAAGTATGGAGTGAGGGACATAAACAGAACGAAGAAACTTACAAACTCCAAACATTTTAAACTAAGATATTTGGCAAACAGAAAAGGACAAAAGGGGCTGGGAAAGAAATGATGGGTTCCAGATTTGTTAAAAGTTTGTTAAAAAGAAAACTGCCTGAAAAAAAGTTGACACTTTCATTTTAAGAGATGTGAAAAAGAAATTTTCTGTTGCACAGAAACTTCAGTTTTAATTTGTCTTCAGTAATAAACACATGAGCTATAAAACTGTCATCAGGGTTTAGAAGAACTTAATGCTAATATAACATGAGGCAACTCTGCTGATCAAGTGGAAAAACACAGCAGTAAACCCTTTTTCACTTTAAGGCTCCCTCTACACGTTATAGGTATTGCACATATAAAGTTAGACCTCAACAAAGTATAATAACTTTATAGTTGGTTGCTACCTGGCTTTAATTTGCACATGTTTCAGAGATTCCCCTGGGTCCCAGCAGCCATGGGGTCTGGCTACAATCTCAGTCCTGGAGGTGCATGGAGCACCCACGTGGCTGGGAGATCTCAGCTGCTGAAATCTCCTAGTTGTGGGAGTGCACTATGCACGCCCAGGACTGGGAGACTGCAGCTGCTGCGATCTCCCAGCCGCTGCATGGCTCCACACATCCCTGGGGCTGGGTGACCACAGCTGCTGTGATCTGCCAGTTGTGGCAGGCTCCATATTGCCCCAGGGCTAGAAGATAGCAGTTGCTGCAGCTTCCAGCTGGGAACCCCTTAGCTGATGGGGCTTTCAGCCACAGGAGCTTGCTTCTTGCTGATGCAGGGGAGCCCTGGATTCAGCTCCCCCCTGCTTGGGCAATAAGGCACAACAGGATCTAATGTGTGATCCCACAATCGCGTTTCCTGTGATTCACATGTGGCATGGCAGGACACGATTGTGTGGACTGTGCATTAGATTCCATTGTGCCTTTACCTGCCTTAGGACTCAGATGATGGTGATGATGATGATGATTATAATACTGCACTAACAGAGTACCATACAGCTGTAAATTAAAAAAAAATTGTAAATGTGTATAGGTTGGTATAAGCCTCATAGCTCAAATGCCAGTATCTTGTTGGCAATTTAGCTTGACATATTAAAGAATACTTCCTTTTAAAATATTTTGTAATAAAGAAATATGTGACCTTCTTGAAGTCTTCACAAACCTGCATGATGTATAAAAGACCTGCAACCTGTTTTGGAAATAACCAAACTTGTTTAAGTCCATGCTAACACAAAACAGTAGTATCCTGAACACAGATGTTTTCTTGAATCTGGGTGTCAGGTCTGAGATGAATAGAATATCTAGTGGTCTGCTACAGCACCTGGCAGCCTCTAATAAACCACAAACCAGGACAACCCAGCATAAGCCTCCTTCATACAAGCGACAGGTCTAATTCATGGGTGACATCCCTCTACGTGAGGCAAATCTATATAACGAGCAATACAAGCTGTTTCTAAACCCATATGCATTGCCCCTGTTATATTGATCACTTCTTTTTGAATGCCTTTAATGCCACTCTGAAATGTGACCAAATGATATGCATGAGAAAGATGCTGGTGCTTATATAGGACCCTGCCTCATCTGCCAAATCTGCCCATTTCCATAACTTCATGTTTTGTAGCCTTCCCACACACACCTGCAACCATTTTATGAAATAAAACAGTCATGTTAAATGGACACTAGTATTGATGTCATTTTGTTATTCGGTATTTTCAAACGAAACAAATATATTTCCAGGCAAACCACATCACAAGACATGACATGGTTATCAGTTCAAAGAGCTCAATTGGCTCATTTGCTAGTGCTGTGTTTTATCACGTCTTTCTGAGGTCAGGCAAGGAGCTGCTAGCCCAGAAATACACATCTGTATATACAAGAAGCCTCAGGCTTGGGTTATTCTCCCCTCTTAAGATAATCCTCTGCCTACAACCTACAAAAATTATCAAGTACAGGCTTGGCTCTGAGCAAGCTTTAATGTGAAGCATGCACTAACTTCTTAACAGTGGGTGTTCTGTGCGTTGTTTTTAAGGAAAGGGGAAAGCAAAAAAATGAAGTGAAATGCAGATCCTTATTGAACTGTCTTTTATCTTGATGTAAAAGAGTTACTTATGCTTATTTATCTTTTCATGCACCGTCTGTGCTTTGTTCTTTCAACCAGTCCACATCAGAGACAGAGGGGGGAAAACTCCTGTCCCTGTGTGAGGTGGTAAATTGGACTCATACAGATTTATTGCCTAGGAGACAATTTATTTAAGTGTTGCACAGGATACTAGACATGCCCTACTATGACCTGAATACAGACCCAGTTGCCACAGTATGAAAGATTAGGTTGGACGTGGCAGGAACAAAATGGGACTATCTCTTGGGCTGCTCTCAGATAACCTGAAAATTGTTTCATTTAGTAACCCAAAATCTAACTGCCCCAAGCTGAAAAGATACAGCTAATCCTGACCTGATTCTGATGTAGCTTTTCTAAAATAAAACCTTGTACAAACATTGTATAAAGGAAACTAGTAAGATCTTGTCATGGATATAATAACTTACCAGCTGATTTTTGATAAAATATCTGTAAGGGATACTTGTTGACGGAGCCTAACGGGGCAACCCCACCTGGCTTAATATCATCTGCAAATTTTATATGTGGACTCTCTATTAAGGTTATTAATAAAAATATTGACTAGTACCCAAGAACAGATAGCTGAGGAACTCCACTTTATAGGCTTCCTACTTGGACAATGAACCACTGTGCTCTCTGAGTACAATTTGGAAGCTAGTTATACTTCTGTATTATAGTACTTTTGTCAGAACAATAGTTCCCTAGGTTGTATATGAGAATGTCAAAAATTGAGGGGAATATACATTACTGTCATAGAGTGAGAGACAAGGGGCATTCTGAATTTAGTCAAGGCAGGCAAATTCTCCTAGCCGTACTCATATGATTTTAGTGGGATTATTTATAGACTAAGGGCACTTATACACATGCAGGGAGACTGCTCTGATGCACTGTAATTCCAGAGTGCTGGAGCTGGCTCGATTTGGAGCTCCAGCAGACTCCAGAGTCATGTGTGTCAGTGTTCCTGCACTGAAAAATGGTGGTGGGGCACTTTAAACTAAAGCTGGTTCAACAAGCTTTAATTCAAAGAGCCATGCAGGATGGGGATTCTGATACATGTTATAGGCTGATTAATTCTTGGGTCAAGTGGGTAGTAGCCCAGGGCCCTTCAGGAAATAGGGGCCCTGGGAGGGGGAGGCAGGCAGCGAGGGCAGCATGCATATTTGCATATATAGTCTGGTTGCAGGCACTGCTGCCCAGGAGCCCGCTTGACTGACAGAGAGGAAAAAGCAGGGAGCAGAGCAGCTCAGCAGAGCTGCCCAGCCCACTTACTGCCTGGAGGTAAGTTTGAGGTAGGGAAAATGGGGTGTGGAAACCTCCCACGGTGAGGGGGGCTGGGACTGGAGCCAGGGCAGCAGGGGCTGGGGCCATAGTGCGGCCCAGCCCCAGCCAGGGCAGTGCATGCCTGGGGCAGGGAGCAGGGCAGAGGCACAGGCAGACGGCCTGTCTAGGAGAGGGGGGATGGGGATGGAAGAAGGGGCATCTCCCTATTACTGCATGCACCCTGGGCCAGGGGAGGCATGGGGGGGCAAGTGCCCCCCCAGATTACAGAGCAGAGGCAGGCTGCACACTGTTTGCTCAGGTCTGTGCCTGCTGCCTTTGCCTGGGCCCTGAGTCCCCTCCCTGTCCTGCTGGGCAGGGTGCAGGGCCCCTGGAGCACAGGCAACAGTGCAGAGACCTCCAAGCAAAATACTAGTACAACTCCAAGCAGCTGGGCAAATTATTTAAAAATCTCCATATCTGAAGCTAGGCTCCTAAGTGAATGGGATGCTTAGCATACTTGAAAAATCTTTGGGCCACTTGCCCAAAGCCTTTAAAACCTAACTTTAGGGTTCTGTGTTTTTAAAAAATGTACATCTGAAAAAGTGTTTTGTAAATTCCCTTTAAGGATCAGAACTGAGAGACTAGAGACAGAGTGGTTTTCTTGTGAGAAATGTGGCCCCACCAGTAATTGGGTATTCTTTTAATAGATTTCTGGTGTGTGTTCGTTCTGGTGCGCAGTTGTTGTTTGGTCTCTCCTTTGTATTTTCCATCAGGGCATTGGATGAGATGTATTACATGTCTGGAGGTGCAGTTGTAATATCCAGGAATGGTGACAGTTCTGTTGTGGAGTGTAGTGATTGTGGAGGTGGTGGATATGTGTTGGCAGATTTTGCATTTCTTATCATGGCATGGTCTGGATCCATTTGGTGTGTTTTGGGCCGTAGAAAGTTTGCTTCTAGTGATGAGATTAGTGAGGTTCGGTGCTTGTTTAAAGGCTAGGATGGCTGACTCTGGGAAGATCTCTTTAAGAATTGGGTCTCCTAGTATGGGTTGCAATTGTCTGAGGATTTTCTGTATGGGTTTGAGGGAGGGGTGGTGATACGTCATAACTAGTGATGTGCGATTCGTGAGGGTTTTCCTTCTGTACTGCAGCAATTCTTCATGTGGTATCTGGGTGGCTCTTTCAAACATACGATCTATCTTTCTGGGGGGAGTGTCTTTGTTGCGTGAAAGCCTTTTTAAGATTTGTGAGGTGACAATCCCGAGTGTTTTTCTCAGTGCCCATTCAGTGGTATCTGAGGGCTTGGCTGTATAGCACAACTTTCTTGGTGTGTTTAGGGTGATTGCTGGTTCTGTGCAGATATGTATGTTGGTCTGTGGGTTTCTTGTGTAACATGGTCTGTATTTTACCATTCTGATCATTGCGTCTAAAAAGGAAATGTTGGTCCTGGAGTACTCAAGAGATAGTTGAATGGAGGGGTGATGATTGCTGAATTTCTAATGGAACTCAGAGATTGCTGGTTTTCAGTCCAAATGATGAAGATGTCATGGATATGTCTTAAGTATAGATAGCAAGGGTTTGCTGGTGCAGTCTTTGACAATTTTTTCTTCCAGGAGGCTCATAAAAAGGTTGGCATACTGTGGGGCCATTTTGGTGCCCATATCTGTTCCTGTGGTCTGGAGGAAATGTTGGTTATTAAAAGTGAAAAACTTAAAAACATAGACCACCTTCCCAGCAACACCTTCCTATCCACCATGGATATTACCAGCTTATATACCAACATCCCACACTAGAATGGCATCCAAGCCTGCCTTACATACCTACGAGAGCAAGATGACAACTCCAAGTACAGACCCAAAGATACTACTGACCTTATACACTTCATCCTCACACATGGCAATTTCACTTCTAATAACCAACACTTATTCCAGACCATGGGCACAGCTATTGACAGATGAGCCTATGACCTTCACTTAATCGACCTCCTGGATACAAAAACCCATGGACTAAATACAGACATTGGATTTATGACACACTATAATCTGCCTGACATCTGACTCCCCAGGTACCTCTCCACTATTTACCTGCTACATTCATCTCCCTTCTCCCTCCCCCAGCCTGTCTCTCACCCACTGACTCCTTAATTTACATCTTCATTGACTGACCTTCTTGCATGCATACCAGCCTCTGGTCTCTTTACTATACATTCCATCCAGGAAGAGCGCACATCAACTGCAGGTGCTTCCGCAGCCTGATGAAGGGTTTTTAAACCCGAAAGCTTGCTAAGAATTTTTTTCCAACTATTTAGTTGGTCTAATAAAAGATATCAGATTTTCACAAAAAACCTTGTCAGTCAATAAAAATGACACCAGACAATGGGTGAGAAACAGGTAGGGATGGAGGTGGGGAATGTTGACCTGTAGGTGGAGTCTTTGGGTAAATGTGATATCTTTTATTAGACCAAATAAATAGTTGCAAAAAAGTTTTTATATGCAAGCTTTTGGACACCCACATCCTCTCTCAGGCAAAAGAAAAAAGAAAACAAAGAACAAAAAAGTGGTGAGAGAGATGAAAGATGGTCAGAAATCCCTCAGGTATGAAAAAGCCAGTCTTTAGAAGCCTGTTCTGCAGGAATACAACTATAGGAGGTTGTTTACCTGTAGGCATCAGATGTCAGCCGGGGGGGGGAGGGGGAAATAAAATCCATGCAATATTGCCAAACCCACCCTCTCAAAAATCATGAGACAAACTCTTAAAAATCAAGAGATCTGACATGTAAATCATCAGAGGTTATTTTTTGAACTGTGTGTATGGGGGAGTTATTTGTGAAGGTGTGTGTTTGTGGGGGGGTTTGGAGGCTGGGGAGGGAGGGGGGTCCCCACACACCCTGGCAGGATGCGGGGTGCTGTGGGTCAGGAGTGAGGGGCAACTTTAGGCCAAGGGGTGGGGCTGTGGCTTGGGAACGAGGGGCAGACACACACAGACACAAACACGCAGATGGGTCAGGTTGCAGGTCATGCTGAGAGCCTGGCTCAGAGACTACCCAGCCCTGGGCAGCAAGGATGGCTGACACCTTCCTCCTCTGCCTTGCTGGACAGGCTCAGGCAACTGCCCCTTGACACTTTTACATGTGCTTTGGGGGTGGTGCTTTAATTACAGCAGCTCTGAGAACTGCTCTAATTAAAGTGCCATGGTCTCTCATATGCCAGTGTCCCCACACTTAAAAATGGTGGTTGCAGCACTTGAACTAAAGCTCATTCACCAAACTTTAGTTCAAGCACCCCTGCCACTGTTTTGAAGCACTGGGATGCTTTTGTGTTATGATGTTTATGGTGATCCCATGCATCTGAGTAATTTCCCTAAGGCAGTTGTTTTATTTAGTTGTGTGTGGGGCAAAACTGAGTAGTTAATTTTGACTTTGCATATTGAGCTTTATTTATTAATATACCATGTCAGCATTTAATGGGTCTATTTATTAATGCTTTTTGATACATTTGTGTTTACAATGGAGTGTGGGGGACCTCCAATTTTCTGTTTGCCCAGGGCCCCAAAAATCTTAATCCACCTCTGATACATGTGATGCTCCAAGCACTTTTAATTAGTGTGGCTCTCAGAGCTGTACTAATTAAAGCACCCCCCAGCACATTTATAAATGCCCTAAGGTACTATTCCATTTGACTAAGTGGGTCCAAATCCAGCTCAGGGCTGGGAAATGTGAAGTAAAAACCTTACCTACTCATTTTAATGACAAAACTAAGATCTCTTTGGCAGTCCCTCCCAGTCAAGGGTCATTGTCTTCCATGACTGCCCTATCTGTGGGTCCAAATATGGTTGATGAGGCCTGTCAGTGTGTCCATGCAGGGTACCCCCTAAGCCTCTTGATTCTCGCATGCAACGACTTTGATCTCAATGGAAATAGGGAGGAAGGAGATGTTAATCGAACGAGTACCTGTGGGAAGGATCACGCTGGATCGGGTTATGGTACAAGTGCTTTTAATACTTTTTCTATTTCTCTTATTTACAGGAACCCACAGAGGAGGAAGCAGTGCAACAGATCAAGCCTGGGGATCCCCTGGGCATCCAGGCTGATCCCTGCCCAGTTCTGCAGGTGGTAAGTGCTGCATAAAGTCCCGATACCCGCTGCTAATTACCTTATTAGCGGCTCGTTAGTGGCAACGCCAAAGTTCCCTGGCCACACCTTGTGCCAGATTGGGGCCCGCGGCATTCTAGGGGGCTCTTATCCCCAACCCTCTTCTTTTCAGATGCGGGGTGCTGAGTCCCTGTCTCCTTAGGACCAGGCAGGGCACTCCCTGCTCCTCTTTGTCTCCCAGGGAGCTCCACCACATCCTGGTGTGGAGCCATGGCTTTTCCCCACATTACGGCTCCACTTCTCTATGACTCACTGCTGCCGGCGTAGACTTCAGGTGCATAATGAGGAGGGCGGCTGGTCCCGGGATTCCGTCGTTGTCCTCGTGTGGACCCTTGCGCCTGGGGTCCACCCTCAGGATCCTTTGTAGCTGTATCCTCACAAGCGTCTCTTTGGTTTGTGGTGCCCGAAGGCAATTTCTCCCTGGCCTCCCCCTCTTATCCTTCAGGGCTGAGTCTCATTGGTTCTTGGTGGGTGTGGCACGCCTCCTCCCTGCCGAGTAGTAATTGTCTCCAGCTGGCCATGTCCCTCTAGTAACAGGGTTTCAGTTGGGACCCTGTTACAAGGCTGATGCAAGATTGACAGACTCTGTTGAAACTCAGGCATGAGTTTCTGTGCGAGGTGGGTGGTTCCAGATTCTTGACTTAGTCCATGACACATTGTTTCTGCTGCTCCCATTTTTCTGTCTCCTGTTGTCATTGTGAGGTTTCACACTACTGAAATAGATCCTTGCAGAAGGCGCTTCCTATATGTGGGGCAGTCCTGGACAATAGTCTCCCATCAGTTGATGTCAGATATTTTTCAAGCTGGCTTTGAGAATTTCTTTGAAGTGCTTTCTTTGCTCTCCTATTGAGTATATGCCTTTACTGAGCTGGAATAATAAAACTTGCTTTAGGATTTTGGAGTCAGGTATTCAGATGATGTGGCTGGCACAGAAAAGTTGATATTGGATGATCATCAGCTTGATGCTCATGGTGTTTGCTTGGGAGAGGGCGTGAATGTAGGTGCATCTGCCTTCCCACTGGAAGGATCTTCTGCAGGCAGCATCGATGGTACTTCTACAGCGTCTTGAGGTGTGTCTCCCATACAGTATCTATGTCTTGACTCTATACATTAAGATGGAGGTCACAACTGCTTGACAAAACATGAGCTTGGTTTTGGATCTAACGTGGCGATATTAGAACACCTGTTTCCTTAGGTGCCCAAAAACTGCGCTTGCATGTTTGAGGTGATGTTGGATTTTTCTGTTGATGTCACCCTTCTGTGACAGATGGCTTCTGAGGTACAGGAAAAACTCAGTGTTCTCCAGAGTCTTACTGTGAATCTGAATTACCAGAGTGGGGGACTGCTCATGAAGAGCTTGCTGATGGAAGATCTTAGTCTTCTGAATGTTAAGAATTCCATTTTCTTGTATGCCTCAGTAAAGACATCAATGAGTGCCTGAATATCTGCTTCTGAGTCAGTACAGACTACAGCATCACCAGCATATTGGAGCTTGATGACTGAGGTCAAGTGGACTTGGTTTTTGCTTAGAGTTCTCTGAGATTAAACAGTGTACCATCCATTCAATAATTTAGCTCCACTCCAACTGGAAGCTTGTTGGTGGTCAGATGTAGCATTATAGTAAGGAATATCAAGAAGAATTTTGGAGCTATGATGCAGCTTTGATCCGTAACTGAGAACAATCACTTGCATTCTGTCCTGGAGCAGGCAAAGAATGGGGATGAATTTCAGTGGGCATCTGTATTTTGGTGCTTTTTTGCTGACAGAGTTGAAGGCTTTCATGAGGTCAAAGAGGGCCATGTAGAAAGGTTTACATTGTTCCTGGCACTTTTCCTGCAGTTGGCAACCTGGGAAGATTATGTCACTTTTGCCTTTTGATAGCCTAAACCCACACTGAGATTCTGGGAGAGAGAAGCTCTTCAGCAAGTGGAAGGAGACAGTTCAGGAGGGTTTTCACAAAGATCTTTCCGGTGGTGGACACCAAAATGAACCCTGTGTAATTTCCACAGTCGGACTTGTTTCCTTTCTCGGAGACTGTCACAAACATGGTGTCTCTGAGGTCATCTGGGATTTCCTAATCATTCCAAATTAAGATGAAGGCATGGAGCTATGATGTGAGCTCCTCTGCCCCGTTTGAAGATTTTTGTGGGGATTTCATCAACTCCAGATGCCTTGTTGTTCTTCATCTGCTTGATGAACATCTTTCCTAGCCTACACCCCATGTGGGGTAAGCAGAGTGGATCCTGAAGAGGGTTACTTAGCTGCAGTTACAGCTGCTTAATCACACTCTTGCCTTGTCCAAGTGCTAGATGACCTTTTTGTAACTGCTACCTTCATGCCAGTTTATGGCTAGGAGCTTCCAGACAATCCTGCTCCTGTTGTCACTAGCTGGTCACCAAAAGGCTTGAAAAATTATGGGAAAATCTTTTTACATGGAAGATGCCTGCACATGATTTCTTTTATTGTGGAGAACCTGCTGCACATCAGCTTCTACATGGTTCTTGACAGAACAGGACCTTAATCCAATGGCAAGGAGACTAAGACAATTGGAGATCTTGTTCCACTGCAGCCTTCATTCACCTTCACAGCCATTGAGATTCTAACATCTTCCTCCTGCTCCACCACTGAGGACTTGTAGACCCATGGCTGGGGGCTGGGCAAGCTTATTATAGTGGCAACCTGGACTCGCCATGTCACAGCATTGTCAAACGATGGATGTGGCTTTTCAGTAGGAAAAGTGTTATCGTATGCTGTCCCCACCACATTCTGGTGGTGCTGCTATGGCTTGGTCCACAACTAAGCTTATTTGTCGGAGTAACCCCTGCTTATTTCATAGCTAACACTCCCTGAAGGTCATTCTTCTATCCACCACCTACAGATGCACTGGGCAGCAGTACAGCTCTGCCACCAGAGTTTGCGTGAAGTAAAACTGTACCTGCTCATTTTAATGACATGACTAAGATCTACCTGCAGTAATGCCAACTCTCATGAAACAATTGCAAGACTCCTGACTTCCAGGTCAACTTAACTCTAACTCATGATCTCTGGATAGAGACACCAAATCTTGTTGTTTTTTTCCTTCTGACCCATGTAGAGCAGTGTTGTGCCAGTAAGTCTGTGGAGGGGAAGAGTCGGGGGAGAGTGAAGCGGGGGTAGATCGACACCCCCACGGTGAAGGATGGAGTGGGGCAGGGGCTGGGTTTGTTTTCTTACAGGCTAGTTAACCTCCTCTGGCAGGCTTTAAACTAAGTTTGTCAGGGGATGGGGATCCACAGGAGCAAAAGAAAACTCAACCAAGTGTAGGACCTGCCCAGGTAAGAGCTCAGGTATATACCAAGGGACCAGTTGTCTCTCAGGTAGGGGGCTGCCCAGGGCTCCCTCGGGGGGATTAAGTTGTCTCTTCACTAATGCAAGAAGCATGGGGAACAAACAGGAGAAGCTTGCTCTCCTGCTTGCAAGTAGTAAAACCGACTTGGTTGGCCTAGTAGAGACATGGTGGGATGAAACATTTGACTGGGCATTAGACATAGAGGGCTATAGGTTGTTTAGAAGAGATAGGAAGGGGAAAAAAGGTGGGGGGTTGTGCTCTATGTTAGGGAACAGTATACCAGTTCTACCTTCCAAATGGGACCAGAGGAAGGCTTAACTGAGACCCTGTGGGTCAAGCTTCAAGGAGGGCAGGGGGAGAAGGTGGTCCTTCCTCAAGAAGGCTATCCTTGGGGCGCAGCAGGACGGCAGGAAAAGGGTCCAAGAAACATTCATGGCTGAGCACAGATATTCAGCCTACCCTGAGGGCAAAGAAAAAAACATATTGGCGGTGGAAGCAGGGGGCAGGGACAAAGGAGGAGTACACCTCTCTGACCCGAGCTTGTAGGGATTTGGTAAGGGAAGCTAAAGCAGCACTGGAGCTTAGATTAGCTTCTGGGATTAAGGATAATAAAAAGTCCTTTTTCAAGTATATGGGTAGCAAGAAGAAGTCTCGAGGTAACATTGGACCCCTATGGGGCAGGGCAGGGCAGGGCAGGGCAGTTGGTGGCGGACGCGCGAGAGAAGGCAGAACTCTTCAACAAGTTCTTTGTGTCCGTGTTCCTGTCTGCTGACTATGGGGTGCTCTCAGGTGATAGCATAGAGAGGCCCAGGAAGGATGTGAGTCCCCCAGTTGTTAGTTCAGACCTAGTTAAGGATTACCTGGAGGGCTTAGATGTATCCAAGTTGGCGGGCCCGGATGACCTTCATCCGTGGGTGCTGAGGGAATTGGCTGGTTTCATTGCGGAGCCATTGGCACGGCTGTTTGAGGATTCCTGGTGCTTGGGCCAAGTGCCTGAGGACTGAAAAAGGTCCAATGTGGTCCCTATTTTCAAGAAGGGGAGGAAGGAAGAGCCTGGCAACTACAGGCAAGTCAGCCTTACTTCTATCCTGGCGAAGGTCTTTGAAAAAATTATAAAGGGCCACATTTGTGAGAGCCCTGCAGGGGAAGTGATGTTGAGGGGTAACCAACATGGGTGTGTGCAAGGCTGATCCTGCCTGACTAACCTGATCTCTTTCTATGACCAGGTAACAAAGAGCTTAGATGTGAAGGAGGAAGTCAATGTCATCTTCTTGGACTTCCAGAAGGCCTTCGACACAGTGTCCCACCCAATTCTGGTGGGCAAGCTGAGGGACTGCTTGCGGCATTGACGAATGCACAGTCACATGGGTGGCAAACTGGCTCCAGGGGTGCACCCAGAGGGTGGTAGTGGATGGGTCGATGTCATCCTGGGAGGGTGTGGTCAGTGGAGTCCCCCAGGGCTCAGTCCTTGGGCTGGTGCTGTTCAACATCTTCATTAGCAACCTGGACGAGGGTGTGGAGAGCACCCTGTTCAAGTTCGCTGATGACACCAAGCTGTGGGGTAAAGGGATTACATCGGCAGGCAGGGACTGCATCCAGGCAGACCTGGATAGGTTAGAGAAGTGGGCGGATCTGAACAGGATGTGGTTCAACAAGGACAAGTGCAGAGTTCTGCACCTGGGGAGAGGGAACCAGCATTATGGTTATAGGTTAGGGGCTGCCCCTCTTGGCAGCACAGAGGCAGAGCGGGATCTTGGAGTCATGATTGACTCCAGGATGAATATGAGTTGCCAGTGCGATGAAGCAATAGGCAGAGCCAACCGCACCCTATCATGCATCAACAGGGGCATCACTAACAAGTCCAGAGAGGTCTTGCTCCCCCTCTATGCGGTGCTGGTCAGGCCGCAGCTGGAGTACTGTGTCCAGTTTTGGGTGCCGCACTTCAAGAGGGACGTGGGGAACCTGGAGAGGGTCCAGAGGAGGGCCACTCGTATGGTTGGGGGCCTCCGTGGCCAGCCCTATGAGGAGAGGCTGAGGGACCTGAATCTTTTCAGTCTCCGCAAGAGGAGACTGAGGGGGGATCTTGTGGCTGTCTACAACCTTATCAGGGGCGAGCAGCAGGGACTCGAGGAAAGTCTGTTCACCAGGGCCCCCCTTGGAGTCACCAGGAACAATGGCCACAAGCTGAGGGAGGATAGGTTTAGGTTAGATATTAGGAAGAACTACTTCACTGTAAGGGTGGCCAGAGCCTGGAACAGGCTTCCCAGAGAGGTGGTGCTCTCACCTTCCCTGGAGATCTTCAAGAGGAGACTGGATAGGCACCCGGCTGGGGTCTTATGACCCCTGCCACCCTCAGTGCTCCTTCCTGCCCATGGCAGGGGGTCGGACTAGATCTGTCTAGGTCCCTTCCTACTCATTGATTCTATGATTCTACAGATTGATTTTCAGACATTAGGCTGGATGCCTGGAATAGCAGTGCTAGCTATTGGGAAAATTATCTTGGTTCTTGTAAAAGGAGTAAAGTTATGAAAACCATTGAGAGACAACAAACAAACAAACCCCATAATGCTATTTTTACAGAATACCATTTTCAGACTAGAACTGCAGTTTGAGGTCTTACCTTTGAAAAGGCAGCTGTTTTGCTTTTACATTTTGTAGGTGAACCTCAGTTTTATGGCTCTGGGATGCTAAGCACCTTGTAAATAACATAAATGATGAAAAGTCAGTGTAAAAGCAGCAGTTTCATATGGGACAAGGACAGAAAGAATCTATCCTTATGCAATGGCCTTGTAAGTTCAAATTTAACTACCTGGAGCCCTGCATCAGATCCTGGTAGTATATACATCACTGAGTAGTTAAATCAATTTGTGAACTGAAACTTCTTTCTAATACAGGTTTCCCTCGCTTTATGCAGGTTTTGTATGTGCAAATTCGCTCTTATGCGATGACCCTTTTTATATAAAAAAATCATTATATGAGAAGTATAATGCGATTGGTGTGGTGGAAGCCTGCAGTCAACTGCTTTGTGCGGTGCTTTGTGGGAAGGATGTGCACCAAAATATAGTCTCCTATGTGGATCTGTGCTCCTTGCTCATTGTCTGCGACCCGTGTTTCTGTAGTTTCCATCCCCATGACGATAGTGCCCTGTGCTTGTGTGTACTGTCTGCTGTTGGTGAGCACCAAAACTGTCTTGTAGAAGTGGTAGATATGGGTCTGGGGGTCAGTACAGTCGAGGTCTTGGAACGTATCCCTATTTGCTACATTGTAAAGTGGGTTCCCTTTATGAGAATTCAAGTTATACGCCATTTTCCAGGAACTCATGTACAGCATGAAGCGAGGGAAACGAGTAAATGAATACAGACTCATTTTAGGACAGTGTTTTTTACATCTCCTTCAACTACACTGGAAAATCATCTGTTACACTGACAAACCTGAAATACAGAGAGCCCAATACTTCATTTTCCTTGATCTGGCCAACTCAAGAATCCTCTGGCACGAGTAGGCTGCCTTCCAGTACAACAAAAAAGTTAGGGTAAATATGCACCTTATAGACTAACTAAGATCTAAAGCACAAGCTTTCATGAACTTGAGTTCACTTCATTAGCAACAACAAAGCCAGCCCTTCTGCAGTCTCAGTTTTGGGAGTGAGCTGGCAAATGGGGCCTAGTGGTACCATCGCTTAACCACTTTGAAAATCAGTAGAGAATCCGGGAGCTATAGCCAAATGGACCAACACTTCTGGGCCAATGTATATCCTGGAAACAGCAAGGATCTTGTTTCCACATCCTGGAAACAGCAGGATGTGGAACAGTGGTGCAAGGGCAGAACTGTGCCCACTGGCAAGGAAAGAGCTTCACATGTGGATACATGAAAAACTATCTGGACCTATACCTGTGTCAATGTAAAGGAAAAGTGTGTGTGTGTGTGTGTGTATCTGTGTCTGTGTGTGTGTGAAAGAGAGAGAGAGAGAGTGAGAGAATAAGCACTTAGAATATAATATGGAAATATTAAGGTTCAATTAACTTATAAGCAATTAAGGTCCGGTGTAGGGTATGCATATAAATATTTGGAGATGTGGAGGGCACCATTACATAGAAAGGAAGGATTCATTCAAATTGTTCAACAAAAATCTTATTTAAATAAACAAAAAAGGTTATCTTGTTTTTGGCTTTGGTCACTGAAGTATCACTACTTATATTACTGCAATACTATTTTAACACTATAGGACAATAAGAAGTCATAACAAGAGAAATAAAGTTAAAATGAACTATGTAAATGATAGCTAATGAATAGAACACTAAACAACGGGCCCATGCAAAATGTAACGTCTGTCATTCTCTAGTCAAAAGTGTTGTCATTAGTAGGGCTCCATCAACACAAATATTTTCTTTCATCACAGACATTGAGTGAATCCTCTAAAATACCAGAACCTATGGCTTGCCTTTTGTTATTTTTTCAGTGGAACTACAGCTCCCTCTGCTGTTTGTCTGTGATTGTTACTTCAGCATGCACAGCACTATAAAATGCTGCCAGATAATTTATGTAATGCAAAGTGAACAGCATTTTCTCTGACTAACATATTATATGACTACTACATCAGGGACAGATGACAAGTGTACATGCCACCCCATATACATGCACAGCTGAAAGTGAGCACCATTCTACATTTAAAAGCTGACTGACAAATACTAATGACAAAATCATCTTGCTTTCTAAAGAGTTCTCTTGTCAAAATAAATTATTAATGTGCTCCCTGGATTTGCTTAATTATACAAAGAGTTTGCTAATCATAAAAGGTCTACGTGTAAATAAAAAATACTGTTACTTTTTGCCATGATGCTCTCAGGGAAACTTCTAAAGGAAGCTAACTTGAGATCAGCTGGAAGACCACTATTTTCATTAAATATTACAAAGAGAAAGATAGGTACTGAGGAAAATTAGCCCCAAATTTAGAGATATGTAAAAACAGACAAATCAGAAATAAAATAGGCTAATTGATTAAACATTATGGAAATGGCAGCATTCTCTGTCTGATGCACCTAACAACATCATTTACTCCCTGGCGACCCAGCATAGACATAGGCTGTAAACAGACCTCTCATCTCTTCCAGGTTGAATTGTCCTGGGATGTGACCTGGATTAAAACTGGTGCAGCACAAGCTAAAAACAGATGTCAGATTTCTTCTGGGACAGTCTTTTATTCTAGGATCCTACAGGCCTACAAAACCATTGTCCCACTTTAAGTACCTGTGAAGTAGCCATGATAACACTTTTCTCCCAGGACAACAAGGGGCTGACTGGAATTAATTAACATCCAAGATGCATGATTGTTGTCCCCTGCCCCTTCTTATCTGCCTCAGTTTTGATGTAAGTCAAAGCTGAGGGCAATCAAGCCCATGATAAGCTTGATGTCTATTTTTACCCCCAGGTTCCTTAAAAATGTTGCCCTTCCAAGCTGTACTGCTGCTCCTTCACCAGCAGGGAGAACACATGGTCAGATAGGCTTATCCCTGGAATGAACTGCAATAACCATAAAGATGCACAACAGGATATCCTGCGAAAAGGTATTAGTGCATTTAATCCAGCATTTTTCAGGGGGACTTAAAGTCAGATAATGGACACATACTTCTGTACTATCCCAGGACAAAAGGCTTTCTCTCAGGACAAATTCCTGTTCATACCCATGAGGAAATGCAAATTACTACAAACAGTTCAAGTAGTCAATGCTCTGTGGTGCTCTCCAGAATGAAAAGGGATATAGAATTATCAACTGGCTGTTGGAAACTATTACAAAATTTCATCTCATTTATACATGTCATGCTATCTTGTGACAGAAGCCCCTGGCATAGAATTTGATCTACAAATTGTTTTCAAAATGCACCTGCTGGCAGAGGTAGGAAAATGAAACCTATGAGAATCCTGCTTGTTGAAGAATTCATTATGCTAGTTTGCACATGCCTATTTAATTACTAGTATTACGATGATAAATTAATTAGTCTATTACCATTTAATGTTTCAGGTGCTTGCAATAATGTGATGCCTATCTTCAAGACAGTGAGAAGGGAAGATCCAGGGAACTACAGGCTAATTAGCTTGACCTCAATCTCTGGAAAGATCCTGGAAAAAATCATTAAGGAAACCATTACCAACAGCCTAACGGAAGGTAATATTCTGAGAGATAGCCAACATGGCTTCATGGCAGGTAGATCTTGTCCGACCAACCTGATCTCCTTCTATGACCAGGTGACGCATCACCTGGACAAGGAGAAGAGATGGATATCATATTCTTAGACTTCAAGAAAGCCTTTGACCTGGTGTCCTATGATGTCCTCATGGAAAAATTAGGGAATTGCAGCCTACACAATTTCACGGTCTGATGCCTGGGGAATTGGCTCCAGAGACGGACCCAGAGAGTGATAGTTGATGGAACCAAATCAACTGGGTGCACTATAACTAGTGGTGTCCCTCAGGGCTCCATTCTTGGACCTGTACTCTTCAATATAGTTTCATAGTTTCTAGGGTTGGAAGGGACCTGAGCAGATCATCTAGTCCGACCCCCTGCCATGACAGGAAAGAGTACTGGGGTCAAAGGACCCCAGCAAGATGTTCATCTAACCTCCTCTTAAACACCTCCAGGGTAGGAGCCTGCACCACTTCTCTTGGAAGCTGGTTCCAGACCCTAGCCGCCCTGACCGTGAAGTAGCGCCTCCTGATATCTAACCTAAACCTACCCTCTGCCAGCTTGTGACCGTTATTCCTGGTCACTCCTGGCGGTGCTCGGGGGAACAGTGACTCCCCCAATGCCTGCTGATCCCCCCTGACTAGTTTATAACAGGCCACAAGATCCCCCCTCAGCCTTCTCTTTTGGAGGCTGAACAGGTTCAGGTCCCGTAGCCTCTCCTCATAGGGCCTGCCCTGCTGTCCCCTGATCATGCGAGTGGCCCTCCTCTGGACCCTCTCCATGCTGTCAACATCCCTCCTGAAGTGTGGTGCCCAGAACTGGATGCAGTACTCCAGCTGCAGCCTCACCAGTGCCGGATAGAGGGGGAGGATCACCTCTCTGGACCTGCTCGAGATGCATCTGTGGATGCATGCCAAGGTGCGGTTGGCCTTCCTGACTGCCTCTCCACACTGCCGGCCCATGTTCATCTTGGAGTCAATGATGACCCCCAGATCCCTTTCTGCCTCCATGCTGACAAGAGGGGAGTTCCCCAACCTGTAGGTATGGTGCCGGTTGTTCCTCCCCAGGTGCATCACCTTGCACTTGTGTTGCAACCCATCCTATTCTCGTCCGCCCACCCTTGTAACCTGTCTAGGTCTGATTGTAGCCTGTTGCATCCTTCCAGTGTGCCCATGTCCCCCCACATCTTAGTGTCATCAGCAAATTTGAACAGGGTGCTTTTTACCCCCTCATCCAAATCACTGATGAAGAAGTTGAACAGTGCGGGCCCGAGGACCGAGCCCTGCGGAACCCCACTGCCCACGTCCTTCCAGGTTGAGAAGGACCCATCCACTACCACCCTCTGGGTGCGGCCCTCCAGCCAGTTGGCAACCCATTTGACTGTGTGGGTGTCTACACCACAGCCCCCCAGTTTCTTAATGAGATCGGGGTGAGAGACAGTGTTAAAAGCCTTCCGGAAGTCCAGGAAGACTATATCCACTGCTACCCCTGCATCTAATGATCTGGTGATCTGATCGTAAAAGGCCACCAGGTTGGTCTGACAGGACCTGCCGCTGATGAACCCATGTTGGTTGCCCCTAAGCATACAGTCCCCTGCTGGCCCCTCCTGGATGTGTGCCAGCATAATTTTCTATATATTTATAAATTATCTGGAATTGGGTGTTACAAGTGGACTGGCTAAACTTGCTGATGACACCAAACTACAGGGAAGTGCAGCCAGCCCAGAGGATAGGCTGGCAATCCAGGCTAACGTCGACAGGTTTACAAGGTGGCCGGATCAAAACCTCATGACATTCAGTACCAAGAAATGCAAGGTACTCTACCTTGGGAGGAAGAACCCACACTACACATATAGCCTTGGCAGTGCTACGCTAGCTAGCACTGCATCTAAAAAAGACTTGGGGGCCATGATTGACCACAAGATAAGCATGAGCCACCAGTTTGTTGCTGCAGCCAGCAAAGCAAACAAAACTGGCCTGCATCTTCTGATGCATCTCAAACAAGACCCAGGAAGTTATTTTCCCACTTTACTCAGCCTTGGTGAGACCACAGCTGGAATACTGTGTCCAGTTCTGGGCTCCACAATTCAGAAAGGATGTGGAGAAGCTTGAGAGAGTCCAGAGGAGAGCCATGCAACTGATTAGAGGACAAGAGGGGAGGCTTAGTGAGGAGAGGCTGAGAGACAGGGCACTCTTCAGCCTGATGAAGCATAGGCTCAGGGGTGACTTGGTGGCAGCCTATAAGTATATAAGGGGTGTACACCAGGAACTGGGAGAACGACTGTTCATCAGAGCACCCCATGGGAAGACTAGGTCCAACGGTAATGAGCTCTTGGAAGACCATTTTAGGCTGGACATAAGGAAAAACTTCTTTACTGTCCAAGTCCCCAGGGCCTGGAATAAACTCCCCCCAGAGGTAGTGCAAGCAGCTACTCTGGATTCCTTCAAGAAACACTTGGATGCCTATCTTGCTGGGATCATTTGACCCCTGCTGACTGCCTGCCCTTTGGGCAGGGGCTGGACCTGATGATCTTGCGAGGTCCCTTCCAGCCCTAATGTCTATGAAATCTGTGAAACAATCAGTTGAGAAAAATACATATGAAAAAGGAAAATTCAGATGTTAAAGATGAAGCTACTGCCAGAAATAGGCATATTATTGTTGGTTTGACCAACAATGACGGTTCCTCCAAAGATCAGTGCAAATATTTTTTCAGTTGGATATTCTTTTATTAATGGAGAAGCTTTTAATATTTAGCTGAAACATCTGGAATATTTTTTTTTACATATCACAAGCTAGGAATATATAAATAAATAATTGTCTTAGTGTCAATTTACTTATACAAGTAAACATCTTGATCTCTGATCACTTTGAATGCTGATGTATAAAGTTAAGTCATAGAAGAAATAGTTAAAATGAGTTCTGCTCTAAAAGTTTCTATTAATTCCTAGCTCTCTGGTACACTAAAATGTTTAACAAATAACTCAATGGCAGAAACTTCCATTGCCAAGAGCCTATTAGGAATGATCATATCTCTGTACGTCTCTGTGTCATACCACTTACACTATCTGGGGTTTTTTTTGTTTGTTTCTCAAATGGCAATCCTTTTTCTGTATGGTAATCCTCCTAAAATCCCCTATGCTCTTTAAAACTTTTTCATTATAAATTTCTGAGCACTATAATTTATGAGCATCATAAATTTCTGAGCACAATTTTCAGAGCACTAGAATTTGAATGTTTAAAATGAATGACATTGTTTTGGAATCAATATGTGGCTGGCTAAATCAATTTAACAGTTTTTGTTGTCAAGAAAATAATAGCACATCCACTATTTGTCTTGTCAGAAATGGGGCATTAAGATTTTGTGAAAGTGGGTAGCATATGAAAGACGTAGGTCACAGAATGGAAAACTCTGAAGGAGATACTTCTATGTCCGAAGTAACAACATTCTCCTCCTTCCTTGGACAAAAGCAGACTGGAATAGGGAAATATAATAGGGCCCTCATCCTATCAGTTAGATACTTGTTAGCTTACATGAAAAATCTATTGAATAATCTAAGTTTCAGTACTATTATGATTCTAGAATAGGGGTGATCAACCCCTGGCCTGTATGGCAAACCTAGCCCTCACTGCCTACATCTTATGGGTCTGAAAATTTGGTAGCAGGTGAAGAGTGGCACCACTCCCTTCTGGTGGCTAAATCCTTGTGTGGAAACCTGAGAGGGGGCAACACCAGATCTGGAGGCACAATCCTGGTACATTGAGGTGGGAAGGGGTGGTGCCAGGGCCCTAGGACCCAATCCTGGCAGGACCAAGCCCCCTTCTGTGCAGAGCTGGGATGGGGTGGTGCTGGGCTGCAGGCTCTGATCCTGGCACTGAGGGCTCCATCTACCTTGTGGACCAGTTCTGGGCCACTCATCTGGGCTGTGGGCCAGCAGGTTGAGCACGACTATTCTAGACATTTGTACTTGCTGCATTAATTTGGATGTGAAAACTTAGAGTGCAGTTACTTTACCAAAAACCATGCCTTAAAGGAAAATTATCTGCTTATGAATTCATTATCACCAGTATAAACTGAGATTACAACCACCACTACTATAGTTCAAAGATCTTTTTTTCCCTTCTGACAATTGCAGATGATGATGTATTATTTTTTCAATCTAGGTGACAGGCTGATATACAGATTCTAGAGGTTCTAACAATTAGCTAATTGTCCTATATAAGACTGTTGACCCCTACTCAGTCTGTGTCCTCCACTTTCCAAAACTGGTACCTAGAAGCTTGTTTTTAAAATACAGTCTTGTGGTCTTTTATTCCTTCTGTTCCTGTCTCTAGGTGAAAGTTAATTGATCTGTTTCAGCTAGTAGTTTCCTGTAGCCTAGCTCAGCCTGTAGTTATGAATATTATGCACTGCCCACTTTTCTGGCCTTGTTCTCTCACTCTTAGATTTTCATTAGAGCTGGGTGAGTGCTCTCTCCTTTCCTTTTCTCTGGTTTAGCAAACCAAGCAGGTCAGAGGATCTTAGTCTGCTACTGATATGATGAACTCTGTGGTCTGCTGCTATCTTGTGACAGCAGCCCTGGTGTAGATTGGCTGTGCTATGTATCAGAGATGAACCTTAGTTACACATCATCATACTATGTACTGTTTGATCTTCTATTTGTAAGAAGTTTAGGTGTTCTTCAGAGGACCTAAGAAACTACAACAGAAGTTTACCTGGTTTGTTTGTGTTCTAGGACCCCAGGAAATAGCTGCTGTTGCAAGGAGAGGTGTTGGCATGAAGGGAGTCATAGATTAAAAGGAAGGTAGCCAGCAGCCAAGGAGTCAACCCTTTTGTTTGCTCCTTGCAACCACTGCCAAATCCTGTGCCAGGCTCAGCAGTGGCTGTGAAAGTAGGTGAGAGGGTTAAAACCCTTGGCTGCTGGACTCCCTGCCTACAATCCAGTGCCCCAATACCTCCGTTCCAATGTCCCCACCCTTAGAAGCCAGGACTTATGTTCCCCTCATGCACCGCTACTTACCTTGCTGAACTACAATATTACTGAAACAAGGTCACTTTTAGTTAATTCGAGATTTCTATATCCTAATGAGAACAGAACCTAAATTGCAAAGTTGAATGTGAACTTCTACAAAGTTTGAGGGTTCCTGGGCCTGCTACACTGGTACACGATATCCTGGAGAGATGCCTTAATCACAAAGTTCAGGGGAATCTGTACTCCCCTATGGCTTCAACCCCCTCTCTAATCATACACAGACTCACAAAACAAGGACTGCAACCTGTGATAACAGCAGTGAGAAACAGCACTGAAAAACCCTTATAACTATACAAAACTGCAGAGCATGTGAAAATTTCCTCCTAGAAGAGGAAAGGAAATAGTCCTTTTATGCCATTCCCAATGTTTACAGTAATATGTAAATTAAGGCCCTAGGAGATGGAATGAAAAAGGATTAGAAAAGAAGCCAAAGTAAACCCTCTGAACCAATATGAGGAAGAGGTAACTTAACATATATAATGAGAAGTCTAATGGTGTTAGTGCTTACCAGACTGAAATCAGGATGTTCAAATTAAAGCTCTGAAACTAATTCCCACCTTACTGCAACTTCATCAGCTGTGAAACAAGGCAAAAATCCCTTATCTTCCTAGTTCATAGAATTGCTTAAAGGATTAATGTTTTTGGTGCTTTAAAGATGAAAAGTGTTGTGTGAATTTTGATATTATTATTTTGAACTATTGTTGTTAGTTTAAAAAATCTCAAAATCACATTCATGTTTGAATACTAATATAAACAATCATTAAGAATATATATGAAGCAGGAGATGATAAAATATGATTGGGAAAATGAATCATAGAATCATAGAATCAGGGTTGGAAGGGACCTTGTAGATCTTCAAGTCCGACCCCTGCCTGGGCAGGAGAAAAGACTGGACTCAAATGAGTCCAGCCAGGTAGTCATCAAGTCTCTTCTTAAAGATCCCCAGGGTAGGAGCCAGCACCACTTCCCTAGGAAGTTGGTTCCAGCTCCTAGCTGCCCTAACTGTGAAGTAGTTCTTGCGGATGTCTAATCTAAATCTACTCTCTAATAACTTGTGTCCATTGTTCCTTGTCATGCCAGGGGACGCTGGGCAAAACAGTGTCTCCCCTAAACCCTTCTGGTCCCCCCTAGTGAGTTTACAGACAGTCACCAGGTCCCCCCTCAGCCTTCTCTTGTGAAGGCTGAACAGGTTTAGGTCCCGCAGTCTTTCAATGTAGGGTCTGCCCTGTAGTCCCTGGATCTTGTGGGTGGCCCTCCTCTGGACCCTTTCAATGTTGTCCACATCCCTCCTGAAATGGGGCGCACAGAACTGGACGCAGTACTCCAGCTGTGGCCTGACCAGCGTTGCATAGAGGGGGAGGATCACCTCCCTGGCTCTACTTGAGATGCACCTGTGGATGCACGACAAGGTCTGGTTAGCCCTGCCAACCGTGACCTCACATTGTCGGCCCATGTTCATCTTGGAGTCAGTAATGACTCCAAGATCCCTTTCCGTCTCCGTGCTCTCAAGAAGGGAGTTTCCCATTCTATAAGTGTGCTGCTGGTTTCTACTGCCTAAGTGCAGCACCCTGCACTTGTCAGTATTGAAACACATCTTGTTTATGTCAGCCCACTCCTGTAACCTATCCAGGTCTTGTTGCAGTCTTTCCCTCCTTACTAATGTGCTCACCTCCCCCCAGATTTTGGTATCATCAGTGAATTTAAACAGGTTGCAATTCACCCCATCATCCAAATCACTGATGAAGAAATTGAACAGCGCAAGCCCCAGGACCGAGCCCTGGGGGACTCCGCTGCCCACTTCCCCCCAGGTTGAATATGACCCATCCACCACCACCCTCTGAGTACGACCCTTGAGCCAATCTGCAATCCACCCGACTGTGTAGGCATCAATGCCACAGTCGCCTAGTTTTTTAATGAGGATGGGGTGGGAGACAGTGTCAAAGGCCTTGCTGAAGTCTAGAAAGACTATGTCCACGGCAACACCTGCATCCATTGCCTTATTATTTTCTCTTGTTGATGGCTAGAAAATGGTATTTAGAGGCTTGTTTTTGGGAACTGGCTCATAGGTAAAGTAAATTAGAATAATGGTCCAGGGCAACAGCAAGGGTTAATTGAGTCTAAAAAGCCTGTTCGTGGCAAAGTTTCTTCAAGGCCCACTGTGTCTGATACAGGCAAGTAGTGAGTAGACACACAGGCTGGGAAATTAAAGACATGTACCACACTGTTCCATAACATAAGATAAGGTAGCACCAGGTCATAGTGCCTAACTGCAGGGCCCTTGGGCTTTCTAGTTTTGGGGGAACAGACCAAATTAGAAGAAGACTTGTGAAGCCCAAATTAGGATATCTGCATGTGATGTGTTTGTAAAATGAAGGATTATGCTGACAGGACAGAACGTGGACAGTATGATGACCACAGAGAGATCAATCAGCAATGGTCAGAAATGAAAATTCATGCTATCTACCTATAAAACCATTACTTGAAAACATTCTAACTGCTTAAGCCACAGTGACACAATGTGTTCACTAAAAAGTTGTTCAAACTTATTGCTGTCAGCAAACTCTGTCAGTAGTGCAATCATTCCCAAAAAAGGAGTGTGAAGATTGAGATTGACAAGCTGTATGGACAAGTACCTGAAGTTTTCTTAGAATACTTGTTAAATGGGGTGGAAAAAAAGACTGTATCAAAAGGCTAACATTTAGTATACTACTCTGTGCCAAAGTACTAAATGACTGTACTAAAAGAAACTGGAGTTTCTGTACAGTAGCATCACTGAATGACTTTTAGGGCACACTGACTGTGCAGCAGCTTACTACTACTGCACAGCAGCACTCCATCGTGCTTTATGCCACACAACGCTACTGTGCAGTAGTAACGATCTACTGCACAGTCAGTGTCTCGTGTAGATGTGGCCACTGTGTAACTAACAAGTATAAAAGGAAGTATTATCTGTAAAATACCTAAATCCTAATTTATGATCCACTGTGAGACCATAATGATATCATGAACTTCATTTATATGCTCTAATTATTCCTAAAATGTATCCATTGTTTAAAGTATTAGGTGTATAATGTATTTTATGTTACAGGATGCAAAAAACATACCACAAATAATATAAGCTGATGGGTGAAATTGTATATAAAGAAACAATACGTTATAGCTTTGGAAGGTTACATGTGCCATAAGGGCTCATAATAATTATTTTATTAATTACTAATTCAGTTAATATGACATATATTTTAATAAAGCTGATTGTAGATTCTGATCTAGAATTTTTTTTTTTTAAATTTTTTTGGAGAAAATGAGAGACATAAAATCCCACTCATGTATCAATGACACCAAAACAAATCACTTGAAAGGCCTGCAAATCTTAAATCAGTCAGGACACATAGGTCTATACCTTGTCAAGTTCATGCTTTAACATCAAGCCACAATTCTGCCAAACTATTTAATCACAGCTGCAGTTACCTGGATGTGCTCAAGTTGGAGTACCCTCATTGTACAAGTGAAGGGGTGACTCACTGGGTCTTTCTCTGTGACGATTTGAGGACTCTTGAACCTGCTCTCTCATTTAATCCAAAATACTACTGTTTGGTCAGGTTACAAGAGAAACATACTTGATAGTGCTGGCCCTCTGGCACACATTCATTTAAAGGCACCATGGGATCTGGGTCCTTCATGGCCATCATGCCTCCTGCCATGGCACACACAACCGACATTATTTGTTCTATATGAGATGTTTTACATTTAACGTAGAAAATAAAAATGTTCTACATTATTTGTGGAATATTTTAATGGCTGGTTTGCCATTTTATGGTGTCTTAAATTGGGTACATGTGTATCACCCTTGCCATTTTTTGTCATGATTAATACTTTAATTACAGCATAAATGTAATGTGTGGAGGGGTCCTTGCAGTGATGTTGTAGCCATGACGATTCCAGTCCCCTACTCTTCTCAAGGGCTTTCAGACAACCCCCTACCCTTGCCAACTCATCATCAGAAGCAAACTCTGCAGTGCCGAATAGGTAACAGATGGGACTCAACCATGTCTTAACCAGTGCAAAACCTCTCATCTCTACTGTCATGTGCTCCAGAGGACTGTTTTATGCCTGAAGTTGACAACCCAAAGTTTGATGTGTTAGATTTTTTAGGGTTAGAAAGAAGCAGGTGCTAAGAACCACTAGCAATGAATTTTTCCTTCCACTAGTAAAAAGCTCCACTTTCTGCTAATGTGAAGCAGTGACATTTTAGTATGTAGAGCAGCTATCTCTGCTGTCTTGACCCTTATGAAGAATCATTTTGGGGTTGTATTAATTGAAACAATTACAATATTTTGATTCAGTGCAGACATCTGGAATATTATAAATATACTTTAACCATTTTCACCTGCTGTATTTACCTTTTCCTTAGCTTCTGTTTACAGCTATCACAATACACTTTAATGCATCTGTGTGAAATAAAAATTTTAGCCATCTTGCTCCAATATATTTCACATTCATTTTGCAATATATTTTTAATAATAGTTGTTTTGTTTCCTTTGCCCAGCAGATTTATCAGCATTATGTTATTTTCTGGGGCACCCTATAGACCCTTAAATATTGCATAACTGGATTACAGAAATAACTTGCATTCAATATGTAGATTCTCAATTCCAGTGTTTAAATTCTGGTCAACATACATTTGAAAAGCAGAGTTGGTAATAGGGGACCCCTAGTGGTACTTATCTGGATTTGCATCTTCTGTCTGAATAAGAATTCTGTGTAACTGTTGAAATACTAGGAGACTGAGAGACTGAAAAAGATTTACAGGTGACTCCAGCTGGAAACACACACAGATTTGATTTCCAAACCAAATATGGAAAGAAACTGTCAAATACTATATGTATATATACATACATACGCACCACACCAGACCCACACAGAACACAAATAACTGTATTACAAGAACATTTTGGATGAAAAGTCAACATTTAAGAAATTCCAGACCTTGCCAACTGAACATGGGCCCTTTGAGTGAATGCTTTAATACAATATTCAATTATACAATAATGCATTATTTTTCCCATAGAACCCCTGACTTTCATTGTACAGAATGGAAAAGCCTCACTTAATGAGTGGATTTTCAATATTTTGTTTCTTCCTCCTTGTTCAATGTAGAGTTCAGTGTCTCATTTGCTACACATAATTCAAACCATGCCTGGAGTACACAGTGATTAATTTCCTAATGGACTTTTCTTTTGCCTCATGAACATTAAGTTATTTTCACAGTATACCAGGAAGTAAGTGGGTACAATGGTGGTGACTGGGAGGGGGAAGGAGGAGGAGAAAGGGACAGGACTGAGATGCACAAAGTGATTAAAACCAAAGATATCAGATCATTTTGAGTGCCCAATTTGAAATAGCCTGATTTTCCAGAAATCACAGCATTATAAACACTTAATTTGTTCACAATAGAGGGCCCACTTGGAGGTCCCAGTATTTAATGTCAAGCAGACATTAAATAGGAACATGA
Source organism: Crocodylus siamensis (assembly GCF_052110815.1). Lineage (NCBI taxonomy): Eukaryota > Metazoa > Chordata > Crocodylia > Crocodylidae > Crocodylus > Crocodylus siamensis. The sequence continues at coordinate 171,054,081 of NC_143397.1, read as the reverse complement.
AATTAGTGACCACCTGAAAAAGAAATCTTTCTAAGTGACCTGTCTAGCATTACACAGAAGCTTCATGGCAAAGGCAGGGACAGAATCCAGATCTGTAGGGCAAGATTCAATTGTTTTAATTGTTAGACCACCTTTTGTGTTCCTGCCATCCCTGACCTCATTCACTAACTTTAGCAACATGTAAGGCAGGAGTCCTACAGACTACAGCCTCATATACTACACGCCACTGATTTATTGCTAGAGCACAATCTATCTTGTGCACTGCATGACAGAGTACATATGATCACATAATTAAAGACTGTATCATAATATATGTGTGCTATGGAGTTGAAATAAGACTGAGCAAACCATATTAATTCTGGCATCTCTTAACTTGTGTGTGCTTGACTTTGCAAACTTAAAAAGTCAGGTGTTTCCATACATTCATGAAAGGCAAAAGTTCAGTCTAGAGTCACATCAAGGCAAACTGAATATACACTGGAAGTACTAAGTGTAAACCAGTTACATTTAGGTCATGGGCAGAGAGAGCACTGTGCAAATGAAATGCATTGCATTGCTTTGGTTGTACTTGGCTGAAGATGCTACCTGTTGCAGTGTTCATGTAGCTTATCCATGTTGGCATTTAAAACATCAAAGTCAGAGAGAACTCAAACTTGGGTGCTGAGCTTTGTACTGCATAGATTAACTTTCACATGCGAGTGAATGGGAGGTTGTTGATATACAGGTTGATAACACAGATGCTAGCAGAAAGCCCTGGGGATGGCCAGTGGAAGATGACTTACCATTTCCATGAGCTTGTTTTATTTCCCTTGTAGACCATAAATTATTTGTAATGAAGAAGCAGTTTTGTAATGTCTACCACCCATCTTCATAAAACTTGGGACATTTGTCTGAAAGACCAGTGTGCTGAATAGTGTTGTATATTGCTGTGAAATTCAGAAGTATGACTTAAGATTTTGCTGAAACCTGCTTTTAATATAAGCAGTCAGTGCCAGAACTTGGAGGCAGGAACTCATCAAAGTCCAGCTTGGTCAAATTCCAAAGTGGTCTTGCCCTTCTGGTAATTTATGATGGAATCCTTTAAGGTATACAAATAACAGTGATATTGGCTGATAGTTTGCTGATGTGGTTTTTTCTTTAGGACAGTAACCTTAAACAAGCCTTTGATCTTTGGAGCTGAGTGAAGAACTGAACTAATCAAGAATAAGCACGTGGACCAATGTTTTTCAGGAACTCTGAAGAGGTTTTATACCTAGTAGGCTGTTTAGCATGTGGTCCATTTATGACATTTCAAATGGCTATGGATAATTCTGAGTTGGTCACTTCAAATGGAGCTGCTGCCAGGCATGGAAGACTTATCACCTGACACCTTTTCAATGAGTGACAGAGATGTAGGATGCCTTAAAGATGACATTGATGAAATGTTGAAATTCTTGCTCAGTTGGGATGTGACAGGGAGGGCAGGGTTTGTCATAATGATGTGTTTTAAGCTGCCCCAGTATTTCTTCCAGTTCACTTCAGTGCAAACTCCACCTTGGTTTGTTGATGCTTTTGAGGACTAAGAGTTGAAGACCAGTATGGATCAGTGGCAGTATAAACTAGTGGTGTGGAAAGTCATCCAGTTGCAGGCATGATGCTGGTTGAGGCTCATCAGCTAGTCAGCTGACTGACATAGCTCAAGATCATGTGCTCTTCTGGTTGAACAGAATGTGGATGAGGGCAAAAATAATTTCTTCCATCCAGACCATGAGGGAACTATTATACTTCCCTTTTTAGTTATATGCCAGGCTTAGTACATGTTGTTCTAAAAAGGAAATGGAGCTGATTTAATACTACTGCAATTGATATTCTCAAAGGTGTAGAAATTAGTGGGAGATTTAGCTCAAAATCCTGGACAAGTTCATCTGAAACATTTTAACCAAAACAGTGACAGCTACAAAAAAACACAATGGGAAATGTAGAAGACAAACAAAAGGAATAGGAAAGCACCTAATTTTCAGTGTCATCCTTCTGAAGCTCTCTGCATTACAGTTAAGTGGAGCTTGTTACTCTTATTAATTAGCAGCTAACACGTGAAACTAACATTGTATTTATGCTAGCTTTGTTAGTACCCTGTCTGTATTTAACAGGACATCTTTAAGGCTGTACAAGCACACATACTGCCCATGACACTTTGTCAGTCACCAATTCCAGCTAGGTTTTCCACTACATGCTGCATTCTGGCAAATATGCTTCTTGATATCGGAATCTGTAAAACCACTAAGATATACAATTCATTTTTGGCTTTAAAATAACAAAATGAATTCACCCAAAGGGATACATTTCAAATTAAATGATGGGCAATTAACTGTAAAGGCATAACAAATTAAATTAAATTCCGCCATAAGAGAAGAGAATACAGTAGGGACCTTGACCAACAGAACAGTAGACTGCATATATCCTAAATCAGGAGTTCTCAAACTCTGACCAACTGGGTACTAGGCCTGTGCGAAATGGCTAGTATTTGCTTCGGATTTGGCTGATTTGCGGGACAGTGATTCAATTCCATGATTGGAATCACTGTTCTGAATCGATTTGGCTGAATCTGATTTAGAGATTTGGCCACTGCTGAATTGGCTGAATCTCTGAATCAAACAGGCTCCAGCATCCCAGGTATAAAAAAGAAAAAAAAGCCCCACACTCACCAGCTCCTACCAGGCCGGGGGGGGGGTGGTTGAGGGGTAATCTCTGCTGCCCCCCACTGCCTTGAGCTGCATGGGGGGCGGCTCTGTCATGAACCCCCATTCCCCACCCACTCTCCCAGTCCCAGCATCCCCGCTCTTAAAAATAAAAAAAAAAAGCAAAAAAATAAAGCCTTGCCCCATCAGCTGCTGCCAGGCAGCGAGGCGATCCCCACTGCCCCCCATTACACTATGCTGCATGGGGGGCTCTGACATGAGCCCCCAAAAGCCCTGATGGCTGCTGCAGCAGTCAATGAGCATGGGGCTTTTTTTTTTTTTTAAAGAACCGGAAGCTGGGGCCAGGTGTGGCAGCTCTGGGGGGGAGGGGTTGGGAGAGTGGTTGGGGGATGAGGCCTCATGGCAGATCCTCCCACACAGCATGGGGCCTGGCAGCAGTCAGTAAGTGTGGGGATTCCCCCTACCAAGAGCTAGGAGGCTGGGGCTGGGCGGGTCAGCCAATGGCATGGCTGGGAGAGCAGGTGGGGGCTGGGAGGTGCTTAGGGGGCCTGGGGGAGCAGGCAGGGAATAGGGCCTGACAGGGGTCCCCCGCATGGTCACCTGCCCCTCCTTCTGTCCCCCCCATCCATACTTACCAGCATGGAGTCCCTGCAGCAGCAAGTAGCGACTGCCTGAATCTCCAAAGCTCTCTGAATTTTCTCAGTCGATACAGAGAGCTTTGAATAGATTTGGACATTTTTATTGGTGTCCGAACTTGATTTGGAGATTCAGCCACCAAATTGGGCTGAATCTCCTCCGAATTGATTCAGCACCCAAAGCTTCGCACAGCACTACTGAGTACCATCAGTTTCAAATGATACAGCCTTAAATACCACCAGCAAATTTTTGATACACATAGGTAACAGACTATTGTAAAACAACATTGAAACATTTAGTAATCATAAAAAACATTGTTTTATCAGTTCCTGTAGCCATATAAAACAATTGTAAATTGGAAAAAGACAGTGTAAACTAGGGGTAGGCAACATTTTTCGCCAGAGTACCAAAAAAATCTGCAATGTATACCCTGTAAAGTGCTAGAGTGCGGGCACACCAGAAAAACAAAAGTGGGCGGAGGGTACATGGCAAGACATACTGCATATTAATATATTTAATACTCATAAATGTTGCTTCTTTTGGTGTTTTTTTGTTTTTACAGTAAATACCAGGTTTTCTAAAAATTCTAAACCCAGTGACAATAAATAAAACTTCATATTGTGCATTCTTTTTTGTTAAGCATGTTGTGATGGGGGGAGAAAGAGACAAGAGAGGAAAGAAAGAGATGAGAGAGGGATAGAGAGAAGAGAGGGAAAAAGATGAAGGAGAGAGAGGAGAAAGAAGAGAGAGGGAAGAGAGAAGAGAGAGAGACAGAAGAGAGAGAAGAATGAGAGAGGAAACAGAGAGAGTGAACAGAGAGAGGAAAAGAGAGAGAACAAAGACAGAATAAAGAGGGAGGGAAGACAGAGACGGAGAGAGGCATGGGGAAAAGCAGACATGGGGTAGGTGCTGTGGGCAAATTGGTCCGGCTGGACCCTTGAGAAGGTGGGAGCTGGTCAGAGAGTGGCAGCCAGGTGGGGAGCAAGGGCTGCCCTGGGGATCCATAGACTTTGGCTGCAGCAGGGGTGCTCAGCAGCACCGGAGATGGGGCCCAGGCCCAGCCACACAGCTCCACAGAGCCACTACCTCTGACACTGCCTGTCTGGAGCAGAACATCTGACTCAGGGGACTCCCTGCTTGACCTATGCATGCTGGGCACAGTGCGAGCGGGGCAGAGCCCTGCGTGGGATGCCATCTGCCTGCTGTCACTGAGTGGGAAGAGGCAGTCAGCCAGCGCTCAGTATGCATATAGCATCCCGTGTAGCTCTGGTTGCAGTGGGGTTGGGGGGGGTTCCTGCTGCTGTATGTACCCTGTGTCTGCCCTGGAGTGTGAACAGCCCTTCCCCCAGCCCCAGCCGCTGCTGCCTCTAGACCTGCATGGGACACCATGTGTGTACTGCAGCTGGCGAAATGCCTCTGCCTGCCCGGCAGTGGCAGGCACATGGTGTCTCATGCAGGTCCGGAGGCAGTGCCATGTGGTGCAGAGCCCAGTGCGCAGCCTGCCTCCCCCCCGCACACAGATCCAAGGGGCATGTGGCCCCTATGTCTGCCCTGGGGTACACCCAGTGGAAGGAGCCCCCCCATCCCCGAAAAGGCCCAGGTCACCTTTGTGCTGACCTTGCCATGAGGACGTGGAGAGGCAGCCCAAGTGGAGAAAAACCCTGTGGGGTGTTGCTTTGCTCTGTACCATGCTACAGCTGCTGCCAGAGCTGCGTGGATGTTATGTGCCTGCTGCCGCCAGGCAGGCAGAGGATGCAGCACAGCCAGCACACAGCAGGCTCATGGTATCGCACGAGGTTCCTGGGCCACTAGCAGTGCAGTGCAGAGCAGAACCCAGCGCACAGCTGTGGCCTGCCTCTGCTCCATGTACAGATCTGGGGGCCATGTGCCATCCGTGCCTGCCCTGGGATACACGCGATGGTGGGGAGCTCTCCCCCCACACCCCTGGATGAGTTGCCCGGGCTCTGACCATCACACCAGCCACCCCAGGGGCTTATTCACCCTATCCCCTGCCTCTGCCCCACTACCTCTGCCACTATAGGGGCCTTGATCTGCCCCCACCTTGTCCCAACACACTTACCTACTGGGTGCTGCTTGACATGAGGTACTGTGTTCCTGGCTGTGTGCATCAGGCTGCTGCTGGGCTCTGGGTGTGTGCCACCCCTCCCTGCAGCCTTCTGCGTACCACTTGTAGGTCATCTGGATACCACCAGTGGTTCATGTACCACAGTTTGGGAACTGCTGTTCTAAATGATGCTCTCTCTTTCTCTCTCTCTCTCTCTCTCTCTCACACACACATACCTACCCACCTACAACCAAAGTTTGTAGGACAGTAGAAGAGTTTCTCTCTCTATAGCCAGGTAGGTATGACAGCTAGAAACTCGTGGAGACCTTGCATGATTCAGAACAGGAGTTTATTTTCATTCAGAGCAAAGATTTGAACCAGGGTTCACCTCATGCCAGATGGCTGCCTTCACTACAACACAGTACAGTGCTTTATGTTTACAGGCCCCCCTTCTATATATTTAAAATATTCCAGCCAGCATAGGTGTTAGACACTTCAGAAGTGGAGTGGGGATGAAGTATGACTGGAGCCCTTGGGCCGGCAGGGGACACCATGGAGCCAGGCATTAAGCAGGCATATGAGCTGGCTCTAGGATATACAGGGTGTTTATAAAGTCCTTGTGCAACTTTAAACTTTACTAACTGTGGATGTACACATGATAGAAGCAAACCATAAACAGCAATTGAAAGCATAATTCATTAAGTTTTAACACAATACAGCTCAAATTTCTAGACTTCAACATAACTGCCACCTTTCATGATACATCATTCAATCTGATTTTCCAACTCATAGAAAACATTTTCCAGTTGAGTGATTTGATGAATTGTATTTGTGATCCTCACCCTACACATAGCTTACACTATGCTAAAAAACTTAATGAATTATGCTTTCAATTTCTGCAAATTTGCCATAGCGCAGTCATTTTGAATTTTCTTCTAAAAATAAAAAGGTACAAGAGCACACATTATTATAAGGGATGAAAATGCTCAAGAGCTTCTATACTGAAATACCAACATTGAAATGTTCTACTATCTGGAATGAAACATTTTTTGCAAATAATTTAGGATAGGATTTAATAAAGTCTAAGATTGTTAGGCATCAAAAATCCATTGAATTTCAGTGGGATTTGGGTACTTGTCTTTCCAAAGCCCCTGTGTAAATGTCACTGTTAAATTTTAAGGTATACTGTTATGGTAGTAGTCACCAAACAGCTTTTGTTACACACCTGATTAAATTCTTTTTCTTAGCAGGTGAACAAGTTTTATGTCTTTGAAGAGGTGAAATTAAGTTGTTAGTTTTGGTCTGCACTATCCTTTTACAGAAAGTCCTGGTACAGAGCAAAAGTGTGCACTCTGCTTTATTCTCTGTAGAAGGAGCAATTCCTAAGACAATGTAATTTGTGGGAATTGGGATCTTGTGAATGGGTTGAGATCATGGAAGTGGGGATTGCCTAAAGGCTGTTTATGACTGCCTGTTCCTGGATGGAGGTAAGTGTATAAAGAAAACAAGTTTTACTTACACCTAGAACCTTAAGTGCTGATTTCTTCTTAATTGATAAGCAAACCTTCAAGGCCAGAGAATTCTGTTGTCACGTAGCAGAAAGACTAAATTGGTACCAGCAATGGGGCACTGGTGTTGAAAGAAAAGGCAGCACTGTGTAAGTTTGCTTATTGTTGTAGAAAGCTCATCATTTGCCTCAAAGATAGTTCTCATTATTTTTAAAGTTCATTATATTTATCCTTTAGAGTCCATCTTTTACCAAAGCCAAATTACTCCTCCTGTATTTTGGGAGAATTTAAATTTAGGTTGGAACTTATGTCTCTATTCCAAATTAAAGATAAAAAACAATGGAATATATTTTATCAGATGATGTAAAAGAAAGATAACTTCTGTTAATGAGAATCCCTACAGATTTCCTCAAGAATTAAGTGCTGGACTGAAAAAAATTACTATGATAAAAATACAACAAAACAAAAGGAAATAACTATTCTATAGTAATAAATTATTAAACCTACAGTATGCACATGCTGTCTCAGAACAGAAACATTTGAAGCAAGGAGATGTTTATTAAATATTGTATCACCAGTTAAATTCCAAATCTTAATTTTGAATATTTACTTCCTTGGATCAGATGGCCATTCATTTAGAAGCAGAAGAAAGAGCAGAAAATAACCTCTGCCTTGTTGTTTTTAACACAGCATGAAACAGCTCCTATTTTGTGAGTATGTCCTGCCTTGCTAAATGTTATAAGGAAACAATACTCATTTTTGTTAGGTTAATAGCAAGGAACGGGTGTTGTTATCACAGCAACTCTACAACTTTCAGCAAATGAAAGGCAGGGGAGATGCTGATAGGGTTTCATGCTGTGTTGCATTTTAAATCCAGATCAACTTCATACACTGGAACTATCTATTCTCAACACTAGTGCTATGTGTGAAATTCTGAATTATATCATAGCCACAGCAGTCCAAAGTTTCTTGTACAACTGTGCATCACAGCCTGCAGAACATTCACTCTATAGGAGGGCCAACATGAACCATGCTTGCTTGATTTCATTTTGATTTCACAGATACCCCCATTTGCTCAGCGTTTCAAAGATATGAAGAAAAACATAATTTCTGATGTTTCAAAGGTGCCCTTTATTTCCATCAATTACAGCTACTGTATACAGTGCCCTTAATAATTAGGAGGGATTATGTCTTTATTTCAACTCAGAACATGAATACAACAAAAAAGGGTGTTTAATCCATAATTTGTTGAATACTGAGATTAGACCTAATTCAGCTATGGCCATGATTATGAATCACTCCATATATTTAAAAAATAGGCATTTTTATATATTTTAAACAGTATTGTATCCTTCTTACTGACGAGCTATAACAGTAATGAAATCAGTACTCCCTCTGGTTGAGAGACATCTGCCCTGGCAGTCCTGAATGCTCTCATAAATATACACCCTGTTGTGCCTCATTGTCCAAAAGTTTGCCAAAGTCCAGGTTCTGTCCTACCCAACATCAACTCTCTTATTCTCCCATTTTCCAATCTAGAAGCTGAAGAAATACAATGTTTTAAGTATTCTGAGTTTGTAACAACTTGTTCACAGAGAATTCTAATGGAAGGACAATCATAATGTGGAACTGAGCCAGTCAAATTACTGGTGAAGCTTTGTGCTGATTATGATTAGATAGGGGGAAAATGGATACCAGAGTAAACTGATCCTCTCATCTGAACTTGGTATAATTATATGCATGGAGAAGAGTTAGCTGTTATTTTACAGTTAAATTCTTTGTGCAGCCTCAAATGGAAGGAAAACACACACATGATCTATATGCTTGACCTAATTATGCAAAATGAAGCTCCTATGTTAAGGAAGGTAAGAGTGTTTAGGTGATGGCTTTTGATTCATGTATCTATTATCACCACCAGTCAGAGAGTACCCATGTTCTAGCCATTTCGGCACAATAGAAATTTTTATTTTCAAAATGTGAATTGTCTAATTTTATCTACAGTTATCATTTAATCTGATGGCAACAGTGGTGAATAGTAAGCAATACATTTCTATCGCAAGCCATTTGGAAGGGTATGTTTCTTTAAAGCCACTATCTTATGATAATCTGAGACAAAAGCTCAAGAACTAATGCAAGCCTAATAGAGTGCTAGTACTGTTAAGAGTGTGGAACAGACTCCTGCAGTTCCACTAATAAGACATTATCTTTGTACTTTAGTGCATGCCTTTATTTACTTACACAAGATATTATTGAAACTAAAACCTTCTGAAGGCAATTCAGTGTAATACCGATTGCTCAGGCAATTAAAGCAACAAAGACTAGGAGACTAATCCAAGGAAACACAGGCTAAAACAATAGTTCTATCAAGGTATCATCTGCTCATTAAGGGAGTGCTGACCATGAAGTGTAGTAAGGATGACATGTTATGTCATGTTTTGGGTTCCTCAGTCAAGCCAAGTAATTTCTGGAAATCAGGGGGTACCATGTATCTACTCATATCAACCAGAAAACCAGAGCAAGAAACCATGATAGAAGACAATCTCATCTAAAACACTTTTATATTAGGTTGAGAATGATACCGTTTTAAAACAGCTTTTTAAATTATTACTATTCCTTCATTAAATACTCTACACACTTTTGATTCTCCTTCGATTTTGGAGAATGCAAGTGTGATGTTATAGTCCACAATGGGATGGGTTACATCAGTTGCAGTATTTGTGTCATTCAGATATCTGAGATTAATACAGAGTGCAGTTCACCACTTCAACATATCATTTTCACTGCTAAATCAAGCCCTAATGAAAGCATTAAAAAAGGCAGCAAAAAATCTTTACTGTATGATATTCATAGAAAATTGACAAGTTGGTGAAGTTGGGCTCTAGAAATAAAGCCCTCTCCTCTATTATTTTGGGATTTATTCAGGTATCCCTCCCGTTACAGGCTCCTCCTCTCTTCTCTGTCACCCCATGGAAACAGCCATTTATGATATTTACTTGAATCCAAGATGAGGGTTTTTTCCCCATTCAAAATGAGAAAAATAAATCATCTTGGAGTACAGCCTTGGGCAAGTGGCTGCTATGGCTGTGGCTGTGACTCCAGTCCCAACCCCAATCTGGGGGGAGAGCATGTGAGGTAGAGGCAGGAGAGGCACAGTGCAAGGTGGGGGGTCACAGGCTGCATGATGGAGCACATGGGAGATTGCACAGTGCTGCAGGGAGGTGAGGGCCGGGGAGATGGGGATATTATGTGGTGCCTGGCCTGTGGGGAGCAGTGGAGAGACCATGCAGTGGCAGGGAAGTTGCTGTGGCTCCAGCTCTGGTTTGAGGTGGAGCTAAGGCTGGAACTGCTGCTACCTGGCCAAAGCCATCATGTGCTCCATGCCTTGGGATGGAGCTAGTAGTCACAGCTGCCACATAGGGAACAAGCCGGGGGGAAGCATGTGGTCAGGGGAAGGGGGGAAAACCGCAAGGGGGACAGGCTTCAGGGCGGGCGCAATCACTGGTGGGGCAAGTGACATGGGGCCAAGGAGAAGGCTGCTTGTCCCCCTGCCACGACTTTTCCTGCTGCTTGCTTTCCCTGCCACAGAGATGGGAGGGGGTTGAATTTAAGACAACAAGAATAATTAGATTCTATACATGGAAAATGACAACAAGACTGTCATTTTCCATGTACAGAATCTATTACTGGGGAGTTGTCTTAAATTCAGAGTCATCTTGGATTCAGGTAAATACAGCAGTTATGTTCAAAATGAAAGCAGAGAAAGCAAGAACTTCAGATATCTGCTTCCCTTTGGCTTGACTATATCTCTCTTTTCACTGTAACTGAAGGGTAGTCTTGCACACAGACTATGGAAGGCCCTCCTGAGAGATGCCTGTCTCTCTTCATGTATATGCCACAGGCAGGGACAGACCAGCCATTTTTCCACAAGGTAATTTTTATGTTCTACTATGTCCTGTAAATTAAATGCAGATAAGCAATGCTTCCTTCAACATTTGTTTCAGTGTGTAGCTGTCTGATATGTGACCTTTTTTTCCTCTCAATTTTTGTAAAATGTACAATAAAATAGGTTGTTTAAAGGAAAAGGCTGTTGAAATCAGTTGGTTATCTGAAGGCATTGTTAGCTGGCAAATTCATAGAAGAGCTGAATTCTGAACTCATTTCACAATACAAAGTGAAATGGGAATTTACATACTGGGGCATGGGCATAGGCAACACCATAGCAATACTAAAGTACTGAAAACCTGTATCAGTAAAAAGGAAACTGATGCCCCTGGCAGGCATGCAAGCAAAGACATGCTGGGATCTGATGCATGTTCCACAGAATCACACTTCCTATTATGCCGTAAGTGCTTGTTAGGAAATGCCATTGTGTGACTGAGCATCAGATCCCATCATGCCTTACTGCAGGGCGTGCAGAGAGAAGCCTGGGATTACAATTCTGAGCTCTCCCTACATCAGCAAGTAGCAAGCTGTCATGGTTGGGAGCCCTCTCAGCTGATGGGGCTCCTAACTGTAGGGTTGCACCATGTGACTTTAAGCTAGGAACCGTCGACTTATCTAGAATCCTAGTGGTGGGGGCACATGGTGCACCCCTGAGGCTGGGAGCTAGGATCAGATGACAGGGCTCCCAGATGCATCCCAACCTGGCCATATGTTCAGTTAATGATGTGAGAGGAACTAGCCACAAAGTTATTACACATTTTTTGTGTAATAACTTTCTGGCATATTTCTTGTTTTAGCACACCATTAATTGCATTAAAGTGTGGCTGGGTAACAATTTAAGATATGATTAACTGGTTAATTATGCCTTAAGTGTAACAAGTGCCAGGCACCTAAGTGACCAAAGGAACATGACATTGCAGTTACACTGACATCAAGGGAGGAAGACAGAAAGGTTTATTAAACTGGCATGCATTATCTTAAATTCATAACCAAATTAACTTCAGCACGTACTACTTCTCTAAAGCGTGCTTGACTTAATTCAGACCATCTCATTCTTACCCAGTGGAGTCAATAGAGCAGTGGTTCTCAACCTTTTTAGACTCTATACACCCTTCAAAGAATGCCAGCACTTAGTTTTCACTAGTTTTTTGACTATGGAAAAAATAATAGAGAAATTCTTCTGTTTCAAAGAACTCAGAAAGAATTCAAGAGGGCAGAGAATGTTTTTGATACTATGAATCCCTGTTTGAAATCTCTGTTTATCTAGTGAAATGTGTAGGTGTTTGCACACCTAATATTGTGCAGCATTGCAAGGCACCATGTATTGCTGCTAAATTGTCAAAAGGTAAATATGTGCCAGTTTTATTTTATATGTAAAATATTTTCCATGACAATACAAGTGAATTAGATATTGGAATTAATATATAGTATAATATATAATATATATGCCTTTCTTTTTTTCCTAAATTAATAGCATGTCATGCTTCAACAATGATACATATTTCAGAAGGAAAAAATAAACGTGGAAGACTTTGCTGGATTATATGCAAACACTGTACTACAATATCAGGACCTGCCAAAGTGTCACAGCCTAAGGCTCAATAGAAGTACATGTCATGTTGCCAAAAAAACAAATGAAAGGAAAAAAGGTGTATAAGGAACAGCAATATTCTGGGAATATTAGAGGATACCTCTTTCTTTTCTCATGATTCCTGTCATTTATCCAGAATGGTTCCATTTGTACTGTCATATAGCCATTGCAAGACCCTAGAAGTCATCCTCCCACTTTACTCGGCCTTGGTGAGGCCGCAACTGGAGTACTGCATCCAAGTCGGGGCTCCACACTTTACAAAGAAGCTTGAGAGAGTGCAGAGGAGAGCCACGCGCATGATCAGAGGTCAAGAGAACAGACCTTATGAGGAGATGCTGAGAGGCATGGGACTCTTCAGCCTGGAGAAGCACAGGCTCAAGGGGGACTTGGTGGCAGCCTATAAGTATATAAGGGGAGTGCATCAGGATCTGGGAGAACATCTGTTTACCAGGGCTCCCCAAGGGAAGACAAGGTCTAACAGTTACAAACTGCTGGAAGACAGTTTTAGACTGGACATAAGGAAAAACTTCTTTACCATCCGAGTCTCCAGAGTCTGGAATAGACTCTCCCCAGAAAGTGGTGTGAGCACCTACTCCAGATATGTTCAAGAAACGCTTGGATGCTCACCTTCCTGGGGTCATCTGACCCCAGCTGACTTCCTGCCCTTTGGCTAGGGGGCTGGACCTGATGATTTCGCAAGGTCCCTAATGTCTATGAAATCTATGAAATCTATGCTCTTATGTTTAGTAATTAAGAGATTAGTAATAATAATAAGCAGTATTTTGTTCTTACGCAAGGCCACATCCTTACCTGGAATAAGAACTTCTGTCCATCCTTGTCCTTTGCACAGTTACTGGCTAGTAGCCAAGTTGTAAGGGTGATCTCTTAATCCCACTTGTTCCCAATGTAATCCCATGGAACCTATGGGCTCCTATACATGTACAGAGAACAGGCTCCAATGCACTGGAAATCCAGCGCATTGGAGCAGACTCAATTAATCGAGTCTGTTGGAGCATGGAAATAAATGTGCTCCAGCAGACTCTGGCATCATGTGTATTAGTGTCCCCGTTAATTCAATGAGCATTCGATGAGCTGTAGCCTGAAGTGCCTCACTGCCATTTCTCAGCATGGGGGATGCCGATACATGTGATGCTCAGGCACTTGAAATTAAAAGTGCTCACTAATAAAAGCACCCCTCCCCCTGTGCTTCCTGAAGCACATGTAAAAATGCTCCATGTTCCTAGGAAGTGGCAGATAAACTTGGAGTTTGATCTTTTGCAGTGGTTAGCAAATTAGATTCTTGCAACCTCTTTAAAGAGGGACATTTAGTAACTTGGAGAAATAGGGGTTGCAGGACAAAGAATATAGAAGACACATCAGGAACCTAATCTAGCCACAACTGCAGCATCTCTCTAAATATGGTACCAAATTAGTTTTACAATCATAGAATCCTTTCATGTCATTACGTGGTACATTGCTGATGAACTGTGGTGGCTGTGGTAAGTTTGTAGAGGTAGAATGAGAGCACAAGTAGCAAGAAGACAAAGCAGCACCAACCAACAGCAAACAGGTAGGAGGGTGGGATGAAATGTTATTTTGATTCTGGGTGCATTGTAGACTCATCTGCAATGTAATTTCAATTGTGCTGAAAAGTGCAATACTTATCAGGAGAAACATGACCAGGTACTGATGACAATTAAGTTAGTGAGAAAATTCAGGCTGTTAAAAAGAAACCTATGAAGTGTGAGATGTTACCATTTGGAGTTTATGGTAGTTGACCCAAAGGAGGGCAGTGCTAGACATGGAGTTGTTCACAATATACACTAGAACATCACTGGTCTGAGAAAGGAGAGAGAGAAAAGTCTGACTGACCCCTTATTATGATTGAATTCAAGAATAGATTTTAGGTAAGTGAATACCTGGAGAGAAAGCTGAGGTTAAAGGAGACTCCCACTAAAGTGGCAGTACCAAAAAACAGAGTTCTGTTAGCCACAGTGAATCAAGAGGGAATCAGCAAGCCTCCAGGGAGGGCTATTATGCTCATTAAAACCAGTAGATCAGCAGCCTACTAATGAGGAGAGAACAGTGAGATAAACTGAGGACCATCATTAGTCTGAAACCACTGAAAAGAGCCCTGAAAAAGCAACCCTACGCATTACCTGTAGCTGAGGACCTCCTACCCAATTTATCTAGAGCAAAAGTACTCACTGCTTGTAGCGTCATGAATAAGTTCTGCCATACTGAGCTAGATGATCTGTCCAGCTACCTGATTATATCTGCCAGGTGCTGTTGGATACAAATATTTTGGGGCATTAGCTTAGCTTTAGAGGTCATGTGGAGCAGGTGCTACAGGGACTCCGAGGTGTCATGGCTGGCTTTCTTCTTGTAGAAGATATCAAGTAGAAGACAATGCAAGGTCATAATACTAAGCTGCAACAATCCTAAATAGTTGCTAGGGGAGCAGTATTAGGTTGGATGAGCTGAAGCTGAGGAAAACTAAGGTTCTCTGTGTTGGACATCTGTTGACTTCTGAGGGACTCTAGCCCCTGAGAAACTGAGTGCCACTGAGAAAAATCCCAAACCAAAAGATGACAAGGAAGTCTAACAATGTATTGGAATGGCAAACAACTTTTCTAGGTTTTGTGTCTACCTATAAAAAGACTGTAAATCCTAAAGGGCCATTTACCCACAAGGATGCTCTACTAGATCGGTCAGAGATTCAAGTAAAAGTCAGAAAAGAAAATTAGGCATAATACTTCCTGAAGTATTACAATCTTGGAGATCAGGTACAGCTACAGTGTAACTGATACCACAGGAGAAGGCCTAAAACAAATTCTAATACAAAGCCAGCATCCTCATCCCCAGGGCTCTGCTTGAAAATGCTGATGCAGAAAGGAGCAGTCACCAGAGAAAAAAGGGAGCAATTATTTGTACTCTTTGGACTGGAATAATTCTATCAATTCACCTTTGAGTAAACATGTACGGGAGAAAGTTGATAATCATTCAGAAAGCACTGTATAGAACAAGGTTCTTTAAGTAAATTCATATCTTTTATTAGACCAACTGAAATAGTTGGAAAAATTATTTTTTGCAAGCTTTTGGGTACAAACACCCTTCATCAGGCTGAGGAAGCATCTGCATCTGTACTCTTTCTGGATGGAACAGAAAAGCAGCTAGAGGCCAGTATGCATGGGGGAGGCAGTCAGTGAAAATAATGTTTCCTAGATTTTGGTATCTGGGGCACACCTTTTTCTGGATTAAAATTGGTGGCACAGTTCACCCTTACACCCAAAAAGGTTTGTGTGTGTGTGCATGTGTAAAACATATAACATATTCCATTCTCCTGCCAGAGGAAATCATATCAGTGCTGATATGTACTGTTAAATAAATGACATCAGATACATCTTTCTTTAAGCAAAGCATCCGTTTCTATATCAGTGGTTCTCAACCTTTTCAGCCTCAAGGCACCTCTCCAAAACTTCTCTGAATTTTCAGGACCTTACTCTGGTGCCGTAGGTGGATTAACACATGGGCCAGCTGGGCCCGCGCCCAGGGGCCACTACCAAATGGGGGGCCCCTGGGGTCCTCATTAGCAGGGAAGCAAAAGCCACAGTTTTATACTTGGCACTTTTTTGTCTCCCAGTAGGGAGACTAAAATGGCGCCAAGTTTAAAACTGTAGCTTTTGCATTTGCTTCCCTGCGAGCTAGGAGTGGAGCCTCTTCACCAAAGGTTGTGGGGCAGGGGTGGGGCTGGGCCAGGCTGGGAGCACCACGTCTGTGGGGGGACGGCCAGGATTGGGGCTGGGCTGGAAGTGATGTGCTGTGCCTCTGCAGGCACTTGGGGGGTAGGGCATTGGGGGTCTATAGCCCCCCCAATTCATCTTAGCCCCCCTGTAGCCATTCCTCCTAGCTCTGCTGCCTGCCCACAGTGGTGTGGTGCTCCCAGCCCAGCCCTATGCATCTGCACGGCCACATGGGAAACAGCCAGAAAGCAGCTCCCTGCAGGTAAGTGTAATAGGTGCCAGGGTGGGGCGCTAAATGGAGCCCCGGGCAGCTCGTCGTGGAAGGAAGACAGAGGGGGCGGCTGCCTCGGGGTGATCAAGAATGGGGGAGGGAGGAGGTCCTGTGTGTGGCAAGTGTGTCTGTGCATGTGTGTGTGTGTGCACGTACCCATGTTCACGGCAGGGAGAGTGTGTTTGTGTGTGTGTCCATGTGCAGAGAGTGAGTGAGAGTGGAGTGCACGCCTGTGTCTGTGTGAGTGCCTGTGTATGTGCATGTATGTGTGTACATTTGGCTGTGGTGGAAGGAGAGGGGATCAGGGAGAAGAGGCAGGCATGCCCCCCTGGCAGAGTGGGGTCCACCCTGCCTCCCCAGCCAGCACTAGGGGAGGAAAGGGCCCCTCCCCCCTACAGCCCAGCTCTGACAGCGGGAGGGAGCCTTCAATTTTGTGTTTGCTCAGGGCCCCAGTACACCTTAATCTGCCTCTGCCTGCTGGGCTCTGCTCTTTCCACTGTCCCTGGTGGCCCCTGGTTTGTGCCCCTGGTCTGCCCCCTAACTCCTGCTGCTAAGACTGCTCCTGAAAGGTCTCATATACCTACCATCACCACCATGGCAGCTACTGCCAGGTCTGGGAGTGTGAGAGGAGTGGAGGGAATAACCGGGGCTGCAAAGCATGGCTTTGTTTGCACATCTATCCTCCTACCAGCTAGCAACACAGCGTGCTGTTCATGCCATGGAGGTGGGGGGAAGGAGGGCTGGCACAAGGGCTGCCTGTGGTGGGGAAGACAGTTTAGTTTTACAAATCCTTTCATAATACAAGACCTCACATGTGTTATTTATAAACAGAGAAGGGCCTCATCTTAATGGAGAATCCATAGTGGGGAAGGGATTGTTCTTATCTTCAACAGCATGGGTCCCTTCACTGGTGATAGTGGAGGCTTGGCAATATAGAGCCTGCCCTTTCACTCCCCACCTCCAATTTGGGGTCTTTTTGCAGTACCCAGATTAATTCTAGTAATTTGAGGGCAGTCCTTAGTTTTATATAAAGCTTGGGGCCTCCTTCATTCATATAAGCAAAGGGGATGATCTAGTCACAGGTGAATATCAGTGGGTCGCACCTCAGACATGTACAGCTGCTTTGAGAGAAGAGTAAATCTTTGCAGCAGTGGCAGCACCTTTGTTTCCCAGTATATACATTTTTTTAGTACACAATGAATAACAAATGATCCCATTTGAAGAGACTGCCCAGAAATTGTATTTTAAAAACTTTTTTATATCAGCCCTATTTTCTAGAGGGAAAAGAAAAAAAAAAGGAAAGTGACATTCTAAAGACTCCTGCAGGTCTCAGAAGGAGTACAAGTCTCTTTTTTTCCCTTTTAACTCACCACTTAGGAAACTTTTCTTACAGGGAGACAGGTAAAAGCTTAAACCTTGATCAGAGATTTAAGCTTTCATCAGCACCAGAACTACAACAGCTTAGAGTTATCTTTTTAAAAGACCTCATAAGCTGGATTCCAATGGATTTATTCCCCTGATCTCCCCTCTTCTCATTGTAAAACCATCTATAACGAAAGAAAAGAGCAAGATACTTCTGTGACACTAGCCACATGAAAATGATGGATCAGTTCTACAGTGCTGGCAGCTGAGAGCATTCAGCACCTTTCATGATTAGGCCCTAAAACAGCAAAGCCTTCAATGCAAACTCCTTAAAGAAAAATCTAGCTAATTTTGCAGCATGGCAGAGAACACACAACCGCAATTTTGTACTTAAATAAAAAAAGTGTCTATTAAACATACTAGGGAAAGAGCAAGTGAGGGGAGAGAAAGAGAATAAACCAACTCACTGCATCTTATTTGATGAAATGTAATTGCTTTGCTGCTGTTGCTAATGCAGCTGTAGTCCTCACAAGTTCACAAAGCCATTTAAAGGTTTTGCACCCCACACCCACAATTATCTACCATGTGCACTATTTTCCATTCACTATTTACTTCTGATTTTTCAAGACAATGATGAGACTGTTTTGATGACTTCCCATATTTGTGTATCTACTTGAGGGGAACCTATGATTCATCAGAACCAGCAAACACATTTTTAAAGATATTAGATCACTGCTACATTATTAATTTTTTTTTTTTACTTAAAATGTTTGAGGGAACACATTTTTAAGTGCAACTTCTTTGTTTAATGTAGACATGGCCCATGGGTGCCTCAGAAACCTAAGAAGCCACTTCTATATCTCAGTAAACACATGTTAGGGCAAGAGTAGACTAGTAAAAGTCATGTTTATGACCGCTTTTCTCTCTCTATTGCATGCCCATGTAGGAGCAATAAAATGTTTTTGGGACAAGCTCTTTTTTGAGTGATTGGCTACGTTTCTGTTTTGCAAAATGTATTCCAAGCTCCCTTGGTCTCTTGGCAAAGCTCTCTTGGTTTCTTGGCCATCTGACCTCAGACCATCTGCACATGAGTTTTCTGTGCAGAAAATTCAGTGCATTAATTTCATGTGTAGATACACGAACATGTAACAACTCTACAATATTGCATAACAAGCTGACATGACGGTAAATATAAGTCTGTTCTGCCATGAGTAAGTGTTCTGATATGGTATAATTCTTAAGTGTAGACAAGGTGCAAGTGAAGGGTGGAGTAAATATTAAATATTAAGCATTAGATGGATGAAGGAAAATAACCGAGAACTTCATGACTTAAGGACCATAGTCAATTTCTTTCTTGTAAGGAGAATAACATATCGCCTTAGTTATGCATCACTGTTTTATTGAAGGGGCAGTCAATAGTTTGTATGGACTCTTTACTTCTTTACAGTAACATTCAAAAGAAAAATGTAATTTGAATGCAAAAAGGGTGTATCATTTGGCCTGATCTGGTTTCCTTCAGAGTAATTGGTAAGATTCCCATTGGCTTTAATGGGAGTTAAATTACATCCATAACAGCTTGAATTTGACCAAGCTTATAGCCAAGGTACAATAGACAATCAGACAGAGTATTAAAACAAAACCTGTACAGAAAAACAACTACTATAATACCCACATAAACATATTTTATTCTAGTCCATTTTTTTACAATATTAAACTTCAGATGACTTACAGGCAAAATGCCAAGTAAGAAGTAACCCTTCTTAAGGATACAACAATGTGACAGGCTTCAACTGATTCTACTCTAAGGTACAAATTGCTCTTCATGTTCTATATTAGGTTGAGGCTATAATATTTATTTAAAGTCTTTTTGCAGTAGCCAGATTAATTCTAGTAATTTGAGGGCAGTCCTTAGTTTTATACATAGCTTGGTAATTCTTGACTACACTGGAAGCATTTAAAAAAAGCACATAATACTAATGATTTTTTTTTACATAGATCATTTTGCCAGGCAGGCACTTTACAAAAAAAAAATTCAAGACTGTGGCTAACAGACTTCAAGGAAGCCAAAAAAGAGCAAGAAATTTCAAAGGCAAAACATCCTGACTGGCTTTAAAAGAAAGTCTGTCAATATCAATTTTATTAGAATATTGCCACAATTTATCTTCTTTGGGGAAACTTCCTAAGGACACAGAGACCTACATTTTAACACAATTTGAAAAATCCTTACAACAAAAGGGATGATTAATCAAATCAAGTCTCTCCCTTCCCTCCTGCCAATGACTTAAAGTTTCAAGACAGAAAACAGGAAGTATTTTGTTTGTTTGTTTGTTTGTTTGCAGTGGGACAGAACAGGAGACACTGGAGGGATTAGTAGGATTATTTATTGCTATTTCTTCATTGATAGTCTATCTTAATTTATCCTTGATCTGAATGCTAGAAATTATTTTGATTAGATGGGTTACTGAATTTTAAATGGAATGCAATTTTAGTGCACTCCAAACTGACCAAAATCAAATCCAATACAGGAAAGCAATTTCTAAAGACCCTAATATAGCCACTCAACCCATCCAGAGGAGATTTAGGCCAGAACAAAGCTCTCAGTTTTCGAATAAAATGCCAGTATCTGCTTCTAATGTCCTTGATGAAGATCTAATAAGATAGCTATTTTTTCTTTCTTTACAGAAAATAGTATTAGACATTTTCTGCATCCTGGTGTTTAAATCCTGTTGTCTTGTTATTACAGAGTATGAGATCAGCGAGATGAAATGAGTACTGATATATTTCAATATGTAGGCATAAATACAGTAAATTATATTTTGATGTCATTACCCTATCACTTGTTTTTTAAAGGCATGGGGTTCTGTGCTGCTGCATTCCTTTGGGTTTTTCTTTTATGTTATCACAAAAAAGGGAGATTTTTAGCTTTGAGAACTACTTAATAATGTATGCACCCAATAGTCCACCAAAGCTTCAAAGGGCCAATTATGGTTATGGACTGTTACATAAATACAAGTTTAGGAGGCTTGAAGATGTGTAGTATGTATGGTCTCTGGTAAATAAATATGGACTATGGGAGTTCTGAAATTGAAGTTACTAACATGAAGAAATGTAATGGCTTCAAATGAATTGTTCTAGTATATAGAGGCCTGCTGGTTGCTGGTGCTCATTAAATATGATTACACAGTTTGTGATTCAGAACAAAAGCCCTCCATTGTTTCAAAGAGCAAACAAACCTTTTAATTAGTTTTTGGAATGTATGACAATATCTAAAAGTGTTAACATTTTTATTTGCAGGTGATGCAAAATTATTCAGATTAATAAAGGCTAAAGAGGATTATATGAAACTCCAGAAGGACTTAAATCCAAGTGATTGGATAACACTATGGCAACTGAACATGAATACTAAAAATGCAACATAGTGTATGTGCACACTGAAAAGAAAAGTCTGAATTATGCTTACATATTGATGGAGTCCACATTAACCATAGCCAATCAGGAAAAAGATATAGCGGTAGACAGTTCAGTGAAACCATCTGTTCAGTGTGCAGCAGTTAAAAGTGAACAATGAGTTGGGCTGTATTAAGAAAAGCACAGAAAATAATACTGCAACTATGATTTCATTATATAAATCTAGGGTACATCTTAACCTTGAAGTTAGGTTTAGTTTTGGCCATTGTCATCATAAAAAGGATACAGTAGAAATCAAGAAGGTTAACAGAAATGGCTATAGTTGGGTGTTTTTTAATTTGCTTTGAGAACTGCTTAATAATATATGTAGCCAGAATAAGGTAAGATTTTCATGTAAGATGAACCATTTGAATGGTTCTCTGTTTAATTGTAATAGTCATCCAGGGTCAGGTCAAAGTATGTATTTGCTGTAAAAATCGGTGTTCCAGAGCTGAGGGCTACTTGGCTGTGTACAGTATTTCTTGACAAAGACCTATATCATCCCTCTGCTAATCATCTAGTAACTGGAAATGGTCTTGTTTTTATTATTTGCTTTGCTTCACATCAGAGGCATACTTGGGCTTTTTGTGTGCTGGGCAGCAGTGGTGCACAGGGCAATGTCAGTGCAGCAGCTGCTGGTTTTTTGCACCCCTTCCTAACCTGATGCCCAGAGCTGGTGCCCCGCTCACCCCACTAGCTAAACTCCACATAACTATAGCCCGGCTTTAGTAGGGGAACTTGTTTCCTTGAGATAGGACTTCTGTTATTATAACACTGCAGATACCTAGTCCCATTTACAGTTCAGGACTAGTAAAGAAACTGCAACAGAATTTACCCTGGAAGGCCACTGACATAATGTAAATTTCATATTTCTTTATATCAAAACCCTCCCCAACAACCAAAGCAAGCAATCAGGCCACAAACCTATAACAATACATATAACCAGTTGATATAACAGCTTACGCCACAGTGACCTTATCTCTGTCTCGATTCGTTGGTTATATCATCTTATATTTTCTCAGTTTAGGCTCTGACCCTGTTAACACTTATGCACGTCCTTCATTTTGTTCAGTAAAGTAGGGCTGTTGATTTTAGTGAGAGATTGCACATAAGTGAAGTACATACTTATAAGACTGTGTAAACCTGTGGAGTCAGAGACTATTTGACTGTGTTTGTATAAAATTTTATACAATAAGATCCCCTTTGGACTGGGGCTTTGGGTGCTGTTGTAATAAATGCTGGCACTCAAACATGCATAGAGGTAAACCCACACATTCCTGTTCCGATGAAAAAGCCTATAATCAAACCAAACTGTGATTTCGGATTCCGTTCAAGATGGCTTTGTGCTGCTGATCACATCATGATGCACATAAATTAACATAAGCCTGTATGATGCATGCAGGGTAGAGGAATTTATTGCTGAACAAGACCGTCTAATGTTTGTTTAAATACATCCCACACAGACCTATGTAAAGGAGCCAGATTACTTTCTTATTTTGTGAGAAAAATTTATAATAAGCATATCACATTGACTGTGCCGTTTGTATCACCCATATATGACTGAATCCCCCTGAAAGTTAAGATTGTAAAACTAACTGATTATACACAAATCCCTAATATCATCTTCTCAAGCAAAATCCATACTTCCTCCAATTTCCTCTTATTCTGTCAAGCCCATAACCATTCTAATAATCTAACAGAGTATCATATAGCTAGCATCACCAAAATGAAGGATGCTTTCCATACAGACCACATTTCTGAATGATAGCTTTCTTTCCAGAGGACCTGGCAAAAAATATAGGATAGGAAAAGACTTTCTAAGCATTTCTAAACAAAAAATGAAAGTTCGCTTAAGAGCAAGTTGACCTCAAGAACCTATAGAGGGAAAGGAAAAGAGAAAGGACACACAATACTATATTTACCCAGTTTATGGAACACTAGCAGACATACTTGGGAGTTGGGAAGAAGGGAAATGCAGAACACAGTTGAATGGAAAGTTATATGGACATTTTAAATTCTGGGATGTCTATGTTGCAGTTACTGCAGCTCTCACAGGCCTACCTAGCTAGTTTTAAACCAGTGTAGGTGGAACTGAGTGGGCTGATTGCCTGAGTATGTATCCAGCTTTTTGCATGGGTTTTGCAGCCCTGCTGAACTCCACATGCTGCTGTGGCTATGCTATTAACAGCACACAAGTTATCTCGTTTAAATCCAGGGTACATACACAAGAGCAGCTGGCACAGAAATGACCACAGTGGAGACATATTAACCCTTAATGATATAGATGAAATATGATGAAAGAGAAAAACTTAGGTCACTCAATTTTGACAGTTTCTGTGAATTCTGAGAGAGGGGAATTCATTTGTAGTTGAAACAGGCTTTGCATATAAAACTATTATGCTTTACCCCTGCTTTAAAAGTAGCCTTATTTAAACAGAAAACTGAGAACATGATTTTACCATTTTATATGGAAACAGAGACATTTAGGAGGCAAATGCCACATCATTACTGCATGTTGACTAGAAGGCTACAGAAATTTATTTTTTTTAAATAAAAAAACCCAAACAAAACATATTCTTAGGTATTATGTTATTACTCCTTGGTTTTGTAACACACAGTTGTGAATAGTGGAGAGAAACTACTGGGATTCCACATTTAAACTTATATTTAATGAGGGTTATCATATTTCTAGTTCCAAAAAAGAGGACACTTGTTGGGGGGACACCTCACTCCTAACCTGCAGCCCCCTGACCCTGCTGCTGCCTCACTTCTGACCCACAGACCGAGGGTTGCCCTATTTCCAGGCTTAAAAAGGAGGACACTTATCATGGAGGGGGTGGGGGGGCAGGGGGAATATTATGGTGGGGACATGGGCTAGTGATGCCTTCTGACTCGGGGGGCACCAGCGCCCGATCACTGACACTAGAAGTGCTGGCGGCAAAACCAAAAGTGCTGCCAGTGCCCTGCACACCCAACCCAGTCACCCATCCTGTCCCCTGTGCTCCTCACTCCTGATCCACAGCCCCCTGCCCACCTCCCAGCACCCGTCACTCCCAGGTCAGGAATGCAGCACTACTGCAGCCCCCTGCCCTACCCACCAGCCCTGCAGTGCACCTGCACTCCTGACCTGCAACCCCCTGCCCTGCCCCCCAGCCTTGTGGTGCCCCTCACTCTTGACCCAGAGCCCTCTTCCGTGCCCCCACCCTGCCCCTCACTCCAAGCCTGCAGCCCCTGCCACCCCAGTGCTGCTTCTGCCCCCCAGCCTAGCTGGTTCCCCTCACTCCTGACCCCCAGCCCTGCTGCCCAAGCAGCTCCCACACTGTGCCCATGCCTGCTCGCTCTCTCTCTTTCTCTTTATCTTGCTTGCCGGAGCCTGGACAGGGACCACATGACTCCTGGCAGCCAATCACTTTGTCCGCTGCTCCCAGCCCCAAGCAGCCAGCCCGGAGAGCAGAAAACGCGAACATTTGTTTTTATTTTAAAAACCTACCCAGATGCAGCACAGGGGTCTAAAAAAGAGGACATGTCTGGGAAAACCTGGACAGATGGTAATCCTACACAGACCCTTGGCCCTGCCATTTCCCTTCACTCCCAACTGACAGTTCCCTGCCCCCAGGCTCCTCACTCCTGATCCACAGCTCCTTGGCGCTGCCAGTGCCCTGTACTTCTGACCCACAGCCTACTGCCCTCCCCGCCATGCCCAGACTTCCA
The DNA here is from genome assembly GCF_052110815.1 of Crocodylus siamensis. Taxonomy (NCBI): domain Eukaryota; kingdom Metazoa; phylum Chordata; order Crocodylia; family Crocodylidae; genus Crocodylus; species Crocodylus siamensis. The sequence goes on along the minus strand of NC_143397.1, from coordinate 171,029,127 downwards.
TGGCACAGCTCCCCCAGCCCTGCTGGAGGGGGCCTCCAGCTGATCCCATCCCGACCAGGCGAGACCACAGTGACTCCAATTTGTGAGTCTGGCCCTGGTGCAGGTGGGAGGGAAGAGGAAGGGAGGCCTGTGGCACCCCTGGGCTGGGGCTTCTGTATTGCAGGAGGTGGCTTGGCCATGTCCCCCTCCTCCCCACCTTGGGCAGTGTCTCCTGGCCACTCAGCCCCTGTAAGCACAGGCACTGGCCCCTGTGCTGCCAATCTAGCCACAGAGCACTGCTCCTCTCAAAGGGCCCCCCTGTCCCCTTCCCCTGTTGGAGGGGCAGGTACCTGCTCCCTACACCCCCTTGCCCTGCTGCAACCCTAGCACCCAGGTAGTTTCCACCAGTGCCAGCAGACACCTGCCTCCCTCACACACCCATCCCCTCCACACCCTGTGACACCTACTCCCCAGACAGTCCCCAAGCCCTGGTCCTCCAGCCCCTGCTCCCTATAGATTTACCTGCACCCAGCTGCTGGGGCTGCTCCCAGCCCCCTGCTTGGCTGCATGCCAGCCAAGTGTGTGTGCTCACACAGACACATGTGATACCCCTTGCCTCCAATTGCCCTCTGCCTGCTCCCACCAGCAGAGTAGAGAAAAATCCTGGACATTTGTTCAGATTTAAAAAAAACTGCATGGACCAAGATGGGAGGACCCAAAAAGAGGACATGTCCAGGAAAACCTGGACATATGGTAACCTTAATGTAATGATGTTGTGCAACACATCATAAACAGTGACATATGAGATACTACTATGTATTAATCAAGGATGATCTATATGTAATAATAGAATTATTATTGTAATTAGTGAAATTACTTTGTAATTATCATGGGTTGTAGTGACTTGAGAGGGAACTGTCAGAAGAACATAGAATGTGTGGAAGGGTGGGAAGAAGGATGGTTGGCTCCTGGACAGTCAGGCTAGGGACAGAAGTTACACATAAACCAGTTTAAGTTATCAGAAACTGGTTTAAACCTGTAACAGAACAGAAGTTCAGTGCATATAAACCAGTTTCAAAAACTGGTTTAAGATAAACCTGGTTGGATGTAGTATCAGACTTAACTGATTTGGGTCAAACCAGTTTATGAAACTTCTGCCCCAGACCCCTTACCAGTTCAAATTAAATCACAGCCCCCACAATCCCAGCATGCTTTCCAGCCCTGGGCTGGGCTGTGCTGTCTGCTCCAGAGAACAGGGTTGGGCCTGCTCCTCTGCTCTGTAGCTGGAGCAGTGAGGGCTGGCTGACAAGAGGGTGGGGGTAGGAGGCAATCCCAGCTGGAGGTGCAGCCCAGTCTGCAGGGGGGCTGCCCCCCCGGCAAACCCTGGCTGGGGTCTGGGGCCAGGGAGGGAGGGTTAAACATACCTTCCCCTGCTCAAACCTATTGCTGGCTACAACTGTGGACTACAAATCCCAGCGGCATCTGAAAGCAGAAAGAGGAAGTAATGAGCAACCCTGCAGAGTCCTGCTGCTGTAATTCTGGACTGAAAATCCCAGAGACCACAGGGGCAGCAGGAAGTGAACACACACCCAGAGAACCATGCTCTAGCACCCCCTAGCTTCTCACCTGAGCCACTGTAGGCATGTGGCTGCACTTCCTGAATCAAAGGTAAATGTGTTCACTTCTGTTTCAATTTAATTTGTGCAGTTTAGACTAACCTGCAAAGACTGAATCAATTCAGGCTTGGGCTTTTTGACTGTCTGTACCTAGCCCCAGAAGGCAGCAGAGCTTCAAACTTCCTTCTTTCTTCCCGAGAGAAGTCTCCCCCTCCCCCCTGGAGCAGCAACAGCTATCATATACAGCTTCCTGCCACTGTCGGGGACTGGGTAGGCTGTCAAAGGAGCAACCTCCCATAACTCCCCTGACTTGAGAGGATACCTTTACAGCAGGGGGGAAGGGTCTTTGCATGTATGCATGACCCATAGCACTCTATTTTTGTAATGCTAGAAAGCACTGAGGGTAGTGCTGCAAATGAACAGGTGTCCAAGGCCTTAGTCAATCATTAGTGTATATGTTAGACTGAATAATATTTCTGAATAAAATAAGCCTAATTTTGAAAGCTACACAGTAATTAACAGAAACTGTTTCCACAAGATCTGACTGGTGTACATTCAGAGAAACAGAAATAGGAAGATTATCTGCAGTAACACCATTCAGCAAATCCCAAGAATATTAGTCTCCTGATTAAAAAAGAAACAAACAAATAGACAGCAATTCAACTGAGTTATGTTTGCGGACAGCAGAAAAGAAAGGACCATATAGTTATCTCAAAGGTTTCTTTAGGACACTCTAGGACACTACAGTCTTGACAGTTTTGGGGGTTGTTTTTGGGTTTTTTGGGAAAGAGATGTTACATATGATTTTAAAAATCCTTTATTCAATACACAATGATTAAGGGATTTCAACCATTCAGACTGCTTTTATTTTCTTCTTTGGAATATCTGACCAAGAGGGGCCTAGTGTTTCATATACGGATATCAAGAGGCTTTCATACCCAATAGAAACATTGCAACTGAAATAAACACAGGGCTTGTGCCAGGTGGCATTTGGGGGGGGAATCACTGCATATGGAGCAGGAAGTTGGAACTGACTGTGTACCAGCTGTTTCAAAGTTCTTTTTGTTTTTTCAGAGCTGTTTGTTCAAGAGCTAATCTGCCCATAAAGAAACAAAGACTGAGTAATTCAGGCACATTTTAAGTATGATTTTCACTTAGAGTCAGGACAGCGGAAGAAGTTACAGGGTCTATGCCCAAAGTGAGGAAAACAATACCAAAAAAGGGCTGGTTAAAAAGAAGCTAAGTAGTAGCTTTCCTTAATGCAAGTTGAAACTGAACCTTAAGACAGGTTAGAAAAGCGTAGAAAATCATGCGTCAAAAGATTTGCATGGTTTATTTCCCTCTCTCTGCTCAAGGAAGCCTGGGACATGTTCTGCACTTTGGATCTGTTATCTAATTGCTCAAACCAGGTTTTAAAAATATGGTCTCCTCAATTAATAAAGAAGTGACTTGGGAGGGGTGCTCCATATTCACTTCAGCAGCACCAAATTTTACTTACAGCAGATTTTAACTAAAATACTGCTGAGCTATTTTATAATTTTTTCTTGTTTGCCCCAGAAATAAATCTGATCAATTTAAGGCTCCCATTCACAGATGGCTACTCCAAAGACAGCAGTTTTTGTGATAGAAATTTAAAGTAGAGTTTTCATTGGTTTGGGTGGGGGGTTGCTATATTGCCTACATGAAGAAGGATGGTGCTGACTCACTGCTCTGTCTGATGGAATTGCCTCTTAAGGAACTCGATTGATGTGTGTGGAAAATTGGATAAGAGTGATGAAAGCTCTACCCACACAAGTGCCAAGGTGGGCAGAGTCTATTTGTATGCGATAATGTTCTGTGCCAGTGGAGAATGGGAGTTGAAAAAATAAGCCTGACAAGGCCCTTGCAACACTTTGGATGCAGACTTCTTATGCTTCTGTGACCTTCTGTTTGTTGTAGCAAATAACAGTACACAGACCCACACTTGAAGACTACTCAGTATATAAAGCTGGTTCAGAATGAAGTGGCCTATTATGTGCTGTCAGCTGAAGGAACACATTACATCAATTCCTTGACTCTTCTGGTCATTTCTGAGTGAGATTCAAGATACTGTGTTTAGTCTACAAACTCCTAAATCGGGGTGGGCAGTTATTTTGGGTGGAGGACCACTTACTGAGTTTTGGCGAGCTGCTGAGGGCCTCATGGGTAGCCCCACCCCTTGACACTTCCCCTGCTCCCAGCCACCATATTGGGACCAGAAGTCCTTCCCCCACTCCCTGAGCTTTGCCACCAGAAGTCCCTCCCCTTGACCCAGAAGTACTCCTTTTGGGAGGAAGAGGGCTGCAAGCTTGAAACCAGAAAACAAACAAATCATATACAAAAAAACAACTACTATAACTTCCTTTAATTTTATTTAAAAATATTTTGTACTGATTTATGTGTTTATGAAGTGTATCTAGAGGTGACTGCATAATAGTCCTACTGCATGGTGTGTCTGAGCAGTAAGTGGGTGTATGTGGTGGGGTGTGGGGTATGTGGTTGGGGTGGAGGCTGTGGGAGGGTGTGGGGTATGTGGTTGGGGTGGAGGCTGTGGGAGGGTGTGGGGTTATGGTGGGTGGGGTGGGAGAGAGAGAGATGGGGCTGGGCTGCCAGCTCCATCGTGTGCGGCACTAGCAGACTGCATATGAGCCTCACATGATGCAGCCAAGCAGAACCCATGCCCAGTCTCTGGACTCCTGCTGCCCCACCTTGGGTCCCTAGCTGCCACCTACCACCCCTGTTTCCCTGCATTCCCTTCTGCATGCTTGCCCACCGCTCCCCCCACCATTCCCTGCAGCCCCTGCCACTTGCCATGCCACTCCCTGCAGCCCCACCACTTCTTATGCCACTCCCCATAGGCCCCACCACTCCCTGTGGGACCCGCTACTCATTATCTGTAGAGACATTTCTGAGATTCTTTTTCTACTCTCCCTATATCTCCGGCAAGTTCTCTCCCCACTATTGTACTGAACTGTACATGAATAGGAACTACTCAAGATGATTACTGTTTCACTGTCTATCAGATTTAGGCAAGAACAAGGGAGGACAGATGGAATTAAACAACCAACTCAGGTTCAGACCCGAGAAAAAAAGCATTTTAATCTAGTAGATTAAAACTAGTAGATTTTTAATCTACTAGATTAAAATTTGAGCCACAAAAATGTGGTTCGAGTGGCTTCCCTCTAAGGGACAGACATTGTGAATTCTGGAAATTAAAGATAAAAGATAATATAACACAGCTAATAGGTCTGCAAGGTGCTTTCTTCTCTTCATTTTAAAAGACCCACTGCAAAAGGAGTAGCAGGCTGAGGAAGTTTTCTCCCTCTAGATATAGGATTGTCTCCTTCATTGCATCCTTTGCTGACTTCATTTATTTTAGACTATAAGCTTAAGGGAAGGAATCATGCCTGGGTTTGTGCTTATTTGCGTGGCTCAGCACACTGTGGACTCTTGCCAAAAACAAAAATAAGCATAACCAAATGGCAGCCTAAAATACCTAAACATTTCCTTCTTTTCTTCAACCTTTTGGGCTACCTTTGCAGTCATTTTTTTTCCCTCTTACTCCTACTCGCCCCCCACATCATATCTAAACACGTGAAATTTTTCTATGCCACCACAACTTTGTTTTAAATTGAAATGATTATCTAATCTTATGCAGATTGATGTTTATTTGAATATTTTTTTCAAAATATTCTCTTTTAGAACAGGGCTAGTTTTAACAAAGCTGTTGTCCTGTTCTTCAAAATGCTGTTTTGGTAAACAAAAAAAAAAAAATGCTCTGAGGCATCAAGTATAGTTCAATAATGGCACCTGCATACCGCAAGCTCTTAGCATTGAAACACTCTTCAGACAGAAGAGAGAGCAACCTACCTCACAAGCTATCTGTCATGAGCTACTGTTGGATGATAAACTAACACATCCAAGCCTTCCTCTGCAATTGATTGCAAACTGCATAGGCAAATGCTGCACACACAAAATGACCTTGAACATTAGCATTAGTGTTACTTGAATATGTGTCTTAATATACATTAAGTTATAATGACTTTTTCACATATTATTTGTTAAAGAGCTTTGAAGCATGAGCATTGTCAACATATTTCTAATAATGTTTACATTTGATACTTCAAAACAGCATGAATTCAAATGAAAATATTTGCTGCAAGAGCTGAAAGTGTCTTTTGATGATGCAAATCTGTTGTTAAATGTCATTGTGAAAGGACTGGGTGAAGGAATTCATTATACTGTATATAAACACTGTAAGACTGCAATAACACACAATAAAAAGAGAAAACTCAGACTATATAAAAATATACAGAATGGGGGAAAAAAACGGTGGACTTTAAAATAGCTTCTAATGACCTGAATCAAGATTTAAATGGTGCTTGAGTAAAGGAGGGAGAAGAATAAGTCAGAAGAGGGAGCTCCTGCCATCCCACTCCAGAGATACTAGTGTACACTTAATAACCTTTGTTTCCTTTTTTTTTCCTCTAAAAGACCTATGAAAATATCTATTTTATTTTGGTTTTCTGAGTTCTTTCTCTGAGAATTCAGATAGCTATATCTAGCACTTATCATTGTTTTCTTTCTGCTTCAAACAAGGGTTTTTCAAACCAGGAATAGATATAAAAAAAAACTTGACCCTGGATATTCAAATCTATTTCTTAAACCCCCTCCATTATAAGGCTTGAATGAATCTAAACTAAATCCACTTAAGTCAGCATAGTCCCTTTACTTGTCTACTTCATACTAGTTGAGAATCTAGCCCCTGTTGCTCCTATGCAGCCAACCTGCAGTTGCTAACCCCAGAAGAGGAGATAGATAATGTGGCCTCTGTGCTCTCCTGGATATATTTTGGGCCAGAGGATCCACATAACTCATTTTGTCATTGATTTTCATGTTCCCATGTAGAGGGCAGCTCTAAGTCTTTCCCACTGTCTAACCCCAGAATAAAGATGGAATATAGCATCTCCATGCATTTCAGATGTTGTGTACTGACAAAGGGGAGCTGAAATGTGACCCTGCATGTCGTATGTTATGATAACTGGTATCTTTCTTTTGCCCCTTCCTGAATCCCCCTTTTGTTACTCACCGGTACTGCTCTGGATGGTCCTCACAGTAGTGGTTGTGCGTGGAGGAGATGAGGACCTTAACGACACACATTCATCATCCTGGGAACAGCCCTTCTCGATTGCTCTCACATAGCTGTGGCTCCTCATGCGGAAGCAGCCTGGCATTGGCAGATCCAGGGCCTCCACTGCCTGAGATTCTAGTTCACTGAACACCGATTCACAGACTGATTCAAATTGACCATTTACTTCCATCTCACTCACCTGGAGGCAAAACACAGGCAGTTTAATTATATCTCGTAGATCCATCCTATTTCCACATTAAAAAAACAAACAAACCCCCAAATTGGTGCAATACCTATAATCCCAATTAAGGGATGCTTTGAAAATGAAAAGCAATTACACATCACAGAATTTTTATTTTTTTTATAAAATAAAAGCAAATAAAAAACTTACCTACTTAGATAGAATACTGAGTTATGGATGCTAAAACCTCAGTTCCAAACTCATCTGGGCCAACAATAGGGATTAAACCTGAAGCCTTGGATAGAGCCTCTACTACTGGAATTAAAGGACTGACTACCCTGGCTAACAGCCAGAACAGACTCATTTACCTTTGTTCTGGGGTTGTTAGATGATAATGATAACTTGTAACCTGGGTTACATTAAAAAGCACAAGGCTATGCTGCATATCTTACAAACTGGGCAACCCGTGTTTCTACACTCAAGAGTGAGCCCTAAACTGGGCCTTACTGAATTATAGTAATCCCCAGAGGCATAACAGGTCAGCAGCCTGGCACAGGGTAGCACCAGCTCCCAGTGGTGTGGTGGCAGCACCTGTTTTTGCACTGTCCCCCAGCTGGCAACACCTGGGGCTACTGTCCCAGTCACCCTGCTCAGTTACACTGTTGATAATCATCACAGGAAAAAATATACCCTAAACTGTAATATGTAGAAGTATTCATTTTTTTTCAGGAATTCAGCAGGTGCAGGGAAGATCAGAAGTGCTTAGTGTGGTCTGTGAGAGTACAACCCATTCTATACCGGGCTGAATGCTAAGAAAGAAAAGTTTAGGCTACGCGTCAGGGAATATTTTTGTATAGTGAAATCCATTAGGATGTGAAATCATTTCCAAAGGGAAGTAAGGGGGATTGCTTAGAAAAAAACAGTGGATAAACCCTGCTGTAAAGAACAACCCTAACTGGCAGACAATAGCTTAAATTGCCAAACAAGTATCTCACACTTAATTGCTCTAATTTTTTTTTTGCCTATTTTTATTGATATAGGGACCTAATTTTTCTGACCTTTTTTCTAAGCTTAAGCTATTAAACTAACCAACCAGTCTTGTATAGAATTGTATCCCAAGCTTAACATGTTGGGGTGCTGTCTTCTTTTGGCTTTCTTCAAATTGAGTTTTTGAGGCGCCATGGACTTCACAGCATGTAATGAGCAGGTTGCACTGTTGAGAAAGTAATGCCCAAACACAGCAATCCCTGAGCATTGGAGCCTCCATCCAGAATGGAAGTCACTTTTCTAGTCCATTTTCTTCACTCGCAAGGACTCAAGGATAAAGTTAACTTATTTTTTGACTTCCTACTGATGTCAGTGAGGCCATTATTTCATTCTGTAAGTCTGAAGCCCTATACTTTTGAAATATCTTGATGTTTACTTACCTTAACAAATAACCTACAGTATTTTTACTTTATTATATACTTTATAAGTTTGCTAATAGTTGATTCAAATCTAAAAAATGAATGGTAGCTAGAGAGACGTAACAGTAGGTTGATTCCAAAAGCATACTGTATACAAGACTAGGCTACATCACTGTGCCAAAACTTGTAATTTCCAAAGCACCAAGTTACATGATGTTTATCTTGCAGACTATATATAGCATACATTTTTCTTCAGGAAAATGAGACACATTTTTGTAACTAGCATCTGAACCATACACGTGTGTCAAGGCCATTACTTTATAGTTTTTCAAGTTAAAAAATGTTAGTAAAAATGGAATTAATAAACCTTCTTAAAATTGTCTATTAAAGTCCACTTCAGAATGACGTTTGTGGAATACAAAAGAACAGTGGTCTTTGTTTTTTTCTCCGCAAACCGTTTGTTTCCATACTTCAAAGGAAAACTGGAAGTCTTTACTTGCTAACATTAGGATTCCAACGCCTACATTTTTAGAAGCCTATATTTGGGTGCCAAACATGAAACCCTTTAAAGTGATCAGAGTATCAAACAGTACTGAGCACATACTTTCATGTTGTGTAATCAGAATCAGTAGTCAATTTTAAAAATTTAGATTTGATGTTACAAAACATTATACTTCACCGAAAGTATAGATACATACATGTCATTATTTATTTATTTTGAATGCATAATTAGTAGCAGATCTGGTTTACTTTCAACAGTAGTGAGAATGATAGGACTACATACATTGCATAAATATTTAAATTGGCTAGGGACTAAGTTTGATCTTGTTTTCTTAACTGTGCATGCATATCACTAACCTGACTGATGGTACTCATGGCTCTCATGTAGCTCTCATTCCGGGAACGGAATTTGGGAGAAGTAAGCAGACCTGCAGGGTCTAGACTGTCCAAACTCCTATTGATAGAGACTTCACTCACAGCCCTCAAGTAACTGTGGCTCCGGATCTGAAGCTTTGGAGAATGTTCACTGGATATCCTTGAAGGAAACAGCAGGAAAGAAACAATTAATCAAGTCCATGTTGCAACTGAGAATGCTAATTAACAGTTCAGTTGAAAGACATTTAAATTAGTTAGAAAAACTCAAATCAGACTATATAATCCTTAGCCATTTGTAAATTCAATATAGTAAATTCAGTATTAAATTCAGGAAATGGTTCACTTCCAGGTCACTTTCTCGAACTTACTTCCTTTCTTGTCTTACTACAAGCTTAGCGTTCATAATAACACAATCTTCATGATATTTATTGGAGTTCAAAGCAAAAGGTCATGATGCGATGACAACAGTAAAATTTAGCCTCATGGGAAACATGGCAAGTAGTGCAATGTATGTGATTCTTAAGGCAATTAGAATGAGATTAATATTGCTTGCTTTAAAAGTAAACTGCCGAAAGATACAAAGTCCATTATTAAAACAGTGGTAAAGACATGTAGGTGTGTACAATCAAAGAAACAGCTGTCTAAGACATAATATCCTCAACCAATAATATTACAACAACCATCAACAGAATACATGAGAAGGCACAGAAAGCAGTGGCAAAGAAAAAGACCTAGTGGAAAACCATTGGGTGTTTATACACTTGTTCTGGGAGGTGTGTGTGGGGGGGAGTGGAGCCGCACTAATTAAAAGCACCCGGAGCATCACATGTATCAGTGTACCTGTGCTGAAAAATAGTAGTGGGGCCGTTTGAACTAAAGCTCATCAAACAAGCTTTAGTTTAAAGCATCCCACTGCCATTTTTCAGTGTGGGGACGTTGATACATGTGATGCTCAGGGCTAGATTAATGCATGCGCAAACTAGGCACATGCCTAGGGCCCTGAGCTTCAGGGGCCTGGCCTTCCCTCTGCCGTGGTGATGAGAATGGCCCCATCCACCTCCTTTCCCTTCCCTTCCCTTTCCTTCCCTTCCCTTCCCTTCCCTGCCCTTTGCCAGCCTTGCTGCTGCCACAGCTTATTCCTACCAGCGGGGCTCTGAGCCCCACTCCCCATGGGTGGCAGTGCTGGGGGGAGGAGGGGGCTTCAACTGGCCTGGACCCCAAAAGTTTGTTTGCCTAGGGCCCACTAGAAGGTTAATCCAGCCCTGGTGATGTTGGAGGCTGCCAGAGTGCATTAATTTCCACACTCCAGCAGACTCAATTAACTGCAATTACAGCGCGTTGGAGCAGGCTCCCTGCATGTGTATAGGAGCCCATAAAGTTGACAGGTTCATCATGCACACAGCTACTGAGCATGCTTTACTTCTACTGAAAACAGCAGGAAGGCGTTTTAGGGGCTGATTTCCTTTAGGGTTTTGTCTCTTGAAGAGACAAAGGTAATTAAGGGTAAATGTAATATCAAGTAAATCAATCATCTGTACCACACAAACAAAATGTGATCAGAGTCATAAAACAGCCTAACTGTAACCCAATAGGCTCTCACTCCAACAACTTCTTGCCACACTGGTGCAAACAGTATATTTTAGTTTGGATAGTGACAGAAGCTGCAGGTTGAAGGCATTTTTAATGTTGGATGGATATTTATCATTTGCAGAAAACATACTAAGTACCTTGTAAATGATCTTTCATTTAAAATCTGAAGTGTAAAAAAGTCCATTTCTGTTTCTCAAACTAACATGAACATGACATTAGAAAATGGAGATGTGTCTAGAAACAATGTATCTGAAAGACCTCTTTTAGCATGGGGTCAGAAAGACTGATCATTAATCCATTTTTTTAACTGACATGTTATTTGACTCAGACTAGTAATATTGTCCTGACAAGTGAAAACACTTTATCTGCATTTTGGTGTCAGTAGGGACTCCGACTGCAATTTCAGAAATATGTAACAATGAAAAGTTATTTTTGTTTTATTGGACAAACACGCATTTAAATTGGTTTCAGAGATGCTATTTTGGAGGTCAAATGGGGTTCTGCAACTTGTTTGATGTTTTGTTTGAGCTTGAAAGGAAAGGAAACTTACTATAATTTCCAGATTGCCTTTAGCAATGATGGATATAAATACTTTCAAAGCCAAATTTTGTAAATGTTAAGTTTATAAATGTAATTAATTCTTGATATTTTTCTTTTTTAAAAGTATAGTTCATTTAGAGATAATTTTCCTTTTAAGTCAACTGTAGCTCTCTTTGTGGTTTCATTTTCAAAGGAAAACATGTATTTACTTATTAAAAAAATTGTTATCTGTTGCAGCACCTCTGAAACTATTTTAAACAGGTTTTTCTCCTGTATAACGAAGATGAGTTTTCACTGTTATATTCCAATATATTTCTGAAATATTTCTGGCTGTACTTTAAGGAGGCTCTTTTAAGGGTGCAGGAGCAAGCTATCCTGATGTGATGGAACAGTGGGAACAGGAGGCCAGCCTGGTTAGACAGTTTTGAAACTCAAAAATTAATCCTATAAAAAGTGGAAACTTGGTCATTGTACTAGGGAAGAGTATTGCACAGGCATGCAGGGAGGAAATTAGGAAAGTCAAGGCATAATTTGAGATACAGCTGGCAAGGGACATAAAAGGCAATAAAAAGGGAGTCTACAAGAATGTGAAGAGCAGGAAAAAGACTAGAGAAACCATAGATTCCATGCGGAATGCAGAAAGAAATCTAGTTATAGATGCAGAGAAGGCTGAATTATTTAATGCCTTTTTTACTTCAGTCTTCACAAATAGAGGCAGCTATCGGATGATGAGTGCAGTTGGCGGCAAAGATAGGGAGAGACACAAACAGCCTACAGTAATGGCAGAACAGGTTAGGAATTACTCAGAGAAGATAGATGATTTCAACATGGCAGGGCTGGATGGGATATGCCTTAGGGTGCTGAAGGAACTGGCTGAGGTCATTTTCAAGCCATTGGTTATCCTCCCTGAGAACTTCTGGAGGTCAGGTTGAGGTCCTAGATGATGGGAAAAGGACAAATACAGTGCCCATCTTTAAGAAAGGGAAGTAGGAGGATCCAGGGATCTACAGACCTATCAGCTGGATGTTGATACATGGAAAGATCATGGAGAAGGTACTTAAGGAATCTACTGTGAAGTACCTAGAGGAGATCAGGAACAGCCAGCATGTATTCACCAGCAGAAAGTCATGCCTGACCAACCTGATTTTATTTGATAAGATGGCAGGCTCTGTGGATGTGGGGAGAGCAGCGGCTGAGATATATCTTGACTTTAGCAAGACTTTTGACAGTCTCTCACAACATTCTCATTAACAAGCTAAGGAAACACAGTCTAGATTAGAGGTTGGCACCCTATGACCTACATCCACTGCTCTCTCCCAATTCATAAAGCCCATTACCTGCCATAGAAAGAAATTAGGTCAGTGAAGCATGACTGGCTCTTGACAAATCTATGTTGGCTGTTTCTGATCATCTTATTATGCTCTAGGTGCTTAGAAACAGAGATCATGATGATACAAATCATAACTATTCTGGGTATCAAGGTTATTTTGACTAGCCAGTCATTGCATGGGTGCTTTTTGTCTCCTTTCTTAAAGGTGGGCGGGTTGGATCTAGGGTAGGGGCAGGTAATGCTACCACTTACCTCCACTTTTCTCCTGCTGCTGAATTTAGTGGGAGGCAAGACAGTATATGGGATGAAGGGGGTAAGCAGAAGTGGCATTTACCACCTGGGTTCCAGAGTTGTACCAGTGCAAACTCAGGCAGCAGCTGCACTGATGAGAGAATAAGCTCAGAGAGTTCAGAGAGCACTGTATAGCTGGAGCAGGCTACATAGCCACATACCCTGTACCTTCCCCTGGATCCACCCATGAAGATGGGTACTATATTTGCTCTTTTCTAGTCATTTGGGAACTCACTTAACTTCCACGGCTAGGGACAGACATTCAAAAAGCCTGAGCTTGAATTGATTCAATCCTTGCAGGTTAGTCTAACCTGGCTATGCTAAATCAGTTTGTAACTGTACAGACACCTCAGACATGCAGTGTACTGTAATTGCAGTGGCTCAGGCTAGAAGCTGGAGTACTCTAGAGAAGCCCTCCCTCCCTTTCACAGTGCTGAACTAAGGGGGCAGTGGCCAGGCCCCAGCAGGATGCTCTGTTTAGAGAGGGGCTCCCCCCTCTCCTGACCAGCCCAGCAGGGAATTGATAACACAGTGTCTATCACCCTATTGAGAAAACAACAGAGGGAAATTACCAGCTACCTGTTGATTCTGCCTTTTTCCCATCTGCTAATACACAGACATCTCTCCCCAGAGGGGAGCAGGAAATTCCTCCTTAGCAGGGAGTGGTGAGGGGGAAGACAAGGAGCAGCCTACAGTCTCTGCCAGAGCTGCAGTCAGGGAGCAGAGGGGTGGAGCCAGCCCTGCAGTGGAGCACAAAGCCTGCCCAGCCCAGAGAGCATGCCAGGATGCTGGGAAAGTCTGGTTTAACTTAAAACAGCAAGCAGTCTGGGGCAGACATTACATACACTCATTTGAGCCCAATCAGTTAAATCTGATACTACATTCAACTAGGTTTATCTCAAACTGGTTTCAGCATATATATATATATATATATATATCACCTGTATGAGGTACGAGTGGTATTAGACCACTGATACAGATGTAAATGTAAGACACAAAAAAATAAAGTTTGACTCTACCATTTTTGTTTAGACTGTAATATGTTGCTCCATACTGGGTGCATCTACACATGCCCCGATTATGCAGTTGGTACTGTGCAGTCATTTAGTACTTGCTTTAGTCATTTGGTACTTGAATTTGTTTTAGCAAGTACTAAATGACTGCTCAGTATCTGCCAGTACTCTGTGGTCCCAGTGGTGCACAGGTTATTTTCGACTACCGTGCAGTACATTGTTGCTACCGCGCAGTTGTGGTGGCATCATGGTTAGTACCTGTTGATGCTACACCGCTGTAGTGATGAGCTACATGCTGTAGCTCATCATTACGGTGACGTAGTGTCTTGTAGTGTCTCGTGTAGATGTGCCCAAAAGTAAATGTGGGAGAATCTAATCCTAGAATCTAGCTATCTTACTCTTGAATAAAACAGGACTAACTGCCTGTACAGACAATTGGTTTTTTGAGAGATATTATCCTTAGAGCTACTTCATACAGATTCACAGAAGTTTAAGGCTGGAAGGGACCTCATGAGATCATCGGGTCACTCTGGTTATTCCCAAGTTATTTTTCTCTGAGTGGTTTCTTTTATTCTGAGAAAAAAATTATGAATATCTGTACACTTATGTTTTCTCCTGAGAGAGCAGGGATTCTCTTAGGAGACACTGAACTTCTGCTCATACCACAGTTTAGCTCCTACTTAATGGGATAGGCTCAGGCACACACAAGAGTTACCATGCAGAAGCTGATGAGCAGTAAATTCTCCCTCCCATTTTTAATTAAGTATAATTTGGTTGTGTATCCATGATTTAATTCTAGTACATAAATCCAGAATCAGGGAAACCTTTGGACACCATCTTGTTATTTATGTTCTGTACATTTTGGTCAGACCTAACTTGACTATCTAGTATTATTCAAATGTAAATGTGTTCAAAATATATTAGAACAGTGATTCTCAACCAGTGGGCCGCAGCCTCTGATATCCTTTCAAGGGTACTGTAGGGTGCCATACAACATTATTATTGTTAGGTGTGCAAACATAATACCCCAGGTAAACCCAGAGATTTCAAATAGAAATTCACAGTGTTTAAAATATTCAGACTTTTTGTGATCTTTCTGAGTTCTCACCAACAGAAGAATCACTCTATTATTTTTCTGTGGTCAAAAACTGAGTGAAAATAAAGAGCAGACATTTTCCGAGGGATGCTTCAAAACTAAGGAGGATGCATTGAGTCTAAAAAGCTTGGGAACCACCGTGTTAGAGGAACTGTATCTGAATGGAATACTTCTGAATGATTTTAGGGTGAGATCCTATGACTTTAGGTGAAAATGTGACAGGCTAGAAAAATTTGACTTCAAGTATTTACAAAGAGCGGGCAAGTTGCATAGTAGGAATACTTCCATTTTATTTATGAGGAAGAATGGATAATATTGTACTTTCAGTCCCTAGGGAAAATATCATTTTATTATACTTTATTTTAGATGAAAAAGGAAAAGATATTCCAGCAATGCTTGACTTCAGTCCTAAAGGCCTGGCTCAAAGAAGAAACTGCCACATGAAAAAGAAATAAATCCTAGAGAACATATATTTTTTTGTGAAACCTCAATGTTCAGATTTATAGCCCAACATTCAATGTCAAATCAAAAGGCAACCTTGACATGTCACTATAAAGCATGATAGGTGATCAAGGTAAATATAAAATGGAGGTGAGTCCAGAAATATGCAATGAATACTCCCAGGTTGTGATGGTACTGTGTATAGATAGCCAGGTTGTGAAGAACATTCATCATAGCAGTATGCAACCATCAATCCTTCTAGGTCATGGTACATATATGAGAGGTTACCAGGACCTTCAAAACATAGACGTAGGCAGGAGCATGGAGGAGTGGAGACCTTCCATCCCATTGACCATTGAGATAGAATCCAAAGGCCAGACGGAGTCCAGACATTCGGTATCTCAATGGCTGCAGTTATACACATGTCCAGAAATCAAACCGAGGTCTCCCATGCAGCAGAGAAGGATTCTGCCGCTGAAGCACAACGGCAGGTTATCCAGCAAAAAAATACGCTTTAATTCATTAAAAAAATATTTGCCTCTTATTAGTTAGCTATCCCAGGATAATTCTTTTCTAGGCAATCACTGATAGAATAGTTCCTATAGGATTAATTATTTCTACACTGAAAACCCTGCTTCCAAGCCTGGCCGGTGTTAGAATCCAGAACATATTTACATTTCATACTATGTACATTTAAGTTTTGCTTAAAGGTAAAGTAATTAATGGCAGTTTGATGCTAACTGAAAACTGAAGGACATCAACAAAGAATTCAAGTTATGATGTGAATTACCAAATGGGGGTAATTTTATTGCTTTTGCATTTACATTATGTAATACTGACTTTTCTTAGAATCTTCCTGTCCATTTTATTTAAAATAATGAGCTTGTCTTGATAGGAATTTCCTACCTTGAAGATAAAATCTCTGTACCAGTCCTAGTACAGTTGCTATGGAGCCAGTCAGGAGAAAGCAAAACAGAAACTTGCATATAACCAGGAAAGCTGAGCAGAAATACAACAGGAATAAGACCAAGATGGCATCCATTTCTCTTTCGATTATAAAAGTCTCCATTAATCAGTCTAGCTACATGGACCAATGAGCATGCATCCTGATAACCAAGGGAAGAGTTATTAATTTCTTAACCCTTGGTAGCTTGTTAAGGTGGACCACGCGTCACACAGAGACAGGGTGAAAAGCAGTGGACACTGTGGTATATCTTTTTATATATGTCGGCCTGCCTGATTTTTTTGTTTATCAAAAAGGCTAATGACGATGTCAGAGAATTAATCCATGATTTAGCTTACTTAAATGCTATGCAGCCTGTGGCGCACAATTAAATGCCACACAGCTGCCATAGCCGTGTCTATCTCTAGCTGGTAAAATATGCTGCTTCTCGTGTGAACAATGGAGTTCTGCCAAGGAGTCTGTTTGGCAGAGATCAAAAAGACTTTGATCAACATTTTATTTTTGTAAAAACTTTTTAAAAGCCCCATTTCCTTTAAAGTCATTTGTGTCTGACTGGTCATGGAGTTCAGTGCTGATCAGCCCCAGAATCAGGCTAGAAACATATTTCTATGATTACCTGTGTTCTCTGTTCCCCAAACAGAGAACTTATGAAGTCCTTGTTTCAGAGGCCATGCTGTAAAGATCAAGGGACAAATTCAGTGGTATTATCAGTCCTTGATTTTGGTGCCACCATCAAATTCATGTCTTGTCATAGCAGGCAGTATTTTAGTATAGGCTATCTCAGAAAACCCTCAAGCACTGAACAAACAAGCTACCTATAAGGAACCTTTCACCCTTCAGAAGAATGCAGCCCTTAGTGAAATGTGACTTCTGTTTAACAGCAAAAGACAGGAAGTGAGAAAGAGTACTTTTGTTTCAAAGAAATTGAGGAAAGACTCTAGACAGGCATACCACAGTTTATTAATTAAAAGTCTGGCACAGATACTGAGATCGGGAATTCTGTTTTTACCAAAAAGGATGTATTGATCAGGTCATTTTATATACTAGCAAATATGTTAAACAATAAGAACATAAAAATTGCCATTTACTGGGTCAAACCAAAAGTCCATCTTGCCCAGTATCCTGTCTCAAGGTGGCAGAGAATAGATGCTGAACAGAAGACTGAACCAAGGTTTTTTTCACTGTTCCTCTCTCACTTGCAGCCTCTAGCATTTAAGGTCTAGGAAAGGAGTAGGCAAAATATGGCCCATGAGCCAGATCCAGCCCACCAACTGATTGGATCTCGCCTGTGGGTTGGCACCTGCCAATTGATTGTATCCAGTCCAGCTTCCCCAGGAGTGCTCCTCATGGGGCCAAACACTGCCTGCTCCTGCCTGGGGCAGCCCATGCTGCACTTCCACATGCACCTAACCTGCACCTGCCAACTGCATAGCCCTGGCCCTGGCCAATGCATGCAGCTTCCCAGTGGGGCTGCTCCTGGTGCAGCTGCAGCCACCCAGGTACTGCTTGGCTCCCCATGCCTCCAGTGGCTTCTCCTCCTCCTCCTGCCACTGCTGTGCCACTCTGGGCAGCAGGCAATGCAAGAAAGCCACGGGGATGCATGCCGGGCTCCACAAGTTCAGCTAGGTAGGAAGAATCTGCAGCTGGGTGGCTTTTGCCCCAGTGTGCAGGGCTCCAGCTCCCAGCTACCTTCCATCTACTCTGTCTGCCTGGTGGAATGAGCAGCCACCTCCGGGTGGCTGATTGAGTGGAAGGTGCCTGGATCCCCAGGCACTGGGGCAGGAGCTACCCAGCTGCAGCTTCCCCCACATCTGGCTGGGCATCTGCTGCCCGGCACATGCCTCCACGGTCACCACCACTTGCCTGCAGTACCTGCTGTCCAGAGTGGCACAGTAGGGACAGGAAGAGGAGAAGCTGCTGGGGGTGGCAGGAGCTGAACAGTACCTAAGTGGCTGCAGTTGCACCAGGAAGCTGTGAGCATTGGCTGGGGTCAGGGTAGTGCTATCTGCAGTGTGGGCTGCCTCAGGCAAGAGCAGGCAGGGTTTGGCTCCGTGCAGAGTGCTGCAGGGCAGCCATGGGCTAAGGGGGCTGACCACACCTGCACTTGCCCCCAACCCAGGTGGGCTCTGATGCATGTGATTGATTTATTATGCAATCACTTCTATATACATTACTCAAAAAAACATAAATCAGGACAAAAATATTTTTGAAATTAAATTAAGCTGTTATAGTAGATATTTGATTCTTAATATACTGTTTCCTTTTTATCTATAATTTGTTTAAATGATATCTTTTGTGTGTGTGGTCATTGACAGCTCATCAAAATTCATTAAGTGGCCCTCTAGCTGAAATAATTGCTTACCCCTGGACTAGGAAGTTGCAATTCAGAGGCCGTATCTCTAACTCTTGTGCACAGTAGCTCCTGATGACCCTTTCCTCCAAGAATTTGTCCAACCCCTTTTAGGATCTGGCTAAACTATCAGCTTCCACATCTGGGGCAGTGAGTTCCACACTTATTACACACTGTGTGAAACAGAACTTCCTTTTAAATTAAGTACCCACTAGTTTAGTTTTGTGACCCCTTGTTCTTGTATTCTGAGAGATAATAAATTATAAACCCCTCTTTGCCATTTAGGATTTTTTAAACCCATATCATGTTGCCCCTCAGGTGTCTCTCTTCTAAACTGAATAGGCCTAGCCTCTTCAGTTTCTTCTCATATGGAAGCCCTTCCATACCACTAATCATCATTGTCGCCCTTCTCTGTACCTTCTCTAGGTTTCCTATATTCTTTTTGAGGTGGGGAAACCAAAACTGGGTACAGTACTCAAGGTGTGGATGCAGCCTGGATTTATAAAATGACATAATGATACTTTCTGTTTTGTTTACAATTTCCTTAATAATCCTTAACATTTTGTTTGCTTTTTGACTGCTGATGAGTACTGAGCTGATGTTTTTAATGAAATATCCACAATAACTCTCAGATCTCTTTCCTGTGTGGTAATAGCTAATGCAGAGCCCATCACAGCGTAAGTATAACTTGGGTTATTTTTGCCCATGTGCATCACTTTACACTTATATACATTGAATTTCATCTGTCATTTAGTTGCCCATTTGCTCAGTAGTGCCAAATCCTTCTGTATTTCCTCACAGTTTGCCTTGGTCTTTGCCACTTTGAATAGTTTTGTGTTCTCTGCAGGTTTGGCCACCTCACTACACATCCCCTTTTCTAGATCAAAAAGAAGGCGCAGGGTAGCATAGGTCCCCTACAAGACCAATGAGGGCAATTAGTGACAGATAGGGGGGACAAAGCTGAGCTCTTCAATGAGTTTTTTGCCTCTGTATTCCTGAACTCGGATCAGGACAAATCTCATGATTGGATCAGAGACAGGCATAAAGGGGAAACCAGCCCACCAGTTGTTAACACTGACTTAGTGAAGAGATACTTTGGGGGAGTGGGAAGGGGAGGGCTGGTTGTGTTTAAGTCAGCAAGCCTGGATGATGTTCATCTAAGGGTGCTGAAGGAACTGGCCAGTGTCATAGCAGAGCCACTGGCACGGCTGTTTGAGCACTCTTGGTGCTCAGGTCAGGTCCCAGAGGACTGAAAAAGGACCAATGTGGTCCCTATTTTTAAGAAGGGGAGGAAGGAGGATCCGGTTAAATATAGACGGTTAGTCTCACATCTATCCTCAGGAAAACCTTTGAAAAAATTATTAAGGATCACATTTGTGGGAGTCCAGCGATGGTAAAGGGAAACCAGCACAGATTTACAGCAGGTAGAAGCTACCTGACTAACCTTGTTTCTTTTTATGACCAGGTTACAAAATGCTTAGACATAGGAATCAAGGTGGATGTCATCTTCTTGGATTTTGAGAAGTCCTTCAGTACAGTATCTCATATTCTCATAGATAAACTGAGTGACTGTGACGTAGATGATTACAGTCAGGTGGGTGGCAAATTGGCTTAGGGGTCACACCCAGAGAGTGGTGGTGGATGGGTTGGTATCAACCTGTAAAGATGTTGGCAGTGGAGTCCCACAGGACTCGGTACTTGGACTGGTGCTGTTCAGCATCTTTATCAGTGACTTGGATACCAAATTATGGGGTAAAGTTAACACACCAGAGGGTAGGGAATGAATCGAGGTGGATCTGGACAGGTTGGAAAGGTGGGTGGAACAGAACAGGATGCAGTTCAATAAGGACAAATGCAAGGTGCTGCACCTAGGAAGAAGGAACCACTAGCACGCTTACAGACTGGGGGAGGATCTACTCAGCAGCACAGCAGATGAAAGGGATCTTGGAGTCACTGGTGACTCCAAGATGAACATGAGTTGTCAATGTGAGGAAGGGATCAGTAAAACTAACTGCACTTTATCGTGCATTATGTGGCATTGGTCAGGCCACAGTTGGAGTACTGCATCTAGTTTTGGATGCCACACTTCAATATGGACAACCTCAAGAGGGTTCAGCCACTCATATGATTAGGGGCCTGCAGGCAAATCCCTATGAGGAGAGATTGAGGGCCCTGGATCTCTTCAGTCTCCACAAAAGAAGGCTGAGAGGTGATCTTGTGGCCAGCTACAAATTCATTAGGTGGGAACAGCAAGGAGTAAGAGATGCTCTGTTTACCAGGGCACCCTTTGGAGTAACTAGAAACAATGACCACAAACTGACGGGGAGCAGATTTAGGTTAGACATCAGGAAGAACTTTACAGTAAGAGTTACCAAAATCTGTAATGGGCTTCCAAGGGAGACAATGCTTTCCTCTACCTTGGGGGTCTTTAAGAGGAGGCTACACATGCACCTGGCTGGGGTCATATGACCTCATCACTCTTTTCTGGTGCCTAGGGCAGGGGGTTGGACTCGATGATCTGCTAAGAGCCCTTCCAACCCAAACATCTATGAATCTACGAATCACTTATGAATATGTTAAACAGAACTGGTCCCAACACAGATCCCTGGGGGACCCCGCTGTTTATTTCTTTCCATACTGAAAACTGAGCATTTACACTCACTCTTTGCTTTCCATCTTTAAGCCAGTTTCTAATTCATGAGTAGACATTCTCTAATTCAGTGACTACTTAACTTAGTTAACAGCCTCTAAGGGGGAACAAAATATAATATATCAACTGAATCACCCCGATCCACCTGCTTATTGGTACTCTCAAAACACTCTAGAAAAATGGTTTCTCTTTGGCAAAGTCATGTTAATTCCTTCCCAGCAAGTCATGTTCATCCACACCTCCACCCCACAATTCATGTTCACAACATGACCCCACAAGTCATGTCCATCCACGTGCTGAACAATTCTTTTTATAATTGTTTCTACCAGCTTTCTAGAAACAGAAGTTAGGCTTGCCCATCTGTATTTCCCTGTATCCCCTCTAGAGTCTTTTTAAATATGGAAGTCACACTGGAAACCCTCCAGACCTGGGGTACCAAGGCTGTTTTTAGTGACAGGTTGCATACTACAGTTAGGAGTTTGACAATTTCCAACCTGAGCTCCTTTAGGACCTGAGGGGTTGATGTCATCAGGTCCCGGTGATTTGATATTGTTTAATTTATCAATTTCCTCTATAAGATCATTTATTGAAACTTCAGTTTGGGTCAACTCCACTGACTTGTCCTTCGGGAGCAGTGAATCTGATGATGGAATTTCCTTAACAACTTCCATAGTGAAGACAGATGCAAAGAATGCATTTCATTTCTTGGCAATGGTCTGGTCATCTATTAGCATTGTTTTGACTCCCTGGCATGTCCTTGGTTTCTAATGACCTTAAAGAAATTGTTATTGTTGCCTTTTGTGTCTCTAGCAAGTTTCTCCTCAAATTCTTTCTTGGCTTGGCTTATTACAGTTTTACATTTGATTTGCTAGTGTTTATGCCCTTTTAAAATTTTTCCTCATTGGGATTAGATTGTCACTTTCTACAAAAAGCTTTTTTTTCTGCTTGTTGTTTCTGCAATTCTGTCATTAAACCATGCTGGTCCCCTTTTGGTCCACTTTCTGTTTTTTTGATTTTTCAGTATGCTTTGCTCAGTGCCTCCAATATGGTGTTCTTAAGCAGTTCCCATGCTTAAGAAAGGACCCTGTAGGGAAATTACACTTTTCCCAGCAATCATCCAATATTCCCAGCTTCAGGAACATAAATATACCAAGTAATATACTCTGACCTAATGAATAGTTCCAGTAAAACCTAACCTGACCTCTCTTCATCCTGAAAGTTAAGAATCAACCATGTGCTGCTGTCATTTATATTCTTGGTTTGCTGTGTCACCCTTGAAGGATATGGGTTTGTTTTTTTTTGCCTGGATTGTCTAACGTCATCCCTATAAGGTTGTTCTGAACCTCCTGGACTGACCCAACTGCTGCATAGATCCCATCTGCAGTAACTTCTATCTTAGTTCCTCCTAACACACAAACCAAATACCCCATGATACAACAGCATCTTCTCCAGCCTCTCCTCATGACCAGTCAGCAGGCTCAGTCACTTGGGGTGACTCCCAATTACAGAATCCTCTCTGGGTTACTGGAGTCCTCTCAGTCCTCTCAACTCAAACTGAAGTCATTGGCAGCCTACCTCCAGCTTTGCTCAGATGTACTCCTCCAGAAAATTGTCTTGGTCCACTTGCCATTCTCCTCTTGCTATCCAGACTGGAAGGTGGTTTCCCACCTGTAGTCAAACATAGCATTTCATGGGGGTCTATGCCATGCCATAGTCACGAGTACAGTACTCTGTCACTATCACAGAAATCTGGAGCTGTCATAATAAAAGAGCATCCAGCCCACATGCAGGCATTTCCTTGTCTCTTAGGTACCTGGCAACAGTACAATCTCTACAATATGAACTGCTGTTTCTGTTATCCTAGCAACAAGGAAAACTAGGCCTGAATTATCTTTCCAAGGGATTCTTTAGATAGGTTGAGATTTGGTGACACAGCCATACTCATTCCTTTAATTTTACAGTGGATACAGTAGTCCTAATCTGCTACTCAATGTAATTTCAAAATGGGATATTCAGACATTTTCATTATTTCTCTCTTCACTTGCTTAAATTTAATATTCAGATTTCTCTTCTTCACATGCTAGAGGCTCAGTTTACCTCTGGTGAAAAGTGCACTGTCCTGCCAACTCATCAGAAAGGATGAGAGAAGGGAGACAGTGTTTGTATTGTTGGACTCTGGGAGTTTTCCCTGTCTTGCAAACTTCTATGGTCAGCATCAACCATCCTTTAGAAAGCATTAGTTGGTATTGGTAACAGAAAACATCTTCTGGGCACAGTGCCCACCAGCGGTATCACTGTGTCATGCCAGCCAATTATGTTTTGTTCTGCATATATTGGCAAACAGTGTTTGCTAAGCGAATTCTTTATTATTAAAAATAAACAATCAGTCCAAGTCTGTGGTTACCTTGGAGCAAAGCAAAACAGTTTCTTCTGCAGTGGAGCACTGCACAATCATGACACTGCATACCTGCTACTTCCTCTGTGTCTTAGTTTCTTATTTTACAGAGGAAGAAATTTCTAAACACCCCAGTTCAGGGGTGGTCCACCTTGGGCCCCCAGCACCAAGTCCTTTGTTGCACAGGATCTTGGCATGCAGGGCTGAGCTGAGATGGCGTGTGGCTTCAGGGCCCTGAACCCAGCATGTGAGGCCAGACTGAGGTAACACAGAGTCCTGGGAGCCAATCCTGGGATGAAGGGCTGGGCTGAGGTGGTGTGAGGCCTCAGGGCCCTGATTCCAGTACATGGGGCCAGGCTAAGGTAACACAGGGCCTTGCGGCCCTGATCCTGGCACATGGGGCCAGATGGAAGTGGCACGTGCCCTTGGGCTGAATCCTAGCCCACAGGATGGAGCTGAGGTGATGTGGGGCCCCACGGCCCTGATCCTGTCACACGAGAGGGGCTAATCAAGCCTGCACAGAACCCAATCCTGGCACATGGGGTCCGAACTAGGCCATGGACTGACCCTTTGGCTTATGGGGCCAAACAGCTGAACACCACCTTCTTGGTTTAGTTTTTAATGAATGAAATTAGGAGTATTTTTTAGCCTCACAAGCCAATGTCATTAATGAAAATTTTATAAATTGTAACATGGACATTTATGTATATGAAAATGTACATCACAACTGCATTAGCCTTTATTTGATACTCTTTTCTCCATCTTAAAAAGTTTCTGTCAAGGAGCAGAGACAATGTCATGTGACCTAGGTGATTAGCTGCATAGTATAACCACCAGTCAAGCTATCTGAGAAATTCTGAAAAATGCAAATGTGTGAAGTCAATCAGGACTAGCTTGCATGTGATTCTATGAAAAAAAAAGAATAGACTAAGGGCCTAATTGTGATACAACACGGTGTGGCATATAACTACTGTGAGTGGATTCGTTTACGTCAAATGATTATTTGAAGAAAGAGGACTGGGATTTATAATGACTGTTATTTGTAAAAACTATTTTGACTAGCTCTCAGCTGTGAATATGCATTTTTTCTGGTTAACACCTGCAAACTGTTGAGTTGGGCTGAGCTACTGATGATGCAGAGTGTGGGTTTTTTCTCCTCTTTCTCCCTGGTTTCAGTTGGAGAGTACATGTGTGCACTTCTACTAAGTGGCTGCTGCAATATCCTTCATTTTAGCCTGTTTGTATTTGAAGAACACTAAGCATTAGTTTGAAGTGCCCGGGGAGAAGTCGACTTGTTTTTATTTTTAAGCAAGTGGTTTTGATTTAGTAAATTTTGTTTTCCTATGAACACCTGTAAGCTGTTGAAAATAACTGGGGTACAGCTGCCATTGACTATGTGAAAAGAGAGGGTGCTGGGAGAAGGGGCCAGTCACCTACTGGATATCTTTTCTGTTTCTTGAAATTTTTATTTCAGGTACACTATGAAAGGTCTTCTCTTTTGTACTGGGAACTTATTTCAGACCCATAGGGTGCATCCACATATGCATTTGGTCTGGGATCAATTTACTTGCAAGTAAATGCTCCTGGGCAGGTGTCTACACATGCAGGGACATGGCAGCAGATTTGCTGCTCCTAGCAGCAAAATGCTCCCACTTCCTGCAGCCCTGTAATGGGCTTCTGCTCCTTCCAGGGGGAGCTTTTGGCTTCCCCTGGGGAGAGATGACCTGAACAGGGTGTGAGGCCCAGGGCAAATCAGCCTGTGTGGGGCCCTGCCTCCGGCAGTGGATTTGGTGGTGGTGGGGAGGTGCCAAGTGGCTGGACATGAAGCCACCAACAGCATGGAGTCCCCGCACCACTTTGCCTGGCTCTGGGGGGCCCCCCAAAGCATGGGGCCTGGGGCAGTCACCCTGATTTGCCCCCCACCCCCCAGGGATGGCCCTGCCTCTGGGTACTAGCCTAAGGGTTGGCAGGGAGCACTGGGCCAGGAGACAGCTGTCTCTTGGTCAGGTCTGGGATATTGCTCCTTGCCCCTGGGGAGCTACCTGCTGTTGGGACCTAGACAATTTTGTTGCCCTGCCCCAGCAGCAGGGGGTTCCCAGCCCTGGATCTCTGATCAGGGCAGGGGACTTGGAAAGAGTTGCAGAGGAGGGACAGGTCCCAGCCCCCCACCCCAATCCACTGGTGGGGCAGCTAGCAGCAAGCCCCTGGCTGGATGGCAATTTCTTGCCCAGCCAGGGGCTCCCTACTAGCTGCCTCACTGGCAAATGGGGCAGGGGGCTGGGACCTGCCCCCCACCTGCAGCTCTTTCCAAGCCCCATGTCTCGACCACCCAATAGGAGCCCAGGGCTGGGACCTTCCCCTGACTGAGACAGATCCCAGCCCCTGCTCCTTGATCGCAGGGTAGGGGCTGCAGAAGCATGTAGGTATGGAGCTGGGTGGGAACAGGCTGGGGAGCTTCTTTCCCATTTAGCTCTGTGAGTGTGGAGCTGGGTACAGAACAGGCTGGGGAACAGATTGGGGAGCTTGTTTCCTGCTCAGCTCTGTGAGTGTTTTTTGGGTGGGGAGAAGGTTCCCACTTCAGCTGTGCAAGCTTTGCACAAGTTCCCCAGCCTGTTTCCCGCCAAGCTCTGCTATCACAGAGCTGGGCAGGGAACAGGGTCCGCAGCCCCTGTCAGCAGGGAGCTCCCAGCACTAACTCCATGACTGAGGGGCCGGTGCTGGGAGATCTTTATCTTTCAGCCTGAGCTCCATGGTTGTGGGGCTCAGGCTTGGAGATCCCTATCTCCCAATGCCAGCTCCCCAGTCATAGGGCCAGTGCTGGGATATAAGGATCTCCCAGCTCCAGCTCCACAAACATGGAGCTGGCATTGGGAGATAAAGATCTCCCAGCCCCCTGCTCCCTGATTGCAATGGCAAAGTGGGGGATGGGAGATAAGGAGACAGCATTGTATTGTTTAACATCCTTAATGCAGATATAAAGCTGATTTTTACTTTGCATAGCTTTTTTTGGAAAGTAGAATGTGCTCAGGAAGACTCAATACTTGTAGTTGACTAGCAAGTTTTAAGACATTTAAAAAAATGCTAGATATTTTCTGCAATGTATGCTGTCTCCATGCTTACCCCATGGCACAGTGAATCACAATAGACAGGAACTGGTCACATATTTGAATGAGAGGGAGTACAGCAAAATATGGCTTTGCAGGCTTATTTAAAAATGCCAAAGCCAGCAATAGACTTAAGGACTTTCCATGCAATCATTTAAAGATAAAACTTTTAATCCTATTAAAATGTAGGAGACTGGGTGTTGGAACTGGGAGTATATACAGAAAGTTCACTCAGAAAAGAAAAATGGGTGAATTTTTAAGAACCAGTTCCAACAGGAAAAAAAAATCTGTTAGAATCATATGATTGAGCTAGGAATAAAACTGAATATGAAAACTGTATACAAAGACTTCTGGTAGGAAAGGGGTTCTTCAAGCTACCTGACAAATCTAACTGACCTCACCCTCCTACAAAAGTCCCACTGATAGTGAGGAAATAAGCACCATGCTTAAAATTAATTCTGTCCCTTGATGAATCAGAACATTGTTTGTTAAAAAAGGGAAACTCATGGGAAAAACCCAGATGCCTTAAGACTGGAAAAAAAACAGATAAAGTGGAAACAGAAATAACAGAACAGAGACTGAGAATTGAATAACTACAGTCATTATAACATCAACAAAGTGTTAAAACTCCTCTGGTCAAGCAGCAGAAAAAAACTCAATTATCTGTTTAGCCAGAGATGATAAATAGCAGTTATAAGCTATATCATGAAGCCAGATGTCAATCAACCACCAGTGAATGAATTAAATAGAGCACTCTTGGACACGATATAATGTGAGACCTATTTGATGACATGGAAAATGTTCAGGCATCTCAGTAAATCAAAGCAGCATGAAACACTAGGGCTCCTGGTTTTTTGTTTATATCATTATCAAAAGGTGAGAAAGAACCCTGATTTCTTCAGGGTAATAAATGACTCTCCAGTGGTCAAAACCTGGATGAGGAAAGACTCCTAGTTTGTTCCCATCAAAGGCTGGCTGTGTGATGTGGGGAAAAGCTGCTTATAGCCTTTCTAACTGTGCAAACTGCACAAATAAATGGGTTATGACAACACCTCTTAGGTAGGTTTGTGAAGTTTAATTAAACTTAGCAAAAGTGCTCCCGATTCCTGGATGGAGGGGATAGCAATGCAATATTTTTATTACCAACCAGAGGCAATTCTAACCAAATGACTGAAATAATAAAATTCAACCACTGGGACCAATGCAGCAGGTGACTAGTTGGTTAATAAAGAGAAAAGAATGTGTAGGATGCTGGTTAAAAGATGCTTCAGGAAAAATCTATCCTTTAGATTAAAGACACAATTAACTATGGAGATGCTGATTTATGACACCCACTCAGTCAGTGTTTTTGCTGAGCTTTGAAGAGGTCAGCTTTATGGAAAAGGCAGGAAAGAATTAAACATTGAAACTGAGGACTTTAAAAAACCACAGTGAGAGACACATTACTTCTCTGAACCTTGGAGTGCATGGAAGGCTTTTCAGTTTTGCCCTTGCAATGGCCTGCGGCACTTGACCATTTCCTTTCTTTAGGTTGATGCTTTGTGCATGTCAAAAATAACAAAATGTTGATAATGTATAAATCCATTTCTTATCAACAAAAACAGATTGTCAGAGCCTTGACAATCCCACTTCAGGGCACTATGGTATGCCAAATGTATACTACGCGTGCATTCAGATGAGTTTGCACATGCCAGTTGCCCCACCTCAAATCCCTTTGAGGCGGGGTAAGAGGCACGTGCGGGAACAAAAAAAAGTTCCCCACGCTGCAAACTTGCAGTGCAGGGAGAAAATTAGACCCCTGGATATTCAGGGGTCTAAAAAAATCATTTGCAACAGAGCAGATCAAGGCACAGTTCCAGACCATGCCCAGAGCCAGCAGGGAGTTGGTCCTCCAAAAGAGACACTCTGGTTTCAGCCAGTGTGTCCCTTTGGTGCTCCAGCTGCCCCTGGTGCTGTCCAAGGTAAGTGCAGAGGGGAGTGGAGGGGTTCATGGGTCTGTGTGGGTGAGGGATGACAGACGGAAGTGGGGGTTTTGGGGAAGCGGTGGGGGGATGTCCCCAGAGCTGCGGGGGGTGAGGACCTGGCCCAGATCTGCGTGGCTCACTAGTCTGGCTTTGCACCAGAGTGAGTCACACAGCTCCGGGAGGTGCACACAGCAGCCGCATCTCCCAGAGCCACGTGACACACTCCAGTGCAAAGCCAGACAAGACATCACACATGGCTGGGCCAGGTCCTCACCCCCCACTCCCCCAGGCACAGCGGGGCAGAGGTAGGAGCCAGCCCTGTGTCCTGTCTGCCACCCAGCCTGGCTGGGCCCGGCCCATGGTGACAGGACCTGGCATGGCATGCGGTGCCCGCATGCTGCACCGGGTCCTGCTGCCTGGCCAGGCCCTTCCTATAGTGGCAGGACCTGGCCTGGCATACAGGGACTGCGTGGAGCTGAGCCACATTCTGCCAGCCCTGGGGCTGCTTGTGCCACCTGGCCATACCAGGCAACATGAT
Organism: Crocodylus siamensis; assembly: GCF_052110815.1. Lineage (NCBI taxonomy): Eukaryota > Metazoa > Chordata > Crocodylia > Crocodylidae > Crocodylus > Crocodylus siamensis. The sequence continues at coordinate 170,999,654 of NC_143397.1, read as the reverse complement.
CAGCCCCATGGCCAGCAGGACTAGGCTCGGCTCCATGTGGAGCCTGTGCTGGGCCAGGCCAGGCAGCATGAGCAGCCTGGGGACCGCGCAGAGCCAAGCTGGGTCCTGCTGGCCCTGGGCTGCTTATTCTGCCTGGCCCAGCATGCAGGGACTGCGTGGAGATGAGTCAGGTCCTGCTGGCCCTGGGGCTGCTCGTGCTGGAGCAGCTGAGGCCCAGCAGGACCTGGCTTGGCTCTGCATGGTCCCTGGGCTGCTCATGCTGTCTGGCCCAGCCCGGCACGTGGGGACTGTGTGGAGCCAAGCCAGGTCCTGCTGGCCCTGGGGCTGCTCATGCTGCCTGGTGCACATGGCTCCCATGTGCCAGGTCAGATCCTGCCCCTATAGGAAGGGCCAGGCCAGGTGGCAGAGCAGGCTGCAAGGGCAGCAGGACCCAGCTGGGCCCGGCACGTGGGGACCACGTGCTACGCCAGGTCTTGGTGCCATGGACCCAGACTGGCTGAGTGGCAGAGGGGCCCCAGGACCCAGCTGGGCCCGGCGCCAGGTCTTGGTGCCATAGGCCTGGCCTGGCTGGGTGGCAGAGCAGCGCCAAGGGTGGCAGGAGCTGGCTGGTCCTGGCATGCGGTCCCTACATGCCATGCTGGGTCAGCAGGAGAAGTACCACTGCTGCTGAGACAGGTCAGTTAATGATCCCTGGGCGGGGGAGCTGGGGCCCTCCAGGGTGGAGTTGGGACCCTGGGTGGGGGGCCCTCCAGGGTGCATGTGACTCTGGGCAGGGGGGCTGGAGCCCTGTGGAGGATAGGGGCTGTAGCCCTCCAGGGGCAAGCTGGGACCTTGGGTGGGGGGGTCCCTCCAGGGTGGAGCTGGGACCCTGGGCAGGGGGAGGGGGAGGCTGAACCCTGTGGAGGCCAAGGGACCCAACCCTCCTGAGCAGCCCCCCATAAGGTTCCCCACACCCACAGTCCCCCCAGCAATTGCCCCACACCTACCCACATCCCTCCACACACACCCACATACCCACCCGCCTTCCCCCACACTCCTTCTCACCCACTTCCTGCAAACACCACATCACCCCATCACACACCCATCATATGTGAAGAAAACAAAAAGTACACATCAACACATATATGTATTTAGAATTTATTTTTTCATGATGATAGAGATGGTAGTAGATTTCCAAATTACTTTAACATTGTAAATGTACCAATAAGCATTACCCAACTGATTGCTATCTCTCTGTCTCTCTCTCTCTATAGATCATCGGGGTGGGAAAAACGCGGCCCACCAGGCCATTCTATCTGGTTGCACGACCCCTAAAAATTTAGAAAATTAATATTTATCTGTCCCTGGCTGCCTGTCATGCAGCCCTCGAAGGCTTGCCAAAATTCAGTAAGCTGCCCTCCGCCTGAAATAATTGCCTGTCCCTGCTAAATATGTATGTGTGTGTGTGTGTGTGTAGAGTGGTTTTTTGTTTTAACTGTGGAAGAACATAGATTTTGGGGTACTTTTAAAAATGGAGTTGGGATGCTGCTGTAGCAGTCCAGCTGGCACAAGGGGTAGTGTCTCCAGGTACCAATTGACTGGGCCCCAGTGGCTCCTGAGAGTGAGTAGTCCTGAGCTGCTTGCCAGGGCAGCTTTTTTTATGGATGGAGCCAGGACAGGGTAGCTTTTTATATTGCTGGGGACAGCACAGTTGCTGTCCCCAGGCTCTAGCTCCCCCTGGCTGAGCCAGGCAGGGTTATTTTGCCCCAAGCTGCACAATTTGCTCCACAACAAAGTGCATGTCTGAGCACGTGTGCTGAGGCAAAAAGCCCTGCCTCAAATTTGCACCACTTCTATTTGAGCTGCTGCAAATACATGTGCTTGCATGTGTGGATGCACCCTATGCATATAGGCATATAGGCCAAGAAGGACTATATGCAGCTCTTGCTTCAAGCCTTAATTTTGCTTTTGAGCTAATGAGGAGTTTCTGCAAAGTGAAATGATCTTCTCCTTCCTGCGTGGGACTCAGCCTGCTGTTTCCCCTCTGCTTCTAAATCTTTCCGGTCCCAGTTGTGATGGAACAAGTTGAATCCTTTGAATTTCACCAAGGGGGTAAAAGACACTCTGTGCTCTATGGATAATATAAAGATAGAGCCCTTTTCAGGAACTCACCCACACGATTGCAGACTTGGGAGCACTGCTAACACCTTTACCCATTTTCAGGGAATGACTCAGTATTACACTACTGCTAGGCAAGTGAGGCAGTCAAGCTTATGATGCTACACAAGACACTATATATGTTCCTTGTGTTTAAGTATATAGAGCATACTAAGTTAGCTGATCATAGCTTAAATTATGTCACGTAAATCTTAGAAATGTTAGTAGCATGTTGATGTGCTGCCCTTCTTGCCTCCCTGAAATTAGATGGTTTATCATATAGGGAACTGAAATTAAGAGCAAAACCCAATAGCACTGAAGTCCAAGGTGCCTCATAAACAGGGATGCTGGTTTTCCCTGTTAAAAAAAACAAAATTTTCTGATAACAATCCAAAATTCCTCCCCAAAATCTGTGTTTTTCTGCAATTAAAATGAAACACCCTTATATACATAGCGGACAGGAGAGGAGTCAGGTGTCCAAGAAGAGTGGTCGTTCCTCAAGGAGATGATCCTCCAAGCCCAAAGGGAGGTAATCCCAACACGGATCAAAGAGGGCAAGAGGTCAGGAAAGCCAACTGTACCTTGTCATGCATCCACAGATGCATCTCAAGCAGGTCCAAGGAGGTGATCCTCCCCCTCTATGTGATGCTGGTCAGGCCACAGTTGGGGTACTGCATCCAGTTCTGGGCGCTGCACTTCCGGAGAGATGTGGACAACATGGAGAAGGTCCAGAGGAGGGCCACCCTCATGATCAGGGGACAGCAGAGCAGGCCCTATGAGGAGAGGCTCAGGGACCTGAGCCTGTTCAGCCTCCACAAGAGAAGGCTGAGGGGGGGGATCTAGTGGCCTGTTACAAACTAGTCAGGGGGGACCAGCAGGCATTGGGGGAGTCCCTGTTCCCCCAAGCGCTACCAGGAGTGACTAGAAATAACGGTCACAAGCTGGAAGATGGTAGATTCAGGCTAGATATCAGGAGGTGCTACTTTACAGTCAGGGCAGCTAGGATCTGGAACCAACTTCCAAGAGAAGTGGTGCAGGCTCCTACCCTGGGGGTGTTTAAGAGGAGGCTAGATGAACACTCGTTTGACCCTAGTACTCTTCCCTGCCATGGCAGGGGGTCGGACTTGATGATCTGCTCAGGGCCCTTCTGACCCTACCAATTATGAAACTATATACATACATACATATATATATATATTATACACACACACACACACACACACACACACACATATATATATATATATATAGAGAGAGAGAGAGAAGTAGGTATCAGTTGAACACAACATTTTATTAATATATTTACAACTTTAAGCGATTTGGAAGCCTACCAGCCTCAATCGTTAGTCCAGCTGTGGCTGTCCCCCCACATTGTTTTGTGTTGCTGAGCAGCTCTGATATATCAGTTCCCCTCTCCCAAGCCATAGCCCCCCCCCAGGCCTGCCAGTGCCCCTCACTCCCAACCTGTAGCCCCTGCCTGCCCCCCTTCAGACAGGGCTCAGTGTTTTGTGCCCTTTTTGCAAGCAGCCCATTTGCAGGCTGGAATTCTGCCAGCTTGTGGAAAGCTGTCTGCTAAAGGGGAAACCCGTGGTTTCATGCTTCAAAAGGGAAAATCCATGTTTTTCTTTTTTTAAATGGGAAAATCCACATTCTTTCACAGGCAATGGATAACCCAGATCCCTGCTCATAAAGGTGAAAGATAATGGTGTAATGGAGCTATGGCCATATATGCAGGGAAACCATGAGTTGTTAGGCAGGCACTGAACTAGTAAATTTATGCATCAAAAGCATAAGCCCCTAATAGTTAGGCTAAAGGAGTCAAATTACTCCATTACATGGAGTAGGTCCCGCTATGTTCAGGAAGACCATCCTGGGAGAGAAATTATCTGGTGTTATCAATCAGTAGCATAACTAGGAATGGGCAAGCTGAGCACCAGTACTGATGTAGACTTAGAGGGGGCATCTAAATAGCGGCCCCCTTGCTGCAGCACTGTAGCCCCGGGTATCAAAAGTAGCAGGCGGGTGGGGGGGCAGAGGAGAAGTGGGGACAGGGCAAAGCTCCCTGGCAACAGTCGGGGGTTGGCAGACAGTGACCCTGACAGCAACAGCCAGAGTCTCTGAGTTCCTGGGACAGGTAAGACTGACTACCCTGACCACCTTGCTTCCCTCCACTCTCCAGTAGGGTTTGGGGCAGGGTACAAAACAAGGTTGTTACAGCTCTTGCAATTTTATCCTGGGTCTTGCAATATTTGATATTTCCCTGGAAGCCCCAGATCAAGGAGGCAAAGAATCCCAAATTTCATTTTTTAAAAAGTTTCTAGTTCTGTGGTTTCAGAGAAAAACTTGAAATAGATGAATGCCAAGAGTCTAAAAAGCAGAAAGCAAATAACAAGAACCTTGCCCTGCCCCACTCCCTTTTTTTGTAGTGTTCTAACATTATGCCAACCTGAACATGGAGGGGGAAGGCAGGGGGAGTTGGGACCAGCTTCTGGTTTTTAAACATTTAGGGTTGAAAATATTGATAGATACTAGACCACAGTGCAAAAATAAGATTAAATCTACTGTTTATATAATGTATAAACTGTAATGTTCATAGCCTTTTCTCTACTCTTCACAAAAACTGAACTTCACTTCTGTAAAATTTTTCTGGTTGACCAGAAAGACCAGACTAAAGCTGCCGATGAGAAAGGAACAGATTTTTTTCTGCAGAATCTGGCAGACTTGCAATAATTGTCACATGCTGACCAAAGAAGCTACATGAAAGCAGAAAATAAATAAAGTTCCAATGTGTAATAGACTTACGATAGAAATATCATTATTTGCTATTTCATTTCTTTGTATGTAGAAGGCAGCACTGAATTTCCATTTGTAACGTTTGCAATGTTGTAATATTTAACAGCAGGGAGGTCTGGTAATTTGAATAAGAAGGTTTTTTCCCCTTCATATTCATATATTCACGTTTCATCCATGCGTAGCTATCCAGTAATTAGAGATATACAAAATAGGAAAATACAGCGTAAACTGAAAAAGCTACTTTTATGTGAAGGAATGTGACGTTTTAGATGCAGAGTTTCTGTTTTTCCAAGAGACCAATTCTGATGTCTTGACTGGAGAACTCTTCTCAAAAAACAGATGACAAAGTCTGGAGCCCATTTTTTATTTATCTCTGCTTCAGAAAAACTCTGCTTGAATAAATGGATGGATCCTGTTCCCTCTGACACCAAATAAGGACCATGCTGCACAGGACACTTAGTACATGTTAAATGTACTTACAATGTGAGCATCCACATGCTCAAGCAGTAAAACATGTACCAAGCGCACTCATGTCATAGCAAATTTATGAATTTTTGTACGGATAGTATCTCCAGATAGCATGTGTTCAGCTACCACTGACCTGCTCCACAGAGATAACATATACTCCCAGTGCCCCCACTCCCTCTCTGTGGGCCAGTCTATCCACCCACCCAAGCTCTACTGCTTAGGGGGTGATACCAATCACAGTGCAACACTCCTACACTCTCCAGGAGTGTATGGTCCCAGCTTACATCATATCACACCAAACACCTATTGAAAGCCTCAAGGTTTGCTGAGGCCTTTGGTGCCTGCCACTTTAAGACCTGGGGCCAAGCAGCCAGCAGGTGCTTAATTGTGGTGGCTATTTTAGAGCTTTGGCCAGCCATATAAACAGGGCATTTGGCTGCTAGTTGGAGGTGCAACAATATCACCTGTCTGTGAGGCTTCATGGAACACTCTGGAGGTAAGGGAGGAGCTGTAGGGGATGGTCAGGAGGCTCCTGGTCCTGGTCCTGACCTAAAACTGTAGCCTGCTGTGCCACCAGTTCTCATGTCCACTACGTTGCACAAAACACAAAGCCCCCTCCCTTCTGGTGAATCCCAGAGGCAGAGGGTAGTTAGTACCTGAGTCACCCCTGAGCCATTAACCACCCCTAGAGTGAGTCACCCCAAACCATCCCCAGAGCCCTGAGTTAACCCACCAGTCACCTTTTCCCCCAGAGTTGCTGAAATTTACTAGTGTTGGTGTTGCATCGTCTGTTTGCCCGCTTGAGGGTCTCATTCAACTATAGCAGTTGTGTGGGGCCAATGACCCAGTTAAGGCTTGATGGCACTTGAAGGTTGGCTAAGTCAGATTTAACACTAGTTAAACTTATGTGTGTGAACTAGGGGTGCACTGAATGAGATTTTTCGGGCCAATACCGATAGCCAATTTTTAAGAAGGCATATTGGCCAATACTGATCTGATTTCTGATACTATCCTGGCAGCTTGAAGAACTGTGTGCAGCTGGTAAGTCTGGTGGGGTGGAAGAGAAGGGGGGTGCAGATCAAGGTCCCTTGACAGGTTGCAACGGTGGGCGGATGAGAATAGGATGGGGTTTAACACTGATAAGTGCAAGGTGTTGCACATGGGGAGGAAGAACCGGCACCACACTTACAGGTTGGGGAACTCCCCTCTTGCCAGCACGGAGACGGAAAAGGATCTTGGAGTCGTCATTGACTCCACGATGAACATGGGCCGGCAGTGTGGGGAGGCAGTCAAGAAGGCCAACCGTACCCTGTCATGCATCCACAGATGCATCTCGAGCAGGTCCAGGGAGGTGATCCTCCCCCTCTATGCGGCACTGGTCAGGCCGCAGCTGGAGTACTGCGTCCAGTTCTGGGCGCCACACTTCAAGAGGGACGTGGACAATATGGAAAGAGTTCAGAGGAGGGCCACTCGTATGATCAGGGGTCAGCAGGGCAGGCCTTATGAGGATAGGCTACGGGACCTGAACCTGTTTAGCCTCCACAAGAGAAGGTTAAGGGGGGACCTTGTGGCCTGCTACAAACTGGTCAGGGGGGATCAGCAGGTATTGGGGGAGTCCCTGTTCCCCCGTGCGCTGCCAGGAGTGACCAGGAATAACGGTCACAAACTGGCGGAGGGTAAGTTTAGATTAGATATTAGGAGGCGCTACTTCACAGTCAGGGCGGCTAGGGCCTGGAACCAGCTTCCAGGGGAAGTGGTGCAGGCTCCTAGCCTGGGGATTTTTAAAAGGAAGTTAGATGAGCACCTTGCCGGGGTCATCTGACCCCGGTGCTCTTTCCTGCTAAGGCAGGGGGTCGGACTAGATGATCTACCTAGGTCCCTTCCGACTCTAGCTACTATGAAACTATGAAACTATAAGGTCCCCACAGTGAGGGAGGAATGGGGCTGGGGCAGGGTTGGGGCAGCGCTGCCCAGCTAGGGCGGGTCAGGCATGGGACAGAGCTGTGGCTTGTCAGGGGTGCATGACGTGGGGGGGGGGGAGGGGGCGGGCAACTCCTTCCACTGCATGCTGCTGGTCTGGGAGCTGCTGGTCCAGCGCTTGCCTGGCAGATCCTGTTTCTGCTCACACTGCTCATCTGGGAGGGCATCGGGGGTGATGTGTACCCCTGGATCTGCGCAGGGTGGGGCAGGCCGGGAAGAGCCCAGCATAGCCTTGTCCCCATCCTGCCTCACCCCATGCAGATCAGGTGCCCCCCCCATGCCATCCTGAACGAGCGGTGGGAGCTGCCAGACAAGCGGGCAAACACCAGACCAGCGGCACGATGAGCAGCATGTAGTGGCGGGGGCCATCCCTCATTGTCCCCCCAGACAAGCCGCAAATCTGTCCCACGCCTGCCTTGCCCTGACTGGGCAGCACTTGCCCCAGCCCCTGCCGGGCTGTGCCCCTTGCTACCTCCTTGCTGCTGGGTTGTGCTCCTCGCTGCCTACATGCTCCACTGCGGCTGCACACACATGGGCATTTATCAGCCAAATTATTGCCCGCATCAGGCCAATTTCCAATACAACCAATTTTCTTTATATTGGTGGCAATCTGATTATTGGACCAATGTATAGGTGCACCTCTAGTATGAACTGGTCAGTGGAAACCTGATCCACCTGTTCCACACCACCCACAGACTACCTTCCCTAGAAATGACAGCTTGCAGCCCTCCTCCCCCTCTCCAGACATCCCATGTGCACCGGGGTACTTCAGTGGATTTTGGGGGACATCCTCACACACATTATCTGCTAACTATGGAAACACAGTCACTTCTACTATGTTCAGTCCTTAGTATTATCTCTGGCCCATGAGAGCTTGGGAGGCTCCTGCCTCAAGGATGTGAAAGGATATTTCTGCTCATAAGGTTGTCATGTAACTAAAAACATTGGTGGGACCAGCGGGATCAGATGCTGGAGGACCTCATGGGCTAGGGACAGAAGTTAAGCATAAACCAGTTTTAAGTGATCAGAAACATGTTTAAACCTATAACATAAACTAGTTTCAAAATGACCAAAACCAGTTTCCGTTAACATAAACCTGGTTGAACATAGTATCGGACTTAACTGATCAAGCTGAAACTAATTTATGCAACTTCTATCCTAGACCCGTTTCTGGTCTAAGTTAAATCAAAGTTTCCAGCATCCCAGCATGTTCTCTGGGCTGGGCTGTGCTCTCTGCTCCAGTGGAGCAGGGCTGGCCCCACTCTGCTCCCTAGTTGGAGAAGGGACAGGTAGGGATGGGGGCCTGGTCAGACACTAGCCCAAGAATGTAGCAGGGAAGGAGCTTATTCCCCACTCCCTCCCCTGTCCCACCAGCACAGACCTGCCAGGCACTTCTCCACTGGCTGCTCCAGTGGTCAGGGCATGGCCAGCCCTGGCATTAGCTTAGAGTGAACTGGCCAGGAAGAGGGCTTAATTCCCCTCTCCCCATCCCAGAGTCACGGTTTTCCAAGTTCCCTCTTGCCACTGAAGCATTCAGGGTGCAGCCAGATGCCAGCTGGCATGTCCCCCTGAGGCAGAGGGGCCAGGGAGGGGGGTTATTCCTCCCTCCACCCTGTATGCCCCAGGGGACCACAGCTGGGGTCCATCAGTCCCAACTGCTGCCTCCAATTGCTCCTTGTGTGAGACGAGTGCTGGGATAAGCTCCCCTCCTGCCCCCTAAGGGGCAGGACCTAAGGGGCCCTGCCAGCCAGCCTCTGCACATGCCTCCACCCCTACTGCTGTAGCAGCAAGGGGGGAGGGCCCTTGATGGGGCCAGCACCCTGTGTCATGGTGTCTGGGGAACACAAGCATCTTCCTGGTGCAGGTGGGGGTGCACTGTGGGCAGGGCAGGGGGTCAGAGCTGCTGCAGACTGCATGGGGCAAGTGGCAGTACTTGGGGCTCAGAGAGGTGTCCATAGCTCCCCAAGCCCCCCTAGCACCTCTGCCACTCACCCTGTGCAGTTTGTGGCAGCTTTCTCTACCCCACCCCTGCCCCTGCCTGCAACGCAGCCTCCCTGCCTCCAGGACACCATGAAAGGGGGTGCTGCCCCAGTCACGGCATCTGGTGGAGGGGGCAGGAGGTGGCTTATCACACTCTTTGTCCCACACAGGGAGTGAACACTGGCACGGGTTGGGGCTGGTAGTCCCCAGCTGGTTCATCAGGGACAGAGTGGGGAATAACTCCTCTCCCTGCCCCCTGTGCCTCAGGGGGCCATGCCAGCTGGAGTCTAGCACACCCCTACCTCTGCTGCTGCAGCAGTGAGGGGGAAGCACTCAGCAGACCCCAGCCCAGGTCCGTGGGACAGGGAGGATAGAATTAAACCCCTGTAATTCCCCCCACCCTGGCCAGTTCACTCCAGGCTACTCCTGGGGTTGGCCACATCCCCCACCACAGCTTCCATGAAGTCCAGGGCTGTTCTAGCACCCCCCAGCTTGTGATCTGGGCCACTGCAGGCATGTGCCTGTATTTCTGGAGTTGACAGTGAATATCTACTTACTTGCAAATTGGTTATACTAACCTGCAAAGAGTGAATCAATTCAGGCTCTGGCTTTTTGAATGTCTGTCCCTAGCTGTGGAGTCTTTCTCATACCAAGCCAACACTAATGAGAGCTAGCTTGCCACCTACGAGTGCTGGCAGTCAGTGAGAGGAGCTGCTAAGAAATCTTCAGCAGACTTTTGAGACTCAGGACCATGAGCTTAGAAGTGGTCTAGGAACTGGATCTCCACACCTTTGCATCCTTTCAGTCTATTGTAGTCATGCAAGTTCTTCCTGGTCAGAGTAGCTACCACTGTATGTTTGTGTTATGATAGCAAGGAAGCAGGTACCTCCCTGATGCCTACCCTTCTCTATCTGACCAGAAGCAATGGCACCAGCCTCATGCCAGCTTGGGCTATCATGGAGACCAGCCACCTCCCATCTGTCTTTCTCAACCCTTCCCTGGCTAGCAACTGCCTCTGGATGGTCAGCGGGAGTAAGAAGAAGCTGGCCAAATGCACTGTGTCCATGCTTTCTCATATGCCATCTCCCTGGCTGGCCAGAGGGTTGTACTCCCTGACACGTAACGCTCAGAGGTAATGTTGGAGAAAGCATTCCAGGCCAAGGAAGGATTACAATCTGTTTTCTTACCTAAGCAAGATGGTCAGCCAATCAGTGCTTTCCTCTGTCCTCACCCATTTTCAGCCACTGTTGGAAAACTGGGAAAAAGTGGCTCCAGCATGACATGCCAGGAGGCCTGCTTGCTGACTGCCTAGTGGTGGAGCATGGGCTGTGCATGTAGGGTTCACAGAAAGCACTAAGGTAAGACTGCTCAGAACGTGCTCTAATTTTAATACCATGTAACATTCCACAGCTTTAACGGCAATTCTCCCATGTTACAAGACCTTAAAAGCATGCTTAAACTCATTGGGAGGAAAATGAATTGCTGTCAGTAATGAAAAAAACAAACCACTGACATGGTTTGCTTTGCTGACCATTTTTTGGGGATCTTGCCCCTCTAAGCTGTTTTGAGTTGCTCTTCCTCACAGCACAGCCAACTCAAGAGTTATTACTGGCACCTTGGCTTGGCTGCTGCCCTCTATCCTTCCCTAAAGAGGATAAAATCAATGGCTTGGAAATTAACCTTGCTGTGAGCAGGTGCAATTTTCACTGGGCTCCCTGTCAGAAAATCCAGAGGGGTTCCAAGGAGAACTTCCTGCACATTCCCTCCCAACCACTCACATTTAATGATTCCTATGATCTGCATTTGCTCCATCTGCAATGCAGACCTGAGAGGCTCTGTCTTTGCACAAGAATGATCATCTCTTAGAAGACTTTATTTTATTTCATTTTTTAAAATCTGGCCTGGCTAGTCCTTTCTGCTAGTGGAGAGGGAAATGACCTCAAAGAAAATCTGTTGGTAGGGATGTGGGGGTGGTTCTGATGAAGTGTCTATCTACCATACCTGCTTTCCCCCATGGGGAACCATCTGTAGGATTTTTGCGACATATGTTTGCATTGGCATGGGCAGAGGGGCAGTGGTAAGGGAGGGGGAGACATGCTGAATTTGGAGAAGGATGTAGCTATGGGTTTCCTGCCAAAGCATACTGCAAAACGTAGCATAAGTCTTAGCTACTGTAAGCAATGGCACACTCCCCTTTGTGGATTTTAAACATCATATACACAGCGGGTAGAAAGGCAGGAGAAGGCAGCCTGGCAACGGGATATATGTGGGAAGCAGAGACGATCACAAAAATTGGTCCTGTGGATACTCTGCCTACATTAATTCTGAAGAACCTGCCCCCTGCTGATTCTTCAAGCCTACCAGCTCTGCCTCCACGAGAGGCATGTGTGGAGGATTTCACCTTTTTCCTGCAGCCATGCACTAATTGTTATGGAATATATTGTTCTTCCCCCTTCCGTCACTTGTATCTTAGGCAACACAAGGAAATACTACTGCAAATATTCTTTTAAGAATACAAAACAAGGACTAAGCATATAGTATAATGTTTAATAATAATGGTAGTTTGCATTTCTAGAGCCCTGTCTTAACAAGATTTTCTAACTGCTGTGCTAACATTAATGAATCAATCTTTGTAATACCCTGGTATAAAGCAGGTAAGTATTATTACCTCCCCTTCATTGGGAAATGGAAGCACTGATAGGTTTAGCGGCATTTTCCAAGAGTCCCTAGGGATTCTGTGGTAGCACTAGGAGCAGAACTGAGATCTTCTGTCTCCCAGTTCTTTACGTTAATCACTAGACTCCTTCTTCTTCTCGGTTTTAATGTTGTGATCCAAGTGTTCTATTCCAGGTGCACTCCTTATGTTCTTTTTTGGACGTGATAAATGCTGAGCAGACAAATCATACCTTGTGGTGTTCCTGCACTATAATTAACCTTAGTATATCATTTTATGGAAAAGGAAGCTGTTAAATTTGGCTGCACTGAAAAGAACCTAGAATAATAGCAGCAAGACTGTGTTTTTAACTAGCAACTTGATTTATTCGTAGTAGATGTTGTTATCTGTTTAGAACCACTGAATCCGTATGGAAAGGGCTGACATCTTTTAAACTCAAACCTACTCTGAATCCCTTCCTCCACCTCTACCTTCACCCCACTCCCCCAAACAACTCATAAACTATATCTGACGCAACTCCTGAGCTATATACTGTAAAGGGCAGAGGGCCTGAAGCCTGGCTCCACTGACATTTCCAAGGACTTCACTGAGAACAGGAGAGAACTTACAGCTTGACCCTAGTGATTCTGGCCTGTGAACGTATGCCAAATGTCTACTATCATTAAAGCTCATGAAGTAGAAGGGAATACACCTGGGGTGGATTAAAAGCTTGAACAGAATGTGCATGTATCAGAAAACATAGCTCTTGTACAATTTAAAAACCAAATAAAACCATATATATGCAAGACGAATATGCAAATATTTTTCTCCATGAGCATGCATTTGAATTTTAAATTTATATTTCATGAAGAGAGGTTATTGTTTACATCAGTTTAAGAAAAGGGAAACATTTGGGTTAATTTTTTTTTTTTGGGGGGGGGGAGGGGGGGCACTAAATGGAATCTGAAATGTGATTCCTGTCCTCAACTTTTTCTGCAGGAGAAAGCGAGGGTAAAAGTCCTGATATCCAAACTGGAAGAGAGCCTAGCTTCCAGATCTGATTGCAGTACACCCCAATACTGCAGGAGAATTGCAGAAATAGCTTGCAAAATCTCAGTATAATCAAAGCTGAGCCAGAGCCTGGTTTCAGTCCTGGTCCTGAAGATTTAATCCAGTCACAACAGGTGTTTATACATGTGCTGCGGCCATAAGGTTTAGTAAAAATGTCCCCACCGCCATTTTTCAGCATGGGGACACTGGAGTCCACTGGAGCATAGTAATTGCCATGCTCCAGCAGACACAGTTAATCAAGTATGCTCCAAGGCTCTGAAATTACAGCACGTCAGAGCAGCCTCACCACACACATACATTTTTAGACTCAAGATGTCCCTTGGAAAATGCCAACTTTTGGTTTTCACTCATTTTTTGACCCTGGCAAAATAATGCAGCAATTTTTTTGTTGCAAAGAACTCAGAAAGACAGGCCAGAATTAGTTCTAACACTATGGAGCCTTATTTGAAATCTTTGGGCTTATCTTGTGAATCAAATTTTCACACCTAATGGTGCTAATGTTGTGTGGCACCCCTGAAAGGATCTCAAGGTGCTGTGGCAACCTGGTTGAGAATCACCAAGTTTGCCTAAATCTAATCCAACAGCTATCTGTGATGGGTACTTTTGTGCTCTCTTGCTAGCAAGCATGTATAATTTACCCATGGAACCTCCTCTGAGAAAAAAATTAAGCTATATTTTCTATGTGGGGGGTTGGGCCATATGACAACTTTTGACAACTATTCTAACCTTGTGTTGATCACTTACAATATACTCTTTTCCCCCCTTCAGCATGGTGAATAAATTCCAAGGAGTTCTGAAACAGACACCTTGAGTAATATTTTACTGGTAAATTTTGTTTTCTCAAAAATAAAATATTTGTTAAGATTATTGTTCCTCATATACATTGCAACCTATTATCATCCAATGTATAAATGTGTGAGAAAACTCAAAATCCTTGAATGACCACCGGAAAACTATAGTCTGTTATGAAAAAGATAATTTTCTAGGTGCTTTGTTGCATGCATATATGAATTTTGAAATACCTTAGCTATGATTTCACTTACTGTCTTCAACTGAATTAGTATAAATTAAAGAATGAACTGCATCATTATGTGAACTTACTGGCTTTGAATGATGGAGAAAGAAGATTGGAAGATCAGAGATACGTGCTACTTCCATATGAAATTTAGATCTTGGACAAAGGAGAATATATGGACAAACAAACTGGGAAAAAATAAGCCTGCTTAACAAATCTGATTGTCTCTTCTGCAAAGAAGTTAATGTGAGTTGACAGGAATAAAGCCAGTCTTTGGACATCAACATGTTTAGACAGAATGCAGCTTGCAAAGTAGTGTAAAACATTAACATGTATGATTTTGATGTATGTCTTAAATGGAAATAAAATTGCTTTAGTGTGAAAGAGCTTTCAAGGGGATTTTTAAGGCAGTACAGATCAGAAGGCTTGTTATTTTTACAAGCATATGATTAATTTAAACAAGTTTAATAAAAGGAAAACAAACTGATTTGGATTATACTAATACAGAAATTAGCCCACTGACAAGATTTTCTGTTGCTCTGTGAGGGAATGATGAAATCATACCAAGACTAATCTACATACAAATCCTGATATTGTATTAATAAAAGAATAACGAAGCATTAGAAAAAAACATTACAGAAACCAGAAACCAGTAAGGAACCACAGTACACAAAAGAGTCAGGCCTGCAACCTGTTACTATAACGACATCATGCACCACTTCACACACCTCAGTCCCCACCCTGTTCAAATACTACTGTTTGGAAAAGATAAATTGCAATTAACTTGTGCTGCTCTTCATACCATTTCTTACTGAAATAAAAGGACACATGTAATAGAAACAGAAAGGAACAGTTACTGTTATGGTAGAAATTATGATCTATCTAATAAGTAAATGACAGGACAGCTGTGATAGAATAGTCTGACTCACCAGAATTTCAAACCGGTCTGAGCAAGAAATACTGATTCTTGCCTAAGAACTGAAACTATGTTTCAGAGCAATTACAGCTATGTGCCTGAGAAAAATCAAAGTTATTGTGGCTTTCACTTAAGGTATGGCTAGAGGTTTAAGTTTAAGATAACATCAGCATGTCCTGATTAGACAGGAGAACATCTGGAACTAAACCTTTAAGAACAGTAGTTCTCATGTTTTAGCTTCATTGCCAAGAGAATAAGAAGACAGAAGTAGAGTTAGAAATTGAGCTATTCTTCCTTATCTTGAAATGCGGAGGTACAATTTCAATTTTGACATGTTGTCATTAAAAACTAAGATATTTGTCAATATCTTCTTGGCATTACAGCAGGACCATTTATGGAATGAAATCTTGGCTTGGTTGAAGTCAATGGTGGCAAAATTGTATCTCTAATCTTTACAGTCTGGTCAGGAGCACTGTCCCAGCTGAGCTCTATACACAGAAGGGACCTGGCAGTGGAAAAGAGATTAATTCCTGTGGGATAAAACTGGGAAAGGTCAATCCCAGAGACTGTGAACATGACCACGACCAGGGCTGGGGAAGGGCCAGAGCTGGGTGAAGTTCATAGATTTCATAGACATCAGGGCTGGAAGGGACCTTGGGAGATCATCGAGTCCAGCCCCCTGCCCAAAGGGCAGGAAGTCAGCTGGGGTCATAGGATCCCAGCAAGATAAGCATCCAATTTACTCTTGAAGGTGTTCAGTGTAGGTGCTTGAACCACCTCCGCTGGCAGACTGTTCCAGACCATGGGGGCTTGGACAGTAAAGAAATTCTTCCTTATGTCCAGCCTGAAATGGTCTTGCAGGAGTTTGTGACCGTTCAACCTAGTCATCCCTTGGGGCACTCTGGTGAACAAACGTTCCCCCAGATCCTGGTGGTCACCCCTGATAAACTTATAGGTGGCCATCAGATCACCCCTAAGCCTACGCTTTTCCAGGCTAAAGAGTCCCATGTCTCTCAGCCTATCATCGTAAGATCTGTTTTCCTGACCTCCGATCATGAGCGTGGCTCTCCTCTGGACTCTGTCAAGCTTCTCCACATCCTTTTTGAATTGTGGAGCCCAAAACTGGACGCAGTACTCCAGCTGCAGCCTCACCAAGCTGCATTTAGAGAGATCCAGTGAGAGGCCTGAGTAGGAAGGCATCCTGTGAGAACTGAACTGGCTGCAAGGCAACCTAGCACAAACTTGTGAGCTGAGAGGCATGGAGAAACTGAGAGAGAGAGCAGGGAGGCTTCAGCGAGAAATGCCATTTGTGACTATAGGGGGCTAGCCAGCTGTGTGGCTTTGGGACTGGCAAGCTGTGTGGCCTGTTTGGTGGATGGAGTGGGGGGTGGTCCTCAAAGACAGGACACAGTGTTGGGATGATGAGATAAGCAAGACACTGACCAGACTGAGGGGCTACATGCAAAATGACATCAAGATGTGGCAGGTGTTTGGGTGAGTGGTTGGGCAGGAAGGCAGGAGCTGACCTCTAGAGGACTGCAGGTAGCCCTAGACCAGGGACGGGCAAAATGCAGCCCACCAGCCCATTCTATCTGGCTTGCAGAGCCCCTAAAATATTTTGTAAATTAATATTTATTTGCCCTGGCTCCCTGTCAAAGCTGGCAGTCATGGGTGCGTGCGTGCCTGTACGCGCACAGGCACAGGGGCAAAGTGTGTGTGTGCATGCGTGTAGGTACAGGGCAGTGTGTGTGTTCATAGGGTGAGTCCCACAGGCACACCCCTCCATGCACATGTACCTACGCCTCCCCTTGCACTGCTATACACAAACCCCAACCACCCTCCACTCATACCCACCCACATCCCCCATACCCACACACCCACCCCACACAATATAGAAAAATAAGACTTCATTTTAAGCTATTGTGCAGTCACCTCTGTGTACACTACACACACAAATCTAAATCAGGACAAAAATATTTTTTAAAATCAAGTTGAACGTTGTAGATGATCGCTTTTTGGAATATAATTTGGTATTTTTCTGGTTCTGAGATGGCAAACCCCTTGCTGAAAGGAGTACTTCTGGGAGCAAGGGGAGAGACTCCTGGTGGCAAGATCAGGGGTTAGAGGGAGGGATGTCTGGTCACAAGATGGTGACCAGGGGGTGGGGCACCTGTCAAGGGGTGGGGCTACCCATTCAGCCCTTGCCAACTTGCCAAAACTCGGTAAGCAGCCCTCCACCCAAAATAATTCCCCGCCTCTGACCTAGACTCTCCAAGAGTCCTGTGATATTAACACACAGCAAGGAAAATCTAAGCCTTAGGATAATTTTTTTCACTAACTGGTAAAAAAGCCCATGAAGCAGTTTTAAGTTTTGAAAAACAGATGTCAGAAAGCAGATGCGTGTCAGATCCCTACTTTGGATTTCATTACAGTTCTGAAATTTTGTCAAGCAGACAATGAATGGGCAATCCATTATTTTAAAAAAGTGACAGTTGTTACAGGCTTCTGACCTAGCATTTGACTGCATTATCCCTATTTTGGTATGACAAAATCATAAATAAATTCCTAGTGCTAGAGTATAATATTCTTGGGAATGAGCCCAAGAGAAAAATAAGTGCCTCTCACTGAGAGTTTTTCAAGATTTGCTTTCTAGTCTGCAGTAACGAAGGTTTAGAGCAGATCTGCAATCCCAGTTGTCAGATATGAAATAGGAGAGATTTATATGCCAGGCCTGAAGGGTCCTGAACCTGCCTCCAGCATAATACATCACTGTCACACTGAAGACATACATAGACAAAAAACAAACATGGCTACCATTCAAGCTTCATCAAAATAAAAGGTAAGGATCTGGGTGTTCTAGATCTGGCTTCTGGCACTTGGGCATGACAGAGTCAATTAGTGCTGGATAGACTGTATAGGCTTCCCACAGGCGAGGCTGTTGGGCAGCAGGGGTATAGTCTTGTCAGGTATCATAGACTTTTTGGATGGCAGCTGGAAATTACTGTGCAACTCAGCTGGATGCAATAACAAAAATCTCTTAAGTGGAGGAAAATGTCTGTGGCAGTACTATTTTTTATGAGCACCTTTTCTTTTCCTTATAATTAAATAATGATCCTATTAAGAAACAGACACAGATAATTCCCTATCTTGTTAGCATCTATTTACTCAGAAAGCAAGCACAACTTAAGAACTCCCTCCCCTCCCACACAAAAAAAAAAGAGAGAGAAAGAGAGAATCTCCCCAAGAGCATTATAAATCAGTTAGGAAGAAAGAGAAGATGATAGAAAGTCAAATCCAATAAGCTGAACTTTGTACTCACATATCTACCTCCAATGCAGACCAATACTTGATGCTACATTTTAGGATCTTCTCCTGCTGTGAGACACTTTCTTTCTGTTCCCAGAATATTTAAAATCACTATTTCAAGTTTCTATATGAAACAGCCATGTAAAAATTAAAAAAATAAATGGATGTCCACAAACGTATCTCATAACAACATATTTCTCTATATTTCATTGGGGAGCATCATTTCTCATAATACCTCTGGGGTGTCTCTCACTTCAGTAGTATAATTGTGGGCAGGTGGAAAGAGTGCGGTGCTAGGTCCAGACACCCACTTGGAGGGGGCTGCCAGCACTGCCAACCGAGCGATTGCTGCTGCTGCTGCTCAGGGTGCAGACTCTGGTTGTTACATCATAAGCCCGTGCAAGTTAACATTTTCTACTGGGCTGGAAATATTTAAGTAGGGGTGGGCAATTATTTGGGCCCATGGACCACCTAAGGAGTTTTGGGAAGCTGTCGTGGGCCAGGTCCAAAGAGCCCCCAGCTCACCATACCTCTCTATATGGGATGGGGCAGTGGGTAGGCAGGGAACTGGCATGGGAGTGAGTGTGGGCAGCAGCTTCAGCAAGGGCAGCTCAGGCAGGGATCCTGCTACTACCAGCACTGCCTCTGTGCCGCCTTCTACCCCAAGAAGTGACTTGGGCAGATGCCAAAATATCTAGTGGGAACCTGCAGGCTGTGTCCACAGCTGATGCTGGTGCCTGCCTGGTGCTGCTTCCAGTGAGTAGTTGGTAGCTCATGTAAATTGCAGGGACATGCTGTAGGTGTGGGATGGTTTGGGGCAGGGGGAAAATGGAAGGAGCACAGAGGAAGACAGAGAGAGAGCCGGGGAGGAGCTGCAGGACAGCTTCAGCACAGGCTCCAGGTGGCTGCAACCAGAAGGGCCGCAGCAGTGGTGAGCACACCAGCCACTGGGTCCTGCTTTTTTGCAGCTTCCAACACCAACCACCACTACCCACCATGAGCAGGGGGTGGGCAGGGCCACTTCTCTCTGTCTCTGTCTTCCTCCCCCTCAACCACTACCCAAACTGATCTGCACCTGCCGCATGTCCCTTACACCAGCTCCTGGCTCATGTACCTGAAGCAGCACCAGGCATACACCAACATCAACACAGCTGGCAGGTTTCTACTGAAGATTGGGGTGTCTGCTTGGCTCTGCAGGTGACACTGCTGCATCACCTCAGTCTCCACTGGAAACCTTCTGGCAGTGTCCACAGCTGATGCTGGCATGTGCCTGGCACTCCTTTCAGTGCATGGGCAGGGAACTGGCATAAGCTGCGGACAGGCCCAGGATGTGCTCGCCTGCCTGGGATGATGTAGCAGCTGGAGCCACCAGCTCACCATGGGCTGGATCCTGTGACTTTGCAGCTACCCTCCAGTGGGCCAGATGCAATCAGTATTTTGCTCACCCCTGTATTAAAGCACAGAAAAGTAGTTATCTGTGTTAGTCTGAAGTCAAGTAAAAGCCAGGTTAGATTTGTACCTTTCAGACTAAGGCCTCAAACAGACATTCAGTTTCTCCTGCACTCCTAGAAGAAACCAAGAGTGTACAGATGTTCAGGCTTTTCTCCAAAGCCAGGTACAGTCATTACACTTTTACTGGTATATGTGATCAGAAACCATTACATATGGATAGCAGAACAGAAGTTTGGCAGACACCGACTAATGGTGGAACCTGGTCTGAGATTGGCTCCCCCACCAAATGGTAAATGTGTGTCTGTTCACTACTGATCTAAATTATGCTGCTTACAGAAAACCACATAACTTAGATCAATTCAGTCTTGGGCTTTTTGAATGTCTGAAATGATCCCTAGAGAAAAGATATGGACATTCCAGGGGAAAAATAACCTGGGAACAACGAGGGAACAATTCCTCGGACAGTGAATGTCTGTCCATGATATAAGTATATATACAAAGTATATAAGGTGCACATCTACCCTATGTTCTACTTCATATTAAAGCATGTCCAGAAGTGGAGACACATGTTTCTCTTGTAGGAACCTGGTAATGAAAAACAAAACAAAACAAAGTACAATCCACTATACCTAACTTGTGCTGTTTTACTGTAAAAGGGCTCTAGAGCATCACGATGAACTAATGTTCCACAGCGTACATACTTTTGTCTGCTCCAAACAGAACATTTCCATGAATAATTAACTTCCCTATTGTTGCCTGTTTGCTCATCTCATTAAACTGGATGTTAAGAGCTCTGCACTGAATTTTGTGTAAGTGCGCATCTCTTTTTATGCCTATGAATTTTCTGCATGGCAGGTTTAATACATCAGCTGTACTCCCTTTAGCAAACTGTACTGGAGAACACATGATCACACAGAGGAGGTGAGTGTGGCTGGCAGCCTTCAAGAGCACAGTTTCCAAATGCATATTCAGAAACAGTGTGGGTCAAAAGGCAGGCTGAATATCTTCATTATTACTCAACAACAGGCTGTCAGCAATGAGGTCTTGATAAGGATATTTCAGATAGGAGAAGTATAGAGCATGACGCTGGACATCTTAAATAGCCTATAATACCATAGGGATGTGAGCAGAGCTCTTAACAAACAAAGACAATTTTTCACAAAAAAGATGTTTGGTGCTGTAACATCCCTAACACAGAAAGACTTGAATGCCAGATACTGAGGAAACGCTTGTCTTTGTCCAATTCATTACTGTGAAATCTCTTAAAGTCTATTTTGAACTCTAAACAGAGGATGATATAAATATTAAAGCTCTGAAATAATTTCCTAACTCTCTATATATGCATTAACTAAATATCAATTAAATATATGCATTAATAAATTGAGAAAAACAGAAACCCTAAGAGGTCTTTGCTGCATTATTTTCTAATTTCCATTCTTGATCATTACAAATACTTTTTCACATGCTTAAATCTTTGCATAAGAGAAATCCTGTTGAATAAATTTGAACAAGCGTACAAGATTGTTCAAGATCCAGGTCTTAAGAGTTAGGGCTAGGGAAGACAATGAGAGGCTTGTTTTTCTATTTCCTGCTATGCTGCTCCTAAATCTAGAATCTCCTCTGAACTGTGAATGAGAAGGATTGGGGATGAGAGTGTCTACAGTGTCAAAAATCCCCAAGAGAAAAGGTGAAAGCATCCTCAAATACTGACATGTCTGAAGGGTGAGATTTGTGAAGTGTTACATGGCAAACTGGAGAATCCCAGGCTCTTGTCTCTGTTCTTCTAATCAATTTGGAAAGTAAACAGAAAATAAAGAGCAGCCAACATCACTTTTCCTCAAAGCACCACTTTTGGTAAGCCAGACTTCAGCACTATTTTCACAGAAAAATGGTCTTAATTAAGCAGAAGTTGTTCAGCATTTCAACAGTAGTTTCAATAACACTTTTGGAAAAAATATGAAACATATTTAGGAATATTTTTAAAAAGTGGGTCTGTATGAAGTCTTAGGAAAAAATAACTTTTTTATTAAAACCTTTTTTAAAATCAACCAACGCTACAGTAAACTTGCCTTAAGTTAATGAATAAAAACAACATGGTTTTATTTTCACAGATGTAACAATAATGGCAGTGGATTGTGAAGTTCTTCAGTGGAAAAAAAGGTGTTTTAAAGTGATCGGTCTTTAAAAACATACTGATGACAAGCCACTTTAGTTTTACTGTGAAATAAAATAGGCAAGGTGAAGTATGGACGGGGGGGCAGGAATAACTTTCCCCAAATCCCTTGCAATAAATTCTACAAGTCTCTCATTGTCGTGTAGGATACTACGGAGAGATAACTATTGAACATTAGTTATTTTGCTGTAAAAATTTCATGCCTCTGTGCCTGTGAAGAGAAAGCCTAGAAGTAAAGTTACTCTGGGGAGCAGCATTCCCGACATTCCTATTTGTAACATTGAGTAGTTGATGCTTTACATCTGTCACTGGGAAGTCCAAGTTGTTAGACTCCTATTGCCAAGGCTGGCTCATTCAAAGCTCCCACAGCAAATCAATATTCCTTAAATATCATACTATATATAAAACTGATGAGAACTGCCATCAAGAAACCACTGGCTTCTGAGCTGATTTCAGCACCTTGATTTTTTTAATGTCGTGCCTTCAAATTATATTTTGCTCTTCTGACTTAAATTATCCACTGACCTTAACTGAGCTATTTCTAGGTCTGAAAAATGAGAAAGCTTTCAATCAGGTCCATCTCTAACTTCCAGAGAGAAGAGCTGTTTGCCATAAGTAACAAAGTAGTAAGGGAAGTAAATGGTTAATGATAGACTGCTATGCCAGTGACTGAGGGCTGGGAAAGTGATTGCTTAGGTCAGCAATAAATCAAGATCACTGTTTCTTTGGCTGTGTGCCTGGCCTCTTGGGAGGCCACTAGCATTTCATGGTAGGACCAAAGAACCTTAAAGAAAATATGAAAAATTGTCTTTCCTTCCCTGTCCCTCTCATTTGCTAATGATTTGACAATACTGAAACCTAGTGTAAAATACTAATAATACTGAACACTCAGCAGAATATTCCTCTTGTATTGAGCTGTACTGATGAGCACCTGACAAAGAAGAAATTTAACAGCATGCCCTTTACAGGCGTATCCACACATGCAGGCACATGCGCTTGCAGCAGCTCAAATAGGAACAGCACAAATTTGAGCTGGGGATTTTTGCCTCAGCACACGTGCCTGGACATGTACTTTGGTGTGGGGCAAGCTGTGCCATTTGGGGCAAAATAACCCTGCCCAGCTCCTCCCAGATCTGCAGCCAGGGGGAGTTAGAGCCTGGAGCCAGCACCTGTGCTGTATAAAAACTTGCCTTGGTGACCAGCTAAGGGATACTTGCCCTCAGGAGCTTCTTGGTCCATGACACTCAAGTGCTCCAGGCTGCAACCCCTCCACCTCCACCTTCTCTTGAGGTTCTGGCGGAATTTCACCTCCCACCTTTTTATTTTTGGGCACCCTATCTGCGGCCCCACCAAGTCCCAGGACCTCCTGGTCAACCGCCTCTTGGCCCTTGCCAAGTGAGCCCTGTACTTGACCAGGAAGGAGGTTCTGGCCGGGAAGGTGCCTGGAGACCATGGGGCTGCTTTCCTTTCACTTGTCTGCACACACTTTCAGGCAAAGCACCAGTGGGTAGCATCCACTGGCTCCTTGGATGCCTTTGAGGACTGGTGGGTGCTGCCCAGGGGGCTCTGCTCGGTGTCCCCCTCAGGCGCACTCAGTTTCATGTTTTGACCCTTTGACTGTCACATCACTCCTGTCCTGTTTTTTGCCTTTGTTGTCCCAAGTATTTTGTTGTAGCATTCACCCCTTAGCCCCCAGACAATACGACAATAAGAGTAACTAGTTAGCCAGGTGGGCCTTAGGGCCCATGGTGTTTGAATGTTACAAACAGATAGGAGCTTCTGAGACCCACCCAGTTGGTATCTGGGGACACTACCCCTTAAGCCAGCTGGACTGCTGAAGCAGCCCTGACCTGAAGTGGCCCCTGTTCCCTCTATCCACTGCAGCAGTCTGGCAGTGGGGGCTGCTGCCAGGCTGTGACCTGCTACCACCTGCAACAGCATCTGCCCCCTTGGAACTGAGGCCCCCTGGCTGTACACCTGCCAGATCCAGATGGGGTGTCCCTGCTCTGTGAACTGTCAAAGCATGTCCTCTTGGCTCTGAATGGCCAAGAAGTCAGTCACCTCATCTGCCCTCCAGCTGGGTCTCCAGTGCTGGCCCTTGACAGGCTCCTCTGCCCGGGTCTCACCACTTGTGTTACCAGCAGAGATTCTTGTGTTCCCTGTTTAAAAATTGCAAATTCTCTTATAAGAAACCCAAATTCTCTCATTACAATGGTGTTCTTTTGCTATTAAAAGAAATGCCGCTAGATATAAAGAGATCAGTTGGGCAATGTTTTATTGATATACTTACAGGTTTAAAACAATTGGGAAGCCTATCAATGCCTCTATCATTATAATAAAATAAATTCTAAATATCTATACACTTTGGCATTTACATTTGGCTTTTTTGTCATAGAAAAACCAGAGCTGCCCCTACCCTCTTTGCTCATCAGGATGTGTAGTGCTGAGAAGCACTGCCCCTGCCCTTGCCCCTCATTCTCAACCCACAGCCTGCCTCCTGCTCCAGTACCCTTACTCCTAAAACAGGGTGAGGTGTGGTAAGAAGGTTGTGGGGGTGGCTTGGGGGTGTGGGATTTGTGGGTCAATTGTGGGGGGAGGGCTGTGGGTGTGCAGGGGTTGTGTGTAGGGGGCTTGCCCAGGAGGGATGGGTCCCATGCCCCATGCAGGCCACAGCCCTCTTGCACACTTCATGGCCCCCCTCCCACAAAGGCCACAGCCCTCCCCCCACAGGGCCCAACCCCCCAGAGGCGCTACATTCCCCTCCACAGGGCCCACAGCTCATCCACAGCATCAGCAGCCATCATGGCACTTGGGGCCTCCTGGCACAACCCTCCCCACATGGCTTGGGGCAACACAGCTTGGCCCCAGCCACCTGGCACTTCCTGTGCCATATCACGTGGGCCTGGCCTGGCTTGGTGCCATGCGCTTTCAGGGAACTCCGGACCACTCAGGCTGTCATTTGGGGCCCTGTGCTATTCACAGGGACTGCCTGTTGCATGGAACTGGCCCAGGAGAGGCCTGTAGATGCAAGACCCAGCCCGGTGTGACAGGCAGTCCCCACGAGCAGCGCAGGGCCTTGGGTGACAGCCGCAGCCTGGAGCTGTCTGAAAGAGCACAGCTCTGCACAATTTGCCACAAGCAGCGCTGGGTGCCTGGTGGCCAGGGCTGAGTTGAGCTGGCCCGCACTGCAGGGAAGCTTTGCCAGGAGGGCTCCAAGTGCCCTGATGGGTTGCTGCTGGGGGGTGGGGGGCTGTAAACCATGCAGGGGGCAAGAGGGGGAACCACCCCTCCCATCCCCCATACCCACAGTTCCCCACACCCCCATAGCCCCCCAGCTCCAGTCTCCCCTACCCCCTGTCCCTAACTAACCTCCGACGGAGCCAGAGTCCTTGCAGCCTGCACCAGGTCCAGGCTGCCCTGCACATGGAAGCAGCATGCTTCAGCACCAGGGCAAGGGGCAGCCAAAGGGGCAGCCTTTGAAGGACCCCAGTCTCCAGTTGCCTTAGGTCATGGTTGTGGACCATGTCCTGCCCACTTTCTTTCTGTGAGTTGTTTTGATACCTGGATATCCAGGAATCAAATTTTGAGCCCCTGTGCAAGTATGCAGTGCGGGGATCATTTTTTTGTGCCCAATGTGCCCCATGCCATATCTCAAACTGCCTTGAGATGTGGCAAGAGGCATGTGCGGGCTCATTTGGACGCACCTTACAGGCCTAAATATATCCAAAGTGCAGATAGAACTCCTTGCCCCTTGAATTCTAATTCTCCCCTCACTTTGGGTGAAATCCCAGACATTTAAGTTAATGAGAAGCTATTATTATTTCAGTGTAGTGGGTATGTAATACTTAATGTTTGAAAATGTGTTGTTTACTTTAGACCTGAGAAGCTTGTCCAGAGAGAGTTTCAAATAGACCTGAAGAATACAGAAGTATGAAACCCATTAAAAAAAATCATGGGGCTTCTTCTTCCCTAAGTGTTTTTGAAAATCTCTCCCTCTATGTTGAAAGGCATGGTTGTCCTTCAGAATGCAGTGCAGTATAGAGACCTGAAGTAGCTTTAAGTGAGCTAACAATGGCTCAGAGCAGGTTAACTTACACTGGTCCTCAGCAGCGTAAAATAGCCCACTGGGATCCATGCTGTTGCAGGTACCTAAACTATGTTACTGGTACCTTCTTCTGGTACCTAAACTATGTTACTGTCCAAAGCTACATTAGGTAGCCTGAAGTACAAACATTCTCTAAGAGACCATTTCACTAGAGCGGACCAAAAGAGCGAACCTATGTTAGTGGTCCCACTGTTTGCAGGAAGATGTTTTCTATGCACCAGCTACTAATAATTTCAATCAAAGAAAGTATAACTTAATATTTCTGTGTACAGATTACCCCAGTATAGAAAAAAAGTTTGATGTGTAGAGATGATAACATTCATGTTCTTATTGGCAAGAATTGAGAGGCCTGAGGAAGGGTGCTGTGATACCCCAAAACTTGCTTATGTCTATACCAACCATCTGGTTGGCCAAATAAAAGATAACATCCACAAGAATTCTTGTCTTCTGCATATCTCCTACACCATCCTGGAAACAACATCATTTCAATACTATCATGTTCTTACTGTACACTTTTTCTCTTTTTGTACACAATACAACTGAAACACAACTTTAGGTATCAAAGTCCTTGTGACAATAGATATCTTTCTGTCACTGTTTTCGATTTCTCAGCTTTTCATTGAGCAGCAGCCTAAGCATCAAAATACGTTTCACAGGCTAATTCAGATAATCCTACTGCAACTGCATCACGATGGTGTGAATGCACCATATGGTGTGAATGCACTATATTTCTTACCAGATCTGTGGGCTTTGTGTATGTGTGTGTCTGTGTGCATGTCTGCCCTTGCCACACTCTTCTTTCCCTCCCAGTTAAGAGCTGGTGCAAACTCCGTGAGGGTATTTTAGGCAGGCTCTTCTGATATTACTGCACAATATAAGGGTCCTCTAACTGAAGAGGCTTTTTCAGCTTATAAAAGTAAGGGTATTTAGTTCAACTGTAATAAGGCAGGGATTGATGAACACAAAAGGTTCGGTTGCTTCTTATAGTTTAATGCACCCTAAATTTGAACACAACCTATATCATAATGTAAATGTCACCAGGTTTCAGGACAAAGCTTTTGCTCTGGAGTCCTTCCCCAAAATATGGGTGGTAGAGAAATACAGTCAAACTCTCTTCCATGTTCTATGGATAAGCTTCTAAAGCAAAGAGGTCTCAATGAGAAAAGACCATGCCACCAGAAACCATGTTCTATTACTTATCCAAAGCCCTTGCAAGGTGTGATTTGCAAGATAAACTGTTATAATTTGGTTCCCTGGGGATTCACCGTGCAGCAACCTTTGTATAGTTGGTAAAAAATCTGAATTTGTGATCAGGAATCAGGTTAATCTCTGCTTTAATCTTCACTTTTTACTACCATTTTCAATATGTCAGATGGCACTCTTTCTCTCCATTAATTTAGTAGTTTCACTTGCTGTGTTTGGATTGATCCTCATAAGAAAGAGCACAGAGATTTGCAATCTCATCTTATCGTCTTCTGAGATTGTAGCCTAAATCAGACTCACATACAAAAAATCTTAGATAAGAAAATAATAAATATTGATAAATATATACATTTTGATACACAAGAGAAGGCTGAGAGGGGATCTGGTGGCTGTCTATAAACTGGCCAAGGGAGACCAGCAGGCAATGGGAGAGTCCCTGTTCCCCCGAGCACTACTGGGAGTAGCAAGGAATAATGGCCATAAATTGATGGAGAGTAGATTCAGGATAGATATCAGGAGGCACTACTTCACTGTCAGGGTGGCTAGGATCTGGAACCAACTTCCAAGGGAAGTGGTGCTTGCTCCTATACTGGGGGTCTTCAAAAGGAGGCTAGATAATCACCTCACTGGGGTTGTTTGACCACAGCATTCTTTCCTGTCCATGGCAGGGGGTCAGACTTGATGATCTGCTCAGGCCCCTTCTGACCCTACCAACTATGAAACTATGATACACTAATTCCTGAGTGACTGTGATTAGCACAAGGAACTGTAATAACTAGCTTATTCTATTTTATAACATACTCACACACCTGGAAGTGGGAGGTCACAGAAAGAGTTCTATGAAGTAAGTTGTGTAAAATAATTCTGCAGGTTGTATATCCTATCTAATACTTTCACACTAATACTTACACAAATGCAGTCATATGCTACCATGTTACACGTTACTTTCTCTTGGTCATTGATGTGAATTATTCTGAAATGTACAAGGCAGTAATGAATGGAATGTATACAACTGGAGAAAAAATAGCTGATTCATAAAATGATATTTTGAAAAAAATATACATTTGTTAGATTGCATGTCCTTTCTCATCTCTTTGTAAGGGCTATTTTTTCAAGATGTGGAAAAACACCAGAAAATATGCAAGTATCAAAATCTCAAGAGAGAGAAATGTATTGCTGATCAAGACGATAGACTTTTTTCCCCACAAAATTGTTATCCTTAGTTCAGCAGTTTTGGTTATATATTAACTAGAATTTTGAGTAAATTGCCTAAAAATGAGTCCCAAAGGATTAATAAATGTATTATTTTATAAATAGACTAAGAAAAATTCAAAAGCTTCAGTAGCCCCTAGGCTCCTGAACTAGTAAGTGTGTTGCACTAAGCGAGTCCAGTCAGATTACTGTACCTGTCTTTTGGCTTAAACAAGGCATAGGTAATAAAGACAGTCTTTCACCTTATACTTGTATACTGTTTTTCTTAGCACAACTAAAACAATTTAAAGGAACTGCACATTGTAAGGGGAAAAGGGTATGATCAGGACAGCTTCGAGGGAATTTCAGTTTCCTATTTTGTGCACATCCTTTAAAGGTCAGATTAACATGTCCTGTTTCTCTCTTTAATAATACAAGAAAAACTTTTTGTCACTTTTCAGTAACGGACAGAAAAATGACACTTCTTCAGTTGGGGCAGATTTGCTAGGTCAATTAATGATAAAAAACCAAGGGGATACTGCCAACAAGGAGAAAGAAAAAGCTTCTCACTTCCTGGTAGGATAATGGGAGTGTAGCAGCGGAGGTGTGGATTCCAAGATCACAGCAAGCTGTGCTCTATTCAAAATGTTACCCAGAGCATATGAAACATGTTCTGTAACCACATGGAAACGATGGCATGGGAGGAAGATTGTAGGAGGGAGATTGTAAGGTATAACAAGAAAAAAATTCAGTAAAAAAACCAGGAAATATTTTGCATTACATAAAGTAGATATGACACAGTTGTGCTTTTAAAAACTTACTACTTACATAAAAAGAAACACTGATAATGAAAACCTTTTCTTGGAAGAGAAGTAGTGTGGGAAATGGTAGGTATGTGGGTGGGAGAGTGTGGGTTGTGGGACCAACATGAGGCGAAACGTATTTGGAGAGAATAATATCCCACACAGTGAAAAAAGTGAAAGCAAATGGGGAGATGTTTTTAAATTAACAAGCTCATTTTTCTTGCAGAGATAAAGTTGAAGTTGAGTAGATGTCACACAGGAGATCATATGGAGAAAGCAAAGGATCCATGAAACCTTATGCACCAGCCTGGCCTCGTGTAGATGCTCCCTGGCCACCTTGGGGCCTGTGCCTGGGGTCTGCTGCAGAGACTGTTTTAGTGGTCTCGATATCAGGTCACGTTCTCCCTGAGGGAAGCTCTGACACTCGCCTGCCACGACCTAGATCTTCCATTTAGTTGTGGGGCTCCCTTCAATTGCTCTCTGTGGGTCAGGTGTCACTCCTAGCAAGCGCTCTTGGGGCTACACCTCCTCTGCACTCCAACCATGTGCCAGCCTCTTAGGGTGACCAAACAATGGTCAGTCGGCTTGCTCCCCCGGTGTTGCCTCCTGTTTCCTCTCCATCCATCCTGTTTCCAGTCTTCCTTGCTTTGCTCCAGTGCCCTCAGGATGGTGGGCTGTCCTTGATAGTGTGCTGGATCTCATTCTCTGCATCGAGATCCCCAAAATGGCCCCAGTCCGCTCTGCCCTTTGAGCAGTGCCTGCAGCCACTTCTGCCAGCCCTGGGGCCCAGGGAAAAAATTAAGAAAAGAAACAATAAACTGAAACTCTGGGGAAGGGTCTCAGCTCACCCCACTCACGCTCCCGGCATCTGTGGACTCTCTCATGGCTTGACGCCTTCCTCCAGCTTCCTCATCATCAGGGTTATACTCCCTTAATTACAGTCAGACCCTTCCAACAGGTCCCTCCTCAGCCTCTCTTGCTCCTGGCCAGGAAGTCCTTGCCCAGCTTGGGGGACAGCTCCACAGCCTGTTCTCTGCAGCATTCCCCCAGCTGCTTCCTGGCCACTGGCTTTTATTTCTGCCGGACAGTGTTCATGGATGATGTCATTGCTCCGCACCAGTTTCAGCTGCAGACAAAAGCAGCTGATGGACCATGTGGGTATTCTGTTTTACTGTGGCTTGTCCGGCCCTGCTGCTTCTGAAAAAGGTAAGTTTGCCCTGTCTTCAGGGCTTTTCTTTTTGTTGTGGTGGCGGGTTGTTTCTGTCTTGAGCCCTGCCATGGAAGGGGCCTCCTGCCTCTTTTCCTTCATCCCCCCTGGGACACCATACTACTACTATTTTATCATAACACTACAGTTTCTTTTTCACAGTCAGCAAATAAATGACGGAGAACTAGAGAAAGGTTCAGTTTTTGGATATAGATTAGGATCTGATCCAAAGCTCCCTAATAATATCAATAGAAAATACCATACTGACCTGAATGGATTTTGGATCAGCCGCATAGAACTCTGATTTACATACAAATTTAGGCAATGGAATTAACTTGTTTTCACTATGTGAAAATGAGTTAGGGACTTAAGTCCAGTCTCTGGCAGATGTTCATGAAACTCACATCATCAGAACTATCAGTTTGCATGGTAGACCAATCAGAGAGGCCAAGGAATGACTAGATACGGAAACAAAATAATCTAGATATGGTTTCCTGTGGGGCAACATTGAGTCACATTAGAAGGTCAATGTGAAGAAGCTTGTATTTTGATTTCCTGGGCCTGACTGTGGTCATTATGTATATAAACAGGAGATTTTGCTTCCTCGAGAGATCACCTGGACATTTTCCACAAAAATATATATTAAGTGTTTTTATATATATGGTAGGTTTATGTTTCATATACTAGGGCCTTAAAAATAAATGTTTTCTAACAGATGTGGTCTAATCTCAGACAACATTTCAACCAGTACCATGGGAGGAAAATTCTACTTAATTTTATTTCCTTTTGAAAAGTAGAAGATAAAGTAAAAATGCTATATTTCCCCACATACAACATGCACCAGAATAAGATATTCACCTTTTTTCTGAAATGCAGAATGAAGAAAAATAAGATCTTTCCTCATAGTCAGTAAATGAGTAACAGCAGTTAGGGAGCAAAATCTGCTCAGTGTTCTGTTCCTTGTGGATCTTGAGCAGCGTTGTTTTTCTTTTAACCCAGCAGAAACTTAAGCAGTGGAAACTGTTGTTACCATATTTCCTAGCTTATAATGTACACCCCAATTTCCAGCACCTAAATTTTTTTGGGGAAAAAGGTACATGCTTTATGTGAGAAAATATGGTATTTATTAAACAATCTTTCCACGTCACTGTTGTTTCCTAGTGTGACATAGGTTTCATTTCAGCAAAGCACCTAAAAGGATGCAAATGGAACTTAAAAAATGCGAAAGTTAAAATATGCTCTTAAGAACCCCCACAAATTGGAGGGATTTTAAAAACTACGGGGGGGCCTGTATACAAGCCAGGAGGCTGCTCACTGTAACTATAGCACATCAGAGCAGACACAATTGAGTTGGCTAAAGCATGGTAATTACTTTGCTCCAACCAACCTCCGTGTCACGTGTATCAGCATCCCCACACTTCAAAATGGTGGCAGCAGCACTTTAACTAAAGCTCGTTTGATAAGCTTTAGATAATGTGCCCCTGCCACCATTTTGACGCATAGGGACACTGATACACAAGATGCTCTGGGCTCTTTAATTAGAGAGGCACCTGGAGTTGCTCCAATTAAAGCACTTTGCACAGACCCCTGGAGTATTTGTAAAATTGCCCTATGTGCCAAAAAGTGCTTTGCTGAGTAAGAGCCAGAGGGATAAAGAAGTTTCTCCTTCCTTTCTTGCCTGTAGCTGTTGCATATATTTTTTCTACTTGGCACCTTGCTGTATCTAAAACCTTTTCTGGATCTTATTTTTAGGTGCTTATTTTTTCATTTTTAATTATTTTAAATTATTTTCCTAACTTCACCTACTGTCATCACGAATCATCATATGTTCAAGAGCTAGCATTTTAGTCTCCCACCAAACAACAATGGTCATAGAAGTGACTGTGGAACCCAAGATACCTGTATTCTGGGGCCTCCAGCAGCAGTTCCGCCCAGGTTGAGAGGGTACTCCAGAATAAAGAGAATCTCAGAAAAAAAACCTCATTACTGTCAGAACAGTAGGAGAGCAGAAAAGACTGTTCAGAGAAATTGTGAATCCCCTTCATGGGAGATATCCCAGAAGAGGAAACCATAGGCATATTTCTAGGATAGCATAGAGTTAGGGCATCCTACATTTGTGCACTTAGACTTTGAGGTCCCATCCAACCCTATAATTCTAGTTTATGTGTATGGGCTTTGTGGTGGTGAAAGGTGCTTAGAGTCACCTCTCTGGTGGGGACCTTATGGGTAACTGGCATTGCCTCCAAAGGTGGGGCCAGATATGACCATTTAGGGCCAGATATGGCAGACTTTTGAGGAATGTGCTCTGTCTAGTCCAGTATCCTGTTTCACAAAGTGGGACAGAGTAGATGCTGGAGGAGAATGAATAGTGCATGTCCAGACATTTCTGGCTCCACTCCCACCACAGCTTTCAGCATTTAGATATCTCTGTGCTGAGCGGATCTGTGTGTATTAGTTCCTGAACTGAAAGCACTATGGTTGTATTAGTGTGGCACTGTGCACACAGCAATAAGCTCTTCTGAGAAGCAGAGCTATTACCCTGCACAGAGCCTTGCTCTAATGTGCCTATGTTGTTTCTGGTTCAGGAGCTGGCGTGCCCAGCATGGCATAGCTCAGCAAATAGCTGCTCTGTACTGTGCAGGCATATTCTGAAAGTGTCTGCAAAAACTAAGAGTGTAACATTGGTAACAATGATAAAACACTCTACAGCCTATTTCTTAGATGAGGTCTCTGAGCAGTGGAGAGGAGGACAAAGAAGGAGAGAAAATTGATGAAAGAAGTGCAGAAGGAGTCTTCTGTTACTAATCATGAAGACAATGAAAAAATATTAAAACCTGTAGTGTTAGGCTACAGTTAAATTATATTTAGGCTAGTTTCTATTTCAGTGAGCACTAATTCACTATTGCAACTGAAGTTTTTGCAAAGAACAGACTGAAACAAATGTTGACTTAAATATGAGACAAACAAGAACAACAATGAAAAATTATTTTTTGGAGAGCTGTATCCAGAGGGGTAAGGCCACATGGCCGCATCCCCCTGTGGATGTGGACAAATGTGCAGTAAGCTCTGAGCTTACCCAATTGTCAGCTCAGATCCTGTTCATATGTGCCATGAAATCTGAGGTCACCAGCTGCTTATCACAGGCTCTAGCTGCAGCCCCTGCTTTCATGCAGCTCTAGAGTCAAGTGGATGAGTGCTGCCACCGTTCATCCATCTCATCCAGAGGCAGGGAAAAAGAGGGGATGAGCATCCCATACCAATTCTTCATTCTAAAATCACTTTAATACACTGCTTTAAGAGTTCCCAACTCTTGCAATTTTTTTGCAACTCTCATGATATATGGGACTTTAAAGCCTCAGACCTTGACTTCATAAAATGAAATTAGAATCTCAGCTCCCATTTAAATATATAGATGTGTATCACATATGAAGAGAGAAGCTTGAAAAAAGTAAATCCTAAATGTCTATACAAGAAGGCATGAAAAGGACCCCAGTTATATTGTTTTTATAGTCTCAAAAGTCAGGTGTTTAAAATCTCAAAATCTAAAGTCTAACATGTTTTTTTGGGGTCTGATTCATGATTTTTGAATGCTTCAGGTTGGCACTACTGAAATGCCCTAAGAAAGGTCATAAACTGCATAACTCTTGGAATTGCCACAGGGTGAATCACAAGTGGAACTGTGACTCTGAGTATCAAAATTCATCCCAGGGCACATTTTTTATACTTGAAGAAAAATAATTGGTTGTAGCCCTGAAAAAGGTGCAGGCTACCTTCCTTCAGTCGACCGAACTCTGGCATATAGATAGTCTACTCCCTGCCCTGCTTGTTTCCCGCCTCATGAACAGTATGTGGACTCAAAGGGTGTGTCTACACATTTGTTACTGTGCTTTTGCTAGTGTGCATTAAATTTAGTACCTCCACTGTGTGGTACTAGAATAGGGTGCACTAGCCTATTTTAATGCACATTAGCAAAATGCACGTTTTTTGTGATGCTTTAATGCACATCATAATAGGCTAATGTACATTAAAGCACATGTGTAGATGTGCCCACAGTCTTTAATCCTCACATCCACTTCCTTGCCTAGTTACAGCAGGGCTGACTCTCAGTTGATCTGGTTTAAAATGTAATCACTGGGGGCATTTGTATAAACAGCAAAATGTGAGCCAGCACGCAGAAAATGGTGGCGGCGTGGTTTTGAACTAAAACACATCAAAGGTGTTTTAGTTCAAAAGTGTACTGCTGCCATTTTCTGTGTGCTGATGTGTATTTCACCATTTGTATAAATATATGCAATGCAGCACTGGGCACATCAGCTTGCATGCTCCACAGACTTGATTAATCAAGTCTGCTCCAATGTGCTGGATTTCAGTGCACCAGAGCAGACAAAGGTACATGTATACATGCCCCTGGATAGTATGATTAAGCATCAGATGCTAAGAAAACAGACAGACATTGACTGATCAGGTTTCATGCTGCTAATTCGAGAAACACCAGGGTTTAACCAGGGTATCTGGTGATGATGATTCATAAACCAGGTAATGATTCATAAACCAGGTTCTGTGTATAAATTTGCCATCTGTTTACATTGAGATAGTGAGGTATTTTTATACTATGCTGTTTGTTCTCTCTCATTTCTAGTATTAGTAGTATAACTGTTGTCCATTGAACTACTTACATGCTTATGCTTATAATAAAGCATATGCTTTAGCACTTCAGGAGCTTGCATAATAAATTGAGAAGTAAAAGACTTGCTAGAATTGCTCTACAACCATGATGTTCCTCAGGAGTGCTGTGGCACCCTGGGGTATTGTACGATCTTTCTAAGGATGTTGTGCAATATGAGCACTATTAGGTATGCAACGTCTACATGTGACTCACAAGATACAGATTTCAAATAGGAATCCATAGTTTCAAAAATATTCTGATCTGCTGTGGTCTTCCCAATTTCTTTGCAGCATCAGAATTACATTATTATACTTTCACAATCAAAAGAATGAATGAAACCAAGAGACAGTATTTTCTGAAAGGGGCCTTTAGTTTAATACATGGGTACTGAACCCCCACCCCATAGGCTGGATCTGGCCTATGTAGCCATGTCATCTGGCCTGCAAGACATTCCAAGGGCATGGAAATTTGATGGTGAGAAAATGGTTGCAAAGTCAATTGCTGCATCTTTGCTCCCAAATTTCTAGATTCATGGGAATTCTTGCAGGCATGATAACATAGCGCTGTGCATCAGATCACACCAGCATACAGCTGGATCTGGGCGTGTGGGATCAGGTATGTGTGCAGTTGGATTGGGGTGGTGGGCAGTGCACAGCTGGATTAGGTCAGTACATGGCTGGATTAGGTTAGTGGCACGGCAGCACATGCTTGTATAAGCCAACATATGGTATGTGGCCAGATCCAGGGATGTAGAATGGGGTCTATGGACCAAATATGTATGGAATCTATCCTGTAGACTGACCCTGCACCACTCATTTGGCTCACAGGGCCAGAAAGTTTGGTACCTCTGGTGTAACAAGGCTTGAAAAGCACTCCTTTAAGGTAAAGCCAAGGTAGGATGACCTGAACATGACTTTGCTGCCCCAGGTTAAGAGGTATTTAGGATTACATTCTGAATTGGACAGATGCTCCTCCTTCCCTGGACATAATAGTTATTAGAAACACTTTTCACCATCACAGGGAAATTTAATGAGTGCCTTAGCTACTCCAAATAATTTGCAACTACTCCATTCAACTGGATACACATTATTTAATCCTAATCAAACTAATATCTATTTCATCACCTTCTTCAGTGGTGACTGCCATCTTGTGATCTGAGGTTGTGGACAAATGTACAGCTAATTCACCTACCTAGTGACTACTACTATGCCTTGCACTATGTGTTGTGGGAGCATCCTGTTTACCTTTAACTCCCTTGTAATGAAAGCAGACAGACAAACTTAAATTGGTATTACCTAGACAGGCAAAGTTTTACCTATGAGTTTTCATGTAGTAAATCTCTAACAGATTGGAGTGAAACCACCAGACTTAGAGCTTGCTTTGTTGGTTTGGTACTGTTTTCCACTAATGCAATGATGATTAAAGAATATACATAGTTATTTAAATACATTTCTGCTTAAGAAAAAAAAAGAACTTTAAGCATGTCGTCAGTCTCACCGTAATCAACAAACTGATCCTCTTTGCCATTTGAGTCCTAAATATTAGGCAACTGTTCAGGAATTACATGCTTAAGTCTATCTGTATTTAAAAAAACACTTAAAAGGAAATCACTGGGATTTAAGTGTTTCCTTAATGGGTACCCAGAATCTGAAATGGGCAGACAAGAACAGAAAACATGGAGAGATCCTCGGTTAATTTTGACTATGTCTTACTTGAGGGTGGTGAGTTCTGTAAGTGATGGCTGGGTAGCCTTGAGATAGCTCTCCCTTCTTGCTGCAATCTTTGGAGATGGCTTTGGGCTGGTGTCTGAGTCCCCACTGTCATCATCTCCCATGGCTTTAATGTAACTACCACTGCGCATTCGCCGGCATGGAATCTCATCATCTTTGCCTCGTGGAGTGTACCCAGTCCATTCGTCCTGAGGAACCTATAGAAATAAACACAACGCACTCATTCACTGTACCTCTCTATTACAGTTTGAGGAGAAACTCCAAAACTATAAAACTAAGCAAAGAAAAATTTAAAGAATTATATATTTCCTAATTGTTTCTCCACACATTCTTTTCATTCTCACTTTATTGAGAGCAATATGTAAAGTGAATGATTTATATAACATTGTGACCTGCTATGGCTAATGCCAAACTTGGGTTGTCAAAAATTGATTTACATGTTGTGAATATTCATGTTGTCCTACTAAGATTACCATTAGGAGTGCATCACTGTGGCATCTGGACCTTTATAAATTGTTAAATGTAACCCCGAACACATGAGAGGCAAGGATTTTTTGGGGTCATTTCTTTTATTGGACCAACTGCATGGTTAGAATAAAGTTAGACAATCTTTTGAATGCAAGATATTTTTCATAACCCAACATACAGAACTTTCAGTACAGCGGATCATACATCCATTGCTTCCCATATATTATGATAGCGCCTAGATTTTAGTTTATTTACACATTCATAATGAAAAGGCAAGTACTGAATTACCTATTAAATTTAAATTACTCCTCAGCTGCCAACACCTCACTGCAATCACCAACTTGAGCCTGGAAGGTAAATAAACCCTTACAAATATAACTATTGCCAGTATTTTAATTTTTATGGCATAGTCTAGCAATTTTGCTAAAACCCAACAAAATACTGTGCTAGACAAAGAAAAAATGATTCCACAATCTTGACCACCAGTTTGCCAATGATTATAATGACTGTTCCTGATTATTATAATTAGCCAGTAAAGCTAATTGTAAACAAAAATGGTGTTCCTTTTCCATTTTTCATCACTGATAGCTAGAAAATGGTATTTAGAGGTTTGCTTTTGGGAATTGGCTTATAGGTAAAGTAGATATGCATTAGAATAATGGTCCAGGGGAACAGCAAGTGTTAACTGATTTCCAAAAAACCTGTCTGTGAAAAATTTTCTCCAAGGCCCGCTCTGTCTGATACAGGAAAGGAGCAAGCAGACACACAGGCTAGGAATTGAAGCCATGTTTCCTGTTCCATAACACAAGATAAGATGGCATCAGGTCACAGTGCCCAACTGCAGGGCCCTTGGGATTTTCAGTTTTGGGGAACAGCCCATAGGAGGACACCAGAAAGAACCAAAATAGGATATGCACATGTGATGGGTTTGTGAAACAAAGGAATATGCTGACAGGATAGAACTTGGACAGTATGACAACCACTGAGAGACCAATCAGCAATGGCCAGAAATGAAGAGTCATCAGAAGGGGAAAAGAATACAAAAAGAAGGAATTTCAGGGCAGTAAAGGGTCCCCAAGAAGGGAACCCAAGGCCACCACAGACAGAGGGCACACCACCAACCCATCTCACCCATTCGACTGGGGGAGGGTGGGCCTCAGCCTCTGACCTCCAGACTGCTGACATCTGACATTCAAGAGAACCTTAGGGTAAAGCTTGCATAGTGGCCAGACATACCTCCCCTCTAATGACAGCTCTAGGACTGGGAGATATAGAATTGTTTGCATTATTCTTATCTGCTATCACTGTGTATCACAACATTTCCCCTATTATTGAATGGAAAGGTCATGGTCAGTCTGAGGGTTTTGGGTCCTCCCAAAATAAGGCATCTGGGTCATAAAACCAGTGCCAATAACCACCTCCAATCTCAAATTCCAAGACTCTTTCTTTAAATATTTCTAAAATCCATTTCCTCTTCTTTCTCTAATGCCATAATTATATTTAATCACCTAATTACCATTTGGTCCCCCTCACTACAAAAAGGGTGTGGAAAAATTGAAGAATCCAGTGGAGGGCAATGAAAATGGTTAGGGGGTTGGGCCACATGACTTCTGAGCAAAGACTGAGGGAACTGGGCTTTTTTAGTCTGCAAAAGAGAAGGCTGGGTGTGTCTACATGAGACATGTTACTCCGCATTAGCACAGTTTACTGCACAGTAAGCGCATGCATCTACAAGTGCGTGCACTTACTGAGACAGAAAAACCCTTAATCCCACTTAAATTTCCTACTTGTAAATACAAGTAGTAAATTTAAGTGAGATTAGTTAATGCACAGTAGTGCACATGTAGACATGACCCATGGGCCTCTCATATGCTGAGGAAAGCATTGATGCTAGTGGCGATGACCTCCTCAGCAACAGCAGGCAGGGACATGTAGGGTGGAATTTGAGGGCCAGCCTAAACTTGCCCCCTGCACTGTTGAAGCTCAGGGTCCCAAACTAGGAGTGCAGGTATGCCCAGGGCACCATGAGGATCAATAGCAGCAGGGCGAAGTGGGTCAGGCACCCCTTAGCCCATGCAAACAGCTCACCGTGCACTGCCCAGGGCACGCACAGCAGGAGGGGCACACTCTTGGCACAGTAGCAGTACAGTCCTGGGGTGCCTCTCCACAGAAGACCCCAGCGGGGGAGGGAGGAGGCATGGGCAGCTCCTTGCCCCTGTAGTTGTCCAGGACATCTGTGCCTCTCACGCGCAGGCACCATGGGCTGGGCAGCAACACAGATGATCATTTGGCCTGCAGCAGGAGGGGGAGGGCAGCAGGGTCCGGAGCAGGGGCAAGCAATCATTTTGGGCATAGGGCCACTTACTGAGTTTTGGCAAGCTGTAGAAGGCCGCATGGGTAGGCCCACCCCTTGACAGGTGCCCCATTCCCTGTTCACCATCTTGTGACCAGAAGTCTTGCCCCTAACCCCTGGCCTTTGTTACCAGAAGTCCCTTCCCCTGCCCCCAGAAGTACTCCTTTCAGCAAAGGGTTTGCCATCTAGGAACCAGAAAAATACCAAATTATATTCTAAAAAGTGAACATCTACAACATTAATTAATTTGATTTCAAAAAATATTTTTGTCCTGATTGACATGTGTTTGTGTAGTGTACATAGAGGTGATTGCACAATAGCTTAAAATGAAGTCTTACTCTTGTATATTGTGGGGGGTGGGTATAGGTTTGTGGTGTGATGTGGGTGTGTGTGTGGACATGTGGGGTGTGGGTGAGTATGGGGTTTGTAGGGGCCTGTCCTTGGGAGAAGAGTGGCAGGGTATGGCAGTGCAAAGGGGGGTGTGGGTGCACATGTATGGTGGAGTATGCATGTACACCCACACAGCCCTTTGCACTCACCCTATGAAAACACATACATTCTCTGCCTCTGTCCTTACACACACACACACACACACACACTCTGCTGCTGAGCTTGGACACATACATATACATGCACGCACACACCACATACCAGTGTGGTCCTGTGCTCCGCAGTCTGGTGATGTAGCTGGGAGCCACGTGGTGCTGGAGCAGGGCAGGGGCAGGAAAGCAGGGAACTGGCTGGGGGCAGGGTAGGACTGGGCTGCTCAAGCCTGTGGAGGGCTTCCTCTGGGTCCTACTGCCCCTGGCTCCTGTCAGGTTTGACAGGCTGTCAGCAGCGAATAAATATTAATTCACTAAATTTTTTAGGGGCCCTGTGGGCTGAACAGAATGGCCTGGCAGGCCAGATCTGGCCCGTGGCCCCTGGTCTGGAGTCATGGCATCAGGTGCTATCAGGAGCCTGGCCTGTCCCATTGTGGGAATGGGGTGGGGAAGGCAGGCTTCCTGCAGCTAGAACCCATTGGGCCACCAGACCAAAGGAAGCATTGCAGGGACAGTGGGCTTGGCCAGCTGCCACCTGGGCCTAGACTAGCCAACTTATCATGGTCCCTGGGCACCCATGCATGCCTGACCCCTGATCTGGAGCTGGGCACTGCATCTGGTTCCTGGTACAGAGCATCTTATCTCTAAAATGTTGCAATGTCTCACGAAAAGCTTCTGTCTCATGGCTCTGCTGGTCCTGCATCTGGACACTGGGGAAAGGTCACAGTTGGCAGTGGGGATGCTGGCTCAGGGTCACAGCTGCCTATTACCCCTAGCCCCAATCACCTGCTGGTGCCTGCCCACTGGCCCACAGCAGACCCCCACCTAGGCCTGGGAGGAGGTCCTCTACCATCACCAGCTGCCAGGAGCCCCTGGCCTGGCCTCTGCATTGGGTAGCCCACCACCCAGATCCCCAGCCTCAGCCTAGCCCTGCCACTTACTCTGGCTCCATGCCTGCATGCAGGCATGGAGCCAGAGCTGTCTGGACTGGTGCCTGGACTCTGCCTGCTGGAGAGGAAGCCAGCCATGCCAGAGGAGCACTGGCTGCTGTCACTCCTGGGAAAATTCCCCATTCCCCATACTCACCGCAGTGTCTGGACCCATGGGGAGTGGCCAGAGGCCATGGTGCTGGTTGCCTGCCTGCAGGCTCTACCTCCTAGGTGCTCCAAGCCCCATGGCTCCCCACTCTGGGACACCATAAAAGTCACTTTGTAAATAGTTTGCATAGGGACAAGGACTTTTTATTGTTGGTGGGTGGAGTGGGTGGTGGAGGGGCTTTGTTGGGCAAGGAGGGGGAAGGGGGGGCTCTGTGTGTTGGAGAGGCAGGGAGAGGGGTCTGTGTGATGTGATATGAAGAGGATAAAGGCTTGTTCTTCCAACATGTGTCTGTAGTGAACATGGTGCTGAAGGTGAACAGGGGAGGTCGGGGATCCATGGGTAGCAGGGTAGGTGGGATACAGTGGGGAGTAAAGGAGGAGGTGTTTAGCTAGAGCCCCTGTACCCATGCCCTGGCCCCTGCTGGCAGGTGTATGGCTCTCTTGGGGCCTCAGTGAGGGGGGTCCACTGCTATCACTGCCACTGCAAGTGGTGTTCCATTGCCAGGCATCCTCCATGTGCCGCACCTCCTGCGTCCAGGCCTTGCAGATGTTATGCAGCATGCAGGCTTCTACAATGACCCATGGGGGGTTGTCCTCGGTGATCTCAAGTTGGGCAGTGAGGGCATGTCAGTGACCCTTGAGGCAGTCAAAGGTGCACTCCACAAGGGCACGGGTCCAGCGCAGTCACTGGTTAAAGCAGGCCTAGAAGGGGTCCGGGTGGTCTGGCAGGGGTCCAGGTGTAAGGTTGCATCAGTCAGGGCAGGAGTGGGTGGGTAGGATCCCTGATGAATAGGGGCAGGACCATGATGGCACCCAGCTACAGGTGTGATACCCCCAGAGTAAAGTGCCCACTCTCCACCAGTCCCACAAGGCCAGAGTTGTGAAACACATGGGTGTTGTAAGTGCTGGTGTTAACATTGGTGAACATGCTGTCCATGATGACCTGCGGGACCATGGAGTGAAATCTTCTGCAGCTGTAATAGGGGTGGTCTCCATGGGGTGGATAGGTGATAGGGATGTGGGTCCCCGCCAGGACCCCAATACACCACCACCAGGGGGTCATGGACATGGAGCACAGTGTGCCGTAGCACATCCTGGAGGGCCCCACACACCACCAGGACTGCCTCCCCAGCAGTGGCCTTGTCCATGCTGAAAAGGCATCTGATGTATTGGAGGCTGGCAGGCATAGCCAGCTTCAGCATGGTGAGGGCCAGCCAGG
The DNA here is from genome assembly GCF_052110815.1 of Crocodylus siamensis. Lineage (NCBI taxonomy): Eukaryota > Metazoa > Chordata > Crocodylia > Crocodylidae > Crocodylus > Crocodylus siamensis. Next base: position 170,957,127 of record NC_143397.1, on the reverse strand, counting down.
TGTCTGTGGGGAGGGCCAGGCACATGCCAGTGTCCTGATGCTCCAAGTGGGGCCACAGCTGTTGGAGCCGGTTCTGAAAGGTGGCTTAGTTCATGCAGAAGCCATCCAGCCACTGCTCGTCATCCCAGGTGTATTGGACAATGTGCCACCACCAATCCTAGCTGGCATGGCAGGCCCAGAAGTAGTGGAGCTGGAGGCCCATGTGGGTGTTTGCAGCCCCGGTAGTGGCACTGTGTAGCCCCTTGCTGGTGTTCCTGGCAGTGGCAGTTTCGCAGTGGCAGTGGTGGCATGCTGTGGCCAGGCAGGCAGTTGCTGGTTGTGGGAGAGTCAGGTAGAATGAAAGCTGTGGACCAGGTGGCAGTCAGTGTGGTGGGCCAACAGAGTGATCATAGGGGCCAGGAGGAGCCCAGGGCACTGGTTGTCACTGCCAGGGTCAGGGGCTGGAGCAATCATAGTGCAGGAGGTTGTATGGCCAAGGAGAAAGCTGACGCATATTGTCCCTGCTCTTGGTATGCTGCTCCTGGGCAAGGAAGAGGCTGGCCAGAGAGCAGCAAGCTGGGCTGGATTTTAAAGAGGGCTACCAAGTGCTGGCAGCTGCAGCCAGAGCCTGGTGGCCACAGGGCCTCATTGTGGGGCTGCAGAAAACTGGATGCAAATCTTCTCCCTAATACCTGCATGTGTAGATGTCTGCCTGAAAATCCTTACTCCAGATTAGTTTACATCAGAGTAAATTGAGGCCAGAATAAATGCATGTGTAGATGCATTCACTGAGGAAGGATTTAATAGCAGCCTTCAACTATCTGAAAGCTAGTTCCAAAGAGGATGGTGCTAGACTGTTCTCAGTGATGGCAGATGACAGAACAAGGAGCAATGGTCTGAAGTTGCAGCAAGGAAAGTTTAGGTTTGATTTTAGGAAAAACTCTCTCACTGGGAGGGTAGTAAAAGACTGTAATGGATTACCCAGAGAGGTTGTGGACTCCCCATCCTTGAAGGTTTTTAAGACCCAGCTGGACAAATCCTTGGCTGGGATGATCTAGTTGGGGATGGCCCTGCTTTGAGCAAGGAAAGTTTAGGTTTGAGCAAGGAGTTGGACTAGAACTAAATGACCTTCTGGGATCTCTTCCAACCCTAATTTTCTATTCTATTTTTTTATGTTGATGATTGCATCTTCTTTCTTTTAACCTCTTTTCTCAGCTCTTCTTCCTTTCCTGCTGCTGCGAGGGACAAATAATACTGGCTTCCCTTTCTTGAATTTCTGCATTAGCTCCTTCACAAATTCTGCATTAAATTCAAGCTTCTCGTTCATTTTGGAAGTACTCCAGTGAAACAATTCTTCCCCTACTCAAGGCATGTTTGCACTGGCTTTCTGGCAAGCCTATGAGTGCCACTGAGACCATACATCCTGCTCATTCACTGCCACTCCAGAAATTAAGTTATGTAGCCAGTTTAGTACATGTGTATGTGAACAATGCCAAAAAACATGTTCACAATGGTGTGCCTGAGGACAGCTCATCCCACTTGCTCAGGGCTGTCCTAAACCAGCACCCTGCATAATTTCTGGGGGTTTGGCACACAGTGAGTATGAGCATGTGGCAGGGTTTGCTTCTCGGCAGTGTTCCTGGGCTCATCATAGAGACTGAAAAGTTACTAGAGCTTTGGTCTTTTTCTTTAACAGAGTTTGGATTTCAACAGATTTTGGATTTCATCTCCCAAGTCTGTTCTTGTCTATGTCTCTGCCATCATTTCTTCTCACTGCCCAAGCTTCTTTATCTACTTATTTTTATGCCGTCTTCTATATTATCTTGACTGCTTGAAATGTCCTCTAGTGACTGTTCTGTAAAGCACATACACTAAGTTGATGTTATGCTGTGTACTCTAATATATATCTACTTTTGCTTCAGGAATTCAAGATCTCCAGGATAGGGGAATAGGTTTAGTTGGGGCTAGTTTCCTTATTATATAATGCTATGTACAAATGCATTCACATATGAAAAAAATAAAATACCTTAGTGAAATTAGTATGTTTTCCATCCTTTTTTCTGTTGGTAATGGGAGAAGGGCTGTGGTGGAGGGGAACCTTTTAATACGGAATAAAGAAAAAGAAAAGATGGTAGAGGGGGAGGTGTCCATTAGAGATCAGAAGTCAAGAAACCAAACTGGAATAGTATCTAGTTGGGTTTCCCATTAATAATTTAGATCTGGACACAGCTAACACCATATTTAAGGGATGGAGTTTTGGTTCTTGCTCAGCACTATTTATAGTGTATACAGTTTTGTGTTAATGTATAGGAAGACGGGGCATTTTACACTTTTTTTGCAGGGCAGTTGTGATAACCAGTAAAATAATTTCCTTTTCTATTTTAGCTATTTCGTCGGTTCTAGGACTATAAGCACATATGAACAAGGAAAAATTCAGCCCATTCCCTTAGCATTCCTCAAATGTATCCAAGAGCAGTCCATTGTACTGCTCATGTTGGGAGTAAAAATCATTCAGAAACAAAATTGAAATTAACACAGCCTCACAGTTAGGACTTGCTGACATCCTGAATGAAAAGTAGGATACCTACCCAGAACTTATATGCAAGGCAAGCACAATAAAATTTGTTTCTAGTCACTCAGAACATAGCTGTTATCTGCAGTATTAGATTAAAGAGTACATCTAGATATTCTGAGGAACAGGCATCTCATAAATTTTTCTCCACTTTTTTGACTTTACTATTCAGGTTTACCCTATTCAGGTTTACCTAAATTAACTACTACAGTAAATTTAAAAAGAACTATGTAAACGCAGCACTGAGGCTGATATTTTAACTGAACAAAAACCAGGGCATTTAAAGGTACAATGCCCATGCATAATTCAGCCAAGTGGAACACTCATAATTTTTGAAAAAATAAACGCACTGTCGAATTTAATGCTGTAGTACAGTGCCGCAATATAAATGAGCTATAGTTCCTAGGGGATCTATAACTTTGAATTTTTGAGTTGTGTTGTTAATAATGTTGTAGTGTGCATACAGTGCCTTCTAGTGCAGACTTTCAAAGTGATTTAGATACTATTAAACAAGTTGGAGCTGGTTGCAATACATTTTTCACAAGGCTTTATATTCACACATGCAATTTATAGCCTCAAATAGGCATACACAAAAAATGTAGTTATTGGTGTAGTTTTTGGTATATGACACTATGTATGTATGTGTGTGCATGTGACTGTGCACTTACGTTTGTGGGCATATCCTTCATTAATTCCCTACTCAGAAGTCAGTGGTCTGAACTCTGTTTGCTCAGTGAAGCAGGCTCATTTAGTGCAAATGAACAAATGAACTTTGTAACATCCATTTTGTTATTTCAATCATTTTCATTCAGAATAAGAATTGAGGTGTTAAGGAAGAACTCAGGGATACAGAAGTCCAAAGGCATCAAAAAGTCAATTGGTCACTCTTAATTTGAAGAGGTCCAAAATCCTGGAAGCTGAAGCTCCAGAAATAGGGAAATAAATTAAATAATCCAGAAAAATGTGAAATTTCATATTACACTGAGGTTGTGAGTGGAAGGTCTATATCTGTCAAAAAGAAGAGGACTGGTTAGGAAAATCCCATATTATTTAAGTAATAACTCAGAATTCAACATTATAAATAGAATTCTAATTTAAGTCTATAGCATCTGAGAAGTCAGGATGTTGCATGTGCTATTACAATTTCAATGAATGAGGAAGTACAAAGAAAATTTCATGGAAACAATTAATTAAAAAATGGTAGTACTAGGTCCAACATTTTGTCTGTGGAGAATGTTTACATACTTTGCTTAAATTGCTTGCTGAAGTCTATGCTTAAGTCAGTTTTGCTTTAAAGGGATCTTTTAATTTTGTAAGACAATATTATTTAAAAAAAAATGTATGTCTGATTCCTCACTAGCTTACTTCAATTTTATGATGGTAACTCCATTGATTTCAACATTTACACCATATTAAAACTATACAACACATAGTTTATATTTGCATTTATTTTTAACAGTATTTCTGTAAAAGCATCTACCAAAAGTTCACAAATTCCTTTCCAAATATTTTATTAAGCCACATGACCCTGCTATATACTCTTTGGTATTATCTTCATTGTCATTATTAGTCACATTTGATTGTTGGGGAAACAGGTAGAGAGCATATTAGGTCAGTTTTTCCAAACATAACAGGGCAGCACTGTGCAATGGACAGCAGCTTTGCATGGGGCAGTGTTGGCTGCTGGCAGAAGTAGCATGACCAGCCACCGGCTGTGATATTTTTATGCTACAACTTCAGTTACATTGCTGTTTTAATGGGTGCCTAATATGGATACATCTAGCATGGCGTGGTGGAATGGATACAGAACCCAGGAGTCTTCCTGATTTAAAATCTTCTGTAAGCTCTTCGACAAGCTCCCATGACATGGCAGAACACTATTTTCAAAACTCAACAACTTCATACATATTTCTGTACTTGACATTATACATCTTTGGAATAATAAGCAGCAATTTTGTGTATACATTTTTTTCAAAATAATGCTGAGTCATTTGGGGTTTTTTTATTGCCTTTACTAGGTTCCTAAAGCATCTTTGGTCAAAATTAGAGCCGTCATCTGCTATCACAGCAAAATGTTTCAGATTGAAAAGAAATAATATACTGAGTCCCTAGTCTAAAACGAAGAGTTGGTAAAATAAAACTGACCATAATATTCTCCAGGGCCTAACTAATTCCATTCCACGATATGCTGTCATATTTTACTGTGCTATGAATTCAACGGGACTGAGAAAATGTTGGGGAATAATGCCAGTGTAAGTCTTCAGCTTTTTGGCTTGGGAGGTTTGCAGAAATTTTCCCACAGGCTCTTGCTACATTTGAACGGCCAGTGTTGTACCTTACAAAATCACAGTCAATGCTGCATGCAAGCACACCTAGATAGTAGCTCCTGCCTTTGAAGACTCATAGCAGTGAGACCTGCTGAGACATAGCTGAGAGAGTAGGCAACTTTATTTTTGTTTAAGGTTTTTAAGTTAATCATAACCAGGAATCCTGGTTTTCTCTGATTTAAAAAAATCCTCAATTTTTGGATTAAAAAAGTAACCCAAATCCACATTTTCCATGGTTAAAATGAAACACAATTTATATATAGATATGTATATAGGGGTGTTTCATTTTAATCATGAAAAAATGTAGATTTTAGGTTATGTTTTTTCATTTGAAAATTGGGGTTTTTTTAAAACCAGAGAAATCCAGGATCCTTGATCATAACATCCATTTTCCTCAATGATATACTTTTGCCAGCATTACAAATGCTACTCTGCAGAATGACTAAAACAAAATAATCCTGTATTCTACTGAATATTTTTACTCCCAGAGACAAGGAAGGGAAAGAGAACAGCAAAAAATAAAAACCAAATCTGTCTACGGTAATCACTGTCTTTAATAAAGTATCATTTTTATTATTGAGCTATTAAAATCACATACAAAATAAAGACATTTTTCTTTGCAAGTATTCTTTAAAATATTGAACGTGATTTTTAAAAGTGATTTTTTTTCTTCTTTATATAACTAATAATCATTAATGTACTTTAATTAAACACTTTGAAATAAGTAACATAAGACCTCACTGAGGCCTCTGAACTAGAAAAACTGCTGTGCAAAACACCTCGACTACAAACACACAACATTCCTTATAGCTATGAAACACAACGCTGATCGTGCTTCTCTTTCTTTCTGCTCAAATGCCTATGCTGTAAATAAAATAGACCATGCAAATAATATCTAGTTAATACCTAATGCCTTAACTGGATTCAGCCACATCTGCTGTATCAGTTACATGGCCTAATCTTGATCTAAATTTGCTTTGCTCTGAAAGTGAACAATTTATGATTAGGCAGTTTGCACTGACAAGCACATTTCATTTAGCATGCTTTTTGTATTTTATATATGTATACAGAAATCTGGATTTTTTTCCTAATATATATTTCTGGGTCGCCAAATAAACAAAAGTCAGACATATAGAAGTACTCAGTGCTACGTCATTCACCTTAAATTCATATACTGGATGAAACGTGAAACAAAGTTCACAATGTAAAGAAAAAAATTAGGATTTTATTTAGGCTTACAAGAAAACAACAAAGAAAATAAGGATCTTTTATTCCTTTTTCCCCCTAAAATTGTTATTAACTTACCTTATTGGATGAAATACCAAACAGACTGTCTTTATGGCAAATTAAGTTCATTATTCATCTCAAATTTGATTTGGTTTACTGCAGCTGAGAGCATTAAAGCTTTTCCCTGTGCTTTGCCAATGCAATGTGGATGACTATGGAAGTAAACACAAGGGCTGGAAGGGAGTGGTTGGGCATCACTCACAGCAGTATACTTGTAACTTTAGCTTTCTATTAGTATGCAAATACTTAATGAAATGAAATCACACAACTAAAGAACAATACTTAATGACTGCTCAGTGCAGATTTTCAAACCCATGCAATCTGGTTTCCTTAGCAGTTATTATGGCTGTTTTGCATGTTGTTAGAGAAATTTCAATTGCCATCTTCTGCTTTCTAGATCTATTCTTGGCAGTCATGAATATTGAATTACTTAGACCAATAAAAAAGAGTAGCTGTGCATCCTATCAACATACATGGTTTCAGAAGTCATTGAAGGAAGAAAGGAAGTCCTAAGCTTTAACAAATGCTGTAAATGCTACATTAAAAATATCCTTTAGCTGTTTTCAGAAAAGCAGATATTCAGGTTATTTCCATTAGGGTAAGTTTAAGATTTGAAATATCCCTGACAACATTTGCTTCACCTATGGGGATTTTAGCAATCAAGTTCTATTTTAAACTCAGTTCATTTGACTGAGGTATCTGCATGCATTTTCCATCTGGAAGAACTCATAAAAACAACAGTGAAACAGACCAAGGAGCTGTCCAGGGTGGCAAATTGCTCTTGAATTTTTATAATCTCCATTACAGCTGAACATCAAGGGCCAAATCCTATTTCATCTGATGTGCTGAAGTGGTGCATACATAGCTACATAACTGCAGTTTTTGCTACTTGCACATGCCTATTTGTATACCTCCTGGAAGAAAAACATAGGGGAGGACATATAGACCGACAGCCTAATAGTTGGGGCACTTGCCCAGGGAGCAGGATATATGCATTCTAGCCTCCCTCACCCAGATGTGTTTGAATCTACAATGTCTTCACACACTGTTTCAAATTCGTTGGAAAAAGAGATATGGGGAAACTTCCTGCCCCACTGGGAAAAGAGAAGTCTCAGGCTAGAATCAGTGCTCCAATCCCTTCTGGGGAACTGTCCATTTAGTTGACCCATGTACCTGCTGGCCTGTCTTCTTCCTTCTGGTGTCCAATGTCTCCCTCTCTTGGCTGCTCAGTGGACCCAGCTTCTAGACAAGGATTTAAACAACAGCTAGCCTTTGCTGGGAAGCATGAGATGCAAGTTCAAACTCTCTTTGGGTGAGTGGGGGTCTAGAAACTGGGTCTCTGATTCTCTGGGCAAGACCATTAACTACTAACATACTGGGTTAAAGTGTTAGGATGGCCTGACCCTGTCCCTCACCCACAGCCCATTAGCTTTGTTTTTTGTCAGACTAAAATTTTGAGACTTACCTGTCTTTCGCACATAACTGTATGATTCTATCCAAACCCACTCACCATGCTTGTTAGAGTAGTCTATGTAATGCTGAATTGCAAAGCATGTGCAAATCCCCCAAAATGCAATTATGGGGCTAGGTATTTGCCATTTGGGTACATAAACTAAAATAGTATTTAGCCCTCAGTTTTACAAGAACTGCAAATCTCCCTGCACTAACCTAGGGAAGGCTCCACTAGCAGCATGGATCCTTTGTTTAAAGCTACTAGCCAATAGACAGCCTGTATTTCTAAAGCACAGTATTTTCATTTATCAAGTAGTTCTGGATAACCTAAAGTACACTCAGCCTAAGACTTGTGTATTTGACCTACATGTCTGAAAGAGTCATAAGCTACCACTGCTGACTGGAACAGATAATGCACAATTAAGGGAAGGAATCCTTTTTTCCTCTTAGATACATAAATGTCTAACCAAGACTGAAAAAACCCCAACTTTGAATACATTTGTTTCAGCCTACTACTCAGTGCCACACCTTCCATTCTTAAACAAACATACAGAAAAGCTATAGACAAAGTCCAACTAAAATATCACCTAATTAAGCCAGTTTTTTGCATGTAGCATAATCTGCATTCAGGCTAGGACCCTTAACTGAAACCATAGTAGTGGCACTGATGGATGACATCTTCCTGTCAATGGATAGAGAGAAGACATTCATCCTCTTCTCCCTGACCTTTCTGCAGCATTCAGTGCTGCTGACCCATAAGATGCTGCTGCTTCAACCAAGAATGGTGGCAGACATCCAAAGTAGTAGAGTTCTTTCTCCAGGACCACTCTGAAGACAATGATGGGAACTGCACATTCATTACAAGATGCGCTGTTTGAGGAGTCTCACAGAGAGAAATTCTCTCTACTCTTTTGTGACATCAACATACAGTCATCTGTATAGTGAACTGATGAGACATGGATTCAAGTGCTGGTAATAGGAAGACAACATAACATATTTCTAGTTTTGCCTGTCTTTGACCACATAACTCTTCTACCTCCCCCAAACAGGATTCACTATTTGAATGAGATCTCAGCATGAATGAGGAATGGTTGGATAAAGCTGAATACAAATAAGGTAGAGTCAACAGAAGAGAGTATTTTGAAAAGTCTGAGGAATCTGTGGTTAAGTTGCTGTCTTCTTGAATACAAGTTTTACATTCATAATCAGTCAAACAGTAGTTTAGGATCTCTTGCTAATGATAAGCGTTCCATATCTACAATGGCAGGTGTTGCTTTCTATCATCCCTATTTGGCTAGCAGATTCAGTCCCATCCCGGTGCATGAACTAGTCTCTATTATTCACAAATGTGTCTTTTCTTGGTAGGATTATAGTAAAGCATATTCCTGGGAACAAAATCTTTCACCAACTAGAAGTGAACACTGCAATGTGTTTCCTTAGCAACCCAGGTTACTGCAAGTAAATCAAACTTGCTGCTTATCTCTATATTAATTTCCCATAGAAATTCAATTAAAGTTCAGTCTTCATTCCAATCTTCCATTCCCTCCATAGGCTGGGCCCCAATTATCTGAAAGGCTGTCTAAGTACCTGGATAAAGACATACCGAACTCTCTACACTAAGGTGGAAGTTCATTTGTATAGCAGACAGAACTTTCTCAGTGGCCAGTATAAGACAGTGGAATGAATTCCCCTAGGAATGAAATACTATCACAAACCTTGCCATTTTCTGCACCACAGGCAAAGCGTGTGTCTGACTTTGCCTTCTCTCAAGTAAATACATGATAACCTGTATATTTAAAAACAAACAAATGACTAATTTCCTTATCAAAACAAAGCAAACGATTTCACATCCTTTTCCTCCTGAGAGATTAAAAAAGGTGAAAGACACACACTTTTGCCACCTAATGGACTAGTGGGAGATGCTCAGTGGGCATGTCTACACAAGACACTAGCAGCAAAGTAGACTTATTCTACTGCCTGTTAGCACAGCAGGCAAAAACCATGCTAATGCACAGTAGAATTAGTCTACTGCATATTAGCATCACAAACAAAGTGTGCGCCAGCTGATTGTGGTGTATTAAGTTAGTACCTGTAATTACAGGTACTAAACTTAATGTGCCATAATCTCGGCACATTAATGAATGTGTGGAAGTACCCAGTTAATTCAATAATCAGCATGATAGTAAAATCTATGAAGAATATGATAAAAGACTGAGCCAGATATGCATATTTAGCTTAAACCAATCTGCCTTCACTGTAATAATGCACCTCAAATATTTGTAGAGTATTGTACATGTCTCCATTAGAAATGTTGTGGAGTTTATACTTATGCTGAGCTTCTACCCTGGGTCCAAACTGTCCTTTGTGTTAGGACTGCTTTGATCAGGATTTTTGTGGATGAAGACTAGAGTCCTAAACAGAAAATTTTCATGTGACAGATAAGACTGAAGCTATAGTCATAAAAGACCTGTCATCATGATAGCATCATCCACAAGCATGAGGCTCCTATCAGCTCAATGCACAGAGACCTCCAGCATAATGAAAGAGGGGCAGCCTGTGAAGGCACTGGGACACAGAAAAGACAGAGGTATTCAGGAAGGTGGAAGCTGGCAACTTGTTACCTCCAGAAAACAAAGAGCACTCCTCTTTTCAACTTGTGGCTGCCCAGCTGAAGAACTGGTATACCTACTGGCCCAAGAGGTCTGCTGCCTTCCAGGAACTTCTATCTGAGATGACATGGAAAGGATACTTGGACCCATCCAGCTCTCTGAATACTATGCCATACTGCTCATCCATATGGACAATAATGATACTGCAGATTAAAAGTGACTACATGGCTTTGGCTACAAGTGTGACCAGGACAGGGGCCCCAAGTAGTACTCTCATTGAGCTTTCCAGTCAAGGGTAAAGCAGGAGCAGCTGCATCCTGGGGATCAACATATGGCTGCATAGATGGTGTTGTCCAGCAGGGCTTTGACTTCTGCAAACATGGAGTGGTGTTCCAAGAATTTGGACTGCTGGGAAGAGATGCGTCCACCTGATGGAGAAGGAAGAATATCTTTGCATACAGGCTTGCTAACCTAGTGAGGAGGACTTTAAACAAGGTTCCCTTGGGGGTTGGAGATGAGTGTCCAGAAGCATGTAAAGAGCCTGGGGTTCTGGATAAAAACTTACTGAAGGGAACTAAGCAGAACCATTAGCAGTGTCTCAGGAAGAAAAAGGGACAAGCAATTAGATACTTAAACATCTATATACTTATACAAGAAGCATGGGAAATTGGGAGATAAACAGGAAGAACTGGATGTTCTAGTATAATCAAGGAATTAGGAAGCAACTGAGATTATAGAGATGTGATAGGATAATCCACATGACTAGAATACCATCATGGACAGGTGTAATTTGTTCAGGAATGATAGCCTCGGGAAAAAAGGTATAGGTTTTGCCCTATGTATATAAAGGAGATGAACATGTATTTTGTGGTGTGGTATAAACTGGAAGGTAGGCCCATTGAAAGCCTCTTTGTAAAAGGTAAGAGGGGAGAGCATCAGGGGGGCATCATGGTAGGCATCTGCTATAGTCCTGCAAGCCACAAGGAAGAGGTGGATGGCCCCATCTTTAAACAACTGACAGGAGCTTTCAAATAGCAGAGCTGGTTCTTATGAGGGATTTTAACCTCATGGCTCCTGACCCTCCGTGTGCTTCCTTGCTGGTTCTCTGGTTTTGAATCCTGACTCCAATTCCAGCTTCTGATTCTTGAAGGATCCTTGGCAACCTGATTCTTGTTTTCTGCTCTTGATTCTGGTTTGACCTCTGGCTTTGACTTTTGGTTTCTGATCCTGGTTAACCCTCAGCTTATCCTGTCTCTGGTTCTCGCTTTTGACCCTGGTCTGTCTTTTTCCATACTCGCTCCCAGTTCCAGTTCTAGTTGCATGCCCCTCCTTCCCCTGGTTCCTGGGAAAACAACCTGGACTGTACCCGTGCTTCAGGTACCTAACCACTAGGCCAGAGTGCCCATGACCCAGTCCCTAACTGACAAATGCAAAGTGTTGCATTTGGGATGAAATAATGGCATGCACAAATACAGACTTGAGAACAACTGGCTAGGATGCACTACTACAGAGGAGTTATCATAGACCATAAGCTGAATAAGACCCAACAGTGTGCTCTTGCTGCAAAATAGACTGGATTGTATTTACAGGGGTGTCACTTGCAAATCAAGATAAGTGATTCTTCCAATCTATTCAGCACTGGTGAGGCCTCGTTTGGAGCACTGGTTACAGTTTTGGGTCCCACACTTCAAGATCGTGGACAAATTCAAATGAGTCTAGCGGAGAGCAACACAAATGATTATAGGCCAGTAAAGCCTGACTTATAATGAAAGACTGAAACTATTTACTCTGGGGAAGAGAAGACTGAGGGAGGAATTTGGTAATGGTCTTCAAATACCTGAAGGATGACTTTAACGAGGATGGAGACAGACTTTTTCTGTGGCTGTAAGGGACAAGACTAGGAGCAATGAACTCAAGCTGCAGCAAAGGAAATTTAGATTGGACATTAGGAGGGACTTCTGACTATAAGGGTAGTCACACATTGGAACAGGCCTCCAAGAGAAGCTGTTAAATCTCCTTCCTTGGAAACTTTCAAGATCAGAATGGACATAAATCCCTGGTTTAGTCAGGGGTGACCCTGGCTAGGGCAGAAGGTTGAACTAGATGACCTCATGAAGTTCCTTCCAGTCTTCTTTCCTATAATCCTAAGATCTAGTTGTATGGCTCCCCTCACTGTAGTATCTGAGCACCTAAGATGGGGCAGCTACATCAATGACCGGTCTTTATTAACTATATGAGAAAATGCTGTTTATTATAGTCAAGAGTTCAGAAAGGTCATTCTCACCAACATCAGTATTTGATATGATTACAAGGTTTTAGTGTACGTTAAAGAACAGGTTGAGAGGGGATGGAAGGCTAACTAGAAATGTTTTGCTACATGTATGGGTTATTTTAATAGAATGATTTTCCATCATGCAATAAAGATATCTTGGATACATACAGAATGAAGCTGACTGCCTAGGATGTAGTTCTGCTTGAATTATTCACTCTAAATATATTTGTTCCAAACTTAGCTTTTTTTTTGCCTTTTGTTAATTGTTTACAAACCTGTCTATAGCTCTCTGAATCCACACATTATTCAAAAACATTTGCCAGTTTGGAGGAGCAATTTTTAACTGTTGAAAAATTATTAGAGATGAATTATATGCTTTTGATATGAAATATTAAACAATCAGTTGTGCCTAAATATACCTTCCTAAATATATCTTCCTCAAAATATCTCAGTTTCTACAATGACTTGCAAATTCCAACATTTCATTAAACTTTGGGGATTCACAAATATTTTCAAAAGCACCTGGACAGTGCCCAAATTTTTTGCCTGTGATATCTTTTACCGAATCCATTGTATAGTTCAAAGAGCTGTTGGTCAAGTGCCCAGTCAAAGGAAGGGTACTTGATGCCTGAAAGATTGTCCAACACCTATCTCAATAAAAGGTAGTTCAGTAAAGAATATCATTCTTGCCTCTCAGACATTTCCTGGACCATCATGACTCCAACAACACTCCAACCGTACTACAATATTTTTGAATCGTATAGTCCCAACATTAGTACCAAATGTAGTGCTTTACTTGGAAACATATTTAAAAATATTTTTCCTCTCCATCATGTCTCTAGCTTTACTAGGGAACAGGAAATAGAGTTCAGAAAAAAATAATAATGGAAGGTCTCTCTATTTTACAAAACTGATCAGCAAACTGCAATTGAAATGGAATATTTGCCAGTCAGTGGATTCACTTCTTATTTATAGTGGCATGAGTAAAGAATCAAGTAGGCTGGAAGTAAGTATTAATGGGGTATAAAATGTACCTTGCATATGTAGGCAAGACAAGGAGATATTGAATAAATTAACTTGGATATGGTATTCATTTCATTGTGAAAGTCATGTAAACAAAGTTGACAAAAAAGAACAAGTCAAGAATGCCTGCAAATGCAGATGGGAGTATACAGGTAAATCCAGCAAAATGTAATTTAAACACATTACTAGGCCAAAAGAACAAACAATGTACTAGATAATTGATTATAACACATTAATAAATAATATGATAGATCACAATACAGATTAGCACCTGGATTTTCTTTAAAATTACGTGATGCTCTTGACTTGGCCATGCAAAAAAATCAGGCAAGAATAGAAGTCAAGGAATATCTAATGAATATCTAAAGAATCAAGTATAGTAACCAGTCTTAAGAAAAAAAAATAGGAGTTATTGAAGAAGAGTGTCTTTACACTTATAGAGATTATGGACATTGCAGCCAGTCTCCAACAAAACCTAAACCAGGAGATAAAGCATGGGATCTGGGACAAATCATATCCCTTCTCTGGCAGCTCCAAATCAAAATAAACCAGGAAATATGGACTGATTCAAGACTTTTGGCTTATAGGTGTTTTTTTTTTGTTTTCCCTGTTTCCTGCAGATGGACTGCTGGGCAAACTGTAGCATGCTGAGCACAGACTTCCTCACTTACTTCACACTTTCCCTTTCAGACGTGGCAACGTTCCACTGCTGAATCTTCTCCAAACAGCAGTTGCCAGCAATAAAGGATCTACAATTTCTGCTTCCCTGTACTCTGCGTTTCATCCGCATTTCTTCTGAGCTGTAATTAAGGCCCTTAAGTAAACTTATTTCCCCAACTCTGAGTATACTGGTGGTTGCAGAGCCATCCAGTGGCTCATGAGAAAACATAACTGATACCAAAAAAAAAAGAAATGTGAAAAAAATCTATGTAAATTTTCTTTCACTCTACAGATGTGCCAAGGCCTAGTGGAATACAGTAATTAGGGAGAACATCAAGCAGCAAATACATGATTAGAGATGAACTGTGCACTGCAATAACTCTGATGCATGAATGATTATAGTTTCATAGAAATTGAGGGTGGTGTAAAGCTATGAATACATTTAGAATATCTGTCAGGGAAGGACTCCCTGTTATGTTACTGTTTCCATTAATGTGTCTAGTTTTAGATATTACAATGGACATATACCATGTTCAGTTTGGCAAAAACAGTGTTCAGTGCCTAACAGATTTCACTTTCAAGAAATAGGAAACTATCTTGAATGAATCAAGAGCCATCCTCACTATCTCCCCACCTGTCTCTGATTGAAAATTAGACTATTCCTAAAGTTGAAACAAACCTGAACATTTTCTTGACTTAAAGAAATTTACCAGCTCACTCACCGTCTTTCTTCCACCAACATAAATACAGTCACTTTTCAGAGAAACAATCAGATAATTCTAATTTGTCCTGATCTTGCAGATGAGATTTTTAATCTACACAAATTCACATGGAAGCAAGCCTTGGGGTATGATTTCCTTTTCTGTACTGTTGCAGAGGATTACTGAGTACAGAAAATTCCTAACAATCTACTGATCTTAGCCTATGTCAGCCACAGAATATTGTGAGATTTAAAGACCCAAGTGCCACAAGAGTTAAAGATGAATTTTGGGTTCTACTACTGTAAAACTGATGAGGTAAGAAGCATCCAAACACATAAAATATCATTACAATTGGGAACATTACTAGAGAAAATTTCTTTGTAACTCATCACTGGCAAATAAGACGTAAGGGAGGAGGCACAAAGTATATCATATGAGAAAAAATAGTAAGAAAAGAGATTTATCAGCCCTCCTCCTAAAACAGGGAATTTGTGGCTACTGTTAAAAAGAGTTTGGATATAGGAAGGGTACTGCTTGGCACTTCTGCCACTGCAGCTCAAATAAGTGGACTTCCCTACAGGGATTATCTGTTAGCATTAGAAAACACTGTATGACAGGTGAGCAACTCTGCCCTGAATCAAAACTCCAAAACTTGAGAAAATAGCATCTCTAACTTCTCTAATTTTAGTAGACACCAACTGGGGACCATACTAAAGTTAACAAAGTGAGATTACTCTTGTTTGTTATTTCCATTTCTAAATTCTTAGAAGTCATCCAGATACTCTGGTGAAAAGGCCATTAGAATAAGCAGGCAGGTCCCAACAGAATTTCAGCCATGACCTATTTCAGACTCAGCCATTCAGCTTCAGAGAAAGAACTTGTATTTAATATTTAATATCTGCACACAACATTTATTTAATAAAATATTTTCAATATTAATATCACAAGAAAGGGTTGCATAAAACAATAGGCTCTTCTAAGGATTGCATAGTTCATTTGCTGGGTCATCAACAGCAGTTTAAATTACAAGTGATCAGAGCATCTAGTAATTTGGTTAGTGATTTAAAATGAACAAGCAAAAAACAAAGAAGCATCCCCTTATTCAAAGTCATTATCAGAGTAGTCCAAAAGTGTCATGAATTTGCAGTTAACTAGCTTGAATTTCAATTATTACATTTCAAATTGTCCTAACAACACAGGAAACCAGGCTTTCTATGACAGGATTAGAAGTTCATCAGGAAAATTAAAGCCAGCTGAACTATATCTACATCCTATTGAGAAAGGGATACTGATTATTTTAAATATTTAGGTTGAAACAGCGCCAAAAGGGCCACAATTAGTGTCAGGGTCCATTAGGCTTCACACTTTTCATATACCAGGGAAGATAATGATAATACCTATGCACTAAACTGTTTATAGTCTAAGAAAGTAAGGAATATACAAAGGGAAAGTGATACATGAAAGGAATCAACATTTTCATGATGTTTTTACAAGCACTATATATATGTGTGTGTGTGCATGTGTGATCTTGTTATATTATTAACAGAGAAAAATAGACTTCAGTTATTCCAGTGTCACACTTTAAACTAGCCCTCATTAACTGTCTCATAACATTCTCAATGTTAATTAAAGCCTGATTAAGGTTTTCCTTTGTTTTTTAACAACTTAGAAACAGTCATATTCCACTAAATATTTTTAAAACCATCCACATAATTGGCAGGGGTTGTGGAGGAAAACAAACACAAGACAAAATTTGGACATAAATAGAATGGCAAACTTAGAAGAGAACATTTAGTTATTTTAATTTCTGCCCTACGTGACTGTTGGGTATAGTTTCATTAAGACACAAATAATGTCCTCTAATTCCTCTTCAAGAACCAATTCCCGTCAATTAAATATTATCTAAAAGTCCCTGCAGAGGTGTTCATTTGAAGCTGATGGTGGCACAGTTTTTCACTCTTTCCTAACCATCTGGTTGTTAACTGAATTGTCAGCTATTTTATCAAAATCTGCCCGGAAGCTAAAAGAGTAAACAAAAACAACAAAGAAACCCCAAAAGTCCAAATTAATCTAAATCATTAAATCCAAAATTTACATTTCTTCTGGTTTTTTAAAGACACCCAAGAAATCTAATGTATTAAATCTTAAAAAGTTGAAACATTTTGCTGTTCCAGCCTGAAGTCCCTCCCCACTCTACACGTACATCTGTACATACATGCTGCCCATACACATTTTACCCATTCCCTTTGCCCCACTCTGCTCTAAATTAATAGAAAACATGGATGTCTGTTTACACATTAAAAACTGAGAAATTCAAAAGTTGGTATTATAAAGGATTTTATATGTCATTTTATCATGCTTACTGAGCTCAATTTAGAAATGTGGGTACTTTTCCAAAGCATCCAAATCCTGCACTTTGCCCAGGTGCTGATTTGAACAGAAAAATGTGGAAACTCAATGCCTCATTAATGTATCCACATTATAAAACTGGGCTTCTATATATGTTTGTATATATAAGCAAATAAATCAACAGGCACAAATAGGCAGTAGTCCCATTATTTTAAAGAAAAACAGAGTTATATCAAACCTCTTTTTTCCTCATGGTCTTCTCTCTTCTCTGGGTAACATTATTCCATTTTACACATACACTTAGATGTGCCATAACTGCTTTGTTTAAAATGCAAAAAAGCTATCCACCGCTCTTCTAAGAATGAAATGGTTTTAAAATTTTCGGATCCATGTTTCTGCCACAACCATTCACCGGCAGTATGATAGCTCCAAGAGCAGACATCTGATTCTTGACATTTAAAGATACAATACTGGTGAAAAATAGTGACGCTGTATTAACTGCAAACAGCTTGTGAGGGAGTAGGTGATGTACTCCTAAAGTGTATAATCAGAACAAGCAATAATTTCAACATTTCTATTTGGTATTTTTGAATCAATGCCATCAAAAAGAGCAATAGCCAGATACACAAATCTGGACACTTTATAGTAACTGTTTTGTAAGGATTTATATTTGATGGCAAAAAAAGAATAGACAGCAGGTTGTTTCCCTTCTGTACAAAGAATTAAGACATCTCAAAGTTTTCAAAAGGTCTCAAAGCTTGAATAATAAAAGAAGCTGTAAATGAAGACAAATCCTGAAATTACAGAAACCAAAGAATTTGTATACTGGTAACATCCTGTTCGCTGGCATTGTAATGCTAAATGCAAACACTACAACCTCCCGTTCTCTGTGCCCCCACTGAGACTGCCTTTTTAATCCAAAAGATTACACAGAAAGCTCTCATTCTTCCCACATAAAAAAAATCAGCCTCCTCCCCTGAAGCATTCATTTGAAACTGTGAATTTTAGCAAGGAAATAGTTTTATTTTTTTTATATTGATTATCCTCTTTTCTGGTTAAATGACCTTTTAGAAGTCTGAAAAAAAATTACCTCTGAAGGACCAGAATGGGGGGACCCAGAACACCACCAACAAGGGACAGCATAGTTAACAGCAATCAGTGCTAAATACTGTACCTGGAGGTATTGACAAGACCGTTCCTGTTGACATGTCTCTGACTTCATCACTGTTTGATCCATATTAACCGAAGCTTTCTGGTAAACCTCACGAGCTCTGCTCACTGTTAGTGTAGAGGACCAAGAGCTTTTCTTCATTAGCTGTGAGTCCAAATTCACAGGCAGGTTTGCACAGGTAGAGCATTTGACATCATTATTGCTTCTGGATGACTTCACAGTATGTTCACTAATAGTGTTATAGGCTTCCATAAAGTACTGGGACGAGGAACGATCAGGGCATCTTCCCATAGTCATAACCCCACTGGGACCATGATAAACGCAAACATCATTGTCCAAATTGTCATCTGAACTCCACCACCCAGATGCATTGGACCTAGGCTTCCCTTCTGGTCTCCTTTCTTTACTCTTGCTACGCTTCCCATACCTCATCGTCTGTGTCTCTTCTGGGCTTGCTTTGCCACCATTGACACTTCCCTTGGATGGTCCCTCAAGAGAATGAGACTTTGTGAAGAGCTTTTGAACAGAATGAACCAAGTGGCGGATCCTCCCTGGGCTATCACTCCGATGTTCCACGGCAGTTCGTTTGTACTGTAAGGTATGGTAGCCATCTCGATTAAGAGGCAACTGCCTTTCAAACTGGTCCAAAAGATTGGCAGGGATGCGGTTAGTTTTATTGGAAGTTCCATGGGGAACAAGAGTACACTCATCTTTCAGTTCATGGTTAGAGCTATAATGCCTCCGAGGAAATGTGCTGCTAGCAAGCTGGTCATTATAGGGCACCATGCATTCTGCCTGAAAAGAGTTCCTTTGAGTATAATAAGGATGATCTGCAGGGTGAGGGTCCACTGGATTTAATAAATATGGCTTCCTGTCTGGGTGATGTGGCAGACTGTCACATGTAGGGTCACAGGTAACCCCATGATGATGACTGCGGCTGCTAGATAATCCTTTCATGGCTGATGTAAAGAGAGTCCCAAAGGCATCTAACACATATAGTTATGTTAGAGACAGGTTGCAGAGAAATACCTAGAAGAATGGAAAACAACAGAATGTGTGACATATTTAAGGTATTACCTTATGACAGATATTAACATGTATAATACCTATGATAGGTATTAACATGCATATTTTTAAAATGAATTGCCTGTATTTTTTTTTTTATTTTTTTTGGTATAAATCATATCAGCCTCTTCTGTTAACTATTTTTTGTTCCTTTACCCATGGCCTTATGGTATCATATAATGGATAATTTAGCACATTACAAAAAGCATAATGAACCTGTTATATCTCCTGAAAACTAGAAAGAAAAATATTTTCTTCTGTAAAGTTTACCATGGCTATATATAATGCACAGTATTTAAAAAGGTGCTATAGACCCACTAATCCTCAGTCCTGCAAACAAGTGCTCATGGAAGCTGTTTCAGTGGACCTCAAATCACAAAGTCATGCTCTTATAGAAATATTTTCTGGGTCACTTAATACAATGAAGACAACGGGAATTTTTCCACTGACTTCACTGCACAATGGATCAGGCTTTGAGTGAATTTTGTGTCCTATTTGTTGCGTGACTGTAAGCATTCTCAGGGCAAGAATGAGACCTTCTTTTCCTTCTCGTAGAACACTAAACACACATTATGAAATCAAGAACAGAAAATAAAAAAATAATAAAATTTGCTGATGCTGGAAGAACAAAGCCAAACTTGTAACAGTTTTACAATCTGTATCTCTGGGATGATTGCAGACCTATTTACTTTCTCCAACTATTTACCAGAAAAAAATCTTTACATTTACAACAGACTGTTCTGACTTATCCCCATACATTTCCAAAGCACTAAGCAGCATTGTAGCATCATTGTGCCTTCTAACGTCAATCAGATTTGTATTGCCAAATCTTGCACATAGCTTTGAAAATTGACATTGGATTGGAATTGTTTGTCCTGACAGTGATTCTTAGTGTTTTATGGTACAGGTTATAATAAACTGGCAATTAGACATTTTCCTTTACCTCAGGTAGAGCAGTAACAATGGCTCTGACAAGAGATACTCTTAATTTAGATTTCACCAGGGACAAATTTATTGGACTAGGGATCAGCAGTCTTGATGTTGCTTCAGTATCTGAACTACTAATGTATGAATTGCTAATGTTCCAAAAATATTTGAATGGGATTTAATGTAGGGAGTTAATGTATAGAGAGGACTTTGGAAGTAATACAATCTCTTTGCAGCTACAAAATAACTGAAATAGGACTCACTCAGCTATGTTATTTTCATGGGGGCTATTATGTGTTGTACCTCTTGGAACATTATTTCAGTCTGAGGTTTCCTTGGAAGTGTGGAGAGGCTTGCATAGCAACTGGTACTGCAGTTGTATTACTAAGTTATTTCTTTCAGATAAGTGTTCATATTTTAATGATTTGTAGAAATTAAACCTACTAGAAAATCAGCTATGAAAACACTTTCTGAAACAACATTAAATACCTGTCAGCACTGCAAAAACTTGTATTGTATTTAAGCAGAACATATTTAGTATTTTCTCTCAACCCCTAGGAAGCCAAAGCAGTTTATCAATATTCTACAGAGTCAGCATGGGTAGCCTACATTTCATTCTCCCACACTAGCTTCCTGCAATGCAGGAAATGTTCTTTATCAAGAGGCCTTCAATGCTAAAAGGAGATTTCAAAATATCACAAATGGCATTTGAAATCTTCAAACAAGAGATGGGCTCACTGATTTGCTCAAATATGGACATGGCCTCAAGCTTTTTTAAAAGCCTGAAAGTGATCACTTACACCAGTGGTCACCAACCAGTGGATCTTAATCCACCGGTAGATCACAGAGTCTCTTGGAGTGGATTCAAGGCTGGGGTGCAGGGGCAGAGTGCCCACATGCATGCACCCCAGTCCAGCAGGTCAGTCCATGGGGCCCATGGGGGAAGGAAGGTGCAGGGGCTAGACTGAGGCCCCCACGGTGAGAGAGAGTGCTGCAGAGGCAGGAGGAGGGGTAAGTTGAGTGGGGCCCCGGCCGGGTGGGACTTAGCTGCTGTGGAGACATGCCTCCAAATAATTGTTTCTCCCTCTGCCTCAATCTCCACCCCCCGCTTCCCTCCCTACAGTTATGTGCTGTGGGGAGGGGGGTGGCAGTGGTATAGGGTAGATTTTGGGTTGCTTTTAAATGTCAAACCTGATCTCCTACTTAAAGGGGCTGGAGACCACTGACTTACACTAGAGTTCCAAATAATATTATACAGCTTTACCAACTCCTCTGCATCCCTGCTTTATTAAACTGTTGGAATTGTTGAATCTCCCAAGTGAAACTCCCTTGAGTCATTTATAATGTGACTTAATGACATATACACCATTAAAAACAATCTTGCAAAAATGCACTTGATGAGTAAACATGTCTCTTCCGCTCTCAAATATCTTTAATATGGATTTGCACTCTAAAATTTATGAAAATAGCCAAATCATTTCGGCTATATCATTTAGATGAAAATCTTTTTCTAATAATATCACAGGCTTTGGGATTACATAATTATTAAAATGATATTAATGATAGCAAAATACAAGTGTGCCATGAAAGACAAAGAGCTACCACCTCCATCCCAAATATTTTACCATCCAAAAGATGTAAGGAAGACAGGGCACAGCAAAAGAGTTGGTTGAGGAATTACCTATTTATATTTTTGTAACTGAACTCATAATTTGAGGTTATTGTGACAGTGAATTTGTAAATGAGAGGTTAGAATGAGAGCTGAGGGGGATGATAGTTCACAAAGTTGATAGGGCCTGAACAGGAAGAGAGTAATGGAGATAGGGTGGGTGAAGGACATGAATGACACATACAGGCTGGTACCACTGATAAGGTGAAGTGGTTGTGGGGAGAAAAAGGAGCACTGTATCAGGCAAATATGTAGTCGGGGGCAGAGCTGCGTGGGATCTTGAAGACAACTGAATACTGTGCAAGGTGGATGGCTTAAAAGAGTGTGTGATGTCATTTGATGGATGGTAGAGGAGAATAATTTTACAAGCAATGTTTTGGACAGATTGGAGAAGAAGGTAATGTGGGTGTTAAAAAGGATGGAGGATAGATCTCTTAATGATCAAGAGAATAAAAAAGTGGCACATGAAAAAGGGGTAGATATCAGGACAGAGAGAAAGGGTAAAAAACTTCAATATATTTTGGAGGAAGACACAGCAAGAAGGCCTGAATACGGAAGTCAAAAGAAAAGAAAATCCCAGGTTCGTGAGTTTGGATGGCAAATGGGCTGGTGGAGAGAGTTAGAAGGAAAGATGAAAAACAATTTTACATCTCTATTAAGGCTGAGTTGTCAAAGCACAGAAGAACCGTCAGAGGAAGAGGAGAGAATGGGGAAATCATATAATGATTAACAAATAAGTGCCAATAAACTCCACATGATGATTTTCTTGTTGACAACATTGAAGAGGTAAATCTGTGAGGAATTAGGTCACACAGGGTTATGGGGAAGATAAAGAAAAGGAGGCAGTTTAGGTCAAACCTTGCAGGATAAACAGAGAGAGGGAGATAGTTGTTTTTTCTGCTTCTTCCTATCTCAAGTGTTGAAGATTGGTAGGAGAACCAGAAACAGGAGTCCCATGAATGCCAAGGGAAAACAGAGAATAATGCTGAATGGAGTGAACAATAGTATCAAAAGCTACAGAATGAACAGGATGGGCAAAGGCCCGAAGACTTGTCAGCATAGGTGGATCTAGGACTTTTAAAAGGAAGATGCAGGATTAGTGACCAGCACTGTAGGAATGGCTGCACTTTCTGTTCCCAGCTTCTCTTCACTGCCCACCATGGTGGGCAGACCACACCATGGGAGCAGCAGCTGGAGATCTGATTTAGGTTCATGAGGCAAGAAAGAATCTGCTCTCCTCTCCTGCTTTTGGCACTATCATCTTTAGCCTCCATGTTCACCAGGAGCTCCCTTTCCCAATCCTCCTATCTCCCCTCCCTCCTCCCATTATATCTCTGAGTACAGAGAAACCTGCCAATATCCCACCCCCTCCCCACCATCCTGGCCACTCCTGTCCCTCTACAGCCAAGTCTGCAGCAAGCAGCTGCATGGGTAGATGCACTTAGCTGCAGACAGTAGCATGGCAGAGGTGGAAGCAGCAGGTCAGTTTTTCTGTATTTGGGCCTGCTCCTGGTTGCTCCTCTCTGCCTGGGGGACTAGATAGGGAGGAGGAACCTGGCTGCCATTGCTGCTATTCCTGGCTGAGTCCAGCTCCCCATGCAGCCTGGCCAGAGTAGGGCAGGAGCAGTCCTAGAGTTTCCCCACCCCTTTGTCTGCCAGGTCAGCTGGGGACAACAGCAGTGGCAAGCAGGAGAGGGGGATGGGAAGGGAAGAGAGGGGATGTGCCACTAAACAGAAGGGAAAGCAGGAGGAAGGGGGCAAAAGGGGTGGATTCCTCCCTGTTTTGGGACTTAGAAAAAGTCCCTGGCTGCTACTCCCAAAGAGCAGTTCAAAACAGGGGTTTGACTGTACCACTGCCCCTGCTCTGTATATGCCCCTGATTTCCAGAAATGTATTCTATATAATTAAAGACCCTTACAATGATCCCTCTGTTTCAAAATAGTAACAACAGTTACATTTGCTGAGAAATGGACATTATTTTGTTACTGGTATATATCAGATTATATATATGAATGATATATCTTTATCTAGTTAACAAGAATATACACCACTGCACTTTTACTATGCTGCTGCTGCTACTGAAAGGGAGCTATAACAAAACACAAAAACATCAGGCTAAGTCAGTGCAATACATTAAATATAGTAAGTCATGTACTTTCCGAACTCTACAAGATCTATAGTAGTTTTATTAAATATTTCATAGAAAGTCCTCCTGCACAATAAAAAGTACACTTGTTTCCTTTTGTATATTAAGTTGATTTAGAGAGTACTTGTAACAAGCAAGAATGCATCTAACTACATCCTCCCATCATCATCCATCGAATCAGAAATAGATTTTAAAAGATTATATATAGTTTCCATCAAAGAATAGGACAAACCTGTCAAGAATTTTTTTCAATGTAATTAACAGTGAGTGGGAAATTTGACTGTGTCATGAGTAGCTGAGAGGAGGAAAATTGAGTTTTCACTATATTGTTGCTTCCTGGCCAAATGAAGAACATTTAATCACTCATAAAATAATGCAGGATAATTGCTGAATAAATTACATGTTTATAAACAACAGAAATAGCAGCTCTATGACCAAAAGAACAAAAGCACTTGATAGCTTGGTGATAGATGAGATAACGTGTTATTTCGTCAGGCTCTGGGAAGGCTAATTCATTCAGATTTCACATTAGTTTTCCACCATTGTTTTAAGTATGTCTCAAAAAATGAGCGTGAAAATCCATTCATACTTATTGCTAACAACATGTGTTGCGTTTTAAATGTGTGTGGAAAACAATACTTAAAAAAAAAATTAGTGATGCCTCTTCCATTTTATCTCAAAAGTTTGCAAAGTTACATTTCTCATGTTTTAGAGAACGCCATGAAGACATAATGAATAAAATATTCAAAACAGGTTGTATTCATTATCATCTTATAAATATTTCATAATGGATAGAAACTTCTATTACGTCAACATTATGCTATACAAAGCAAACACTGATGACCTCTCTCTGCATTTAATGATTTAATTATGTAACAATAGTGTTAAGTGCATAATAAAAAACTCTGTAGTGTGTGTATGTGTAAGTGGTTCAAATGTGCAATACAACAGAAGTTCAGTGCACATAAACCACTTTCCAAATGGCCAAAAATCATTTAAGATAAACCTGGATGGATGTAGTATCAGACTTAACTGATTTAGGTTAAATTGGTTTATTGAACTTCTGTGCCAGAACCCCTCCAGATTCAAATTAACTCAGTCCCCCAGCATCCCGGGATACTTTGCACCTCCCATACAACCCCCTCATTTCCCAGGCCCAAGCTGTCTGATCCAGCAGAGCAGGGAGGCTTGCTCTAGTACCCCCTGGCTTCTGGCCTGGACCATTGCAAACATATGGCTGCATTTCTGGAATCAAAACTGAATGTCTGTTCACTTGCTTATCAGTTCAATCTAAGCAGCTTAAGCTAACCTGCAAGGATTGGACAGGGGCTTTTTGCCTGTCTGTGTGGGCTTTGGGCTTTCTGACTGTCAGTATGTAGCCCAAACAGTTGTATTTGGAAAGGGAATAAAACTGTCATTTGCTCCTTGCAATGGAGATCACTGATCTTCCCAACCTTGATATTTCACAACCAATTATTTTGTGCAGCCTTTCTGTTGGCTTTAATAATGTCACTGTTATGATGTTACAATGCAATAATGAAGCTCAATAAATAAAGAACAGAGTGCATGTGTAAAAATATAATCATATACTCTATTAGGCTTGCCCAGAGTCCATCAGAAGGAAAACAAAGTCCCTCATTAATTTTCCAAATCTTTTTAGCATATGTTGACGCTAAGACACCTTTGGTCGAAGTCTTAAAGTATTTGTGGATTTTTCATCTATGCCAGGCAGTCAGATCAGGCAGGAAAATCATGCCTAAAATATATTTCTAGCTTTGAACAGCAGAAAGGGAATCAGCAAGGGAACTGTTCTGGGCAGGAGTCCACACTTTTTCCAATTTTACAGACAGATCAATATGTAAGTGTAACTTGAAAAAAAAGTAATTACACTGTGGATGATCTCTGAGAAGTACCTTGGAACTGATGGTAGTGACAAAAACCAACAGAGAAAAACAACAGGGTAATTTAATTAGGATAGTGAAATATGATATATTCTCACACACAACACACATTTCCCCCAAAAGTTTGGGTGAATGCATTAAGCAGGGAAGCGGAATTTCTGCCTGGAACAGAAGCACCTTACTTTGATTCCTGCACTACAGTGCAGAAGCTGATCCATTATTATTATGCATTTATTATTAAAGCATCTGAGGGAAGTCAACTGATTTAGTGGCTCTTTGTTTTTTATTCCAGAGGTGTTAGTGATGGTCTCTCCCTTTGAATGGTCTTGATGTTCCACTAATCAAGCTAACCTTTCGTATGGCAGACAGTTTTGATGTCTGCTAGCTGCTACTGATCTCCCTCCTATTTCATAGCCTTGGAGATGCTTTATGTCTTTTCAGAATAATGGATCCACCCATCGAGACCACTCCTGGACAGCTTTAGTTAAGGAGGAAATGAAAAGGTGAGTTAGCTGAAGATAAAGCTCTATGCAGCCAGAACTCTGGAAAAATCTTTTTTTTTCTTTCTTCTGCCTTTAAAAAAAAGGTATATGTTATATTCCAGGGTGTGCTATGTGCAAGAAAATATGGTATTAAAAAAACAAAATTAAATGATTTTGTGTTTGTCTCTTTTTCCTCTGAGCATTTTCACATCCTGGTATCTAGCAGATTTCTGTCTTGAAGGGAAATACAAATTTACACACCCTAGAATGTGATCATAAATGATCCATTGCATCAGATGAATTTAATGGAAACAATTAGTATGAAGTCTAAAGTTAACAAACAGGACCCCTATTCTCACCTAAATTGGTGATTTTGGAGCTCTAAATTGAGCACTGGACCTGCTGCTGGCACTATTTTCTTTTCTATGGCTAAGAACAAGCAAATTCTTCACTGAGAGTGTTACTAAGATGGTATCACTGCAGGAAACTAACACATAATTAATCTATGAGTCATACCTAAATACCATTATAAAGTCGGGAAAACATGCAGCAGTGAGATGTTTCTATGACATTTGACATATTGAGACTGATTTTGATTCACGTTAGGTGTGCAGTTATTGGGAATGCAAGTATAAATCTGGGATTCAATCAGTTACAAATTTAAGGAACTACATGTAAAAATGGCAAACTGATAACCTGCCATGCATGTTCCATTTACCTCATTTAAATACTTTAAGGATCAACTGTGTGTTCTTAAGTCTGATTCAGTAAGATCTGTAATGATATATTGTGCAGTAAGTAGGGGCCACCCTAATTCATGGGGGCTATCCCCTGATTCTGGGGGCAGCACACGGGCCTGGGCAGCCATGTGTCCCCGCAACTCACGGCTGATTGGCTGCAAGGGCTAACTGCCACACAGACACCCCCCCCCCCCACCAATTGGATGGGGTGGGGACACATGGCAGGCAACCCTTGCAGCCAATTAGTGGCAAGGGGTAGGGGTGGCAGCCATCTAGCTGGCAGCCTCCCATCCTCTCTTTCCTGCCCTGCCAAGCTGCTGCAGTGCTTGGTACATTCTTTTTTTTTTTCCCTGCAGATTTTACAGATTCCACAGGTATTGACCAGATTTTGCAGGCAATGCCGGATTTGGCAGAATCCACCAAATCTGAGAAACTGCAAATTTGGTAGGTCCCTAGCAATAAGCCTGTATACTCATGCATTTTCTGTGGTTACAATCTGTCTCCCAAGGGAAAATGCAATGTATTTTACATAGCATCCGTGGTGGGTTCTCTCACAGTTTCACAACTGTCATTTTGTATTCTCATATCTGAAGAAAGAATCATTTACCTCCTGGTTTTGAAAAGTGTCTAGCTAAGCATTACAATATATATTAAGCACATAACATATAATACTATTGTACCCACACCTAGATATGCATGTATGCATGAGGGAGTATGGATTGGAAAGTAAATTAAATTGAATCATTTGGGAAATATGTCAATTATATATATATATATATGGGGTTGGATCCAGAGGTGAAGTGGCATAGTGTTCCCCCTCCTTTCAAACCACACTGCCATGGGAGCAGCAGCCAAGGACTTTTTAAAATCCCCAAGGCAGGTACAAATTTTTCTTCCCTTCCATGTCAGTGGTAAGTCCCCTCTCCTTCTTCCCCACCTGCTGTCACTGTATCCAGCAGATCCAGGTACAGGAGGAGCTTCAGAGACATTCCTGTCCTGTTCCAGCGTGATTGGGGGGGGGGGGGCATGCTCAGCCAAACAGCAGAAGCTGCAGTGTTGGTGGGCAGATTCCTTCTACCTCCCCAGTTGCCCTGGGTGTTTCCCTCCAGCCTGGGAGCAGGCTGAGCCCAGCTCCACATGCAGCCAAGCTGAAGTAGGGCCAGAAGCAGCTCTGTAGTTCCCCCTACCCACCCGGTCAGCTAAGGATAGCAGCAATGGTGGAAATGGAGTACATGGTGGGGAAGAGAAGAGGTGTCAAGGGAA
The DNA here is from genome assembly GCF_052110815.1 of Crocodylus siamensis. Classification (NCBI taxonomy): domain Eukaryota; kingdom Metazoa; phylum Chordata; order Crocodylia; family Crocodylidae; genus Crocodylus; species Crocodylus siamensis. The sequence continues at coordinate 170,928,532 of NC_143397.1, read as the reverse complement.
TGAGTTTTGGGGGGGAATTCTTACCTGATTTGGAGATTTAATAAAAGGTTCAGTCTTCTGTTCCCTGGTGGGGGAAGGAAGGCTGGAAGCAGGAGTGCAGCCACTCTTGCAGCACTCATTGCTACTCCCCCCCAACCTTTTCAAAATTCTGGATCCGCCCATGACTATAAAATTATGTATATATTTTAAGCTTAAAACTACTTTTATTATTCCTGGCTTTGAATGCTGAACAACATGCCTTAGCATTCTCTTAATGGTGTTTACACAAAATTTCCAGAGTGATTCTTTGGAGGGGGCAGGGAGAGGTAAGTGGGGAAAGAAAAAAGAAATTCTAGGATTTGGAAATTACAACTATATACCATGGGCTGTCCCATGAACTCCTTAAGTAATTACAGAGCTCCTGCTTTTGGTTGGGGCTCTAGAGATCTTTTACTGTCTGTACAAGCACAAATTATGTGATATTACTTTCCAGGTAGAAGATATCATACAGGGAAAGGAACATTAATATTATTTTCTATTGAGCTCATAGCATGAGTGACAAACCGCTTGTATAAGATCACACAGAGGAGGAATCTCTTGCATTATCAGTAGTGGCAGGAATTTAGATATGCCTAATATATCTCAACAGCAGTGAAAGTCTTTTGAACATGGATGCACAGTCACAATATAGAACATACAAATCATTAAATGACTAAGTACATACAGAGGTATGAAAGGAGTAATTTCATATATCTTATTAACCTATGAATTGTTGAAGATTCATGCCATATTAATAAAAGCAACATACAACAATGTACAGTGTATATAATATAAAATAATGTTTTTTCCATTATGGCAGTAGGAAAAGCAAGTAAGAGATATACATTGGAGAAAGTTTCACTTACATCAAAGGCCTACCACTTTCTGATTTAAGATGCTTGGGGTACTAATCCAAGGACAATGTGAAGGACTTTTTCAAATCATTTTGTACATATCAGTTCAGTTAGCAGCAAAGACAGCTGTTGGGATAAGTAGGAAACACTTCTACTTAATGCAGAATTGGAGTTTTAGGATGCTCCTTCAAAATCAGTTTCTATAAAGTAATGCTTGGTGTGGACATGGAATCCATGAGATACACATTCCAGAGAATGATTAAGCACAGAGGTCACAGCTTTTAAAATCTATTAGTCAGAGGAGTTCTTCCCCGAAGTATTTAGCAAGTGTGGAATTTAACTGGACCGCAGGTGATGAATGTGGAGGATAGGTAAGTGAACTGCCCAAGGACTCTGTCAGGAACCTGGAGTCCCAACTTAATCCTGTCATCCATGCCATGAGATAAAATGAAGTGCAGTACAAGACATGGAGACAAACTGCCTTACTAGGTAGCGTTGTTTTGAAGCCTATAGCTAAGCAGTACGTTAGATTACATGATACTTTATATCAGATTCTTTTTTAACCCTCCTATTTTATCAGAATTCATTACAAACAGTCAGGTGACCAGCAATTAGTTTAGCTATCCACTCTGACCCTCCTTGGCTACTTAATCATTGGTTGTCTGAAATCTTGTAAGAAATAATTTCACCTTATCCCAGGCAGCAGTATTTGGTCCTCTCTAAACACCTTTGGGAAAGTGTACTTAATGGGTGTATCCCAATGAGCGTGCATGTGCAATTTCCAGTGCCTCAAACCACATGCAGTGCATGTGCACTAGGCCTGTGCAAAGTGGCTGGTATTCACTTTGGATTTGGATTCAGCTGATTTGGGGGACAAGGATTCGATTAGGTGATTCGAATCACTGTCCCGAATCGATTTGGCCGAATCTGATACGAAGATTCAGCTGCTTCCAAATCAGCCGAATCTCCAAATCACCATGGAGCAGTGAGGGGCAGCAGGGATTGCACCCCCACCTGGCAGCACCTGGTGAGCGGGGGCTTTTTTTAAAGTGCTGGGAGCTCAGGCGGGCAGGGCAGCCATGGGGGGGGGGTCTGGGGAAGTGGGCAGGGGGAGCAGGCAGGGGATGGGGCCTGGTGGGGATCCTCCCATGGTTCCCTCCCTTCTCCACTAGCCCCCCCTCCCCTACTTACCAGCTTGGAGTCCAGGTTCAGCTCTCTCCTGCAGCAAGTGGGGACTGCCTGAATTGCTGAAGCTCTCCAAATCTTTTCTGAATCAATTTGGAGAGCTTTGAATCAATTCAGACCTTTTAATTGGTCCCCTGATTCAATCTGGATTCAGAGATTTGGCCACCAAATCAGGCCTCCAAATTGAATCAGCACCCAAAGCTTCACACAGCCCTTGTGTACTCATTTGCCACATTGCTAATCTGCAGTGCAACTGGTATTTTTGACACTGGGAGATCCTGGTGTCAAAAAAATCCACCATTAGAAAAAGTGGCACAGCACACACAGAAGCAGTGTGCACAGCCAGAAACACAGCCTGGCAGGCCAGAGCTCCTGTTAGACTTTAAGCAGTCAGCTCAGTGCCACTGCCTCCCTGGGAGTCCCCCAGACCCCAGGTAAGGCTGCTGGGATCAGCACAGGTGATGGCTCCAGCCTCCCCTACCCCACATGGGTCAATTTACCATGTGCCAGAGTGTACCCTGGGACAAATAGCAGTGGAACAAATATTTGCTATTTGTACAACAGGAAATGTGTGCGCCAACACATGTGAGCTTCTCAGGATGTCCACAATATTTGCAAATCCAATCACTGCATTACCCTGCTTTCCGGGCAGCATATTTATTAATTTCCCTTTTTGTTTGTCTGGAAAGTCCTTGAGAAACTGTTGGGAAGCATCTCTGATAAGTGCAGACTAATATTATGGAGAAGTGCAGAAGTTAGTTTTGGCCTTTATTACCTCAAAGACTTCTTTAACCCCTTTGCTATGCCTAAATCATACTCTCTCAATATTGTCTCTTTTGAACACCAACAGATAGTGGGATTCATCTATCCTAGAACAGATGGGTCGGCTGACCTCACAGCAAGCTGTTTCCTTACTAATAATTCAGGAAGATAGCTAAACTGGGGAAGCTATGCTCCCCTATACTTGTTAGATGCCCTTTTCTCACATGTTGTGCAATACTGTGCATGCAGATCTTGATTGCCATTGGGATGAAGGGTTTTCCGCAACAGAGTAGACAGTATAATTAATCATTATTATAATTTTATCTTGGCCTACTGGCTCCTTTTTTTGGCCAAATGCAAGAAGAGAAACACCTTCCCTGCCACACTGCAAGAGGTGGTGTTTCATCAACTCCCATACCTAATATTGCAGCAAATGCAGCTGCCCTATTATAAGTGAAAGAGAGCTAAGATGATAAACTCAATTTCTTTCTTTAGCCCACTCTAAACAGAAACATTGTTAAAAAAATCTTCTGGATAAGCAATGGACTTGGATAGGGATGACTATTAATGTATGAACAAAATTCAGGCCCACTTTCCTACTGTTGTTGATGCTGATCTTTCTACCATTGCTGAGTTGATCAGTTATAGTGATGGAGCAGGGACCTTTTCTTCACTTACTTAAGGCCATCTTCAATGGCTACTGCCCTGCCTGACTGAACATTCTTTGAACAGTAAGCTAGAAGCAAGACTTAGCTCCATGCCCCAGGGGACAGCCCTGCAAAGGCCACTAGGAAGGCTGCGTGCTAATAGTCTATACCCCTTCCGTACTGTCACTCCAGAGTGGACCTGCTTATCCTAAAACTGATACACCAAATAGTGATGGCCACTCATATAGAAAAACATTGCAGAAATATGATTTGTTTTTGCAATGACTCATTGTAAGCAATCCCTCTGACCACTTTTGGGCACATCTTGGAATTACCCATTGAAGACTTGCTGCATCCATGCGACCTGCAGGTCAGTGTTTAACCATCACTCTTTGTAGTAAAACATTACTACATTGTATTCTAACAATACAGAGACTCTCTTATCTTCCTAGTCATTCTAGTACAGTGGTGAGGCCTACTGATGCCCACTGTGGCTACTGCTAGTTAGGTATTAAACATATCACCAGGAACCATTAGACTTCAAATAAAATTTAAATAAACATTAATGTCCTGGTGTCTAAAATATATGTCAGACATACTTCTTAGACACTAGCATGATAGACAACAAATCTCACAGTTGCAGTAATTATTTCTTCTATACCCATGCATTTGGGACTCCCATTTTTTGTACATAGTCTGAAATTTATTCATCTGTTCCTGCTTTAAAAAAAAAGTCAATGAGATAAAAGGTAAATTTCAGATTCCCTTACCTGTTGTCTATTGTTATATTATGGCAGACTTCTGAAAAGCTTTATGGGAGACTGAGCATCACCTTGGCATAGCTTTGTCAAAGTAAGAATGCCCACTGAATTTAAATCCCAGAAACATGAAGCAGAAAGATGCATCAACAACACTCTGAAAGCCAAGATTATATCGCTTTTGGCCATCTGGTGCTTTTTCACATATCCTTACTTTGGCTATGGAATCAAAGTAGGAACAGAAAGTGCAGGATCAATAACAGCATTCATAAAGTTCCAATTTGAATAAGAAATAATGGAATAAATGAAATTCCACAAACTTTTTTTGTAACTACCATTTACCAGTAGTTAGATTATGCTTCTTCCACTGGTAAATGATCAAAAGATTATGACCATTATAAGGCCTCTTAGATTTTCCAGTAAATAATATTTGGAAAGTCCAGTCCTGAGCAGTTTTCAGCCATTAGACAGGAAACTACAACTTTCTCTTTTGTTACAGATTTTTTAACCTATTTAAAAACACCTTCAAAATACAATTCTCATGTCTGGGATTTGGGTCCCCCAGAATCTATAATCATTATAATCTGTAATAATTGATGGAACTATTTTTCATTGCAAGTGAGGGTACAGTTAATATGTTAAATTTCTGCCATGCTGTGCCATCATACTCAGTGTATTGTCATACTGGGGACAAGATCTGGAAAATACCGATTGATTTCATGATGTTTTGAAGCTCTTAAACAGAATTGCTTATCATAATCCCTCCATCCCTTTCCCTCAGAAATAACCCAAACCCTATGAATTGTTTCTTGATATTTATATATGGCTGTACTTCTGCATAAGGTTTAGTCACAAGTTAAAGTCAAATAAAGTGCAAAATCCAATTGTTCAGCTTTATAGGGAACTTTGTCTACTTGGACCCCTCTCATTAGACCCTTCCCCACCACTTTGAGCTTGGGAGCATTTCCCTGATCAGCAGTGAAAAGGCTCTTCAAATTCCCATTCCAAATGCTTAATTTGGACATTTACAATCGCTACCCAGAGGGTAGCCCAAAATAAGGCTTCCTCACTCAGATGAACCCTCATTGGTTAACAGAAAAGGTGGAAGCAACCCTCCATGGGTCGTCCTGTACTCAGAATCATGGGTTGTCACATTGGAGCCAAACTTGGTGCCCATAATGAGGACACTGTCCCTGAAGACCTGATGGTCCAGACCTGGAGCTGGTACAAGGTCTGGTTAGCCTTTGCCCAGAAATACTAATGAACACATACTCCATGGCATAAACTTGAGGCCAAGAGCATGTGGAAGAACTGCTGGATTAAAAAACCCTTCCCCTCTCCGATTCCACCGCTGGACTCTGTCGAATTTGGAATGTATAAGGAAGACGGCTGCCTAAAGAGTTAATGCGCCTCCTTACAAATCTGGGAAATCCGGATTAGATTTCTGTAGTGGGTAAGAGGCAGCCCAGTCACCCTAAGAGTGGGGCCAGCCCTTCGTGAATATCTTCTAAGCATTGCTTAAAATACCCTAACAGATCTAGCTGCATGCAAGATATCTGGAGGGTAATGATACACAGCCAAGAAACTGTTCTAGTGACTACTGCTTCTGTGCTCTGCCCGTGAGAAAAAGAAATTGGAGAATTGCTGCTACTTAGAGTCACCAACCATATCAGGCTGTAAGGTGGCCTGGAAGGGGTTTAAAGCATATGTCAGACATACCCCTGCCACTTTTGTGCTCACCCTTTATATTCCCCAATCAGTGGGTGAGCATTCTGGAAGTACCAAGAGCCAAAATAATTAATGCTCAGTTCATTTCACTTCCATCTACACCTCAAGGTCAGAAAGGGCCTGGCATTTCCCTAAGCTAATTTCCACACCTCTTCTTTTTTTCAGATGTTTAAAAAGTGTCTTGGGATTCATGTGACCCATATAAAGAAGATTTCAGCCAGGATTTTTAAAGGCAGGCAGTGGTACAGGCAAATGTGTCATAAAACTTAAACAAATAATTTAATTTTAAAGAATTTAAACATCTCTTTAATTTATGAAGGAATTTTTCATTTGTTTTAATGAACTGTTGAGATTTGCCCTTGCTTGGTTTATTTGTTCCATATTTTACAAATTTAACATTAAAATACCTTTAAAATAGTTCCAGAAGAAAGAAAGAAACAAAGAAAGAAAGAACAACAGAAAGAAAGAATTATGGAAAACTGGAGTCGGTACTGAATAAATATTAGCAATTTAAAGCTAAAACATAATAGGGCTGTTGCAATCATTTCCAAATCAAGCACTGTAAAGCAAATATAAGAATAAATATTAAAGAATTAAACATATTTTAAGGTATGGAATGGCACAATTAAGGAACTAAGACAACCTTAACTTTCTCTGATGCCATGCAACAAACATATATTTATGATTTGTGCAAACTAATGTTTTTATTCCCACGGAGGATATTTTTTGTAATATTTCCTTGTCTGATGTTGTTATACGGTGGGGTAAATGCTTTTTTATTGTCTCAACTACACCTACTCCTTGGGAACAGAATGGCTCTGAGAATGGGAAAGGGATTCTGTATTTTGAAGGAAAGGATCTTTCCTAAGGATGATTTTAATCTTACTGTCATTGAGAACAACAGAAGTTGACAGTCATTATGGAAGAAATGAGTTCAAGGAATTCTATGAAGGACAACAGTATTTGTCCACCTTTGCTGAAGAAGTTATAAAGACGAATTGGAAAAAATGGCCATTAGTTATAGAAATTTTTTAAATGTAGCTAATGCATAGGAGTTCAGTGAGCTCTAAGTACACAGGAAAAGATTCAGTTGTGTTGTTATTAAGATTATTTGGGACAAAAATACCCTAATTACCACATGACAATTTTCTTTGAGAACACAATTTTTTAATTTTAATTTTAATTTTTTAAATTAATTTTAATTAGCTGATTTATTTCTAAAATCTCTGAAAGCGCTTTTGTATTCAAGAGTAAGTGTAGTTTATACTCTACAGCAAAATGGATGAAACCCTGCTGTAAGGTCAAAACTCAGTTCAACTCCATCTTAACTATGGAACCACAATCATGATTTGAGACTTGTATTTATAATAAAATAATTTAAAAGCTCTTAAAAAAAATTCCTTTTACAATAAAAATTTTGATTTTTTTAAATGACACTAATTAAAAAAAATTAAAATCTGGTTAAATACTTCAGCATATTTCTACAATATTTTTCCAGAAAAAAACTATAATTTACTTCAACTTGTTCATGAACCTTTTGTGTTTAATTTTCACTGATATTTCAGTGAATTTGTTCAATGGCTAGGATGCATGTGGGAATGGATAATCTTAAACAAGCAACATTTTAAGCAAGCACTAATCCTGAAATCATGCATTGAATAAGAACCTGATTTTAAGAATTATACTCATCCAGGTATATATCAGGGAATACTATTAAACCACAGGGCAGATGAAAATGAACAAAGATCCAGTATTAGATTCTGAATACTTCAAATCAAGTGTTTGCAAATAATCTAAAAAATATTCATAGAAACATAAATACTTTAGAATAAGAAATAGGTATGAAAAAATCAGAAACTGCTTGTGAAGTCAAAAAAGAAAAAGCAATGTTCATTGAATAAGTTATTGGCCAAAAAATATTTGTGCAATTTGCATAGGTGGAGACAGAAAATAATATTTGGGGGTGCTGAGGATGCCCCCCGCAGCAGGTAAGTCTATGGGGGGAAGGGGAGATCAAGGGGAGAGGACAGAAAGGGCCATGGGGGTGGGCAGATCAAGGCCCCCACGGTGAGGGAGGGAGAGGGGCAGGGGCTGGGGTTGAGTGGCACCATGGCTGGGCTGTGTATCAGGTCAATCAGAACCTAGACAGCTCATTCAGGAGTGTGGGGGGCTCCTACCACTGTGGTCATCCCGGTGGAGGCCTGGGGACCATGTGCCCCCCCAATCTGTGTGCGGGGTGAAGGTGGCTGCTGCTGCATGCTAGGCTTTGCTCCCCGTTGCAGCTGCCCTAGGAGCAGCACAATGCCATGTGTGTCTTGCTGTTGGGCTGGCAGGGGGTGTAGCTCAGCCCAGTGGCAGTAGGGATGTACACAGAGGTGGGAGCTCTCAGCATCTCTAGATGAGTCACCTGGGCTCTGATTGTCCCATCATTCAGCCCAGCCAGGGCCCCACTCATCCCAGCCCCCACCCTGGCCCCTGCCTGTGCCCCACTCTCTCCCTCACTGCAGGGGCACTGATCTGCTCCCCCCGCCAGCCCCTTCCCCTCCACAGAATTGACTGATACTTGCCTGCCGTGCTGGGCAGCCAGTGATCCACATGCTGGCTGTGATCCTGGCTACATGCACGTCCCTCCCCACATCTGCTACAGATGCCTGGAGCCCTTAGCCGGACTGCTCTGTGGCCCTACCCACTGCCCCACATTTGTGGGGACTGAGCTCCATTAGCCCTGGCCTTCTGCTGTCTATGGCAATTTGGCAAAATTAGGAACATAGGAATGTTTGGCTAATATTGCTTAGCTCAGAAAGAAAAATGAATAAGCAAACAATCAGCTATCCAGGACTGATCAGACCCCCTCTATAATGTGTGCATAGTCAGAATTATTTGTGCACTTGATTGATTTTTATTTGTACGGCCTGGGACTGATCTTTCATCAAATTAATGAGGTCACAGATAGTTATATCTGAAGCTTTGGTTCTTGAAAGAAAAAGATAGAGCCTAGCCTCAGCCTAGGCTTCTGAATTGTGCTACTTGGACATGTTTACAAGGCAAGTATAATTTAAGAAGTGCAGTCTTAGTCACTGACTACGTTCTTTCTAGAATTGCATGGCAAATTGTTGTGATGAGATAATATAAAAATGATAAACGAGCATGTTATTACTGAAGGATACTTAATTTTCTCACATTCCAAAGCCATTATGCATTTATATGTTGTGTACTTAGCTCTACATGCTGAGGAGTAATCGGCACAGCTGGAGGATGGGCGCAAAATGCCATTGAGTTCCTATATTGTATATCTGTCTGGAGAAGGCCTACCATGCTGCTAATGCTAAAGCTAATAAGGAAAAATAACCATTGTAGTAAGAAGTAGATATAGAATACATTCAGGAACTGTTCCACTTGAGCTTTCATGTTTTGAAGGACAGCCAAAGAAATAGCGATGGAGAAGCAGAATAGAAAATATATTAAATAGGGCCCATCTACACATGCAGATAAAAGTGTGATGGGATCTAAGGCATGATCCACAAAATCACACCTCCTGCCTTGCCACATGTGCAAGGCAGGAGGCGTGATTGTGAGATTGTGCATTAGAGCCCATTGAGCCTTATTGTCAGCGCAGGGGGAGCCTGATACATGGATCAGACTCCCCTTCCATCAGTAAAAAGCAAGCTCCCATGGCTGTGAGTCTCCTCAGTTGAGGGTCTCCCAGCTGCAGGGGACCCGCATGCACCCCGGGGGCTGGGAGATCACAGCTGCTGTGAACTCTCAGCCTCAGGGGTATGTGTAACTGCAGGGACTGGGGGATCATGGCTGCCATGATCTCCCAGCCTCAGGGATAAGTGAAACCACCAAAGCTTGGAGATTAGGGAAGCCACAGTCCCCCAGCCTCAGGGGTTTCTCATTCCCCCGAGGCTGAGGGATCACAGCTTCAGTGATCTCCTAGCCACATGAGTTTCATGCACTCCCAAAATATTGTGATAGCCATGATTCCCCAGCTTTGGGGGTTTTATGCACCCCCGAGGCTAGGAGATCATGGAAGCTCCCAGCCCCAAGAGCTCTATGTGTCCCTGGGACTTGACACTGCAATTGCATCCCATGTCTGCCAGGACCCAGCTGGCTTCCAGCACCAGAAGGCATACTAGTGTCCACAGCTGTGGGACTCTAGGTCCTCAGCTCCCAGGACCCAGAGTCAGCAGTTGCTGGGCCTGAAAGGCTGCAGAGGAGACCCTGCTATACTTGCAAATCAAAGCTTGATAGTAACCAGCTATAAAGTTATTATATATTTTCAAGGTCTAACTTTATAGTTGGTTAGAGCTTTTTATTGTGTGATAGCTACTTTGCATGTGTAGCTGGTTTCAAGGTAACTGTGCAGTTAACCAGTTATTTGTGTGATACCTGTCATGTGTAGAGTGGACCTTAGAAAGCAGGAAAAGCAAGCAAGCGTGGATTCTGATTTTGCTTTGAAGATTTGCACTGATATAACTCCATGGGCTTTAGTGGACTTACTTCTGATTGAAACCAGTGTAAGTGAGAATAAAAGGGAATGGAATATAATCTTAGAACCTCTGTTTTTAAGATTTAGAAGACTTACTAATTTGAAGGTAATAATAGATTTTTATAACATTTAGTAAACACACTTTTTGTTCTCTTAGAAGAGTAATTTAGTGAGTAATCAATGCATCACGAAAACAATCACAAATACAGTATATGTTATAAACTACAGTATAAGGAGTTTATCAGGTTTTTTCTGTAACTATGACCAAATAATCAAGTACACATAGTTTTGGGATACCATAAATCTCTTTGTGAAGTGAAGTGCTACATTTTTAGGTCCCACTGCAGAATAGCTTGTCCTGAATATTTTAAATTATACAAGCTAAAATTATACTGTGGTCTGAAAAACTGAGTGCAGCTCCAATATTGGTATTAAGTGATTCCATGGCTCTCAAACAGCTTCAGAAAATCCATGGTTATCAGGAAAAGATAAAACTTAATAATTGAGACAGTGCATGAATCAAACTAATATGCACACATAGCACCAGGATAATCTGTTTCTATCACTATTTTTTTCTATTTCATTTTATTTTTGGAGTAAGGGGGAGGAAGCTCATACCACTGTTTTTATCATCTACTGAAAAGGTTTAACTTCCTAAACTGGTCAACTTAAAATACATACCGTCAAACAACATGTATACTTTGAACAGAAATCTTTTCCTTCCTTTGAAACATTAGATACACATTGTACATGTCTTTCTATGGATTGTTAAATGTGTGCTATAAATGTGATTGGCCTGATTTCTATCACAATGTAATAGATAATAAAAAGTAATAGTAGCAACAAACAATTCACTTATACAACTTTCACAACACATATACAACTACAATCTTCATTACTGCCTTCTCAGTCAGATTTTGAACTGAGCATCAAACAGTAAGGGTTCTAGTTCAACCCACCATTCCTAGATAATTTTTTGAAACATTTATAATTAGTTGTTCTTTCAAACTTCATATAGCCGAATTTTTCCCCTTGAAAAATATGGAATTGGAGTATATTACATCCAAGAAAAGTAAAAAAACACAGGTCAACCATATAAGTTAAATTTGTTTATTCACAATTGACCTGACCTGAGAAAGGGTACCTGATGCTTGAAAGTTTGTCCAACAGCTGTTCTAAGTATACTGCTGGTACACAGTGGGCATGTCTATGGTGCATTAAAGAGCTTTTCTTAATGCACTTTACATTTAGTACCTTCAATGTGAGGTACTAAACCAATGTGCATTAGGCTGCGTTAATGCACAGTAGTAACAATGCATGTTAAGTGATGCTAAATGTGCAATAGTCTATTACACTGCACATTAGCATAATCACATTTTTTTACGTGATGTTTTAGTACACAGTAAAATAGACTACAGTGCATTAAAACACATGTGTAGACATACCCAGTATATCACTGCTGGTAAAAAAGTAACAGTATAAAGAGGTACTGTTGGTACAAAGATATCACAAAAAACCTTGTCTCTTAATATTCAAGGCATTTTAAAAAATGAGAAGAAGTTATTTTACTTTTTTGGGTCCCAGACAAAAGCTGCTGAAATAATATAAGTTAATGAATAGGTTTCTGTTCATTCCACCTCAGTTGTATCCCAGAAAAATTCTGATTACCTTGTGTGCATACATATATATATATATTTTGCAAGGTGGGATTTTGTACCTGCCATCCTAAGAAAAACTAAAGCAAGCTAGAATTTAGTCTACAGGTAATTAAAAACTCCACCTGCTCATCAGAATTAAACAAAATAGCAATGGAAAGGAAAGAACTGAAACTAAATGTACTATTGGTTTATACTGACACTGTCCTGTTAACTTCAATGAGACTTCAGCAATACCAAAGATTTTGTTCATTGCATACTATGGTTCTAGCTTTCACCTGCCCTCTTCAAGTTCAGAATATAACTTCTAGGAGAAAATGTGTGAGAGAAGTAAGGTGGGAGAAAAGCCTATCTGATTACTTCATCTCATTTCAGGTTTCTGTGGGACAATCAGCAAACAGGAATTTAACTTATACAAAACACATGTATGGTCCATTTCATAAGTAACTTCAATCTATCCTGTTATGCTTTCTAGCAGTGGATATGTAGAATGCTCAAAAAGTGGCAGTCCAATCTCTTCAAAGGGGAGCAGGATACAGGATATTTGAGGTTGCATTCATTGCTACCTGATTCTCTTTTGCTCAGAACAGAATATTGAGTCAAGAACATCTGGGTAGAGGTTACAGTAGGGCATCAGGAAAAGCTGTTATAAGGAGCTGATCCAAACCTCAATAAAGTAAATGGAAATACTACCACTAACTTTACTAAATGATCAGCTATTATTAGGGATGTACTCGAATAGCAGAGCCCAGTGCCAGATTTTATGCACTCACCGTGGCTCTGGCCTCCAGTTTTGCAGGCAGATTGTGGCTGCCTCCCCCATGCCTCTGATTGGCTGGAGAGGCCAGCAGACACATAGGCTGCCACTGCTTCACTGCCCTTTGATGTGGTCTGGCCTTGCTTCCTGCTAGCTGCCCAGCTCTGGCTTGCATAGGGGGGAAAATAAGCTCCCCCAAGGACCTCACAGGTGCGGGAATAGGCTGCTGTCACTCAGCTACCTCCTGGCTGGGCCCTGCTGTCCCCCCTTGCCAGGCCATGGTCTTCTACCACCCTGGCCCAGCTCTGCTTCCCTTGGCACAACCCCAGTCCTCCCACCATGACCTGGCCATGCTGCCGCCCATCCCAACTTTGCTCTCCCCAGCCCAGCCCACTCCTCCCAGCCCTGTCCCCCACCTTGTGCAGCAGCCACTGCCCATGGGATGGGCCCAGCTGGGCTGGGCAGCTGTGGCTGCAGAGAAAAAAAAAAGGAGGCTGGGCCTGTCCCTGTCTGCCTAGGCTGTCCAGGGGAGGGGAAAAAAGGGAAAAACCTGTTATTTTACATGAAGCCTTGCTCTGTGGGGCCCTTTTTTTCATGTTTTTCTCTGATTTTTGTGGAAAATGCCTGATTTTAAATTTTCCACAAAATTGTGAAATCATGATTTCGGTTACCTCCCTAGCTATTATCTGAAGTCTAGCTTGCCCCACTGTAACAAAGGAAACAAAACTTTAAAACTGCATGCTCCATTTGCTCATAAGCGAGCATGCACTCATAACTATCTGAAATAGTCACTTTTGAGATGTATTATGCTTGGCCTTGGTTTTCCATTCTCTGCCTGGGGGGAGGTGTAAGTTGATTCTAGAGAGCATGGTTTAATCCACCAGCAAAATCCAATTTCGTTAAAATTGCTTTAACAACAAGAAATTTTGTTTAATTTCCCATACAGTCCACATGAACTTGCCCTATATGTGATGAACAGTATTATTACAAATAAGAGGTTATGGATCAAATTTATCTGGCATATAGCTCCACTGTCTTTAATGGAACATCAAGGATGAGTATAGCCTAAAGTCTCCATTTTAAGCTGTTTCTAATGACCAATTAGAATATTTGGCGGACACAGCAAAACAGTTATTTGACTTCCCATATAAGTTATTCGCTGAAGAACTCATTGTGAAATGCTTGGTGGCATGATAATGTTTAACACTATTTTTCAGTACTAAGTAAACTCTGCTGGTAAAAAATGTTTTATGATTTTTTTTGATGTCCACCTGGAAAAATCATCCAGGCTAGCAAGATTACAGTGCCTCTAAGTAAACTGACTGATAGCTCTAATATGAAATATTCAAGAGAAGTTGAAATAAACAACTCTCTCCTCTCAGTCTTTTACTGAATCACATTGGATTTTGAGAAGCCATCGGGATGAATAGCTAACACCTAGTTTTCTACTATAGAATTAGAATACGCTAGAGATTATAAAACATGTCAAAAGTACTAAATAAATACTATGAATATATTTGGCATAATCTTTAGTCTCAGATGATAACTGTAATGTCAAATTGACGATTCACTTTTGAATATGCAAAAATCAATTAGCTTGTGTTTAAACATTGTAAGAAGAAAAGATGGAATGAAGTATGATATATGCATGCAAAGAATTATCATCACTACCTATACAGACAAACTTATATATCTTGAATTATATAAATGCTAAATTATCTTTACTGAATATTTAAGCCACCTAAACCTAAGCCTGGAAAGGTGCATGCAGGTAGTCACCACTGCCAGGAGCAGTATGGGCAGTCCCAGTGAAGTAACTCATGGCCAAGGGAGGGACTGGTGGAATCTGGGCAGGGATTGCTGGTGGCCTTCAGGGGGGATTGTCTAGTCCAAGGGGAGGTAGTCAGGGGACAACAAAAAGCCCAGTCAGGATTAGGGAGGTAGGAACAGTGAAGCCCTGGGGCTGTGGCAAGCGGCTGGGCTTTCTGAGCCCTGGGGCTGTGCTTCGAACATGTACAGGCATTCACTAGATTGGGTTAACTCATTTTAGACTGGATTAACCCAAGCTGAAACTTAGTTCACCTTTGAGATCAGGTGTGCCAATTTTAGATCAGGCATGCATTTTTAAGGGCGATTTAAGCTCTGTGAACATCTGCATGTTTAGCCATTTAGACAGCACTAACTTTGCTTAGGTTGATCTAAATGTAATATTTGTATGTACCCTAAGTCTCCCCTCATGTAGTAATTAGCATATGTTTTACATAAATTGGAAATATGTGCAACTAAACCTCAATACCACTTTGAAAATTGCAGCTGTATATTTCTGTTGAATTAGGCAATTTATAGTATCTGGACATGCTGGTTTTGCCATGATAGTGTAACTATACTAGTGTTATCAATAATAAAGTCACAGAATTGTAATGAAGAAAAAAACCCAAAATGATATTTTAGCCTGTTGATGAAAAGGTAAACTTTAAATTTGTTTTAATATGAGCCCTACATGCTTGGAGTACTTCCAGGTCTCTAGCACTATTTGGGAAATGCATTATATAATATCTTATATTGATAGCAACACAGGAACAGGGCCAAAAGATCTGTAATGAACCACTTGCCACCAACTAATTAAAGGAGGCATGCAAATACTACAATAGCTATTCTAACATTTAAAAGCAGTAGCCATTCTTTTCCTTGTGACTCCATCTCTGCTCTTCCACAATTTTTCAGCATGTAAACAAGCTCCTGTGTGCTGTAGAAATGATTTTCCTCAAGAGAATAGAGGAAAAAATTATAAATATGAGTAGGAAAAAGAGAAGCAGCAAATTACCCTAAGGACTCGTGCAAAGGCATGGGGATGATCAGAACTAAGAGTACCAAGACAGACTGCTGGCTGCCTCCCAGTGAACATGGAACCTCATATTGGTGCTCAGAAGCTAAGAGCAAGTACAGCATTGGATGGTGACATTAAATTACCAGCCTGGAAAATTTCTACTCTGGACCCTCTGAATCACATACCGGTCAAGTATCTCTCATGACACGTGAGATTAGATTTCTTACCTTCTTGGAATTCAGGCTATGTGACTTAGCTTTCATTGCAGCATGAAGAAACAGAATGTACACAACTTCCCAGAACATCATATGATATAAAAGAATTGAAGTGAAGCAGCAATGTCTCAGTGACGCCCACAGGAACAGTACCAATCACCAAACTGTCAGCATGCCTCAGCAATTCCAGAGCATGGATGAGCATATGGACAGTTTAGGCTTTATGCCATCAATTTAGAGTGGGGAAGCGCACAGTTCATGCAAATCCAATCTGGATCTTTGCTCATGGAAAAATATTTTCATTGTGGATAGTCTAATGTATTCAGATAAGAAGGGTACAGCACAGTGTGAAGTTCTGGTATAACTGCAATCCTCCACCAAAGATAACCACTATCTGATGCATCTTCAGTGCTTTCTGGTAATTAATGGCAGGGTTGTTGGTTGTAGCCATGTTGGTCTAAGGACACAGACAGGCATGGTTCTTTGGGCAGATGTGATAGCCTTCACTGGACCTACTAAATAGTTGGCAAAAAGTTATTTGCAAGCTTTTGGGCACAAACACCCTTCATCAGGCATAGGTGTTTTATGATCTCCAAAGTAGAAAAGAAGTTATACAAATTTTAGAAGTTAAAATACAAATGAATGGAAGCTTGCATTTTCACAGACCTGCATGTCATAAATTAGCTTCTTTTCTACCTTGGAGAACACATAACACCAGCAGTCAAAGGATGGGACAAAGGGTGTTTTTCCCCAAAAGCTTGCAAAGAACTTTTCCCAACTATTTAGTTGGTCTAATAAAAAATATCACATCTACCCAAAGAACCTTGCCATCCTAGTAATTGTGGTATGTAATGGATGATCACACATCTGAAGTTACGACAAAAGGTGTGAAACAGGAAATCCTTGCCTTCTGTAGCCTGGATAAGACTGAAGGGGCTGCAAAGTCTCTGCATACAGTTGACACAGGTGAGGCTTTTAATCTTGACACAATTAATACAGGCTGTAAAAGTACTGATACAAGTACGCTGCTTTTAACAACCTTTATAGGCTCTTAGTACAGAACTTGGTATAAGAAAGACATTACCCTGCATTTTGAATTGGAGCAGGCAGAATTGTTAGCAACACACTTCAAAGTTTCAATGTCCTTGGAAAAATATTAATCTCATCAAGCTCATATAAAATACATGTGGGGGGCAATGCCACATTGGATAAATGGTCTAAACTTTGACTTCTCTAGAAATAAATTCAAATCCTGACTTACACTATTTATGTCAGAAAGTTTACCATGCCATTTGATACTATTTTTTGTATTTGATAGCAGATATTTTGAGGTCAGGTCTGTAGCATATTTACAGAGATATACATGGGAATTGATACTATCCCACATAACAGTTGTCAGCAGTAAAACTGGTTAACTTTTTCAACATAAAAAAAATTCTAAAACAATATTAAGGAAGAAATTATAAAAGTTTTTTTCCCTTTATACACCTGACCACAGTTATTTAATCTGTGATACATGATCCCAAATATTACTTGATTTTAGGAAGATTACTGTCCAGTTACCTACTGATATGTCAATGCCAATAGTGTACTTTTGGACTAATGGCAAATCCTGATCCATTTAATATGAGAAGCAGAGAATATAAAATGGTATAAAACAGTGCGGACTAACCCTTTTGCAGGTGTGCCACAAATTAGCTCTGCTCCTTCCCGGAGTGCCAATCCAGTCCCCATTTCCTGCTCCACCTGCTGCTCTGCTTTCTGCCCCTGTGTTCCTTGCCTGATTGCCTGCTCTGTTTTCTGCTCCCTTTCCTATCTGCTGCTGTGCTACTGTTCCCTCCCTGATCTGCTACATGCCAAAAAACAGAGGCTGCACATGCCACTTGTAGTATGTGTGCTACAGTTTGGCCACTTCTATTATGAAACCTCAGTTCATTACTTGCTGTTAGTGTAAGTAACACAGAACCTGGGGCTCCCTGTTACTTTAAGACAGGGGTGGGCAATTATTTTGGGCAGAGGGCTGCTTACTGAGTTTTGGCAAGTTATCGAGGGCCACATGACAGGCGGCCAGGGCACATAAATATTACTTTTCTATTTTTGTTAGGGGCCCCGCAGGCCAGGTAGAATGGCCTGGCAGGTCGCATTCAGCCTGCAGGCCGCATTTTACCCACTTCTGCTTTAAGATAAAGGCAGCCCAGCCAGGGAGTTCCACAGGCTGGGCAGAGGGCAGCAGCTGCAAGTTGCCTAGGCAACAGACTACTGGGCAATTAGCCGGCACCTGCAGACGGTCAGCTGACCAGAGGTATGCAGGACCCTGGGAGTTTATAAGCCCAAGGCTGGGGTGGGCTTAGGGAGTCTCTCCCTGGCAGCCGCAGGGGAATGAGCTCCTACTCAGGGAAGCCACCCAGGTGTTAGAAATGGAGTATTGTTAGAAATGCACAGCTTGCATCTTGCACCTGATAAGAAAGAAACACTGCCAAGGACTTTTTTCCTTGCCCAGCCTTGCCATAGCTTTTCTTATACTAAATCGCAGACTCTCCCCCAGCTTCTCCCTAGCCTTTCTCATGCAGATTACAGAAGCTGGAATTCAACTGACTGTGTCCTTGAAAGGGGGGGGGGTTGAACTCTTGGTGACCTATAGTAGTCTCTGAGCATGCTTAATTAGCTGATGCATATTTACCTCTCCGCCCTGCATACTTAAGTAGTTAATTATACTATACATGTGATGTATGTAGTGATGTAACCACATGTATGCTTGTATGAAACGGAAGTGAGCTGTAAGAGTTCCTGTTTCTGCACACGTGCCCAGGAGGAAAAAGATAAATACAGCCTGCAAAATTCCTTGGTGGGTTCAGAGTAATCTGAGTTTTTGACTCTGCTCTGACCCTATTTGCAAATACACCTTTTGTGCCATCTAATGAGTGTGTGTCTGTGATTTTGGTGGCCTCCAGAGAAACGAACCACTTTAAGCATCACAGGGATGCTCAGCTGACCACTTTTCTGCCAGCAAGAACAGTGTGGCTCAGGGTGCTCACAACGAGCCAGGCTGGGAGGTATGCTGGCCTAAGGGTGAAAGAAGGTTTGCCCTCTTAAAGGGATAAGGGGCTGTTATTCCTTTATATTATGCCATAGCCCACTGGCTTAAGTTTACACTGTGTTTAAACCACAGGTTTGGGATAGGGCTGTAAGGGGCAGTTAAGAAGATCTCATTAGTGCCTGAGAGGCATGCAATAGCCTTGAGCCCTACCAGAGGCAGCTCAAGGCTCAAGTAGTTACTGAGCCCAGAGAGGGCACAGAGTGCAAGGGGGCAGTGAGGCAGGGGCCAGAGACCCGGTGCCAGAGGAATGCAGATGCACAGGGGCCTGGTGCCCGGCAGACAGGGGCCAGGGGCCCCACAACCAGAAAGGACAAGCCAGAGCCAGTGTCTCAAAGTCAGGTCTGATACAGCGAGCCCAGAAGGCCTAGCTAAAGGGGCAGAAGCCGAGGCCAAGGCCCCAACAGAGGGAACAAGGTTACAGTACCATCTGCGAGGCAGGGGATGTGGTGTAGGGAAGGATTTGGAGCCATGCAATTAGCCCTTAAGACTTTCGGTGCCCTGCCACGCACGGTTGACTATAAAGGCCCAGCAAGGGGCTGAGGATCAGTGAGGACTAGTAGGGTGGCAGGGACCCTAGCGGGGTTCAGTGGAACCGGGGCTATGGAAAGTTCTGGGGGCAGCCTCCCTATTTATCATTATTCCATCAAGGCATAGCTGGTGAGATGAGAAGGGGCACAGTCACGGGGCCTGCAGGGGGCATCACGGCCATCCCTGGGACACCAACCATGTTACAGTGTACAGCTATGACATCAGATTACATTCCATATTTTCCTATACATGGTTCCAATTCTCAAAACACTAACACATGATCAAATTTACAAACCCAAGTCATCTAAAACAAATTAATGGGACTGCTTGTTTCAAAAAAGTTATGAAAATGCTTAATGTGTTTATCAGAACTGGGGTCAAAATGTTCATAACTCTCCAGCAATAGAACCCAGTCATAGTAAGAATACATTTTTAGAGATTGCTTTCCGTTTTTCAGCATATTAATTCACTTTTTGTTTGCACTGATTGACATATAACATGCAAGGAAGATTTGATCAAAAACTCTTTAAATATTAAAAGTCAACTGGAGGTGTTCTGAAAGAGAACTTGCCTGTTACAATGCAGATGCATACATATGTATTGCTTATTTTCTGCAGTTCTGCTAAAGTGAGCAGCACATTGGCTAAGTACAGACATTCAAAAAGTCCAAGCCTGAATTGATTCAATCTTTGCAGGTTAGTCTAATCTGCACGGATTGAATCAAGAAGCAAGTGAATAGACACTCATTTTTTATTCCAGAAATGCAGCCACATGCCTGCAGTCACTCATTGCAGAAGCTGGGGCATACCAGAGCAAGCCCTCCTTTCCCTTCAGCAGTGACTGGAAAATTGAAGAGAAGCTGAGCTGAAGGAGGGCCATGGCCAGGCCCCACTGAGTATGATTAGAGAGGGGTTTAAATACCCACCCTGGCCTGTGCAGTCCCCAGTCAGGGTGTGTGTGGAGGGGGAAGCAGCCTTTGCCAGGCTTGTCCCCAAATGGTAGGGGGTATGGCTCGATGCTGGCCCCCCAGGCAGCAGCATGAGGTGAAGTAGGGTAGGGAGGGGGATTAATCCCCCTCCACTCTTTGCACAGACCCCAGCCAGGATCTACCTGACTTCCCCTCCCACTTCAGTGGTCACGAGGGGGGGCATTGCCAGATGCTGGCCTGAGGCAAAGGGGGGGAGGGGCCATTCCCCCCTCCTATCCTTCTCCTACCAGCATGGGACTCCATCCAGGGTCTACCTGGCTTTTCCCCATCTTAAGAGGCAGGGGGTGAGGCCAAATGCCTGTCTGAGATGAAGTCGGGGGGAGGAGGATTGAATCATCCTTCCCTCTGGTCTCCCACCAGCACAGGACCACATCCGGGGTCTGCCTGCCTTTCTCCTCCCCTCCTCACCCGCTTGAGCGGGGGAGGTATGTGTGACTAACCCCCCTTCCTCCCACCAGCACAGTACTCAATCTGGGGTCTGTCCGGCTTTCCTCCCTGCTTTAGTGGCGGGGGCCCTGGCCGGATACCAACCTGTGGTGAAGGGGGGGAGGGAAAGGTATTAAATCCCCTTCTCCGTCCCCTCTCCAACTAGCACAGGCCTGCAGTCAGGGTCTGTCTGGCTTTCTGCCCCACTCAAGTAGTGGAGGGCATGGCCACATGCTGGCCTGAGACAGCCTGACTGGGAGGAAAAGCCAAACAGACCCCAGCTGGGGTCCCATGCCAGTGGGAGAGGGGAGGCAGGGGCAGGGGCTTAATCCCCCTCCCTCCCCTCTGTTCACCTCAGGCCAGCATCTGGCCTTGCCACCCACCACTCAAGTGGCAAGTGGGGGGAAAGCTGGGGTCCTGTGTCATTGGGAGGTCTTGGCCAGGGCATGGCCACACATCCTGATCTCTGCTGGAGCAGGGTAGGGAGCAGAAGTATGGCAGAAGCTGGGGGTCTCATGGGCCATGGAGTGGGTTTAAACTCCCCCCCCCCCCACCTGAGCCTGCTGGCCGCCATTCTCTAAGTAATTCTACTTACTTAGATGAAACATCTGGCAGGAGCTGCTGCACCCTCACCAGGCAGACCAGGCTGCATCCCCAGCCCAGTTTCCCACCGCCACCCCTTGACAACCAGCCATCACTGCTCTGGCTAGTCTGCAGAGCAGGGCAGCCAACCCTGCTGTGCTTGAGCAGACAGCACAGTCCACCTCAGAGCTACAAAGCCTCCTTGCATGTTGGGGGACTGTGATTTAACTTGAACCAGGAACGGGTCTGGGACAGAAGTTCCATAAACCAGTTTGACCTAAATCAGTTAAATCTGATACTACATCCTACCAGGTGTATCTTAAACCTGTTTTGGCAATTTTGAAACTGGTTTATGTGCACTGAATTTCTGTTCTGTTACAGGTTTAAACCAGTTTCTGATCACTTACAATGGTTTATGTGTAACTTCTGTCCCTAGCCATTCTCTGTAGTGACAGTATAAACCAACTACTATTTTTCATAACAAATTTGCTACCTTTTCAATAAATATAAAGAAATTCTCCTGAGGCAGAATTACTTTTAATCTCAGGTCATCTATGGAGCTATTTCTACAGACTTAAATGTCTGGTTGAGCTGCTACAGATCAATGGGGCATGTGTTTTTTTAATAATGGTGCACTTATTACTGTTGATGTTCCCATTACTGGTTTCACTACATTTTAGGAGCAGTCTTCGTATCTGACTTATTATCTAAATGATTTTATTTGTGTTTCACCTGTTTCTTTGAAATCTGAATGTAGAACATTAAGTGAAAATGAAAAGTAGAATCAAGCAATTTATCACTTTTTGCTATGCTTGTCCTTAAATAACACTTGCCATATGCTTTCATTCAAGTAGGATTTATACAGAGGCGCCTACAGTTATTAAATGACCGTGCTATGTCATGAAGCAACATATTCCTGAGGATTAAAATTTTACCCTGATAACTGAATACACTTGAATTGCAGATAAACTAAATAACTCTGTTAATTAAGATAAATATAAATCAGAATGCGTTTCTTTTTTATCTACAGATCACGTTGATAATCCCACAGGATAAAATTTCAGATGCAAGAATCCAATTGCTTACAAGCACGTACATCATTGCTTATACAACCTCATAATTTTCCATTGCTTTAAGGGAGCAATGGACTCCATAAACTTGTCTTTATGTTTGTAATTGACCATACTGCTATGGATATATTTTGCATATTTTTGTTTGCCAATTCTTATATAGCAATATGGTCAATATAGCATGATAAAACAAGGAATAACTACAAAGTTATTACCCAAAAGATTACTATCATGCCATTAACTGAATGCTCCCACAGCTTGGAGCCCTGTATTGCTGATCCAGACTCCCAGCCACCGGAGTACACAGTGCACCCCTGTGGCCAGGAGCCCCATTAACTGACAATGCTCCCAGTCACAAGAGCTTGCTACTTGCTGGTACAGGGGGAGTCCAGAATCACAATCCTGACTCCTCCTCTACTGGCAATAAGGCCTGATGGCATATGATACTGGATCTCACAATCATGCCTCTTGCCATGCATTTGCAGCATGGCAGGAAGCACGACTGTGGGAATGCCACATCAGATCCCTTCGCACCTGTAATTGCACATCTGCCACAGGCCTTAAAGACAGTGCATGCCTATGCTGACCTTATCAGCAGGCATTTGTTTTTAGCAGTGGAAATTTATGAGAAATCTCTGGGGTCTAGGGAAGATGAAGAGAGCACTGGCTGTTCCATTCCTCCCAGCCTCTTGGGATGATGGGGGAGGGAGCAGCAGTGGCTACATCATTCTCCTCTTGAACTGCTCTGGGGAACAGGTGGGTTCGTTGCCCCTCTGCTCTACTTCCGTCCAGGCCAAGGAGGGGAGTAGAGCAGGATACAGGTACTTATTCTTGCAAGAGAACAATCTGGAAGATCTTTCTCCTGAAAGGGGCATGTTTACTCTGGGGAGATACTGACCAAATGCTTGTATGCGTCTAGTTTCTACAAGAAGAGTAATGATTCTCTCAGTAAAAATGCAATGTTTGTATGTGGCTTTTGAGTAACACGCTCTTATATTGCTCTGGCAGAGTCATTGGGCTTTAAAACAGAGGTCCTAGGGTTGCAATCATCGAGCATGCAGCTTTCCACTTGCTGGTGCAGGGGGAATCTAGGATCACAGTCCTGGGCTCCCCCTGAACCAGCAAATAGTAATGGCACAATTGGGATCTGATCTCTGATCCCTAAATTGCACACTCTGCCATGCACATGTGGCATGGCAGGAGGCCTGACTGTTTGGATTCACGAATGAATCCCATCATGCTATGAACGTGTACTACAGAGTCATTATTTTTTTTAATATTCACTTATCTGGGAGTTTTCAAAATGTTGGCTTTCTAAGGCTAAGATAACT
Source organism: Crocodylus siamensis (assembly GCF_052110815.1). Taxonomy (NCBI): domain Eukaryota; kingdom Metazoa; phylum Chordata; order Crocodylia; family Crocodylidae; genus Crocodylus; species Crocodylus siamensis. The sequence continues at coordinate 170,904,612 of NC_143397.1, read as the reverse complement.
CATTTTGTACTCTGAAATAGAAGTTCCTTTCCCCACACCCTGCTTTTTTTTTTTAACTTATCAATCTGCAGCTGCTTTAGCATAATGCTATAAAACTAAATCTCATTGTTAGGGATTAATTCAAGACCAACATAATTTTACTTCCAAAAAAGGAAGAAATGGATGAAACAAAAGCTCATTATTTTCATATTGATAGTGAAATAATTTATGCATAGTCACCATCATCTTTACAAAAAATATGTTGAATTAAAAAATACAAATCCACCTACATTTAATGTGATAACCTCTTGTACTTATTTTCTTTCTTAATATTTCCAGTGATCTTATTAAAATAGTTACATTTTGTACATGACATCTAGTACTCTTTCAACTGACTTCAAATGATTTTAGCCTTTTCAAGCATGTATATCCTACCTTTGGAATAATTGTTGTAGTGTGAATAACGCAAAACATTTTCTGCAAGTATTTTATAATATTTTTAAACGCATTCATTGGAAAGAATATCTTCTGTGTTCTGGGCTCTGACTACCTGAGTAATTGAGTTTTATTGACAAATTACAGAAACTCCATTTTAAAATTGCATGTGCAGGTATTCATGGAAACTGCATTTTAAATTGGCAGATACTTGTCAGAAATTCCAAACTCAACAGAAGCTACACCAGGTGACATAAATTAACCAATCACTGCTAAGTGACACCATTCAAAATTCAAATGCTTACACCCAATTCCATAAAAATATTTAAAGATATATTTCCTGAATATGTTCTTATAATGAACATCAAATTGTTGAGGGATAACCTGTGAAATGAACACCACCTCACTGTACCCCTAAGTGCTCAGTGCTAAATGTAGTATCTTTATTTAATCATTTGGAACATGCCTGAGTACCTGCTAATGTAGACATTATGAACTGTCCCTCAGTCTAAGGATGAGTAGTTTCCAAAATAACATTCTAGAGTAAGACAGAAAGTAAATTCTCTAGTTCTTTAATGGTTTCATCTTTCTGTCGAATTCAGTGGACTTTAGATCTATCCGTTGGCTTAAAAGCAAAGGTTTTTCTATTAGGTTATTGACAATGTGACCTTGTTGACAGTAGGGACTTGCTCAATACAAAGCTGTGGCACAGACAGGCAAAACTACTATTAGTACCAATGGAGGTTACCTCTGAGTTAATCTGCAAATTACAGCTTTGCCTGATGATGCTGGGTATTGTGCTGGTACAGCTAGGATGGTGGCTAAGAACTTCAGGCTATAATTGGGGTTAGGCCCTTGCTTGCAGCACAATGATATGCATTTATTTTTAACATTCCTTTTAGTAACAATCCAGTTTTCTATTAGTTCCAGGCCTGTTTATCTAGAATCATCTCTACAGTTCCAGCTCTCTTCGCTGACTTGGGGTGTATGCAAAGCTGCCCCCTCATATGATGACACAGTGACAAAGGATGCAGGCCAGACTGAAAATCATGTATCAAGATTTTCCCAAACTGTTTTATATACATTTCCCCTACCCTCTCCTTCTTTTGTCTTAGCAAATGTTGTCCAAAATATATATTAACAGATTTTTCTATGAGACTTCCCTGATAAGGAAGGTAAATTTCCTGTTAATGAGCAGCTAATGGGAGTGTGCAGCTAAAAGCCCACACTTAGAAGTGAGATTATGATCATAATAAAGCGTGCCAATCTTCATGGGCATGCATGCTAACAAAACAACCTATATCTACAGTAAAAGCTCTGTTATCAAATATTCCGGTTAATCAAATGTGCACTGTCTGGTGCCCTCCTCGGCATCAGTGTGCCAGGGGACAGGGAGAGGGGCCCTGCGCAGGCTGCTTTGCCCTGGGCTGTGGGCTGAAGCAGTGGCAAAAAAAAACTCTGCTTGCGGTGGTGAAACCCGGAAGTGGTACTTCTGGTTTCGCTTTTGCCACGTCCCTCGGATGCCAGTTAATAGAGTTTTCCAGCTCATAAAGTTCCAGTTAACACAGCTTTTGCTGTATATATTTATGTGTGAAATACAGTATTGTTAAAGGCTATTTTTAAATGCTCTGCCTGTCCACTCAACCAGCAAAGGCAAAAAAATTAAGATGCCGAAAAATGTACATTGCTAGATCATAAGAACTTGTTAGGTGAAATGTGGATTTAATATTGCACTTTAACAGTTGGAATATACATAAAAATAATGACCTTTCAATATCTAAGATGACATAAAATATGAAGCAACAGAATTTTTCTCAGCCCTTTCCTGCTTTTGTAATGACATTTAATGTAACATTCAGGTGAAATGCACTGAATCAACTCTTCACCTTTGCAAAAAAAATGCAGAAAGAAGATTCAATCTACCAATATCCTAAAATATTTACTTAATCATTACAAAAGTAAGTAAAATATATATATATGATTGCCATTCAGAATATAGTGTAGTTTATAGAAAATATTAGGCCTGTGCGAAACAGCTAGTATTCACTTTGGATTCAGATTTGGCCAATTCAGGGGACAGTGATTTGATTTGGTGATTTGAATCACTATCCTGAATCGATTTGGCTGAATCTGTTTCAGTGATTCGGCTGCCACCAAATCAGCTGAATCAAACAGGCCCAGTGCCCTGCCCACTCTCCCAGCCCCATCAATGGCTGCCCTGCCCTGCCTCAGTGTTCCAGCACTTCCAAAAAAAAAAAAAAAAAAGCCATGCTCTCACCAGCTCTTACCAGGCAGGGGGGGGCTCTTCCATGAACCTCCAGAGGCCCCAACAGCTGTTGTAGCTGCCAGTGAGTGCAGGGCTTTTTTTTTCTTTTAAAGTGCCAGGATGCTGGGACTGGGCAGGGCAGCCATTGACGGGGCTAGAGAGTGGGTAGAGGTCAGGGTGTGCTCACAGGGGCTGGGGGAGCAGGCAGAGGATGGGGCCTAGTGGGGGTTCCTCCATGGTCCCCTCCCCCCTCCCCTCACTTACCGGCACAAAGTCCGGGTCCAGCTCCCTGTGGTGGCGAATGGGGACTGCCCAAATCTCTGAATCTCTCTGAAGCTCTACAAATCTTTTCCAAATTGATTTGGAGGCTTTGAATCGATTTGGACTTTTTTATTGGTCTCCTGATTTAATTTGGATTTGGAGATTCGGCCACCGAATCAGGCCAAATATCCTCTGAATTGGATCAGCAGCTGAAGTTTTGCACAGCCCTAGAAATGATCCTTATTGGTTATGTCATTGTATTGTTTGAATTGTATCAAGGAATGTAGAGGCTCCCTATGCCAGAAAATGCAATCTTACCCCAGAAGTGTTCACTATCTGCAATCACAGCACATGAAAAATGGTTTTCATGGGGTCAACTCTCTTTATAAAACTAAGGGCCCAAGTCTGCTAAGGGCCAATGCAGGTGAACTCTCCCAGCTGCACAGTCCCACTGAAGTCCATGGCTTAAATCAGAAGAGCCAACAAGCACGAAACTATCATTATGAAGGATTTCATGCTTCAGCTCTAAGTTCTGTAAGGCTAACATGCATTTCAGCTAAAAAATACAAAAAACATGGTATGTACAAACCAATGTTAAACTCTGATGGATAAAACCTGATAAAGTCTTTCTATTTTTAAACTGAAATCAGCAACATATATGCTCCTAGTGTTTGAGATAACTTTAATTTTTTTTTAAATTTTCTGCTGGAAGCACAGCTACCAACAAGCTTAGGCTATAAAAAAGAGCACAGGGTAAAAAATCCAAATTATACACTTAGACATAGCCATGTGAGACATTAAAATCTGAAAAGTAACACAAGTAGATTATGACATGATTCACAGCTACAGCAAAGCAGCATAGAGAGAGATTATTGGCACCAGCACTGCCAAAGGTAAAACCTTGATACACAATCAGCTCCAATTTAAGAATAAATAAAAAGGGAGAATAGTGAACAGTGACAGATGATAAGAGAAGGTTGCTGAATTTGTCAGTTACTAGAAGAGTATTTATCAGAACTTCAGGAAGAATTTCAGGTCCTCATCTGTGCTTCATTTATATACTTCTAAAATTAAAGGAACACCATTGACTTCAGATAGATAGAAGGATAGGTTCAGGGTCACTGAAGCACATAAGGTTATTTTATCAGATCCTGCAAGAGTGACTAATAAAAAAAGAGCCAATTGGGTATGTCATAGAATATGAGCTAAGGACGTAGGGGTGATATAAACATATGTATAACTAGATAATATTTTAGAAATTTTTAAAAGCATCATCTGTTATATTTTAAGGGATAGATTGTAGTAATGTAAATTAATGATGTTTTCTAAAATTGTAATAATCAGAATACAAAACTAGACCGAGATTCACTTGTGTATGGTAGGTTTTATCTCAATATTTTTCCAAAGCTGCCATTCCGGTGTCTTTATTTTTTTTCCTAAGCATTAAGACCTGTTCATAAATAAAGGTTATTTAAACTTTTACTGTGGTGATTGGAAATCTGTGTTTGTAGGAGAAATAAAGTAAACTATTACTATTGTTTGTAATAGTGCTTAAAGTAATATCCCAAGGCAGTACAAACTTCACATTTATTTATATGTTCAGGAAAAAAAATCCCACGATTAAAATCAAAACTGTGGAGCACACATATAAACAAATGGCTCGACTTTTTTTTCTTCCTAACACCAGTTAACAGGCCTGGTCCAAAGCCCAATAAATCAACTGAGTCAGGAACTAATTTCAGTAAATCCATACAGCGAGATTACATTAGAGTAAAAGTGATGCAAGTGAGAGAGAATCAGGCCTTTTGCTTATACATAATTGTTGAATCCATCTGGAACTATTTAAAAAAAGACTCAAATGGTCAATCAAGCCCAATTCTAATATTAGAGTAGTAAAAGCTTTGGCTTTAGCAAAATTAAAGGTGTATTATAGATGATGCTACTAGTCTTACCTAATACTAAGGTTGCTAAATACTTCCCATTATAGCACTTCCCACTAAAAGCACTCATAGTTACTTATAACTCCACCATGTTAAGTATTTGCATTGTACACTTCCACATTTTTGCCTCAATCAAAATATTTTGGAAAATTTCACTTGAATTAGTTCAACTAACACAGAGAATAGAATTATGTTGTTTTCCTACTTTCTAAAAAATCTGGTGATCATTTCCTATTGAAAAGCTTGAAGGGTGATCAAAGCTTCCATTCTTTTGAGTTGGGAATCGAGATATAGCAGGGGAATGAAAAGGTGGCCCTTGGGTCAAGGCCCAGATTTCTTGTAAAATCTGCCCGACTTTAAGCCTTGAAAATAATCACAGTTTACACACACACTCAGTACAGACACCTTAGGTTTTAGTTGCTACGTGTCCTTCCTGAGGCTGAGAAGAACGCTGAGCTGTTGTGGGCTATGCCAAATCTGGTCCTCTAAACTAGGAGAAAGGAGACTGTTTCTTCTGGGTTCTTAGTGGTTACTCTGCTAGTCTCAGGCAGCCTGGAATAGAAGGTGAACATGGAACCTGGGGGCAGCCTCCTTATATACTTCCAGAAACACCAATGTGTGGCAGGAAAAGTAAAAAGGGGTCCAAGTGGGGTAGGGGCTGCATGGCTACCAGGGACATTGTGGTCACCCCTGGGGGCTGGGACCTGTCACAGAGGGCACTGCATGAAGAGAAAGGATCATTAAGGAAGCTATTGTCCCAGAGGATTGGCTACTATCCCTGCTTTTTTCTACAAACATCATGCCTGAAGCTAAGCACGGCACTTAGCCAGACTTCACAGGTGTTCGCAGAGTGAATGTTTACTCGTTGCATAGGTTTCTATTTTGTGACCTCGAGTCCTGAGCTGCAAAACTCTAACCACTCATGGCTGCAAATGTAGGCAATAAGGGTTATGATTTTAAAACATAGGGTTTTCTAAAATACTTTATTATGATGAAATCAACATATTGGTTAAATAATAATTTACAGTTTTGAAGTAATATATAGGAAATGAGAAAAAATGAATGAAAAACTTCATTAAAATAGTCCTGTCTTAATGGAAGTAGGAATACTAAGTATGTAACTGTATAACAGCTTCTGAGAAACATTTTGGAACTAATCATACCTGACAGTTCTGTAACTATTTCAGAGTGTCTATTAAAAGTTAGTGATGTGAAAAAAACTAAAATGGATATGATACAAGTGACAGCTGTGCAGAGCCAACCCAAGCAGGGTGTGGAGCCCAGGGCAAATCAGCCCGTGAGGGGCCCGGCCCCTGCTCCAATCCCACATGCCCCAGATCCAGAGAAGCTGCTGCTGCCATTGGCGGTGGTAGGGGTGTAGTGAGCAGCTGAACGCAAAGCTGGTGGCGCAGAGTCGCTGTGACTGCTCTGCCCAGCTCTGTGGTACCCCCCAAAGTGCAGGGCCTGGGGCAGTCACCCTCCCTTTCCCCCAGGTATGGCCCTGAAGCTAGGCATTGTGCCAGTACTTAAACTACAGTATTTTGAAAGATCAAGTGATAAAATACTTTCTTATTTGGTTGAAACTTCTTCATCTTTCTGTATATGGTCAAAATATATGACCTTGATCATAACAGCACAATAGTAAAAATGGATTATTACAATACAAGAAGTAGCATATGGTGGTTCCTACTTTGTTTTACTTGACAAGAAGGAAGTTACCCCTCACTCCCATTTGAAGCATTCCACTTGATTAACTACAAGGAAAATGATAAATTTTAGTTGGTGCCTAAACTGATTTAATAATTCAACACAGTAGATGCCTCTTGAAACCGAGGAATATAAAAGCCAAATGAAAGTTTCTAAGGAATTTTGGCATGCTCAATCACAGGTTGAATCAAGAAAAAGATCTCTCAGCTACAGCTGATATGCAAATGGTAAGTGTTAGACATTGAAAAAAAGCGTGCTTTACCAAGTGTGGAGCAGTAAGAATACAGATGAGTGTTAAAAAAAAAGTTTCACAGAATGGAAGAAGTTTGTATTTACTGGTACCTCTTATCCAAACCTCTGGGCATCTTGCATGGATAGATACCAATTATAAATCAATAGAAGTTAACAAGCCTCTTCATTAAAAATCCCATCCCCTCCACCAATTCCTTGATTTGCAAATAAGTCCTATGTTATGTCCTGAAAGCTGCCAAAATTGGGTTCTGGTGAATCAGTTTCTAGAGGAATCATTCCTGTATTTAGTGTTCTGCTTTGTGGTTGCAGGATGTTGAAAAGGAGAGAGTAAGAGCGATGCAGAAGATTTTAATTTCCACAGAGAAGCAAAATGAGATCCCTGATTTGGGGACCACTTAGAACATAAAAAGAACTCACTGGCCATGTCCAGACATGTGTACACATTTGCTTCCCTGGAGATGACTAATGGTGGTGCACCTTGTGCCACTGCTAGTTGTCCCTGGGGAACACCTGTGCCACGTGCACGCTGTGCGCGGCAGGTTATCATGGGTGGGGTAGGGGAGGTTGGGGCCAGCATTGGGCTGGCCCCAGAAGCCTTACCTGGGGTTCTGGGGGTCTCCCAGGGCTGCAGCAGCAGCAATCCTGCCACACAGAACCTGGCTGCCAGTGGAGCATGGCTCCGGCTGGGCAGGCTCCGGCTTTGGGTGGCACATGCTGCTACCATGTGCACCACTCAGCTCTTTTTTTCCACAGGTTTTTCAATGGGATTGGATATCCAGGGGTCAAAAACCCCCTCTGTGCTGCTCCCTTGCAGTGAGGCCACAGATGTATCCGTATCACCACACACCACACAGCTGCGCTCGTTTGGAAGCAGCCACGGTGTAACCTGTGCAGGTCATAGAGCACTTGGATTATAATGGCTTGCCCCACTTAAAATGTGAGCTGATGTGTTACACCAATAACTTACGTCCTTTTCAAGGGTAGCTTCAAGTAGCAATATTACAAGCTAAAGGTTACAAAGATATGAATTCTTTGAAACTTAATTCCTTCACAGAGGAATGGTCTTAGCTTCTGACCAACCATTAACAAAAAAAAAATACAATATACAATAGCTCATGTGGGAATCCTGAAGCACTGTTACATCCAAAATGGACAATCAGTTGGGCTCAGCTCCAATGTAAGACACATGGGTGAAAGCCTGTCATACTCCTGTGAGTACAGGACCCCAGCGGACCCCAACCCTGGCCCCCAGTGCAGAGCCAGGAGGTAAGCGGGGGCCTGCAGTGGGTAGGCACTAGTTAGGAGTGGAAGGCAGCTGAGCAGAGCTGAGGAGGGTCACATCACCCGCCCCCCCCCCCCCGCACCCCGCAGCTTCTACTTAGCCCATCCCTCCAGGGAGCCATGCGACTGAAGCCGTGCAAACAGGCATGCTTTGGGCCCGGTACATGAGTTAACACAGGAGGGCGAGCAGGAGGGGCACGAGGCTCTGGGTGGTGAGCCTGAAAACAAGGGTCAGCACCAGTACCACTGAGGCCTCCACCAAGACGGAGCCCCTGGTTCTTGGCTGTGGGGGCTGCCTGGAATGAATGCAAGCACCTGGGATCAGGAGCAAAGACACCTCCCCTTGTGGAGTATGTTTCACATTACAGTCTCTCGGGTGCCAGATATGGGAAATCCAAGCTGTGGTGCAGAGGTTGCATACCATCAGGGATGGTGAAGAGGAGATTGATGCCTACTGCCAGGCTCTTCACCAGAATAATGAAGAGGGAAGAGCAAGGATGGCTGGCAGAATGAGGGTGGACAAGGAGAGCTACTGTGAAGTCCAGCCAGGGGTCGCGTGGACAAAGGTTGTATCCAGCCCCAAGGCACGCTGTGCCAGGATCACCACCCCCCTGGAATGTCACAACAGATGTGAACTCACAGCACCAGCAGCTCCAGCACTTGAGGAAGGAAGGCAACCAGACGTAGAGTGGTCCTTGTTTGAGACTCCCTTCTGAGGAGGACAGAGGGAGTGATCTGTTGCCCTGACCCCTTTGCCTGTGAGGTCTGCTGCCTCCCAGGGGCCTGTATCTGGGATGTAGCTGGGAGGATCCCTAAACTTGTCCAGCCCTATGACCACTACCACTCCTCATCCATGTGGGCACAAATGGCACAGCTCAGAGCAATCCTGGCCAGGTCATGAGTGACTAAAGGGCTCTGGGGGCTGGGCTCAGAGGGTAGGGGGTACAGGTAGTTTTCTTCTCGATCCTCCCAATTACAAGTCACAGGTACAGGAAGGAGAGAACCTACCATATGAAAACTCACGCCAGGGACTAAGAAAGTAAAAAAAAAGAAGTGTTCATTGCTATTCTGAAGAACCTCAGAGTGGGAGGGATGAGTCTTCTGAATGCTTTTCCCATTCATTCCCACAAGACTGATGTGAGTGAACAAAACCATATGGTCACTAACATCAAAGATGCCAGGTAGCTGCCATTCTGCATTCATCAAGAGAAGCATTTACTTCAGTCGTGGTTATTCATTAACCCCAAAACTACATGCTACCACTTACCAGCCTCATGGAGCCCAGATCAGCCATGTAGTTTTCAGACACAAATGAATGAAAAACAATATGAAACAATGAAAGAAAGAAATCACATGTATAAACTCCTGGTCTGACTTCTGTTTGATTGTTTTCACTTCCTCTCTCTACTTATTATTCAACTGCCTGTTTTCACTCTCTTTTAAAATCTCCACACTTTCATTCTCAGAAACATTATCTGTTTCAGAAATTCTCAAATTACATGGACATGAGATCCTAATGAAATTATCCGTGATAATCTTTGTGACGTAAATCGAATAATTTTCTTCCTAACAACTATAAATCTCTTGTTTTTCTGTCTACAAGAAAAAGTAACTTATGACCACATTAATTGACAGTGGTATCCTGGATCTAAATCCTACTTTATCTCCAATATGCATAAAAGATGCCTTAGTGCAGGAGTAGGCAACTTCTGGCTGTGGGCCAGAATGACACGGTGCATTCTGTGTCATTGAAAGTGAATAGGATGGCACTAGGACCCTGCTGCTGCCACCTTCTTCAAATCCTGTTCATATTCTATAAAGAAAGGAAGTTTGCATTTATAAAAATATTGCTTATTCATTTACTACTTTGTTTTAGTGGTGGACTATGAAGAATCAATATAACCTAGTAATGGATGCATCTTTCTCTGTCCCTAGGAACTTTGCAATAACACTACATGCGCTAAAAGCTGCTTGCCCATGGTAACAGTACTGAAGTCAGGCGTACTACGACCAAAAATGTTATGCAGTATTTTCTTCCTTCATGTGTGTAAATGAATAGCTTGTAAATTATGTTGATCAATTCATTAAAAAGGGAGTTGAACTCCCATTGCAATTGTTCTCCTTTTAATCCTGTCTTGTCTCTCAGCAATTCCCACATAATAACAAGTTATGCTCTGTTAAAAATGTTGTTATTCTCATTTCTTAGCCATTACACTGATGTGCCATGAGCTGAGAACTGCTCCAATTACTCATGATGAAAACTATTAATATGGGCTTGATAAATGTGACACCAACACTTGCACTAGTATTTTCTCAAATTTGCTTCAGCCAGGCTTGCGTTCCTAATGTTTTCACTTTTTCACAAGAATTGGAGTGAATTTTCTCACAAGGTAATAAAAACAGTTTAAGTACAAATCTTTGTGGAGGGCATTTTTTAAAATAATATGGACACATTCTAGTTCAAGTACATATACCTATATTTTATATGAGATGTGAAGACAACAATTTTAACCAAATCTCTGTCTAAACCTACAAAAAGGTAAACAAACCTTTGCGATTTTTTTGGAGAAATTGGTCCAAATTTATAAATGCAAGTATACAGCCAGCCAAATGGAGCACTTCTGAACTGTTCATCTCAGGGGTTGTTCTTGGCTGTCTCAACAGCCATGACTAATATCAGAAATTAGATCATCAGGTAGGTATTTTATTACATGTCATACATGACTGCGTGCATACTTTTATTAGGAAATGATAGTGTTCTAGAAAATTCTCTTTGGTAATGGATTAGAAACTGGATATATTTAGTAGAAATACAGTGCTGGATTTAATCCCCGCTAATTTCACCCATACTAAATTATTACTGTGGCAGGCTTTGAGGGATGAGAGAGATTTTAAAAATCATAATAAGTTAAGCTGTGAGAATCTTCTCAGTCATAATACATACTGCAGGCCACAACACGGCAATTTGGGCATACAGCATCAGCACCAAAATGTATCATATTTTTAAGTTTATACTTACCTGACAATCTACTGTCCAGTAACAGCCATGAGATAACCAAGTATAACCACTGAGAGGAATTATTCAGAAGTGTTTAATATCTCTTTACTTTTGTTTCTACATAAACACTGTCATCCCTACGGCTGCACACCTTCTTGGCCTTCGCTCTGCCTTATCTGGCTGGATCCAGCCAAAAACTCCTTGTGGCACCACAAACTGCACGTTGCTGGTTAAATCATACCCAACATTGCTAATTAGCAGTGCCGGGGCAAAATTTGCTACTGAGATTTCCTGGTAGCAAATAAACCCCCTGGAAAAAAACGTGGCACAAGGCAAGCCAAAGTGCCATGTGCCTGGTCCAGGGTGCTTCAGCGCAGGGGCTCCACATGCTGCAACATGCTGAGACGCACAGAGACAGGGGAGCAGCCAGGCAGCGGGGTCTGGCACTGCTCAGCCCCAGCGGCCCCAGATCTCAGAGAGCATGCAGCGCCCTGCTGAGCCGTGCTGAAATGTGCTGAAACACATCCAAAACGAAATGGCTCCTGAAATTTCACACAGCCCTAATATTAAGTAACCTGCAGTCACATTCCTTGGACCAGTGATCTCAGATGAGTACACCCCTGTTTATGAACCCACTGATCTGCTGCGCTGTGCTCATCAAATCAAGTTCAGAAGAATCACCTTCACCTTCAAACTTCTGATAATGCTATCACCACATTGCTTCTGCTACCTGGTTTTATTACATGTGCTCTTGTCCTCTTTGCACCAGTGATGCCAGGACCTCTCTGAATCCTGGGTTTCCTTCTCTTGCTCTCTTATTTGTTCTCTCCTTTACATTAGTCCCTTTTCTTGAAACAACTGCCTTATCCCAGTTTTCTAGAAGAATACTCCTTTTTCCACCCTAATCTCTCCTGAAAACTCAGTCATACTTCTAAGCATATCCACAAATGTTAGCCCATCTAGACTGTGATCAAATGACCATTCCAGCCTAGATTGTCTGGGGATTTTTTTACTATTATTTTCAAGCTAGATACTGTTTTTGTGATGTCAGTTATCTAAAATCAATACTTAGTTACTACAGAACACATTATATGAAAAATTTCACCAACATTGTTCATGGAATATCCACAAACAGACTGTGATTCTCTTAAATCTGTTCAACTATATGAAGGCACCTGACAATGTTTTTCATGAAGGTAGCTAATTCGGCACCTTGCTGTTAAAAAATTGTGTGGCTCATTTCTGACATTGTTCCTTTTCCTTCCCCTGCTAGAATACTATAACACTTATAACCTGGATTTTAGAACAAATGACTCATGAAAAACAAGCATGTATTGGCAGAAAGACTCAAAGGCAGGCAGAAAATCTGAAAATAATTTTTTTTCAAATCATTTAGATTTTAAATAGCCCTTTAAGTCCTTTATTTTGTTGCCAGCAAATTTTTTTGTAAAACTACCAATGGGCAGTGCTGTTTTTTGGGGTATGATTTCCGAGTTAATTCTTTTTTTTCCGAAAGAAAAAAATGTTTATTTGCTTGCCTCTGAGAAATCACAATAGGAAGGGTGAGATGATAGAGCTAATTAGACCAAATGGGGGTATACATCACAATGGGAAAAAATGTCTTTTATGAAAACCACCTGTCTACTCAGTTTTTTAGCCCAAATGATGTTTTGTTTTGTCCATGGAAACAACTTCACTTTATAAAATACAAAACACAGATGGTACCAGCTAGATAAACCAGCATAAGATTTTGTCGCAGAGCATCTGAAGTCATCTGAGCTTTGATTGGAAGAAAGAAAAAAATGCATTTCCTCATCAAAGTTGTTCCTTCCAAAATTCTGCTTTCTGAGAATTCTCAATTAAAGCAACAATTCTAATCTGGAAAGTCTGGAAACAATACTTTCTGTTAAGTTATTCTAAGTTCTTTTTCATGCTTATTCTTCTCATGCAGTTTTCATTAGTTTACTGAGAACATTCAAAATGTTTGGATCTACAGTATTTACATAAGTTGGTGATATGGCTCTTATTTAAAGCCTTAACCTGAAGATATTGCCACAGTAGCAGATTAGAAAGGGCTTTTTCAGCTCATAAATTAATGTTTGTGTAACACTCCCACACACACTGGGTTGCATTATGGGATTTTTTGTGTGTTTTGATATGGCCAAGATGGCCCCTGTTATTCTGGCTATGTGCTTAGCACATGGCAAGCTAGCCTATATCTGGGCACAGTATGTAAAACCCTCTGGCTCCATTGGGCAGAGGAAGCAGAGGATTCTTCAGAAAGGCGGGGAGAAAGACTAAAATGTGAACCGCCCTAACTGGACAAGGCTTGGGTGACGTTACACCAGGTATATAAGAACTGCTTACTAAGATTCTCTCTCTTTTTGTCCAGGGGCTGCTAAGAGCTGACACTTGATGACACAGGTTAACTAGGTTTGTTGAGTGATAGCATCCACCAAATTTAAGCTCCTTAACAGATTTATTTAAATTTGCTTTTTAAACTAGGTGGATAAAACATGGAAGCTGGATGTCACGTAAAGAGTAGGTACCAAACTAAGTTCTTTTTCTACAATCAGGATTATTTTAAGAAACCATTTGATTAAAGAAGTAGAAACATTTTGGACCTGATCACCTCCCTGCAATGCAAAAAGGGAGGTATGCCTCATTCTCACCCTTTGCTCATGAAGGCGGGCTAACCATTTACCAGTCACCAAGCTCTGTAAGATAAGGGATCTATTATTAGAAAGAGGCTGGGGAAACCTGAGGATACGCTACTGTGGAGAGAATGAACTGAAGGCATTTGCAAAACAACCTACATGCACCTTATTCAATGTGTCATAGAATCATAGAAAAGTAGGGTTGGAAGGGACCTCACAAGGTAATAGAGTCCAACCTCCTGTTCAAGGAAGAATCATCCCTGATGAAACCATCCCAGACAAGTGTCTGTCTAACCTGCACTTAAAGTCCAAGGATTGCACTTCCCCAACCTACTCCAGTGCTTAACTACCTTTATAGTGAGAGAACTCTCCAATATTCAGATTATATTTCCTTTGCTGCAATTTAAGACCACTGATTGTTGTCTTATCCCCTGTGGCCACACAGAGTAGTTGATTTCCAACCTCCAAATAACCATCCTTCAGCTGTTTGAAGACTATTATCAACACCTACCTTCCTCAGTCTCCCTTCTTTTCCCCCTTCCCTTCTCTTCTCTAGAATAAATGATCCTAGCCCTTTCAGACTTTCCTCATTCTTATTTCCTTTAATTTGTCCACATCTTTCTTGAAGTGAGGGACACAAAACTGGACACAGTACCCCAGATAAGGCCTCACTAGTGATAAATACAGCAGGACAATCACTTCCCTTGAATTTCTCTTATTAATACAGCCCACTATGCTATTGGCCTTTTTTTAAGCAAAAGCACATTTTTGGCTCATATTTAGGTTATATTCCACTGTAATACGGAGAACTTTTCTGGAGTACTGCAGCCTAACCATTATTGGATACTTGTTTAACAGATTTTAGGTAATTAGATTGCTCAAAAGTCTAGCCACAGTACTATATAATACATTTATTTGGATGATTAAAAAAGGATGTACAGGTTTCCCTTGCTTTATGCAGTACATGTGTTCCTAAAACACAGTGCATAACAAACAGGGATACGTTTCAAGACCTCAGCTACATTGGCAGGAGGTAAATCTGCTGGGGCCGAGACAGTGCTGGGCTCTTCCCAGCAGGGGGCTAGGCCAGGCTGTGCTTGGAACAGGTGGCAACAGCACTGGAAGGGAGGTTATGGGGGGGCTGCAGCCACCCCAAAATTTGTTGTAGCCACCCCAACTCCCTTCCCACCCCAACTCCCTTCCCAGCACCCCAACTCCCTTGGCTGCCCCAAACACAGCGTGGCCCAACCCTCCTGCCAGGAAGAGCAAGGCCCCAGGGGCTGGGATGAGTGGGGCCTTGATCTGCCCTTCCCACCAGTGGTGAAGGAGGGAGTGAGGCTGGGTCAAAGGCAGGCTCCTGCTCCTATGGGCTGGGACTGGGGCCCACACTAGACTCTTCCCAGCAGGGGGTTTGGGGCACACTGTGCTTGGGGTGGGCAGCAGCAGTGCTGGGAGGGGGGTTGGGGGGGATCCAGAAAATTTTGATACTGCTGCAGCCTCTCCCCACCCCAGTGCCACCATTGCCCTCCCTGAGTGCAGCCCAGTCCAGCCCTTACCAGGAAAAGCCTGGCAAAGCCCCTAGCCCTACCCCACAGTGGCAGCCGATAGCAGCAGGAGCTGTGCTCCCTGTCCCACACCTAACAGATGGGGTAGGTGGGCATGGCACTGGGGGGGGCTACCGAGAGGCTGCAGCCACCCCCAAATTTGCCATAGCTGCCCAGACCCCCCTTCCACTACTGCCACCTGCTTCAAGAACAGTGCAGCCCAACTCCCCTGCTAGGAAGAGCCTGGCTCTGGAGGCTGGGGTGAGTGGGGCCATGATCTGCCCTGCCACAAGTGGTGAGGGAAGGGGTCCAGCCCACAGAGGCAACCCATAGCAGCAAAAGCCTCACCCCCCATCCCATGCCCCTTGCCCCGACTATACAGGGCTTGTACAGTGCCTGTATACAGCACCTGACTACCTGCCTCTGCCTCTACCCCAGCCCCAGCCCCACTCCCTCCCTCACCACCAGATGGGGTACAGATCAAGGCCCCACTCATGCCAGCCCCTGCTCCTGCCTGTGCCCTGCTTCTTCCCTTGATCTGACCCTCCACCCATGGCCCTTTCCCCTCCCCCCACAGACTTACCTGCTGCCAATCACATAAGAGTGAATTTACCTCACATATAACAAATTTTGGGTATAAAAAGGGTCATTGCATAACAGCAAATTTGCATATACAGAACTCACATAAAGCGAGGGAAACCTGTAAAATATATTGAAAACTGGCTGAATAGTAAAGGCTCAAAGCTATGGAGATATCAAACTTATATTCATACAGGTTAGGAGTCTGCCAGATTGCAATTCACTGTTCAGTAGTAATAAACCACTACCGAAGCACAAAATGAGCACCATTTTCCATTATTTTAAAATTTAATTTCTTGTACCTTAATATTTAAAAAAAAAAACAAGGCAGGACTGCCCAACTTTTAAGTGGCTGTTGGCACAACCCTTTGGGCTGCATCAGAGGGGGCCCACAAGCCCCAGGCGACATAGATGTCCACTCCTGCACCATGTGCATGCAGTGGTGCCCCCAACCCCCCACTGTGGCACCATGGACCCATGACCCTCCTCTCCCATATGGCTGCAATGGGCTCACCCTCAACCCCTCACACCATACTACATTGTAGCATTTTACCACCTGGGCTGAGCACCAAAAGCAGAAGCATGTTTTCTCACTCTATAGGGCTGGGGAGGCCCCACCTTCCCAGGATGCAGCAGGCCTGCACTGTTGGAATTATGTCTAGGAACACTGCGGTCCATTTTACTCAGATGGAGTGGTCTCTCCTGCCATGTCTTGATGTTATCATGTAGATTTATGGGAGCTGTAGGTAGTGGAGTGACAATAATTCCAAGAGCTGTAGGCCAGTCTTCTTATGGGGCTCCAACACCCCTTCACCACACCCTTACCACATCACTGTATTTCAGCATAGATTTCCCAGCTCTTGTACCTCCCTCCACCTTCTTTTGTCACATGAAGGATATTGTGCCTAGGCACTGAAGACAAAGGCACAGACCTGATTCTAACCTGAGTCCCCTGGGTCCCAATACTGTGCCAGTTCTCCAAGAGCAGGGCAACGGCTACTGTGCTCATCAGATCTTTTGAGACAATGTTCACAAATCACACAATTCCTGACTGGGATTGTAGAACTAACTGGTTCACATATAAACACTAACAACAAAACAAAAACAGTCCTCGGCTCTTCACCACTCTGAAGTCCCACATGCGCTTTAATATCTTATTTCTGGGAGTCTTTATCGCAACGCTGGCCCTTTCTTGGGCTACTTACCCCAGCAGGTGTCTCAAGTCAAGTCCCTAGTCCAGTCAAAAAAGGGTAACTTTTCCTGACTGGGCACAAAACATTAACAGAGAAAACAAATAAAATGCAGTCTTATCTCACTGTCACGGGACTCACCGGCCCATAGTGAGGCTGGTCACTTCACCTGTCCAGATTAGTTCAATCCTGGGTCTCACAGGGTTCAAATCTTCCTAGGATTGTCTAAAGAGCCATCTCCTTTTCCTCGGGATGGCTCCTCAGCATTAATTGGCAGCCCCTCAGCCACCACCTGCTTGCAGACTCCTTGGCTCCTGCCTCCTGGAGGACTTTCACTTCTGGCTGCTCTAGTAGTGTATTCAGACCTCACTCTGATGCTGTTCTCCCCACACTGCCTCTTTCTGGAGCTTGAAATAGCTGTGCTGGAGCCCCTCCCTCGAATCCAGAGTGAGAGGCTGGTTTGAAAATGTCATGGCTCAGGCATGGCACAGCTTATTGGCTCCAAGACTGGGTAAGGTGGGGTGTCTCCCTTTGATGTCCCACGACCCACTCACAGAGAGGTTGCTCAGAGACTCTGGCTGCTATTACAGCTGGAGCAATCAGTGGAGAGGTTCTGTGAGGGAGCCTGTGGGCTGCAACTTAATACCTCATGGGTTGCCTATGGCCTGAGGGCCACCAGTTGGACAGTCCTGCTATACGGCATGATTCTTATTGATATTAAGGTCCCACCATGCTGCTCACACTGTACAAGCATTTTAGGGCTCCTGTATACCACCAAAAATTGCATAAAAGGGTCTCAGTGTCCAAGAGAATCAAACCTTAGAGACTTTAGAACTATGCATACTGTTATCCATTGGTCTAAGCTATTAACCAATATCTGAGGCCTTGCCAAGTTCTTTCCTGTGAGGAAAGGAAATAATTTACACAAATGAGGTATTTCATTAGGGTAATCCTGTTTATTCACAAAGAATACAAGTTAGGGCAGGGCAGTACCTCAGAAATTAACTCCTTCAAAAAGGCATTATAAAAAATACATGACTGTGTACACTCCATCTTACTTTCATTAATACCCAAGGCCATCAAATTAAAAAGTCATTCTATTTTAACTATTTAGAGAGGCAAACAATAGTAACTGCTTTCATATTTTATGAATGCATAAAACAGGCCATAATAATTTTACATTTAAATATCTTCAAAATTTTATTTTTCTGGGTGGACAGATATGTATTTTGGATAATAAGACATTTGTAAGCATCTTAGACTAAATTAGTAATAGGCACACTGACTATTCTTATATGTGGCTGAATTAATTTCTCAAATGTAAAATGTGTGTTTCTTGGTCTCTGTAAATATAAGAGAAGTACAAAATGCCCATTATCATTATGTTTGGGAAGTCTGAATTATTCTTGTTCATGAACAACAAAACCATGAGTGAGATTTGTTCTTCCTGAGTTCACCCCAAACTTCTGTGGACAAACTGCATAACCCACTAAGCCAGCACCTGTATGGCATATGAAATATATTTTACACAAGAGAAACATTTTCATATATTAGAGCATTTACATTTTTTATTTTGGGGCTCGACCTTTGGGCACTTTCACTTGTAATACATTAATGTTAAATTCAGCTCTCTGGGACTGGGAGAGAGAGAGAAAAAAAAAAAGTAAATAGGATTTTTCAGACCTCCTAAAATTTTACAACTTTAAAATCTGACATGTCAGGAGATTCTAGATGTGATAACCAGCACTTCTGAAGTTGTATTTTTCACTTTGGCACTGACAAGCAGCTATTACTAGTGCTGATGATCAGCAGGGATCCTGATTTTATGTTTAAAAATCGCAAATTCTCTGATAAAAAATTTCAAATTTTCTAATTAAGAACCCCAAAATCCACGTTTTACCACTATTACAATGAAAGTAGTGAAACCACTATATATATATTAAACACAATGTTTTATTGGTATATTTACCATTTTAAAGCAATTTGGAAAGCCTACCGGTGCCTCAATCATTATAGTAAAATAAATTCTAAATATGTATAAATTTTGGCATTTAATTTTGGGTTTTTTATCATGGAAAATAAGAGCTCCCCCTTGTCCCCTTTGCTCACCAGGATATGGGTCCAGCTGCAGCTGTTCCCTCCTGCCCCAGCTTTGTGGTCCTCAGCAGCTCTGATATGCCAGTAACCTGCCCTTGCCCCTGCTTATACTGTTGCTCCTCACTTCCAAGCTACAGCCCCCTGGCCTTGCTGGTGTCCCTCACTCCAAACCCACAGCCCTCTGGCCCTGCCAGTGTCCCTCCCTCTCTAACAACAGCTCCACAGCCCTGCCAGTGTCCCTCCATCCTGACCCACAGTCTCCCAGCCCTGCTGGTGCCCCTCACTCCAAGCCCACAGGCCTCATGGGCCTGCTGGTGCCCCAAACTCCCAACCTGCTCTCCTCTGCCCCAGCTTCCCAGTGCATGAGGGAGTGGCTGTGTAGGGAAAGTGGAGGGGGGGCATAGACAACGCAGCAGAGGGGCAGGTGCCCCCTGAGAATTCTGCAGTGACAGCAGGACATGGGGCTGCAGCTGGGCCAGACTACCTCTAGGCAAGAGTCACATCTGCAGCCCACTGGGCAGGGCCTGGTGCTGGAGTAGCACTGCATCGCCATGGCAAGGTGCACCAGTGGCATTGGCCATGGCAGGGAATTGTGCCCCCATTGCTGTCAAGCGGGCAGGGGGTGCCACCCATTGGTGGCTATGGTAGCATGGCACTCCCTCCTCCCATGCCAGGTCCTGCACACTCAGCCATGCAGGTGGCTCTGCAGCAGAGGGCCCTGCTGCAGCCCTGTGGGTGCAGAAATTTTGAGGGGGCACATGCCCCCTGTCCACAACAGGTCATATGTGCAACACTGCCGCACATGGCCTCTGCCACCTCCCCCCTTGCATGGCCTGTGAGCCTTGCCCTGCCTCATGTAGCCTGTGTCCCCTCTCCCCACCCAACATATGGCCTGTGTTCCTTCCCTACCTGACCCCATAGACATGCTTGGAAGGAGCTGCTTTCCATTGCTGCCTGGCTGCCACATGTGCACATGCACATGCACGTGGTGCCCCCCACATCCCACTCTTTGCAGCCCCAAACTCTCCTTTGCAAGCTGGAACTCTGTCAGTCTGCAAGGGGAACCCACAGTTTCCCCACATTTTTCTCCTTCCAAGGGGAAAATCCATGATTTTCTCCTTTAAAAGAGAAAATCCACATTTTTCTGCATCTAATGGCAAACCCAGATAGATCCCTGCTGATAAACCACAAAATATTGGACATTCAATCTGGACTGTGTTTCCTATTCTGGATTTTGGAACATGGTACATTTGGGAAGGAAATTCCAGTATAAGGGGAAGGAGAAAACTTTTGGTTAACAAGTAAATGAAAAAAATGGCAGCTGTCTGCAGATGTTCAGATCTTTGCAAGCTGGAATTAGTCCAGGTAGACCAGGATTAGTACACAGAGCAAAGGTTTGTGATCATCACATGCTTATAACTGGATGCATTTTATTGTACACGACAGTATATTTTACATTACAGTGTCACCTTTTTTAGACATAAGAGTATTAGCTAAGTTACCTGTCATCGTTACATGCAATGCAACAAAACGATGGCATGTAAATTGCCCTTTCCACAGGACTAATTGCTCCTGGTGTTCCTACATCAGGATTGCTTAGCCCACAGGCTATCTCCAGACAGCTATTCCACCATATTCTATGATTCTACCTCTGTCCTATTTGAGTGGGAGCCTCCTGAATAAATAGAGCCAACTTACTCCCCTCCAGCCCAGGTCAACACCTCCTAAAAGGGTGGAATGTTTTAAGCAATTTTTGCTAGTCTATAACAAATATACTACAGTACTGCTTTATGTTTCTATTCTGGTACTTATTAAACAGAAGAAAAATCTTTCTTACAAAATGTTATTTTCAGGCTCTGATATGAAAAGTTAAAAGCACAAGTAAAATCCCTTGTTGTGTGCTCTTCTATATTGTCAGAGTTCTCCCAATTCATTACAAGTTATACAATAATGGATACTTAAACTTACAAGTTATAGGGAAAGGAAAAAATGCAAATGAGTTGAAGCATGGGAAAATGTCACTGCAAGCATGGTAAGAATCAAACACTAGAAACATAACCAAGGTTTGAATTATGGGGGAGATCAACCCCCCAGAAGAAACAAGAACCTTCTGAGGGCCAGGCAGCCCCCATCCCGTCCTACGCCTTTCTAAGCAGCCCAAGTGGCAGTGGCAGCTCCTTTGGGCTGCCACTGCCACTGGCCCCAGCCTCGCAGTACTGGCAGGGACCTGTGTGCACAACCCTGAGCCCAGCCAATTTTTTTTACAGACCCCTCTCTCCCCCACCCAGAGTCGAAGTGTAATTCAAACACTGAACATAACAACTAGATGCTATTTTAAAGTTTTTAAATAAACAGCCTTATGTTTTGTAAAACACACTTTCCTGCTGAAATAGAGAAGGCTGCATCAGCATTTTAAATAACATGTAAAGAAACCTTTTGTGGCTACAAATAAATAACAGGTGATGCTCTTCTGAAAAGAGAAACATTAAGTGCTCTAAAAGCACAGCACAATAACGGGAGCTTGGGCTAAGAAGTGAAAAGAAGCTAGAATTTCACATGAAAAGAAAGTGCTATTCTATTTAAATTTATAAAATTGCTATGATCACCAGATTTCAGTGCCACTTCTGAGCTAAAGAAACTTTTGATACATTTTAAAGTGCAACTAACAGTTCATGAAAGAGCAGACTGGGGGGGAAGGGGGGGGAAGTTCAGTATTTAGCTTATAGGCGCTAATCATTTTTTTACAGTTGCATTAGTCAGGATGCCTCTGCAGATTTGAAATTCTAAGTGACTTAATGCAGGAATGGAAAGGATTTTATTGAAATCCAGACAGCATATTTCATGTCTATAGTTTAAATGCAATCACAGCAGTTAGCGGTTATCCTTTCTGAATTCAGGGAATAATTCCTCCTTTGAGAGGTAAGAGGAAAGAGACTGCAGATAGTGCTCTGCTTAGTCACATACTAAAGTCCTAAGACATACGGATCACATGGTAAATGGCAGTGGGGTGATGTTATGGTCCAGGAAAAATGGCAGAGGCATGGATTTTTGTGGGTGATAACTTTTATTCAACTAACTGTACAGCTGGGAGGGACCCTTGTTTGTCACACAATAAATTTAATTTTTGCTTTCAACTGCTCTCTAGCTTCATTCCTTTTTACACAGTTTCAATATTCCTAAACAAAAAAGGGTTTTTTTTTAATGTTCATAATAAAGGTGTTATCAGAAGACCCTTAGGTTAACAGACTAGTAAAGAGACATCCCCTACTTGGACAGGTAATATTTTGCCTGCTTTCTAGTGTCTGAACTTTCAAGACTCCATTTACAGTGGAGTTATTAAACTGCCTCTAGCATGGTGACCTGTATTGAGACAGATGTGGATGACTCAAGCAAGGCATGCATTTGTGAAAGACAGGAAGTATGCAACACAATTTTCCAGCTCTTAAACTGGACCTGCTCCGTTCCTATTGAGTGAACTTTATGGTTTTTGACTAAAATATGCTTTGCTTTCTTTTCTGGACATGAAACTGCAAGAAAAACCTGGGAAGTGTCTGAGCCTGCTTGGACTGAAACCACAGAAAATAAGTCTAAAGTCCCACATGATGACAGTCACTGAATTTCATGCAGCTTGTCATGTAGTACCACCCTTGCCATCGTTTAGTGAACACTGTGTTCAGGTCCATTTAGAAATCTTCTTGTGATATGTTTCTCAGTGCTTACCCCTGGAGGCTATTTCAGTGCCTAATAGAGCTTGTAATAAAATGGAGTTTTGGATAATCAAAGCTGAATTGTATTTCCAGTTAGGCACAGGTAGTAGTACATTTCTGGTAAAACTTGTTGCTCACATTGAACAAATTGTACAACAAGCTTTGAGACTTTCTTTTTATTGTACCCTAGGATGCTGTCCACAACATAAGTTTGCTTTACCTGTGGCCTAGTTAACAAGGTGCAAATCTATCCTGCCTTCTAGTAAACAAATGCAGGCTCAATATTAAGGTTTTCACACACACAACTCAGTTGATTCCACTTATATTAACAGCAGGACTCCCACTGAATTCAGTGAGAGAAGGATTTCACTCTGTATAAAACAGGGTGAACGAGGACAGCAAACAGGGCAGTTTGCAAGCAGTTTACTGAGAACAAGAGGAGGAAGATGAAGAGGAGCCAGGCATCAGGCACCAGATGCTTCTCCTGGAAGGTAAGTGAGCCAAGGCCGTCTGTATGTTTGGCTTGGTGAACATTTGTTTGGCTGGCTCTGTGTTGGGGAGTGTGCTCTGAGCAGCTGGGAGTGCTGTCACCTGAGTGACTGCTGCCTGTGTCTGACAAAACCTCAAACAAGGGGGTGGAGCCAGTCCATGCCCAGGAGAATATAAAAGGAAATTCCCTGAGCAAGGAGGGACAGCAAACATGGTAGTTTGCAAGCAGTTCACAGGTCAGTTTGCTGCCCCCTCTCCTTTGAACAGGAACCTTTAAAGTAAGTTGTTTCTTTAATTAAGAGTAACTAACATAGATATTTAACGTAAGTAGGTATAACTCACCAGTTAGGGTAATACTTAAGTCCCTTGCTTAATTAGAAGCCAGAGTAAGTGGGGAGTTTGCTATGGAGTCTACCTGGAAATTCTCTCTCTCACTTTAACTCTCACTGTAAGATTGGTAAGAGGCAGGTTATCAGGGAAAAGGCAGCCTTTCAGTATCCCTGTGTGAATAGGGACATATTGGATACGGATTTGGATTTGGCTGATTCAGAGGACAGTGACTCAATTCAGAGATTTGTATCACTGTCCTGAATCAATTTAGCTGAATCAGCTTTGGAAGATTTAGCACTGATTTGGAGACATTCGCTGATTTGGATCAGCCAGGGAGAGGCAAGCACAGCTGGCCTCCTGTGGCTCCTCTGGCTGTGCCTACCTCTCCCTGGGGGTGGGGGCAGGGGAAACCCCCATGGCTGCCCAGCCTGGCCCCATCCCCAGCCTAGTCCTGGGACTTTATAATAATAACAATTAAAAAAAAAAAAGCCCTGCACTCACTAGCTGCAGGAGTGGCGATTGGCACTCATGGTAGAGCACCCCTGCAGAGCACAGGGCAGTGAGGAATCACACTCTCCCCCCCCCCCCCCCCCGCCTTGCCTGGCACCTATGTGGCAGGAGCCCCATAGCATAGGTGCAGTGTAGTTCAGCAGGGTGTCTGGGAGCTGGGGCTATTGGGGCTGAGTGCTGCCGGGCTCTGGCTGACACGTGGAGCCACCCCAGCTCTCAGGTGAATCAAACCAGGGTTTGGGGGAGTGTTCAGATCCCTGAACATTTCTCCCAGTTCCCGGTTCAATTCCCCAGCTTCCTGATATTTCTCCCAGCTCTCTGATCACTTCCTCCAGCTCTTCCTGGGGGGCATAGGCCCCTGGATGATGTGGGATGACAGCAGGCTGCTGCTGCCAGCTGGAGATGGCTATTTCTCCAGCCAGCAGCAGCTGCCTGCTGAAGCCCCACACTCAGATCTGGGGGCCACAGCCCCTGGGAAGAACTGGGGGAATGATCATAGAGCTAGGGAATCAAACTGGGAGCTGTGGCTGACACGTGGAGCTCCCCAGCTCCCAGACAGTGTGGCAATGCTTGGAGCAGGGTCTATGCCCTGCTGCCACTTGCCCCCTTCTGCCTGGAGCGAGCCCTGGCCCTGGCTGGGTAGCTTGCCCCAGCCCCAATCTCTCCCTCCCTCCTCCCCCACAGACTTACCAGCTGGAGGCAGCTGTCACCTGCCTGTTTAGTCTATGGCCAAACCTCCAAATTGGCCAGATCTTTTTCCAAAACTTTTCTGAATTGATTCTGATGCTTTGAATTGATTCAGAGCTTTTACTTGGTCTCCAAATTTTGATTTGGAGATTTGGTCCCTGAATTTGGCTGAATCTCTTCTGAATCAAATCAGCTACTGAAGCTTCACACAGCCCTACCTCTCAGGACTGAGAAGCAGCAAACAGTTCAGCTTACAGGGGAGTTTGTTACGGAACGTTTACTTGGAGAGAAGGGGAGGAAGAAGTAGGTGGTGGATTTAAGGGACCCAGAGAGATGGCTGGAGGACATTGGAATGCCAGAGCCACTGCCAGCTCTTCCTCTGCTTGCACCTGTAAGGTGTCTATCCACTAGGCAGAACTGTTCCCCATCAAGGCTTCCACCCAAGTGTTGGTTAGGTACTGTGGGGACTGCAGCTTCCAGGTTCTTTCCAGGGACAGCCAGGTGGAGGAGCGCCTGGGTGTCCCTCAGGGACCAGGGTAAGAGAGCTTCAGGAAGAGGTGACAAGGCTCCCAAGCATCCTCAGTCAATCCACCAATTCAATGCTAAAGGAGATCTCTAGGACTGCACAAGGACTGCCAGAGGTGGCACTGGTAAAAGAAAAGGACATAGACTTCGAGAAAAGTGGAAGTTTGTGACCTCTGGCAGCAAGCGGAAGTCTTCATGCCCACCTGCAGCAGGTTGGCTGGAGAACAGTTATGGAAACCTAGCAACAGAGGAGCATGTTCTGTCAGTGGAAGAGCCCAGGCCAGGCATCTCCAATGATCAAGACCACTGCCACCAAAAGGAAGTGATGTGGTGGTGGTAGATGACTCCTTTTTGTTGGGGACAGAAGTAGCCATCTGGCAACCTAACCTGTTATCTCGAGAGGTCTGCTGCTTGCCTGAGAGGTCATTGAAGGATTTCTGAGACTCATCTGGCTCTCTGACTATTACCCCATGTTGCTCATTCATGTTGGCACCCATGATACAGCTGGAGGGAACCTGAGCAGATCAAAAATAACTAGAGGGCTCTGGGTCCAAGGGTGAAGGGGACAGGGGTTCATGTGGTGGTTCTCCTTGATCCTTCCAGTCAAAGAGAAAGGAGTGGGTGCATCTTGCAGATCAATGCATGGCTGCACAGATGGTGTCATCTGCAGAACTTTGCTTTCCTTGACTACAGGAAGTTGTTCCAAGACAAAGGATTACTAAGAAGAGATGGATCCACCTAACGGAGGGAACAGCATTTTCATAGACAGACTTATTAACCTAGTGAGGATGGCTTTAAATTAGGTTTGCCAGAGAATAGGTTTGGTTTTGGCCCAGCAGGGAGGTGGCTGTTCTGGTCCCTACTTAAGAAGACAGAGGCAAAGAAATCATTAAACATGTTAGCTTTGCCATCTGGTGTGACAACCAAATTTCCCAACTCGTCCTGCAAGGGCCCCACATTACCTGGGACCTTCTTTTTACCCCCTATGTATTTAAAAAAGGACTTCTTATTGTCCTTAATCTGGGAAGCTAGTCCCAGTTCCTTCTCTGCCTTGGCCTTCCTAACTACCCCCCTACATCCCCGAGCAACTACAGAATAGTCCTCCCTGGTGATGACCCCTTCTTTCCATTGGGTGTAAGCCTCCTTTTTAGCAAGGAGACATTCCCAGATGCTTTTGGTGAGCCATGGAGGCTTGTGTGCTCTCCTGCTCCCTTTGATCCTCGTTGGGATTACCTTCCTTTGGGCTTGGAGGATCGTCTCCTTAAGGAGCAACCACTCTCCTTGGACACCTGGCTCCCCCCCACTCCAGGACCTCAGCGCTTCTCCAACTATCCTCCTTAGCTCGCTGAAGTTTGCCCTCCTAAAATCTAGGGCCGCTGCCTTACTGCATGCCTTTGCCACCTTGTGCTGGATGGTGAATTCCAGCAGGCGATGATCGCTGTCACCCAGGTGGTCGAGCACCCACAGCCCCCTCACCAGGTCATCACCCGTGGCCAGCACTAGGTCCAACAAGGTGTCTCCCCTGGTGGGGCTGTGCACCTCCTGGGTTAGATGGAGGTCCTGCACTCTGTCTAAGAACCTACGTGAGCGGTCAGACCTGGCTGATTGCTCTTCCCAGCAGATGTCCGGGAAGTTCAGGTCCCCCATGACTACCACATCCTTAGCCTTCACTACCTCTGTAAGCTGACCCAAGAATTCCTGGTCAAGCTCATCTCCCTGGTTGGGAGGTCTGTAGTAGACTCCCACCGTTAAGTCTCTTTCCCCTCGACTGCCTTGTACTCTAACCCAAAGCACTTCAGAGTGCCCCTCCCCCGACTACTTGCTAATTGACGAGGATGTGTATTCCTCCTTAATATAGAGCGCCACACCCCCACCTCTCTTTCCTATCCTGTCCCTCCTGTACAGCCTATAGCCCTTGACATTCACCGCCCAATCATGCGTTGAGTCCCACCACGTTTCCGTGATCCCCACTATGTCCGGGCTGGCGTCAGCCAGCAGGAGGGTGAGTTCCTCCTGCTTATTACCCATACTATGAGCGTTTGTGTAGAGGCATTTGAGGCCTCCCGTGGATGTGTGTACTGAACCCCTAGTATGAGCATTACCCTGGCCCCTATCTCTTACCTGTGTCCTGGGAGTGCACCTTCAGCAAATTTGTAGATGACACCAACCTGGGTAGAGTAGTAGATATACTGGAGAGCTGAGCTAGGATTCGGAGTGACCTAGACAAATTGGAGGATTGGACCAAAAGAAATTGGGGATTGGGTGCCAAAAAAGTTCAATAAGGATAGGTGCAAAAACCTGCATGTAGGACAAAACAATCCCATGCACTTGTACAGACTGGGGACTGACTGGATAAGCAGCAACTCTGCAGAAAAGAACCAAGGGGTTACAGTGGACAATAAGCAGAATATGAGTCAAAAGTGTGCCCTTCTTGTGAAGAAGGTTAGGCTGTGTTAATGCAGTAGGAATGCTGGCAGCAGATCAAAGGAAGTGATCATTCCCCTCCATTTGGCACTGGTGTGGCCACATCTGGAGTACTGTGTTCAGTTTTGGGCTCCTACTACAGGAAGAATTGGACAGAGTCCAATTGGACAAATTGGAGAGAGTCTAGTAGAGGGCAACAGAAATGGTTAGAAGGCTAGGGAACATGACTTCTGAATAAAGGCTGAGGGAACTAGGTTTATTTAGTTTGGAGAGGAGAAGATTAAGCAGGGATTTAATAACTGACTTCAATATGAAGGGTAATTACAAAAAAGATGATGCTAGACTACTCACAGTTGTGGCAGATAACAGAACAAGGAGGAAGAGTCTCAAGTTGCAGCAAGAGAAATTTAGGTTTGAGAACTTTCTCAGTAGGAGGGTAGTAAAATACTGGAACAGGTTACCCAGAGAGGTTACAGAATCTCTAACCTTATACGTTTTTAAGACCAGGCTAGAGGAAACCTTGGCTTAGATAATTTAGTTAAGGATGGTCCTGCTTTGAACAGGGGGTTGGACTAGATGACCTGCTGAGGTCCCTTCCAACCCTAATTTTCCATGATTCTATATATTTTCAGTATTTTAATTTCCCTGCATATAGAGGTTTTATTCAAAAGGCAGAAGTCTAATTTTTCAGTGTTTTGTAGAAAAAGTTCCAAGCTTTCCTTAGAATTCCATTCACAGTCTTTCAATTTCTCTCTGTCTAAAAACTAAATGGCAGTTTTTTCCATCTGGCAATTTTTGGCCCTTACTTATGCTCTCTATGTAAGTGTGAGCATGCACATTAAAGCTATTCACTGGTTCAGTGCATATGTGGCTACTCACACACTTGCTTGAGTGCAAGTCCTAGATAAATGATGAAGGGCAGGAGGGTTCTTTCATGTTTCATACTCAACAGCTGACTTGGTGGGGCACTTGCCCAAAATGGGAAGAACCCTCTAACTTTGGGTGAGTGGGGCCTAGAACCCAGGTCTCTGGCTTCTTGGGCAAAGAGTATGGGAGGATCTTTTTTCGTAGTCTAACACCCACTAGTTCTGGGTTTCTGGTCTGCTACATACAGGCAGTCCTCAACTTATGGCACTTAGACTTGCAGTGAGCCGCACTTGTGGCACTCCACCATTTTACACCTATGTTATTACTTATGGTGCTGGATCCTCGCACTTATGGCATGCTGTAAGTGCGAGGATCCAGTGCCATACATCATCCAGTTTGTCTGCTTCCTCTTTGGATTCTTAGTACTTAGTGTTAAGCAGCTCAAAGACCAACAACTTGATCTCTAATGCCCATGTGTGCTACAGCGAAATTTACAATGAGAAAAAGATAGCAGCAAAACAAACATCCCTGGATCAGTTTCTCAAAAAGCCATCAAGTGGCCCTAAGTCTCCCCAAAAATCTCCCCAAAGAAGCCCATTCCGTGACCCTAGTGAAGGTGTTCTTTCACCTTCTGATTACATAAAATTAAATAGTTGATTTTAAATATGGTGTTTATGGTCATTTCTATAAAAAGTCGGGCATCAGGCCCTTGGTCAGGAACATAACCCCCTATTAGAACATTGTTTCTATGGGAAAGTCAGATTTGACTTGCATCGTTTCAACTTACAGCGCCTTTTCCAGGAATGTAACCCACTCTAAGTGTGAGGACTGCCTGTATTTGATTTTCATGCTGGTGCACACCAGCAATGGGTACATGAACAAAGTTGCATAAATACTCAGCCAGTGCATAGTGTACTGCACATGTTTAGGCTACAGATGCGTACATCTATTTCTATACTGCAGGGGTAAGAGCACAGCAAAGCATGTGTAAATGGGAAAGTATAGGCTTGGATTTAGTTTCTTTCGTTTATCACTAAATGTTGAAGTCCCCTCATACTTACAGGCTGAAAAAATATTTCCATAGATAATAATCAAAATGGGACATAAGAAAAAAAATGAGACAGAAGCAAGGGAATCCAGGACAGGGGTACCATTCCCCCTCCCCCCCCCCGACTAAGGTGGCACCAGTCACCCATGAGGGGCAGGGCTGTTGGCAGCCAGGAGCCTGGTGCCACTGGCCACTTACTCTGCCTAGGTCCTAGTCAGGGATTGAGTGCCAAATTCCTTCTAAGTCCTGCCTGGTCCTTGGGTGCTCAGAGCAGGGTACGAAACTCTCACTGAGCCCAACTCAGCCCCTGCCCCTGAACTCTGCTCCATGAAAATGAAGGCCCCATCCTGGTATGAATGTACTACCAAATGAACAGAATGATTTAAAGAAGGTATGCTTCTTTATTGATTTATTGGTACTTACTTTTTATATTTTGATATGCAATTTTTTTATAAAGCTTTTAACAGTATAATATCATTACTTGATTGTCTGCCCCCCCACCCTTAATTTCACACAATCCTGAAAACCTAAATTGATAAAGATCAAAGCAAGTGCTTAAAAATAAACATTAATTTTAGCCATCAAAATTATAAAAAACATAAATTGAATTCTGCCAAACCTATAGAAATATCACTTACGTGGTTGAAAACTGCCATTTAGATGCATGGCAGGAAACAGAATTTCACCATGGTATAGCCTGGTATAACTGCATATCTGCTTACATTATGGATATTAGATAACAGATTAAAGTCAAGATGTCTGATGTATCCTAATGGAAACCCTGGAAGAAGCAAGTATCTTTCATCATCAGAACATGCCTATAAATGTAGAGACCTTCAGCTTTGAAGGTCAGTTTCTGATGGTCACTACTGTGTTTCATATGTATATTTCATATACATATTTTATTTTTAATTGTCTCATAACATCAAGAGATTAGTGTACCCAAAGATGAGAAGTTTTTGCATATAAGACTACATGCTTAAATAAATTACCAATAATCACATTTTCAAAAATTCATTTTCCATACCCTGTGATATTGCATAGTTCTCTTCATTATGTAATCTACCTTTTACAGTTTGCTTTCTCTTACATTCAGTAATAAGGTAAGAAGCAGGGATTTGGGTGATATCACTCAAAGAAATGTTTGCCTCTTGCATAATTCCTGGACCATCTTGGCTACTTCATCACTCTAACAGTACCATTCACTTATAATTTATTCTCATTAATTGAGGGACAGGGAGATTGAAAGACAACCCAAGGACAGACTAGGAAAGAGAGCTAGGAATAATGTCAGTCTCCTGGCATGCATCTAGTCTTGGGGTTACCTACTGTCTGTCATGCTGGAATCCAAGCAACTTTCTCTGAACAAAAAATAAATTAAAGGTATTATATGAATAGCACTTATTATTTACAAAAAAAATGGAAAAGAAATTGTAATATGTAAGACTATTTTCTCACTGAATCCCCATTTCACTTTTCAGATAAACTATAGAATACTTGGTATCAAATACATCAGTCGTGGAATGCTTTTTGCTTCTGAAGAAACAGGAACTCGAAACCCCATTACTTTTAATAACACAGTATAAAAGTAAATATTTGAACTAGCTGTAAATGGTATTTTCCAATTTTAATGAATATGAAAAAATACATTTTTTTTCCAATAAAATTTAGATTACTTTTTTTGGTTGAATAGTTTAAAAAAATAGCTACTTTGATTTGGAAATGCTACTGATGAGTCTGGAGCTTCATGCTTCCATTTCCTTCTATATCCTGGAATCTCTGGGCAGAATACATTTCCCATGGTGCACAAGGATGATGATGAGTGAACAAAGATGATTAAGTCAGGAGAGTCCCTGGCATATGTCATGGGAGATGAAGCTGGGTTGGGCAGTTTGCTCCACAATGGAGAACGGGGGCATAAAACTAAGCTACAGTTTTTAAGAGGTGTCACACCCCATGTCAAGAATTAAAATTAGTCCAGTTTTTGGCTGAAAACAAATACCTCTCATTTCTCTCTTCTTTTTCAAAAGATTAAACCTTTCTGAAAAGAACAGATAAAATTTTGACATAGGTATTTAGTTTTAAAAGGAATTTTGACTAGCTAAAATAAAAACAGTATTTTCCACTCTTTAAACATTACAATCGTGTGTGTGTGTGTGTGTGTGTGTTATGTGTATGTGGGTATATAACATTTTAAAACATTTTCATAACATGGTTTTCAAAGCATCTTATCCTTAACCCTTAATTCTGTGTGAAACAGAGTGCTACAAGTAGGCAGCTTCAAACTAAACTAACTCATAATTATACTTGCAAGCAAATACATCAGATATATTTGAAGGTGACTAATCACAGTTGAAAGTAAAAAAATTGCTAATTGACCACCAACTAGTTATACATTTGCTTCTGGCATAACATGCAGTAGAATGGTATTTATACTATTATTTCCTCCCATGTACCAACAAAATCAGAGATGGTAAAACTACATAGAGACGCACAGACTCACTGCCTGATACAGCGATGAACAGGTGTTAGTAGGTGCAATGGATTGGGGAGCAAGAATACTTATAACACGGCACTTTTACAGTTCAATCAAAGGGTCACTAATTTCAGTGGATATTTTGGGTCAGTTCCCTCAAGTGACTGGCAGTAAGAGGCACAGTTGGGCCGTTCTGTATCTGGAGCAGCTACATAGTACCTAGGGCAGTGCTAGTTCCTGCTGTAGCGACTGTGACGGCATGTTCAGCTGCCACTATGGTAATAGCTGCTTTTGTGCCCCCTCCATAAAAGCAGCCCCCAGGCTGCTGTCCTTATTGCCCACCCGTCTCAATTACTTTATTTTTGGCATTAAACTTACCAGCAGTGGCAAGGAGAACTAGTGTAAGAAAAATTACCCTGCCCAGCTCCACCCTAACTAGCAAAGCGGGATTGTTGAGGATTGTGTGTACTCTTCACCTTCCAGACAGACTCCTGACAGTCTGTGGGGCTGGAAGTGATCACTAATACGCAGGCCTCTGCTTAGCTCTCAATATAAAGAATTATATACATATATGAATCTAATAATAATATTAACCCAGTTCTCCTGCTGCTTCCGTGTGTTTCAATGTCAAACATTCTGAAGTCCTTATTAAAAGATTTGTACAGGTAATACTGCTCTCACTTTGTAGTTGCTTCACGAACCACTAAAATGAGGGTTTTTTTGTTTTGTTTGTGGGTTTTTTTTCCTTCTCTTCTCTGAATTTGGAACATACTGGACCAAATTATTTGTGTGAAAGCAAATGCCAAAAAAGTATATAATTACTGTCAAGTACTTGTGAGCTATATTTTCATACCAACAATTGCATTTGTGCTAATTCTCAAAGTCGTCCTGAGTATTTAGAGTTCTGGTATTCTAATGAGAGAAATGCAAAATTTGTTTGTTTGCAGATATTGCCTAACATATAAATTTGTGTTTAAAAATAAATAGGAACTAGAAGACAAAAACACTAAAATTGTGGGGAAAAGTATGAAGTTCTGAACACTGATACCAGAAAAGGGTATCAGCTAAGTGATAGTGTAATGCCAATGAGGTGACAGTCTTGCATAACAGTATGACACCTTTGCCAACCACTGTTTCTCAAGAGTGACGAGCTTTCAGCTAAAATGATCTTCATGAAATAAAAGGAGTACACTTTTTCCACCTTGGAGACAGCTCAAAACTGGACAGTTTAATCAGTTCCACTGAGACTACATTTGAAAAACTATGTGATTCACTCTGCTATTCCCTTGGTCCTATTCAAGTCACCCATCCTCTGCACACATTTCTCAGCTGTGTTCCCTACATGTCAATTCCCACTCCAGCCAAGCTCATAGATTTCTGCTTCATCATGAAAGAGTCTGAGCACCTCATCTTAATCTGAAATGAAATATACTTGAATGATAAAAATGCTGTGCTACTTCCTGTTCAAACTTTGAGTATGTACATAGTCCTGGAACTTCTTATTGTTCATTTCTCCCCAAAGGATGGAGAAAATGGATACTAATGAAGCAGCGCTCTGAAAACATCAGCTTCCTCTCTCTATTCAATATTATGGAGCCTAAAAAGCTTCTCCGCAAAGCCAGTAAACAAAAGAACTCAATATTCCTGAAGGTTTAAGACATTCTCTATTTACAAAAGCCAAAGATGTAAACAAAAATTAGAATTATGAAAGACTTTGGACCCTGTCTGTCTTAACTTGCTAAACATTTTGCATATGTTGCTGTGAAAAGTACTAAAAGTGTCTGAAGTCTACTTGGAGACAAGTTATAATAGGAAAACCTTTTATTTTCCTTCTAGATGAGACCTACTGGCTGGCCTATAATGCAGGGTCAGATTCTGTCCCTTTTTTGATCTGAGTGAGGATAGTGTCAAACTAAACACTTGGCACAAATTCCTATTTACATTATTAAACCCAGGTCTGACACTGTTATTTTGAACATGGTTATACAATAACAATCATTAACACACAAGATGTGCAAAGAATCTGAAGGAACAGAACAAAAAAAATACTGATTACACATATGCAATATCCTTTTTCCGTTAACATTAGTAATTTATATAAAAATAAGCAAAGAAGATAAACATCTTGTAATCTAAATTCTTATTTCTGTCTAACACATTATCCTATGTTTTAAAGAATTGTCATCCACTAGGGGTAAGAAGGGAGTGTGAGTGATGCCTTTTAATACCACTTAATGCATTTTACAATCATATAAAAATGCATTTGGTGTCTCCTTGCACACATACTTCATTTAAAAGTGCTGTATGGAAAAAGTAAGGGATAGCGGAGCCAAAGCTCATTATCGCTGCAGGTCACTTTCTAAGAAAAATGGTAGATTTTCTATTAACCACATATTTCATTAAGAGCTAGAAATTATAACCTGTTTCTGTGCATGAACTTAGAACTGGAGGTTAGTGCAAATCCATAAAGCTTGTTTATTCAGAGTTTCATAAAGCTTATTTGTTCTCCTGGCAGTTGTATGAAATTAGAAGTTGAAAAAAAGTGTTTTTAAATTATTCAGATGTAAAAGGGAAAAACCAAATTTTTTAAAATTAGATTCAGATTTAGCTTAGATCCAGGTTCTGGAGGAGAGGGATTATGTCTTCCTCTAAATCAAATTGCATCCAAATCACAGAGGTTAGAACTTTTTCCTACACAGTGGGCACATCTACATGAGATGCTTTACTGCACAGTAGCATAGGTTATTGTGCAATAAGTGTGGGCTTCTACATGTGCACATGCTTATTACTGTGCAATAAATGACACTACTTGTGGATAAATTTGCTACCTGCAAATGCAAGTAGCAAATTTACTTGCAAGTTCTTCTTGCATAGTAACACTTGTGAAGATGCTACTTGGCAGCAAATTTGTTCTTGGTCAGCCCTACCACTAGGGCCCCCCTCTGCTGAAGCCAGCCCCAGGGCTCTAGGCTGGGAGCCTCTCCTACCCCAGGTCCATGTCATTCAGGCCTGCAGGCTGTTCCAAACTGCTGCCAAGCCTGCCAGCACCCAGTCCCAGCTGCAGGAAGCTCCTGGCCATCAGGGCCAGCTCCAGCTGCCCACAGACCACCCCCAACCTCCCCAGAGCCTGCAGGTGCCTTGAGGCATCACCTTGCCATGCAGCTGCCAATCCTGCATTGTGCCCCTGTTCTGGGTGCTGCGGGCAGCTGCCCAGGCCCAGCAACACAGGGATAGCCATGCAGAAGCCCAGAGAGCTGGCACAGAAGCCCCATTGGCCTTGACATTGCCAATGCCAGTGCCAGACACCCAGGGCCCCAACTGCTCCATAGAGGAGGCTGGCAACTTCATGGCACTGTGGGGCAAGGTGGAGGTACAGAGCCAGTTTTTGTGGGGTGGGCACTCCAATGCCCATGTCTATGAGAGGCTGCCAATATGCATGGGGGAGTGTGGGCATGACTGATTGGCATGGCAGTGCTGCATAAAGGTCAAGGCATAGTGGGTCATCATTACCGACTACAATCATTAATCGGGAAGTGCCTGCAAGACCATGCCCTTTATATGGCAACTGACAGAGAGCTTCACACCCTGGGGCCCAAGTCACAGACATGCTTTGTACAGCAGCACAGGTGGGCTGCCCAAGCCTCTGCATCGGTCTGGCACCCATGGTGACATGTCATCATGGGAGGGCCCCTTGGGGTGCCAGCAACGTGTCCGGCCTCGCTGCTCAGCCGCAGCCTCCACCAGCAGCTTGGGGAAACCAGGCCAGTGCCTGCCCTGACAGCTCTGCAGCCTCAGCCCCAGCCACAAGGCATGGCTAGCAACGTAACTGCTGGCTGTCAGCAGTGCCAACTCCTCCTAGAGGGGCCCCTACCTGGACATCTGCCCACTGTGTCCCACTGTCTGAAGAGTCTACGCAGAGCTGCACGCCGTTGCCACCATCCGGGACCAAGCAGAGCCACTGGCCACACCAGCCCTGGCCATGTAGTAAGCCCCACGCTGGGGGAAGGGCCCTCCCCATCCCATTTCCCCACCCAGCCTGGCTGCACTCCCCTGGCCCCTGTGCACACCCTTGGCCCCCCCAGCAGGCAGGAGGCAGGAGAAAGTGTAAAACTTTATTGAGCAGCTTGTGCCCCTGCAGTTAGGTGGACATGGGTTTCTCATGTGCCAAGGAATGCACCATGACTATCAGCAGCAGCAGAGTGTAGTGGGTCAGGCACCCCTTGGTCCACACAACCAGCTCCTTACGCATTGCCCAGGACACATACAGCAGGGGCACACTTGGGGCACAGCAGCCATATGGGGGCAACAGACCCTGAGGCACCTCACTGGAGAAGACCCCTGGGGCAGCTGCAGCTGGATCATCGAGCTCCCCCGAGTGGTGGCAGGGGCCCATTGTAGGGCCACAGGAAGTGGCAGCAGTTTGCTGCTAAGAACAGCAAATCTGCTGCCATGTCCTTGCATGTGTAGATGCCTGTCTGGGAGTGTTTACTCACAAGTAGTTTACTTGTATGTAAACTGATCTTGGATCACATGCATGTGTAGATGTACCGGGTGGAATAGAAAGAAGGGAATTATTTTAGCGGAAAACTCATTACGATTGAGATGCACTGGCTGGCAACAGTGTCTAACTCTACTCTGCAAGTACCTGCGTAGGGTTTGAGAAGGTTAAATGTTTCTCCTTGCATATAATTAGATATTCCCCAGCTCTGCTAGAGTGCCTGTGGAAGAGCAGAGGTGGCTGGAGCAGCAATGGAGACAAACAGCTGGGATGCTGGCTGGCATGGGAAGATGCAGACTCTCTTCCCCATAGTGGCCTTATTCAGCAGGACTGTTGTCATATGAGCAGCTGTCCTTAAAGGTGCCTTCTGGGTGTAGGACATAAGAAAGGGTAGAAGCAGAATGTACATTCACTTCACTGGGACTGGTCAATTGCTGCAGATTCTTTAATGATACTGTACTTCACATGCAATTTATTCTACAGCTGAATCTCAGAAGCTAAGCATTTTTTCCCCTTAACATGGAATTGCATGATATGACTTTTTGCTTTCCTTGAAAAATGAAGGTGACTTGGGTTCAAGCTTTTATCAGGTGTATCTGATTTTATAGGTCCTGGTGGGTGAGACAGTCTCTCTGAGGTATTATGAATAGCTGAGAATCATCTGTGCTTTGCCCTGGGAGGTAGTTTTGTGAGGACATGTTCTACAATCTTTACTTGTATCTCTTCATGTTATAGAAGCTATGGCTTTATTTTAACCATAATGTGAGTGGTGCCTAACTGCCTTACAGAATTCAGGAAGAAGAAGTTTTGCTTCATCCAAAGAGAGAACCTTTTCCCAAAAGAGTAGTGAGACTGAAATTCTTAGTCTCATTAAAGCCAACTTTATTGTGAAAAAGAAATGGATTCTGCAATTCATATCCCTAGCTTTTCTCAAAGGAACTAATACAGTAATGAAAAAGTAAGCAAAGAGAAAGCTATGTTTATGATTCAAGAGTTAATAGAGAATAGTTGCTTACAACTGCTACTAAATCAAATGAAAGATACTGAATTTATTTGCCAATAAATACCAAAATCATAAACATATTTAAAGGGTTTTATTCTGCTACACTAAGTTCAGTATTTCTTGAGTGAATTCAAACCTGTGTTTTAACAGCATCATTATACAAAAAGCAGAGCACTGTGATTATACTTTTATGAGGCTTCATACAGCACCAGTTTCATTTTGGTGGATTTCAGTGAGCACTGGATAGACTCTCTTAAGAGATATTTCTCTCCTAACATATAGGAATGGCATTCATTAAGGAAAACTCTCTTTCCAATAGCTCTTCCAATCATTTAGCAAGAATGTTAAATTATTATTATTTTTTAAAAGTGGGCAGGTTGATATACATAAAAATATACATAAAAATACTCTGTAGGTCAGACTTCCTAAAACTCATCCAGGGAAGAGCAGATGACGCCTCCCAATATCTACCACGCAATGGCATTTATCCTAACAGAGAACAGTTGGTAGTATTGCCACTCCTGCAGTTTTCTTCTAGGAAAAATAGTTTTTAAGTTACTGGAAACCTGCCTACTAACCATATGAGTCATGGATATTGGAAGGAGGCCCTCTGTCTGTGTACACCTTGGCCCTACCACATTTTTTGATGATCTCTGTCATTTTTTAGTACAGTACTGTTCACCTGCTGCTCTTAGGGAAAAGATAATCTGCAGGGACCTTGTACCACAAGCACCTCCCTATCAGAGCCCTTTTTACTGTTGCAGCCCTGGTAAATTCAGACTAAATATAGGCACATTTGATAGGATTTTTCCTAGGTAACTGGCACTGCTCAAACTGATTCTTGGAAATGTTGTCTTTTGTGTGAGAAATTATTAAGTCCAAATAAAAAGTCCAATAGAACAGCTGCAAGCACTTGACAAAATTTCTTCCACAAGCTACCTAACCCTGTGGGTTCTTCTCTATGCTGGTCTGCCAGAGCTGTACACTGCCTCACAACAGCACTTTTGCTGTTTTGCCACTATAGACTGATAAGCAGGAAGACTTGCTTGGAAATTATCAAAATGGATTACAGTTCATTAGACTGGGCTTCATACACAGGGCTGTAAGTTCACTAAAATAATGTATTGTGTATATGTCAGACTTATATAAATGTTTGACTACACTGGTTTTTGCCTGCATCACTTAAACTTACTGTTAAATACTATATGGCGATGAAACAAGCTTTATTAGTAACTTTCTATCTGACTAACATATTAACTACATTTATTATTAATAAGTTGCACTAATACTAGTGCAGAAAAGAGATTCACCTACAACTTAAGAGGCAGTAGCTTGCACTTTGGAACTAAAAGTCTTGTGCTTGTTTCAGCAGACAGATGTAATCTCTTGTGTGTACTCAGTAGGGATGTAAATATTGTTTAAAAATTATCCATTTAAATTTCTCCAATTATATGTTAAACAAGGGATAGGAAAATATGGCCTGCAGGCTGGATATGGCTAGCTAATTAATTGGATCTGCTTATGGGGGGTGCCTGCCAACTGACTGCATCCAGCACGTGGTGCTCCACTTGGGGCTGCCAATGCCACGCTCCCACCTGTGCCTGCCGGCTCCTGTTCTAGCTGCCATCACAGTGCCTCTCTGGGCTGAGCCAGCCATGCACTCAGCCCTGCCTCAGGGCTGGGTCAGGCCCGGTGTGGCTCCAGAACCATGAGCAGGAGGAGGACGGATGAAGTGTACCCGGCAGAGGTGAATACGTAACATCTGATGCTTCCTGCCCTGTGGGCAGGTGTGGAGGGCCTGGCCCGGCAGCATGGAAGAGCCTTCCATGTCTGGGCCTTAGCTGCACAAGTGCGGCGGGAGATGCAAGGAGCTTGTCACCCTGCCCAGGCCCTATCGCTGGAGGGGGGCTGGGCAGACCCACCTTGGGAGTCTTGCTGCTGTGACAAAGGCCTTGCCTGACCCTTGTGGGGGGCCCAGCACCTCCCTCCCATCTCCCTCCTGTGGCAGTGGAATCTGGGCACAGGGCAGGTCTGCAGCTCTGGTTTTGTCCACAGCCCCATCCCCAAGCCAAGGGGGCAAGGGCTCTGCAGTTGGGCAGTGCCTGCCCCTACTGGCTCGCCCATACCCACTGCCCCCTGTCCACAGCTCCCTGCCAGTGGTCTGGGGCTCAAACAGCACCAGGACCAGAGCCATTCCTGCCAGAGGTCACTAAACAGTAATTGGTAAGTGGTAAATGGTATAAATGTAATTGTCATTTAACTATTTACATCCCTAGAATACAGCTATGTATTTAGCACGTATCCCTGGAAACAAATTCTTTGGTTACATATTTAAAACCGTTTTAAAGTAATGAAGTTTTAGTATAACATTTTAGACACAGATTTGGGCTTTGTTAAAATTAATGTTTTCCTAACACACACAAAAAACATCACAAATGTGTCACATGCTCCTTGCATAACCAATCAAAGCCTCTGCCTTTTTATCAAGGAGGGAAGCTCTTATTTGTTTGGCAAATGTTTCTTAATTTTAAATGTCAAGACTCCATTTGTTTGATTCTCTCAGGATCTCGTCCCTCCTCCTTATTCTCATCACAATTCTATGATTAAAATAACAGAATATCTGCCTTTGTGAACACAGCCATGTATAAGTGCAAATGTCATTGCTTTATTCGAGTTTAAATGTATTCAGGTAATTTTATTTTGTAAGACTTTTTTTGTGAAGCAATTGTTTTCAGTCCCTCTCCATTACATGAACAACTATCCCCTTTTCTGATCAACCAGGTTTGTACTTTTCTAGTTTTCTTTGCCATGCTCCTGGATTCCTGGCTTTTATTAGATTATACATCATTTATGTGAATTCAAATCTACCTCAATAAAGTGCAGTGATTAAACTTCACAGGACCTTGAAACTGGATGCTTTATATCAAATATGCATTGTTTCCCCCCCCCCCACAAGGAAATTTATCTATGGTACTTCCTTTTTGATTTTTCTTGAATAAGCATGAATATGATATCCAACAAAAATAGTATCAATAACGTCAGTTGCAAAGATGCTCAGTAGTCATCATTCCTCCCACAGAAAGCTAAATGATAAACCAGAGGATTTTTCCTTAAAATATAGCTATCCATTTCTTATATTTTAAGGAAAAATCATCTGGTTTATAATTTAGCTTTCATGATAAAAATATTATACATATTGTATAAGATGCACATTGAAGATATTATGGATCCTGATAGTTCAAGACACATACTTTCCAATATCCAATTTATTTTCATTAATAATGCAAAGTGATCTGAGAGAACCCTGCCTAAGAACTCCACATTGCCAATTCAATGAATGAATTCCCTTGTTGCACAGAAAATCAGGCCAGTTCATTTCAGATAATTAATCAAGATAGAAAAACAATATTCCTTCTCTTCTGGATGCTTTATCCTTTAAAGCTCTAAGAAAAAGATTGCTAATACCCATTGTTGAAAAATTTTAAATGCACATTATACTTTGGAATTATCAAGGCCACATCCTATATTAAATGCTAGAGGTTTTTAAAATAAAATCCTTTAATAATATGCAGGAAGTTGGAAAAATGTATTAATAAAAAGAAGCTACTGCTACTTCCAGTGGATGAAGAATGTTTATTGTTAAAACATTTTATCTGACTCTGATAACTGAAAATTAAGAAAAATCGGTAAATTAGGATGGAATGTTACCTACACATTTAAAGGCATTGCTGAAATTTTTAAAGGTTGCTGTTGTTCATAACATAGGTTGTACATTCATAGGTTCAGAATGCATGCTCTCGTTCCCTGTAGCATTACAAATCTTTCCCCCTTGTCCATCTCAGGGCCAGATTTGTCTATCCAAATATTTAACTTCATATTTCGAATTGTTAGGCTGTCTGATCATTGTTATATGTACACAGTGCAATGATCAGTAATATTATTTTTTCTCAAAGAGCAACTTTTAGCTCATCCAAATTCCATTCATGCTATAATCCCAAATAATTTGAATTTTAGCTTGTATGACTTCAACTGGATGGATCAGCATAAAAAGGAAGTAATTATATTCTATAAACATCACAAGGAAATAAGGGAGATGTTCAGGAAAACGCTACATGAGAAAGACTCTCATCTCTTAATTTAGCTCTTCAAATGCAGTCAAATTTGGTAGTTAACTAGGTTGTTAATCTTTGATGGCCATCTAGTGGCCTCTGTAAAATGAGCCTTCTGGTCTTAAATCTAGTATTTTGGTACTGAGGTGAAAACATCAAATGACAGTCTCAGGAAAAATAATAAAGACTTAATACACATTGAGACTAAACTGCTCCTTAAATATGTAGTTGCTACAGGTTGAGTTTAATGCACATTAGCAAAGTACTTTAGGGAAGCTTTCATTTTTACTGCCTATGATTTCTTCTGTTTATAGAGAATTTCAAGGGTTGAAGGACATTATCTCATAACTACTAAATTTGCATTTCTAAAAGATTATAGTAATGTAGCATGCATATATATTACATATTCTTGCAGAGACACACTATAAAGAGATTATATGTACAGAACAAAACTAACAAAAAATGAATTCTCTCTACCAGTTGTATATTGTTGCTGAAATGGTAATGTGCTATGAAACTAAAGTGAATTGAAAACACAGTGCTGAAAATCATTTAAAGCCTTTTTAAATTCCACCTCTATTTGTATTCCTTGTTTGTTAATATCCTTGTCTTTACTACATTTGACAACACATTGTTTTCGCTTCATATCAAAATATTTTAACTTTGGCTATGTATTCAGCTTTGTACTTTTCTTGATATGCTTTCAAATGGGATATATGCAGAGCTTTTATATAACTTGATTACCGTAAAATGTCCTATTATTGTCTGGCTAAAATATAGCCTCAAATTGATTTTAGCCAAATTGTTGTCTGCCAACTATCTCTTTTTTTTGTAGCAGAAAGAGTTTCTGTTCTTTCTTTACACGTGGATAAGATGGGCTTTAAATTTCCCTAGGAAATCTTCTACTCATAGCCTGCTCCAGAGTGTGATTAGTGTATGCGAAGTGTTGAGAGAGAAACAATTTGTAAGTATCCAATAATTCAGGTAAACAATCTGAGTAGGGTTAATATTTAAATAAGTAACCAGTTAGAATATTTGAATTTTTCCCCCCCTTGGGGCAATTCGCAAAGTCTACTGACCTTTGGTAGACCAGGATAGCTAGTGTACACTAGATATAGTCAGTTTTGCATTTTGCAAGTAAGTGCAAAGTTGTGTTGTACTTGTGAACTAGTTGTACTAGTATAGTCACAATGGCCAAGAATTATGATAGAAGCAAGACCTGATGAAGGGTGCTACAAACCCCAAAGTTTTTCTCCCATCTCTCCCAACAATACAAGTTGGTCCTACGAAACCTCACCTCACAAATTTTACTTTATCTGTTTGGGTCGCCATTCAGGAGAAATATTGCTTGATACAGAATATATTTTTAGAATACTTTAAAAATAATATGGTTAATAATATCTGTCCATACTAAGTTCATATTAAAGTGCTGCAAAACCACTGTGAAGGAAAACTGAGATCCTAAAAACTTTCCAGTTAGAGAGGTCATTAAAATTAAAACTCAAAGTTCTAGTATGCTCAAGTAATAATTTTAGTGTGAGCTTTAAAATTCTAATTGCCTTTGCTTGATTTACACATTGAAAAGGCAGGCAGGCAGATTTTTCTGACTTATTAAACTTTTATTATGAAAATATTAAAAACAAATGGCTCAGGGGTGACCTGATGGCCACCTATAAGTTTATCAGGGGTGACCACCAGGATCTGGGGGAACGTCTGTTCACCAGAGCACCCCAAGGGATGACGAGGTCAAACGGT
The DNA here is from genome assembly GCF_052110815.1 of Crocodylus siamensis. Lineage (NCBI taxonomy): Eukaryota > Metazoa > Chordata > Crocodylia > Crocodylidae > Crocodylus > Crocodylus siamensis. Next base: position 170,860,998 of record NC_143397.1, on the reverse strand, counting down.
CACAAACTCCTGCAAGACCGTTTCAGGCTGGACATAAGGAAGAATTTCTTTACTGTCCGAGCCCCCAAGGTCTGGAACAGTCTGCCAGAGGAGGTGGTTCAAGCACCTACATTGAACACCTTCAAGAGTAAATTGGATGCTTATCTTGCTGGGATCCTATCCAGCTGACTTCCTGCCCTTTGGGCAGGGGGCTGGACTCGATGATCTCCCGAGGTCCCTTCCAGCCCTAATGTCTATGAAATCTATGAAATCTAAGTGCAAAGCTATGTGGCCCTCCTGAAGGGGCTGAGTGTGATGCACTTAGTCATGACAAAAAACGCCATATCACCAGAGATTGACACCCCATGCCTTCTGCCACACCCCTCACGAGGTTCTACAGGTAGGAACAGCTGTCCATCTTTCACCTTCCAAGGTGCCCCCTCAATGGCCCAGTGTGGTCCACATTTTGTTGCAAGGTAAAGTGTCCAAATTTAAATGACACACACCTAGACCAAGAAGTAAAGAGTTTGAAGGTGTCGTCAAACCTGGTCCTTCTGAGCTAGTTTCTGTGGCTTTTCAGAGTTGTCATCTTGGCCTGGCTCCCCTTTGCTGCTCAGTAGGGAATAGAGAAGATATACATCGTCTCAGAAAAGTCCAAGTTCAGTGCACCAAAGAGGGTGCTGAGGGCAGCAAACAGCAGCTGCAGAATGGGCCAGCCCAGAAAGAGTCTCTTCCACTTACTCCTTCCAGAAAGGGCAGGTCACTTATGCTGCCAGGTCTAAGTGGTGGACAAAGATGGCTGTGGCCAGGGCCCCATGCATCAGCTGCCACTGGAGGTGCTCCAGACCAGATGGACTTGCTGTGGTATTGCTGTCATTAGGTACTGCCTCAAAGTCATGTCGAGAAAGGTGGTGAGGACATGGACATAGTACACTTAGACTGCTCGCATGTATGCTGCTTTCCCACACAGAATCTCAATACAGATCCCACCATCCCATCACTAGGTACAACGATGGACAGCAGGTTACCAGGCCAATCACTCTCATCAGTGTCCACAGCTGGAGAAACAGGCACGAATAGATGGGGTCTGCCTAGTGAGGTGCCATCAGGGAGGGCATGTTGTGTGTGGCGGTTGACTTCTAGGGCAGCTTTCACTTCAGCCAAGAGGTGTGAAGCAAAATGAACAAAGTGAAGCCCAGCCAATTGGATAGGGCTCTGGGCAAGAGCCAGGCAGACCAAGCTGAGTTGAAGTAGGCCAGCTTGATGGTATGCAACCAAATCAAGAAACCAATGAGGTTTTCAGAGACATGGCACCCTCTGCTGCAAGGTCATCTTATGGACCAGGGGTTCTTGAAGAAGCTCTGGAAATCACAGGGATCTGCTTGGGGTCTGAGTTGGAGATAGGCCCACCAGGCCCAGGCAAGGATGCAGCAGAAGGCAACAGGACATCCCAGCCAAGGAGATCAAGATCTAACAGGAAAAGTTCCTGATGAATTCCCCTACTTGATGCAGAAAAGCAAAGGCCAGCCATTGCCTGGGGAGGGATTCACCAGCAAAAAGCAAGTACCAAATGGCCTGCAAGTAGAAGACAGCCATCCTGTTCACCAGCACCCCTCAACTGCCAAGCGCAACTTTCTGGGCTACTTCCTAACTTAAAGTCCTTCCTTCCTTCTTCATTTTCCCTCTCTGCTTTTGCTATCACCTTCTCAAACCTCTCACACTGCTGACCTTTACCCTCGGCTCACTAAATGCAAATGGATACAGGAACCCCAGAAAGCAAGAAGCAATCTTTGAATTTTTTAACCAGAAATAGTTAGACTACCATGTTACAAGAGGTGTACACAGATGGGACCAACAAAATGACCACACTGCCTGGGGTGGAGGGGAAGGCAGGGAAGGAAGGAAGGGAATATAAAACCACAGAGGAAGATTCACAGACTGAGTATACCTTGTTGTGCCATTTAGTCAATGGAAAAAAGGAAAGGAAGTACCCCATGTCTCCAGCAGGTAGTACAGGGGTAGCAAGGTTCTGCCAGCAGGGGTAAAATTGGCAAAGCTAGTCCAAGTGGACACTGAGAAAGGGGCCTATAGAGACATGCTGTCCTTCTGGCTATGCCCAGCTGACAGAAGACCCTGGGAAGATCCTTCACAAATGACACAAATCAAACTGGCCTGACTGATCTTCTCTAAAGTACACTGGGTCCAGGTCTAGAGTGAAAATCAGGAAGCTGGTAATAGTTGCTTGTTGGTACCCATTTCAGGCTGCACTAAGTAAATTCATCTCTGCAGAAAATCTAGCCCGAAGCCATCCCACAACTAGCAAGTATGGCAGAAGACCAGCTTGACTTAGCAGGGAACTCTTCAGTAACCCAAAACACAAAAAGGAAGTTTACAAGAAGTGAAAACTTGGACAATGACTAGGGAAAATGTAACAGGAAGCTGGAGACTCCCGTTATGGACAAGAGGAACACACACGAGGATGGCTGCTTTATGTGTAAACAAACAGCCAGGACTATAAATATAGGGAGGGAGAGAGGCTCATTAGCAAAAAAGGGCAAACACCGGAAAGCCAGCGAGTCCCCAGTTCCAGGTGTGATGGCAGATTCACCAGTTCCAGGTGTGACAAAGTAACCACCGCAGAGCTCAGGCAGAAGTCAGGCTCCTTGGGAGCACAATGAGAGACCTGGGTGAGAAAATGCCTGGAGAGAGATTCATTTACTCTGAGAAGAGAGGATTTTGCTTGCATTAAAACAATGGCCCATTCTCTGCTTGCATGGCTGCCTGAGTGAGGCTGCCTGTATTAAAGTGAAAGCATGACTTTTTCTTTACAGTGTTGCCTTAATCACTGAGGGGAGGGTTTAGTCAAGGTATGAGCCTACCTATATGTTGTGTTATAGGACATAGAAATTAGGGTTGGGAGGAACCTCGGGAGGCCATTTATCCAACTTCCTACTCAATGCAGAACCATCCCCAACTACCTCATCCTAGCTAGGACTTTGTTGAGCCAGGCCTTAAAAACCTCCGCCTCTCTAAGTAACCTGTTCCAGTGTTTCATGACCCTCCTAGTGAGACAGTTTCTTCCTAATGTCCAACCTAAACTTCCCTTGCTGCAACTTGAAACCATTGTTCCTTGTTCTGTCATCTGCCACCGCTGAGAACACTCTAGCTCAAACTCTTTGGAACCATTCTTCAGATAGTTAAAGGCTGCTATCAAATAGCTCCTCAGTCTCTTCCTCTGCAGACTAAATAAGGCCAGTTCCCTCAGCCTCTCTTCATTTGCCCCAGCCCCTTAACCATTTTTGTTGCCCTCTGCTGGATTCTCTCCAACGCGTCTGCATCCTTTCTGTAATGGAGATGGGGGGCAAAACTGGACACAATACTCCAGATGTGGTCCCACCAGTGCAGAATGGAGGGAAATAATTACTTCCCTTGATCTGCTGGTAGTGCTTCTACTAATAGCCAAAGGGCTTGTTCCATAGTTTAAAGACTGGTAGTTAGGATTGTGGGTTATACGGGTAGAGGAGACCCCAACAGTGCCCAGAACAGGGTGAACACACAGTCAAGAGGCCCAATGCCCAGAGAAGAGCGGAGACAGGGCCAAGGGGCCCAGTGCTCAAAGCAGGGCAGAGAGAGAGCCAAAGCAGGCAAGAACCCTGAGCAGGGCAGAGACAGAGCTAGAGCTAGAGAGTCCAGTGCCCAAAGCAGGGCGCAGAGCCATAATAGCTGAGACAAGAGCTGGAGCCCAGAATCCAGGTCCAGCACAGTGGGCCTCGGCTAAAAGAACCAGCAAGAGAGGGGATGGACGCTAAGGCCGAGGCCCGAACAAGGCAAAATGTAATCTCCATTCTTGGAGGTTTTTAAGACCTGACTAGACAAAGGCTTGGCTAAGTTGATCTAGTAGGGGATGGTCCTGCTTTAAGCAGGGGGTTGGGCTAGGTACTATCCCGAGGTCCCTTCTAACTCTAATTTTCTATTATTTTATGATAACAAATACAATGAATTATAGATAGGTGTGTCTCTCTTTTAGTCTATAGTAACAAGTCACAATTTTACTTAGTATTTGTTTGAACATCTGAACATTTTCTTAAAAGTAACTGACTGCTATATAAATGAAATAAAAGCCCCTCTTTGCCCCAGTGAAAGAGAAAAATAGCAAACAGTAGTATAATGCATCTATATAATTTCTGCAGAGCACAAGTTCTCATTTAGTGAAGAAGCCTCAGTCCTTTCACAGCATATAACTTAAACAGCTGGTGCAAAGCCTGAAGTATTTAAAGGCTACATATTTTAAGCAACAGCATTGACAAATATTCTTATGGGAAGCTGAAAGCAGGAGCCTAAGCAGAATGAGTGAAGAATGAAATAGGAGTACTCAGCTTCTTAATCCTGTAAAGTGCTACTTTAGAAAGTGGCACTAAAGGTTCAGAAATCTTAAATGAGCAAGCACTGCTTGTACTACACTGTTATCAATATGTGCTAGAGACAGAGTGAGAGACAGAAAACAAAAAAGGAACAGAAATATTATCCTTTTAGTTTTGCCTTTGTTTGATCTGAATATTTTTTTCCATTATGCTTACAGTACATCTGGGGCATGATTCACTGATCTAGTACCCAGAAGATCTTGCACTAATCCAAACAGGAGAACAACAATAATAACTGAGGAGAAGTACCTGACAGCAGAAGAAACGCATCTGTTCTGTGATACAACTGAAAAAGGCCACGTGGGTTAAAATGGAGAAAGAAAAGCATCCTCAAGATGCTGGCACAGCTCAGCTTATGAACAAGCAAGCAAAAGAGATGTGCTGAAACAGAACAGCATCAACTTAAAAAAAAATCCCATCAATTTACCAGTCTGATGTTTTTATTGGCCCTACTAATCTAAGGGCTAGATCCCAGTTTTGAAGGCAATACTATTTACATATGATTGTAATAATAGCACTATGAAATGGACTCTACAGTGTGTAAAGCGGGGAGGTCAGAATGTTTTTTCCTATTTTGAGTTCTGTTTGAACCTTTTAAAGTAACATCTCATAATAGGATGAAAAAATTAAAGGAAAGGTGATTCGGAGATTCCTCTGACCAGCTAATTTAGCCCTAGCTTATGGTAACTTTTAAGGTCTCCTGAGACTGTGCTTGATTGCAAATCACTCACTGTTATACATTGAGTACAACTATACACAAAATCTTTGAGACAGGAAGTACATACAAAACAAACAGATTTTGTTTACAGTGAGACATTATACTACTGTTGTTTAAGGGGTACTTGATAAAGTTCTGATTTACCTGCTGATCACTCAGCTTTGAAAAAGATGCTGCTACACAAGAGCAGGAATCAATTTTCAACAACATTTTTCATGGATGCAGTAGGAAAAACATCTGCTTTTCCATCTTTCTTGCTTTAAGTTTCTGCAGGCTTGAAAAATAGTTATGCACCATAAATATCATTGTATGAGTCATTTACTTAAGTGAACAGCTGCCTGCTAATTAGCCAAATGTTCTTCGTTTTAAATCATACAGTTAAATGAACACCCTGCAATAGGCAGAAAAATGAAGAGCAGAAGCTTTTGTACCAAGTTGAAATGGCACAGACTTTCCATTAGTAGGAAACTACAGAGGTCATTACTATGGCCTGTTTCTCTGTGTGTGTTACAAACCATCCTACACTCCTAGGAGGAAAGACACAGAGCAATTTGCACTTTACTAGGCAGTGAGTGCAAATGTGACAAAGTGCCTCCAACGGACAATATTACAGTACTTCTATTAGGTATGAAAGGCAGGTGGATCACGCCACTATATTCTTATCCTCTTTCACCAAAGCTTCCACTAGCTTGCCACTGTCAGAGAAAGAATACCAGGCAAAAGGAACAACTCATCTGACCTAGTACAGGAATTCCCATGTTATTATTGTTACATGTTGCTCTCTTCTGAGCACTCAGGTGGAGTTATTTGAAAGAACAGATCCACTTAGATTTATTTGAACACCTTTTCAAACATAAGGATAGTGATTTATTTTATTCATAAAACTTTGACTCCCAACCAATTAAATGTACTTTCCCAAAGGAAAAAAAAAGCCACCTGTGAAAATTATCTGACGTGGTTGTCTGTACTAGGAAGGGATTGGACTCAATGCCTTGTGTTCCTATGTATCAAATGTCATTTCTTCTTCACTGTGGTGTAACTATAATTTGGCCCAAGTTCCAAGCCAAAATGAATGTAACAATTATTTCTGAACACATACGCAACAATAACACAGTCCTTAATTGCCACCATATGGGCTTGGCTGGTTTATTCTCCCACCTGCAATATACCATATTTACTTGATTCACATAGGGGGAAAAGCCTCTCATCTTAAGAGTCAAGTATGATGGTGGTGGTGGGGTGGCTTGGGGTTGGTGCCGCAGCTGTAGCTGCTGCTTCCCCATCTTCTCCCCCCTGCCTCTGTACCCCCATATCTTCCCTCTGCTCTCACACAGTCTCCTCTTCCGTGCCTGTCCCCTTCCTCCTCCACTTGCCCTTGCTTCATACTGGTAGGATCTGTCTATGCTCCAGCCTGGGGCACTGAACATGGCCACAGCTCTGCCCTGTAGCAGTGGCACACAGCCCACACAGCGGCTGGGCTCAGTGCTCCAGGCTAGAACAGGAATGAAGCCTGCTAGTGCAGAGCAAGAGTAAGGGGTAGGGGTCATCTTAGATTCAAGTAAATATGGCATTCAGAATCTTTTGCTAGACACATCTCTGGCATAGGAGTGTATGCTTTATCCCATGAGTTGCTCTTTAAGTCAGATGACACAATCAAATTTGCAGAGCTGGCTGCATCAACTTCTGTTCTGTTTCTGGGCTAACAGGGTACCTCTCTTCAGCTACCAGGTCTCAGGCCTTTGCTTCTTCTGGGGTGACATTTCACAATTTCCCCCCACTGATAGTCTTGAACCTAGACTACAGTACTCTTGTGTATCAAACATTTTCACACAGCAGGCTCAACTGGGTTTGGAAACCTGAAGTTTCTTACTTTGGGAGCCTGTGACTAGCATACCAGATATACAGAGACCAAAGAGCCTTCTTAAAATTAGAGTATCTTTCAATTTCAAGAGGAGGGAATAAAACACTTAAGGGAAAAAGGATTTAAAAACAGCTCACTTGGATATCTATCTTACCTAAAGACTTAACATCCCCTGATGCTAGCCTAGGCAAGACTAGCTTCTACCACTGTGAACTGTGAATGTCTAAACATATATCCAACAACTGCCCAGCATTCTGGGGAGAGAGCCCCCTTTTCACCCACCCAAAGCCCATCTATTCTGGTTAGTTCCAAGACTTTTGCCCTTATGGATCAAGTCAGTTCACATACATGGCACTTTCCATCCCAAGATCTCACATCACCTCTCTCAAATAGAGAATTGCACTTCCGTGCAATTTCACTTTGGAGTTTATTATCCCACTTGTCTTGCTATGTGAGTTTAATACCAGGAGTACCGGCATGACTGATGGAAATTTAAGACTCCAGGAGAGTGTTACAGCCATTTTTGAAAGAGTACACAGAAAAGAGAGATGTAGGCTGGGATGTTCAAAGAAACACATTTTTGAAAATCAGCACCTATTACATTCTCTTCAAAGACATAATAGCCTAGATTTACCAAAACATCTCCATTTTTGGGTGCTGAGCTACCTTTGTAAATGTGGCCCGAGATAAGGCATTTGCAGACCTGGGAATAGAACACAAGAAGCCTGAATCCTCTCCTTAACATACTAGACTCATGACTTTTTCAGTAAAAAATGTGCAAACTGGATTAACAAAGAAAAAATATTCACCAGAATCTTTGTTTTATCACTCTCTACTTCTGTGTTTTGGTTGATAAATAGATAATGGTATTAACAGAAGTATGATAGAGATATTGCTCTTGGTTAGAAGCATTTTAATCTTTTCTCTAGAAACACTGTGTGTCTGCATTTCTCCCTTCCTCTCCCCTCCCCCCCACCTCCAATCTGCAGACTGTAAGGGGCATTTAAACAATTTATAATTATAAGACTAAAATCTGAACTGAAGCCCAGTTCAGAGAGCATGTTGAGATGCTGGGGGATGCTGGTTTAAATTAAACCAGGCTGGGGCCTGGGACAGACATTGCACAAACCGGTCTGAGCTCAATCAGTTCAGTCTGATACTACATTCAAACAGGTTTATCTCAGTTTCAGTCATTTTCAAACTGGCTTATGTGCACTGAATGTCTGCTCTGTTACAGGTTTAAACCAGTTTCTGATCACTTAAACTGGTTTGTGTGTCTGCCCCTTGCTGAAATGAATTTCTAGTAGTTGTTGGTTTTATTCCATTATCAGTGGTTTAGTATTGAAGCTTGGAGTTACATACAGTTAAGTACACCCACCTTCCACATAGTTTAGAAATTCGAGACTGATCTATCTATTTATCCAGTTACATAATATAATGAAATCTATCCAAAATTTAAGAGCACCCAAACACCATTCATATGACTAATATTGTAATTTTTGAGCAGTGTGCACCTGCCTAATCTCTATCTCTGCCTTTCAATGTTAAATTGTCATATTCAGAGAAGATGAGTACTTACAGCTTTCATTGACTTCAACTTCAGCTGTGGATCTGGGTATTTCTAAAAAATCAGGCTAAGAGTGACTTTTCTGCCCCTTTATGAAATACATATGACTTTTGCAAGCTTGCTGTCTATTGCAGAAAAGAATGAACAGGAAATTTCCTGGTCCTGTATGTGCTTCCAATCAGAATTAGTTTAAGATGTAGTTTATAACACATTCCATTCCTTCTTCTCTCCCCTATATTTACAAAAATATGCTGGCATAAGTAAAGGAGATTTTATCTCCTGCTCACTAACTCGATATTGTATATTGAAATGACTTGGACAGCACCTGAGCAGCTAAGAATTCACAGGACAGCATTTGTTATCAAAACCTGCAGATGCCATCTGTTCAATGAGAAAATAATCTGCATCATTCACCTGGTATGTCTCTGATCTGCCAAAACCCACGATTCAGTCAGTGGTCTCATGGTTTTATAAAAATTATTTGTCCTGCTTATGACAAACCATACCTTTTAAACCACAAATTCCCTTTCCTTCCTAAGAATCAACAAGAACATCTTCCTGCCTCAAAAGGTGTCTCATTCTTCCTATAGCAGGTCTTCTCCAAAGCAATAATTTATCTAGTCAGCCACTTCTAGCTCCTCTACTGCATATATAGATGGCATAGTTATCAAACACTTCAAAAGCAGACCTGACTTAGAGCCATCTGGAGAGCAGGATCTCAGTATTATTACTATTGGACTTTATTTTATTACCAAAAACTTGATTTGGGCAACAGGATAGAGGAAGGGTAATAAGTAAAGAGAACAAAGAATATGAAAAGGGGATGGAAGAAAGGGACAGGATACCCTGAACACATAATTTATGGTGATGAAGAGAAGTCAATCAGAAACCAGTCATGACCATGGCAAAGAGCAGGTATTATACTGTAAAGGAAGAAGGGTTCAAGACCAGTAGAAAGCAGGTCAAGTTCTGGTACTTGCAAGGACCAAGATCAAACTATAAAATTGTCTCCTGCAACCTACTAACTGGCTAATACGTAACTGAAGCATCAAATACTTCATCCCCATGCTGCTGGTTCCTGACATTTCAGGCTGAGTGGTTGAGATTAGGAAGATAAATTACAGATGACAAAGAACTGGCATGGTATCTGAGATGTGCTCAGCAACTGAGATGCAGTGAGCAGGTGTTTTGGGAAGTAGGATGTTCTGGTACCTACAAAGAACCTGATCCAGTACCGACTAAAGATAATGAAAAGATTGCAAAGGACTTTGCTGCAAGTCAATTTTAATTATTTCTCCTGTAGCAAACTTAACAGCAAGACCTGGGGAAGGAACTAAGCCTTATACAGATGGCTTTATTATTTCTGCAAATTAATGACATGACTGTTTCACTTGGAATATTCTAAAAATGCAGAAACTACGATCCACGGTTAGTCTCTCCAAGGGACAATTAGATTTGCCTTCTTTATCTGCAAAAAAGGAGTCCAAAATTGAATCTAAAGTCACCTTGAGTTTCTCTCTATTAGGTAGAGAGGTTGGAAGAGTGATATGCAGCCCAAAGCAAACAAATCAATCAAGCCATTTGAAAATAAAATCTCTGCAGGAGTGAAATGAGGTTTATTTTCAGTTTTAAATTAGAAGGCAAAAAGAAGAACATACCGTAACATTATAATGTTCCAGTGTTATAAATTGAATTAAGACAGTAATGTAGTGCATTTGCCTGAGTGACTAATTTTTGGGTCAAAACTGCTCAGCTAAATGCCTATCTAACCTAAATAGCATGTGCCTATATAGTGCCTTGGGTATATAAATACCCATTTCTGATCTGATCATGAAATAGATCAGATAAAGAAGTTCAAACATAGAAGTTCATAAAATTGCAGCCTTTAGCTTTAAAATATACAATTGTGGCTGTGTTTCAGCCTCCAATACAACACAGGATAACTTTTTCAAAAAATTATCAAGTGATTTAGAGATCTAAATTCCATTTGCAATGTAATTCATCCATTTTGAAACCTAAGGGTACTGAGAGACATAAAAAGTGTATTGCTATCAAATTATACTGATATAAACTGGTACTGTTACAATGGCATGCTTCTATAGGAATACAAGTGTAACAAAACCACTGCAACTTTAACCCTGATTTATTTGGAGGTAATGTTACAGGGATTTAGCCCATTTATATTGGCACTGGAGCATGCAGATGTAACAGACACCATGTAACAGGTAATGTACACTCCTGAATCATAGCGCCTGCTCCTCTCTTGAAGCAGTTAGAAAGTATGTTCGTCCCTAGCCTAAATGTCACTGGAAATCAAGAGGACATAGGGTCCTAAATGCTTAGTCATTTCTGAAAATGGGATCAGACTTCTAAATCATTTAGGTCTTTTTGAAAATTTTACTTTGTAATAATTTTGTATGACTAATGTTTAATACAAGTACAGCGAAAGCTTTGTTATCCGGCATCCATGGGGAATGGGGGTGCCAGATAACAAAATATGCCAGTTATTTGAGAGGCCCAAACAGGCATCTTTGCCTGTTCAGGCCGCCACTTCTCCCACTGCGTCCAGGGTGTTGCCAGCCTCCCACGGGCCCTGAGGGACAGGGAGGCGGGTCCTGCACAGCCTGCTATGCCCTGGGCTGTGGGGGCTCAGCGAAACCAGAAGTGCCATGGTGGGCACTTCCGGTTTCGCTTTTACCTTATAAGCCTGCAAGCCGGTTAATAGAGCATGCTGGCTTGTAAGGTGCTGGTTAAGGCAGCTTTTACTGTATGTTAGAATGATTTTATCCAAAGTTTTGTAATGAAAATATAATTGTCCCAATTTAAAAAAAAGGGTGGTAAGAGAGACATCAAATCATAGTGTCCTATTAATATACTGAGAATAGTATTTACTTTTTCATCTTCAGACATGGATTTCTGAAAATAAAGTTTTGGGAGAAGAGCAGGCTGGTTTCAGGGAAGGCTATTCTTTCATGCACCATTGTTTAGTGTTGCACTATTTAGAATTTAAACATAAAAAGACAAAAGGGGGCTGTGGACCTGGGTCCCTGGCCCTGTAGCTCTGGCAACTGGGGGACTGTTCTGGCAGGGTTGGTGGAGCAGAGGCTGTGGGTGGGGAGTGACAGGCACCAGCAGAGATTGGGGGGGGGGGTGGCTGTGGGTGGGGAATGAAGGGTACCAGCAGGACTGGGGGGTTATAGCTTGAGAGTGTGGGGCCTGGACCTGCGTCCTGGTGAGAGGAGGGGGTAGGGGGAGCTCTGATTTTCCATGATAAAAAAATCAAATACCAAAATGTATAGGTACTTAGAATTTATTTTATTATAGTGATTGAGCGCTGGTAGGGTTCCAAATTGCTTTAAAATTGTCAATATATCAATAAAACATTCAATCGATACCTATATAAATATAGCACCGTTTCATTTTAATCACAGATTTTTGGGGGTTTTAATCAGACAATTTGCAATTTTTAAACACTGAAAATCAGGATCCCTGATTATGAGATTGGCGGTGCTTTGTCCGATGGCTACCCAATAAAGACAGGGGTACAAAAAGGTTGTCTGATTGCTCCATTTCTTTTTAATCTATTTATGAATGATTTAAAACATGCTAACAAGTAATCGGTTCCATGTACCCATGATACCGAATGTCCCTAACCCTGGCTTGATTTATGCAGGGGATGCATTATTAATGTCACAATCCCAAATAGGCCTCCAAAAGTGATTAGATGCTTTTCAGTGGTATTACACCTCAAATAACTTGGAAATCAACACAGCTAAATCCAAGATGCTGGTTTTTGGATATGGAAGAAGGAAACAAATTTGGCTTTTACAAGAAAATAAATTAGAGGTGGTATCTTCATCTAAATACTTTCAAATCCATTTAATATAAATCTGAGCTGGAATAAACGTATTAAAAATGTAAGCACCGGAGAAAAACAAGTCTTGGGAGTTTTATACTTTTACAACAAAAACAGGCACAACGGATATACTGGCAACACTGAAGTTCTATAATGTAGGTCCAATTTATTGTATGGAGCGAAACTATGGGGTGCTGATCCTATGTTCTACTGAAAAACAAACAACAAGCTGTTACTAGACCGTGATTCACTCTAATGAGGTCTGCAGTTGTCATAGACAGGCAGGGTCAGACCCCATTTTTGGACAGCGTATGTTCTTGTGGGAAGAATGAAATAGATTACTTAAATCACTATTTGTGGTCTTACTTGTTTTTTGAAGAAATAAGAGGAAAATTGATTTCTCCATTAGTGGAAAATCTTAAATACTGGGTTACTGAAGAAAAACACAATTTGGTTTCTCTCTAGCAACTCAAACACTGTTCTATATTCCCTAGGTGTATCTGCATTACTTACATAAAGAATAAAATCCAAAATCAGATAGAATTTTCCTTTATTGGCTTACTGTCCACTGCTTCATTTTATGTTTGTTTTTGTATCATCATATACCATGCTATGTTTTAATTTTGGGTAAACTGGTAGAATGGATACTCTAATTGTATGCATTTAGAAAAATTATAAACTATATAAATGTGCATATTATATAGATTTTTATTGTTCATTTGATTATATTGTTTTAGTGAAAGCTGTAAAAAAATTAGTACTTCTGCTGCTACTTCTACTATTTTTTACATGTAATAATTATTTAGTTAGCTCCCACCTGTTACATGACGAAAGATCTAAAAGACACAAGAAGACTTTAACCAATGGACATAATGGCTAAGTACAGATAGTCAAAAAGCCCGAGGCTGAATTAATTCAATCTTCATAGGTTAGTCAAAGCTCCATAGACTGAACTGATAAGCAAATGAACAGACATCCACTTCTAACTCCAGAAATGTAGGCAAATGCTTGCCTCCAGAAGCTGGGGGGTGTGGAGGGGGGTGCATCTCTGCACACCTCCATGCTTGGCTGGAGCAGATAGCTTGGGCCAAGGCTACCTTGCCCATCCTAAGAGGAGGGGTTTGCGAGGAAGGTTTGCAAAAGCATCCTGGTAAACTAGGGGACTTCTTGCTGATGAGGGATCTTTTTTATAATGCTAGTTTAGTTTTAAGTGGAAAAAAGGGGTGGAAATTATTTCTAGGTATAATAAATTTCAACATCAAGAATATTCTTTTAATTTTCAATCTAAATTTTTCCTTTCACACAGCCACAATATTACTTGTAGTTATACTCCCATCTTGGTCCATCCTAAATAGCTATGCTTTTGTTATTTATGTACTTTAATGGAAAAGTCTTAAACTGAGGTGCACTGATACATCGGTCTGATATCAAATTGGCACCAATATAAAGAAAATTGACTGTATCAAAAATTGGCCTGATGTGGATGATAATTTGGCCAAAAAAATGGCCTATGCATGCATGCAGCTGCAGTGCAGCCCATAGGCGGTAAGGAGAACAGCCCGGCAGCTTGGAGAGCTGTGCCCACCTGGTAAGTCTGTTGTGCTGAAAGGGGAGGGGTGAGGGAAGGGATGTAGGGGGAACCAGATCAAGGCCCCCACAGTGAGGAAGGGAGTGGGGCTGGGGCAGGTGCTGCCCAGCTGGGGTGGGGTTGGTGCAGGATAGAACTGTGGCTCATCTGGAGGTGTGGTAATGGGGGGGCAGCTCCTGTTGCTACACGCACCACAGGAGGACATGAGGGGGTGTGCCCCTGGATCTGTGTGGGGTGGGGCAGAGTAGGCTGGGGCTGGGGCTGTGTAGGACTCTTCCCAGTAGGGGGCTGGGCCAGGTTGCACTTGGGGCATATGACAGCACTGGGAGCTACAGCGAATTTAAGGGTGGTTGCAGCTCCTCCCCCAAATAGCCCTCTTCCAGCGCTGCCACCACCTGCTTAGAGTGCAGCCCAGCTCAGCCCCAGCCAGGAAAAGCCTGGTGCAGCTCTGGCCCCAGCCCCAACCCACAGTGGCAGCTGCCCCACTCCATACAGATCTGGGGGCACATGCCCCCATCCATGTCCTCCCAGGATGCATGCAGTGGTAGAAGCCACCCCCTTCCCCCACCCATGCCTCCCGGATGAGCTGCTTGCTGTTCCATCCCATGCCCCACCCCACCCCGGTTGGGCAGTGCCTGCCCCAGCTCCAGCTCTAGCCTCACTCCCTCCATCACCGCAGGGGCCTCAATCTGCCTCTCCCCATGCCCCTTCTCTTCCTCCTCTCCTTCCACCACAACAGACTTACCAGCTGGACACTGCTTTTCAAGCTGTTGGGCTGGTATTGGAAATCAGACTGGTATCGGCTAATATGCCTCCTTAAAAATCCACGATTGGTATCAGCTCCCAAAATCTCTATCAGTGCACCCCTAGTCTTAGTTCTACTAAAAATGAAACAGCTTGTGACTAAATTTTCTAAATAAAAAGATATGATATTGGAGCAAAAATACTAACTTTCAAAGGCAACATTTGGCTTTACCTTGTCACATCATCCTTATGACTCATGGAAACTCAGAATTCTAAGACTGGCAGGACTCAATAGATTTCCACTTTGGCTCCAGGGCTGTTATAGCTGTATACATTACTTTCTACATAAATCAACATCCATAAGCTGCTAATAGTGAGTCATAAATGTGAACTAAAAACATTAGAAATATTATAAAAAGACTGGTATTTGGGTGAGTTCTTCAGAATAAGTTTCTACTCAATTACAAGCTTTAATATTTCTGAATAGACAATACTCTTTTTCAAATAAACCATTAGTTCCAAGCCTAAAAAGTTATAAAGTAAGATATCTTACATTTTATGAGTACTCCATATTTCCTGGGTATAGAGTTTGTTCTAACATCTACATGCCAGCTAAATACCAGGCAGACTCTTAAAAAGTGTCAAGTTAGGAAAAAGCTCTTGTTAAACCCATAAGAATAAGGATCGGACTTCCCCTAACTTAAGTCTTTTTTCCTCATCCTTGACACTTCACATATTTAGCATCAGATGGTCAAATCTAATATCTATTTAATATCATTGCATTATCTGGGGAGCTGGACAGATTAAAACATTTGCATCAGTGTAATCAGCATTATGTCAGTGTAAATAAAGTAGACGACAAATGAAGAAGTAGTGGTGAACAGTTATCCCTTAAGGGATCAAAGGTAAAACTGTACCCCACTTTGTATTTTGTCTATGTGCATTAATTTTGAGATAGCCATTTTCTGAAGGAAAACAGGCTGCTACCTTCTCCCCCACTATTGTTTAGCAAATGCAGATCTGCAGAGCCAAGCAATAGCCTTCTCATTAACTCTGCCCTACTGCATGATGGGCGTAGTGAAAGCTGCCTCCTGCATGAGCTTCCCCACAATAGCTGCAAATCTGCCCATTTCTGCTCCCTGCATATCTGAGGTGTCTGTTCAAGGCTTTTAAAAATCTAGATGCCCTTTACTGTACTTCTGTTTGAAACAACTCTCTAAAAAGAAATGTGTTCCATTGCCAATCCTGTTACACAGTATTTAATGACAAAGCTGCACAGACCCATCACATTTCACAGACACCATGAACAAAACATCTACCATAGTATCAAGGGCAATTCACAGGAGCTTTGCCATGACATTGAAAAGAATTTAAAAATGAAGCTAAATGAAGACAGATATTTAATGCCACTACCGTATTTTTTGTTTTAAAAAGTTTGGAACCTTTTTCACATTTATAGTCTAGAAAATAACTTGAAAGAGATGTTAGATATATTACGAAAACTCACTTTGAGTCTGTGAAGTCAATAACAGTTTGTAAGGCCACCTGAAAATAGTGGATACAAATTAACCACATGGCAGGATTATGAGAACAATGGGATTGGCTGGCTATTAATAATAGCCCGGTCATTTGAAATCAGAGCTGTCCAACCGGCAGTCTGAAGGCTGTAAGTAACCTGTGCGGGGTTAAAATGCAGCCCCTGGGCTTTTACCTGGCAACACTTCCTATTGCTCCAGCTGCAGAAAGGTGTGTTTGGGGGGGAGAGATGAAGGGCAGAGAACGAGGACGAGTGGGGAAGGACTCCGACTCCCTCTCTCTCTGGCTTCTCCTTCCCCAACCCAGGGGTTGAGGCAGTGCAGCATGACACAACCTGCAGTGCTGGGGAAGCCCGCAGCCCACATCACTTGAGAGGCACAACGCAGCAAGGAAGCCCATGGCTGGCCAGCTTAGGGTGTGGTGGGACACCTGGCTGCTGAATACAGTGGGGCGACAGGGCAATGGGGAAGTGCCAAGGTGCAGGATGCAACAGGGTATCATGTGGTGCTCGGGGGCCCTGCTAGTGTGGCCTGTCCCCTGCCACTTAGAAATTGGACAGCTCTGTCCTACACCATCCTGTGATTTTTGCAGCTTCGTGCTCCTTGCTTATTTGTTTGTATCCATTTGTTATCCAAATGTCTTCTAGATGGGAAATTCTTTGGAACAAGGGCTGACATTTACTATGTCTGTGCAGTGCACAGTACAGTGGGAACCCTTCAGGCATTCATGTAATTTAAATAATAATAAGAAAACTAGATAACATGATGACAGTGTTCTTAGGGGTGCTAGATGCGACAGGAAACACCTGTTTAAATTGTCCTTTCTTGTTTATGCCAAGGGGGTGGGGGGGGGGGGGGGGGAGAAGGGGGAGACGAGGGAGATGGGAGAAACAGGAAGAGTCTGCATGACAGAATGTGAAAAATATATGTTTTAGATGACTAAGAACACTGCATTTCACAATATTAATTTAATGTGAAAGCAAATAATAGTGTATCACCTTGTACATTCAAAATATTGGCAGCTACTTCATTAAAATTCATGACTAGTTTAAAGTGGCATGGATTTTTCAATAGAAACTGAAGAACGAAAGTGAAAAATCTATTTGAAGTACACAGAAACATGCAGTGTGATTTATGAACAGGTTTTTGAGAATCTAGACAAGGAACAGCAAGGGCAGGGGCGGTGGGAGCAAGAGAGAGGGATGAAGTTCTAGTATAAATTTAGGTCATTATTGTATCTGCTTCTCTAGAAGAGACCAAGGGAAAAGTTTTCTGGAAAACATAACACACGCAATAACAAAATCGCCTGTGAGTCATGTGAGGAAAAACATGAGTCATTCATAAGGTTTTCATCTCTCTTAATTACAGATATCTGATGTGACAGCAAATGATTAAGACCACCAGGCTGTCAGTTTTCATCAGCAGATACTTAAATAGGTCAATGACAAAGAGCTTTTGAAGAAATCATGTTGTAAGTGAGTGTAGTAATTACTGAAATAGAAAAAGAAATCTACTAGTTTGAGGAAAAGAAAGAAGAGAGATTTTTTTCCCCCTCAAGCTCCACCTAAACCAGGTCAGCTGTCAGGAAACAAGAGCCTCTCCAACAGAGAAAAATAGTGGGGGTGAGTGAGTAGAGGGGCAGGTGAGTACAAGAGGTAGGCAAGAGTTCCTGAGATCTGTAACTCCAATTGACTTCAATGGAAATCACTTGCATTAGTCAGAAATAAAATGGGACCCTCAGATCTGCCACTTCTTTTTTTCCTTTATCCTTAGGTAATTCATTTAAGTCAACAATTTTTAAAAGTAGCCACTTGCAAAACGTACCTTGATTTTTTTTTTTATATCTAACCTATAATAGCCACCACCTGATATTCAGAGGAGCTGGGAATAGATATTTTTGAAGCACTGGTCCTTAATTACCCATTTTCTTCTATGTTAAACTTCTCTAACAATGAGGCGATACTATTTATGTGCCTTCCACTGGTGTTTATGAGGACATTAAATTTCTGTGAAGTAGTTTGAAGACAGAAGCTAAAACATTGATATGGATAGACAGTGACCAAATTTAGCTGAGAAAAAAGAAGGAAACAACTGATGGAAACTATTGGCATGGGATATTCAGCATGACTGTAATTGCCATACCAAAGTATTTTGTCCCACCCTGTCAATCAGAATATCCCTATATATCCCCTAGCCTTATTTATCACATATTGTATTCTATGTCTTATGATCTATTCATTAAGACCTTTAGTTCAGTGAAACTAAAAGTAAAAGATGGACACACTAAATGGAACATGCTAAAAAATGTGTTTAATTTCTTTGGTACCTTGGCAGATTGAGGGCCTTAAAACAGCATAACCCTTCCTAGAACTTGCTTCAAATATATATTTATTAGCTCTATGTAAGTATTCATCAGATGTGCTTAATCCTTCTATTTACAAACTGTATGATCTTTGTACATTTCTTTCAGCATTTAAAAAAATAATCATTTGGGGATTCTGTTTCAGAGAGGAAAAAACTGCCAATGTTTTAAAATCAGCTGTATTTTTCTCTCATTCCTGCATATCTCCTCAGGTGATAAACTTTATTTCTACCAATTAAGCAAGCAAGCAAGAAAAATTATTTTACTTATAATATCTGATAAAATGTCATCTCAGTGCTCACTGCTCCAGTTAAAGAAGCCTGACATCTTTTGAAGGAACTGTAATATTTTTGTTCAGCTGCAGTATTTTTGTTCGCCTACAGTGCTTAGTATAACTGTCTCCACTCTCTATATTAAAGATGATCGTGCTGTCAGCTTTGATCACCACAGCTGCATTCCTGGTTTCATTCTTCCCTGGAATATAAACTTTAAAGTTAACTTAAATGAATACTATTTAGTCATAATAACACCTTGGCAATTTCTCATCCAGCCAAAACAGACAATTAGGCAGCACGGAATATTCAAATCCTTTAGGCTCACTTCCTCTTTCTAAAAGATGTGTCAGGGTATTCCCCTTTAGAATAATCTATTTGAACAGTGCCTCCTAATGTGAGACCTCTATGATACGAGTAGACCTCTCAGCAGAGCTCTCTCTGATTCTGATAATAACCAATTTAGTTATAAAGAGAGAGGGAAAGGAACTGTTTGTCATAATCTGAGTACCAGATTTTAAAATTTGCTCTGAATATAAAAACTGGAGATAAGATACACTTAAATATTATATAAAACTTGAAAAAGATATTATATATCATGTTCCATCTCCCTGTTTACTAAACAATATTATTCACTAAAAACAATATATTTGAAGATTTTCCCTAGTTCAGTTCCTATAAATGAATTAAGTAAGAGCAATTCAAAGACTTGTTTCAAGGTTTGCAGACTGCATATAATCCCCAAATAGCAAATATAATTTCTTGATATTCTATTTCCATTTCCTTTGCTTATTCTCATCCCTTATTAATAACCCCTTTCATTCCAAAGAAGACATCTCACTTCAAGGGACTACATCTTTTAAAAAACAGTAAAATTATCATAAACTCTTCTAAGTCTTATAGGGCTGTGCAAAACACTATCGTTTTGTCTTGATGTCCATTTTGCCATTTCAAAGGGACAGCTTTTTGTTGTCATTTCATTTTGAAGCACTGTCCCATTTCATTTCATCAAAACTGTCTTGCTGTTTCGACTTGTTTATACTTTTTGCCCACAGGCTATAATGGGGAATCATAAAAATGCCTGAAATATTGTTATTTGTTGCCTGATTTGCATGCAAATTTCAGGGATGGTAGACCCTTCTCAGGGCATGAAGCCTGCCGAGTTTCAACATGATAGGTGTAGAGGTTTCTCAGAAACTGCACCCGGGCAGCAGCAGCAGCCTCCCCTCATCTGGCATGCAGATCTGGGGGTTCACACTCCTGGGAGGAGTCTGGCACAGCCCAGCAAGTAAATACAGAAGCCAATGGATCTGTGTGCCAGATGAAAGGAGGCTCAGGCTGCCGCAGCAGGAATCTTTTCCAATGCTGGGTGCAGCCTGTGCCCACCACTGGTCCCAGGTGGGAGAGGCAGCCAGAGCCTCCTGTCATCTGGGGTGCAGATCTGGGGCTCACACCTTCAGGAGGGCTGCTGCGGTGTGCCAGACTCCTCTGGGGAATGCAGGACCCTGGATCTGCGCTGGATGACAGGAGACCACTGCTGCTGCCTGGGACCGGTGCTGGGTGCAGCCTGCTCCATGGGGTTGGCGGGGAGCCGATTTGAGCACAGCCCAGAAGTGCGAGGCGGGCAGAGCTGGCACTGTGCTCTTCCTCCTGCCCCCAGGCTGAGCTCCATGGGGCTGGCGGAGCCAATTGGAGTGCAGCCCAGGGACGGGAGGCGGGCAAAGCTGGCACTGCGCTCCAATCAGTTCCTCCACCCCCATGGTGGCAGGAGGCAGACAGAGCCAGCATTGCGCTCTGGCTCCTGCTTCCGGGCTTAGGTCCATGGAGCTAGTGGAACTGATTGCAGTGCCGCTTAGTGGCAGAAGGCTGGCAGAGCCGACACTGCCCTCCGACTGGCTCTGCCAGCCCCACAGGGTACATCCCAACAGTGGGAGGCGTGGAGAGCCAGGGCTCTGCTCCCCACAGGGCTGAGCTATGTGGGGCTGCAGAGTCATGTGGAGCAAAGCCCTGGCTCTCCCCTGCCTCCCACCACTGGGCTGCTTCAAAGCTCAAAACTTTTCAAAACTTTTGAAATGTTTCAAGTGCCCTCATTTTGTTTTGAAGCTTTTTCGATGCTGTTTGTTTTGTTTCAGTTTTGCTGTTTCCAGCTCAAAACTTATCAAAACAGCTTCAAAATGAAACTTGGTGAAATTTCGCACAGCCCTATTATCTGTATATTTAAAGTTAACCTAAATGAATAACTGATGAAATTTACACTGGTAATAGTCCCAAAATGAATGAATTCATCCATACAACAAAAGTGTGAGGGAGGGAACTATTATTCTCACTCCACACTTGGGGATGTTAATTTCTCTGTGCCTAAGGCCAGTTAAAAAGCAATCACTTAAGATTAGGCAGTTGGCTATGTCAGGCAATCCAGATAGACAGGGTGAGGTGCCTAAAATTCCTATACAGTCAATGGGGACATTGAGGCATCCATAGAGAGCAAGTTTGGGTTAGACGCTTAGAATTAGGCACAGACAGAAAATTAGGCACTCCTGAAAAGTGACTCTGGAAGCCCAGAGGCACATAGAGCCAAACAACAAGAAAAATTAGGCATGTGGGTTTCTATGAATTCCTGCCTTCATTAGAATTTAGATGCTTGAACCAGAGCTGTCTTCTGTCACTTGGGCACTTAGATCCTCTTCTCAGGGTAGGTGCTGCTGGTGATGGCAGTGGTTTCATGTTCACTTTCTGCATAACAGTCTACTGGTTACTGCACAGTTATTTAGTACACTTGCTTAACCAAGTACTAAACGACTGCAGAGCACTGTGCAGTACCATCACTGTACAATGCTACTGCACAGCAGCAGTGAGCTACAGCAATAAGCCATAGTATCTCATGTAGATGTGCCCAGTCTGTTTAGGATACTGGATTAGAAATCTTCTTGTATGAAAGGATGCAAATATTCTGTTAGTCTTAATTAGATCAGGAAAGACTTCTGTTCTGATAAACAAATATATTGGGGGGGAGGTCATATGTATACTGTAGGCTCCCCCAAGAATCCTACGCATGCTGTATGTATATCGCTATCATCTGCTAATTAAGCTATGTTTCTGAGAAGTGGCTGAAATGAGCCCTGAGAGCAAGTTTTGGTCCTTAATTTTTTCCATGGGCATAAGAAAACACTGGAGTCCTTCAGTTGGCAGGCTGAATAGAAACTATACTCTTAGACTTAAGATACAGGGTAAGAACCAGTTATCGTTCTCATACTCACTTTTGTTTGTTCTTATATCTCTATCTATATGTCAACATATGGTTACTGATTTCTTATGTTTACTTTTCTTTTTATAATAAATCTGTTATCTTTTACAACTTACTTATTAGCCGGGTAAGTGTGATTTCAGAGTATCTGAACATACAGCCTGGCCTCTTTTCTGGAAGGGGGGGGATTTATGCTTTGTGAGCACATGACTGGACAAGGGTGTGATTCTTCTATCTGGTGAAAATCCCTTCTGGTACAGGCTGGCAATATCTGGCTGAGATGGGCAAGGCTCTGGTGTCCTAGGCCAAGGGGCTGGCCTCAGGCACATGTCATCTGGTTCTTAGTGGTCAAAGAGTAGACAACAAGGAGACATTTGGGTCAGAAGGGTACAATAAAGATGTGAGAACAACCCAAGATACACCTGGCCATATCCGGGGTCATGGAGTATCATAGGCATCTTTCTAGCACCATTTTGAATGGAACAGAGCGTCAGCAGGAGTTAGGTGCTCAATCTGGATCACTACTGAGGATGTAAAGTTCACATACAGGTGCATGGGGAACTCTGCAGTCCAAAATAGAGGTACTGAATGAAGTTAGGGCATGAATGGGTTAGTGGGCCATCTGAGATCACTCTCTGGAAATCAGACACCTAAATTCTGAGTGGAAAGTATTCGACTAGGATTTGGAATCGGCCAATTCAGAGGGACAGTGATTCATAAGATTCATAGATGCCAGGGTCAGAAGGGGTCTCAACAGATGATCGAGTCTGACCCCCTGCCCTGGGCAGGAAAGAGTGCTGGGGTCAGATGGCCCCAGCCAGATGCCTATCCAGGCTTCTCTTAAAGAAACCTAAGGGGACAGCATCACCTCCCGTGGAAGCCCACTCCAAGATTTGGCCACCCTTACTGTGAAGAAGTTTTTCCTGAGGTCTAGCCTAAATCTGCTCCCTGTCAGTGTGTGACCATTGTTGCTTGTTACCCTAAGAGGTGCCCTGGTGAACAAAACATATCCAGTTCTTTGCTATGCCCCACTAATGAATTTGTAGGTGGCCACAAGACCAGTTTTCTCTCAGTCTTCTCTTGCAGAAGCTGAAGAGGTGCAGGCCCCTTAGTTTTTCCTCATAGGTGATGAGGAATGGAAAAGTACTGAAAGAAGTGTATACGTGTCGGGTCAGATGGAGGGGGAAGATCTGGGTGAAGGCTGAGCGGGAATAACACAGAGGCCTTCAGGATAAGCTTATCAGAAAGCAGCTTGAGAAAACTCACTCAGCTCAGCCAGACACCGAGATGAGTTGCTGTCAGACTGCCAAGAGCCTGTTGCAAGGCGGGTTGACCTGTATGTGATTTATCAGTATATAAAGCAGCCTGTTTTTTACTCTCGTTGAGCATCAGCCACTCTTGCTGTTCTCCCGTGGACATACAAAATAAAGCGCTTCTGTTAGCCAAACAGTGATCCTGTCTGAATTTCTACATCATAGGGCTTGGCCTGTAAACCCTTAGTTTCATAATTTCATAGTTGGTAGGGTCGGAAGGGACCTGAGCAGACCATCAAGTCTGACCCCTTCCAATGGGCAGGAAAGAATGCTGGGGTCAAACAACCCCAGCAAGGTGACTGTCTAGCCTCCTTTTCAAGACACCCAGGGTAGGAAGTTGATTCCAGATGTCTAGTCTGAACCTACTCTCAGTCAACTTATGGCCATTATTCCTAATTACTCCTGGTAGTGCTTTGGGGAACAGGGACTCTCCCATTCCCCACTGGTTCCTCCTGGTAAGTTTATAGATGGCCACCAGATCCCCTCTCAGTCTTCTCTTGTACAGGCTGAATAGGTTCAGGTCCCATAGCCTCTCCTTGTAGGGCTTGCCCTGCTGACCCCTGACCATGAGAGTGGCCCTCCTTTGGACCCTCTGAATGCTGTCCACAACTCTCCTGAAGTGCGGCACCCAGAACTGGATGCAGTACTCCAACTGCAGGCTGACCAGTGTCGCATAGAGTGGGACGATCGCCTCCTTGGACCTGTGATTGTGATGCATGACAAGGTGCAGTTAGCTTTACTGACCGTGTCCTCATATTGGGGGCCCATGTTGATCTTGGAATCAATAATGAATCCAAGATACTTTTCTGCTTCTGGGCTGACAAGAAGGGAGCTCCCCAGCCTGTAGGTATGCTGCTGGTTCTTCCTCCCCAGGTGCAGTACCTTGCACTTGTCAGTATTGAATCCCATCCTATTCTCATCTGCCCACCTCTGTAACCTGTCCAGATCTAGTTGTAGCCTGTCCTTCCCTTTGAAAAGGTGCTTTTCACCCCTTGTCCAAGTCATTGATGAAAATGTTAAACAGTGCAGGCCCGAGGACCAAGCCCTGGAGGACCCCCACTGCCCACGTCCCTCCAGGTCAAAAATGAACCATCCACCACCACTCTCCGGGCATGGCCCTTCAGCCAATTTGCAACCCATCTGACTGTGTAGGCATCAATTCCACAGTCACCTAATTTTTTAATTAGAATGGGGTGAGGGACAGTGTCAAAGGCCTTCCTAAAGTCCAGAAAGACTATGTCCACCACGACACCTGCATCTAAGGATTTTGTGACCTAGTCATTGATGGCAACCAGATTAGTTTGACAGGACCTGCCCCTAATGAACCCATGCTGGCTGCTCCTAAGCATAATCTCCCCTGCTGGTCCCTCACAGTTGTGCTCCTGGATAATTTTCTCAAAGAGCTTCCCCAGGACTGAGGTAAGACCAAGAGGCCTATAGTTTCCTGGGTCCTCCTTCCTCCTCTTAACCAAACAACTGGCCTCCTCTGGACCCTCTTGAGGTTATCCATATCCTTCTTAAAGTACTGCACCCAGAACTGGATGCTGCGTAGAGGGGAAGTATCACCTCCTTGGTTCTGTCATGCATCTGCTGATGCATGATAAAGTGCAGTTAACTTTGCTGATGATTTCATCACACTGATGGCTCATCTTCAGCTTGGAGTCCACTATGACTCCAAGATCCATTTCCGCTTCTGTGCTGGATATCCAGTAGGTGTGCTGGATATTTTTATGCCCTAGGTGCAGACCTCTGCATTTGTCCTTGTTGTACGGCATTCTGTTCTGGTCTGCCCACTTATCCAGCCTGTCCAGGTCTGCCTGCAGTCGTTCCCTACCCTGTGGAGCATTCTATTCGCCCCATAATTTAGTATCACACACAAAGTTAGACAGAGTACACTTCACGCCCACATCCAAGTCACTGATGAAGACATTGAAGAGTACAGGTCCAACGATTAAGCCCTGTGGGACCCCACTACCCACATCCTTCCAGGTTGATACTGACCCATCCACTACCGCTCTCTGAGTGCAACCCCCAAGCCAATTTGCCACCCACCGGACCATGTAAGCGTGTAAGTCACAGCCTCTTAATTTATTTATGAGAATGGGATGAGATAGGGTATCAAAGGCCTTTGTAAAATCTAAGAAAATGATTCACCTCTACTCCGTTTTGTGACTTGATCAGAATCACTGTCCCAGTTTGATTTGGCCAAATCAGATGTGAAGATTTGGCACTGCTTCAGAGATTCAGCCACAGACCAAACATGCAACAGTCTTTGATGTTGGACACAGCTGCCTCCAGCTGGTAAGTCTGTTGTGGTGGGCAGAGGGGGGATGGAAGAGGCATGGGAGGTAAGATCAGCACCCCCACAGTAAAGGCGGGATTGGGGTTGGGACAAGCTGGCCAGCTGGGACAGAGGGTCACAGGATCCAGGCAACAGGATTCCTACCACTGTGCTCCACCATGTGCAGCCAGTCCAGGAGGGCATGGGAGTGGGCATTTGTCCTGGATCCACCCAGGGTGGGCTGGGCTGTGCACTGGGAGGTTAGCTCCAGCCACCCACCAGCAGGCTGTGCTCCTCCGGGCGGGTGGAGCCAGGGAGCAGGCAACTGGGGCTAGTCTCCCAGCCCTGGCTAAGCCTGCCCCACAGAGCACAGCCTGGCAGTGGGGGCTTGCCATCCGGAGTGCAGCTCTGGCCAGCTACAGGGTGGGGCAGCTCATGGCACTGCATAATGCCATTCTGGGACCGGCTTGTGTGGCGGCTTCTCTGGCAGCTCTCGCTACTGCTTCCGCTGCCGGCCTGGGAGGGCATGGGGCCATTTGCCCCACAATCTGTGCAGGGGGGCAGGGCTGTGCTGGGTGAAAGGCAGAAGGCGCTGGGAGCAGGGACTATGCCCTCCCACCACTAGCCCAGCAAGTGTGGGGCCAGCACAAGACTGAGCCCTTGTGCTGCCTCCAGACAAGCGGCGTGCATCAGCAGAAGCTGACTTAGCCTCCCCATACCTCGCAGATGAGCAGCAGCTTTGCCCTGGCTGGGTGAGTGGCAGCAGAGCATGCGGGGGCATGTGCCACCTGAAAACTTGCTGCAGCCCCACCGCTTAGCCCCTGCTGCGCCGCTCACCCTCCCCCAATCTGGAGGCACACATCTCCCCCACCCCCCACATGCCCTGCCCCCACTCAATATGCAGGGCTGAGCTGTAGACTTAGGCAGAGCTCATTTGCTCTGCCCAAGTGCCAGGCTAGATCCGCCCCCTTGGTTTTCACTGAGCTGAGTCAGTGGCAGCCTTTGATCCCAGTCCTGCCTCATCCCTCTAGCCCCAGCTGTGAATCACAGATGACTGGGGAGACAAAGGGGGTCTTCTCTCTGTAGCTGCCCCAGCCCCACAACATGCTGCATCCCAGCCAGGGTGGGCTATGGTGGATGGGGCCTGGGGTCTCTCTCCATGAAGCATCCCTGGCCCCATGGCTTGCTTCTGTTTGGTTGCGGGGGATGTGGGGACAAAAAACCCAGACCTCTTTTCCATCATAGCTCCTCTGGGTGGGCTACAGTGAGTGCCAGGGCTGGAGCTGTTTTGGGGACAAAGAGATCAGGCCCTTTTCCCCCACAAACCCCGCGGGCTGGCTGTGGGTGGTTCTGGGGAAAGGGGTCTGGGCTCTGAGTCTCTGCAGCAGTCCTGGCCCTGTGGCATGCCACTGCACATGTACAGGGGCCCTCTGTCCCTGCAGCCCCCCTCCCCCAGCAAGGCAGAGATTCCCTTCAGGACCAGGGCTTCTGTGGTGGTAAAGGTCTGGGCTCTGTATCCCTGAAGCAGCCCTGGCCCCACAGTGTGCTACTGCCTGGCTGTGGGAGAAAGGAGGCTGGGCTCTATATCTCCGCAGGAGCCCCAGCCAGGCAGTGGTGTGCTGCAGGGCTGGGACTGCTGTGGGGACACAGAGCCCAGACCCCTTTCCTGCAGCATCCTTGGCCCCACAGTGCACTGCTGCCAGGCCAGAGCACCTGCAGGGACACAGAGTCCAGATCCCTTTTCCTAGCAGTCCCTGTGACCAGGCAGTGGCATGCTGTGGGGCTTGGGCTGCTGCAGGGACAGAGACCAGATTCCTTTCTCCCAAAGCCCTCCAGGTCTGGCCAGGAGGTTGGGGAAGGAAACCAGGGTTTCTCATCCTGCAGCAGCCCCATCCCCACGGTGCACCGCTGCCTGGCTGGGAGACCTGTGGGGAAGTGGTCTGGGATCTCTCCCCCAGGTACTGCTGTCATCAGCTGGTGGGAGGGGCAGGGTTAGAGAAAGAGGCCACTCGGGCAGCCTCCTGGGAAATACCCTCCATGGCCAGTACAGGAAGGCTCTGATCCCATCCCCTCAACCCCTTCCCCACAATAGTGAACATATCTTTGATTTGCTCATGCTCTGACTTATATTGCCTTAAGTAAAGCATGATAGAGTACTTCCACTGGAGACTTTTTGAATGTCTGTACATACCTTAAAATAGTCAGGACGGAGCACAAGAAACACATTGGTTTCATGAATACAAACATGGAAAAACCTGTGCCGTCTCAGAGCTATAGAAAAAGTATGGATTCTATATACCTTTTGCTTTTTTGCCTAGGATTGTGTTTTTTGATAATGCTGCATGAGAGTAGTGCACAGCATATTAGAGCAGGCAAGCAGAGAAGCAAAAGAAAGCAGGGAAACAGCATGGCCTCTAATTTGTATAGCAGTTCCCTCTACCTAAGCAGAGTTTCCTTGAAAAGACCCCCTGCCTGGGAAATGTTCACCACAGTTTTGGAAAACAATATTCAAGGCTCACAATAAATACTCAGAAACCAGAAGCTTGTCAGAATCTACCGAAAGTGTGTTGCTGAAGGTGAGGTACTGCAGCTTAATTTTATTGCGTGCATCATTATCACCCACACAAACCTCTTGATGGATGGATGAATAATTCCTGTGTGGGGGAAAGCTGTGCTGAAGGATGGATTTCAAAGGCATAAATATCACCAACAATTATTTGGATCAGGAAAAAGACAGTGCTGTCAACAACATCTGTATTTGGAAATATATTTAGTTTGAGATTAATAATTCTCACTGAGAATCATCCACACCAAGACACAAATTTGAACCCTAGACAGAAGGGGCAGGTCCAGAGGGTGGCATGGTCTCACTCCCTTTCCACTGGAGCTTGATGGCTCCAGTTCCTCACAGCCCCAGAAACCTGGGTCCCCCGGTGCAGTCTGGAGCAGCAGCTGGAGACTTTTTAAGGTCCTAGAAGCAGGGGAAAATCCCAACTCAACTCTGGGCCCTCTCTCTTTTCCCCTCCATCTTCAGTGGCACCACTCCTCATCCTTTCTACTTACACCACTAGGTGCAGGAAGAGGAGGACTGCAGGAAGCAGCTGTGTGGGGAGCAACACTCGGCCAGGGACAGCAGCAGTGGTGGCAGTGAATGGGCTCCCACTCCCTGCCCAGTTTCCCTGGGTTTTCCCCACTGGCTGGGAGCAGGCCCAAGGAGAAGGAACCCGCTTACAGCTGTTGTTGTCCCTGTCTGAGCCTGGCTCCCCGTTCAGCCACTCTTTGCATCCCTTGCTGAAGTGGGGCAGAAGTAGTTAGGACAGCAGCAGTGGTGGGCAGGTCTCTCTGCCTCCTACACCAAGAGGCATACGTAGAGGTGGCAAAGGAGAGGAATGGGCAGGAGGTACTCCTAAGGATGGTGGGGAAGAAAGTGGGTTCTGAGACAAGGGAGTATTCTTACCTGCTTAGGTAGGGGTGGATATGCTGGCAGGGTGGGGAGATGCTCTGGGGCTGGGGTCTTGCGATGATGACAGTGTGCTCCAGAACTGGGGCACAGCTGCAATCTGCTGCCTGCATACCCTGAGCAGGGGTGTGCAGGCAGCAGATGACAGCTGTTCCCTGGCTCCAGACCACGCTGTCACTGCTGTGAGATCCCAGCCTCAGCTCTGGAGTAGCTCCCCATCTAGCTGCACGCCTTGCCAGCACAGGCCTCCATGGAAACCTTGGCCCTGCAACGTCACAACTTTGTTGCTCCTGGGGTCTCCATGGAAACAGGCCATAGCAACATGGGCAGGGGCTGCTGGGAAATACAGTCCAGCCACCAGCCAGATCTACCATTTTGCCCACCCCTGTGCTTAAGGGACTTAAAGTTCCCATCTGCTTTGCTCACAACATGGTCTGCCTGCTCTGGGGACCTTTCAATATCCTGGTTCTGCCTCTGATAGGCATTTGTAGAAGTTGTAGAAGTTGTCTTTGTTCTGCTATGTTATCCTGTTAACCTAAGCAGGACGGTCTAACTTCTGAGTAGCTGGGGGATGCATGCCCCTCTGCCCCAGACCACATGTTAAGGAGGCTATGGGACACTCAGGCCTTGGTTTCACTTCATCCACCATACCCCAGGTGGGAGCAGGAAGAAGCTGGAGAAGGGAGGGGAATCCTACAGACCCCAATGGCAACTTCAGCAGGACACCAATAGGGGGCATAGGGTCTAGTCTGGGAGCTGTGAGTTAAATCCTGGCAGGCTGCATGAGACCTGCAGGCTGAAAGTTGGACAACCCTTGTCTGAAACACTACTGGGATTATTACTACAGGCAGTAAAAATGGTGAAATGACTTCTAAAAAGTGTGACAGACATATCTTTAGCATAGTTTTAATTCTTTTCTATTCCTGTCTCCGTTAATTTTATGCAGGAGTCAATATATTTGATCAATTTCTCTCACAGTATGCTAAAAGGAGAATCTGAATGTCCAATCGTACAATGCTTAGGTTTATTATCTATACACTTGGTTTTGTAAAAAAGACTTGCCTTGTAACTATCTGTGAGATTGCTACTACATGTGCCAAAGTGCTTAGTGTAGATTTAGATGTCTCTTTATAAGAAAGGACAATAGCTGCAGGTACTCCTACCTATGAATCAGATCACAGTTATATTTCTGAAAAAAATATGGTATGCAAAATACTGACCCACATGTATATTAACGTATGTCTACTGATCATTAAGATTGAACTCAAGATTAACTTCTGTCAGCTGAGAAGTGTGATTTGCCCTTTCCCCTTTCACACTGTACCCTGTAGGCCACATCAATGCCATCCACTTTATGTATTCTTAGTTCTTGAGCATGGCACTAAGCTATATCCTAGTTTCCATTGCACCACATGAAACAGAGTTCTTCTAGGAATCAGTCTGTGGATTACTTGGCTCTCCCGGATTTCTCTCTATCTCCAGGTAATAGAGAGAGGAAGAGAGGTGCAGAAGGGTTGGAAGGCATCAACAGAGAACTGTGGCATCACTGATGAAGGACTTTCTGTGCTTGAGGCCTGCAATGTGCACCTAAGTTCCAAACATACAACAGAAAGGGGTGGGCTGAAAGTAGTGGGGTTGACCCCATGTTACGCTGCATCCCTTTATGTTGCTGTTACCACTATTATATTATGTTGTCTGTATATATCTTTATGATTTGGGGCATGGTTTAGCCAGGTAACTGAGGGATGCATTCATAGGCAAAAGGGCAGCACTGCTAAATATCTCTTGTTGGTGTTCCATAGCAGCAAGAAGAACTGCCGCTCCCAGAGACAGCTAGAAGAAAACATTATAGAGATGAGCACACAAAGCTCACCAGTGAGAATACCAGATGCCTCAGGGAACAACATTTCTGGAGGATTCTGAAACTCAGGAAGAATTGGGACAATGCTGATGGGGCTGAGGAGGGGCTGCCTTCAATCTGTTTTAAGGGCTAGCTGTGTCTGGGGTCTTCAGATTTTTCCCATGCTAGAGAAGGGTCCAAGTCCCAAGCCGCCAGGACTGGCAGAATCAACAGAAAAACTGTTTTCTGGAGATATTGGCAGGATGAGGGTAGGTGGTAGCCAAATGAGCTTGTAAGAAACTTTACTTATCTTTTTGTTCTGTCTTTAAACTTATGGTCATTTGTGCTTGTAAAATTCCCTTCTCCTACATAATAAATCTTTTTATTGTTTTGTGTCCTTACTGATTGCCTGTAGAAAGAGTAAACTCTGGGAGACTGATATTCCAGGCTAGCCCATTCTGTGGAAAGGAGGACCTAAAATTTCTTTCACACCCCAAAAGGAAGCCACCTGGAGCTAGCAGAGATTCCTCTGCTGCAGTTGTGAGATCCAGCATAATGGCGGTGGAAGTAAGCCTTGCATAAATAAGGAGTTATGCCCAGGCAACCTCGATCTATTCCTTGGGACAAGCAGTGGGGAGAAACTAGAGACTGTGAAAGTACCCCATGAATGGGTTTGTGACAGGCAGGTTTAGGCTCAAGTATGGTCCTAGTGGCCAATTCTGGCTATTGGTGTAGAAACAGCCTGAGAGGCTGGGGGAAGGAAGAGGAGCAAGATTTTTGCTTCTTGCTATAAAGATATAAAAGACAGATATAGTGAACCCAAATCACTACACTATAACTGAAGTTATATGCTGGTGTCACTTCATTTATTTGAAACCTATCATTTTCATGGTGCTCCTGTTATCAATCAAGGACTCTTCAATAATTAAATTTTATACTTGCCCCCTCTCTCCCTATTAAAGGAAAACCTATATTATTTTGAGGGGTTATGCCATAAAACCACTCTCTTTACTTCTAGCACTCTGTACATGTTGCAATACAATTTAGTTCTTACTATTTTCTGAAACCACACTCCATGGGTTAGCAGTGATTTGACTTACCTGTGTTGAGGAGTGTTGGTGCACTATATTTATCTGTAAGTATATAATTACATATTTATTAAGACTTCATGTACACAGGCAGCTACACTTGCAAAAATTAGTTTTTGGTACATTATTGTTTTATACAAGAGGAAGAGCTTTTAAGTGATGCAAAAGTGATATATCAATATTTAGTGTAATGTGCATGTATGTAGATAAGCAGAGAAGTGGCAGAGTAAGATATTATATGAGCAAGCAGGTATCCGATGGTTATGCAGGGCTGTTTTGAGGGTGCTGTTTACTCCGTATGTCAAGCACTGGTGCAGTGTCATTTTAACTCAAGGTCATTATTTATTTCTTAGCCAGCAAGATAGCTAACACCCCAGAAATACTTGTACCAATCTTGGAACTACTGAGATTTGCTTTGTATCTCACTTTCCTTCCATTTTGTTCAGATACATTTCAAATATAGAGTTTTTCATTTGATACCTTAGATGTCACTCCACCTTCTTGCAAGGAGATAGACTGGGCTGGTAGGGGAGGAGGACGCTACCTATAGAGGTTAACATATTCTATTTTCAAGCCTAGTTTTTCTAATATTTTATGGATGCATTTGCAATAACTGTGCTACTTGCACCTGGGCATATTTCTTATCAATTAAAAAGAAATAAAATATGTAGGAGGAAATTCCTTCATTTAATATCTTCTAATATTAGAAGACCATTCCCCAAGTCCTTTAGTAGTTAATGGGTATGAGAAAGTTTACTTCCATTTTTCTGAATTTGGATTTATCTGGTACATCCTGTGATACCTTTTCTTGTGTTGTAACTGTGTTTCTTGGAGCATATGTACCAATGCCATTTTGTCAAATGTTTAATATTTTGATCAGATTATCTGCCCTATACAATTTACAGTTATGACATCAAATGGGCTTCTCGTCTGTTTTTAGGGCTGTGCTAAATTCTGTTCTGTTAATTTCCCTTTGACCATTAGATGTCTTTCTTTCCCTTTTATTAAAGTTTCATTGCAATTATGTACCTACATTTGTCTCATAACTGTGCAGACATTACATATCAATATTAATCTATTTTGAGTCAGTTTCCCCAGAGGTAACTATTGTACATTTTTAATTCTCTCTCACCATAATACCATATTTACTCTAATATAAGACAAAGTTCTTTTCCTCAATCAGCATGTGAAGAAAAGCCCTTTGTCTTATAATTGCATAAAAGGAAACCACATTAAATACACTGTCTAGCATTAAAAAGCTGTCAAAAGTAGCATGTGCGCAGTAATGGAAAACAATTATGAAGCTGATTACATGCAACCAATACTGAACATGACTATAACACATATGGCCCATGCTGGGCAAACACAGATGGGAACTTTGTGCCCCTTAAAAAATAGGCAGTTTTTGCACTGGTCCTGGAGGTACTGCAATACAAGGCTAACTCTCTGAGGGGCCAGAACAAGCTCTGGCACTCTCTCTGGGTGCTAACAATAAGCTTGTATAGCCCATCTAAATAAGATATACACTAACTCACATTGTGTGCAGTCCCCTCAGCACTGACTCTTTTTCCAAGTCATGGCGAGCCACAAACTTGAATACTTTTTGATTTCTCCTTCACTTCCACAGCTAAGCTGTACCTTTCTTTCCCATTTCCATAATTCCTGTTTCTTCACTAGCCTTAACTGTCTGGCAAATATTACAAAACAGGATGCTATACACTTCATCCAGAATCCCTCTGTCACCCTCTCTCTCAGCCTGTTGCATATGATTAGTGTGGGCCTGCCCTCCACAAGGTAAAGCCAGACTAGGCTGTCCTGTGCCTCATCTGCATATAATTGTGTGGAGGAATTGTGGATTTGTGATAAAAACACCTAGTTCCAGTCATGGGGGAGTTAATTAGCACATGGATCTTTTGCAGGGGGTATATGGAGTATACACATATAGTGAGCAGTGCTAAGCTGGGGGGTCATCTGACCCACCAGATATATTTTTCCTAGTAGCAGTGGGAAGGGGATATATTCAAAGCAAAACTCCAATAATTAGATTTTATACCTGGAAAATTAGAACAAATTTATAAATTTTTCATATATGGAATCTAATTATTAGGGGTTGTCTTATATTCAGGATCACCTTATATTTGAATAAATATGGTACCCAAGCCCCAGTTTTAAATCATTAATCCTTATGCGATACTTTGTAGTCAAAGATTTTTTCCTCCTTCATGTACACAGTAGATATCTATTTAAAAATAAAGGTAGGTGGATTAAGTTAATCTTTCCCTTTTCTGTTTCTAGAACATGACAAAGGGGCTGCCTATCTAAGACATTTTTCCTGTCCCCTTTTTTTTTTCTGGATACTTTCTATTTGGTGCAGCAGGGCTAATTGTTCCCAACAGCATTTCTAATACCAGGTGTCATCTTGCCATAAGGTTCTTGTGACTGGTATAGATGCTGCAATGCAGAAAACACCGCATATTCTTCTGTCTCACTTGATTTTTCAGTAGTGCTTTTCTGCTATATGATTTAATCCTCAAGGCCAGAGTTTGTATGCATACATATTAATACTCTTTGGCTCCTATCACATTGGTATCAAAGTTTAAGTGGAATCTTGGGCCCAATATTGGCTCATTCATGGCATACATAGTCAGGGCTAACAGAGGGAATGAGGAGAAGTAATGGTGGACTCTTCAAGGTAAGCAGGACACATACAAGAATAGATAAGGAGGATATCTCAGAGTTTGCATTGAGGGGCTTGTTAATGACAGATTATCCTTCCTAATTTATCTGAAATTAAGATCATACTCATCCAAGATTATCTGCTTCCACTAACCTTGCATTCTCCTTGTACCTGGAAATGGCTAAATGGATATTGGTACAATTGGACAGTATCTGGCAACATATTTAATAGATTTCATAGATGTTAGGGCTGGAAGGGACCTCGAAGATCATCAAGTCCTGCCCCCTGCCCCAAGGGTAAGAAGTTAGCTAGGGTCAAAAGATCCCAGCAACATAAGCATCCAAGTGTTTCTTGAATGAGTCCAGAGTAGGTGCCTGCACCACTTCTGGAGGGAGTCTATTCTGGGTCTTGGGGGCTTGGACAGTAAAGAAATTTTTTCTTATGTCCAGCCTAAAATGGTCTTGGAGGAGTTTATGACCATTGGTCCTTGTTTTTCCTTGGGGCGCTCTGGTGGACAGATGTTCTCCCAGGTTCTGATGGACATCCCTTATGTACTTATAAGCAGCCACCAGATCCCCCCTGAGACTGCACTTTTCCAGGCTGAAGAGTCCCATGGCTCTCAGCCTCTCATCATAAGGCTTATTCTCTTGCCCTCTAATCATGCGCATGGCTCTCCTCTGGACTCTCTCAAGCTTCTTGACATCCTTCTTGAATTGTGGAGCCCAGAATTGGATGCAGTACTCCAGATACGGCCTCACCAAGGCCAAGTACAGTGGGGGGATCACATCTGGAGATTTACCTGAGAAGCATCTGTGGATGCAAGCCAGAGTTTTGTTTGCTTTACCAACTGTGACTTGCACTGGTGGCTCACGTTCATCTTGTGGTTAATCATGACCCCCAAATCTTTCAGCAGTGGTGCTAGCAAATGTAGCACTGCCGAGCCTATAAGTATGCTGTGGGGTTTTTTTGCCGAGGTGAAGTACCTTACATTTATGGTATTGAATATCATCAAGTTTGTATCCGCCCACTTACTAAGTTTATCCAAGTCAGCCTGGATCGCTGGCCTGTCCTCAGGTGTGGACGCTATGCCCCAAAGTTTAGTGTCTTCAGCAAACTTAGCCAGTGCACTTCTGACACCAATGTCCACATCACTGATAAAGATGTTAAAGAGAACCAGTCCAAGGACAGAGCCTTGGGGAACGCCACTGGTCATGGAGCACCATAATGATTCGCTACCATCAACCACTACTTTCTGGGTCCAACCTCGGAGCCAATTTCCCAGCCATTGGCTGTGGTGTAGCCGAGGTGACAGTTGGCCAATTTTTCCATGAGGAGGTCATGGGACACCAGACCAAAGGCTCTTCTGAAGTCCAGATATATGATGTCGATATCTTTTCCCTTGTCCAGGTGATATGTCACTTGGTCATAGACGGAGATGAGATTGGTCAGGCAAGACCTACCCACAACAAACCTGTGCTGGCTGTCCCTCAGGCAGCACGGATTTGTTGTGGGTAGGTCTTGCCTGACCAATCCAGAAGGTCTCCTTGATAATTTTCTCCAGAATCTTACCAGGGACTGAGGTCAAGCTGATTGGCCTGTAATTCTCAGGATCATATTTCATGGGTAGGACACTGCACTGGAACTCAGGGAACTTGAGTTCTGTTTCTATCTCACTGAATGACCCTTATCTCATCTGTGCCTAAGTTTTTTCATTTTTTAAATTGTGATGATCATGCTTGCCACTCTCAAAGATTTTTTAGATGAAATATTTAATTTTTAGTCATTTCTGATTCCATTTCAAACATCTGAAGGCCTGAAAATGTTTATTTTATGGTTTCAATGGGGAAATTTGACTCACTGTAAGAATTCACAGTGTGTATTGGTTGAACTGAATGATTCTTAAAATTCAATACAGAGAAGATGGTTTTGCTTTAAAAGACTAATAAAACAGTTTAAAGAAAATCCGAATTCTGACCTCACTGGGTGTAGTGATAGAAAGTATAATTTAAAGATGAACCCTAACTAAGGAGACTGAATTAGTAATTGGGAGATAGTCCCTCAGTTAAAAAAGTCAGTTAGTTAAACGAAGGTTCTGCAATGGTCACTTACTGCTCTATGGTTAAAAATTGTTGTTGTTCTTCTCATTCATGTATTCCTCTGTTTATTGAACCCAGTGATCACTATATGGTGTCAAAAGTGGTAAATGAGAAAGAAATTTAAAAAAACCCTGAGTTTGAAACTGAAAAAGAAGTTGGAAACTGAGACTAAATGGAGTATTGCAACCACATGGAAGGACAAAGACCTCTGCAAGTGACTTGACTGCACACTTATGTAACATAACAGTTAGTCATGGAAGTTTTACAACACCCACCTGCCCTTCTGATATTGGGCAACATAGCAGAGACCTGGAGGGCAGTCAGAGAAAGGTTTGAGTGCTGTCTAGCAGTCATAGGGGCAAAAGAGAAAAATGACAGAGTCAAAACCTCCGTCTTCTTGTATATCATGGGGAAAGAAGCCACGATAGTTTAGAATACCTTTACCTCCAAAAATGGTCAAGATACGAAATTAAAAATAATACTCTCTAAATATGATGAATACTGAATACCTAAAAAGAATGACACTTTGCAAGACACAATTTTTTATGTGCAAACAAGAGCAAAGTATACATCAGTATGTTACTGAACTAAAGAGGGTGAGTAAGACTGCTTTTGGGGATTTGACAGAATCTCTGGGCCTTGTTACATGTTTCTTAGCACATGCTAACTGAGTATACAATGCTAGTGTCCAAATGTTTAAACAATATCATAGAATCAATGAGTCAGAAGGGACCTAGACAGATCTAGTCCGTTGCTCTGCCATTGGCAGAAATGAGCACTGGGGATGGCAGGGGTCATAAGACCCCAGCCAGGTGCCTGTCCAATCTCTTCTTGAAGATTTCCAGAGAAGGTGAGAGCACCACCTCTCTGGGAAGCCTATTCCAGGCTCTGCCACCCTTACAGTGAAGTAGTTTTTCCTAATATCTAACCTAAACCTATCCTCCCTCAGCTTGTGGCCATTGTTCCTGGTGACTCCAAGGGGGGCTCTGGTGAACAGATTTTCCCCGAGTCCCTGCTGCTGGCCCCTGATAAGGTTGTAGGCAGCCACAAGATCCCCCCTCAGTCTCCTCTTGCAGAGACTGAAGAGATTCAGGTCCCTCAGCCTCTCCTCATAGGGCTGGCCACGGAGGCCCCCAACCATACGAGTGGCCCTCCTCTGGACCCTCTCCAGGTTCCCCATGTCCCTCTTGAAGTGCGGCACCCGGAACTGGACACAGTACTCCAGCTGCAGCCTGACGAGCGCTGCATAGAGGGGGAGCACGACCTCTCTGGACCTGTTAGTGATGCCCCTGTTGATGTATGACAGGGTGTGGTTGGCTCTGGCTATTGCTTTGTTGCATTGGTGACTCATATTCATCCTGGAGTCAATCCTGACTCCAAGATCCCGCTCTTGCCTCTGTGCTGCTGAGAGGGTCAGCCCCTAACCTATAACCATAATGCTGGTTCCCTCTCCCCAGGTGCAGCACCCTGCACTTGTCCTTGTTGAACCGCATCCTGTTCAGATCTGTCCACTTCTCTAACCTATCCAGGTCTGCCTGGATGCGGTCCCTGTCTGCCGGTGTATTCACTTTACCCCACAGCTTGGTGTCATCAGCGAACTTGAACAGGGTGCTCTCCACACCCTCGTTCAGGTCGCTAAAGCATGTGCAAAGTGCTATTGTAGTGTAGTAAAATTAGGCCTCTTTCATTGAGTATCTCCAGATTGTATTACTTAATGTGTGTTGAGCTAACACTGAATTGCTCCACAAAGGTAATATGATCAGGAGGTTCTGGTCCAATGGTGGAAGTAACAGAAGCCTGACAGAGCTGTTTGTCAGTCTCCCAGGTTCCCTGTTAGTTTAAGGCTCCTTGCTGGTCCAGCTCCTGTGTTGTGTGGGGGTTTGGACCAGCTCCCATACCATGCCAATATAATTCCCAGCTCTGCACTGCACCAGACCCTTGAAATGGCTCCTATGCGGTGGCTGGGTACCAATGTCACTCCCAGTCCCTGCCCAAGCACCTTGAACCAACTCCTGTACAACCTGGGGTTGAGACCAGTTCCCCAGCTGCAGTGTTTCTCCTTACACCATGCCAGAGTATTGAATTGACTCTGGTGGAATCCCAAGGCTTAGTCGAAAAATCAGCTGATCTTCAGTCTCAGCTGTGGGATTCCACTAAAACTGGATCAAGACTCCACCTGGTACTATGACCTATATTTAGATCCTAGTAAGTATTATCATATGCTTGTACATAAAACTTTCTAAGTCATATTAATGCTTACTATGCTCCAAATACAATACCTACTAAATATAATATGAAACTAGGCTCTCTGATTAGAGATCGATTCCTCTGACACCAGTATCAGCTTTCTATATACCACAGTCCACATCCAGGATGGCACCATACAAACCACTATAAACAAAGAACCCACAGACCATGATACTTACGTTCACAAGACCAGCAATCATCCAAACACACCAAAAAAGCTGTTGTCTAGAGCCAGATGCTCACGTACCACTGCATATGCTCAGATCAGAACACCCATGATACCAACCTGTGCAGTGTAAAATCTGCCTTTACAGAACAAGGACACTCCAGTAGCGAAACACATTGTACATTTGAAAGAGGTATCCAAATACCTTCCAGTAACCTTCTACAATACAAAAAGAAATCCCCCGGGACCACACCCCCATGGTGGTCACCTACCATCCTACACTGGAACCAATCAAAAGAATCACCAAGCAACTAGGCTAGGGACAGACATTCAAAAAGCCTGACCTTGAATTGATTCAATCTTTGCAGGTTAGTCTAATCTGGCTAGGCTAAATCAGTTTTGTAACTGGACAGACATCCCAGAAATGCAGGCACATGCCTGCAGTGGCTCAGGCTAGAAGATGGGGGGTGCTAGAGCAGCCCTCCCTTGGCTTCCACAGGGCTGAGCTGAGGTGGGGCATGGCCAGGCCCAGGCAGGATGCTCTGATTAGTCCCCCACCTCTTAAGTACCCCAGCAGGGAATGTTAATCACCCCTACCTCAGTGTTTATAAACCCATTAAGAGAACAAAGCCTCTCTCCATTAACAAATGGAGCTCTTCTTAAACAGGTCTTCCAAAAAAGGACATTAAGCCACCTGTTGATTAGCTCCAAAAAGCCTGTCTGGTTGTCATCTCCCACAGCTCAGACAGTAGCCAGCATGTGGTCTCCTAGCTAATGCTGAGGCATCTGTGTAAGGCAGGGGACGGTGGGGCGGGGAATAATCCCTGCTTAGCAGGGAGAAGCCAGGCAGATGCTCTGCACCTGCAAGTCTTTGCCAGAGCTCCAGCCAGGGAGCAGAGGGGAGGGGCCAGGCCTGCTGTGGGGCAGAGAGCCCTGCCTAGCCCACAGAGCATGTCAGGATGCTGGGTATGTCTGGTTTATCTTAAACCAGTGAGGAGTCTGGGACAGACATTGCATAAACTGGTTTGACCCAAATCATTTAAGTCTGATACTACACTCAACCAGGTTTATCTCAAACTGGTTTCAGTCATTTTCAAAGTAGTTTATGTGCACTGAACTTCTGTTCTGTTACACGTTTAAATCAGTTTCTTATCACTTAAACCAGTTTATGTGTAATGTCATTCTCTATTCCTAAAGACTATACTCAACAAAAAACAAACCTTGAGAGAAATATTCCCAGCCCTTCTGCTCCTGGCTTTCAAACAGCTTCCCAGTCTTGTCCCACTCAAAAGCAAACTCTCCACTGCCCAACAAACATCAAGTGGAACACAACCTTACTTTAGCAAGACATTTTTAACCTGTAAGCAAATCTCCACTGCCACTTCTATCAACATCATCCATAAAGAAACCATCAGATTCCACGGTTCCTATACATGCCTTTCCTAAAAAGTGATACACCTGATTCAATGCACCAAATGTCCTTATGGCAACTATGTGGATGAAACTAAACAGCAACTATGCAAGATAATGAACTTGCACAGAAAAAAATATAAAGGACAGAGCCATACTCTCCCCATTAGGAGTACATTTCTCACAGAACAAGCATTCTGTCTTTGACCTCATTATCATCATGCTCAAGGGAAATTTACCCTGCACTGTTAAAACATGAACTTGGGAACAAAATTCGTAAGCTTGCTGGACACTGAGAACTAAGGACTAAACATTTGTCCCAGGAGGACAGCCACTGGGAGATGGGGAATTCTGCCCACCCCTCCATGGTTGGGTGGGGAACAGGACAGCCCACCACCATACAAAAAGCCCTGAAAACAGGGCAGACTTACCTGTTGCAGGAGGAGAGGAGGCAGACACTCTGCACCAGCACCAAAGAGCTACACGGTTTGTGAGCTCTGCCTATTTCTGGCTTGAGCCAGCACAGGTGGGTGACACCATCCCCGGATGCTGCCCAGCCAGGATAAAAGCTGGCATCAAGGGAGACGCCAGGCAGGCAGCACAGGAGGTATACAATGAGGATACTTCCCACACCAGGCGTTCACAACGCTGGTATGCAGCATGGGACATGGAGTTGGAGCAGCAGAGGGAGGTCTCCAGCAGGGGAGAGGACCTCGGATGACGTCGAGGGATGACAAAGACCATAAAGCTTTGTATCCATGAGTGGAAAGGGGATGGGCCAGGACCCTACCCCAAATACTGTTGAAATCTTTTCTTTTTGTTTGTTATTTCATTGCTTCACCCCTTTCTGATGGGAAACAGCCCCAAGAGACCCTGAGGTAAGGGCAGGGGCAGAGGTGGCACCCCAAAGGTAGGAGTGGCTGAAGGGCTGCAGCCAGCAAACAGGCTTAGCCAAAGGTCCATCAGGAAGCCGGAGGCAACTCAAGACACGCCAGGAACACAGAGGCTGAGATGAAACATCCCCTCTCTCCCCACGAGAGGGGTGGCAAGAAACAACATTGGAGGGTGAGCCTTGTGAAAACTGAGGGCTGTCCTAGAGGCTGGCACATGGATGGGGTGTAAGGAAGGTGGAAACTCATGGACACCCACCTAAGGTTGCAGCCAATCTAAGCAAGCCCACTGAAGGAGAGCCTATCAGTGAAAATATCATCAAAGTCATGGCAGGCAAGTCCGGGCTTTCCCCGGGGTGATCGTGGGCTCATTCAGAGGTCACTGGAATCCATGCAGCAGCCAACACCTGGTGCATGCATCAAGGCGGCTCACAAGCATATTTTTGAGACCAGGCGGGCACAACATTGATATTGGATTTTTGGCCCAATATAATTTATTGAAATCCTGAATTCTTTTCACAGAAGAAAAGTGAGATTGACCCCCCACCTTCCTACTTTTGACAGGCCTTCATTTCCTGGTAATTAGCTTCTTTTCTTGTGCTAATTGTGTCTGCTTCATCTGACAATTTATCTTAGCCCCTCCCCTATGCTGTGTTTCATTTGCTGTACCTAGCTTCTTGTAATCAGAGACCTGAGAAAGAATGTTTTAATATTCAAAAGCTTGTCCAACTAGCCAAGTACATAGTTGGTTCAATAAAGGATATCACCATAAGAAGTCCTTGCTTCTTGCAGGATTATTTGATTTGCAGACACTGTATTACAAGAAAAAATACTGCATTAGGCAGACTTATCCCTAGAAAAGACTAGAGAGACAGACCAAGGGGCTGCAGTGGTTGCTTACTGCTCCACAACTAACAGAGCTAATTCATGCATTAGCAGATGTATCATGCATTAGATGCCTCACAAACAGGTCCGGAGAGGTGATGCTTCCTCTCTATGCAGCACTGGTCAGGCCGCAGTTGGAGCACTGCATCCAGTTTTGGGCGCTGCAGTTCAAGAGGGATGTGGAGAATCTTGAGAGGGTCCAGAGGAGGGCCACTCATATGGTCAGAGGACTGCAGGCAAGGCCCTATGAGGAGAGACTGAGGGACCTAGATTTCTTCAGCCATCGCAAGAGAAGGCTGAGAGGTGATCTTGTGGCTGCCTAATAAATTCATCAGGGGAGGGCAGCAGGGAATAGAAGATGCCCTATTTACTAGGACACCCCCTGGAGTAACTAGAAACAATGGCCACAAATTGACAGACAGCAG
Organism: Crocodylus siamensis; assembly: GCF_052110815.1. Taxonomy (NCBI): domain Eukaryota; kingdom Metazoa; phylum Chordata; order Crocodylia; family Crocodylidae; genus Crocodylus; species Crocodylus siamensis. The sequence continues at coordinate 170,818,073 of NC_143397.1, read as the reverse complement.
ACTTAGGTTGGACATTAAAAAGAACTTCTTCACAGTAAGGTGTTGCCAGAATCTGGAATGGGCTTCCAAGGGAGGTGGTGCTCTCCCCTACCTTAGGGGTCTTCAAGAGGAGACTGGACAAGAACCTAGTTGGGGTCATTTGATCCCAGCACTCTTTCCTGTCCAGGGCAGGGGGGTCAGATTTGATGACCTACTGAGGTCCTTTCTGACCCTAACATCTATGAATCTACAAACTAGTCTTAGGGAAAATGGTGCCCTGGGGAAACTTGGATAGGGGTGGGGGCAGAGGAACTGCTCTGAATGGCTGAGCCAGGGGTGCATGAAGGGACCCTATGAGGGTGGGGGACGGTGGTTGGGCTCAGCTGGTGCCTGCTGGGCTGGGCTGGGCACTGCTACTCCTGACCATGGTGCCCTGGGTGGTTGCCCACATTGCTTACCCCTAAGGTCAGCTCTGACAATTCTAGATTCTTGCTTTCATTCATGTATGCCTCTGTTTATTGAATCCTGTGGTTGCTACACTGAGATAGTTAATGATTCAAATTAGTTTGGCAAAGGAATTTGGAATAGACAATCAGTGCTTTGATATTAATATAGAAAACAGTAATCCTATCAATAACTGTATGGATGTTTAAAAGCCTTAGAGAAATTACACCACTGAACCCATCAGAAGCATTGGATGGAATTCTAAAATTGCTAGAAATGTAATTTAAAACATTAAATCTGACCGCTGTCAAATGATAGGGCTTTTCAAAGTAAGAAACCCAAATTTGGACTCACATCACTGTTCTTGCTTTATTGTTACAGAACATGGTTTTATCATCCACTTCATATACAGCAAAGACTCTGTTATCTGGGACCCATGGGAAATGGAGGGTGCCAAATAACCAAATGTGCCAGTTATCTGAGAGGCATACTTGCCTGGTCAAGCAAAGATGCCTGTCCTGCCGCATCCACATCTCAGATTAACCATGCTGCCCTGTCCGCCCCTCCCTTGGTGTCAGTGTGCTAGGAGAAAGGGAGGGAGAGCTCCACACAGGCTGCTTTCCCCCGGGCTGTGGGATTTGACAAAACTGGAAGTCCCATTTCTGGTTTCACTTTTGCCACATCAACCAGCGTCAACCAGCATGCCAGTTAATAGAGCATGCCAGTTAACGAAGTGATGGTTAGCACAGCTTTTACTGTAGCAGGTATATAGTGATAAACCAACATGCTTGTTATAAATGGCGGGGAAGGCATATTCAAAATCAGAAAAGCTTTTCCAGAAAAGGTTCAGCTAATTAACTAAATGTACGTGATGGCATCAGGTATATTTTATCATTATATCACTTTAGCCCTTTTCTTTTATGAATAGGACACTGTAGAAGATATTTTACAAGTTTGGACTTGTTCTGGCCTTTTCACAAGAAACAGTAGCTACTTCAATCAGGCCCTTCATACTAGTACCTCAAGGGAAGATGAAAAGACATGCAGGTGCCTATAGATGTGTGGGAAGGCTGCTCCAATGCACTGTATTTATAACATGTCAGAGAAAACTTGATTAATCCATTAACTTGATTAATTGAGTCTGCTGCAATATGCTAATTAGCACACTCCAGGAGCCTCCTTGTCTCATGTATCAGCATCCCTGCATTTCAAAATGGTGGCAAGGCACTTTAACTAAAGTTAAAGCTCATTCAATGAGCTTTTGTTAAAGTGCTCCCACTGCAATTTTGAAGCATGGGGTCACCTTGATACACGAGATGCTGTGGACGCTTTAACAGAGTGGCTCTCAGAGCCACTTTAATTAACGCGGCTCCCCTACCCCATACGCATATACACCTGTAACTCTTTCCCTCAAAGAAACTTTGCTTCTTCCACAAGTGCTCTTCTACCTTCAGTGCCTCAACATAGGTGAAGAGTGGTCACATCTAACTCTCAATGTTTCATTACCTAGTGCCTCCGAAAAAAGGGTTGGTAGGAGTTAGAGAAACTATGATAAAAAGGTAGGAGATAAAGACATGACAGACAGATAAGGGACGATACCAGGTAAGGATAGACAGAAAGTGTAAGAAGAGACAGAAATACAAGACAGTAGAAATGACTTAAAAAAGGGCAATATAAGAGAAGACTAAGTTATGGGCAGAGTTTAATACTAGCAGGATGAGAAGACAAAAAGAGGCAGGGCTTAATAAGGAATGGGGAAAAGTAAGAATGAACGAGATGTTTGAGGCCAAAAATGATTATGAAAGTAATAGCATGGGGAACAAGAAAAGGTGTTGCTGGGAGATATCAGTGGGAAGACAAAAGACAGAGGAAGTCAAAGAGAGACTGTCCTGTCTATAATACATTGTGACATTCCAGCTACATTTATTGAAAACTTTAAAAGCAGAGAGGATAAAAAGATTTGCAAAGGTTTTCAGAACTCAGAAATAATGATTTAAAAGCAATTTGGTATTTATTAAATTCTTTTTCTAGATATAGAAATAGACACTTTAATAAAAAAAATAAGTCTTTAGATGAGGATTATGTTATGAATCCTTTGCCTAATAAACTACACATTATTACCAATATAAAATATGAACTGAATTAATTAGTGTCCCAGAAGACTGAGTATGCTTTATATAGATTACACACCAAGATTAATGGGAATCAGGGGAATGTGCGGGAAAGATACTAGCCAATAGATTACAGAGTAAATCCAACCATAATAAAATATCAGCTATAAACTCTTGGGAGTATGGATATGACACAGAGACAATTCAACCAACCCTTCAGTCAATTCCATTCTAATGCATACATCAAAAATCTAAATGCTACTACTGAGGAAACAGATAGGTCCCTGAACTTTATACCCATACAACAGGTTTCAGAGATGGAGAAGGAGATCTTAGAGGCTCCTTTATTATTAGATAAAATAACTTTGGCCTTCATGAACAATAATAAAACTTCAGGCAGTGATGGATTCCCTGGAGAGTTTTATTAAAAAACTGGTTATATTGTTACCTCAATTATTGAACAGACATAATGATAGTAAAAACCAAAGTACACTACCAACCGCTTATGTGAGCTATTATGTCTGTAATTGCTATACTAGACAAGGATTCTATTAATAGTTCTAACTATAGACCAATTTCTTTAAAGAATGGTCTATAGTTAGCTACCAAAATCATAGTTAAAACCTTATCACACAGATTAGAACAGGTCCTAAATTAATTCACAAAAATCAAGTAGGATTTACCAAAAAATACATGGCTCAGATACTGTGCACACATCACCTTGTTGATAGAGTACCAGCAGTACAAAATTCCAAAGTCCCTATGGCTCTTTTAGTACTTGGCTCAGGGAAAGTCTTTGATTGTTTCTTACCCAGGAGAAACATTCCATCATCAATCCTCCTGCACAAAATGAAACATGTTAACAAGAAAGAAGAAAAATTCAACATCCTGCTTGCCATCAGATACGTCTGAGGTAAACAGACTGCTCCAGCTTTTATCTGAGACTAATTTGCATAAAATCTTTTCTTCCACCCAGGAGAACCTGTACCATCCTGTGCAATATGAAGTTTCGTTTCTACCTGGGAGAAACTTTACAATCTTTGCATTCTCCTTTTCCTGAGGAAGGGCATGTGAGCGCGAAAGCTTGAAAATAAAGAAAATGTTTTGCAACTCTCTAGTTGGTCTAATAAAAGACATTACCTCTACCACAAGAGTTGCAACTGCAAAGTATGCAGGTGCATCAAGTGTCAGAAAATCAGTTTGGACCTGAGGCTTTAGTTATATCAAATACTCCTGATATATTATTTTTTGCCTTAAAATCTGCTTCTTTTCCCCATCCTGTGCCATCACTTGATGGATACAGAATGTCATACAACAGATCTGATACAAACTATTTAAGACTGAAATGGAATAGAGACTTAGGTATCCAGATGACAGAATCCTAGTAGAAATCAGCAGTTTACAAGATTTGAACACTGACAATTAATCTTACTTCATTTTATACAACAAAAGATCATTTTTCATCTTCACTGGGTTCCCTTTAAACTTAGAAAAATTAAATATGCTGCCAGTAGATACATGATGGAGCTATGACTGCCTTGCAAGCTACACTTGGTCACAAGTTTTGGTCATGACCTATTATCAATTCTTTCTAGAAAGAAATTATAAAAACAGTTAACACAGTTTGAACACAACACTGATACCCAAGGAATTCAAACTGAATCCTTTCCAAATTGCACTCTTACAGCAGGACTTAGTAATTCCACTGGTGCACCGGAAATGCAGAACATCTCCAAAAGTCAAAATATCATACAATGAGATCCCACAGCTATGGAGAAAGAGTCATGCTTAGCAGGCTTAGCTGCTTTGAAAAGTTTGATGCAATCTGTAAGGAATTTTTGCAATATCTTGTTCACTAGATTGTCCCTCATTCCACACTTCCCTTTTCTTTTCTCCCTTTTCCTTCCCCTAATTTTTTAAAACCTTTTTTTCTAGGCAGATACTTATACAATCTATGATTGGGTTATATGTTAGCAGTACTAATATTCTTCAGAAATCTATAATGCAGTAATATTCTCAAAATTACCTTGTCCCTTTTTGTCCATGTTATTATTAATTTTAGCTGATACTGATTTTTGTGGAAATGTTGATGATTTACTGACAATACATTTACAGTTATCTCTCTCTTTGGTCTCCCTGAAATCAATGGGAACCTTTCCACTGAATTTAGTGGGATTTGGATCAAGACCTGATACTTGCCTGAGCAGGAGTGATGAGTGGTTCTGTCAAAAGGAAAGAAAATACTTAAATCCATGGGGGTTGTTTTCCCCTTCTGTACTTGGTAAATTTTGTGCCTGTCCAAAATTAATATTAATACAAGTAAATTCACTTTGCAAAGCAGCATATATACACTCAGCATGACACTGATTACATTAATTTCTAGGTTCTACTAATTACTGGAGCTGCAGAGTCAATTAAGATAGTCACTGCAGAAATAATACTGGTTATTTGTATCTAAATAAGAGTATTTTATATTACTCAAAATTTATCCCAAATGGTTTGATTATGAGTGCTATTAGCACTGAGTATAACTCGAAACAGTGTTTGTCCCAGTAGACACATATTTACATCTAGTATTCTAAATACAATATATCCAAGTAGCAATTATGTTCTGCCAGTACAACTTTACACAAGCTTTCAAAATTCCAAATTAAAAATTGCCATTACAATGTTCTGAAATTCCTATTGGTCAGTAAACATTAATGTTGGAAGTTTCCATACAAATCAATGGAATGGATCATTGGTAAAGTTCAAAGATCGCAAAGGTGCTTTATGTCACCATTACTCTCCCCCCCGCTGATGTCAGGGCTGGTCAGTGACTAGTTTGCTTCTGATGTTAATGGCCCAGCAAAGCCATATACAACTTACAAGTTGCAGTTAATATTTTAAAATTATTATGCAGCTGTCACCATGAATATTGCTCTATCATAAATGCTTCTATCAATGTGCATTTCCCTTTCCAACAAGGCTGTCGTCATTTACCCACTGGAGTAGGGACAATAGAAAGCATTAACTAATAACTGTGTCTTGACCATCAATGGATATGCTATGGGACTGCTTGAGAGTAGAATAGCCATTTTTTTCTACCCATATGGTTGGGGGGGATTTGGAACAAAGGAATAGAGCAGGAACCTAACTCAAAGAACATGCTTTGAGAAATCAAGCTGGCTCCCTTTGTGTTACCCTTAATAAAATGTGTTATTACACTTTGGGAGAAATAAACTGAAATGCTTTGGTGAGCAATTCTGAAAAAACAAAAGTGAAATAGAAAGAAATTGAAGGAAAAATTGAAAAGTCCAAGCAATATAGTCTCCAATATCTATCTTCATTTTTCTATGGTAAATTATATGTTACATCTTCATCATGTTGGATGGTTTCATAAACTCTGCATATCACTTGAATGACCACAGTAATTTAGGCAGAGAAACAGTTGCGTCTCATAAAGCTATATAATGGAATAGGAATAGTTAAAGTCCAAAGCACACACCAGAGCATGAAATTAACTTCCTCCTAACTTGTATTATAAAACAAGTTGAAAGCAACAATTAATTTAGTGCTTTCCATCAGTTGGTTATTCTCACTTTAATCTCTCTATTCAAGTATGTGCTGATCTATTAAAATCACCATCAGATTTTGAAAAGTGCGTGGATGCAACAGAAAGTAAAACTGTGAACCAGGATCTAGCAGAGGCTATAGTTGCTACTGGCAACTACAAATCCTTGGAATACAACCTCAAGAAGTTAAATGAATTTTCCTCCAAGATTACAAGAATGCCCAATGTCTATGAAACCAGGGCATACTTCCTGTTTTCTACCAAGTAATTTGGCACTAATAGGACATGTTTTTGTTTCTTTCCTTATTCATTTAAGCAACAGCAATGTTTCAACCACAGCATGCTTTGAAGAATATGTTTAGATTTGTTCATTGTGATAATAGCAAGAAGAGGACAGAAAATTTTCCCCTAAATATTCTGATTTTTTCACTGGTGGTTGGTCACTTTTTGTCAATCCCTTGTCTTTTTAAGCAATGTTGGATTAGCTTTTGAACATTCTGTTTAGAGCATGTGTTTATGAACTTATTTAGTGTTTGCCTGTCTGAAACTACATTTGAGATGTATCAGACAAAATACAAGGGTGAGATATGTAGAAAAGCTCAGCAGCCCCAAGACTGGTGCAAGAACCTCTAGGGCTTTAGTTAATATGCTTGCAAGAAAGAAACAAAAAACCCCAAAAAATAACTAATGATTTTGACTTACAATTGTACTGCACCTGTGCCTGACATACACTGAACAATGTTTTATTGTGAAAAAAAAACACGGCCAATTTCTTCAATATTAAATGTATGCAGTTTTGTGCATCATTCCCAATGTTATATTCACTATTACTCTGTAGTTCAGATGTGTTGGTATACACAGGACTAAACCATCTGGGGTAAACCTGAGTGACATGCTAATTGTGTTCTGCTACTAGAAAGTTATTGATGCATTTGTAAGGTACATACAGGGCAGATTAATTAGAAAAAAATGTATAAATCCTGTTTGCTGTATTTCAAGATAGCAAGTTCCCTAGGGTCTAAGTAAAGACCATGAGACAAGCCTCTTTAGAGATGCACAATAATATTCAAGAACTCTAATGAAACAAAGTACCACTAATTAATCACAGGTCAGCATACTTTTATAACAGAAAAGGAAATCATATCATAATTTGATATATTTTGAGCTACAAAAAGAGGAAGATGTTTAATCAAAAACTTAATATGCACTTTGACCTAGTGTTAATGTGGTGGCACCTTGTGCAATACTGCAAGGCTTGAGAGGCCTTTTTATTCCAACCTGAATTATTATTTTTATATCCCCACCTCAAAGAATTGATTGCTATAAATGATACATTCCTTTTGGAGGAAGAAGCAGCAGTGAAAGGCAAAGTGAAGAGCAGTCTGCTGGTAATAATTTGATTTCCTTTACTGTCTTTATAATTAGCATCTCAGAGGCCACCTTCAGAATCCTGTGTCAAATTCCAGGAAATGGAGGAATAGAAGCTGGGAGACACTTCTGCAAGATGGCTGTCATGCTTCTCCCTCTGCCAGGCTCAGGGAGGGAGGGAGCCAAGTTCACCCTTAAGGGTCTGAGCTACAGAGTTTCTCACAGCCACAGCCATGACTGAATATTTTTTTTTTCTTCTTCTTCATTCTGCCTTCCCAAATCAACGTAAGTGTCTTCCTGGCATGGGGAGGGAAGAGGGGCATGTGGTATATAGGAAAATATGGTGACTAGTTTTCTATCCTTCCATTTGGAAAAATGCTTTTAAATATTAATATGATGCAATCTAAAGTGAACTGGGTTCTAAAGAGAGACAAATGTGAGTATGCTGCATTTTCCAACCTTCCAGTTCATGATCTCAGACATGCCCCATTCAAAGTCAATGCCATTTGTTCTCACAAATGACTTCCAGAGCTTTTGAAAATCCTATCCAGATACTGTTAGTGGCTGCCTAGGTACAAGTTCAAAGGCACCAAAATGACCATGCTCTTCCTCAACACAGAAGCGTATGTGGTACTAGTATAACCATAAAGGAGCCAACATGAACTAAGTGTATGAACTCCCATCACAGAAATGATTTTCAATTGTACAGTCTTCCATCTTGGCAGAGTGCATCTTAAACTTGACACTTGTAGAATACTCAGAAAATACCAAGTTTAATAGCTCTCCATCTGCTCGTGTCATGGTCCCTGCTGTAAAAATTATTTCAGAGCAAGCAAGGAGAAGAAGGATACGTGTCTGGTGTAGTCTGCAGTTTGGCTATTCTTTGCCTGTTGAGCATCTGATAGCCAACTGTTATAATCTGGCCAGATTAGAGCAGCATTAGAATAGCATTATGAGGGAAAGAAATGGATTAAAGCTACTCTGTTTCCTTTGTGCCAAATGTAGGACCGAAGGAATGAAGAACCTAATCAAATGGGCTTGCACAGTTCTTACTGAAAGCGTAAGTATGAAGATAATGATGAAGGGCAAGAAGAAAATAACCCAGCTTGACTTCAGATCCTAGAGGCAGCTTGTAAATTGTGGTTTTTTGCATTCTTTACATGTAAACTGGAAGCCCCCCAGAAACAATACATGATAGAATCTTTCATTGTCTTTTTAAGGGTTGTTTCTCAGAACGGAAATGCACAATTAAAATAACACCTTTGGGAAAACCACATAAGGATCTTACAAATTTTTGTGTAATAAAGATGGATTTGAGTCCAATGAGTAAAACTCACATTGCCAGACTCCTGCTTCTGCTATGAATGATGTTGTTTTCAGCTTGATTCCCTTTTCCTGAAACACACTGTATAGCTCCTCATTGTTATTATGCACACTTATTATAAAGGTGTTCTCAAGCAAAACACTGTTAAAATAAAGAAAAGTAAAAGACCAATTGCTCCCAGGAAAAAAAGAATATAGTGTGGGTATTTATCAATACCTGGTTACTGTCAGAAAGGAGAATGGTTTTTAATAGCTGAGAAGTTCTCTGCCATGCCTGGAAAAATAGAAAAAGAAAAGCAACCAAACAAAACACACCACTCATTTGAAGAAATCTCTAAAACTGATGAGAATGCCCACGCTGTCAAATTCAATGTTTTGTGATGTTACAAAACAGCTTCTGAAGAGAGTGATTCTAATACACACATATCTTTAGTAATAAACAGGTTTTTAATATTTCCTCTTACTCTGTGGTTATTCAGATTTATATATGAATTTCATTTATGGGATTCCCCAGAAATTTCCATACATTGGAATTAAATCTATTTTGAAACCACAGCAAAAATATTGCCCAGTAACATTGCAGAACTAATTCTCTCTCTCTCTCTTATCTGTTTTAGCATCCGAGTCTTTGGGTTAAAGCTAAGGATATTCCCTCCAACTAAAATGCAAATAAAGCAGTCCTCAAAGATGAAGTGTGTTTCAGTGTGCCCTGCATTTATAGATATTGATGAAAATGGATAGATTTAGTAATCTGACCATTGTAAGAACTGTCTGTTTGCTGAGGATGTTTACATTTTATCAACTATGAAGATATACGACACCATGCTATTGACCTCCAGCTTTAGACCTTAGCACACTTTCCATATATGTCCTGCTGTACTTTGAGTTACACACATTTTCATGAGTTGTCACATAGCTACTACACAATTGACTCACTTGAGACCATCAAAGTTTCTAATAGCCTTGACTAGGGATATGATTTTTTCACTTTAATTACTAAAGGTTGAGAGACTCTTTCCCTTATCAGATCATGAAGTGGCATCTGCCTTAAAGTGCAGTACTGTTTGCAGAACTTGTGTCCTCACACAAGATAATGAGAGTAGAATCTGCAGAGTTGCAGATCCACCTATCCTGTCCCCGCTTCTCCACTAATCTCAACTCATACTCTGATGAAAATAATAAGCTCACCATGGAGCAAAGAACCACAGCACATGGCTCTTGGCAACCTACTGCAACTAACTGACAAGTAGGACCAGGGGAAGCATTTGGATTTACCCCTGTAACAAGATGGCCTGAACCTCTTAGCGCCAGGAAGCCTGCAGTTGCTCCATCCATCCTCTTCAGTTAGCCCTGACTGCTACTTCTGAAGGGAATTTAATAAAAAACAAAAGAAAACTGCAGTGGACTAAGAGCTGGCTGCAGGCTGCCGCCTGTCAGAGAGCTCGGTTCCAATTGTGTTAACTAGAGCTGAGAAGCACTCAACAAAGCAGTCAGAGAGGATGTTGCTTCACCTGCAGTGAAGAGCAAAAACCCATGCTCACATAACTCTGTTCCAAAACAGGGGTTTGATAGAAATGCAACTAAGGGCAGCTTTTCATCTTGTTCTTTGATGCTTTTTTGAGCCACCGCCTACTTCAGATTTTCTTGGAGGCACCTTCTCTCCTCTTCATTTGAGTTCACCCTAGTGCACAGGCTGTGGCCAGAGTCTCTCACTGCAGTAAATACCTTCCTTAGCTTCTCTGAGACGAATAATCAGGCTCTACCTTTTACAAGTGGGTCATAGTATCCACATCCTTGCTGGCTGGTTCACCAGTTCTCCTGAGGTCTAGTTAACACCACCTGCAGTAAGCCTTTAAGCAGGTACAGCCAACTTAGTCCACTAGATCTCCTCTTTTCTGTCCTTCTCCCCAGCCACCTCCTTAACTTCTGGGCTTTTTTCTCTAAAGACCAGAATCCTTCATGTGTAGTAAGCAGGGCTACACAAATAGGGCTGGACAGCTCCTGGCTGCCGAAGGGCAAACTGTTCTATAATAGCCCTTAGAAAAAAACCTACTTAGCAATTCGTCATAATCCAAATATCAAACCACTTCTTCCAGCAACTTTGAATTAAGTTGACATTCTTTCTAATAGCAAAATACAGCACTTACCTATTTCTGGTCTACAATTTATTCAGTAAATAGTACCTTTAGTTGTTAAGGTCTCTACAATTAGACACTTTGACAGCGTTTCAGTTTTTTCTGAGGTTTTTTTTTTCCTGTAACAGAATTTTAAAAAAAGGTCTTCCGTAATTAACCTGCTAAGCTGCCATGGTCTTTGGGGAAAAAAGGGATTCTCTTATTAGCTCAGTGAGACACTGCTGCATGAAGGAAGCTATATACACAATCTGCTGTAAGAAACACAGCAGGTCATCAGTGTAGGCACTTTTATAAAAAACGAGATGTGATCAAACAAAAGACAGGTGCAAACAGAACAGTGAGGACTTGCACTGGAAGGACTTAAAGGAACAGTCTCATTTATTAAGGTGTAGCTCATTACTACTGACTGGCCAGAATACTATCTGACATGCTTCCTTTCCTGTTACTTATGGTTAAAACCTGCATCTCTGTGAAACACAGAACAAAACCTGCAGCTCACAAGGTATGATTTTACAAAATGGCTTTGAGCTACCTTTGTGCTTTTCCTCTTCTTGGTTGTTCTAGAGCCCCCGGTGTGATTTTGACAGCCCTGGGAAATATAGGTTATGGTAAGTCTTTAGGACTGTTGCACAAACTATATTTCTGTGTATTGAGGCCCGCCCCATAACTCCTTCCCCTTCCCTGTCCCTTGCACATGACCTGTACTAGGACTTTCTGGAAGCCTTTGAAGGGTAGCTTTGCAGTGGTCCCCCAGCAACACATGGCTTTGAGTTACCTTTATCTGACTCCATCTCTTTACTTAGCATAAAGAAGCTGGAGGATCTCACCCTCAATTTTTTTTTCCTAGTGAACCAAACAAACTGGATTGGATTTAGAAAATAATTTCCAGTCCGTAAACACGTTAAGCCTATGTTTAATTTTAAACATATACTTAAGTCAATGGATTTTAAGTATGTGCTTAAAATTAAACATACGCTCAAGTCTCTTGCTGAAAGTGTTTCAATGAATATTTATATTCTATAGGTTGTTACAAAAGTATACTGAATATACCAGTTTTAGATTTTAAAAGTTGTATCTAACAGAAAAATGTTCACACAAGATTCAATTGTGCATTGAATTTTAGAAATTAACAAATGTGTGAATTAATACAATGCTAGCAGCTGTAATCTAATTATTTAATCCTTGATAGAGGTAGTCAGGATTTTGAAGTGAGATAATTTGCATCTTGTTAGCTGAAATTAATAGCTTATATTCAAGAATCTATTGATGATAATATTGACAGCAACTAAGAGCATAAATATAGCACCTTCCATCTTAGTGTTTCACTACTGTTAATTGATTTTACCTAAAAACACCTGTAGTAATAAGAATTTTAGGCTCATTTTAGAAAGAGTAGGCTGTGGCCCAGAGGAGAAAACATTTTCATCAATCATCATACTTAAATGTAGTAAAAAACTGTACACAGGCTACAAAATCGTCATAACAATTTGCAAGACTGATAAAAATACAAGTGTTACCATCCTGCTGGTACAGGGAGCATTCTTAATCTGACAATAGTTTTTATATCTATGCTGCTAATCAATTAAATAGTCTTCAAATAACTAGGTTTGGGGGTTTTTTTTAACAATTTATTCTGGCTATGTCTGTCACCTCCCATTGTAAAAAGATTTTAAAATGAAAACTGCATGTACAAAATGCACAATGCAACTGAGTCCACTTAACAGTCTCTTGTCCTAATAAAAAAAATTCCTCAGTAGAATATCCATTTTGCTTTAACTAAGGATATGCCTGTATATTTAGTACCAACCTACATAAAATCATTTCTCATTTAAGTTACGGGTTTACTATTCAAAAAGCACCTCATTTAAAATATGATAAACAAGTATACATATAGATTTCAACTGCTGTTGTCAAAGGAAGAGCTCCTTTCCTTCTACAGAAAATTTATTTTCTTTGGATTATCATTATTTGTATTAGACAAGTTTGTATAGATCCCAACTACAATCACGGCTACCTGTTTATAGGTTCTGTGTATGAACACAGAGTTTCTCTCTGCCATGAAGAACTAGATGAGATCGATAAGTGTGAACAGTAGGGTTGCCAACCCAAACATTTTTTAATTTTTACTGAATCTGCAAGCTTTTTCCTGATAGCCAAACTTTTTAACTGATACATGTTACCACTGATATATGTTTTACATAATGTAAATGTAAATCTTCTGCCAGGTTCCAGTTAGAAGGGCTGGCTTCAAATTTAGGGGTTTATCATCAATCATAGCAAAAAGTTTGGTTGTCAGTAAAATTTGTGGTAAAAAAAGTCCTGGGTTGGCAACCTTGGTTGAGTGCAGTGATTATATTATACTGTCCTGCCCACCCCTCCTTCCAGGGGCCCCCACTAACCCCTACGCCTTGGCTTTGTCTACATAAAATGATGACTGTGCAGTTGTTACTGGAGATACTGCACAGTAACACCGCCTAATGGCTTTTTCATGATGTTGACTGTGCAGTAGCTTCAGCATCTCATGTAGATATGGCCCCTGATGACCTGACTGCACCCTGTATCATGCTGGCCTGCAACTTTATCCTACCAGCCTGACTCCTCCCCTGCCCCCCACATCCTGGCACAGACCCCTAAAGAAGCCTACCTGCAGCTCAACAGTATTATAAGCAGCTTCGGATGCAGCAGCAGCAGCAGCATGTTACTGAGAGAATGCTCCCTGCAAGGTAGAGTGCACCTGCTAGGGCACCAGGCGGCACTTCTGTGCTCTGTCTGTCAGAGCTTTAATCCAGCTGCAGTGGCTTAGGGTTTTTACTAATAGCTAAAGTTTTGGGGTTTTTTTTACAGACTTTACTGATTGCATTTTTAGCCTGACTTTTTACTGACAGCAAATTTACTGATAACTGACAAACCTGATGAAGAAAAAAGGAAGTATTGTACCCATTACAGATAAGGAACCAAAAAGATAAGTGACCTGTACTACACCTATCTGCAGGACGGTTCCAGTCCTATGCCTTAGTCACAAATCCATCCTTACTCTTGATCTGTAATAAATATTTGCTTTAGTGAATATACTACAATAAATAAACTACATTCAAGAGAGTCTAGGGCTTCTACAGTCAGAACCAGTTACCAATTTTGGTGGGAACGCCTGCAAAAATGGCAGCCACTGTCACTGTTGGCCTCACAGCCACAGTTGCTGCCACTCCAGACACCACTGGTTCAGCTATCACCACTGCCCTGGCCATTCCAGAAACGACTTCTTATGCACCTATTTTTATACTATCAAAACCAGGCCTGATTTTACTTCACTTCATAGTTAACAAATTCTCTTTTTGTAAACAGTGCTAGCCACAATCTAAGTTCAGTTTATACTTCCATGATTTTCCCTGAATAATAGGTGGTCTGGACAATTATAACCCTAAACACGTCAGTGTTTTGAAGACAAAATGTAACATATTTTCAAAAGAATAAAATAAAACAACAGATGAATGTGGAAGATCAAGGATATGATAAGTGTATAAAAAGGACATTTCTCTTAAAGATTCTGTGCTTCTATTGAAAGGACAGAGCTCTGTGTACCATATGTTATGTTCTTCAGGTTTCTTTCTTTTTTATGAAGCAATTAAGTAAAATGTGCAAAAGAAAAATGCCAAGTAAATGAGGCATAAGCTAATGTTATCCCTGGATACCAATTGATTTTCCATATGCACCTTTTCTAAAGTCTCCTAAACATATTGCGTTGTGTAACGTGTAGAACTTCTAATTCTCACATGCATTCTCCCACCCCTCCTTGTAGAGGCTCTCAGGACAAAAGATGTGTGAAAATACTTGGAAAATTAATTACCTTTAAACTTTATTTCTTAACAGTAAAGCCTCCTATTTTATTCAGCTTCTTAGAATGGTCCTCTATTTTTGCTGTCACTTCATAAATATTCCATGTGAGTGCAGTACAAATTTAAAAAAGCAAGCGTTTTATTTATTTATTCATTTCCTATCACTGAACAGAAGAAGCTGCTTGCAACGTGTCACTCCAACATGGAGTAAAACCACTCAGAAATACCATCAGTGCACTTTGTATATGAATCTGTCACTTTAGTAATCTAGTTTAGGGTTGGGTACTTGGCTGGTCAAATAAAGTTCGGTCAACTGACTGTCAAATATCAGTCAAAAACTGTAAAACACATTGCCAACAGTCTTCAAATAATGCACAGAAAAAGCACAAATTTTTCATTAAGAAATGTGTCAAAAGATAAACAAACATATTTCTGTTAAGAAAACTACAAAAACAAATGTTGGTTTTTTTGCAAAACTGCTATAATCCTTGACTGGTCAAAAATATGGACTCAATTGACCAGTCAACTGACAATATTTGACCAGTCAGTTGTCTAGCTTGCTAACCCTACTGTGTTTATTCAGAGTAGACTTAAGCATGGTACTAAAAAAATCAGACATTCAGGTAGTAGCCAGTTATGTTCACTCCAGAAAGATACTGGGAAGAAGAATCTGTTGCCTTGGAAAGCAGACCTACTCGTGTGACAACTTGTCAGATGTACGATCCCTGCATTCCAGGGCTGACGCTTAAAAACATCTTTTTGCTGACAGGTATGCTCAGAGAGAATGAAAGATTGTTTACCTTAATGTCTATGTGTATTTTCTGCAGCCTAGTCACTCTTAAAGTATTTTAAAAAGATGTTGCTGATGTAGTTCTGAGTGAATACTAAGAGCAAAATGGATCCAAGTTTGAAGTAGAACATACTTTACCCACTGTCTCCTTTCTCCTTCCACCCATACCCCAGAAGCTAAAATAATGAATAATAACCTCACCCCCACAAACAGAGACTTTCCTGGTAAATGGTATCCCTTCCAGTTAGATTTCCAAAGCCTGTTTCCTTTCATACTCACAGAGCACACGGGATCCTGTCACAATGAGAGCAGTATGTATGGTGAAAAACACCTCAGCATCTGTCATACAATACGGCAGTGTAGTAAGTTAAGGAAAATAAGTTAGGATCTTCATGCATCTGCTTATATAGTTTCATAGTTTCTAGGGTTGGAAGGGACCTGAACAGATCACCAAGCCCGATCCCCTGCTCTGGGTGTGGGACCATCATACCCCAGCCAGCTATCTATCCAACTTCCTGTTGAAGACCCCCAAGGTAGGGGAGAGCACCACCTCCCTTGGGAAAGATACTGCTCCTTGTTTGCCTGTGCTTTTACTTTTTCTTCTAAGGACCTGGGGCCAAATCCAGGTAGATTTATACTCTGTGCAACCCAGTGAAATCAGTGAGCAAAAAAAGGTAGTACAGAATTTGGCTCTTGGCGTTTCAATAAGATGTCTCAACACCTGCTACTTTGGAAACCCATTGCATTTTTACTAATTTTTTAAAATCTGCATCAAATCAAAGTGTTGCCACATTACACATTACAGATTAACACAGTGGAACATCCCCACATATTGTAGGGATTTCTTTACTAATTTATTCTGCAGACTGCCATTATAATAGCACTGAAGTACCTTAATACAGATTAACACAAGAGACCATGAGGTCTTATTTTCTTTTTAAACTACATACAATTAAAAATTGCTAAAACATATGTTAGCTTTGAGACCAAGTTACTCTTCTTGTGATTTTTTAAAAAGAAGTTATGTCAAATTACTTGAGCTGATAAAAGCAATATTCTTGCAATAAATGCAAAGACATGGATTCTTTTCACTTACTTCTAATTTGTACATGAGAGATGCATAGAATAGCCGATACGCAATTCTATTGGAGTCAGTGAGCTCTGAACTCGGGTCACATATCTTAGTTTAATTAAGGCAATTGAGGTATTGTCACTTCCCTCGCCAAAACCTCCAAATCCCTAAGTCAGATCCCAAATTTTGAGAGACCAGACAAAGAAGCATGCAGCTTTCAAAGCAAAAAACAGAAAAAAACCCTCATGATTTTTGGTCTGTGTTTTCATTTTTTTAATGCTCCTTTCCTCTCTCAATACATGTGTGACAATAATAGTTTTCCTATTCCTTTGTAGACTTAAAGTAAGACTACTTAATCCCTGGCAGCATTCGAACTGTTGACTTCTAAATGAAAGCACCTGTGGCTCCCTAACAATATCATGAGGCATTCAGTCTCTTGTAAGCACACACAGCACACCTGTGAAAATGAAGCCTAACTTGTGGAAGAACAAGTTTGTTAAATCAAGTTCTGACCTTTTTGTAGCTTACGCAGCAAAGGTTTTCTCTTTTGTACCAGGGGCAAAATGTCCAATGCAATGATCTCGGTGACATAAACACTCGCATACCTGCCAAACTCTGAGTTTAGTGCAAAATTTTCACATTAAACAAAAGGAAAAAAGGAAAATGCAATGGTTAAATACAGGGATCTGTTTTGTAGCTGTGTTGGTCTGAGACAAAGAGGAATACAAAACTTTAAAACTCTTGGTTCAGATGTGATACCTTTTATTAGACCAACTATAAAATTCTTTCCTTGAAACATGGAAGATAACCATATTTTAGCTGTTTTGGGAGTTATAAACTTCATTTCTAAACAAGACAAAAAGATATCTAGACCTCCCTGCCTTTCTGCCATCTGACACCACCAGGGGAGAGCTCTGCACATCAAAGAGCAACTCAGACAAAGGGACTCTCATGGACCCAGAGGAACATCCATCCATCTTCAGCTTTCTCTGTGCAAAATGAAGTTTATTTTCTACCTAAGGGGACTTTTACAATCTTTGGTTTCCCCTCAGGCTGAAGAAGGATGTGTGCGCCCAAAAGTTTGCAAAGAAAGGGGTTTTTTTGTTGTTATTTTCTAGTATGGTCCAATAAATTGTTAAATACATATATTACCATCAGATCAAAATACACAAAGATTCACAGAACTTCTTCTAATATTTCACAGTATAAAATTATTTCACCCTGTTTCCTGTAAAACCATTTCATTGATCATATAAGGCTCCCAACACAAACTGTAATATACACACAGACAAACACATATGTGTGTGTGTAAAGTTTGTGAATGTATAAACTCCACATAGACCACTGGCAGTCAATCTGTAAGCCCAGAGCATTGACCTCTCCTATTTCAGCTACACCAGGGGTTGTCAGCCAGAGATGTGTGTACCCTTAGGGGCACTTGGGAAGGCCCTAGGGGGTATGCGCAGGCAGGCAGGGATGGAACGCCACCACCCACCACCCTGTAACACCGCCTCCCAGGAGCAGGGCCGGGGCAGGGCGAGGGCAGTGGCGCCCCTCTGCACCACTGCCGCCATTCACCACCCCGCACTGCCATTGCTCTGCATTTGGCCACATGCCTCCCATGCTGGAAATAGCAGAAGAATCATACCCCCATCTGTGGTTTAGCTGTTAAAGGGTGACATAGATCCTCACTGTGTTCATGCAGGATACTGAAGCATATGCTGCTTTACCATGCTCCTAATGAACGACTGTGCGGTACAGTGGACAAGTTTGTGCTGCTATATTAGAAACCTTGGTTGTGTTCCCAGCTCTACCTAAAGTGACTTTTCACAAGTTCTTAGCTATATTGTTTTTTAAATGGGGAAATGATAGTTATTGCCCAAGATAGCAAAATGAAACCTGCATAGACATTTAACAACAGTTAGGAGAAATCCCGGGGCTAGAATTTATGGTTTCTGGGCTTGCAATGTAGTGTACCTTCTCTTAGAGTGCAAGGAAATGCAAGGGTCTTTATTGCTTTCTGCAACTGTGTTACTTGACATAAATCGTGGAAGTTGGCAATACTGTATTTGATTTACAGTGTGAAAACAAACATCTTAAAAAGCTAAATGGGGAAGTCTGGAGGCATAGATCATGCTCAGTAGCACCACTTACCTTATTTTTGTGATTCTAGAAAACCTGGTTATAAAGTCTATTTTTCAATTTAAATTGTTTTCATTTTTTTACCCTATTAATTTTAAAGGAATTGCGTTGATAACAGGAAACATTCAGTTTATATAGTTCTGAAGCAAACTAGATGAGATAATTTTTTATCTTTTCAATCAAGATCTTAAAGCAAAATACATCACCTTCTCTAACAGTGTAAAAGCTCATTGAAAGCACCTACTTGAGGCATCTCGATAGAGGGGGATAGGATTGGAATATAACCTATATCTAATCTTAACCATTTAAAACCTTTTAAAAGTCATTTTAAGAAGCCTTATTGAATGACTTAGCTCTGAAATCCACAGGAAATTCATAAGGGCACTGTGGGGAGCCCTCAGACTACAGGTGCAACAGATGTAGTGGCACAAGAGATAGCCCAACAAGCATTCTTTGCTCATTCAAGCAACATTCCAGGCTAGTGTTTTCTAAATTCCAGTAAGTTAGGAAAATAAGAAATGCCATACTAAATCAGAACGCAATTCCTTTCAGCCCTGTCCTATAGCGTCCTATAGCTCACAGTACAGACTTACCACCTGGAGGTAGCTGTATTGGATATTGGACTGGTATCGGCTGATATGCCTCCTTAAATATCGGCGATCAGTATCAACCCCCAAAATCTTTATCAGTCCACCCCTCATTTATACTCACCATACATTTTCTGTCCTTTAACTAGCTGCTGATCTACTTGTGAGACCAATAGAGGCCTTGTCTTTGATGCCATGACAGCCTAATTTCATTAAGAGACTTTGATGCAGAAGCTTATCAGAAGCATTTTTAAAGTCCAAATACACTATATCAATCTGACCACCCTGATCTACAAGCTTATCCCAAATCATGGGACTAAATATTCGCCTCCCATGTTCCATAGAGCATTTTGAAGTGTTTCTATATTGTAGCTGTTTCCTCTAGGAGATTTTTGGAGTGCTTCTGCCCTTTACAGAATAATTCAAAGGAAATGTTCATTGATACAGAAATACTACTATCTTTGCCTAGCAGCTTACTTTTTTGTTTAGTTAGGAATTTGTTTGCTTTGGCTGGTTCTCTCTATTTTGCATGATCCTTGTCACTATTTCTCATCTTCTTTGGAAGGATCTGGACGGGGGTTTTTAAGCTAAACTGTGAAAGTCCAATGAAGTCAAGAGGATTGTGCAAATAATCTGAAGATAACAGGGCTACTCTCAAGTAACTGAGGGTATAATATGTCCTGAAGAACCTTTTCTTATTGGTGATAATAAATATGAAGGAAAGAAACTAGTTTCACTCAGAGCACAGGTTAAGTTCATAGCACTGGCCAACTTTTATTTGTAAAAAAATTACATTTGATTTAGAAATTATGACATGCACTAAGTATGGAATCCTACAAAGCTATTTTTACTATCAATTTTAAGAGTTGCACTTTTAAGTAACATAGGTCTTTTATGGAATTAGTATAGATATAGAAATAGCAGCTAGATAGATTCTGCTTTCCACTAGAACATCTTAAATAATACTACAGGCAGTCCTCAATTTATGACTTTTTGAGTTAAGACAAACAGGCGTGCTCTGTGGGGCGCAGGCAGGAAGCAGGCTGGGGGCGACTTCCCCTTGGGTGAGAGGGGACAGAGCCTGATTCTTGGGACAGTGGCTGCAGCCACCCCAGGAGCCAGGGGTGGGAGGGAGACAGGGAGCGGGGCTGTTGGCAGGTTGTTCCACGGAAACCCAGAGTGGCCTGATTCACTGCTGGGCCAGGACATGTAATTCAAACCACAGTCTTTAAAGGCCATGGTTTTATCAAGCCCTGGCAGTTGGGGCTTGAGTCCAGAGTGGACGCACATGTGCCCCCAGTACACGTGTGCCTCCTGTACTCACCAGCAGCAGCTGCGGCAGAGGTACAGGCAAAGGCAGCAGATTCTCCAAAGGTAAGCTGGGCAGATAAACTGGCACAGCTGTAGAGGATCTGGAGGGGGAGCCCCACGGATCCCTCTTAACTGAGCCGGCTGTAAGGGCGCACCGACATTCATACTAGGCAGGTGTGCAGGAGTAACCCAGGAGGGAAGAGAAGATGACTTGGAGCTCCCTGGACATGGTAAGGATGAGCTGCCGTTAGGAACCCTACCCCGGTGGTGCCACCTGCCCTGGGCTCCTCTGAGGCCTCCACCCAGATGGAGCCTATGGCAGGGTCAGTGGCACCCAGCCCCCCTGTCTGTGGGGGCTGCCTGGTAGAGGCCCTGCTGTCAGGGATGGGAGATAGGTCTGGGAGCCCTCGTCTGTTCCTCTTGTACCTGACTTCAGGCCCTGGAGGAACAGGTGAGGGAGCTCCAGGCCAAGGTGAGCAGGCTGTGGGGGATTAGGGTTGCAGAGGATGAAATTGACATGTATTTCTGTTCTGTGCAGGATCAGTTTTCCAGTGGACAGACTTCCTAGGAGCAACACACAGAAGAGGTGGCAGCTCCCCAGGTACAACTGGGAAACAGATATGAGGACTTGGCAGCCTTAGAAGAGAAGGTTGAAGTAGATGCCTCCAGTGGGGATGGTGCCACTCTATGCACGGCATGGTCTGAGCAAGGATAGAACAACAAGAGGAAGAAGTGCTGAGTCCTCATCATTGGAGATTCCATCCTGAGAGGAATGGAGGGTCCCATCTGCCAACCCGACCCCATGGTATGTGAGGTCTGCTGCCTGCCGGGGGCTCAGATTCAGGATATTACAGAAATAATCCTAGACCTCGTTTGACCCTCAGACCAGTACCTCACGGTTCTAATCCATATGGGAATGAATGATACAGCCAGGAGCAGTCCAGACTGCATCATGAAGGACTACGGGGCCCTGGGGGCCAAGCTCAAGAAGATGGGGGCACAGGTGGTATTCTCCTCTATTCTCCTGGTAAGTGATGCAGACGGTGCCATGAGGCTGGCATCGGAGTGGTCAACCAGTGGCTATGGAGTTAGTATTACCAGGCAGGCTTCAGGTTCCTTGACAACAACCCACATTTTCACCCAGGGGGCACACTTGGGTGGGATTGGCTTCATCTCTCCCCTTATGGAAAGCATGTCTTCTCTTCCAGGTTGGCTGATCTCATACAGCATGCTTTAACCTAACTTCGCCATGGAATGGCGCCACAGGGGGACATAAGGACACTTCCCAGCCGAGACAAGTGGTGAGCACAAGAAGTACCCAGGTAAGTGGCAGGGGTACAGATAGTCCTGGTATCAAGGCAGTCGTGCAAGCACCCATAGAAGGCCTTAAATGCCTCCTCACTAATGCCTGTAGTATAGGGAACAAGCAGGAGGAACTTGCCCTCCTGCTAATTAACACAAACCCGGACATAACAGGGCTCACTGAAACCTGGTGGGATTCAAACCATGATTGGGTGGTAAACATTAGGGGCTATAGACTGTACAGGTGGGATAGAATGGGGAGGAAAGGTTGGGGTGTGGTACTCTACGTGAAAGAGCATTACACATTCTCAACAAACAAGACGGAGTCAGAGGAGAGGCAGACTGAAGTGCTCTGGGTAAGAATACAAGGGGGTCATGGGGAAAGGGACTTAATGGTGGGTGTCTACTACAGACTACCCAACCAGGGGGAAGAACTGGACCGGGAATTCTCATGTCAGCTCATAGAGGCAGTTAAGTCAAGGGATATGGTCATCATGAGTGACCTAAACTACCTGGACATACACTGGGAGGAGCAGTCAGCCAGGTCTGACCACTCACGTAGGTTCCTAGCCAAGATACAGAACCTCCACCTAACCCAGGAGGTGCACAGTCCTACCAGGGGAAATGCCTTGCTAGACCTCATCCTGGCCATAGGCGATGACCTGGTGTGGGGACTGCAAGTTCTCGACCGCCTGGGTGATAATGATTATCACCTACTGGAATTCGCTATCCAGCACAGGGTGTCAAAGGTCTGCAGCAAGGCAGTAGCCCTTGACTTCAGGAAGGCCAATTTCAATGAGTTAAGATTAATAGGAGAAGCACTGAGATCCCAGAAGGCAGGGGAGTTGGGAGTCCAAGACAAGTGATTGTTCCTTAAGGAGACGATCCTCCGAGCCCAAAGGGTGACAGTCCCAATGTGAGTCAAAGAGGGCAAGAGTGCTCAAAAGCCCCCATGGCTCAAAGGCATTCAGGAACATCTGAAAGCTAAAAAGGAGGCATACACCTGGTGGAAGGGAGGGGCTATCACTAAGCAGGATTATACCTCCATTGCTTGAGACTGCAGGGGGGCTGTTAGGAAGGCTAAGGTGGAGACAGAACTTGGACTAGAGGACCAGGATCAAAGATAACAAGAAGTCCTTTTTTAAATACATAGGGAGTAAAAAGAAGGCCCCGGGTAACATGGGGCCTCTGTAGGACACCCTTGATAATTTGGTGGTTGCACCAGACAAAAAAGCTGACCTCATTAACAAATTCTTTGCCTCCATTTTTCTGAGCAGGGACCGGGACATCTCCCCCACTGGGATTCCGGATGGACTCAGGAAAGGCACTGCCAGGCCTAGGGTCAGGGAGGACCTTGTTAGGGAACTTCCAGTGGGGCTGCACATGTTTAAATCAGCAGGTATAGATGATCTCCACCCCAAGGTGCTGAGGGAATTGGCAGGGGTCATTGTGGGGCTCCTGGCACAGCTTTATAAGCACTTGTGGTGCTCTGGCCAGGTGCCAGAGGACTGGAAAAAGGCCAATGTGGTCCCCATTTTCAAAAAAGGGAGGAAGGAGGACCTAGATAACTATAGGCCCATTAGTCTTACCTTGGTCCTAGGGAAGCTCTTTAAGAAAATTACCGTATTTTTCGGACCATAAGACGCACTTTTTTCCCCCCAAAAGTGGGAAAAAGCCTTGCCTGTCAGGTTGGTTGGTGCCCTGTAATAGTAATACCAAGCGGTATGAGTCAAATTACAGTACTGATGTGTGTGGTAATATGTCTCTCATAACAACTATACCGGTACTATTTGGTTCAGAATATTTTTTTTCTTGTTTTCCTGCTCTAAAAACTGGGTGCGTCTTATGGTCCGAAAAATACGGTATCCAGGAGCACATCTGCGAGGGACCAGCAGGGAAGATTATGCTCAGGGGCAACCAACATGGGTTCATTAGGGGCAGGTCCTATCAGACCAGCCTGGTTGCCTTTTATGATCAGGTTACTAAATCCTTGGATGCAGGTGTCGTGGTGGACATAGTCTTTCTGGACCTTAGGGAGGCCTTCAATACTGCTTCTCACCCCATTCTCATTAATACACTAGGCAACTGTGGCACTGATGCCTACACAATCAGATGGGTTGCAAATTGGCTAGAGGGCACACCCAGGGAGTGGTGGTGGATGGGTCATTTTCGACCTGGAGGGATGTGGGCAGTGGAGTCCCCCATAGCCCAGTCCTTGGGCCTGTACTATTCAACATCCTTATCAGGGCCTTGGACAAAGGGGTGAAAAGCACCTTGTTCAAATTCATGGTTGACACTAAGATGTGGGGAGAGGTTGGCATGCTAGAAGGGAGGGACAGGCTACAACTAGATCTGGACAGGTTAGAGGGGTGGGCAGATGAGAACAGGATGCGATTCAATACTGAAAAGTGCAAGGTACTACACCTAGGGAGAAAGAACCAGCAGCATACATATAGGCTGGGGAACTCCCTTCTTGTCAGCAGAGACAGAAAAGGATCTTGGAGTCATTGATTCCAAGATGAACATGAGCTGCCAATGCGAGGACGCAGTCAGGAAGGCTAACTGCACCTTGTCATGCATTCATGTTGTAGGGAGGGGGAGGGGGGAAGGAAGGGATGTGGGGAGGCAGTGAGGGAGAGATTGGGGCTGGGGCAAGCACAGCCCAGGAAGGGGGTGGGGCGGCTCACACTGCTATGCACCACCAGTCTTGGAGCTGCTCGTGTGGCAGCTTGTCTGGTGGCTTTTGCTGCTATTCCTGCCTCTGGTCCAGGAGGGCATGGGAGGGGCGTGTACCCCAGGATCTGCATGAGGCAGGCAGGGCCACGGCTGCACTGGGCTGTGGTCTGGGCTGAAGGTCTTGGGAGTGGGTGTTATGCCCCACCCACCACTCACCCAGCCAGTGTAGGGCTGGTGTGAGACTGAGGCTCTGCACTTCCTCCAGATAAGTGGCGCACAGTGGCAGAAGCCATCCCAGCCTTCCCACACCTCCCAGATGAGCAGCGGCTTCACTCCAGCTGGGTGAGTGGTGGCAGGGCATGGGGAAGTCATGTGCCTTCAGATCAGGGTGAGGCAGGTGGCAGAGCGAGAGTTATAGCAAGTTTTTGGGTGGCACCCCCCAACACATGCTCTGCTGCCACTAGCCCAGCTGGGGTAAAGATGCTACTCGTCCAGGAGGTGCCAGCAGGTCAGGATGGCTCCTGACACTGCTTGCTGCTTGTCTGGAGGCAGTACAGCGGTGCGGTCTTGCGCGAGCCCCATGCCTGCTAGGTGAGTGGTGGGGAGCCCTATGCCTGCTAGGTATAGTTCCCGCTCCCAGTGCCTTCTTCCTGAAGCACACCCCAGTGCAGCCCCAACCCTCTCCCCTTCCCTCCCACCACAATTTTCTAGCCTGATGTAGCTGTGTACAGCATGGTAAAGAAATCAATCCCCCATTTGTACAGTTGTTCCTATGGGAAATTGGTTCCGAGTTACGATGTTGCGACTTAAGATGCAGTTTTCAGGAACCAATTGTGTTGTAAGTCTGAGGACTGCCTATATGTAGAGACTCAATATCTATAGATATATAAAATGATATATTTTGTAATACCAATATATTTTATTACAATTTTTTGTTTCATCTCTCTTAAAATATTATACATAGAACTATATAATGTCCAATATTAGTCATCTCATTCAGTATAATTTTAGAAGCATTATTAGACATGAATCATGCCATATTATTATATGTGGATGATGGTGCATTACAGCCAGCAGTGATATTTTAGCTGTGTTACAATCAGCAGTGATACGACAGGAATGAAGTACACTGAGAAATTTAAATTGGAGCTTGCACTGTTAACTTCTGTGGAAATTTTAATGCACATCATAGTGATCAATTATCCAGTGGGGGCCAACCTTTTTAGCAGGCATGCTACAACTTATCCTGGATCCTTCTGAGTGCCACTCTCATTCCCTTTCCCTGTTGAATCTATTGCTTTGCTTTCTGCTCTCTGCCCTGTGTTCCCTGCCCAATGTACTTTCTTTCTGGTTTCCTTCCCTATTTGCCATCGCGCTGCCTGTCCCCTTACTGATCCACAACATGCCACACACAGGTATTTCCTTCGCCACCTCTGGGATATGTGATGCAGATTGGCCACCCTTGAATTATGCCATCTCCTTAGAAGAAATTTATATCTTCTCCCCCTAGACTTTGTAGGTCCTCAGAGCATCTTTACACACACTCCAAGGTTTGTAGGGGGAGAGCTTTAATTAGAGTAGTTTGAGAGCTGCTGTACATGAAGTGCCTACAGTGTCTTGTGTATTCAGTGTCCCACACTTAAAAATGGTGGTGGGGGCACTTTAACTAAAGCTTGTTTGACGAGCTTTAGTTAAAGCGCCCCCACCACCATTTTTAAGTGCACACTCCAGTAGACTCAAGTAATCAAGTCTGCTCTGACATACTGTAATTACAGTGCATCACAGCACAGTCCCCACATATCTACAGGTACCTTTAATGGCATCATTAGAAGAATGGGTCTTATCCACCTGTTGCTTGTACCAGGGTAAATAAGAAGTAACTCTATTGAATTACAGGAGCTAACCTCATAAGAAGAGGATCTTACTAATGCTAAGGAAAACACCACAAAATGTTGTTATTGGGCTTGCTTATCCCACCAGGGAAGCATAGAGATCATATCACTTGACTAATGTCTACAAAGAAAGACATTAGTTTCTAGGGAAAACATTTTTCAGAGAGAATAAAATATAGACAATTGACTGTAATTTTAAGAACAACAGCTTTTTTTTGTGACTCTTGCTGACTTCTGAATCCAAAATCTAATTTTTAAATTTTCCCTTTAACAAATAATTATTTTATTTTCTTCCTTTGAACTATAATAGACACCCTTCTTTGTCTAATGGCACACAAAATTGCACCTGTCAAAATTCTACTGAGTTTACCTGAATAAAGTATATCTATAGCACTAGTTCTCAACATTTTAGATTCAAGGCAACCCTCGTTAGACTCAAGGCAGCATTTCAATCTCACTCATTTCTAGAGAAATAATAGAATTTTTTTCTACTATAAAGAACTCAGAAAGACAATAACAGGTCAGAATGTTTTTGACAGTACAGGTTCCTATTTGAAATCTCTGGGCATCTATGCATGTGCTCTGGGGTGTAGGAGAGGGGGGCGCTTTAATTAGAGCAGTTTTAAGAGCCAATATAATTAAAGAGTTTGCAGCGTCACATGTATTCAGTGTCCCACACTTCCAAAAGGGGCGGGGGGCACTTTAACTAAAGCTTGGTCAAAAAGCTTTAGTTAAAGTACCCCCACCACTATGTTGAAATGCAGCGACACTGAATATGTATGACATGGAAGCTGCTGCAGTATGCTAATTAGCATACTCCAGCAGACTTTCAGCCGGCTTAATTAATTGAGTCTGCTCTGATGTGTGGTAATTAGCATGTGCCAGAGCAGAGCACCATCATGTGTATAGGTGCCCCGTGAGTTTATCTTGTGAATGATGCTTGCACACTGAGCTGCTAATATTATGTGGCACCTTTAAAAAGATCTCATGGTACCCTCAGACTCCCACAAAACCCTGTTTGAGAATTACTGTTCTACGGTTATAGTGATACCCATAACTACTGTACATAATTTTGAAAATTAAATACTTCATATGGTTTCAGTTTTTGGTTCCCTTTTGTGCTGAATTAGTCATCATTTTGAATGTTTTCATGCCATCTGATGGAAATTTGGAAGACAACTCAATTCATTTAGAGTGACTGGTTTTCTATTATGTACCTGATTTTAATTGGAGAGGGTGGGTTTGCACATATACTGAAGTGAATCTGTTAACATTTTCTTTATTGGTTTGGAAGGAAAAATGTGAGATCTGTCAATTTCCTAAAGCTTTTTTTATCTCAACAGTTAGACAAGTCTCCTTATACAAAGGAAGCAAAATCAATTTTACCTTTGAAAATAAAGGGAGGGGGTATATCACCAATACTTCATAAGTCAAGCCTTCTACAAGAAGTTCTCCAATGTATCCAAAAGAACACAGGTTGTGTCAGCAATTATACTTTACAATATTCTTTGTTTAGCGGTAATATTCATACCTTATAAGAGAACTTCTTTATTTCCTCTTTATAGAAAACAAAATATCTAACTTTCCTCCAACAGAAATCATTGTGAACTCTGCAGTACTGCTAATATTTCATCTCAAATCTTGGGGTTTTCTTTAAGACTTAGCTCCTGGAAAAGTGATTAGGTGAGAATCTCAGCCTATGTTAAAAATAAAGTCTTTTCCTATCTTAATCATTATGCGAATACATGAAAATGAGATTCAAGTGCACCCTAGAGAATCAAGAACAGGGAAACAAATGAAGAACAATATATTATTTAACTCTTTTTTTTGTAGATGACTCATGTTTTGGAAGCTGGCAATATTCACTATGTCATATATTTAAATAGTGATAAAAATAAAGTCATTGTGATATCCTGATCAGCCTTTTAAAGCTTAGCTGCTCAGAAAATCTTCTTGTATTATCATGCCTGTAAACTATTAACAAGCACACATATTTCCATTCAAGGATAGACAAGTAAGACTCAAGATAAATGGGAAATTAAGTACTTTTACAGATGACATCACCAATTTGAGAAGAAAATATAAAAAAAATTATTCTTACTTAAATGTATCAATATTGCCTGTTTTACAATACATTTACGATTTGTAGTACACTGTTAATCACATGGGGAGCTATCTCGTATTTTGCAAGTTACCATTAGACAGATGAACAAGGTAAAGACAATCTTTAAATGGTACACCCCATACAAAATTTGGGTATTAATGTTCTTATCTATTGGTTTTCATTAAAATAAATTCAATGCCCTTCTCCTTCATCCCCCTCTACAATATCCTCTAAAGCATCACATGAAGTCTAAAAATGTTACTGGTAGAATTCATAATGGTGAGGAAGTGGATTCTACACTTGTCCCCAGGTTCCATGGCCTGCTCAATGAGTTCAGACTTTGGGTCCTGGCTACATCCTACATCCTGGTTTACGTGCATCCATATTTACTTGGATAAAAGACTAGGTTTTTCCCCCAATCAGCATGGGAAAAAAGCCTCTCACCTTATATTCACATATAAGGAAATCTCATTAAATGCATTGTCTATAATTAAAATGTTGCCAAAAATAGCACGTGCTCCATAATAGAAACCAACTATGAAGTGGATTAAATGCAGCCAACACTGAGCACTACTATAAAATATTTAACCCATATTGGGCATACATACTGATGGGATCCTTTTTTATTTGGTTAGTGTGGCCCTTAAACAAAAAAAAAGGCAGTTGCTCCCCCAGGAAGGAATGAGTACTGAGCCTGGAGGTACAGCAATACCAGGTCAGCACTTAAAGATGCCAGCGCTAGCTCTGATACTTTCTCCTGGTATCAAAAATGCTGATAGGAACCTTTTTTTTTTGACCCTTAAAAAAATAGGCAAGTATTTCCTCCACAGGGAATTAGCACTGGAGGTACTTCAACATCAGGTTGGCACTCAGAGGACCAGAGCCAGCCCTAACACTTTCTGTTTTGTGCCAAAAAGGCTTGATCTTAGCCAAAAAACTGAGATGCTAAAACCACACGAAGGACCTGTTAGGCAGCCCATCTGAATAAGACACATGACAGAGCCCATTGCATGCAGTCCCCTTTAGCTCCAACTCTTTTTTAAGTCATGGTATTCAATTACACTGAGTACATTTTGACATCCTCTTTACTCCCACAGCTGAGCTGCACCTTTCTTTCCCATTTCCATTGATCCATGTTTCTTCACCAGCTTTAAATCTCTGATAAACATCACTAAACAGGGCCCCAAACAGTTCACCCAGAATCCCTCTGTTGCCCTCAGCCTGTCACATATGACTACTGTGGCTAAAACTTGCACCTTTTTCAAAAAAGGTAAAAGACTTCACTTTTGGATGAAGTCTATGGGCATTTGTACACATGCTTGCACTGCAGTGCCAGGTGCTTTTAAAAGAGCTCAGTGCTGCAGCACATGCATTTGTATAAATGGCAAAATGTGTGTCATTGCTGAGAAAATGATGGCAGCACTTTAGGTGTTTTAGTTCAAAAGTGCACTGCCGCCATTTTCTCAGTGCTGACACGTATTTCACCACTTATACAAATGTATGCAATTCAGCACCGGGCACATCAGCTCACATGCAGAGCTGATCTCTGACACGCTGCATCTCTGGCACGTCAGAGCAGACAAATGTATGTGTATAAATAACCATACATCTGTAGTAACTTGCCTATGTACAAATTACTACAGGCATATTTATTTCAAAGTCAGTGTTTACAAATTTGCCTCCCACTTTCATGTGTTGAGGGAGAGCAGGGTCTAACAGTAAGGATGCAAGGAAGGGGCTGCAGGGGTAAGAAGTTCAGGGGGGTAGACAGCAAGGGGGCTACCTGCCACCCCCACCCTGATTTATTGCTGTAGCAGTGAGAGGAGAACAAATCCAAGGCAAACCTCCAATAATTAGATTCTATACCTGTAAAAATCTTATCACGTGTATAATTTTTCCATATATGAAATCTAACTATTGGAGGTTGTATTATATTCAGGGTCATCTTCTATTTGAGTAAATACAGTGTTATAGTCCAAAATCTCAAGTAGGGTAAATGTCATTGTTCTGGGGACTTCAAACTGACATACAACAGCAGATTATTTGTGTGTCCATGAGAATGAGCTCCAGAGTTATTGGCACCATGGAAGAAGTCACTTAGGGGATTTTATTAGAACAAATGTCCTGCAATTTTAGATCTAATGTTAAGACATTTTGAATGTTTATAATTTTGTGTTTCAAATTAAAATGTAATGTAAAAATGTACTGTGCAAACTATACAGAACATATATTTCACCATAAATATTCTTGATTTTTTCAATGAATTTTAGTCATAGATGCTTATAGCTTTTCTATATGAACTTTTTGCAAACATTCAAGCTATGTAATTATACATTAATACCCAAAGGGTGCATCTACATGAGACGTTTACTGCAGAGCTGACTAATGTCTATGAAATCTATGTAATTAGCTCCACACTAAATATCTTGGCATCTACATGTACAGCCCTATTAGGCCGCAGTAAGCTAGTAAATTCCACAGCAGGGTAGCAGTTGTAAATACAAGTACTACCCTGCTGCAGACTTTTTTTCATGCACAGCAACACACATATAGATGTTGACCTGGCTGGCTGGGGCTTGAGGGTGCTTTAGTGCGGGAATTACCTGCTGGTAGGGCTGTGCGAAGCTTCGGGTGGTGATTTGATTCAGAGGAGATCTGGCCTGATTCGGTGGCCTAATCTCTGAATCTGAATAGAATCAGGGGACCAATTTAAAGGTCCAAATCAATTCAAAGCTCTCCGAATCTTTGGAAAAGATGATCTTTGATGATTCATGCAGTCCCCGGTGGCTGTAGCAGGGAGCTGCAGCCGATTTCAAACTGGTAAGTACTCGGG
Source organism: Crocodylus siamensis (assembly GCF_052110815.1). Classification (NCBI taxonomy): domain Eukaryota; kingdom Metazoa; phylum Chordata; order Crocodylia; family Crocodylidae; genus Crocodylus; species Crocodylus siamensis. The sequence continues at coordinate 170,786,618 of NC_143397.1, read as the reverse complement.
GCAGAGACGGAGGGGCTGTGGGAGTGGGGAGGAGACCATGGGGGAACCCCTGCCAGCCCCCTGACTCCTGCCTGCTCCCCCAGCCCCCCCATGGGCTCCCTGCCCACCCCAGCTCCTGGTACTTTAAAGAAAAGCCCTGGTGCTCATCAGGTGCTGCTGGGTGGGGGGCAATCCCCAATGTCCCATGCTGCATGGGGGGCTCTGCACAAGCCCCCCGACCCCCCCATTCCTCCATCTCCCCCACAGATGCCCCGCCCAGGCCAGCTCTGGCCCTTTAAGAAAAAAAAAAGCCAAGAAAACCCCGGACTCACCACTCCTACAGCAGCCTCAGGGCTTTGGGGCTCGTGCAGATCCTCCCACGTGGTGTGCGGCAATGGGGGGCAGTGGGGATTGCTCCTCACTGCCAGAAGCAGTGAATCCAGGGGCTTTTTTTCTTAAAGGGCTGGAGCTGGCCCAGGTGGGGGTGGGGGAGCAAGGAGAGGTTGAGGAGGCTCATTCAGAGCCCCTCACGTAATGTGGGACAGTGGGGGGCAGGAGGGATTGCCCCCTACCTGGCAGCACCCAGTGAGCACCCAGGCTTTTTTTTTTTAATGAGTGTCAGGAGCTGGGGCAGCCATTGCCAGGCTGGGAGAGGAGTGGGAGATGGGCCTGGCCTGGCTCAATCTCTGAATCAGATTTGGCCAAATCAATTTGGGATAGTGAATCGAATCACTGTCCCCCAAATCAGCCCAATCTGAATCCAAAGCGAATACTAGCCGCTTTGCACAGACCTACATGCTGGCTAGCCCTGTACTGAAGCACCCTCATGGCCCAGCCGGTCCCTTCGTAGCATACTGAGCTGGGCAGGAGCAGTCCCAGGCTGGTAGGCTGACCCCCAGAGATCCCTGCCAGTGGGGCTGCTCTGACCCAGCTCAACATGCTGCAGTCTCAGGCACATGGTCAAATGGGCCGCCTCGGAGCAATAAACGCCAGTACAATGAGCACCAGAGTTTATTGCTGCATGTTACTAGCATGTGTAGATGCACCTGAAGACAGAAAGTTTTTCAAGGTTTTAGATTTGAGTATTCAGAGAAATGATACTGAAATTAGCAAAAGTATTATAATTGAAAGTGGCTTTATTATTTGTAACATTTGTATTGGCTGCTTCCTGTCTATAATTTCCTTTATAGAATGCCATCATACCCAGAATGCAGATTGGTAAGCCTGTAGTTGATATTGGTATTGCTTCTTTAGGCTTGTCTGTGTCTTCCGTTATATAAGATTTTGCCCACCAGGATAAAGCTCAAACTTCACACCTTGTGACAGCTCTGAAGGAGCTATGCCACTTTCTACCATCTGAAAAATTAAACCTCTACATTTCAAATATACTTGTTTTTGGTATACTTTAAGATCATTATGTCCTGTCTCCCACTGAGAAATTGTTTAAAAATACCTTCTTGTTCTGTGTCTGTACAGACTTAGTCATTTCACATGCCTCACAGAAATTCAATAAAATAAAAATCATAAAATATCACTTAAGCTGCTGAATGGTTGAGGTAGCTACAGTAAATGACTGGTCTTTCACCAAACTGTCTGGTATGATATTTTTCTTTGGATACTGTATACATTTCTTCTTCTTATACATTTATTTACATCTTCATGCAAAGTCAGTCAACACAATCTCTTTTTCAAAACCCTGCTGTGATAGCATTATTTGCATTCTAAGATTTTCTATCAACCTTTCTTAAGTTTAAATGAGATGTCAAATCCAAATTAGCACTGGAAACATGACCTGTCTGGCTTTTTCATTGAAAATTGATAGCTCAGCTGCATATGTCAAATGTGAATCTCCTGAACTGTTAGCTACAGACTCAGTTTTTGGCAGACTGCTGAACTGCAACACTAATTAAGGCTCTATTACCAAAAAGGATAAAGAACTCCACACAATTTGTAGATTAGATTCTTCACTTCTCGTTTCAATTTTCAGGTTAAACATGCTGTAGTAATTCATTAAATTAAATTTAAAGAGCTATTTAGATCTCTGGTGGTTTAAAATAAGATGCATTAAAACAGTGTTATTAGTTAGAGAACTCTGTTCTTTTGGTCAATACATTCTTTTTTTCCCTATTCACTCTTGACAGGATACTACCCTAACCTCTACTCTTACTCCTTTCTCTTACTCCTCTTTTTCAGCTTGGCTTCCTTTTTTTTGAAACTCTCCTCTAACTTCCCTTTCCATCGGATACTTGTCCTGCTCCATATTTCATCTTTAGTTATTTCTTTTTTCATTCCCCTTGCATATGATACTTGGTATGTCAAGGATGGAATTCAAAAATGTGTTTTCCTTAATGGACTTTCACCTATGCTCCATCTGAAATCCCAGTGACTGAAAGTCAATTCTAGACTGATATATTCTTTAACAATGGGCCCAAAGGCAATACCAAAAAGATTTTAAAATCCCATATTTTCTATGTGTTTCAAAAATTAATAAGAAAACTTGAGTTTGAACAATTATTCAAAAGAAATATTCACAAAAAAAGAAAGCTGACATATTTGTTTCCTTTTTCACCAAACTTGCACTTATCTGTGCTCAACCAGCAATCTCCTGAAGAATAATCAGAAAGACACCAAAAACTATAGAAAAATCTTGATTTTTTGTTTGCTTTTTTAACAAGCTCCATTTGATACATTTTTTTAAATCCTTTTTATCAAGCTAGGATTTGCCTGGTTCACACTTGTACATTGTCATCAGCATGACTTCACTGAACTCACAAAATTCTAAATTTACTCATAAGCAGGGACGGCAAAAAGCAGGTATTTGTAGGGCACTTGTTTCACATACAGACACTGTGAGGAACTTCCAAGACATGCAAAAACTTTAAGTTCCTTGGTCAAGGATAAAAATATAGTTGAAAGAGTCTTGTCTCTTTGTTTCAATATTAAAACTACATTTTCCACAGAGCTGTTATAAGCATAAGACATAACAAGCAAGTCATATAGGCCACAAAAGAAGAGGGTGACTCAGTGAGAGAACAAAATTCTAGTTGAAACATTAAAAGCTTTAAAAAGGTCTTATCTTTTAGTCTGCTGTTGGAAGTCTGCTGAAGGAAAATCTATATTTATCAAATATGGCTAACAGTTTATGTGGCTACAATGCATCTGTTGATTCCTTAATGTGGGCATATGTTCATAACATATTTTAATGAGGGGCCTCAATACTCTTCCACATTGATTTGCCTATATACTCTATGTCTTTATCCTTTTTCCCTTCAAAATAAGACCCCTGTTTACACATCCCTTGTTAGGCCTCTCCTAACTTACTTGCTGTGGCTGTTATCAATGTTTCTACTACAAACAGAGCAGATATCCTTATTCCTCTCACCCACAAAGCAAGATGGAATGCCCCTTTATATAGACTTTTCTGCATGCACCCGTTGTTTTCTGGGTTAGGATAAAAGGCAAAACTTAGCAGAAGAAGAAGATATAGAGAAGTAAATTTGTGACTGACTTTACACAAGAGTCCCAGTTTGGCTCTGCCTCAATAGCATAGAATCTTTTAAGAAATTTCTAGAAATTGCCATATTGTGGTGCAGACCAGAAGCAGCAGCAAAGGAAGTATAAGGTGCATCTTGGGGCAAACAATCCCCAACATACCTACAGGCTCAGTGGCAACAATTTGACTTGAACCATGGCTGAAAGGGACCTAGGGGTATGAACATGAGCCAGCACAGCAAACAACATGCTGGCATGCATTAACCATTGCATCTCATGCAAAACTAAGAAAGTGATACTCCCACTGTTCTCAGCACTGGTGAGACCACAGCTGGAGTACTGCATCCAGTTCTGGGCACCGCACTTCAACAAGGACATAGACAAACTTGAGAGGATCCAGAGAAGAGTCACCTGTATGATCAAGGACTTGCAAAACAAGCCATACGAGGAGAGACTGGGGGACCTGGGCATATTCAGCCTACAAAAGAGAAGGTTGAGAGGGGACTTGGTAGTGGCTTACCGCTATATCAGGGGAGTACATCAAGAACTTGTTGAACAGCTGTTCACCAGGGCACCCCTGGGGAAGACCATTGTTTGTGATACATCCACTGTTTGTGATACAATGGATACAAACTCTTGGAAGGCTGCTTCAAGGTCAGTTCAAGGAAAAACTCCTTTACAGTCCAGGTGTCTAGACTGTGGAATAAACTCCCTCCAGTGGTGGTACAGTCACCTACCCTGGAAATCTTCAAAAGGAGACTGGACAGTCACATTGTTGGGGTCATTTGACCCCAGTTGTCTTTTCCTGCCTAGTGCAGGGGGACTGGACCTGATGATCTACAAGGTCCCTTCCAGCCCCTAACAATCTATGAACCTATGAACTGATCTGACTGCCATAAGACTTCTAAATCAAATCACAGTAAACTGAAATGCTACCTCAACATAATCTATCTGGCTAAAAAATGATATTTAGAGGTTTGCTTTTAGGAATTGGCTTGTAGGTAAAGTAGATATACTTTAGAATAATGGTCCAAGGGAACAGCAAGGGTAAATTGGTTTCTAAAAGACTGTTTCCTTCAGGACCCACTGTGTCTGAAGCCAGCAGGCACACAAGCTCGGAAACTGAAGACATGCATCACGCTATTCCATAACATGAACAGTGTACCCAAACAGAGATAAGGGACTCTTCAGCATTGGCACCAGGTCACAGGGCCCAAATGCAGAGCTTTGAGGATTTCTGGTTTTGGTGGACAGACCAAATTAAAACACGAGTAAATAACCAAATTAAGATGTGTGCATATGATGGGTTTGGGAAACAGGAATATGCTGACAGGACAGAACATAGACAGTAAGATGACCACAGGGAAACCAATAAATGATGCCTGGGAATGAAGAGTCATCAGAGGGGAGAAAGAATACAAAAGAAGGGATTTCAGAGCAGCAAAAGGTCCCTAATGGGAGAACTAGAGACCACCATGGACAGAGGGCACACCACCAACCCATCTCACCCACTCCACTGCTGACATCTGACATTCAAGAAAGAACTACACAGTGAAGCTAAGATGTACCTTTCCTCTGTGACAGATCTAGGACTGATAGACATAGATTCGGGGTGGGTCATCTCATTTGCCTTGCCTGCATTTTTCTTACCTGCGATCACTGTGTATCAACAGAGTCCGACTATTATCAAATGGAAAAGTAGTGGTCAGTCTGAGAGTTTGAGTCCCCCCAGAACGAGGTATCTGGGTCATAAATCCCGTGACAATGGCCACCAGAACAGAAGCAACTGGAAATGAGGAGTGGTGGCCAGGGAGGAATCTGTGGGTCTCTTTCTAACCCTTCAGGAGTTGCATGTGGCCCTGGAGCTATCAGTTGGCCAGTATTTTACTCCATCTAGGCCCAGCCTCACATAATGTACATTTTGGGGGCAGGGAAGAGGACCAGAAGATGGTCCTTGTATCAGAAGGCATTGACCTGCAGGATCCAAAGAGGCAGCAGTTTTATCAGCAGTAAATACACATGGAAATATCAGAAATGAAAAATCAAAAGGTCCTATTTTTCTAATACCAAGAGTTATACAGGATTTAAACTTGAAATAAATGGAAATATTTTGATGTATAATGTTAACATTCCATTTTTGTAAAGTTCTTAAGTCCTTCAAGCCAACTCGCGGTCTTCTCTGTCATCCCAACTATTCTATCATTGTGTTGCCTCTGTTCCTCCTGCCAACCTCAATTAAATGGATCCCTTCCATCAGTATGAACAAACAATTGCTGATGACAGAAGTAAAGGCTACAAGACCTTTGAAAGTTTGCTCTCTGTCACTGTTGTAGACAGTGATTTGAGGTGCCTTTCCCATGGAGAATGGGAAAATCCCTGCCCCACATATTGGACTGGGGGAGAGAGGTCTTTATCTGGAGCCTTGGAACTGCATGGATGTAGAAGGGCAACCTCACTCTTACTTTTGCCCCAAATTTACATATCAAATACTGCCTTCAAAAAATAGTTGTAAAGAATTTGCAAATCTGCAGTATTTCACAAGAAATTTCACATATCAGAGATAATGATTGCTTTATTTGTGCAGTTTGCAACAATGTATTCATAGTCTATAATGCATCGACACAGAGCTTCAAGAATTTTACTACAGATTTAGTGAAAAAAATGTAATACAGATTTTATTAACCAGAATTAAGAGGTAATGCAGTATATTTGTAGATATTTTTCTGTCAAGCTGCTAAAGACACTTTCATGTGTGGGTTTCATTTGCCAGTGACAATTTTGTGTTTTCATTACAAAATAAAATCATGCAGCTTTTTTTCCTCCCTTTTCATCCTTCTTGTACCTAGCCCACCAGATTTATTTTAAGATATGCCACTGGGCCTTCTACAATGCATCAACATTAATTTAAGTGTTTAAGCTGTACAAGAATTATGTCTTTTCCTGCCTACTGTCTCCCTTTTATTTTTCCCTTGGGCACTGCCTTCTACAGTAGAATCTGTAGGTTAACTCTAGTTTCTCTTTGTTCTGTTTATGTATAGTGATTGCACCACTGGCAAACCAAAAGACATTTTTTTCGTGCACAGTATCTATCATTATATATTCAATATCAAACTAGTTCACAACTACTAATTGCACGGGGTCAGTGGTTTAATGCTAAATGCTTTTTTTTTTTTTACACACCAGGCATGTAATCAATTCTTGGTATTTTTGGCAAATTTACTTATTTTCATGCCACATGGAACTACTAATAACTGATCACCTTCAAACACTTTAAATGTGACTAAGATTTCTGCCAGTTTCTCTTCAAACAGATGCATCTTAAGTAAGCTGGTGAAGGAAAAGAGTCTAATAAGTGACTAATGTTATACCAAACAAGTTTCCTATTTTAACTATCACCTAATCCCAACTTGTTGAGGTGCAACACATCATACAACCACCATGGGACTGGTTTACTCATTTCAGTTGCAAATAAATTGCTAAATTCTAGCTGTTATACACGAATTTGCAAGGATCTCATTTGTCAAAGCAACAAAGGACATTTGTTATTTTTGTCATCATTAGTCAACAGTTTTTAACACTGTTAAATAAAATGGGAGATAAGACTTAATATTAATGTAAATCAGAAATTAATTACAGGGCAGCATATCAAACACTGTTTTTCAATGTGCTACTTTTGGTTAGCATAGCCCAGTAACCTTGAATTACCACAAACTTTCACAACACATATACTTACAGTCAAACAACACAGAAACACTTAAATTCCTATTTCAAGTTCTATTGCATGGAAACATCAACCCTAAATCTGGAACATTGTTTAGCTACTCATATTAGGCTAAGTATAGTGACATTTAGTCACATTTCGGAGTCTAATGAATCAACCTTACATTTTTTCTACAATGTAGAATCACTTCATTTTCTTTTAAAGTTATATTTTTCTCTCTGTAAACTGACTGGCAATAGCAATATTGGAGTACTTCAGAAGCAATAGAAATGTATAACTTAAAATTCAGTCTGATTAAAACAGACATACAAAAATGTTATATAACTGCTCACAAATCTGATACCCCTAGTGAGGTGCTAATACCTAAGGGCTCTACATAGTTACAACCTCACACCTTTAAAGAACACTGAATCATTAGGAGCAGATATGAAAGAGTGGAAAGCAAATGTTAGAGGCTTGCCAATGTTTTCTTAGTAACTGCACAACAGCTTTGAGGATTTGCAGGTTCAGCAGTAAGCATCAGTAGCAAGGAACTAAACTTTACTTTCATCATTCTGAGTTTGTACTCAGTGGTGGCAGAGCTATACTGCTGCCCAGTGCATCCACAGGTGGTGGATAGAGGAACGACCTTCAGGGAAGGTGGCCTGTGAAATAAGCATGGACCAAGCAGGGGCAGCACTACCAGCATGTGGTGGGGACAGCAGATCGCAATGGTTTCCCTTCCGAAAATATATATCTTTTGATGGTGCTGTGACATGGTGAGTACAGATCGCCAAAGTCTGTCCAGGCCTCAGCCATGGGTCTACAAGTCCTCAGTGGTGGAAGAGGTGGAAGAAGACATTAGAATCTCAACAGCCGCAAAGGCAGACAAAGGCTGCAGCAGACAAGATCTCTACTCGTGTGGGCCTTCTTGCCATTGGATCAAGATCCCGTTCTGTCAAGAACCATGTGGCAGGTGATGTGCAGCAGCTTCTCAATGATAAAAGAAATCACACAGTTGCCTTTCATGAAAACAGCATTTCCAGCACATTTTTAAGACCTTTGGTGACCAGCTAGTGCTGACAGGAGCGGGACTGTGATAATCTGGAGGCTCCTAGTCATGAACTGGGATGAAGGCAGCAGTTATAAAAAGGTCATCTAGCACTTGGACAAGGCAAAAGTGTAATTTCACAATGTTAACTACAACTGAGCAGCCTTCTTCAGAATCTGATCTGCTCATCCCCATATGGGAAAGGTACTGAAAGAGGTGCCTACACAGAGTCTGCCTACCTTCTCTCTGACTGGATAACTGCATCCAAAGGGATCACCTTTACTGTGATCGAAATCACTGAAGAAACATAATCGATGATAGGACCTGGAACATTGGGTCCTTCATGGAAAATCACAATAGTAATGCACTTGCAGCTTCAGAACTCAGGTGACACAACATTGACATTGTTACACTGAGCAAGACTTGGAGAGCAGGAGATGGGCAGCTCAAGTAACATGGAGGCAGCTATACCTTATTCTGGAAGGATAAACAAGAAGGATAATGTTGGCTTCACAGAGTTGGTTTTGCCATCAAGTCTAAACTCATAAACCAACTCAATGAATTCCCTGTCAGAATTAATGAGCACCTTGTGACTCTCTGTCTTTAACTGGCAGGAAACCAATATTCACTGTCAGTGCATATCCCGAGTCAGAGCATTATAGAAAGTCAGGGTAGTAAGGGACCTCAGGAGCTCATGTAGTTCAACCCCCTGGTCAAAACAGGACTATCCCCAGCTAGATAATCCCAGCCAAAGTGTTGTCTAGCCAGCATCTTGAAAACCTCCAAGGATGGAGCTTTCATCACATCTCTAGGTAACCCGTTCCACTGTTTTACTACCCTCCTAGTGATAAAATTCTTCCTAATATCTAACCTAAAGTTCCCTTGCTGCAACTTGAGACCATTGCTCCTTGTTCTGTCATCTGCCACCATTGAGAACAGTCTAGCTCCATCCTCTTTTGAACTCCCCTTCAGGTAGTTGAAGGCTGCTATTAAGTCCCCTCTCAGGCTCCTCTTCTCTAGATCAAATAAGTCCAGTTTCTTCTGTCTTTCCTCGTAAGCCAGGTACGCCAGCCCCCTCACTGTTTTTGTCACCCTCCACTGGACTCTCTCCATTTTCTCCACATTCTTTCTGTGGCGGGGGGAGGGAGGGCCTAAAACGGAACACAGTACACTCCAGATGTGGCTTCACCAGTGCTGAATAGAGGGGAATAATCACTTTCCTTGACCTGATGGCAACACACCTACAAACGCAACCCAGTATATCGTTAGCCTTCTTGGCAACAAGAACACACTGCTGGCTCATATTCATCTTATTGTCCAATGTGTTGTCCCAGGTCCTTTTCTGCAGAGTTGCTGCCCAGCCAGTCAGCCCGCAGCCTATACTGGTGCATGGGATTGTTCTAAGTGCAGGACTTTGCACTTTCCCTCATTGAACCTCATGAGATTCCTTTTGGCCCAATACTCCAATTTATCTAGGTCATTCTGAATCCTAGCTCTACCCTCCAGCATATCTACTACTCTCCCCAGCTTGGTGTCATTTACAAATTTGCTAAGGGTGCACGCTCTGCCATCTTCCAGGTCGCTGATGAAGACATTGAACAAAACCGGCCCTGGAATGAACTCCAGCACCACTTCACTTGATATTGGCTGCCAACTAGACATTGAGTTATTGATTACTACTCTCTGAGCCTGATGCTGTAGCCAGTTTTCTATCCACCTTAAATCTTGATGCCACCAATGAAACCAAGGGGGAATTCTACACCAAACTTGAACAAGTCTTTTCTGACAGTTCAGAGGGAAAGAGACTTACTCTTCTCAATGATTTCATTTCCAGAGTCAGAAGAGATTCAAACCTCTGGAATGGAACCATCAGCAAGGAAGAAGCAGGAAAGGTCAACTCCTCCTGACTAAATATGCAGAACATGGACTCACCACCACCCTGTTCCACTAATAAAACAAGCACGAGGCATCATGACAATGCCTGTGATCTAAGCATTGGCACCTGATTGACTATATCATTTTTCATGCCCAGGATCACAAAGATGCCCACATCACCTGAGCTACACTGGGAGCTGATGATTGCTGCATTGATCACTGACTCATCTGCTTGGTTATGTCTCTCAGACTGGCTCCTAAATGACAGCTACAGCAGAAGCAATGGTAACAGAAGATCACTGCTGAAGCACTTGAGGAACCCAATCAAGCGAGACCTCTTCCACCACAGCCTCAATGAAAAACTGGTGAATTCCAATCAACAACAATGGTAGAATGTTGGCAAAACCTGGGGTGCCTTCAAGTCCACTATCATCCATGCCTGTGAAGAGACACTTGGATTCTCAACCAGAAAACATCAGGACTAGTTTGATGAGAGTGACTGGGAGATCCAAGAGTTGATTGACTACAAGCTCAATGCCTCTTGTGCTTGGCCGAATGATAGCCAAGATGGAGGTCCAAAGAAGAAGCTGCTATATGAAAAACAAATGGTGAAAAGGCAAGGCAAAAGAGATTCAACATCTTGCTGACATCCACAATATACAGTTTTTTTAATGCCACCAACGTATTGACAGTCTCTACACTCATCCACCAATCCCCTTGAGACCTAAGGATAGAGCAGACCTGATCAAGGAAAGGGGAGCCACCAACACCTGTTGAAAGGAGCATTTTGAAGACCTTCTCAATCAAGACTCTGCTGTTGATGATAGTGTTCTCAACTCCACCCTGCAACACCCAGTCAGAGCCCAGCCTTTCATGAGGTGAGGAAAGCCATCAATTAGATGAAGAACAACATCTGGAGCTGATGGAATTCCTACCAAAATCTTCAAGCAGGGGGGAGAGGAGCTCAGATCACAGCTCCATGCCTTAGTCTTAAGGATCTTGCGTGATGAGGAAATCCCAGATGACCTCAGGGACACCATGACTGTGACAACCTTCAAGAAAGGAGTCAAGTCTGACTGTGGAAACTACCGAGGGATAGCCTTGCTGTCCACCACAGGAAAGGTCATTACAAGAACCCTCCTAAACATCTCCTTCCACTTGCTGAAGAGCTCCTCCCGGAATCTCAGTGTGAGTTTAGGGCATCGAGAGGCACAATTGACATGATCTTCACAGCTTGCCAGCTGCAGGAAAAATGCTAGGAACAACAAAAAACCTCTCTACATGGCATTCTTTCACCTCACAAAAACTTTTGATTCTGTCAACCAAGAAGCAGTTCCTTCTGAAGTATGTATATCCACCAAAATCTGTCATTATTCTCTGCCTGCTCCATGATGGTATGCAAATGGTGTTTCTCACTAATGGGTCTATCACAGATCCCTTTGAGGTTAAGCAGGAGCTAAGCAAGGCTGTATCATTGCTCCAACACTGTTCTCTATATTCCTTACCACAGTGTTACATCTGACCACAAACAAGCTTCCAGTTGCCGTGGAGGTAAACTGCTGAATAGATGGTACACTGTTTAATCTCAGCCAACTCTGAGACAAACCCAAGACCACCCTGACCTCAATTATCGAGCTCCAGTACACTGATGATGCTGTAGTCTGTTCACTCAGAAGCTGATGTTTAAGCAATCATTGACATCTTTACTAAGACATATAAAATATGGGACTGATGCTTAACATTCAGAAAAACTAAGGTCTTCCATCAACCTCTTAATGAGCAGTGTCCAGATCTTGTAATTCAGATTCATGGTGAGGCTTTGGAGAGTACTGAGTATTACTCATACCCTGGAAGCCTTCTCTCGCAGAAGGCTGACATCGATGAAGAAATCCAACATCACCTTGAATGTGCAAGTGCAGCCTTCAGATGCCTGAGGAAATGGGTATTTGAAGATGGTTATTGTGGCAGAATGCCACCTCTGTCTCTCCCTCAAAACTCAACTATGTAACAACTGGGTTAACATGGGCTCTGCAGAGGGCAGACATCCCATCTCTTTAGGTAACCTGAGCTGGATACATTCCTCAGGAGGGGGGAAACCTACTCCCTCTACCTATGTGACTGGCATCACATACATGGGTTGGGGGCTTAGGCTCCCTATTGTTCTAAGTAATGCCATTCTACCTGGCAACCAGTGACACATTTCAAAGTGGTTGGCTGGCAGCCAACAGGTGCTAGCCTCCATTGGACCAGGTAAATGAGGTCATAAGGTCTATAAAAATTAAGGACTGCCAAGGAGAAGGAGAAGTAGCCATGATAAAAACTCAGAGAGAGAAGAGCTGGACCATCTGAAACTTGTTCTCTCTCTTGAAACTCATGATCAAGGAACTGCCTGCCTCCAGAGGGAATCTTCACCCGCCTCCAAGATGAACATGAGTCGGCAGTGTGACGAAACCATCAAAAAAGCCAATGGCACTTTATCGTGCATCAGCAGATGCATGACAAATATGTCCAAGGAGGTGATACTTCCCCTCTATCGGGCGCTGGTCAGACCGCAGCTGGAGTACTGCATGCAATTCTGGGCGCCGCACTTCACGAAGGATGCGGATAATCTGGAGAGGGTCCAGAGAAGGGCCACTCGTATGGTTAAGGGCCTGCAGGCCAAGCCCTACGAGGAGAGACTAGAGAAACTGGACCTTTTCAGCCTCCGCATGAGAAGGTTGAGAGGCGACCTGGTGGCTGCCTATAAGTTCATCAGGGGGGCACAGAAGGGAATTGGTGAGTATTTATTCACCAAGGCCCCCCCGGGGGTTACAAGAAATAATGGCCACAAACTAGAAGAGAGCAGATTTAGATTGGATATTAGGAGGAACTTCTTCACAGTTCGAGTGGCCAAGGTCTGGAACGGGCTCCCAAGGGAGGTGGTGCTCTCCCCTACCCTGGGGGTCTTCAAGCGAAGGCTGGATGTGTATCTAGCTGGGGTAATGTAGGCCCAGCACTCTTTCCTGCTTATGCAGGGGGTCGGACTCGATGATCTGTTGAGGTCCCTTCCGACCCTAGCATCTATGAATCTATGAATCTATGATACTTGTGAGTAAGCTACTTGAGCTCTAACTATAGCTTGCAGTAACTCAGGTGTGTGATCAAAGGTTACCCAGCCACCCCATTTGCCCTATTCCAAACCTACTCCTTGTAACCAATAAAATTCTCCTTTGTACCTAGCATGGGAGACTTTTTGGGAGTGGGTCTAGATTATGCCTTGGGATCTCCTTGGTTTGGCTGACTAAGGGAGACCACTCTTTGTGCTTCAGACTGAGGGAAGCACCCCAAGTTCTTGAAGTGGGTCGAGTACCCTCAAGGGCTATTAGGCCTGTATTTCCCAGGGGGCACAGTGCTAGGATCATTCCAGACCCTGGGTGGTGGCACCATTATCCACAGGCTGGCAGGTGTGCTCCGGCAAAGGGGTTGGCCAGATGTGAGGCACCCCCAGGGAGGCACTCAGAGCCTGGAAGGTGGTTGGGTGCAGTGAGGTAGGTGGCTCAGCTCAGGAGTGCCCCCTACTGGCCTGCCACATTATGTCAGATCCAAAACCAAGCTCAATTTATCAAGCAGTTATGATCCCAACCTTACTGTACAGAGCTGAGATGTGGACAACATACAGTATGTTGCTGGAGAAATACCATCAAAGCTTTGTGCAGAAGCTCCTTCGAATTGAGCAGGAAGCTAGATGTGCCAACATTACTGTCCTCTCACAAAGAAACACCTTGAGCATCGAGGCAATGATCATCCAACATCACCTTCACTGGGCTGGCCACATCATCCAAATGTCCAACTCCAGACTCTCAACACGATTTTTATTTTCCCAGCTCAGTCAAGGTATATGCTCAAGAGGAGGTCAGACAAAGTGCTTCAAGGATGTCCTCAAAGCCAACTTGAAAAAAATGCAACACTGACATCAACTCAATATCAAGCAGGACCACCAGAAATGAAGGAACAGCTTACTGCAAGGATCTCAGTACTCTGAAACCTTATGATGATAATAGGAGATGGAAAAGCGGGAGCAGCAGAAACAGTGTATCATGGAACAAATCAAGAATCTGGAGCCACCCATCCTGCATGGAAACACATGCCCAAGTTGCAACAGAGTTTGATGCTTCTGGATTGGCCTCATTAGCCATCTTAGGACACAATGATAAGACATTCATAGAACACTATGATAGTTGACTGCAAGGGATTGCCAAAGAAAGAAGTGAGTTTGCACTTATGCTTTCACGTGTCACAGATGATAATGCCAGTTCTGAGAATTACAATTTGGGTCACAAAAATCATAACAAGAGCTCTTGGTGTGTGCAGTGATCTCAGTCTTCAGAAGGAACAAATTGTGCTACATTCTACTTAAAAAAATAAAGCCAAGACACTCATGTAATAATATGATTCACGGAGCTGAGGCTACAAAAATAAAAATTAAATATTGCAGAACTTGTTGAATTGTCTACCACTTCTCGGAAAGCAGCCTGAACTAATATACCACAGAAGAAGAGGTGAGTACTGAGGGGCCCCACTTCCAGTATAAAGCAGCAATGAGACATACATTTCACTAAAGTTGAATAAATTCTGGCCTTAAATTCTGCCAATTTCTGCATATTGGGCAAGGAAGCAATCTCATGGTTATGGATCCATTTTAATCCAAAACTGAACACGTTGCAGTAACCTCTGACATCATAGATGCGTAAACACGAAAAGATTGGGCATGTGTTGGTCAGGACTTCTCATGTGACCTCCCACCTGTACTGTTCCTCTCCAGTCCCAGCTAATGTTAGCCTGCTCTCTGTCTCTTCATACAGCTCTATCATGCTGTGCCTGAGCCTTCTTCTGTCACTCTGTCATTTGAAAACCACCTCCTCGCATCTTTCTGCTTCACTGGCTCTCAATTTTCCAAAATCATCAGAAAATACTTTCTCCCATACCCACTGTAACAAATCAACATCATTCTGTCACTAGTTCATGTTTAATGTATAAAAGAATTAAGGCTAAGAAAGTAAACTAACTCCTATTATTAAATCCAGCACAAGAGCACTTAAGAACTGAATAAATCCTATTTCTGAAGAATTTCACCCATACATTATTAGAACGATGAGTCCCGTGTCGTAAAACACAAATATAAGTAAGATAGCAAGCTGGCTTCAGGCTGGTACAATCAACCATACAAAGAGTACTTCTATAACATCTTCACAGCAATCTGAAAACTTGCCAAGAAACAACCCTAGCCCGCTCACTCCTGCTCTGCAAATGCTGTTTGCTGAAAAATACTGTGCTGTCACTTTGTGAAGTATGCCCAAGGTTGCCTTTAGGATCTCTGTTTTGGGTGTGCTCCTGAGATCTGCATTAGGTATACCTGGCATTGCTCTAACAACAACTATATGATAATTTTCAGTATGTAACATATGCAGAGTGGGAGTGAGTAGGCAGGACTTGTTTCCTGGAGATGGGGACCTTACAGGCACACCCCTGGAAGTGGAAACACTTATTCAGAGATAACTTGAAATGTACAGAGAAACAGAATGAGAACTTAAACGTATATTTATGGCAGCAATTACAATAGTGAGTGATTCTGACAAATATACAGGGCACAAAAGACAGATGATAACAGTGTTCTGCTGAGACATCATGGTCGATTTCTGGTGTGATATGAAACCAGGAACAACAATGAAACCTTAAAAAGCATAATAGTGCTGTATGTCAGAAAGATGTTGGGTGTAATAATGCTTCAGATACAATGTCATGTCTCTAACATGCTTCCGGCCAATAAAAGTTCTAAACTAAAGATTTGAAAAACTGACCATAACAGTAATTACTCTTGCTTTCATTTTGTTTGAAACATGTGAAACAAGCTATGTCCAGATATTTTAAAACTTATTTGGTATCATAATCAGTAAAGTTCCCAATAAATTCAGTAAAAAATGTGGAATTCTAACTATTATTTATCCTACTGACCAGCATCCCAATTTGTAATCTTAGTACAAGAGAAGGACCAGAATAAAAATCTTAAAAAATAAATTGACCCAAATTTTCTAAGTGACCTAATTCTTTCTAATAGGTCAAAAGCAAAACCCTGAATCCATATGCCCTTACATGTTGGTAGCTATTAAAAAAACCACCCAAATCCACAATTTCAGTTTGGTATATTAAATATTTCTTCCCAAATATATAATTATTCATTAGCGATTATATCATAGATTACGTTATTTATGTTCTAAAACAAAGTGAACATACATTTCTTGTTTTACTTCAAAAATATATGTAGGCATTTTGATATGCTAATACTAAAAAGCAGCTTGCCTGTGACGAAATGAAGAATAGATCAAATGATGCCTATTTTCCCATGAACCTTCTTCATGATCTTTTTCTATAGTAAACTATGTATCAATTGTATTTTATAATTAGCACTATTTCCTTTTCTTAAATTAGCTTTTTATTTAATTTATGTTAGCAACTGCATTTGTACTCATCAAGATCTTATTCATTAAATAAACCATTTACAAGACAGAATGAAAAATAATTTTTAGTATCAGAAACAGCCTGAGACCTATTTTGACAGCATTGCATTCCAATATAAAACTGGTATGTTAGATTTTATTCTTCCCTTAAAAATACTTTGTATTTAATCTAGTGAAAGGACTGATATACTTATTTGCTGGGAATGTGAACTAAGACAATAATAGATTCAAGCTCTGCTTTTAGCTTCTAAAAATACTTACAGTTTTGTATGGTCTTACTTGGATGTATGTTTTTTTAAAGTCTATGCAAGCAGGAGTTTGAGACCATTTCTTCATACTAACCTTACTTTATTGTACTGAGCATTAGAAGGTAGGGTTTTTAGATAAGGCAATAAAATGACAATGGGAAAAAACCCAACACGATCAGCTTTCAGACTGGCTGGGAACACAGTGCAGCATTTCTACCTCACTGAAAGGTACATTCTATCTGGTATTTCTTGAATGATTACACACACAGTAGCAAATTTTTAAAAAACATTTTTCAGTAAATCATATATTCACTTTTATTGAGCTAGATGGATACAAAGGTATACAGGCAAAATAGGACCTGGCTACCTGCATACCACTTTGACTTCAGGAACTTAGTATTTGTTTGTTTTGGGCGCTGTACAAAATTACTGAAGCACACAAAGATGACACTTTGCCCCCTGCATGCAAAATAAATGAGTAAATGGAAGACTTGGAACTTCCTCTGTAAAAAACAAACTACTGAAATGCTTTCAGTCTTTTCAAAATGGCAGCTTTTTTACAATGAAGTAACTAATAATATACTGCCTAGTTGGAACTCTTAAAAACCTGGAGTTGTGGAAGGGGTTTTGATTATCTACACATAGCAGTGATTATGGGTTCAACTTCTAATTCCGTTATGTTAATTAATAGTTTCATCTTTGCTGAAGACAGCACATTTCCTTTGTTTATATTATCAGAACCCAGTTGCATCATCTCATCCTATATAACAAGGCTTTTCTTCCCTTTGCCATCACAGTGTAAACCACTGACTTTGCCTCACCTACGAGAATTAGATTTCCGTTTTATTTTAGTCTACCACCAGTTTTTAAAGGCCTTTAAATCATGGTAAAAGAATAGTATAATTTTAATTACAAACTGTATAACGATACCTGTCTAGCAGCAGTTTACAAATTCTATAGGAATTAAGACATAATATACATTAGTTCAGTTCATATACAGTTTCTTGGTAACACCTCTAAATACATTCTAATACTAACCTCTTTTCATAATGATATAGAGAAAATAAATTAAATTTTAAAGGTACTTTTATCATGCAGTGTACCAAATTAGTATCTTCTTTTTTCACTGATCTCATATATCACTCTCTCAAAATGATGCACATAGAAACAATTACAAGAAGGAAGTGAAAATTTCAAAATCAGGATGGGTCATATTGGATTGATGAGTAATTTCACATTTGGATTAAATAGGTAAACTAAAAATATCATTCAGCAGAAGGCATTAGACAAGCAACAGTGTTATAGTCAATGTCTGAAAACAGCATTGTAAAGATGTTACAGTATAAGTTCACATGAACTCAAGAATCTCTGCTTTTTTCTAGCAAAGAAGAGAGATTAAGAAAATACCCTATCAATAGTTAAAAATATAGCATGGAATAAAAAAATAGATGGTATAATAATTGGTGAGACAGAACAAGAGAAAGAACCTACTTGCCAGAGGGCAAACACAATTAATTTTTTTAACATATAGTTACAGAGGTTATACATCAATAAAGTAAAGGGTGCTGCTATTTGAAGGAGGCTATGATGAGCTATCAGCTTCTAGAATGCAATTTTTATTTTAATAAATTGAATTAAGCTAGAAAGTGATAATGGTTGGTATCTGGCATGTTTCTGTGCTGTAGATCATCCCAGACCTTGGCAAAACCTCTCTTCATTCAGGTTAAATGAGTGAATCAGTTAAGACCCTTTATGATGTCAGACAGCTAAGGAAAAGTGTCGCATGAACTGAAATAATGTAGCTGATGTTAACATAGAGTGTAATAATAGCGAAATATAACCATGTTATTCTTGTCCTGTAAGCAACTTGAAAACTCCATTTTGTATCTTTCTGCTTGACATAAGTGAATGAACTCTGCACAGCTTTTATGTATGACTGTGTGTAAAAGGGTAAATAGTGAGAGAATGGCATAGAGACGGAAGAAGAAGATTGAACTGTTTATATAAGCAACAAGGCGCCAAATGTAAGTTACTGGTCAGTAAACTAATTAATAAACTGCAGAAGAATCCCTTTGAAGCTCGAGGGCACAAAGGAGACGATAAAAGAAAAAATTCTGCCAGACGAGCAACAAGAATACTCCTAGGCTAAGATAAGCTGAAGACAAAAGAAGAACAACCGCAAAAACAGAAGCTGGGTATGGAAAAACCCCAAAGCACTGAAACAAAGGATGCCAATTCCTATAAAAGAACACTTTGAAAATGCCAAGTTGGGTGAGTCTCTTTCTCAACTGCTGTTTCATTGGAGCACAGATGCATCTGTTCACCCCACTCCAACTGTTATCTTCAAATCTGCTATCTTCAAATCATCATCATCTGCTCAATAAGCCTGGGTTGGCCACCCTGGGCTGATATTGAGCAACTATTGCTGGTAACTATATCTGGTGTATGTGTGGATGAAATGGTTGTTTTGGGTATGTGTATGCCTGTGTGTAATGATGTGTATGATGATTTGTGTGCGTTTGTATGAATGGTGTGCCTGAACCTCTAGGTCTAACTCATGTAATCAATAAACGTGGCACCTTGCCTTATCCCCCTTTATAAAGTTTCACTCGTGATTTGAGCAATTGGCAATTTGGGTAACAAAAGCAGCCACCCACTAAGGTGTTGGGCCACATTCAAAGCCAAACAGAAGTTAAGTGAACAGAGGTATAACCAACTAGTACTGTACCTTGGGTGGCAGCAGTGCACAATATAGGACCAGTATATGGAGACTTCCTACTACTGAGGGAGATGTCACCTCGTTTTTCTTGCTATTGATGTGGGTCAAGTAGCCATTTAAACACCAGTTTTCGGTGGCAAAAAGGAGGTGAAATTCCTGCCTCCAGTGGTGAACCACCAGCCACTGTGCCTATACCATCTGCTACTGCTGCTGCTCTGCACCCCTCTGCTACCAAAGCCACAGGCAGTCCTCTAGCTCAGGGGTGCCCACCCTCCAGCCCATGGGCTAAATCTGGCCCATGGAGCCATGGCATCCAACCTGTGGGGATCCCCACGGACTGGAAAAAATTGGCTGGTGGAGTATGGGGAAGCTCTGTGCAGTGGCATCCAACCCTGCTCCACAAGTTTCTGGTTATGACCGGGCTGCACCCTGTCTCCTCTACATATCCAAATAGGGGCTGCTTAACTCCGCATGCTCCCCGGTATTTAGCTCAGGGCTGGGTGGGCTTCCCCCCCAGATGCACATCAGGGTTTGGGGTTGCTCCACCCTGAACCCCCCCTACACAGACACACACACACATCTGGATTGGGACCAGGCTGCTCCCTGCCTTCTGTGGACATAATAGGTATCTCTGAAACATGGTAGAATGAGAAATGTCAATGGGATACTGTAATACCAGGATACAAATTATACACAAAAGACAGAGTAGGTAGTACCTGTGGATAAGCAGCACTCTACATCAAAGACTGCATCAAATCAAATACAGTAGATATTTCAGCTGATAAGAGAGATACCTTAGGATCTTTGTGGATAGAAATCCTGAGTTTCAGTTGAAAAAAAGTATGTATAGGGATATACTATCAACTCCTAGACCAGTATGGTATCAGCAAGCTAGAAATGTTAAGGGAGTTGAGAGAGGCTGCAACTGTAGAAAACACAGTTAAAATGGAGGACTTAAATTATTCACAAATAGACTGGGTCAATCTAACATCAGGTTAGTATGCAGAGACCTAATTTCCTGATGTTAGAAAAGATTGCTTCCTGGAGCAGTTAGTCCTGGAAGCTAAAAGAAAAAAGCTATTTTTTTACTTAGTCCTAGGTAATGCATAGGATTTGGTGCAAAAGGTAAGGGCTAATGAGCTGCTCGACAATAGTGACCACAATGCAACTGGGTTTAACATCCATGTAGAAGGGGAGACAAGACAATCTACCACAGTAGTCTTTAATTTAAAAAGGTAAACTACACCAGAATGAGGAAGCTAGTTCAACAGAAGTTAAAAGGGGCCCTTAAGAAGGTGAGGAACTTGCAAGCAACATGGACACTGTTTAAGAACACATTATATTGGAGGCATAGAACAAATGCACACTTCAAAAAACAAAACAAAACCCAACAACCCAGAAAATAGACCAAAAGCAAGTCAGCATGGTTTAACAACAGTTGCAGAGGCAATAGGGAAAAAAAAAGCTTCTTGTGAAAAAAGGAAGTCAAATCCTAATGAGGAAAATAAAACAGAGTATGAACACTGGCAAATCAAATGTACAACTAATAAGACAAGCCAAGAAAATTTGAGGAGAAACTTGCTAGAGACACAACAGGTAACAATAAAAATTTCTTTTAAGTACATTAGAGCCCAACGACCTGCCAAGTCAGGTCAGTAATGACTTTGGATGATGTGGCTGTAAAAAGGGTGCTAGTGGATGACAGGGCCATTATTGATAAACTAAATGCATTCTTTTATCTGTCTTCACTGTATAAGATGTTAGAGAAATTCCATCACCAGATTCACTCCTCTCTAGGGACAAGTCACTGGGGCTGACCCAAACCGAGGTTCCAATAGATGAGGTAGTAGAGGAAATTGATAAACTGAACAGTAGCAAATAACCTGGATCTGATGGCATTCATCTAGGGTCCTGAAGGAGCTCAGAACAGAAATTGCTGAGCTTCTAATGTAGCATGCAACTTATCTCTCAAAACAGCCTCAGTATCAGAGGACTGGAGGGTTGCCAATGTGACTCCCATATATAAAAAAGCTCTAGAGGGAATGCAGGGAACTACAGGCTGGTGAGCCTCACTTCTGTTCCTCAAAAACTGGTAGAAAATTTTTTTTTTAAAAGAATTGTTCAGCGTGTGGATGAATGTGACTTACTGGAGAGGACTCAACATGGCTTCATCCAAGGGAAATCATGCCTTACCAACCTACTACAGTTCTTGCTGGTAGATCAGGGTGATAAATCCATGGTGCTTATAAATCCATAGTTTATCCACACCTTGAATACTGTACCTAGGTTCTGGTCCCCACCCCTAGGTTCTGCTCCTCACACCTCAAAAAAGATCCAGGAAAACTAGAGAAGTTATGGAGAAGGGAAACAAGGATAATTAGTGGTATGGACTTTAGTCTCTCCTTCCATGAGGAGACATAATAACGGTTTACAAAAAACCAGATGGTGAAGAGAAAGTAAATAGGCATTTATTATTTACTGCCTCACAATACAAGAACTAGGGGCCACAAAATTAAACTATCAGGTAGTAAGTTTAAACTAACAAGAAGACGTTATTGTTCATACAGCATGTAATTAAAGTGTGAAACTCATTGCCACCAAATGTGGGAGTTGATAGTTCAGCCAGATACAAAAAGGGGTTGGACAAATTCTTGGAGGAAAGGGGAATCAATAGCTTTTGAGCATGGGAGTTCAGAATACAGACTCTGAATTAGAACTTCCTATACTTTAAATGCTGGAGGCTGCAAATGAGAGAGGCACAGTGGAAACCACCCCTCCCCGTCATACCCCATTCGCTCTCTGCCAATATGTGACACAGAATACTGGGAAAGATGGACCTATGATCTGACCCAGTAAATTGCATTCCTAATATTCTTATCAATCATCATTACAGTGCTGTAAACCAACAGGTTCCATAGGAGACTTACTGCAA
The DNA here is from genome assembly GCF_052110815.1 of Crocodylus siamensis. Classification (NCBI taxonomy): domain Eukaryota; kingdom Metazoa; phylum Chordata; order Crocodylia; family Crocodylidae; genus Crocodylus; species Crocodylus siamensis. The sequence continues at coordinate 170,764,128 of NC_143397.1, read as the reverse complement.
ATGTATGGCTTAAGCCAGTGATTGGTTGCAGCTGTACAAATCAGTGGCCGTGTCTTCATGAGATACTGTGCAGTAGCTCAGTACTGCTAAGCAGCAGTGTTGCTGGGCACAAACCATGATGTGACACTACTGTGTAGTAGGGCTGTGCGAAGCTTCAGTAACTGATTCAATTTGGAGGAGATTTGGCCCAATGCAGCTGCCGAATCTTTGAATTGAATTGAATCGGGAGACCCATAAATCTCTCCAAATCAAATCAGAAACCTCTGAATCAATTCAGAGAAATTTGGAGAGATTCAGAGATTTGGGTATAGACTGTAGAGGCAGGCAACAGGCTGTGCCAATGGGGGCAGCTGGAGGGGGCAGCCAGATGAGCCCCGGCTTGAGCAAGCAGTCCCAGGAGAAGCCACAGCTCATCTGGCTGCTCCTCCACCTGCTCCCCAACGGGGTGAGGCAGGCAGTGCTGGCAGCCCCAGGAGAAGCTACAGGAGCTGGGGGAAGGATTGAGGAACTGGGGGTTTGAACCAGGACCTGGGGAATGAACAGCTCCCACTTTGATTTCCCAGTTCTCAGTTCGATTCCCCAGCTCCGTGATAATTCCCCCTAGTCCCCACGGATTCCCCCAGGGCTGCTGGCTCAAGCTGTGGCTCATCTGGTTGCTCCCCTGGCTGCCCCCCCGCTCCACCAGGGTGAGGCAGGCAGTGCTGACAGCCCTGGGAGAAGCTGCAGGGGTTGGGGGGAAATGATTGGGAGCTGGGGGGAAATGATTGGGAGCTGGGAGAAATGATCAGGGGCTAGGGGAATGATCAGGGGCTTCCCCTCCAGCTCTTGGTTTGATTCCCTAGCTCCCAGTTTGATCCCCCTGATCACTCCCCCCAGCCCCTGTGGCTTCTCCCAGGGCTCCCAGCTCATGCTGCAGCTCATCCACCTGTCCCCCATCCCACCACAGTGAGGGAGGCAGTGCTGGCAGACATGGGAGAAGCTGTGGGCCTGGGAACAATAATCAGAGAGCTGGGGTATTAATTTGGGAACTGGGGAATCCAATTGGGAGCTGTGGGAACAAACAGGGACTTTCCCCCAAACTCCTGGTTTGGTCCCCCAGCTCCCAATCATTCCCCCCGCCCCCACAACTTCTCCCAAGGCTGCTAGCACTGCCTGCCTCACCCTGGCAGGGGGGAGGGAGAGAGAGAACAGCAAGATAAGCCTGGGCTCGTCCAGCTGCTCCCCCAACTGCTGCCACCAGCACTGCCTGCCTGTATAGTCTATGGCCAAATAAAATTTGGTGTCGAGTATCTTCAGATTTGGATTCAGTTGAATCGAATAGGGATGGTGATTCCAATCACCGAATCAAATCACTATCCCTCCTAATTGCCAAAACCAAATCCAAAGTGAATACTTTCCACTTTGCACAGGCCAATTGTGCAGTAGTAATAAACTACTGGGAAGTAGTAATCAGCTACTGTGTAGTAAGCATCACCAGGCAACCATGCGCAGTCATTTAGTATTTGGTTATGCAATGGTTTTTGAGGCACTGCAAAATGCATGTAGAGCATGTGAAACGGTTCTCTGTCCCGTATATTTGCAATGCGCAGCCAAAATTAGATACCAGGAAATCCCAGTATCTAAAAAAAAATAATGGTTTAAAAAAAAGCAGTCTGGTGCACGTAGCTGCAGCACACACCACCCAAAACCAGCGCCCAACTGGCCAGGGCCATCCTCCGGCTGCCAGCCAGGCTTCATGTGCCTGGATTGCCACTACTGCAGTCCCAGGAGGACCCCAAGTAAGGCTGCTGAGGCCAGCGCAGGTGCTGTTCCCAGCCTCCTCTACTCCACCTTGGATAATTTGCCGTGCACCAGAGTGCACATGCAGGGGTATTCTCTGAGGACAAGTAACAGTGGCACAACTATGTGCTGCTGCTATTTGTCCTTGGGGAAACGCATGTTCACGGTCATTTGAATGAGCCCTTTCTGTGTTGTCTTCCAAAAGATACTTTATGTGCAGGTTTAGAATGAAAATTGGCCTTCCTCCTAACATTTTTAACTCCTTGAGGCAATTCAGAATTTCTGTCTGCCTACATCAGACAAACTAAGCAGCTTACACATGATAAGTATAGTTATCTATCTTAGTAAAGAACTCCCAACAAAGCATTTGTGCTGAAATGCTCGACATTTTAATTATGTTCAAAAATACATTTATATATATAAGTCTGGGGCAAGATTATTCTTATCTTCTGAGAGCTGCTTAGCCTATCTGATGTACCGGGCTTGAAATTCTAAACTGCCTCAAAAAAGTCAAAAATCTACAAGGAAGGTCAGTTTTAACTCAAAACCTGCAGATAAAATATGCCAAAATAACTTTAGAAAGCCTGTATTTCAACAATTATAACAACAACAACCTATCCCCAAAATACACTACACATTCACAAGAAATCAGTGGTCACAGGATTCCGGACAAATGTTACAGATTCAACACACTAGGCATGAGGTAGTACAATTATCTAAACCCAACTTTAGATATTCAGAACTACATACCTCATGGATTAGCTGCCAAACCCTGAAAGACCATGGGTTGGATTATAACTGCATATAGTTAATTAACCATGTCAGAAACAAAATGAAGAATTAAAGAGAAAATTCTGCCTATGACAAGCTTTGTATCAAATGCTTCTGTGACAGAAGTGAGCCTGTTACAAAAGCATGAGCCTAGATATGTCTGCTCATCACGGACCTGCCTGCCTGCAACTAACACAACAGCTGTTAACGGAGAAGAAAAAAGGATCCTCACCTGGGAGAGGCAGGCTTGTGTGAACCATCTGGGAGAAGTTAAGAGATGGGCTTTTAAAGTAAAGGCTGAGGGATTCTGCTAGAATGTCACCCTTATTTTGTGCCAGATTCAGGTATCTTTACTTATAACAAGCAACATCTTACTCCACAAATGTCTCTACTGACTTTAGTGGATTTAACTGTGGAGCAAGCATGCTTACAGTTATTAAGCTAGCTCTTACAGAAGAGTCCTGGGGCAACAAAATGAGTAAAATAATTTTTCTGTGCTATTGCTTTTTCGTAAATGGCTTGTCAGGATATATAACGTACAAATGTGTTCACTGGGTTTATGTTTCACTAAGAGTTTAATTCTACTATCATGACTGACACCTCAAGTCCAAATTCAGACACCGTCCGGGGTGCTTGGTTCTAGCTTTACAATACTGATCATTAAATAGGCACAGCCTTTATTTTAATATGTTTTTGTTAGGCTATTTAGGTAGTTTCTCCGGGTATTCTGTTCCAGTGCTTAATGCCATCATTTTAAAAAAGTTCTTCCCTATATCCAAACTAAATCTCCCATGCTGCAATTTAAAACTATTAAGACGGTGTCTGTCCTGTCTCCTGAAGCCACAGACAAAAGTCACCACTGTATTTATAGCCATATATTTGAAGTCTGTTATCAAATTCCCCTTTCCCCATCAACCCAGTCTTCTCTTCTTCAGACTAAATAATCTCAGTTCTTTCACCCTTTTCTCATAATTCATGCTTCAGAGAGATCTGATAATTTGCATTGCTCTCAACCAGAATCTTTCAAATGTGTCTATAACTTTCCTTAAAAGTAACACCCTAACCTGGACAGGTGAAGAGCCTTCAGTGCTGTGCTGAACAGAGTAGAGGAATCACTTCCCCTGACTTGCAGGCTCATTCCTATTAATATAACCCAATATGCAATTCACTTTGTGAGCAACAACCGTATGCTGTTCTTTGTGGCCCCCTATAAGCATTGGGGGTCCTTTCCTGCACTGCAATAGCCTAGCCTTTCATTATCCAATTCATATGCGTGTACTTGATCACTCTGTCTTAAGTCAGAGACTCTGCACTTGTCAAATGCACAGATTTTTATTTGATTAAATTCAAACCATTTCCAAAGTGTCTGCAACTCTGCCCAGCTTGGTGTCATGTGCACATTTCTTAAATGTGCATTCAATCTCATCCTACATGTCCTTAATGAAGTTATTAAACAGTTCCTAGGAAGACTCCTGGGAACACCACTTTAAATCTCCTCCCCTCCATTCACTGAGACATCAAGTTATTAATAATTACTCTTTGAGTACAAAGATTGAGCCAGGGGAGACTGTGTCAAAAGCAGACTCCTCACAAAAGGCTGCTTTTCAAATATTTCAGACTTGTAAAAGAGAAAGTTTCCTCTAGCTATTAGAAATTTTAGAATTTATGCACATTTTTTACTCCTGTACAAGAGACCACTTTATTGTCTGAAGGGGATGCGCACATAGAAATGTGCCTGAGGTAGTTAAATATATGGCTCTGAATATTTTAAATGGTAAAAATATAGTCAACTTTTTAGAAATAAAAACATGGTTTCTTTAACAGAAAAATAACAAAAAAATTCTGTTGAAATTCCTTGTTTTTTATTGAAAAAACATAAATCTGAACAACTGTAGTTTAAAAATTTAGATTTTCTATTTGCAAATAAATATCTTAACTGAACAAATTTTAAAAACGAATTATTTATTTCAAAAGTTTCCTGGAATGTTTTTAAAAAAACTCAATTATTGACCTCAAATCAGGGGGTGGGGGGAATAAACAAGATACCCAATGTTTAAAGACATTTTAATTATTTTTAAACCCTTTAAAAATATTTTTCTATTACAGCTTTTTCACAGAAAGTTTAAACGTATGCAATTAATACTGAATCAATAATATCTTGATTGAGAGTACTATGAAGATTACTATAAAATAAAATCAACATGTTCTTAAAAATGCAATACAATACAACTCTTTTGGGAGGCAAGGTTGTTTTGGTAGATGTGATATCTTCTATTAGATCAACTAAAAAGTTGGAAAAAAGTTGTTTGCAAGCTGACGAAGGGTGTTTGTGCCTGAAAGTTTGCAAACAACTTTGTTCCAACTACTCAATGCATCTAATAAAAGATATCATGTCTACCCAAAGAACCTTGCCTCCCTACGTCCTTAAACCAACATGGCTTCCATACAACTCTTATAGTGTCAGAGAAATGGCAGTTTAAAAGGAAATGGCTTTGAATACATAAAAACTAGAAGCTGGCTGGCCTTTATTAACAGATTATAAAGCCAGAATAGACTATTGTAGTCATCAAGTCTGACTGCCCCAGGTACTAAAGTCTATCAATACCTAATGACTTCAATGCCTTTAGACTGCTAACTGCCTTTTCTTCATTTAGCCAGCCTTGAGGAAATCTGACTGTAGTAGACTACAGTCAGTTTTCCTCAAGGCTGGCTAAATGAAACCTTGAGGGAATGAGCCAGGAAGATGTGAAGCTGGTTCTCTGAGTCTTCTAAGTGCTAGTTACCTGAGTTGGTCTGAAATCAGGCAGAAAGCAGGGCAGTTAGATTCTAGGGGAGCGTCCAGTCAAATACACATGTGCAGGGGTGTACATTTGCCACAGCACAAATGGCAGCGGCACATATTTGTGCCGCTGCTTTGTGCTCCAGGGCACACCCTTGCACACGTGCTCCAACATGTGCCAAATTGTACCGGGTACAAGCAGTCTTACCCAGGGTCCTGGCTGGCACGCAGACCGTAGCTCAGGCTCTCTTTCTGGCATCACATGCTGCTGCCATGTGTGAGATGCTGCTTTTTTTAGCAGCAGGTTTTTTTTTTGACACCAAGATTTCCAGTGTCAAATTTTGACACAGCACTGCAAATTAGCAGCACAGCAAATGGCACCCCCTTAGGGTGCCTTCTGCCAGAGACTTCTAAGTCTGCAAAGTCTGAAACCCGTATTGAAGAATGATTATAGAGACTTCCTATGATACATAGATAATAAAAAAAATATGGAAAATAGTTTCTACCCTGGGTTTTCTGACTTTTTGTATATGGTCTGACATCACAAACCAGAAAAGAGAGAAATCTGTATCTCCTTCTGTACAATAGCAGGCATTTTATCCACTGTTTTGTTGGAGAACTGATAATGTTCACTCAGAGTGTGCTGATAGCAACTAAGTTGAGTTCCTGCTGTTCTATAACATTATGGGACCTGTGTTGTTCCCTGTCCCTAACTAGAACATTTCCACCAAAGCAATTAAATGAAATGAGCAATGATATGTGACCATGCCATTTGTAAAGCCACTGAGCATGCATTTGAAGTTACTAAATATTTATTATGTGGGAATGGAAGTGGTGCAAATGCTGCAACACGGGAAAAAATGAAAGCACAACTTAGTAAATAAAGCATATTAAAGCTAGTCATCTGTAGGACACTTAAAGTGTTTTTTTTATCTCTCTCAACCTCATGACAATCAAACAAGAGAGACAGAAATATGTAATCATAGCATTAAGCAAGATATAATAAATTTATATCACATTAGTGCCTAGAGATCTTGATGGATTCAGTCTTTCCTGCAGTGCCAAATATGCAGTAAAGGATTCCCCCTCCCCCACACTATTTAAAAACTGAAAGACAGGATTTTTGAAGAAAATGAGAAAGGTGTAGGTGGCTTGCTTTATGTCCATTCACCTCTACTTTGATAGGTCACACAGGTATACAACATGACATCCTTCCACTAGTCATTAGGTCCTCAAGCTATTAAAGTTAAGTAAAAATTTAAAATAGCAATCTCTTCCCGCCTCCCGTGCACTCCTCTGCAAGGTCCCGCCTCCCCTCCCTGAATCCACACACACACTGTTCAAGACAATCTGGCAGTGAGAAAAATGAGGGGAAAATTATTTTCTAGCCCCTCAATAATGGTAAGCCTAGCCCAAGGCTACTACATATATCAGTTCTATATTGGGGATTAGAAAGCATGGGGAGAGTTGTCCTTGAGTGCTGTTTGGCTCCCAAGGAAAGGCAAAGACCTCCTTGTATGTGTGAGGCTTACACTGTATTTATCTAGAAAGCCAGGTGCTTCAGAGACAGCCTTCAAAAACCTACAAGGAAAATTAGTATCATGTGAAGAGGAGATGCAAAAAAGATATGGAGCAATCTATAAATAAGGCCAAAGATTTCTTCTCTTGACGGCCCATACAAAGTTTTCCTATCTCTGTAACTGTAATGGTAAGACATTGTTGACCCAGCCTTTATTTCCATTGAAACAGGCATGTTGTGATTACATTTGCTTAAATATATTCACTTGCAATAATATAACTGTAGCATAACATTGTTATTTGTTTAATTCTAAGCTAAAAGGTCATTACTTAAATTATTTCACAATGCACGATTTACTGAGAGGTAAAAACAAAGTAGAGGATCTCAGATTATTTCCTTATGAAAAAAGACATCTTTTGGTTGTATACATTTTCTTGCTTATTAACTTGCATGAGAGAGAAAAAACATTCTTGATCTGCATGATTCAGTGACTTTGAATTTTAATAGTCCCTTGAGCTAGAAATGCTGTAAAAAAACCCCCCTCATTTAAGAAGCAGCATAAAAGACCTTGATGATGAAAAGTAGTAGAGTTGACTGAATGAAAGAATGCCGAATGAGTTCTAACCTGTAATATGAATGTGTCTCTCAAAAAACATGCAGTACATAGAAAATAGATATTTACTAAGTCTGTAAACTAACCACTATTAAAATGTAATGTATTATGAAGAATCTTTCAAGTATTCATTACTTTTGAAGAACACTGATGAAAACAAGTCTTTTTGACAGTTGGCATTTATTTTAACAACTGTCAAATGCTTTATGCTGCCAGGAAACATTATCAAGCCACCCAATTAAATTGTTAAAGGCCATCAAAGAATGCTATTGATTGAATAAAGCAGTTAGAAGTAGATTCTTATCCTCATTGTAAATGGGGCAGGCAAACAATAAAGGTCATGTGTTTAATCCTTAACCTGACACAAAGTCAATATGAAAAGGCTATGTGCAAGTAATGCACTGCACTTGCCTTTTTGCCAGTCACCTACTGTTTTATTTTCAATTGAATCTTTTAAAATTAAATTAATTTAAAAGCTGTTACATTAATTTAGTTCTGATGAAAAGTACAGAGACAGGATTGTCACATAAGTGTGCCACTTCTTTACTCCCCTCCTCCCCCTCTATGTTATGAACAATAAGTAGCCAGAAGGCCTGGAGATTATCGGATGCAGTAACGCAAGTAGTTTATCAGCCTGTAAATCAAACTGTTTTTCTTGCCCATTCTGCCAGATGCATCTAGCATGCTTAAATGGACAAACTGTATTTAGAATAAATGGAGGGAATAAATAAAGACACCTACAAATGGAGTTTACTCTATATCTTTTATCTTTGTATAAAATTATCATTACTGGCTGACTGGTCAAGAATTAAAATACATCTGCAGTGAGATCATACAGAAGTATTTTGACAGCCCACTGCAGTAATTTTTAGAAATAAATCATGGGTTGCTCTGTTTTTAATAATCAGTTACAAAATTGAGATAACAAGATATTTATTTGCCAGATTTTTCTTTTAATGATGCACAAATAGTAGTTTTGGTTTGGAAAGAAAGTAGGGTAATAAAAAAGGGGAAAATTGGTGGTCATGGAAAACTATAATGCAGTTAAAAAAAGAATATTTTAATGACTTATTTCCAAATTCAAAAGTAAATTTCTCTGCCGTTATATCAACAACTTTCACATGGACTTTCCATGCACCAATTGTCAAATTTTGCGATGATGAATCCTTCCTATAAGTGAATCCATTCAGTGTAAATGGATTAAATTCTTCCCCAAAGTCAGACCTTAAAACTAGACTTCAAAGCACATATATCCCACTTAAACCACTATTTTGAATATTATAGTCAAATGTACAGTGGCAGATCCAAGGGTGGGGATGCACTGGTGCACTTGCACCCCGCTGATTCCTGCTACATCAAAAGTTTAAAACCAACTGCCTGGCAACGGCAACAGCATTGCTAGTCAGGCAGTGCTGAAAAAGTAGACTGACTTCATGGCTCATTATAATCTATCTGAACCCTTCTAAACTCTTCATTCCATAGGTGTTAATGAATCTCTCTTATTTTTAATTTTCCACCAGTAAAGCTATCCTTTGCTCCACAGTTCTTCTGTCTCATAGCTGTTCCCGGCAACAAAGCTCTTATTTCACAGCCCTGCAGATTGTTTTTGGCTTGTTCCAATGAAATTATTATTTTTTTGTTTCAATCTTAAACTAAATAATACACCCCTACACCTCTAGCTTTTTCATAAAGCTTCTAGTTTATTTTTAACTGGAGAAAAATGTGTGTTATACTTTACATGTGATGATGATGTACATCACCATCTGCATTGTCCTCTTCAAAATTCTAGATCCGTGCATGCATTTGACATTTATATTGACCTAATTTACCATATATTGTATATCTGAATGTAATATTTACAGTAACGTTACATTTGCAGACCCTAAATTATTGACAAAATTTGAAAAAGTGTGATTACATTTTGTAGTTTATTTACATACTCTTTATACAAAATAGAGGTAAAATTAGTCAAAATATGAATTCTCTCTCTACCATTAGATGAAAGTTCACTATGGGGCACAGACAAATGTACATGTCTTATACCTTTGCATATTTTTTAAATTTTATAATTAAATGCGCTTTAAATTTGTATACAATTTTAAGAATCATATTTAAAACATCATCAACATCATTTTTGAAGTTACATAAGGAACAAGTATTTATAGATTTGCAAAGTAAATTTTACTATGAGAGGTATAAAAGACAGAATACTCTAAATGTAAATCTTTTTTTAAAGTACAAGTCCTTTGACAACAAGCTGAAAGCCTCCTTTCCCATGCTTGATAGAAAATTCAGTTTTTCAGTTTAGTCATTGCAAGTTCATCGCTCTGCTTCTCTTTTCCTCTTTGTTTTCCCTACAGGGAAAAGTCTTAGCACCTAAATACATTTGTTTCTTCCTTAACAAAGGAAAGCTGAACTAATAAGGGTGTTATGGATTTGCAATGTAAGGAAGATGACGTATAAATAAAATAACAAATAAAACAGATAATGTTGCAGGGTTTTTTTATAAAGAAAACATATGAAGAAGAGAGATCCCATATTGAAAACAAATGCTGGTTTTAACACACTCAGACAAAACAGAAATGCCCTAAAAGAAACTTCAAGTGGCAATGAAGGTAAGTATAACATTCCACAAGAACAAGTGCAAAGTCCTACATTTGGGATGGAACAGATTGGGGAATGACTGCCAATAAGGGCATGGAGTTTACAGCAGACTATAAGGTAAATATCAACCAATACTGTACTCTAGTTGCAAAAAAGGCCAAAAGCATACTGGGTTGTATTAACAGGAGTGTCATTTGTAAATGAAGGGAAATGTTTCTTTCATCCTATTCAGCACTGGTTAGGCCTCATCTGGAGTACTGTATTCAGTTTTGGGCCCCATGCTTCATGAAAGATGTGGACAGATTGCGAAGGAGTGCAGCAGAGACTGAAAAAAATGAAGAGGCCTGGGAAGCCATGATCATCCTGATGAGATTCTGAGAAAATTAGGATTATTAAACCTGGAGAAGAGAAGACCAAGGGAATATATGATAACAGTTTTCAAATACATGAAAAGTGATTACAGGGAGGATGAAGATAGACTCTTCTCTGTGGCTGTAGGTGACAGGACTAGGACAATGTACACATGCTGCACCAGAGGAAATTTAGGTTGGAGATTAGGCGGTTTTTGATTATGAGGGTGATCAAACACTGAAAAAAGCTACCTAGAAGAGTTGTGGGCTACCCCCCATCCCTGGATGGGTTGCATGGATACTTGGCTAGGATGGTTTAGTCAGGGATGATCCTGACTTGAGCAGAAGGCTGGACTAGATGGACTTTTGAAGTTCCTTCTAGCCCAAATATCCTATGATTCTAACTGTTCATTTCCTTCGAGCAATGCTTTCTGAATTTTGGCAATATACACTGCAGACCATTTAGGATCAATCCCTCAAATCATGCAGTAATTTACCACAACGCACCTTTTCTAGTTAATTTATTATGGATGGGAATTACACATCAGGTACACTCTTTTCTAAAGTGACTAAAACACACAGTCATATAGTATGAGTGCTATAGGCCTGTGGTATCCTGTTCCCTTCCAGCAACGGAAAGGAACTTGAGATAAAATTTCCTTGCTGTGTGGTAACACTTACAGGCAACCTCGTATGTCATCAGATTTGTTAACTGGTGTATATTGGAGCTGATAAAATGGTAGGTTGCCACAAGAGGTTGCCTATTAGAGAAAAACACAAGCAACTAGAGTTACTTACAGTCTGCAAGCTAATTTGAACATTCTCTTCCTCTGCATTACTCATCAAGGTTAGGTAGAGACATTCAAAATGCCTAAGGTGGAATTGATCTAAGTTATGCTGTTTTCTGTAAGCGGCATAATTTAAATAAGTAGTGAACAGAACACATAGTTGCCCTTTGGTGGGGGAGTGCAAATTTTAGACCAGATTCCACCATTTAAAAACCAGTTTCTGTGTGCCAAACTTCTGTTTTGTTATAGGTATAGACTGGGTACTGATCATTTATACCAATGAAAGTGTAATGTCTGTAGCTGGCCCAAAAGGGCACTACCTCTAGCTTTGCTTCCCCCCCCCCCCCCCCGCCCAGCACTGTCTCAGGCTGGGAGGGAGAGAAGGCAGTGGAAGCAGGGGGAGATTGGAGCCCCCCAGGTTGGGGGAACTCCCGTCTACCTACTGCACCCTCCAGCACTGGCTTAGCAATCCCCAGAACAAGCTCCCTTGGCTCCCTTATCCCCCCACCAATCCCATTCTGAAAACATCACTGGGAGCAGGGCCGGGATGCGTCCCAGCCCTGCTCTTGGTGTATGCAGACACAAGTTAATGAAGGTGCTAGGCTTTGAAGTGCCTTCATCTGAACCTTCCTGTAATGAGGGCTCAGATTGTCACAGGATCAGGTCCTTTTAAAGCACTCTGCAGCTGTGCACTTGTGTTAGGTCATGGCTATGGAGTGCTTTCAGGAGCCAGATCAGGAAAAAATTGTCAGTTCTGTCTGCGCCCTCAGGGAAGGTATGGGGCTAATTTATGGCATACCTGCCAAAAAGGTTGCTCTGTACTGCTTTAAAACATGTAAGTGTTTGACTTGTATCAGATTACTTTTTAAACATTTTTTATTTGAGGACACATGACAAAATATGAAACATTTACTTCATCAACATTCATGACACAATAAATTTGTAAACTGATATTTGAGGGGTAAATTAACAAAAAACACTAATGCAATTGATAGCAATCAAGGCATTATTAGCTTGACAGATGATAATTCACTATATTTTGAAATGGGTAATTACCATTTTAAAGGGAAAGTAAAGAATCATTACAGCCTCTGTGTAAAATTATATGCAATTTAAACAACATAAAAAATTCAGTGCTATAATAGGAAATACTCTTCATCTTGCTGACTCCTATAACTCAATTCAAATACTGTACATACTTATGTAAAGGGACATACCTTCAAACGAAAAACTCATTCCCGAAGTCAATGGACTCCCCACTGAAAACAGGTAGCTGCACCCATTAAATTTTGTGACTTTTAGCAGCCCCTATCACCTGGACAAGGGAGAAGAGATTGATGTCATATATCTTGACTTCAAAAAAGCTTTTGATCTGGTATCCCATGATCACCTCTTGGCCAAACTGGCCAGTTGTGGCCTTGGCTCCACCACGATCCACTGTCTGGGAAATTGGCTTCGTGGTTGGACGCAGAGGGTTGTGATTGATGGCAGTCACTCATCATGGTGCCCTGTGACCAGTGGGGTCCCTCAAGGCTCTGTCCTGGGACCCATACTGTTCAACATCTTCATCTTCATTAACGATGTGGACATTGGAGTCAGGAGTGGACTGGCCAAGTTCACTGATGACACCAAACTTTGGGGCAAAGCATCCACGCCAGAAGATAGGCTGGTGATCCAGGCTGACCTGGGCAAGCTCAGCAAATGGGCAGACGAGAACCTCATGGTGTTTAACACCGAAAAATGCAAGGTTCTCCACCTTGGGAGGAAAAACCTGCAGCACCCTTATAGGCTCGGCAGCGCTACGTTGGTTAGCACTACAGAAGAAAAAGACTTGGGGGTCATCATTGACCACAAGATGAACATGAGCCTCCACTGCGATGCTGCGGCTAGTAAAGCGACCAAAATGCTGGCGTGCATCCATAGATGCTTCTCGAGCAAATCCCGGGACGTCATTCTCCCCTTGTACTCGGCCTTGGTGAGGCCGCAGCTGGAGTACTGCATCCAGTTTTGCGCTCCACAATTCAAAAAGGATGTGGAGAAGCTTGAGAGAGTCCAGAGGAGAGCCACGCACATGATCAGAGGTCAGGAAAACAGATCTTATGATGACAGGCTGAGAGCCATGGGACTCTTTAGCCTGGAAAAGCGTAGGCTCAGGGGTGATCTGATGGCCACCTATAAGTTTATCAGGGGTGACCACCAGGATCTGGGGGAACGTCTGTTCACCAGAGCACCCCAAGGGATGACGAGGTCGAACGGTCACAAACTCCTGCAAGACCGTTTCAGGCTGGACATAAGGAAGAATTTCTTTATTGTCCGAGCCCCCAGGGTCTGGAACAGTCTGCCAGCGGAGGTGTTTCAAACACCTACATTGAACACCTTCAAGAGCAAATTGGATGCTTATCTTGCTGGGATCCTATGACCCCAGCTGACTTCCTGCCCTTTGGGCAGGGGGCTGGACTCGATGATCTCCCGAGGTCCCTTCCAGCCCTAATGTCTATGAAATCTATGAAAATCAGTGCTCAAAATAAAATAGTAAGTCAGTGCCTACACTGGTTGTTTATTTTTAAATACTGGTGGTAAGCAATTGTGTCCAGGCAAGATATCCCGTTGATATACCTATTATTTCTTATTATTCAACTCAATATAAACTATGCTATTCCTAAACTTACTAAAAGTCTTCAGCTACAAAAGTGGAGAGAGATGCATCTACAAACAAGCTCAGCTACAGGAAAGTGTTAATGATAAATGCATCTTTCCAAACAACCATAATTGACAGAAGCAAAGGTAGGGAGGGAGGTAGATCAAGTCTCTTAGGAACACCTCTATATTCTCTTTTTCCTCACTTGCACTCCAAATACTGAAAAACCCACTAACAAAAAGAGAATTCTCCACATTCAGACTTACAAGCATTTTAACATCACAAAACCAGAACAAATGTATCCTTCCCTGTGACACCACTTCCTAGACAGGTATCTCCATTTCACGTACCTTTCCCAGTCATTCTTGTAAGGCCATTATCTCACTGTCTCACAGGGAGGTTTAGGGAATCAATCCAATGATGTTTGCAAATAGGTGAGATGCTTATGATGATGAGCACAGAAAAAATGAATGAATAAATTGAGTGATTAATCAATATAATAAAATAGTAATTTCTTATTAGCTATGAAAAGGTCATTTTAAATTGAAAATATTTGTGGTGAAGAAAAAACCCTGCATTTGGTGAGTACCTGCACATTTTGGGGATATGAATGATATTTATTTACTCTGGGATATGAAAATCCCAGCCTTATACTTTTCAGAGTCTGAACAATTACTAAAACAGCAGGAGAAAAAAAACTGAATAGATTATGGCAATGCACATGAGTTTCATCTGAATTTTTAAAGCCAATGTTTGATGTATAACTAATACAAGTTTGGCGTATATGCCCTGGTTTTCATAATATTTTCTTCTCTGGGAACAATATTGTATTTGTTTCCTTAGTTTTTGTGACTTCATGTTTCAATGAGGCCATTAGCTAATATTCTTTATTTAGAAAGATAACTCATAAAAACAGCAACATCATTTCTTTTCAGGTGTTTCCTAAAAGCAGACCCTGCCATTTTATTTAGCTAAGACTCCACTACTGCATGTTTCTATGGAGTAAAACTTTAAATGAATTCAAGATTCTGTAGCAGAATAAACAGGCTTGTGTTTCTCAGCTATATCATAAAACATAAGCGAATATAAGAGCATAAACTACAGGCATTGTATATTGTAAACAGGATTGCATTTTCATAATTTCAACCAAAACGTACTGGGCAGTGGGCACCTACACACATGCTCTGGGGCAGGGTGGGGGGACATTTTAATTAGAGTGGCTCTTAGGAGCCACTCTAAGACATCCACAGCATCTTATGTATTCAACATCCCAGGTTTCAAAATGGCAATGTGGGGGGGGGGGTGCTTTAACTAAAGCTTGTTCAATGAGCTATTCGTTAAAGTGCCCCCACTGCCATTTTGAAACGTAGGGACACTGAATGCAAGCATGCTGGAGGGTTCTGATTAGAACGCTCCAGCAGACTTGATGAATTGACTCTAATCAAGTCGAAGTAGACTCGATTAATTAAGTCTTTGCCAATGTGTTCTAATCAGAACGTATTGGAGCATGTGTAAAAGTGCCCATTGAGTCCAGTATGTAGAGCCCTAATATAAAAACATTTTGCACTATGTAAGTAAATAGAATATAGTTGGAATGGAGACAGGACACCTAGAAAGGAAAGCAGTAATTTACCTGGGCTAATTAAATACATGTTACTATTCAGAATGCAAATATAATTTTACAGAACTGTACATATTAAACCGATATACAATGAAAGACTGTTGAGGTCAGAGCTGGCCATAGGGGTGGGTGATGTGGGTGACTGCCCAGGGTGCCATGGTCAGGGGGGCACAACACACACACACACCCTGCCCTGCCCCTCTGCTCATGCCAGGAAGGAGCCATTGAGAGACTTTGGTGGCAATTAATTCTGATGCCTAGGCAGTGGGGCCGCCCCCTGCAGCTGCACCTAGAACTGATTGGAGCCAGCTAGCTGAGGCGATGGGATAAAAAGCACCCAGGTGGTGGCAGGTTTTGCCAGGCAGCATGACAGGCCAGGAGATGGGTGAGCTAAGAGCAAGGTGGCAGTGCCCAGTGAAGAGGTGACACAGCCGGGTGGCCCTGGCTTGCACACCAAAGGCTTAACTGTCACTGAAGTGCTGGGGCTGGAGGCAGAGATGCAGCCCCCATCCTGGCCACCGCCACCACTGCTGGGTGGCTCTGGTTGGTGGCACCCTGCCAGTGGGAGCCTCTGGGTGGCAGCACCCTACTGCTGGGGCTGGGCTTCCTGTGTAGGCCATCCTGCCTGCTGCCCACATGCCTGCCCTTTCTGCTGCCCTATAATGAGTCCCAAACACTCCCTGGCCCCACCGCCCAGCAGCAGGCCAGCATCTTGGGTAAGCAGATATATACTGTCCCATGATAGCACACAGGGTCCCCTGCCACCCACAGTCACTGGGGCACATGTGCCCCTCACACATGCATGCACTCCCCCCACACACATACAACTATGCACACAGCCGCTCCCACACCCCATATTCTTGCACACCCCCACACCCTCCACACACAGCACCAGTGACTTGGGGGTGTGCTGGGGGGGTGGGAGGAAGGGACTGACAAAGTACAAGTTTGCCCAGGGCACCATTTTCCCTAAGGCTGACGTTTAAAACATCACATTTAGGTACTGGTCACACATAAAAACATCCATATAATTTATTTCTCACACTGTATAGTTATATAGGACATACCACATCACACAACATTTTGGGATTTACCAATATATAGTTGTGTAAGAAAGCTTAGTAGTTTAAAAGGGAAACCTACTGAAAACAACAAGATAGTTCAAGGATACAGTCAACCAGTGGCTTGTAAACTTTTTAAACTCAAAGCACCCCTTGTTGGATGAGGTACACCTCTGTAACTTCTGTGAAATGACTGGAACTCCATTTTAAAAACTGATTTATTATTACAGGGCATACTTTCCTGCAGAGGGGGCAGAAAATGGAGGGGAGCCACTAGGCAAGGAGAGCCTGAGCATGCCCTTATCTGCTTATCTTGTCACATGTCACTTGTCTCCTAACATTTCCTGTGGCACCTTTCAAAGAATCTTGCAGTATCCCAGGGTTCCCTGGTGTCCTAGTACAGTATCTCTGCAGTAGACAGTCAACACATATCAGAACCTTAATCAACAATGATTTTCTATTTTCTATTCAACTCACATACATTTCAAGATGGGCAAAAATCATCATGCAGGTAGCCCGAATGCATTAGTCTGTCCAGCCTTAAAACCGTTCTCTCAAACTTGGAAAATTTAAAACTTCACTGAACCAGTGTGTTACATCTGGGCCTGTTATGTTTTTTCCAATAACACGAATGTCTTGAAGCCACTGTGACTCTGACTCTTTTCATGATACTTTAACAGATCCGACTGAATGGTGTCACAAAGTATCACTGAATCAGTTATATTGGAAATCTTGCTGCAGGATGAAGTTGATCCTTGTTACAACTTTCCTCCAGAAGGAAATGATCCTAAAGCAATCTAACAGCATTTGGGTAAAAGTGCCTATTTTTGTATCATAGCCAGCTTGTAGCTGGTATAACATGTTAAGGCAGCTTTACTTAAGATGCAATAGCTGCACTCTCTTTTACATTGGACTGCTGTTGATTTAAAACCCAAGATTTAAAGTCACATTCTCACCAGGTGGGGTTATTTCCATTTTAATGTCATCTAAGACTATTTTCAGTCTTGCCTGGCATTACTCTGCTTATAAGCAAACTCCATATTTTATATCAAAAATATGTTTTTGATCTAACCAGTCCAGTTTATACCTTCTAGGAAGGATAGGTTGCCTTATTTATTTTATATTACAATTTTCCAATTACATCTACTTTCAAACCTGACATTAGAAGAAAATCATTTTAGGCAGAGTTTGTGAAATGATTTAGGATCAAGTATACTTGGGAGCTTCTACTGTTGCTTGTGAAAATATTTCAGAGTCATTTGACCAAATCAAAGAATGAGCTGATTCAGTTTATTACTATAAAGTTATTTTAATTAACAAGCATATATCTATTAAAACTTGGCCCTTAAATACTACATTCATAAAAAATAATCTGCAGTCTGCTTCCAGTTATACTTCTATTTTTGTACTCAATAAATTTAGAGAATCACCATTAAAGCTATGCTTACATTACTCAAATTTTGGATAGAATAACTTGATCATGACACATTACATATTTTAGCCATGTTTGCTAAACAGATTTTTTTCAAAATCACAATTTTATCATATAGTCTAAATGTCCTTTCAGTGGTTACTTACGGTTCCAATTTTTCATAGAATCATTATATAAGCTCTTTTATATACACAGCCACTGTCAGTTGCTATTTGTCTCAAATACATATTGCTTCAGCTCCACAACAGCAACGAGAACTGTAAGCAATCTCGTCAGTATGATTTTCATTTTGATAATGATGTATCATCCTTGAAGATGACAAATAGCCTCCATAACACTGATATAGCCCCAACAATCTACTAGTGGATCTTAGTTGTCAAGCAGATGCTTTGTATGGTCAGATTCCAAAAATATCCATAACGAACAGTATGTATTCAAAGTATAAAATATACAAATTATTTATGCCATATATTTAAAACACTGGGATCAAGAAGCAATTTTGAATATCCAATGAAAAACCTTTTAGAACAGCTCAGGAGTGACAAGGCAGACACAGTACTGAGAAATTCATTCTGTGGTAGTAACTACAAGCAGACTATACTGTTTTCTATCTGGCTGGTTTTCATATTGTTGACTTATGAATTGGTATTGAAATATTCCCACAGGATGAGACCCACAAAACTGTTTTTATCTCTTCCAGGTTTGATATATATAGAAAGGCTATGTAGCTGAAATTCAGTGCTGTATAGTTCTCAGAAAACTCAAAAGCTGAGCCACAAAAGAACCCAAACCTCAGTTAAGAGATGAAGTCTCTTTTCAGGTCTAATATTCAGTTCATAATTGTCGTTTCATTCCTTCTGGCCATTCTCAGTTGCATGTCTCTGAGAAGTAATATTTATACACAAGGAAAACAGCCTGCAAATACTATGTATATGGATTTACCAGAGCTCTTTAACAGACGTGTGACCTGAAGCTGTGCTGATCCTGGGGCAGTAAAGTACAGAAAAGTAAACAAAATAGGTCAATTCTGCAGTAATTGGCATGTGTGATGACAGCGGGAGGACCGCTTGCACCAGACTTGTTTGACTGGCCATACAAACCTGTTCATGTAGCCAGAAATTCAGTTTAACTTTCACTTGAATACAGCTGTGTCAGTTGAAAACAGGACTAATGTTGATTTAAATTCAAAGATCTATTGGTGGGAGACTCATTTCTATGAGGACACATCTATGCTCCACCAAAATAAGCACAGTTGTATCAGGGCATGTTCCACATCTGCAGGGTAAGGCCATGAACAGATGTGCCATTTGTGCTAGGAGAAGAGCAATGAGAACTTGGAGAGCCTTGTCGCCATGCCCCACCTCACCCAGAGCTGTTCCAGATCTGCCCAGAGGAGTGCAAGCAGCGGGAGCTATTCTCCTGCAGCAGGAACTGTAGGGTTCCCACCATGGGAGAATGTCCTTCTACTTCTGTCAATCTGTCCATTGGTGAAATGGCAAAAGGGAAGGAGGGGAGGGCATTCTCCCAGGGCTGGAACTGGAACCAGCCCATGGCTGTCTGTGGCAGCTGCTGGTTTTCAGCATCAGGAGAATACTGTTTCATCATATTTAGTTTTCAAGTAATTTTTTGGAGAACTGTATACATGCACAATAATAAGAGTTATTGAAACACAGGATATTTCTTCTTTTCTCTCTCTCTTTAAATTGTCAGGCAGCTGTGTTCTGCAGACCAGATTGCAATAAAAGTTTGAAAGTTACAGAAATGATGCCCCTTCCTCATACTACAAAAGGGGAAGTAAGGTTCTACCAAAAGAGGTGGTTTTTGGCAGTCAATTACTGGTTTCTCATATTGCACAGAAATATATTATGAATGGCAGAAGTGCTCTCAACCAGAGTACAGCCAAAGAGCTTTGGGATAACACCAATCATCAGAAGAACAGAAGATCAAAGGTACAGTCATATAAGCTGATTCTGTATAGACAGAATCATCAGATTCATTTGTACATGCACGAGAAAATTATAAAATGTTAATGAAGATACTGTATTGAGTTATCAATTACAGGGTATTTAATTAGGATTTGCTTCAAAGAAACCCAGAAAGAAAATGACAGTCTTTGCCAAATCAAATTCCATCCTCCTTTATCAACTCCCTGGTTTCATTTTATCATATAGTCATATTTAAGTTTCGTGTCCAAATGAATCAGGTTTTCATATAGTTTTGAGATTAAGCTCTTGCAATGTCCAGTTATGGAACAACTATATCTTTACCTGGTGAATGGAATGGAAATGTTTAATTTTGTTAATAATTACATAACATTAAGTTGCAGATCCCTGCCTTTATCTATTAAATTGTCTATGTTACATGTTTTTAACAAGTTGCTATATGTTACATGTTTTTAACAAGTTGCTATACTTATCTTATTTGGCTATGGCTCTTAGCCTTATATAGTTATACATTTTGAGGGAGTTATAACAGTTGCAAGAGGGGAAATTGTTATTATACTTTACATTAACAAAATAAAGATTAGTTTTAGTTACTACTGGATCCCACAAGATTGAAGTGTTCTTCATGACTCCTCACCTAAAGCTGGACACAGAGTCAAAAATGCAAAACAAGCTTTTTTCTGTTTACATAAAGGTAGACAATTGGATTAAAGCATAGTGCTAGCTGAAAAAAAATGCTTTCCAAAGGAATCATAATTATATTTTGAATGTTTTATATTCCATTAGGTCATTTCTGTAACCTTGTTTTTGTGTCAGGACATATTTTCTTTAAAGATTAAGTCTCTGGGTTTGTTCTGGGTTGGGAATAGAATTTTGGAACATCTGAAGTTACTCGTACGGTATTTTATCTCTCATGTTTTCGCAGGTTACAAAACAGCTTGTTTTTCTTTTTTTCCCATTCAAAGCTCGTATGTTACAAATTCATGGGCTTTGTTTCCCCATTCAGAAATACTACAATAAAGTGTGCTCCATATTTTTCCAATATTCAGAGAGCACCTGAAAGTTCTTAAACTTTAGAATATTTTGTCAAAGCCATGCTTCTTTATATTTTTGTTTCACTAGGTATCTGAGCTTCTTGGACCCTCTCATGTGAATTTTACCTGAGGCATCATTTATCAATTTTTTTAACAGTTCTACAAGTTCCACATTAGCATTATTAGCAGAATCACTTTTTATTTCTTCTTGTACTTAAGGCCATATATTTTAACTGGTAATTATTTATCCTCTAGATCCTTTGTTACCCTTCCTCAAGCTCAGTCTGTACCAGACTATGGCATGGTTGGATCATACTAGATATCAAATATTACTTCACTCTAATAGTCTGCTTCTCTGAAGTCAAGAGAAGCAGAAACTAAAAATAATTCATTCTCATGTACAGAGAAAGGGGACATGAGTGGGCTGAGGATTCATCTGTGTCCGGGGTGAATCCAGGTGGAGTACTGGTACACTTGCAACCCTTTCTGATTTCTGTTCCATCGAGAGTTTAAAAGTAACTGCCTAGCTGTGGCAGCAGCATTTCTAGTCAGGCAGTGCTGAGGGAGTCAATTGATTTCGTGGCTCATTATTATAACATACCTGATCCTTTCCAAATTCTTGATTCCACAGGTGTTAACAACGCTCTCTTCTTTTTAACGGTCTTGATGTTCCACAAATAAAACTATCCTTTGCTTTGCTGTCTCTCAGCTGCTCCTGGTAATGAAGCTCCTATTTCACAGCCCTGAAGATTTTTTAGCTTATTCCAATGAAGTTATATTTGTTTTTCCTTCAATCTTAAATAACATAGCCCTAGGCATCTAGCATATTGGTAAAGCTTCTAGTTTATTTTTAACTGGAGAAAAATGTCTTGTTTTATATGTGATGATGCAGCACACCACCTGTACCCCGCTTTTCAAAATGATAGATCTACCCCTGTCTCTATCCATTATATATTAGAGCCTGCTTCCTATGAATTTTCCTCCCCCAACCTCCCTAACATTTCAATGCTCTCCCCCTTTATTATACTTGTTGCTATAACTGGCAAAATAATTGTGTATCTCTATTTTGGCACATAAATAAACCATGGCACCTTTCCTTCAGAATTGATACTCTAGTCATAAGATCCCTTTTTGACTATGCAAAGTTTCATGTTGTACTGCTTTTGTTAAGAGATTTTGTATTCCCTTACACTTTCTTTTGCTGCAGGCAAATACATCTAAACTAGCCATAAACAAGTAGGTTTTTCATAAGCCTTCAAACACTGTATGAATTTTTGCATGTTCTATTTCCTGATGGGAATATTTAAATTTAGTCACAGCCTTCCTTCATTTCTCACATTAACTTAAGATCTGAGCATTAAATGTTTTTCATTTAACCAATGAAGTCCCCATGAAGATTTCATTACACTAATGTTATTTTATCAGAATTATTTCCCACTTAGATTTCCTCTTAGATTATTTCCATATGGGTTAATTCAGTCTCTAATAACTTGATAAATTCATAATTAAAATAGCTTCTCTCTTGCTGTGCTCTTTTCCCCCTATACTGTCTATTCTTCAAATAGCTCAATATTCTGAAAAGTTTTCCCTATGACATTCCTACTCTCATAGTCTAATAGAAGAAGAACTCTTGGCCACACTTAAGTGACCTTTATTTTGTTCCTACTCAATAAAGAGAGGCTATAGCATTAGAGGGAAATACTCAGATCTAAACACACACACACACAGACACGGATATACATACATGTGTATATATATATTATATTGAGCCCTTGACTATAGTTCTGTACTCCACTGTGGTGTTACAGTAGGGTTACAGATTCCCCTGTGCCAGGCACTGATGATCTGAGTTGCTACATTCTCCAAATATTAAGCCTGGAAGTTTGGCCAAGATGTAGGTGTTCATGTTGTTAGATCGGGAGGTCCCCAATTCAATCCCTGTTGTTTCATTCAAGTTGTATTTGGATTGTACTCTTTCACACTGTGGGGAGGGTACAGGTCCAGTCCACATGAACATCAGAATACAGGGCACAGCCATAGGAAGAACTTCCATGAGGTATAGGAGTAGCATGTTAACTACTCTGTGATAGGTGCCTGTGTACATCTTTCAAGAAATTAAATGTAACCCATTTCAGCTTTTACTTATAGGATGGTAAGAAGATACACACAGGCAACAAGGTAACATGGGATGAGCGAGAGGGGCGCATGCCCTGGATGCCACTTAAAGGGAGGGGGCACCAGAAGGAGTGAGAGGGCACTTTACTCTCCTGCTCCCCTCATGGCTTTCACTGCCTATTGCAGCCAAGTGGGTGATGTATGTCATGGACTACAAAGCATTCTGGGAAGCATAGTTTTATAGAGCAGTGGTAGAGTTCACCGTTCCGGGGGGGGGGGAGGGAGCAGAAACTGACCCCAACCCCTCCTTTTGCTATCAAAATCAGCAAATTTTTGCCCTTTCAGCATGGGCTTCTGTGGCAAAAAAATATGGTGAAAGTTTCCCCCAGCAGCAGTGAAGTCTACTGACACTCCAAAGAACTACAAGTCTCCAGGAGGTCTTCACTCTATGACACATGCTGCCCATGCCTACTGATTGCTGCTGCTCCATGCACTACCTCATGGGGAAAGGCAAGAGAGGTCTGCCCCAGTCATATTATTCAGATATTATGCCTCTGCACACTGGTCACTGTAGCAAAGTAACTGATGCTCTGTGAAGCCCTACCCCTCCTTTATCTCAAGGCAATTTGTCTATGTACCTCTTTCCCATGAAGAAACAAGACTTGCTTAGTGCAGATAGGATCTTTAGAGAATTTAGCTTGCTGCACACCATGGCATTTGACTCCTCCCAATTCAACCCATTTCCTATGAAGAGATCAGCCATACAAAGTAGGCCTGTGCAAAGCAGCTAATATCTGCTTTGGATTCAGATTTGGCTGACTTGGGGATTCGAATCACTGTCCCAAATCGATTCAGCCAAATCTGATTCAGAGATTTGGCCACTGTCGAATCAACCGACTCTACAAATCTCCCCATCCCACACGCACTCTTCCAGCCCTGTCAATGGCTGTCCCGCCCACCCCCAGCATCCTGGCACTTTAAAAAAAGCCCCAAACTCGCTGGCCCCTGCCAGGTGGGAAGGCAATCCCCGCTGACCCAACTGCCCCATGCTGTATGGGTGGGGGGCCCTGCCATGAGTTCCCAGAGGGCCCAATGGCAGCTGCAGCAGCTGCTGAGTGCAGGGCTTTTTTTTTTAAAGCACCAGGACACTGGGGCTGGGTGTAGCAGCTATTGATATGGCTGGGAGAGCAGGCAGAGATCGGGAGGCACTCAGGAGGCCTATAGGAGCAGGCAGGGGATGGGGCCTAGCGGGGATTCCCCCATGGTACCCTCCCTCCACCCCCTACTTACCAGCATGCAGTCCAGGTCCAGCTCCCTGCGAGGGCGAGCGGGGACTGCCGGAATCTCCAAATCTCCTCTGAATCTTTTCCAAATAGATTCAGAGGCTTCAGATTGATTTGGACCTTTTTAATTGGTCTCCCAATTCGATTCAGATTCAGAGATTTGGCTGCCAAATCGGGCCAAATCTCCCCCAAATCAAATCAGCAACCAAAGCTTCGCACAGCCCTAATACAAAGTTGTTGATGTGAAAGAGAGAAGCTTAGTACAAGCTCCAATAATACAAGGTCTATCTAATCAACACAGATTGATAAGGATTTACATTACACTACAACCTTTATGTGTTAAACCCATGAATTAATTAACATGTTTTACAATGCATTACTATCAATACTTTATTAAGCTTGTTCAGCAACTGTACCATCCGGTTTCCCTTCTATTCTCCTCAGTTTATTTTTCATCTGCAGATAATTTTCTTAATCTTGTCTCAGCAATTATTACCCATCCATGATACCCAACCAGTTTCTATCTCTGATACCCACTGCCACCCTCATTACATCAAGCCATTAATCTGCTTGTCTCTCCAGGCTATCTAAGCCAAACTTTACTGAAACTGCTAATGTTTGGATAGACATTTTCAAACATGCAAAATGTGGTCAAAGATGAGTGCATTTCCACAGGGAAAACAAAAAAGGTGCCTGTTACCACATGTATATTTAGGATACAATCCTGAGATTCGATTATACCACCTTTTCTGACATTGCCAAATTCTAAGTCTGCTTTAAAGAATGAAAGAAAAATATGAAACTGAAAACAATATCTTATGGAAAGTGTCTGGCAACCTCCATAACTGTACCTGCTACTACCTGTACTGTCTGCCCACCCCCACAGCAGAGAAACAGGAAAAGAAAAAGTTTAAATGCCAAATTGTACTATAACTGTCATCAAAAACTTATAAGCAATTAATAAAATTCTTATTCCAGGACATATTGTTCTGTTACATAGAAATGTTATGTTATACTTATTTGAAAATGTGAAAAATATTGCATAAATATTAAATCTTGCAGTTAGTAAGACTTGTTTTATAGATGGGTAAACTGAGGCAAGGAGAGATGAACTGACATACGTCAGTGGTAAAGGACTTAGTTTCAAGTTCTCTAGTCTCATACGTTTTATTTTTAAGACTGTTAATCAAGGATGAATTTTGACAGTTTCAGAAAAACTGCCAATAGCAGTTATATTTTCTTTTCTTTCAAATTTACTAAAATGCAATATAATTGCATCCGCTGGCAGTACCATTTGTTAAAGAGAACAAATTAGCATTAAAAATGGACACTAATATGCCCATTAACAGAAAGTTACTTTTTCAATTACTTTGAGATAATATATTAGACCTTGTTCAATAAAGGAGAAAAAAATAATTACCAATCATCATTCATCTAAAGAATGCCCCAGAGATGAATATGAGTGCCTTTCATAAATTAAGCTTACTGTAGACTTGAAGAAATCTCTAACAGTGCTGAAATAAAGCATGACACATACCCAATTTTGATGTGTTCCCACCTACAGGTCTAATATAATTAAATATATGCAAGCATAATTAAAAGTCCTTGGTTTCTTAGGGATTCGTTATACATAGGTGAACTAAAAGCATGTGCAGACAGGTGTATTGCAAAATTACTTCAGTGGACTACCAGCAAATGTTCCAAGAAGAATTTTTTAGAAATAGTTTCACTGTCTACTGTGTGCATTATCAACAAAGTTACATGGCAATCTTTCTTGATTCTGCTGCCTCCATTAAATTAATACTGAACAATCTAGTTTTTCTTCCTTTGCCTCATCTTTTGACGTAATGCATCTGGATTGGTATGGTGAGCAGTATGTACTCTGAAATAATTCTGTCACTTCTGCTAAAGTTGATACCAAGTTTTTGCAGGGTTGTGATATTGGGATAATTTTTGCAATCGGAAAAAGAGGAAATGTGTTAGACTAAATCAAGTTAAGCTGCATTTTACCATCAAACCATTTGTTCCAGACAGGGTAGAGTTGTTAAAGGCCTATTTATTTTCCAGATATATATGAGGTCTATAAGGTGTTGTTTGTCTGTGGCCTTCACTGGAAAAAAAAAAACTGTGAAGCAAGAAGTTCATTCACATACAGAGCTCTTTTAGGCCATTGCAATGTTTTCACCAAGATGCCTCAGCTTTACACCATCCTCCCCTCATGTTTTTTCCTGCACTCCCTTTTCTGCTCTGATCTCTTCCTTTAGACTCCTGGCCAAGCCAGTCCTCTCTCTTTAACTTCCTAATCTGGCTCCATAGCCATAGTACGTCCAGCCCATTAGGGCTCTACCCAACACTTGCAAGACAAATACAGAGACAAGCACTAAGCAGAGGCAGACCCACCAGAATGGGTTTAGTGGCACGGTCACACCCCTCTTTCAGGCCATGCTATGAAAGCCACAGCTGGGTCTCTTTTTTAAGTCCCCAAAGCAGATATGAATGCCACTGCCACCTCCCCACCGGCTGCTCTGTGTTCAGCAGAATGTCCCCTCTCCTCCCCTCCCCTGCTTCCCCACCCGCTGCTGCTGTTCCTTGCTGACCCAGGGCAGAAGAAGCTCCAGAGCTGCTCCTGATCCACTCCAGCTGAGTTATGCAGGGAGCCAGGCTCAGCTGATGACAGCAGAAACAATGGAAGTAAGTGGATTCCTCTTCTTTGTCCAGTCCCCACAGGTGTTCCTTGCCAGCCTGAAAGCATGCTCAGGGAGGAGGAACACTGTCATTGATCCTGACCAAGCCTAGCTTCCTGTGCAACTTCCCACAACCCCTGCTGCACTGGGGCAGGAGTGGCCGAGACAGTGGCAACAGCAGGTGGGCCCAAAGGTGTAAGTAGGAAGGGCTCTGGGGATCTGCCTACCCCAAGTCAGCTGCAGACAGGTGGGTCGGGAGGGAATGGGTGGGAAGGGGTCATGCTGCTAAGCACAGCGGGGAAGGGAGGCTGAGAGAAAGGGGGAAATTTTTATCCCATTTGAACACTAAAAAAAGTCCCTGCTGCTGCTCCTGCAGTATGGTCTGCCCACCCTGGTGTGGGGGAAGAGGTTAGGAGTATAGGTGCAGCTACCCCTACAGTACCAGTTCTTGCTCCTGAACCCCACTTAAATCTTGGATCCACCAGGAAAGCATCAAGTATAAATACTTAGTCAACCAAAATATAGCAAGTCACCAAGCCAGCTTCATCTCCATTAATAAGGCCCCTAATTATGGAGTCAACTGATTTTATGGTTGTTTGTCTAAAACATGCAGAGCTACAGAAAAGCATCTGAAAGAACAAATTAAGAGACTAAGCAGGGAAAAACCATATATAAAGAGAAGGAAGAGCTTACCCCTTTTGTCAGTTTTCCATCTTAGTTTGAGTCAAGGCTTAAAAGGGAGGAGAGCTTAGCACAGTCTTGAATTCACACATCAGTTGTGATATTTGATGCTTGACTGTTCTGAAATGTAAACAAAATGGAACAATTAATCTTCTAGTCTGAACCACATGAAAATTAACAACCCCCTCAAAAGCAGATATGCATTCAACTATTAAAAGTCACTGTAGCAATGTGGGCAAAAATTTTATACCAAAGCAGCATAAATAAGATTTCTGCATGGTACTATATTCTACATCTTTTTTTCTGCTTCCAAGAAATACAAAATAAATAAAAATTGAAGTATTTATATGTCACAGTTCTTCTCTTCTTGGACAACATACAGGCAAGCTACTTTTCTCTTTCTTTACAAAACCAGTCCATATAAAGATGTATATGTTTTGCTTTCAATTGTCCAACCACACCTGACATATTGACTACTACCTTCCTTCCCCTACCCCTCTCTCTTTACTGTAACTTTTTCCTCCTCACCAGGCATCAGTCATATAAGTATTTTTTTTCCTAATTGAGAGATAATTGAAATAATATCAAAACAATTTTACAGATCACCCAACAGAAGGTTGCTAAATATGGGATATCTTCAACATCACCATCATCAAACAAGTAACTCGTAAAATCCTAAGTGCTCCCACTGCCCTTCTGAGGCGTGGGAATGATGATATACAAGACATGGGAAGCTGCTGTAGCAGAGTAATTACCATGTTCCAGCAGACTCGATTTATTGTCAAGATACAAAGGCATCTGTTCTCTTGCAACCTGTGCCACTATAAAAATTTTTAGACAAGCTTGCAGGCATGAAGTGCCCTTCTTCAAACCTTTTGTGTCTCAACAGGTTGCCTGATATCTCTCCCAACTGTATAGCTGGTCTAGAAATACCACCAGGAAAAACTTTGCTTCTCACCTATTTCTTGGACCATAATAACTACAACAACACTCTAACCCAGTGGTGCTCAACCTTTTTTGACCCACAAGCCAGATGGGCAGTGCCATCCATAGGCTAGATCCAGCCAGTGGTCCCAATCTGGCATCTGGGGTGGTTGCAGCAGAACCCCATCGGCTGTGCTGGGAGGGGGGAAGATGGGTATGGCCCCAGTGCAACCCCAGAGGGGCTGGGGTGTGGCCCAGCCCCAATCCAGTCACAGTGGTGCAGCCCAGCCCTAATCCCACTGCGGGGAGGGGTGAGGGGGTGTAGCCCAGCCCAAATTCTGCTACATATATTCTAAGTACAGTCAACCCTCTTTTCAGAAGTTCTCACTGATTCTGTGCTCAGCACCCTGTTGAAGTCAACAGAATAAACTGAATTAGTGCCATTTTAAACATTTTGAACTTCAACATATTGTTTTCAGATATCTCTCTTCTCCTAATCTCTAACACACAAGAATATTCTGTCTCTCACCCTCCCCATACCCCTGCCTCTCTCTCTCTGTCTCCTTTTGTTAGAAAAATACATCTTTGTTACCTATCTCCATGTATTAGTAGGCATACTCCAGTGTAGTTCAACTAGTACCCATACTAACTCCTCCTCCTGCTACTCAGAAGAATTTGAACTTGAATTCGTTCTTATGGTATCTTAAAACTCTGAGGCATTAGTCTGATTTCAACACACGCTGGTAACCAAAATCTCTGTCACATCATCCTATCATTGTTTGGTGCCTATTAACAAAAGGCAGAAAATTTAAAAACAGTTTTAGATTTCATAGACATCAGGGCTGGAAGGGACCTCGGGAGATCATCGAGTCCAGCCCCCTGCCCAAAGGGCAGGAAGTCAGCTGGGGTCATAGGATCCCAGCAAGATAAGCATCCAATTTACTCTTGAAGGTGTTCAATGTAGGTGCTTGAACCACCTCCACTGGCAGACTGTTCTAGACCTTGGGAGCTCGGACAGTAAAGAAATTCTTCCTTATGTCCAGCCTGAAACGGTCTTGCAGGAGTTTGTGACCGTTCGACCTCGTCATCCCTTGGGGCGCTCTGGTGAACAAACGTTCCCCCAGATCCTGGTGGTCACCCCTGATAAACTTATAGGTGGCCATCAGATCACCCCTGAGCCTACGCTTTTCCAGGCTAAAGAGTCCCATGGCTCTCAGCCTATCATCATAAGATCTGTTTTCCTGACGTCTGATCATGCGCGTGGCTCTCTCTCTGGACTCTCTCAAGCTTCTCCACATCCTTTTTGAATTGTGGGGCCCAAAACCGGACGCAGTACTCCAGCTGCGGCCTCACCAAGGCCGAGTACAAGGGGAGAATGATGTCCCGGGATTTGCTTGAGAAGCATCTATGGATGCAAGCCAGCATTTTGGTCGCTTTATTAGCCGCAGCATTGCATTGCAGGCTCATGTTCATCTTGTGGTCAATGATGACCCCCAAGTCTCTTTCTTCTGCAGTGCTAACCAACGTAGCACTGCCGAGCCTATAAGGATGCTGCAGGCTTTTCCTCCCAAAGTGGAGAACCTTGCATTTTTCGGTGTTAAACACCATCAGGTTCTTGTCTGCCCATTTGCTGAGCTTGTCCAGGTCAGCCTGAATCACCCGCCTATCTTCTGGCGTGGATGCTTTGCCCCAAAGTTTGGTGTCATCGGCAAGCTTGGCCAGTCCACTCCTGACTCCAACGTCCATTTCATTAATGAAGATGTTTAACAGTATGGGTCCAAGGACAGAGCCTTGAGGGACCCCACTGGTCACAGGGCACCACGATGAGTGACTGCCATCAATTACAACCCTCTGGGTCTGACCACGGAGCCAATTTCCCAGCCAGCGGATTGTGGTGGAGCCAAGGCCGCAACTGGCCAGTTTGGCCAAGAGGTGATCATGGGATACCAGATCAAAAACTTTTTTGAAGTCAAGATATATGACATCAATCTCTTCTCCCTCGTCCAGGTGATAGGTCACCCAGTCATAGAAGGAAATGAGATTGGTCAAACAAGACCTACCCACAACAAATCCGTGCTGGCTATCCCTTAGGATGTTAGCCTGGGCCAGTCCCTCAAGGATGGCCTCCTTAATAAACTTTTCTAAGATCTTCCCCAGGATAGAAGTCAGGCTAATGGGCCTGTAGTTAGCCGGATCCACTCTCCTCCCTTTCTTGAAAATCGGCACCACATTGGCCTTCTTCCAGTCTTTGGGCACTACACCAGAGTGCCAGGAGTTTTCAGAGATCTGTGCCAGGGGCTGGGCTATGACGCTCGCCAGCTCCTTGAGTACCCGGGGGTGCAGATTGTCAGGGCCGGCTGACTTGAAGGTATCCAGCTTCTCAAGGTGTTCCTTCACAAGGTCAGCATTTATGGAGGGTAGGGGATCCCCATCACCCGGATCTCCCTGTCCCATAGCAGGTATGGGCGTCCCATGGGACTGATGAAAGACTGAAGCAAAGTACCTATTTAATAGGTTGGCTTTTTCCTGGGCATCAGTTGTCCAGCCCCATCTGGTTTAGCAGGGGTCCAACATTGCCCTTGCTTTTCCTCCGGCTCCTAACATATCTGAAAAAGGACTTTTTGTTGTCCTTGATGCTTGAAGCTAGTTGGAGTTCAGTTGCAGCCTTGGCTTTCCTGGTTTGCTCCCTGCAGGACCGGACCAGCGCGGAGTAATCCTCCTTGGAGGTGAATCCCATCCTCCATCCTTTGTAGGCTTTCCTTTTTAGCCGCAGGAGGTCCACTAGGTCCCTGGAGAGCCAGGAGGGCTGTTGTGCCTTCTTGCTGCCTTTCCTCCGTGTTGGAATAGATTTAACTTGTGCATTGAGGATCGCTTCCTTGAGGAACAACCACTCTTCTCGAACTCCCTGGGGTCATGGTCCCTAAGGGCCTGACCGACAAGCCTCTTGAGCTTGTCAAAGTTGGCTTTTCTGAAGTCAAGGACTTCTGTGTTGCTGACTGACTTGCCAGCTTTACGGTGGATGGTGAAGGTGATCAGCTTGTGGTCGCTGTCACCCAGCTTCCCATCGATTACTAGGTCACCGATTAGGTCGTCCCCCGTAGCCAGTACCAGGTCGAGCAGCGCTTTGCTTCTCATTGGCCCATAGACTTCTTAGGTATTACCAATCAGTATATGGGCCTCTTTAATTTTGTGTAGAAGGACACTGACAGGAGACCCTAAGAGAACGTCAGTTCACAGCGCTACCATGATTGTTAAGCTAATTCAGCAGAAAAATATGTACTGCAACTGAATTGTTATACTGTCAAGTTCTCCTTTTTGTGTACTGTAACTTTACATTTTAAGGACAATTCTCTCCTGCTTTTTTGAGCTGACAAGAGAAATGAAATAAGAGATTCAAACTTAATGTTGTGATTAGAGACAATTTTGTCCAGTGTTGTTTTTATTAATATAAAATAAAATAACAATGAAGTATATGGCTGTTTTTGTCTATGAAAAAGATATTAGCCAAAGAAAACCCTAACTCCAGAGGGATAACACAATTTTAATGAGCTGGTAGATCCAGGATATTGTACACTATAGATATTTCCATATATTAAAAAGCAGTTCTTTTTTAAGAACATAATTTTACAGAAAGAGAGCTAACAACAATTTTAACCTCTAAAATTTTACCAGATCAGATTTTTTTAATCCCAAGTACTTATTTATGAAAAAATAGCAATCCCAATTGATACTGGGTAGCAACTACTGGGAAAAGAGAATGTATTCAATTACCAGTAGGTATCCTGCTACTTTGGCTATAATGGAAATACTATAAATGGAACAACAATAAAAAGTCAACCATTTTTCTACAAAGAAGAGACAGCACTATTACAATCACTGTTATTCTGTTTCTCCTACTTTTCATCTGTCAATTAAGTCTCCCTCTGACAATTAAAAATTATACTGCATGCCAAGCCACAATAAAGTACAAATATAACTGAGTAAATAATGTGAAAGCTCCTACTTAAATTTTCTGTCAATTCAACTAATTCATTCACAGAAAATATTAATGTAATACTTCAGTCTACAGCACAGCCACTAAAGTACAGAATTAATAATGCAGATAGATTTTGTTCCAAGTTAAAGCAAACTGATTATTTTTCCCCATGACAACCATGGCATTGCATTACTAACCTGAACTACATGCATCTTCTGTCACAATTTGCCACCAATTATACATATATGCTGAAGACTATTTTTACTTTAAATTGAATAGGAGCTAACCTAAAGTTAAAAGATCCAAATCCATGAAGATTAAAAATCACTCTTTGCTGAACACTTTAATTATGCTATTTTAGGAAGTCAATATACCATCATTATGGGCAACCAGTTGTTCCTGTAGCTAAAGTGATTCATATCTTAAGAAAACCTACTGATTTCACTGCCTAGCACACCTATGAAAGAAATTTTAAAACTCTGAATCACTCAAGATTTCAGTTGTGCAGTCTGCAAGGAAAGAAATGTGCCTAAATTATGCTGACAGCACTTGTCACTTACTAACAATATATTCCAGTGATGACGTACCCTGGTATCTGTTTACACATTCACAGAAAAAAAGATTATATATAATTTCATTCATTCACATTTTTTAAATGTATTCCTGCCATAATAGGATAGTGTTTCCATAGCACATACTTCTCTTTGCCTGGTTTTTCCATGGCAACTGTATTATTCTGTCTGGCCTCATAAATATTTATTACACGTGAAACTGAGTTTACTCTATACATAACATAAGGGAGAAATCAAAACAAAGGTTTTACTCTGCTGTCAGCTGGCAAGCAAGAACAGGCTGTAAAATATTCCTTCATAAAAACCTATAGAAGTTCTAAAAGCAGATGAACTCTACTAGTTAGTTAACCAAAGGAAACCCTAGCTCCAAAGGGTAACGCATAATTTTAATGAGCTGGTAGAATCAGGGTCTATTATATTGCACACAGCAGATATCCCTGTATGTTCAACTAATTTTTATTTCTGAACTAAAGACAGGTTTAATTTGTTCTTTGATGAAGAAGGAAGGAAGGAAGGAAGGAAGGAATTAAAAAGTAAATATTTCTAAAATATTCCAAAATAAAAAGGTTTCCATGAGCCTAAAGTGAAATACAAGAACTGCAATCCAACTGGAGCTGAGCAGAAAAGTAGAATAAGATGTCATAAAAACATACTCTTCTCAACAGAAATAAAAAACAAAACTTAAAATATGACACTTTTGGGGAGCAGCATTTTAAAGTTTGAACAACTCCCCAGTCCTGAAACAAAAAAACCACCACCATAGGGGAGGAGAGCCAACTTCTAGTGTAAGAGTAACATAGGAGAAACTAAGAAAAGAAAAATACTGCCTCTATTATCTACTTTATATTTTAATCATGCATAGTCCCAATTGCTGCTGTTAGTAAAGATTTCTCATCACACTTAACTCAAGCAGATGGACATATGTGAAAATTGCTTTGTTTTATTTTGGTTTTTTGATTGTTTTTGTTTTTTTAAACTATTTTCCATCTCTCTTTAGATGTCCATACAGTTGGCACATACAATGGTATCTTGATTTTACAGATGGAAAGATACAAAAATAATGTGCTTCAAATTCTCTAATGTAACTTTCTTGTAATATCTATACAGAATACATAATGGTATGGAGTAAACTGTGCAAATTTGTGTGTGGTACTTACATAATATACACATAGATACATATAATGAGTGAGCATTTTGGCCATCCTAATCTTTTGCTCATAAAGACTTAAAACTGTAGCCATCTTATAATTTTGTGTGACGTTCATACAACTTACATGCAATATACATTGATGGTATTTTAGATTAATTTACACTAAAAGGAAATGTAAAGGCAGCACTTTTTTTGGTGTGTATTTATTTTGTTTTCCAGATGTGTGCTAATTTCGACTTTTGGCATGCTCATCTGACCAAGCTGTACCCATGTCATTAGCATTTTTTAAATTAAGGACAGAAGCATGAATTGACATTGGTATTCAGCAAGATTAACTTTAACTAAATTATAGTTTCTAACCTCTCAAAAGAAAAATAAATACATAATGAAGATAATTTTGGTTCAAGGCCACAACTGATGTAAAACTATTGTAATTACCATAGCTTTAGACTAGCTCATACTGTCAGAAGAGAAGCATAGGTACATTTTTATTTGGTTCCAGAATGCTTTTCAGAGGAAAAGGATTTCAAATAGGTTCTAGGTAGCCCACATCAAAACTCTAAAAAACAACAACAATAAAATACAGCTTAATACAAACTGTTTGATAATCAAACATCAGTTATTGGATTCTACTGTTTCTATGGCTGAAAAACTAGTTTAAAAGGTTGGGGTTTTTTAAGTAAACAAAACACCTTGAAATTTCATATTACAGGAAGACAAAGTTAAAAAAGAATCAGACTCAGAATAAAAAAAGCTAAGGTAATTTTAACAGTAAGGCTAATCAATCATTACAACAGGTTACCAAGGGATATGGTAAATTCATTATCATTTCATTTATCTCTTTTTAAATTGAGGTTAGATGCTCTTCTAAAGATGAAGTCAAGTTTGGGGTGTTGGAAGGCAACCTTTTTGGCAGGTGTGCCACAAATTAGCCCCACACCATACTGGAATGCCACTATGACCCCCTCCTTCTGCCCAATCTGCCGCTCTCCTTTTTTCTTATTTGCCATCCTGTTGCCTGTCCTCTGCCACATGCCACAGACAGAGACTACCCATGCTAGCTGTGGCATTTGTCCTTCATGTTGGCCGCCCCTGTTCTAATCCAACCAAAGTACAGGATTTGTTACTATTCACATAGGGAGCAGGGGAAAACAATTCTTGCCAGTGCAAGGACTGAACTGGTTGAATTCAATTGTTGATTTAAATTTTATGGCCTGAATTATTCGGGATCTAGAACTAAATCAAGACCATGGTCCCTATACCTTTAAAAATTTATGAATCTACATAACTTTTCTTATAATTTGTAAGTGTATTTAAATAATCCTTTAAACATTGTAGCAGTTTGTCATTAAAAATAAAATTGTGGCTGGACTTATTTTAACATTTCTTTTTAATTACTCTCTGCAAATTTTAAATATTCTCTTTCGAATTGTGAATCTCAGTTGTGCATTTTGAAAGAGATTTAAATCTCTTCTTTAAAAAATAGTTAAGAGGGATGATAGTCTTCCTGTAGGAAATGAGGTATAATTAACTTTTTTAGCTAGCTTAATAATGTAAAAAGGAACTTAGACCTAAGATTACTTTATACGGATGTAGCATAAATTTTCTTTACACTATAATTTGACTTGCTAAGATTATGTATAGTACAAAGGCTTTCACAGTCATCTTGACCAACAAGCACCTTCATTAAATTAGTATCAATTATGAGTAACTAGGTAGATAAAACCAACCAACCAACCACAGAAATCATAGCCATATTATTTCCTGGGATGGATTATTACATCCTTTCCTCAGTTACAGTAAAGTCATGTAATCATTGATGTGTTCTCTTCACTCCAAAACTTTGAAAGCCTGTATTCAATTACTGCTGAAATAGCATGAGATGCATTTAAATAGTTTTTGATAACATACAAACTAACAAACTGCATCCTACTATTGCATGAAGAATTTTTTAATTTCACAGCTGGTTGAAAAGTATACTAGAGAAGTGAACAAGAGATGATGCAGTAACATTCCACTTGTACATCAGAATTATGCACCAGCAGACTACGGGATACTTTACTTACCTAGTGTGAATTTTTGTAATAAATAACCCACGCAATAATATATACATGCAAATAAATATCTTTCAGAGCATCAAGAAGCATATTTGTCATTAGACAAAGACATTTTTAAAATGTATTTAATTTCATTATTCTCCAGTAATCAATCTCCTCCTGCTTATCTCTTTGTGAGGTTCTTATATTTCCATATTCAGATCACAGCTGTTGGCAAATTAAAATGTCATTTTACATGTATGCCTGCAGATAACACTGAATTGAGTCAGAGTTGAAATTCTACTCTTCTACTGGTGGGTAATGTCCAGAGAAGAGAAAGAGAAACAATGTTCATTTTTTGCTCATTTTATGGCTTCACAAATCAAGTTTCCAAAATGCTGCACAATGTTTTGGATGTGGCACTGTGGTGATGGAAAAAAATGGTTACCAGCAATAGGTTCATTACATCTTTGAAGGCTCGGACAGATAATACACATAAACCAGTTTAAGTGATCAGGAACTAGTTTAAACCTGTAACAGAACAGATGTTCAGTGCACGTAAACCAGCTTGAAGATGGCTGAAACTGGTTTGAGATAACCCTGGTTGAATGTAGTATCAGACTTAACTGAATGTAAGTATCAGACTTAACTGAATTTAGATCAAACCAGTTTATGGAACTTCTTTCCCAGATCCTTTCCTGGTTCAAGTTAAATCACAGTCCCCCAGCATCCAAGGATGCTTTGTAGCCCGGAGTTGGGCTCTGCTGTTTGCTCAAGCACAGCAGGATTGGCCCCTCTGCTCTACTCATTTTGGAGCTAACAGGTCAGCTGGTAATGTCCCTCCGTTCCTTCCTTGGAAAAAGTTAAGAGCTTGACTTAATGCAAGAACCTTTTGTTTTGGTGATGGAGTGATAAATGTTGTGCAACTCCCTGCTGTACAACTAAATACTGGGTAAATCCCTGCTGGTTCCCATACTGACCAGCGAGGGGAGGGGGGACCACCCACAACCAGAGTATCCTGCCAGGGCCTGGCCATGTGCCCACTCAGCACTTTGAAAGGAAAGGTAGGGCTGCTCTATAGTGCCCCCCAGCTTCTAGTCTGAGCTGCTGCAGGCATGTGCCTGCATTTCTTTAGTCCTGAGGGGATATCTATGTGATTACAAACCAGTTCATCCTAGCCAGGTTAGACTAACCTGCAGAAATTGAATTAATTCAGGATCAGGATTTTTGAATGCCTGTCTCTAGCTGGGGTCCATGATACAAGCAGCACTAGCTAGCAAAAATACTGGAAACATCCACTGCACCAGTGACTGGATTAGCTTCACTGAATTTTTTTAAACACATCAGGTTTAGGAATCTGTATTGTATTTCAAAACTGGCTGCAAGCACAGTGTTAAAAAAGCTTTCCAGGACATGGGTAAACCAACAGAGAAGGTTACAAAGGGAAGATGGGCACTTGTTTCACACGATGTTCTAGGACTGCCCTGCTAGGAAAGAGAGGAGCCATTTTTTAATAATTAAAACTGCCCCATCAAAGAAAAATGAAGAAATCTTTTAATTATAACTTATTTTATTTATATACTGTTTCTGATTAGGCTTTACAATGTACTGGTAAACAAGAATTTTTTGTACTATACCAATGCAGAGGCAATAACACTGTAATTGCTTGATTAATTACATTAATAACAGCATGATTAGTTAGCTGGCAGAGTGCTTAGAAAATGTAAAGCAGTATATGTGCTAACTAATAATATTTATGTAATGTACAAGCACAACTGCAATTTGTTCATGAATAATATACCCCCCATACTTACTTGAATCCAAGATGATCCTGAACTTAAGATGATCTACTAATAATTAGATTTTATATATGAAGAAGGTATACATTTGTTAAAATTTTCCATGTACAAAATATACAATTATTGGAGGATCATCTTCAATTTGTCCCCCTCACCACTTCAGTGGGGAAAGCAGTGGTGGATGCCATGCAGTGGAGGGGGGCAGTATGGGCCCAGGCAGGGGGGAAATAGTAGGAAGGAAGGCAAGGAGGCATGGGGGGGCGGGGAGGCGGATGTAGGGCAAATGGTAGGGGAAGTGGTGGGGGGGCAGATCATAAGGGAGCAAGTAGTGGGGCTTGACTCATGCCTCTTGCTCCCCCCTACACCCTGGCATCTGTCTGCCCTCACCACTTGCCCCCCTACTGCTTGCCCTAAACTGCCTCTGCCTCGGATCCCCCAGCAGCCTTGGGTTCTCCATCCTTCTGTCTTGCCCCACTCTGCAGCCTTTTCCCTGCCTCTCCCCTCCCCCCTGCCACACTGCCACTTACCCATGCTTCATCTCTGGGTCTAGCTCTGGGTCTGTCCCCTATGAATATAGGGCCAGAGCAAATATATGTTCTGTGCCCCAGGCTGCAGGAGGGTAGCCTACCAAAACTAGAGATGGTGTAAGGATAAGTGGTGATGGGGGAGGAGACAGGCAGGGAGCACAGCGGTGGGGGCAGGGGGAGGATGGAAAGGGGGCAGGCAGATCTGAGGCTATGGGAGAAAAGAAGACATGGGAGAGTAGAGACGGTAAGGGAAAGAGTCTGTGAGGCAGTAAGGGGGCAAAAGTGGCAGGGCTGGAGCCAGAGCCAAAGAAGCTGTTCCTTCCTTGTCCCCCTGCTGCCTTGTGCCAAGACAAAGGATTCTGGGGGCTTTTTTCTCCCTATGTTAAATGAGAACATGTTAAATGGAGAAAAAGTCTCATCTTGAAACTGAATAAATACATTAATACATTACTGGAAAAATTATCTTATATTGCTTGAGGAGCTTGTTTTTTTTTATCAGGGATCCTGGCTGCGTCTGATAAAAAAAAAATATCCAATTTTTCAATTTAAAAAAGTAACCCAAAATCCACATTTCTCTGATCAAAATGAAACACCACTATACAGGGCCTTCATAAAGTCCCTGTACATTTTTAAACTTTAATAATTTAGGTTGTAAAAATGATAGAAACAATCTGTGAATGGCACTTAAAAGCAAATTTATTAAAGTTTTAGGACAATTAGAGTACACAATGCTAGACTTCATAAGTAATAACGATTTTTTTCTTAAATAAGATGGAGCTCTGTGCCACTCTGAATGTACGACAGTTCCTAAATGACATTTTCCCAGAGGAGTGGATAGGCTTAGGTGGACCAATTGCTTGGCCACCTGGTTCACCTGACCTATTGCTTCTTTTTACAGGGACATGTTAAAAGTGTAGTTTACTTATCAGAACCACATTCTTTGGCGGAACTTAGGGCTAGCATCACCAATGCAATTAGTGCAGTAACTCAAGAGCACCTGGGAAAACGTTTTCAAGGAGTTGGAAAATCAGATTGGACACTGTATCATGACGGATGGTGGTTATGTTGAAGTCTAGCATTGTGCACTCTAGTTGTCCTAAAACTTTAATAAATTTGCTTTTAAATGCCGTATACAGATTGTTTCTCTCATACCTACAACCTAAGTTATTAAAGTTTAAAAGTTCACAAGGACTTTATGAAGACCCTGCATATATATTAGTGGTGCTTCATTTTAATCACAGGAAAATGTGGATTTTGGGTTACTTTTTTAATCCAAAAATTGGGGATTTTTTTGAATCAGAGAAAACCAGGATCCCTGTTTATCAGGAACAATGAACTAGGAAATAATCACAGAGAGGAAACAAGAAGCAGGCATTGCATCAGCTATAAGAAATGGAAAATGAGAAGATATGAATGGAAGACCAAAAAACTGTTACCCAAGTGCTTTTATTTAAGAGAACATATGGCAGAAAAGAAGCAAAACAGTAGAGAAAAATGGCTGTGTCACTAGATTGTAATCTAGCAGCAATAATTCCACTAACCAGTGTGACAGCATCCTTCTTTATATTATTATGAGTTTAGCTGGACACTATTGTAGACCATCTCATAAATTAATATGATACAGTGATATTTAAGTCAGTTTGATGGTGTAAAGGTGCTTTAGTAGGCACTTCTGATGACCTGATGAACCCTTTTCAACTGGAACATTGGCTACTGCTGTCAGAATGACCGAAGAGCTGAATAGTAGAGGAAAGACAGTAAATTTATCACTAACTGAGAATAAGATCATGCATAAATGGATGATGCAAACTGAACAGATTTCTTCTCGCTGATGGGGAAAATGGTGGGGAAAATGGACAGGCTGTATGAAGAAGTTAAAAAACAGATAAAATGCATTGCTTTAAGAATAAAAATGTATTTGGGGACCGTGGAAACACTTGCAAGCAGAAAAAAGACAAGATTATGTTATGTGATGTATAACAAATGTCATATTTACAAGATGGTATAATATGAACAATATATGTTTTTTCCAAGTAGAAATGAAACACTTCCAAAAAACCATAGTTGAAGTCAAGGGAAAAAAAATTAATTAACCAACCAGCTAGTACTAACACATGCCTAACATAAAGGTATGACAAGTTTACAGAACAAGAAAAGATAAATCAGATTAATTTCTCCATCATATTGTGTATCCTTTATATAATCACAGAATCATAGACCGTAGGGTCGGAAGGGACCTTGTAGCTCTTCAAGTCCGACCCCCTGCCTGGGCAGGAGAGTATAATAATCTCAATTTATTTCTATAATATTTAATATTGTACATGTCATTAAGGCAAGTATCTTTTCTTTTGTACATCTTTTGTGTTGTTATTGATAGATAATTAATATACTTGCCTTTTGTTATTATGAATCCCACAGGCGTTCTTTCCTACAATAGGTTTATTTAGTTTTCTGAGCACGTGAAGCAGCACATGGGCAGAGTTCCACTGTTTTGTTAGGAGAAGTGACTTTTCTGTTATTTTCTTCAATAGAAGTTTAATAGCTCAATGCTTGTATAATAAACATAATGTTTGTGGGATTTCAGAAAGTCGTGAGCAGCTATTTTCTCTTCAATACATAAATATTTCTCCAATTAACATTGGTAGAAGTTACACATAAACAGGTCTAAGGCAGACTGAAGACCTTTTTCTTTGCTTCTGCTCCTCTGTTTCAACAGTATGCCACTTTACAGCTCCTACATACTTACAATCAAAGATGTGTTCTACTACTGGAAAATAGTCAGATACATGTTCTAAGGCAATCAGAAACTGACTTGCTAAATCAATGGTTTCCAAACTGTGGGTTGTGACCCTAAATGGTGTGGTAACATGAGCAGATGGGATTGCCAGGGTGGGGAGCTGTGGGTTGGGAGTGAGGGGCCATGCTGAGGAAAAGTTCGGGAAGCATTGTGCCAAATTAGGCTGCCTGTTCCATTTCCCATCAGAGAGAATGGACCATTAGACTCGAGTTGTATTTTTAAGTTTTCTTTGAAATCACAAGGGCTAGAAACATTTGTTTTTTAAAAGAAAGCTGAGTCTGATATGTCATGACTAATATCCAGTGCTTGCAGTGCCTGTGAAATAAGCCTTACAACTGAACTAACCATGGAGCTTGGCATTTGGGCAGAGACTGCATACCACTACTGCAGCCCTCCTATTCTTGTACGAGGAATCACACACACCAACACTAATTCTGTATCAAGCAGAATAGCCAAAAGATCTGAAGCCTCAAATCCATTTCTTATCCACTCAGAAATGCCATCTTTGATTTTGCAAATGCTGGATAGGACACTTTGGCAAGCCTATATTTGGTCACCGCCTCATGCTCTTGCCAGTCTGGGACAGAACCTTTGATACCTGATCTTCGATGTTCTAGTGCAGAGGTTGGCAATGCTTTTGGGCAGAGTACCAAAAACACCGGCAACCTCAACTTGTAAGAAGTTGGTGTGCCAGAGGCAGATGGAGGGGGAGCCACAAGGGGCCTGATCCTTATTGTAGTAGTGCAGCCCCAGCCCCTTCCACACCATCTGCCCCAAGATGTGCGTGCCAAGCAAAATGCCTTTGCATTCCACACTCTCGTACCTGTGCTGGGGGTGCCTACACCTGTTCTAGTGTGTTGTCTAGCAAAATATTGATTTTTTTTTCTAGTGAGTAACTCAAAGTCCTGCATACAATGGATACTTTTATTCCTGTATAGGTATAGCTCTGTGCTGGTATCTGAAGATCCAGTGTTTAAATACTACAGGTAGCAGGAGAAAGGTTAATTTTACGGTGGTATGTGACCGAATTTGCTTTTCTAAGATGCTTTTGTTTTATGATTTATGATTTTATTACTTTAAAATGTCCTTTAATTTTATAGTGTGTTTAAAAGGAAAAAACCTCTTTTAATCTAAAGATTACGGTGGAACACATGACAAAACATACACCTTATACTTTGGTCATTTGTCAAATATTTTGATAGCTGGCCTCCCATAGTAAGAGAATTGAAAGTAAGGATTTTTAGCTGCAGTTCTGCTAATAAGATCTGCAAACAGTCATCTATTTGCAGATGCACATCTAACTTAACTGTGCACATTTTTTAAATAATCCATGTGCCTGGATTATTTTTTAAAAAAACAATAGCCCAAACTCACCCACACATGTACTGCTGCTGCACGACAAAACAGCCATATACGCAAATTAATTGACTCATAGATTTAGGGTTGTTGAAGATTTCAAAGCAATTGGCAAGTACTGATAAATCCAAAACTTTACTTGGACATATACTAATATAAAGAAGGGTAGTTCTTTTTTGGATGAACATGTATCAATGAGAACCTTGTATACAGTTATAAAAGAGAAACTTGTTCCTAAACAGTCACAATAAAAGAAAACCTAGCTAAACTGTGGTCATTGTAATATGTAGCAAGTTTCAATGTGTGAAAACGCTAAAAAATAAGCTTAATTTATTCTACTAGGTCTATTTTCAGAACAGAAGAACACAAATACTAGAGTACTATAAAAAGTTTACAGTAAAGCTAAAGGCAACTTTAAGAAAGAATTAGGTCTCCATCGTCTAACATAGTTTAATGATTTAAAAGTGTGTTTAAATCTGCTAACTGCAATTCAAAATAAGAAAAGTCTGAAGGGAAAATCTTTTTAAGCATCAGGAGGTGATCAGGATAAAAGCATTATTCTATATAAACTAAAAGCAATAACTTACAGAATCATTGAAAAATAGGGCCTCAAGAGCTCACCTAGTTAGTCCAAGTGGCATATTGTTATTTAATCGCCCTTTAGTCTTTTCTTCAGACTAAATAATTCCAACTCTTTCAACTGTTTCTTGTAAGTCTTACTTCCTAGATCTCTAGTGGTTTTTGTGGCTCTTCACTGGACTCTTTCTAATTTGCTGACATTGTTCATGAAGCATAGTGCCCAAAACTGAACACAGGACTCCAGACAAGGCTTCATCAATGCTGAACAAAATGGAAAAATCACTTCCCTTGATTTGCCAGTTGCACCCATTTTAATACAGCTCAGTATGTTCCCAGCTTTTTTGCAACAGAAGAATAGTGTTGAGTCAGATTCTTCTTACAGTCCCTGAAGTTTTTTTTTTTTCCCGGCAGTCCTGCAGTCTAACCAATCATTCTGCACTTTTCAGTTGGACATGCAATCACTTCACCCAAACGTAGAGCTCTACAATGTCCTTGTTCAATTTATTTCAAACATTTCTCCAGTTTAAGGTGATTTGGAATCCTAATGCAGGAGTATCTGCAATTCCACCCAGTGTGATGTCCACCTCCAAATTTACTAACTCAACTGTGCACATGAACCCACCTTCCAAATCATCAACAAGGAGATTAAATAGTACCAAATCCAGGACAAACCTCTGGGGCACCCCACTCAATATCTCCTTCCAGTTAGACATCAAGCCACTGACCATTCTTAAACTGGACCA
Source organism: Crocodylus siamensis (assembly GCF_052110815.1). NCBI lineage: Eukaryota > Metazoa > Chordata > Crocodylia > Crocodylidae > Crocodylus > Crocodylus siamensis. Next base: position 170,719,974 of record NC_143397.1, on the reverse strand, counting down.
TTGTGCTCAGTTATGCCCTCACCTTATAGTAGTTTCATGCAGACTGATTTTTTAAGAATACTTATGAGAATATCATGGGAGAAAGTGTCAGAAATCTTGATAAAATCAAGTATATCACATCCACTGCTCCCTTCCTTCCATCCACAGCCATGTCACACTTTGTTGTAAAAGCAAAATCAGGCTGGGCAAGAATGGTTTATTCTTAACAAATATATGTTGGTTATTCCTGATCACCTTGTTACCATGAACCTTGAGCACCACTGACTTCTAAGTCAGTGGTGCTCAATCTTTTTGCCCCACAGGCTTGATGGGCTGGATCCAGTTGATAGGCCCAAGTCCGCTACACAGAAGTGAGGTGGGAGAAAGGCTAGTCCTGATCTAGTTGCACAAGGTATGAGGATCATGGTCAGTCATGAGCTGGCTACAAGGGGGAAAAGATGCCGTGTCGCAGCCCCAATCCAGCCATATAGGGGAAAGGGGGCATGGCCTGGCTCTTGACCCAGCTTTGCAGGGTTTGGGAATTTGGCAGCTTGGAAGGGGTGGCAGTATTGCCACCACACACCCCACCACCACCTATGGGGAGCCCCACAGGCTGGATGCCTAGCTCTGTGGAGTGGGGGTTGAGCAGTCCTGCTCTAGGCGCTTAGAAAGATTGTTTGATGGATTGTACCTCTCCAAGGAATGGAAGCCAGGCTGGCCAGTCTGTAATTTCCCAGATTCTCCTCCTCCTCTTTCTCAAAAATATGCACTCAATTTGCCCTTTTCCTGTTCTTCAGAACCTTCTCTGACCTTCACATGTCTGCAAAGAGGAGTATTTTGGGATGCATCTGATCCAGCCCTGATGATTCAAAAAGATCCAACTTTTCAATGTAATCTCTTATCTATTTTTCCCTTACTCTAGGCTGAGTATCTTCTCCCATATCTATGCTTCTAACTGTGCTCATCCACTGATAACAGACCTTTTTTTTTGTAAAGACTGAAGTAAAAACATTATTCAGCCTTTTCTGCCTCATCCATTTCCAACTGCCCTCCCCATTCACTAAGAGCCCTTCACTTTTCTTGGTCTTCCTCTTAGTTCTACTTATATTTTGGGGCACATCTTTAGCAAGTAAGAACATCTATAACTCTCTTTAAGTCAGTGTAATTCCTTTGATTTACACAAGCTGATAATCTAGCCCTTTATCTATACTAAGAAAATGTAAATAAATTCAGAAAAAGTCTACAGTAGTTTAAGAGTGATGTAGCCATGATGGTCCAGAAATTATATGAGGCAAGGATTTCTTAGGGTGATATCTTTTATTGGACCAACTAGGTAGCTGAAATAATGTTAGACAAGCTGTTGAATGCAAGACAGATCTAATGAAGAATGCCTTGCATTCAAAACCTTGTCTAATATTATCCCAGCTACATAGTTGGTCCAACAGGAGATATCATACTAAGAAATCCTTGTCTCCTGAAAAAGTCTACCTAAGAGATTCTATTTGATGTTATGGTACCCAATTGTTTACTTCTTATACATTTGGATACTCTGAGAAGCTTACTTTACACTTGTCATTTATTAACCCAGCTAATCACTACTTAGCTCAGATAAAAATACATAGCAAAATATGCCTTCAATTTCTCCTTGGTTTAAAAAAATCTATTTTCTTTGCATTGGTAGCTTCTTGTAGCTACTGCCAACTTTGTAAATGGCTTGTCTATATCTGTTTTAGTGGAAAAAGTAAGCCAATGTGTTTTACAAAGTCTTTATTCCTGCTGCCATCTGGATAAAGTCCAAAGTCCACAAAGTATGGTAAGTTATTTAGCTAAACATAGCCACCTAGACAAATCAAAATGTAACCAGTTTATGAAAGAAAGAAACTAACATGAGTACAGTAGACCTAATTCTCCCTTGATGGACAAGTTTCTCCCACTTAATGTTTTCCAAAGACTTCCCAGTCAGTCACTAACAAATTACTGTATAATTTCAGGTTATTGTCTACTTTAAATATTACATCATAATAATTCTTTGGGCACCATATTCTTGGTCTAGTTCTGTCTGCTTGAACTACCTGGTTGAGCAGTTAAACATTTAAAAATGTACAGAATCCTTTGACGGTATTAAAGTTTTTCTGAAAAAGAAGACATTTGTTCTTGAAAGTATGCTGGTATAAGAACAAAGAAATCATACAGGAATAATTCTGAAATGTGATTTTGCAGAATAATGACAATGGATATTAATAGCTAAGTGTATGTATGAATATGCATAATTAAAAAAGTTTTCTTACTAAATAATTTCTCTGATTGGCTCATGGTATGGCAACAAGGAACCACCCTAACTTTTACATTTGGAATGTGACTCATAGTGACTGATCCTCCTAATGCAATCCTTACGTAAGATACGGTAGTACTGTCATTTTTTCACTGTAATGTAATCAAAGTTCCTTACAGACCAATATAATAGCATATAAAACAAACCGTCAGGAAAGTTTGCTTTAAACTAAACATTGCTATAAAGAAATCTCATCAGAAGTGCTTATAAAATGAGTCAGGGCTGGTTTTAGGTTGGCAGGGCACACAAATTTACAGGTATTATGTGATTCATATTTTTTGTGCCTTTAATTAAAAAAGCAGGTTGAAATGTTTTCAGCTGAAGTTTTGTGACCATTTGTGGATGTAACTTAGCTCCGATGAGCATTCTAGAAAAAATAAGAGCAATTATTTCTTGCGAAAGAGGTGACTAGTTGTAAGGCGGCATATCCACTTGCAGTTTCAAACTATAATTTGTTATGTCTTGTCAAATAGATTTATTCTCCTGTGGAAGCAGAAGAAAATTTGAATTTAAAGGTCCTGCTATTATACAAGGAAGACTATAGGTGTCTCTAGCACTGGATGAAAAACATTACTAATTCCGGATTTGTTTGTTGGAAAAAACCTCTTTAGAATCCCATAAGTAAGTGGCTAAAACACTGCAAGCTGTGGTCTCTTCTGAGCATTCAGGCATTACAAAGTAGATTTTTCTTCTGCTGTAATGAAGATAGCCCTCTTTCCAAAAGGGTCTCCAACAGAGCATCAAACCTTATTATGCTAGATAGATTACTTTCTAAATGGAACTAGGTATATGCATTATGCACTACTTGTAGCATAGTTTAATATTAGTTGTTTAGGCAAGGTGTTCTTAAGTGTCACAGTGATATAATTAGTTTTACAAACCAGTCCCTTGTTAACATACATATTTTGGAAACTATGAGAGAGTAACTACTGAAACAGGTGATAGAGTTTCCAGCCAAAATTCAAAACAAGGGTTACACCAAGGGGAAGCATATCTGCCATGCTGCAGTCATGCTAAGAAATCTAATATGTATAAGGACAAGCAGCATTTACACCATACTTTTCTAAATAGCCTGTTTAGTGACATCAGACTGAACCTGGCTACAAAACTCTTGAGAATTGTGCTGCAGCATCCTTCTTGAGACATACCCCCAATAGATCCTGCCTGTTTATGTTGATCGGGCTAGTGATGACCGTGCAGTCACAAATTACAGTGATCTGCCAACTGGCATTGCAAGAGTCTACTTTCTTTTAAAAGTATTCAACTTTCCATAGTAAACATCATGTCTTGTTCATAATTTTAGCCTTTTTCTTGCACTCTGAGACCTAGATCAAATGACCTGCTGGCTAATTTTAAGACAAAATGTTCCATAGGACTTACCAGGCCAGGTAAAGGGTTCGTCTACCTCAGTATCACATCTGTGGCAGTGAGTGCTCAGCAGTAGAGAGTTCAAGAAGGCACAAGAAAGCCCATAGTGGACAATCATGCAACAACCTTCCCATGAAAATGGTTCTTCCTAATAAGATCAGTTATATCCCCTGAATTATGAGGGTTTTCCTCTCCCCTTTTCTAATATAACTGTGGCAGTTCTTATTCTCTGACAAAATGTCTCATTTTCTAATTCTACTTGACCTGAGTATTTGGTTGCAAATTAGTTCTGAGCTGTGTAAAATGTACTTCCTTGAATGATGTTTTATTTTTTGAGAAGAGGCATGCAATTTCCACCATTTATGACAATCATTTTTATATTCCCTCTTATTTGTCCTAAAAGTGAATATCTCCTTTTCAGTACTTCAATTCTCTTTCAGTGAACCAATTATCTCAATACTTGGGTACTCAGTAGAGTATAATTTTAAAAGTGAAAAAGGAAAGCTTATTTTTGGACAATTATCACATTTTTACTTGAAATAGTCTTCAGATCATGCTTGTTAGAATATAAAAGACCCAACTGATCAACTTGCCATTATAGAGGGCTTTTCATATATGATATTAAACCAAACTTGATCTTATCCCACAAGAGGTGAGAAGTGATTATTACATTTATTCTCAAATAAGCTCATTAACAGCCAATTTCATACTGAGAGCAGCTGAAGTTCTTCTGCCATCTAGTCCAGCTTTAATATTGAAGTGAAGCTACTGAAAACATAAGTCAACCAGAGAAATATTTGGCGGTATAATAAAGATGACACTACAGGGCCTTTAGAGCTAACTACACAGTCAAAAAGCCTGAGGTTGAATCGATTCGAGCTTCACAGGTTAGGCTAAACTGCATAGATTGGACTGATAAGCAGGTGAACAGATATTCACTTTTGATTCCAGAAATTCAGCCACATGCCTACAGTGGGTCAGGCCAGAAGTCAGGGGGCATTAGAGCACATCTCCCTGCTCAGCTGGAGCAGACAGTTTGGGACAAGGCTAGCCCACCCACCCTCCGAAGGGAGTTTGTGGGAGAGGTGGTAAGCATCCTGGGATACCGGGGGACTATGAGTAAAAATGAATCTGGAGGGCCTCTGGGACAAAAGTTCAATAAACCAATTTAACCTAAATCAGTTAAGTCTGATACTACATCCATTCAGGTTTACCTTAAACTGGTTTCAAATAGCTGAAACCAGTTTATGTGCACAGAACTTCTGTTGTGTTACAGATCTGAACTGGTTTTCAATCACTTACATCAGTTTATGTGTAATTTATGTCCCTAGCCTAGATGGTCAAGCAGCTTCTCTCTCAAGTACTGGCCAGACACACAGTTAGCAAGTGCAACTGATATCATTTGGCACACTGGCAGAGGTTAAACTGTGTGTTTAAAAAGGAGCTTCTGTTGTGCATTTATCCATTCCAATATCAGATCCTTGCTTTGTCTATAAATAACATGCAAACATTTTAACAAGGTCAGACAATACACAGGCAACATAGAGCATATCAAGTATAGCATAATATATGTATATCATTTAAAATATCAACTTGTACCTTTTTAAAATAAGGTATGTATTATGTGGTGCATAAAATTAATCTAACCCTCATCTAAACTTCTAACAGCCAAAGGTACCAATCCTTTTTCTTCTACCACCAGATGGTACACTGGGTCTCTCTGTATAGCTCTGAACTGCAGCATTCATGTCCTCTGAATCACATACTCCCTATGTTTTACACACACTATGCTTTTCTCAGTTGGAGCTATTTAAATTCTGTGCAGCATTCCCTTGTTTTTATGTCCCAAAAAACTATTATCGTTCCTTAAAGTCTGTCTTGTGCTTTCACATACACTTGTAAGATCTAATGGGATAGGAAACCAGAAATGGCTCCTTGAGCCCTTTTGGTTTAACGTTGACATACTTGTTGAACTCAAGTAGGATTTGGATCTTGCCACCAGCATAGGGAGCACATTTCTGCTCCCTAGGGTTCTTCAGAGTTCTCATATTCTCCTTTTCCTGATTAGTTTTGTTCTCATGAATTACATTTGCAAGCCTGTCATACAGTTTAATGGTGTAGTACCTCACTTACTCCAAGTGCCAGATTACCCCACATTCTGGAATCAAAAGGGTAGTGTGTGTGCCTGTGTGTGTTGCAGCTGACAAATGGAGCTACCAATTTTAAGTTTTTATTTTATCTCTTCTTCTAAACAGTCTAGAAGCCCTGCTGGGCTGGTTAATGCACTAGTACTATGGACTATCAATACTTTTATCGGGTAAGGCAGATATATAAGTCTTCTGGGTGTTTTTTGCACTTGATCTGTAGATTGTGAGTTCTCTGTGCCAGGAGCTGTCTTCTTTTTTACTCACTGGTATTATTCCTCATGCAATCAGGTTTCTCCATGCTGCCACAACGTAACTAGTAAATTAAAAAAAATACCCAACAGGCCTAAAAGCTTATCTGTGATTCAGAGTACAGATATAAGAGAAAATGAAGCTGAGATACCTAGAATAGTTTTGTATCTAAAGAGATAACTTTGAATATAAAATGTAAACAAGGTACTCCACCTCATGGGAGCTCAATGATTTATGAGAGGAAAGAGTAGGTTGTGAGAGTTCAGTCAGGGCTGAATCACAGGGGTTAAGGGTTAGTTGGGACTCTTAATTTAACTTTGTCTGATTGTAACCAGAAAACCAGGAACAACAGTAAATAGGTTTGCTATTACATATTGACAAAGGGACTGATCCTGATTAAAATAACTTTCATTTAATAAGATCAATAAAAGTTACACCATTCCATTAGACCATGATCAATATCAACAAAATATATTTCAAGCTTGTTGCAGATGCCGCACATCACTTTAGGTAGCTCAAAAGAAGGGAGATTTTTATGTCTCATGCAAGTCTTACGTGATACATGCCCTGGTCTAAATTGAGTACTGATTAATTTTAATACTTAAACAGATAATGTTGGAGTGATGCTGTACCCATGATGGTCTAGCACAGGGGTTGTCAACCAGGGGTATGCGTACCCCCAGGAGTACTTGAGAAGGCCCTTAGGGGTATGCACAGGCAGGAGAGGACAGAGCACCACCACACACTATCCCACACTGCCCCACCTGGCCGGATGCGTAGGAAACTCACATATGGTGGCTGCTGCCACTCTGCGTCTGGCTGTGCGCCTTCCCCCCCACAGCTGCTCGACCTCCAGCCACCAGGGGATGCAATGATTCAAAAAGGTTGAAAATCCCTGGTCTACGAAATATGCAAGAAGAAAGGATTTTTGTGGGTGGTATCTTTTAATGGATCAACTCCATGGTTGGGATAGCAAGCTTTCAAGTGTAGTACATTCCACTTCAGCAGTGCAGTCGATTCAAAAACCTTGTCCAAGTCTATCCTAGAAAGCCTATTTCCCTGGATAGTTCCTCCAATATCTCTGTAACTGAGAATGGTTCTGATGCATCCCTTTTTCACTATGCACATACCTTGTAACTTCTATAGTCAGAATGGATCCATATGTTAAAGGTAAGAGGATATTACCTACACATAGACATTGCATTTACCCTAAGATAAAGCATTTTATCCCAAAACAAAGTGCAATTGTTCAGACATTCATATCCATTATCCCGAGATAAATCCTACAAAGTTTCACAGGATAAGAAATACTACCAGTTTATCCTGTGATAGTGCAAAGTGCATTTGAATGGTTATCCTGGGATTGGATCACTGAATCAATGGCAGAAAGGTGGCAATTAAGTCAACTGCTCACTAAACCTGGATTCCAAGGGTGATGCATTTACAAGCCAATCCAGAGAGATTTCTGTTCTAGGATAAACACAGGCACAACCTGTCCAGGGATAAATGCAACATGTGTTTCTAGCCACAGTACATAGTTACCTACATATCACAGATGCTTGGGCTAAGTATAAACAGTTAAAAAGCCCAAGGCTAAATTGATTCAATCTTTGCAGGTTTTTTTAAACTGCATAGATTGAACCAATAAGCAAACAGGAAAGGCAGGCAGACCCCTGTAGTGGCCCATACTAAGAACACTAAGAACCGGGGGGGGGGGGGGGGGCACTAGAGCACACCTCCCAGTCTGCTGGCCGCTGCCAAGAGCTGGAGCCCCCTGTATCTCCAAGCCACACTCCCACTTCAGCCTCCGTGCCAGCTGAGCAACGGCGGGGCGGGGCGAGGGGAGACAAACTGGGAGGTTTACTCTGCAAGGCCCAGCTGGGAGTGGGACTGGAATCTCCTAGACATGCCCCCTTCTCAGTCTCCCAGCCAGCTGGGGAGACAGTAGGGGAGGGAAGTCTGCATCTGGACTTGGCTCTGCCCCAAGAGCAGGGAGCTAGGAGCTATGTCCCTCCACAGCCTGGGGCTGGCTGAGCGGAGGGGTAAAGGGAAGCCCACAGCAGGGCTTGGCTCTGCCCCCAGAGTTGGAAACCAGGAGTCATGGCCATTCCTCAGCATTGAACCTGGATAAAGGGAAAGGCTGCAGTGGGGCTTGGCTCTGTCCCCTCCCAGAGCTGGGCACAGGGCTGGAGTCCTCCTGGATGCCTCCTTCTCAGCCTCCGGGTGGGCTGAGGGGAGAGGGGTGGAAGGTATGGGGCTTGGCTCTGCCCTCCCCTCCCCTGAGAGTCTGGAGCAGGGCTGGAGTCCCTTGCCATGTCCCTTTCTCAGCCTCTGGGCCAGCTAAGGGCACGGTAGGGGCAAAAGCCTGCAACAGGGTTTGGCTCCTCTCCCCAAAACTGGGGAGAGGAGCCAAACTTGGCCCAGAACCTGAGAAGGGGACATGGCAGGGGACCTAAGCCCTGCCCCAGGCTCTGGGGGGCAGAGCCAAGCCTTGGTACAGGTTTGTCCCTCCTCCCAGCCACCCAGGAGGCTAAGAATAGGGCATGGCTCCTGGTGAGCCAAACCCTCATGTAGCGTTTTCCTCTCTCTCCTCCCCCCGACTCCGAGCCTCCCCTTACCCAGCCTGGAGGCTGAGAAGGAAGCATGGCTCCTGGCACTGGGCTCTGAGGACAGAACCAAGCCCCAGTGCAAGGCTCGTCAACCAAGCTGCATCTCTTAGCCAGCCTAGAGACTGAAAAGGGGGCATGGCTCCCAGCTACTGGTTCTGGGGGAACCAGAATCAAGCTTCTTTTGCAGATGCCCCTGCTGAAGACTCTCCCTCCCTTTCCTAGGCTGGTTCCCTTCCCTAGGCACCCAGCTGGGGGGCCTGGTTTCCTACCTCCCTCCCCCCCTGCCCTGCCACTCCAACTAGCAGCACCTGGCTGGGGATCTGGTGCTAGACCAGAGGGGTGAGTTTTTCTCCCCCTCAGCCACCTGGAATGATAGTGCTCTGGGTAGGGAACAGTGCAGTGGGGCAGAACTGGGTCAGGATCTAGGATAGAAGTTCCATAAACCAGTTTGACCTAAATTAATTAAGTTTGATATTACATTCAACCAGGTTTACCTTAAACCAGTTTTAGCCATTTTAAAAGTGGTCTAAGCACACTGAATTTTTGTTCTGTTACAGGTTTAATCTGGGTTCTGATAACTTAAACCAATTTATGTGTAACTTCTGTCCCTAACCCTGGTGACTGATTTCCAAAGGTGTCTCTGTGGCTGAAGATGAAGATGAAGATAGGTGTGTAGTGGGATTTTTATAAACACAGAAGTAGATTAGGCACTACATTTCATTTATCACCAAATAAAATTAATGGTGTTCAGCAGTTAGCTTGTCTTATTGCTTTTAAAACCACACTAGACATCTATCTGAATCTTTAGATGCCTAAAAGCTCTCTCCCACCACTTTGTTGATAACGTAAATATAACAACACAGCTTAGTTTTCTCTACAAGATGGACTGTTCCTAGTTCCCTTCTCTCCCAAGGAGGCTTTCTCCCACTTTTTATGGTATATTTTTCTGCCAGCATTACTTTGCAGTAATTGCCCTGAAACATAAAGCAGAGTTTTCCAGCTGAATCTAGGGTGACCCAACATTGCTATGAGCACACAAATTTGTGCAAAAATTATGAATATACTGCTTTTATGAACATCTGGTTGATTACACTAATTTTAAAAAATCAGTAAATTGCAGAAATTAACCTAATGCAAATTTCTAGCTTTCTTTGTGAAGTCAAATAAAGAGAATGATTTTGAATCTTTTTGTTTACTGGCTCAAATTCATCTAGGATTGGTTCTAACTTTCTTGTACCTGTTGAGATTGTAAGTGTTTTTGCAAGGATACCATTAAAACAACTGAAGAGATGCTGTCATCTTGGCAAGATGACTAGGGTCTCAGTAGGCATGGAGATTGAGCTTCTTTCTTGTTTCCAGCAGTGCTCCCTCCACAAAAAGGAGGAACAGACTAACATGGGTGACTTTGCTTTGTGCTTTTCTACCCTTTTACCTGTTTCCTTATGGGCTAAAAGAAGATACGCATATCCAGGCTGCCCCTCACTTTTCTTGAGTACTCAAAATTCATGTAAAGTTTTTAAAATACCATTATTACACTGTTTCAAGTGCTCTTAAAACATAAAGAAAACCATTCTCCCATACCCTCTTACGGACAACTATTACTAACACTTCTCCCTTTCTCTGACATTTATCAGAGGTCAGATAGCACATTTAACAATTTGTGGAGGAAAGTCTAGCAGTAGGCAGTCACCAGGTGCACATAAAGCAGGCAGAACAATAATTTCCCAAAGTACTGCAACAATCTGTACATTTAAAGAAGATATCCTTACACAAGCAGGACTTAAGAAAAACTATTCATCTTCAGCACTGCAAATTACCATACAAGCCTTTGTGTGTGTATGTGTGTGTGCACCCGCATGCACATACACAGAAAAAGAAACCAGAATCAGTTTTCACTAAGCAATCTCCCTAGTTGCGTAGTTCTCTGGGGACACAACTAGACAGAAGTTTCCTGTGGAGTTGACTAATTAGTTCTGCAGTAAAACATCACCATCTACATGTACAGTGCTACTAGGATGGAGTAAACTAATTATCTCTGCTGTAGGAGAGTACTATCCTACGACAGTTATTTACTCTGCCACAATGCACATGCAGACACAGATGGGGCTGGCTAGGGCAAGAGGGTGCTTCAGTGTGGGGACTGCCTGCCGGCTAGCCTAAACTGAAATACCCTGGTGCCCCAGCCAGCCCCTCTGTAGCACAATGAACTGGGTCAGAGCATCCCTGAGCTGGGAGGCTGATCCTCAGGACCCCTGCCAGCCAGGGCTGCACTGCCCCAGCTCAACATGCTGCAGTCCCAGGCACATGTGCAAACAGTGTGCCTGGAAGCAACGAACTCTGGCACAAACTGTGCTGGAGTTTATTCAGCCACATCTATTGCACACATAGATATGCTCCATGAGAAGACTCTGGTGTGCAAATCTGTTGAGCTTTTTGAAATGACTCAACAGTAAAGAGGGGTGACAAAAGAATAGTGGAATGATAACTGTTTTGAGAAATGACATTAGAATTTTGAATAAACACTCCCAGAAAATCAAGTTAGCCTTTTAGAGAAAGATCAGTGGCTCTCTCTTCCTAGCTAGATCAGAAAATCACCCCCAAATTTAGCATAGACTCAAGATAAGTCAGGCTTAGGTGCTGAACTAACTTTTCTCTTTGACATAAATGAGAAATATACCATTGGTTATGGCTAGTACAGTCAGTACTGGGATTACTGTGGGTTAATGTACACACACTACAGGCTATCTTTAACAAACAGCACAAGCACTTAGATTGTACAAAGAAGTAAAATTTAAATGTTTCAAATGCTTCTGCAACATATCAATGGGCCAACTATACATGCCCCTTTGAAACATTTCAAAGTGGCTGATGTGCTCTAAAATAGTACCTTTTAAAGGGAATGTTTTGGAGTATTCTACTTTATATTACATGTACATAAGAACAGGGGATCTATAGGTACTCCAGAAGCCAACAGTGCTCCTCTCCCCACTACCTTACCCTAGGAAGAAATGGAAAGCAAAGAGGATAGTATGGCAAGCCAGCAGTATAGCAAGATATTCCTTGCCAAACTTGTCCAACAGTGGAGTGTATTTACCTCATGCTGAAGGCTAAAGACAGATTGTGGATTCTACTGGTGTACCACTCACCTCACTACACAGTGGATTCCCAAACTACCTGAACTGGTCTTAGAAGTGATATTGAGAACATGCAGACCTATTGTCTTGGGTCAAGCTCTTCAGAGTTGGAACAGGACTTTCTGGCCTCCAAGACAACCATGGGACTACCCCAGATTGTAACTGGACTGATATGTGAGTCAGGGCACAAGCTGGACCCAATGCTTTGCCCCTATCTGGATATAGGGCCTCCAGTTATTGGGAGTTCATCAAGACACCTCTAACATAGTTGGACCACTACTTTCTAAAGACAAAGATCCCTGTGCCTATGCCCCTATCAGGGTGGTAGACTGGCTAAATTGGTTCACCTTCAGACACTGTGATTCCAGAACTCTCTGGCAGACATTTTCACTGACTTTGATGATTACTCTGTGAATAACCTGATTCATTTGTGGAATAGCACGCTGATTTTAGCCATACATACAGTAGCTCCCCAGCACCTATTGCTGCTGCAGTGGTGATACAGATCCTCTTGGTACATGGGTGCTAAGGCAGCTGAAGCTGTAGATTAGGTGGTTATAACACAGGTGGCTTTTGACCCATGCCAAAGCTAACTGATTGCAGCATAGATCCTTATTAAAGGACTATGATGTAGCAGTGACAGCAGGAAAGCTTTTCTTTTTCACTGCTATTACATCTGCAAAGAGCCATCTGATAGAACTGCTCTAGGTAGTGAATGACCTGGTTAATCTAGGTTGTCTCCACCTAGCAGCTGAGCTTTCTACAGTCTGCCATGACATGTCTGCCATCTGCTCTGCAAGCAAAATTACCCATATCCAACACAGATTGGGGACCACCAGTTTAGTTGCAGATCTGAAATTCAGGGCTGTGGAAGCTTATTCTTGAATTTACCTGGCTTTTGGTTTGTATTGGGGCGGGCAATTATTTCAGGCGGAGGGCCACTCACTGAATTTTGGCAAGCTGTCGAGGACCTCAAGGGTAGCCCTGCCCCTTGACAGGTACCCCACCCCTGGTCACCATCTTTGGACCAGAAGTCCATCCTCCTAACCTCTGACCTTTACCACCAAAAGCCCCTCCCTTTGCCCCTGGAAACACTCCTTTCAGTAAGGGGTTTTGCCATCTCAGAACCAGAAAAACACCAAGTTATATTCTAAAAATCAAACATCTACAGAATGCATTAATTTGATTTAAATACTTTTGTCCTGATTTACAGGTGTTTGTGTAGTGTACATAGAGGTGATCACACAGTAGCTTGAAATGAAGTCTTATTCTTGTATACTATGAGGGTGTGGGGGGCTTAAGGGGGGTTATACATTTGTGGGGGCTGTGGGTGTGGGGAGGGTTGTGGGGGTAGATAGTTGTATGGGATGTGGGATGAGGAAGCATGTAGGTGTGTGTGGATATATACGGTGTGGGTGGGTATGGGGTTTGTGGGAGGATAGCTGGGGTGCGTGAGGGGGTATGGGTGTGGGGTCTGCATGTATGGCAGTGTGAGGGGGTGGGTGCATGTGTGTGGTGGGGGTGCTTCTGGGACTCACCCTACGAACACACACACACTCTCCCTCTCCCTCCCTCATTGCACACACATGCACACACTGTGCTTCTCTCACTACATCCCCTGTGCTTCGCTTATCACACACACACACACACGCGCACACATACACACACATTCTCTCTCTCTCTCTCCACCCCCCCTTCCCTCATTGCTCTCTCTTTCTCTCTCCCTCCCTTATTGCACAATCACACACACACAACCCCCCCTTCCCCTGGCCCTGGGGTATCACTGTGCCCCCCACCCTGCCCCTCCAGTCCAGCTGGGGCCACATGGTGCTGGAGCAGCCACCTGCAGGGAAAGCTCTGGCAGGCAGAGGCTGGCCTTTCTCCTGACTCCTGCCACCTTCCCCTGGGTCCTACTACCCCTCTCTTCTGTCAGCTTTGACAAGAAGCCTGGAGCAGATTAATATTAATCTTCTAAACTTTGTAAGTGCCCCATGGGCCAGGTAGAATGGCCTGACATGCCAGATCCAGCCTGTGGGCTGTATTTTGCCCACCCCTGGTTTATATAGATGTTCTTCAGTCACTATCACCCACTGATGGAGATGTACTCATAGAGGTGCACAAGATCAGTAGTGAATTGGAACCATACTCATCCTGGCTTGTAAAATCCAGCCAAGAGAGACTGGGGCCATTTCTGGCAGGGGTTGTCAAGGCCTCCTTCTGGGAGGGCAGAGTAACAGATGTTCTTAAACCTATCATCCTCTGGCCCCTACTCAAGAGACTATCTGATGTTGACTCATCAGCTGGCTATTGTCTCATTTCCAACTTAACCCCTTTTTGGGGAAAGTCACTGAATACCCATTTTGAGGTGGTCATTTGACAACTTCAGGCACATCTGAACATTATTGGATTGCTGAAGCTTTGTCTTTCTGGCTTTCATCCTGTCTAGTTTGGATCTTTCTTGTTAGGTATTCATGGGGCTTCATCTTGTCACGCCTCCTGTTCAATGTATATATAAAGCTACTGGGCAAAGTTGTGTGCAGATCTGGACTGAGTTACCATTGGTAAGTTCACTGGCATCCAGCTCCATCTCTCTTTCTCATCTAACCTGAATCCCACAGTCTTGGTTTTTCCCTGGTGCTTGGCAACAGCTTGGCAACTGGATGCAAATGAAACACCTGAAGCTAGAGAAGACAGGGGTGAAGATAATGGGCAGACTATTTGGCCTTGGATTGACTATGGCATCGATCATTTATGGGGTTAAATCTGTCATTGCCACTCAGATTCATAGCCTTATGGAGCTCTTGGATCCTCTGCTGCACCTGGATCTTCAGGTGACAATGGTGGCTAGGAGTACCTTTCACCAGCTCCATCTAGTGAGAAGGCTACAACCCTTTCTTGCAGATTTGAATCCATCCACAATCATCCATGCTTTCATAATCTTGAGGCTGAAATAATGAAATGCACTGTACATGGGAATCCCCTTGAGGACTGGCCAGAAGGTGCAGCTGATGCAGAACATAATAGCTCGCCTGCTGACAGGCTGGGTCACCAGACTCATGTAACTCCCATTCTCCAGAGTCTGCAATAGCTGTCAATAACTTTATGGGGTAACCTGAGAGCAACCTACTGCAACTAACATTAACGTGCTAAGTTCACTTCACAAACACACGCAGGGGGTTGTTCTCCAAAGTCACTCCTCATCTCTATAACTCCTTCCTCTCTTGAGGCCTCCTGCAGACTGAACATAGACATTTTCTGGAAGCACAGGAAAGCTATTTGGACAGGCGTCTAGTTAGGCAGCCAAAACCCAGCAAGCTTAAGCTGGGATTTTTTTAGACAGGTTTTGTTTTATATTTTAATTTTATATTCTATTCCCATTTATAAGTTATTTTGCTTTATTACTGTAAGTTGCCCTGAGCTTTGTTGGGAAGCGTGTCATATGAATCTAATAAACAAAAAAACCACACAATATTTGTAAAATAATATAAAATAAGGTTTTGGTTTTTTCTTTTTTTTGGCAGGAATATTTCTTTTCTCACATTTCTATCTTTCTATGCAGCATCTCTCTCTCTCTCATACATGTGGGAAAAGAGGAATTAATTACATCTCAGGGACTAATGCACAGAAAAATTCAAAATTATGCACTGAGTCCCAGGGAGTGCATGTGACAGCATGGAGCCAGCCTGGCCTGGCCCGCTGGTGAGCGCCTTCAACCCAGGCTGGGCTTCTGGCACTGCAGGAAGGAGCCATACACCACTGAGCTGGGCCTGGCCAGCTCTGTGCCTCCACATGGGGCTTCCAGCACAGAGCCCACCGAGCCCAATGGCACATAGACTGGGAACTGTGGGGAGTTGCATGCCATCGGGCTGGGTGAGCTCCATGCCTCCACATGTGGCTTCCTGCTAGAGCTGGCCCAGCCCAGCCCAGCCTGATGGCATGAGACTCCTGCCAAGCCATGTGTTGGCACGGAGCCACCTTGGTCTGGGTTGAAGGTACGTGCCAGCAGGCCACCTGGACCGGCTCCATGCCACCATGTGTAGCTCCTAGGACTCAGCTGAAGCCACATGCCCACCATGGCCATGGGTCCCATGAGGATCTGCTACCAGCTGCTGCTGCCAGCAGTGACAAGGGCTGTGCACTTGGGGGTGCATATGGCCCACACCCACCCATCCACACCCCCCCACATCTACCCACAAACCCCACCCCCTCACCCCCCACTCCTGCAAGCATGAGCTCCCCTCCCCGCACACCAGCTATTCAGTTGTGCACCACTGTGCTTGGTACTGCCACATGGGGCTCCCAGACGAAGTGCCGGGAATCCTGCAGAGATGGAGGCACAGAGCCTGCCTGGGTTGAATTTTGCAAAATTATGCAATTATGTGTGATCATATGTTTTAGGTGCAAAATTGCATTGGTGCATAATTGCATAATTCCCCAGGGTGTAATGTGTCACTGAGAACATGTTGAAACCAAACAAATCCTATCTCTACAGGAATGAAGGTTCCTGCTCACTAATAGTTGTAGTTTAATTCCTCTGCATAGAAAACAGGAAATTTGGTAAGCCCACATCCTTGATGTGTTACAGACAAAGCCCAAAGCAGTCATTTCACATAGCTTTGAAAAATGGAATTGAAAGTGCGAGTTTCATGACTAAATAGATCAATTTGCCATTGAGAAGAGACTGTAGAATCTCCAACACAAATTTTTGGGATAGGGACAAAAATTACACATAAACTGGTAAACTTAATTGGAAATCAGTTCATATCTGTAACACAACAGAATTTCAGTGCACATAAACTACTTGCAAAATGGCCAAAACCAGTGTAAGATAAACCTGGATGGATGTAGTATCAGATTAAACTGGTTTAGGTTAAACTGGTTTATTGAACTTCTGTCCTTGATCCCCTCCAGATTCAAGTTAACTCATAGTCCCCCAGCATCCCCAGATGCTTTGCACCTCCCCTTGGCTCAAGCTGTCTGCTCCAGCTGAGCAGGGAGGTGTGCTCTAGCACCCCCTGACTTCTGATCTGCGCCACTGCAGGTATGTGGCTGCATTTCCAGAATGAAAAGTGAATGTCTGTTCACTTGCTTATCAGTTCAATCTACACAGTTTAGACTAAGCTTCAAAGATTGAATCGATTCAGCCTCAGGCTTTTTGACTGTCTGTACTTAGCCTTGAACTACACGTTTGCCAGGGACGGCTTAGTAGGTACAAATCCTACTTTTAAGAGGGGGCCAGACTAGATGACTTCTTGAGTATCTCTCTAGATATAAGTTCTACCTGGCAATCCAGGTATAAAAAAAAACCCATGAAGGAAAAAAAGCAGGGTAGGGCATGGTCCTGGACTATGCCCTGAGGTAACCTGGAAGCCAGTCCTCCAGAGACATGTCTGGTTCCTGGCCAGAGTGTCTCTGGTGCTTCTGCTGCCCCAGCACATGGGGCATGAACCCTAAGCATGTTGGGGCAAACAAGAGAATGGGGCAAGGATGCAGCCTGACTGGGACTCAGGCACTGTCACAGGTAAGTTAGGGACGTGGGAGTGCGGTCTATGGATGGGTTTGTGGAGAGGTGTGATCAGGGGCTGGCACACACCTGCCCCCCCACTTGCTGTTTGCAGTCCATGGCAGCACAGCACTGCCTGACGCGGGCTCTGTACATGCTGAATGAATCCGTCCCCAACCTAGTCCACTAGTGCACGACTTCGGACATGACCGGCTGTACTAGCAGGCTGGTCTCATTTGGCACAGAGCCCGTGTCACACAGTGCCATGCTACCACGGGGTTCTGTCTACAGCCGGGCCACAGCTGCACTGGCTGCTGCCACCGGTGCCACAAGGAGTGGGCAGCAGCCAGCACCGTATACCAGCCCCATCTCAAGCCCACCCACACTGCATACACCCAGCGCTAGCACCAGCCAAGCAATGCTAGCAGCAGAGCTGCTGGACCTGTGGTCTGTGAGGATAGAAAGCATGCAGTGGGACCCAACCCAACCTGCTATGTGCACTTTTGCACAGGATCAGGAGGTGCGGCTCCTGTGCAAAGGCATACACAAGCTGTGCAGGCTGGGCTGGGTTGCATCAGGCACGTACTCCGTGAGGCTTAGATGGTGATGCATGGCCATAGCACTGTGCCTAAAATGGGCCATGGCGCATCGCTGCCTGACCTTCATGAAAAATGTGTCCAGCTGGCCTGATGCAACCCAGCCCAGTTCACGCAGCTAGAGTGCACCTTTCCACAGGATCTGCACCTCCCAGTCCTGAGCAAAGGTGTGTTAAGGGGCCAGGCTGGGTCCCGCCATATGTTTTCTCCCCACACAGACCGTGGGTCTGACAGTGCTGCTCCCGGCATGGCACGGCACGACATGGCTGGCGCCACAAGGAGTGAGGAGGCGGGCATGTGATGCCTCTCCCACAAACCTGACATCCCTTCCCGCATCCCCCCACCCCCTCCTGCAAATCCCACACCACCTCCACCCTGCACACAACTTCTGCAAACCTCACATCACCCTCACACCAAAGTGCGTGTCCAAACACATGCACTGAGGCAAAAATTCCCAGCACAAATTTGTGCCACTCCTATTTGAGCTGCTGCAAGTACACATGCCTGCAAGTGTGAATGCGCCCTGTGTGTACCAAATGACAAAAAGCACACAGTCAAACTGCTGCTTATACATACCTAGCACCGCTCTTTGACTCAGTTGCATTCACTGGCACTGGTCTTATAGCAGCAACATTACATTTATCTGTCATTTGGCATGCGTGGAGAGAAAGCGAATGGGCAGGGCTTCGTTCATGACAATATTCCCTAGCACTGTCAGAGGCCATGTAGATGGGTCCTTAGGTTGTAAAAACAAGCACTCAAAATTAGAAAATGTCAGAATACTGCTTAGACTCCTCATACATACAAATTATAATGGAACTGTTAATTACATGATCACATACTATTTTTCTACAGGAACCATGCCTCAGTCAGTGCAGAGGATAGCGTTTGCTGGCAGTTATTCAACAGCTATTCAGTATTTGTTTTTATCCTTATAATTCAACATGTACAACCAACCTTTTATTTATTTTATACCATCCAAACTGCTCTGGAGTTATTAGCTTTTGTATAAGATTTTTATGACTTCACGACAAACATTAATGATTTTATCTTCACACTCACCCCCTATGAGGTCAGGTGTTATTTACAGATTGTATTTAATAGATCTGAGGCATAAGATTAATGTCAATATTGTAAAATCTCCACTAATTTTGGCTTTGTAATTTGAGATGTCTACAATCATACATTTATTTAGCATTTTGGTAGGAATTAATCTATTCAAAGCACAGTTTCTATGGACTTCAATTGCAGCTGTGAGCATGCAGCAAATCTGCAGTTCAGGCTTTTTCATCTCAGTCTTGACAATCAGAAAATGAAAAACAAACAAGAAGCAGGCACTGACAAAAAGGTTGATTGAAGTGATGTGCCTAGCATCCCATAATAACTTATTTTATCAGGCCAGTACATCTAGGTACTACCCTCAGAAGTAGGGCTGCACTTAAATAATGAGCCCTTATTTCTTTTTGTCATTCACTAAACACCTTCCACCTTCTGCAATAAGTGAGAGACAGAGAGAGATTCTATGCACAGCTACATTAGTATCAGCAGACTCTGATTCTTTCCCTAAGAATTTTTTGTCCCCCCAAAACAAGATAATACTCCATGAAAAAAACAGTATGATGTCCTGCCACTAATGAACAAGAAGGCTGAATAAATATTGCATGGGAACCTTAATTCCGATATTTAACTTTACAGTATTCGATTCTGCAACCTTAACATTCTTAGCGTAGTTCTTCAGGATGTAATAAATAAAAAAGCAGCCATATGAGACAAGAATTAGTCATTTAAATTGTCAGATAAAGAAAGCAATTACAGATAAAATGATCTCTCTCCAAGTTTTTATCAAAGAACTCTGAAATAGAGATGATAACCAAGTTGGCTCCCTTAGGCTCCTTTGAAAATCCCAAGCTAATCTTTTTTTTTCCATTCCATTCTATAATAGCACATTTTCTAAAGGTTCAACAGTCTGCCAAAACAATGACCCAGAATGTTTAATGTCAGTGGACAATCTCATAACAGGCTTGACACTTCTACCTTTTCCTGAGTTACATGTTCAGATAACCAGAGTTTTAATTCAACTATTTATACTTCCTTCCCAGAGAAGTTGAACAGCATATAGTTTGCCAGGGCCTGTTTGCTTATTTTGTGTGTAGCCTAAAGCATAAAGGATTTTTTTAGAATCATTTAAAAATAATTATGATGACTGTAACCCTAAAACTAGTACTTCCATGAGCTATCTATACGCTTATATTTAACACATAAAATGTATTTACTATGAGTCATGGCAAGCCTGTTCATGAACATATCAGAAATTTAAAATGTACTTGGACCACTAGCCTTACTTCATAAGTTAGATGTAAAAGCCTGCATACAATTAGGGAGCTCACCCCTCCACATTACTGTAAAATATTATGTTGATTACTGTTGCCCATTATAAAGATCACTCTATTTCTGTTATGAAGCATTTTCTGCATGTATATGATCAGAAAAGTACTTTGGGATATGAAAGATAAGAGACTTTTTAAAAAGCTCTTTTTATTGACTTAACTATTAAGTTTATGAGCTACAGATGATTCTGCAGTAAAAGATACATGAAAAATAGGCAAAGGGACTATCAAAATGAAAATATTATTTCAAGCAAAACCAACTCAAACAGATGCCCAGAAAGTCACTTCTCACTCTGTCATTAATCAGGGTGTATGGCTCTGAAGTAATAAACTGACATGGGGAATCAAGATGGCCTCATAGGAACAGAGCTCTTTAAAATACAATATTTGTATAAGCTTTAAACACTATTAATTATAACTTCATAACATTTTTTCTTGATAGTAAGTTCCCGTATATTTTAGTTTAGCTAGCAGAATGGCACACCTAGCAATAGACAGTCTCAGCAGCAAGCTCTACATCAGGATAGAAAGCTAAACCATTTCAACATGGTTTCACTCCTTTTAGTGGAGCTACACTGAGTGATTCACACAAGCTGAGGGGCCAAACTAAAGGTTCTTTCATAGTGCTAGTGCAGCAGTGCAATTCTGTACTATCAAACAATTGAGCTGGTAGGTGAATTTATCCTAGTGACTTCTCACTTTAGAGTCTGAGGGTGAGTTTACACATTTGAGTTTGCAAGGAATGTTAGTTAGTTTTAAGGTTATTACTAGCTAATGTTTAGTTGCATATTAAGTTAATACCCTCTCTAACATGCACTGCTCAGATCTGCCACTAGAGGGTCAGGGAGCAGGGGGCATATTTGAGCCTGGAAGCCAGGGTCTCCTGGTGAGAAGGGGAAGCAACATGCCAGGAGGTGAAAAACATGGACATAAGGCAAAAACTTTAATAAATTTGCTTTTAAATGCTGTTTACAGATTGTTTCCATCATACCTACAACCTAAGTTATTAAAGTTTAAAAGTGCACAAGGACTTTATGAAGACCCTGTATAGCTAGTAACTCATATAGAGAAAAAACTGTTGCAAATCTATCATAACACTTAGTAAATTTATATGTTCCAGGGTATGTTGAGACTTGACGAGAGAAATAGGTAGATTTATTAATACACTAATGAGGACTGTAATCTTCAGTGTTTATATCTGCCCTAGGCCACCTGTGGGAGTCCAGTATTTAAACCAAAATGAGCATTTTTCTCTGATATAGAAAATTCAGGTTGGAAGGGATCTCAGGAGATCATCTAGTCTAACCCCCAACTAGATCTTCCCAGCCAAAGCTTTGTCTAGCCATGTCCTAAAAACCTCCAAGGACAGAGGTTCCAACTTCTGTAGGTGACTTTTTCCAGTGTTTTACTACCCTCCTAGTGAGAAAATTCTTTCTGATATCTAACCTAAACTTGCCTTGCTGCAACCTGAGATGGTTGCTCCTTGTTCTGTCGTCTTCGACCTCTGAGAACAGTCTAGCTCCATCCTCGTTTCAACTCCCATTCAGGTAGTTGAAGGCTGCTATTAAATCCCCCCTCAGTCTTCTCTTCTCTAGATTAAATAAGCCCAGTTCCCTCAGCCTGTCCTCAGAAGTCATGTCCCCCCAGCCTCCTCACTATTTCTGCTGCCCTCTGCTGGACTCTCTCCAATTTCTCCACATTGTTTCTGTAGTAGGGGGCCCAAAACTAAACACAGTACTCCAGATGTGGCCTTACCAGTGCTGAGTAGAGCATCCCTTGACCTACTGGCAACACACCTACCAGTGCAGCCCACTATGACATTAGCCTTCTTGGCAACAAGGACACACTGCCGGCTCATTTTCAGCTTACTGTCCACTGTAAGTGTAGGACACTGTACTTGTCCTTGTTGAACCTCATGAGATTTCTTTTGGCCCAATCCACCTATTTGTCTAGGTTACTCTGAATCCCAGATCTACCCTACAGCATATCTACTATTCCCCCCACCAAACATGCTGAGGGTGCACTCTATGCCATCTTCCAGATCGTTAATGAAGACACCAAATAAAACCGACCTCAGGATTGACCCCTTTGGCACTCCACTTGATACTGGCTGCCAACTAGGCATTAAGCCACAGACTGCTACTCTCTAAGCCTGGTGCTCCAGCCAGTTTTCTCTCCACCTTACAATCCGTTAATCCAGTCCATACTTCCTTAGCTTGCCTGCGAGAATGTCATGAGAGAACATATCAAAAGCCTTGCTAAAATCAACGTATACCACTCCCCACATCCATGGAGTCAGTCATCTCAACATAGAAGGCAATCAGGTTGTTCCAATTATCTGAGACCTCTCCTGATCACCATGAGTTTTCAAAGATGATGGCCAATGGCTCTGCAATGTCACCAGCCAGCTCCACCCTCAGGTGCATCCCATCTGACCCCATGGCCTTGTGTATGTCCAACTTTTCTAAATAGTTCTTTCAAAGCTAAATGTTTCAAGGGTAAATCTCCCTAAAGCTTATTATAGTTACACCAATAGAAATATATTTCATTTCATAGATTCCTACAGTCAGAAGAGACCTCAGTGGGCCATTCAGTCTGACCCCCTGCCCCTGGCAGGCAAGACAAGAGTCACCAACCCTGGGGTCATGACAGCAACTGTGGCATCCAGAACTGGACAGTACTCCAGCTGAGGTCTGACCAGTGCCACATAGAAGGGGAGAATCACTTCCCTGAACTGGTTTGCGAAGCACTTAGGGATGCACGGCAAGGTGTGATTGTCTCTGCCAACTGCTTCATCACATTGGTGACTCATATTCATCCTGGAGTCAACAGTGACTCCAAGATATTTTTTCTGCCTCAGCTGAACTGAGAAGGTTGCCCCCCAGCCTGTAGGTATGATGGCAGTTCTTCCTCCCTAGATGCAGCACCCTACACTTGTCCTTAATTAATTGCATCCTGTTGCTCTCTGCCCACTTCCCCAACCTGTCTAGGTCAGCCTGGATATGGTTCCTCCTCTCCAGGGTGTTAGCTGCACCCCATAATTTTGTGTCATCTGTGAATTTGGACAGGGTGCTTCCCACTCCCCCATCCATCCCCCAGCCCTGAGGGACTCCACTGCCCACATCTGTCCAGGCTGACACTGACCCATCCACTACCACCCTCTGAGTGTGACCCTTGAGCCAATTTGCTACCCAGTCTACCGTGTAATCATCCAAGGCAAATCCTCTCAGTTTATTTATAAGGATGGTATGGGATACCTTGTCAAAGGCCTTGAAGTCTAGATAGATAACATCCACCTCAACTCCTGCATCTAAACAATTGCTGGCCTTGTCGTAAAAGGAAACTAGGCTAGTCAGGTAGGACCTGCCTGCTAAAAACCCATGTTGGTTACCCCTCCGCATCACATTAGCCAGTGGGCTCCCACAGATGTGCTCCTTGATAATTTTTTTCTAGGATTTTCCCAGGGATAGAGGTAAGGTTGACTGGTCTATAGTTCCCTGGGTCCTCCTTCCTCTCCTTCTTAAAGATTGGGACAATGTT
The DNA here is from genome assembly GCF_052110815.1 of Crocodylus siamensis. NCBI lineage: Eukaryota > Metazoa > Chordata > Crocodylia > Crocodylidae > Crocodylus > Crocodylus siamensis. The sequence goes on along the minus strand of NC_143397.1, from coordinate 170,696,130 downwards.
AGCCCTCTTCCAATCATTCAGAACTGACTTGAGTACCAGGAGTGCTCATATATCCTTGCCAGTGGATCAGCTATGACCCCCACTAATTATTTCATTACCCATGGGTGGAGTCCTTCCGGCCCTGGTGATCTGAATATGTCCAGTCCCTCCAAATGTCTTTTTACCGTGTCGGCACTGACACTTAGTTGACTGATGTTCTCTTTGTTGGTGTCCATGATGTATGTTGAGGGTTTGTCTAGATTCCCATTTAAGAAGATGGAGGCAAAAAACTCACTGAAGAGCTCTGCCTTGTCCCTGCTCTCTGTCACTATACCCCCTTCACATTCTGTATGAGTCCTACACTACCCCAAACCCTCTTTTTGCTCCCAACGTACCTAAAGAAGGACTTTTTATTGTCCTTAATCCCTGACACTAGCTTGAGTTCTAGAGTTGCCTTGGCCTTCTTGACTGACTCCCTGCAGGTACAGGCCAAAAAAGTATGCTCCTCTTTGCTAGCTACCCCCGACTTCCATTTCCTGTATGCTTCTTTTTTTTTACCTTAGGGTATCTTGGATGCCCCTGGTCCCCTTTCCTCTGCCGTGGGATTGACTCACTCTGAGCCCAAAGAATGGTTTCCTTGAGGAATGTCCACCCATCCTAGACTCTCAACACATCCAAGTTCTTAGCTCCTAACACCCTGCTAACCAATCCCCTGAGTCTATTAAAGTCAACTTTTTTAAAGTTCAGCACCTGTGCCCTGCTGGGTATAATGCCCACCCTTCACTGGATAGTGAATTTAATCATTTGGTGATCACTGTCCCCTAAGTTGCCTTGAATCCACAGGTCCCCCACCAGATCATCTGGTGGGGCCAACACGAAGTCAAGCAAGCTGTTGCCCCTGCTGGGACACCTTACCTCCTGTGATAGGTGGAGGTCCTGAATACAGGTTAAGAACCTGCGAGAGGGGTTAGATCTGGCTGACTGCTCCTCCCAGCATATGTCTGGGTAGTTAAGGTTCCCCATGACTACCATATCTCTAGACCTCACAGCCTCTTTGAGCTGCTTGAAAAATTCCTGGTCTAGTTCATCATCCTGGTGTGGTGGCCTATAGTAGACCCCCACCACCAGATCCCTCTCACCCCAAGCCACTTGGATCCTAACCCACAGAGTCTCTGTTTGACCACCCTCTGACCCTAATTTGATTAGGGAAGATGTGTACTGTTCCTAGAAAGCAACTACCCCACCTTTTTTCCCTACTCTATACAGCCTATAGCTTTGTATTCCCACCACACAGTCATGAGCAGAATCCCACCAGGTTTCAGTTAGTCACACTAGGTCTACTTAATTTGTTTTATATTTTAAGATAAAAAATATTAGTTATAACAGAAAATGAGAACTTCAGAACAGAAGATCTGTACCTGAGTATAGCAGGAGGAGTTGAACTGATGTGACTATGCTGATGCTTGTTTGACTGACACAAATCATTACTGTGCAATATATATAAACACAAACAATTATTATCCTGTAAGGATGGAACATTTCAGCAATGGGACAATCAACGTGTGTTTCCCCTTTAGACTACTGTGTGGCTTTTATTTACTTAAAGGAGTTAATTGATGTAATTGCATTCATTTTTTTCACATAAGAGTCATGTCAATAATCTGCCATCTCCAAATTCACTGCCTATCTGTGGTTTCACTGAAAATGTACTTTCCTTTTTGCCAACAAGAAATTTCTTGCTAAGATTAGTGAATGGTTTTGTGTTTATGAAATGCTTCTTAGAGAGGTAGGTACTTATTGCTACAGATTCTACAGCTTTAACTCCATCTCTTATCTGAATGCTGATACAGATTAGGCTCAATGTTTATTTTTGCTCAATGACTTATTTGAAATTTACTGAAATGTGATGTAAAAAGATTTTTACTTCATCACTACTACTGGAAACTGGACACGAATGATCAGAGTTAAGCTGAGTTTCTTTTTATCATTCCAGGCCATTCAATTGTCTTCAGTGAGTTTGCCTAAATGTAACTGATCAGAACCAAGTAAACAAATCAGTATGACAGAACTTAGATTACTTTCTCTTAGCTGCATTGGCTTTAAAAAATATATTTTTGCCTTGAGATTAAGTTTCAACCAAAATTCATAGACAAGTAGATCCATTGAGTAAGATACTGTGTTTTTCCACAACTCTGTTTCAGAATACAACAGTGCTTTGAGTCATGATAACAAATCTTGTTTTAGGACAAACAGTAAAACCATTATGACATGTAATACAGAAGTCCTGTAACAGCATGGATTTCCAGATCTGTATAGAACACTATCCTAGTTTTCATCAAGCAAAAAAAAAAAAATGCATGGAATTTTTCAAGAGGACAAATGGTTAGTCCCATAAAGTTTTAGCCTTATTATAAATCATCACTAACATGTTATAATATTACTTTGCAGGGATAGTGAGAGGGAGATATAAAGTGAGGCATAAAAAATTAATAGCTGATATGAGCCAATGAAATCCCTTAATGACACATAGAAGTTGTCCATATTTCTAGCAATCCTACCACTTGACAGTCTATTATTTTTTATTATGCCAACTTGCAGAGTTGCTTAGGCAGATAAGTCTCAAGAGATTAGGGCCTTGTTACATATTGTACTTTGAGCCATACAAATGTTGATTGGCTTAGTGCTAGCTTGGAGTTTGGAGCAGTCAACTCTTAGTCTAGAAACCTTCTCTGACTGGCCTCACCTGCACAGCTGTGACTTGTCACTAGAGGCCAGTCCTATTTTTCTATAATTATGCTTCTAATGTTGAGGTTGGGAGTGTTTGTGCTTAGGTCCCCTGGGCTCACAGTGGGAGGCTGAGGCTGTGTTTACTGCAGGGTGCATGGGAGCTGATGGAGGTAAAATCCAAAGCACTTGTCATAAAACCGAAGTAGCAGCTGGCCCCTAGGACCATTTCCATGGGGCTGAGGCTTGGTGCTTCACTGGGGTGGTCCAGAACTCCCAGGCCTGGCAAGATGGCTGCACTACCTCCAGCTTTCCTTGTGGGTTGCTGTCCCTGGGATCCAGGGCTGGTCTGTAGTTTACTGGCAGACAGCTGTGCCAGCTCGAATGTGGAGAAGGGAAGAGGGAACATTGCAAAAACAGCAGGCATGGCCAAGGCATGCCAGCTCCCTCCCAGGTTGGGTTCACTCCACACCTGGGAGCAGAATCTACCTGCAGTCAGCTCCCACATCTACATGGGCAGTAGCAAGGCCCTACACCTGCAGCCAAGATCCATCCACAGGGGACCTTGCTCCAGAAGCATGGCTGCCCAGCAGCAAACTGCCTCCCACCCTGCAGCAGATGCCATCAGTTCTCACCATGCTGCACATCAATCAGGTGCATGAAGCAGGGCATTGCTGGAGCCACAGGGCTGGAGCTTGTGACTTACCAGAGCCTGGCCAGATCTGGGGGCTCTCAGACTGGCCATGCTTTCCTCTGCTCCGCAGGGCTTGGCAAGCGGGTGTAGAAGCAGGGGATCTAGCAGTTGCCACCTGGCCAGCCAGGCTCATGGTCGGGAAAGGTGCCCCAGGATGCTGTTTTTGGACTGGGAGACTGAAGGAAATAGAAAAGCTTTGGCTCCAGTCCCTGGGTTGCTCCACTGAGCGGCTAGAGGTATGAGAGCCCTCAGAACAGGAGGGTGGAGGAGAAGCTACTGCATCATGGGATACTGGAGGACTTGAACTTGAGCAGCACAGCTGTGGGGAGTGGCCACATCTAAATGGAACAGGAGCTGAGCTGTACGGATCAGAAATAATCCTGCCCTGGAGTGGTGTAACTTGAGCCACATACCATATGCTTTAAACCACTCTAAAGTGCTCATGTGTGGACAATCCAGGGGTTAAGAACTACAGGAGCCACTCAAAATTACCATGTAACAAGGCCCTTAGTACAGTTTTACAGAGAATGCTAGAAACACCCAGAAATTTAAGACCACGCTAGCCAATAAGCTTTTTGAAAGACAAACCTGATCTATTTATGCCTGTGTCTTCATTTATCTCTCCTGCTAAATCCAATTAAAGACAATTTTGGTATGTGACTATGCTGATGCTTGTTTGACTGACACAAATCATTACTGTGCAATATATATATAAACACATACAATTATTATCCTGTAAGGATGGAACATTTCAGCAATGGGACAATGAACGTGCGTTTCCCCTTTAGACTACCGTGTGGCTTTTATTTACTTAAAGGAGTTAATTGATATAATCGCATTCATTTAAATTTTTTCACATAAGAGTCATGTCAATAATCTGCCATCTCAGATTCTACAGCAATGGGACAATTTTAGCATATGCAGATTATCAAACTCTCCACTTCTTTATATCCACAATCATTTCTTTTTCTTTCTTGCTTTTGCTGAGATATGAATTGCAACCTTCCCATTTTTCCAGTGTGGGGTCTACATTTGCCACAGGCCAGTCGAACCAGATCATCTATTCAAAACCAATAGAATAAAATGCCCTTTGGTGCAAGACTGATAAAATCAGACCAACAATTCCAACTGTTAGATAAAGTTCCCAAGAGGTACTGATTTAGTAATTCAGTAATGGCACTGATCCAGTAGAGCATTTAAGTTTCTGTTTAGCTCTAAGTATGTTCATAGTCCCAGTAAATACAGTATGACTCTCCATGTGCCTAAAATTCCTAATTAGTGTTTGAGCTAGTAACCTTGATCATTTTTGTCAGTAATTAATTTTAGGCGGCTGACAATAACAAATAAGCATGCACAAGACTTCCCTTTGATAAGATCAATTCTATTCACAGAAACACTAAATATTTGAGCTCTACGCAAATGAAGAATGGTTTGAAGGATGAAGTCTGCCCTTATGGCCTAAGGCATAGGAATCCACAGTGTTAAAACATTCTGATCTACTGTGGTCTTTCTGAGTTCTCTGCATTAGCATTGCTCTATTATTGTTATGTAGTCAAAAATAAGTGAAAGCTAAGACCTGGTATTTTTGTAGTGGTTCTTTGGATCTAACAAGATTGAGACCCACTGTGCTACGCCTACAAAGAATGGATTTTGGCCCCACAATGGCCCAGGCTCTGTGCAACATCTCATGTTGTCCTTGATGAGATGATGTAGAGACAGCTCTCAGACCTTGGTCCTCCTTTGTGTTAGCACTCTGCATTTAAGATAACTAAGAGCCTTCTAGAACATCTGCCTGTATTGTGTAGGAAAAGAAGTGCAGCTTCAACTTCCTTCCTATTAAAAAAAAAAACTTTTTTGATTACTGTGCAATATCTTTTTATTGAGTATTTGAACTCAAGTCTGGAAAAAATAAAATCCAGCTTTTTTTTTTCAACAGAGGACCTCTCATTTGTCTGAGGCTTCGTAAAAACCTATATTTATCCTATAGCTCAGCAACTTTAAAAATAATTGTTCTGCAATAGTCATTCAGAATTTTGGATGGTACTCATACTGTGACATAAGCTTTTCAGCATGAATAGAATCTTTTGTTAATGTTTAAATCCAGTAATTCAGAAGCCAGCTGCTCCACCAATAATGTCAAGTCATCTTAACCATCTGAAAAAAGTCATCTAAAATTTTTAGCTAGTATGAGGTTCAACTTTATTGCTGAAGATTTTACTGTTTTCTAACTGCACTAACAGTGTAAGATGAAAAAGGCTGTTTTCTAATCCTGATCTTTTACTGTATTTCAAGTTTTAATGGTTTTTGAAATCCATAGCATCCATCTCAAAATACTTGATAAATTTGGGGTCTCGTAATCCATTTTTAACATCCATGTGCACTTGAAAATTTTCTGTTAATTCTTTGTAATAGCTGTTTATAGGCTCTGACTACAGGTGATGAGGCTGTGATGTCAGATAATGTAAAAAACGGAACATAAAAAACCTACTGATTTCTGTCTGTGTCATGGTTCCGTCTTTGTGCACAGGCAGTTCAGGTTCAGTAGCTCAGTACAGATTCTGATACAATTACTCATCCTGAGCAGTAACCTACCTACCAAGCAGGCAGTATTTTCAAAATCAAGCGCCTAAAGTTACTCCATCTTCATCAGCTAAATCTACATCAGCTGCCTAAACAAGTGTCCCAATTTTCAAAAATGGTAAACATGCACGAAAGTATCAGCATAATACAGGATCAAGAAAAATGACTGACTTGTCATAAAGCTAAATTTGCCCCTGGGAAAGGATGCAAAGACATTTAGAAATTAGGCCTAAACATTCTTTATGTTCATGAAATAAGCAGCTTTACTACTTCTCAATATAATCCTATTTTTCCATTCACACTTAGGTCTTCCATTTGGAGGCTAATGAGTTTGATTATAATCTAGCACCTTTCTCCTCACACATAGGAGCACTGATTATCTCGATTTGACTACACAGGAAAACAATGGTCAGTGCCTTCACAATCTTCTATGAGGTGAGTTGAGAAACATGCTAAATTAGCTGTGTGGAATGATTGAATCACTGCAGTTGAGCAGTCAAATACCATTCCAAAGCTGGAATCATAGCTGCCTCCACTAATGAGGCTTTTCTGCTTCAGTGGATCTGTGCTTTTGGGGGGGTTTAGCACTATTAAAGTGCTGGAATTCAGAATACCTGAAGAAAAAGGGAAATCAAAATGTGTGGCATCAGTTGTTATCTTTTTCAACTAAAGGGTAAATACTTCAAGTACAAGTAGTGGGATGCTCTCTTCACTTATATTTTTAGTAGAATTTTGGCTGTCACAGGAAATTAGACAAATTGCTCTTAAACCAAGAGTAACTTTTTTTGGGTTACTTTAAAACTCTCTAATTTCCACTCAGGAAACAGAAAACACTGTTGCTTACTGTGGGTAAAGAAAGCAGGTACTAACAGTACTTCTAGACAGAAGTACTAAGATTTTACTGCTGCTATGGACATCATCAACTCTCCAAGTGATAATACTGTAACTTGAATATACAGCAGAAGTTACAAAAAGTCAAATGAAAATTTTCACATGCAACTAGATATTTGCGTGTGCACAGGCTGTGTACCATTTTGGCAGCCCATTCCAGTGCACATTAATGAGGTCTGGTTTATACCCATCCTCTGAAAATGAAGCCTATTAAATGTACTATCCTATTTGGCCATCCAAAAACAGAGCCACTCAAAATCCCTAGGTACTTTTGTAAATCTTGATTAATTACACAGATGATTTAACAGTAATTTTCTTTGCGCTTAGACCAGGACAATGTGGTAACTTTGGGCCAGATCCTATTTACCTTTAATGCACCTATGTGGCAAGTACGGAACTATGAAACTTCAGTTCTTAGTCTTTTTGCACAGCTTGGGTTTCTATTTCCTCCATGGCAGAATAGGATAGGACACAATGTATTCTGGTACACACATATGTATACTTACCAGGAGTTACCAGGAGTAAAATGGAGGGTAAGTGGCCTCCTGCCTTTTAGGCCAAATTAGTGATAGGGTACTTGCTCAGGAAGCAGGAGCCTCAGGTTCTATACCCCCTCCTCACTCAGAGGGGGTTTGAAGCTGAATCTTGTTCTTCCCAGCAAAGGTCTCTGAACATCTGGCCACAGCCAAACATTAACCAGAATATTCTCCAGCTCTCCCTTTGAAACTGCTCTAGTGTACCTTGCCTTGAATATTCATGTGATAAAATGGATAAGCAAAACTGAGAAAGTTTGACCCACTGGGGCCAGGCTAGAATATATGGGGTCCTCCCTTTCAAAGCAGCATCTGTCTGACTGGTCCCTTTGTTATTGTATTTTCTTCCTCTTAGCCCCACATCTCTCACTTGGCTGTCCAGTGGGCCAGTTTCAAAAGGAAGTCCGGAGGGCACTCTGGACAATTTCCACCTCGTGGCCTGGTAGTTAGAGCATGGTGCTGGGAAAGCAGGCAATTCATGTTCAAACTACATGGGTGACAAGTATCAGAAATCACAGGTCTATTGCTTCCTGGGCAAATGCCCTGGCTACTAGGCTACTGGACTAAAAGGTAGGAGGACTCTCTATTTTACTTGTGACAGGTACACACAAAGGGTGATCCCTAGAGCATAATAATGAGTGGGTGAGTGGGGCACAATCCCTAGGTGCTCCCTATTTGGGAAGGGCCAGAATGGAGCTAAAGGTGCCTCTTCCAGTCCATAGACTATGTGTAAGTAGTGACAGGGAGGGGAGCACAAGTCCACGCTGCCACCGCTGCCCCCCCTGCTGCCAGGTACTGGGCCCAGCCAGGCTGGAGCTTGGTGCCCTGGCATCATTGCAGAAATCTGGGGAGATATATGCCTCTCCCATGCATTACCTATGCAGTTGTTCTGTTGTCCCCCTGCCACACCCACCCACACCCACACCTTCCTTGCATCAGCTCCAGCTCTGGCAGCAGGGAGGGCAAAGCAAAAGAGGTGATGCATGGCACACAAGCAGAGGAGAGAGGTTGCTGCAGAAGGAGATGTCACTTTCCTTTCTGTTGCTGAAAATCAGTATTTAAGTGGCCACTGAACATGTCAGCAGGAAAAAAAAAAAGCAGGAGAAGCCATCAGTTGAAGTGTATTCAGTGATCCTGGTCCTCCTCCAGCACCTGACACCTTATAGCTGCATTTTTTCTCTAACTAAAGTTTTGGGACGTGCCTGACCTTATGCATGTGTCTGAGTAATTGTGTTGCCCCAGAGCACAACCCCTAAGGATGCTCCATAAGAAACACAGGCTATGTTGAATCCTGAATTGTTGGCAAGTGCCAAAAACTGCAGTTTAACAGATTTTTACCTGCCATTTACATGCATTAAAGGGCTCTGGATATATGCTTAGTGCTTCCTCACTATACCACAAACACATAAACAGGCTCAACATTGCATTGATTCAGAGGTATGTACCTGTGCAGCAAAATAAATCTCTTCTAAGAAGGACACTTTGTATATTATTAAAGAAAGCAGTGCATCTCATTTAGAAGCAACAGGCCAGGAGGACATAATACAGCAGCTAGTGAAATGCTAAATACACCTGGTTTACAACATAAAGGACAAAGGATTTTAAAATCTTTTGAAATACATATTTGTAATTTTCTATACACATTGCCAACAACATGAAACATTTTTGGCAATACTTTAGAGAATTAAATTTAGCAGATTTCTAAATGATCCCATAAAAAGCTTATGCTTCTTGTTTAAAACAGGAGGCTATTTCATTAAGGAAGCAAGACAATAACTCTTACAGCTCCACCTGAGGAGGAATCTCCACCAGAAGAGCTGAGCTGTAGAGTTTTATATATGTACATAAATTTCTTCCCCAAACTCAAGGATAAACAGTTTTTGCTCAAAGGTCACAACCTCTTGTGAAACTGAAATCTTAAACATATAATGAAACACTAGATGTGTTTCATATGGGTATGGATTTGACTCTTGTTATGAAATAGTACCCTGGGTACAGAGTCCAATTCGAGTCCAATTCAACTGGAAATGGAGAAGGTATAATACACTGAAACTGGGAAACATTACCAGAGTTCTAAAGGGCAGTAAATGTAACTTTGTTCTGAGGTATGCTTGAAAACCTGACTGGTATTAGAATGGTTCATAGACCACACTAAAAATAATGTATATAGTCAGATCCTAGCTTCTGTTTCTATTGGCATGACATGTCCTATCTGTTTTATTGATAATTTAGTGTATAGACACTCAAGGACTCCTACATTTAATTTGTACTTCCATTTGAAAACAGCAAGGAAACCAGCTTGTCATTCAACATTTAATAACCATTACACTCAACATTAAAACAAGACATTACACGTGAGGTTCCATTACACATGAGTTTCTAATTTGGTTTGTAGGACTATTTTGGCTTGAATATATCTATATCTATATTATATATACATAAATACATACACACATATACACATGTATACACATACATACGTACATACACATACACACATATACATACATATAAAACTAAGTGGAATAAAAGACTTCCAAAATGTATATAAAACATTTAGTGTTTTAACATGCAAGTTAAAAAGGTCATGCCATGAAACAGCTCAGCGTTGCAAACACTTGTGCATCTGACTCCATCCATCTTTTGTTTTTCTAATGGGGACAAATTGCATAAACAAAAATAGGTATATAATGCAAATGAGAGTGAGCTCAAAAAGTGGCCCATTTTGAGTCCTAATCATACTTTTCTTTTTAAGCAACTCAATCAGCACCTTTTTAGCTATGCTTTTGAATGTGCTCCACACAGCAAATAGCTTTTTAAAATTTTCTATATCCGAATGTTCATAAGCTACCTTTGAACAATGACCTATAGTATCAGAGAGAAAGAACTATAAATACATTTTTGCCAGAAGATACATTTCCTCAAATAAGTGTCATTTTGCATTTGATGTCAGAAAGAAATCTATGGTCCTTTTCTTTACTTACTATGGCTCATTTCCTTACTCCGCCTTAATTTTATATTCATTATAAGCTTTAGATATTTTTGATTCATTTGAAAGTGCAAAGTTTGGCAGCTTAGATGTCAGTAGTATAGTTCTGAGAAGCAGTTTCAATGCTGTGCCAATGTTATTGCAGCTTTGTAGTGAATTAAAGGCTTTTCTTTAAACCAAGGGAGCTAGAAAACATATCAAAACCCAGGAATAAATGCTCAAAATATCTGCATGCTTTGTTTTTGTTAATACATTATATATTTGATATTGAATATATGTTCCACAGAAATAAACTGGCATATATCTACAGGCAGAGCTATGCTCATTTATGCCAGCTTAGTATCAGTCTCAAAATATTTAAGTATCACACACCGTAAGTTGAATTTTTACTTTACGTAAAAATTGTGTAACATTTCATTGAATTCAAGGTGTTGAAAGGTGCAGAACCAGGCCCTTATAAAAATGCACAGTGTTTACTCTTAAGATTTTTTCATTAGCACAAGCAAACATACTTTATTTTTCTTCAAACATAATGCAAGAGCTAACACAAGGTACCCTCTGTATTCCTAGCACTATTTCTACTTTAGTTAATTTAAAATGTTATTTTATTTGAAAGCAAGGAAAAATTGAAAGCTAGCAGGGCATACTGGTTTTAATTACAGAAATATTTGCTATTGCTACATATTCTGATAGAAATTGTACTAACATTTTTAAAAGGCTGTACTTCAGCAGCAAAACTGAGCAACTTTAAGTCTCTTCCTAAGGCTGTACCATAGCACCTATGATTGTAAAGTTTACGTTTGAAAAGACAGGGTATTAATTTCACAGTTTGTAAAACCAAAATGATACCTCAAAACAATTTTTTCCACAAATACAATATAGTCTGCTGTGCACAAATACATAATAAACGTATGGAGATAATGGATGACCTGAAAACACAATTCTACATCTTTTCTAGGAATTTCACAGTCTGAATGATGGCTAGTTGGGTAAAATGAAAGAAAAACAGGACCTCAAAGTTCAAGCAAAACAGGAAAAACAGTTTATGGTTATTATGAGTTTATAATGAATTCTTGTCATTTAAATGCTTAACCTAGTGCAGCTGTTCTACTACAAACAAACCAATATAAACTATTTTGCTCATGAATATTCCTAAAAATTAAGCCATTGAGAGTAACAGAAAACAGTAGGGATGTCACATATTATAGCTACTGGCACACGCTAATAACAAATGTAAAATAAATAAATAAATAAATAAATATGCAGACCCCCATATCTATATATCTACATATATGTATATGTAACAACATTTTAACAAAACTGAACTATTTTTGAGAAAAATACATTTATGAAATAACATAATATAAAGACTTTCCATATTAGAGTTCCAGTAATATCTCCAGAACTCTGGTTGTATTATGAGAATTTTTCTGTTCATATATTTCAATGCTCAAGCTGCACATTCAGGGCTGTGTTGCATGTTACACTTAATATATATTAGATGCATTTAAAAAGTGTCAGCCACTGTTTGTTCAAGCAGTTAAATACATGCTAAGTTCACTCATATTTTAGTAACGTTATTACTTTGTGTGTGAGGAATATCTCCATATCATATTAAGAAACATATGTGCAGCTATTGTCAGACTGCTACATTGAGGTAGTACAAGAAATTTGCAGTTAAGCATCTCAGGATTCACCACTCCCAGCCCCCTCACTCCTGCTCCATGGGAGAGTCTATCCACCCCTAAGAACTCATCTACTGAGGGGACTGGTTCCAGCCTCCATGGGATATCGGATATTGGATACTTGGTTTAGTGCCCAATAAGCTACTTAAAGGCAGAGACTTCTATCTTTTTTCTTTACAAACAGGAAAGGGGTGGGCAATTATTTCGGGCAGAAGGCCGCTTACTGAGTTTTGGCATGCTGCACTGATAGCCTCGCCACTTGACAGGTGCCGTCCCCTGGTCGCCATCTTGTGACCAGAAGTCCTGCCCCCTAACTCCCAATCTTTGCCACCCAAAGTACCTCCCTTTGTCCCTAGAAATACTCCTTTCAGCAAGGGGTTTTGCTAGCTCAGAACCAGAAAAATAATATTCTATTCTAAATTATATTCAAATTATATTCACAAATTATATTCTAAAATTTGAACATCTACAACATTCATTAATTTGATTTCAAAAAATATTTTTGTCCTGATTTACATGCGTTTGTGTAGTGTACATAGAGGTGACTGACTGCACAATAGCTTAAAATGAAATCTTACTCTTGTATATTGTGGAGGGAGGGGGGCAGGAGCATGGATATAGAATTTGTGGGGGGCTGTTAGTGTGTGGGTATATGGGGTGTGGAAGAGGATGTGGGTATGGGGGTATGAGTGTGGGGTGATAGAACATCTGGGTGTCTGGATATGTGGGGTGTGGGTGGAGGGACGGTGGCTGAGGTGTGTGAGGGGGTATGGGTGTGGGGGTCTGCATTTACAGAAGTGTGGGGGGGTGGGTGCACATGTGGGTGCATGGTGGGGTGTGTGTGTGGGCCTTGCCCTATGAACTCTCTCTCCCCACACACACATACCCCAGGGTACTGGCGCAGGCCCTGTGCTCCGGCAGACTGCTGATGTAGCTGGGGGGGCCACGTGCTGCTGGAATAGCCTGAAAGCTGCAGTAGGCAGAGACTTCCAGTTGGTGGGAAGGGGCTGGGGGCAGGGCAGAGCTGGGCAGACCTTGTTGGCGAGTCCTGCCAGCTTCCTCTGAGTCCTACTGCCTCTGGATCTTGTCATCTTTGACAGGCAGCCAGGAGCAGATAAATATATATTTTCTAAATTTTCAGAGGCCCCATAGGCTGGACAGAACAGCCTGGCAGGTCGGATCTGGCCCACAGGCCGTATTTTGCCCCCCATTTCCTCCCTCGGATACGATAGCCACATTCTTTTTTGAAAGATGTTGGCCTTGCCCCCATACTTGAAGGGAAGGCCAGTCATCATCTAAGGAGCACTCTGTCCTCACATCAAGGTCCTAGACACCCTTGAGGGAAACTTCATGGTAGCTAATTTCCAGGCCTTCCAAAAGTGTCACTGGAAGTACTCCAAGATAAAACAGAGCTCTTGCAACTTCCACTGTACAAAAGTAAAGGTGCACTGATAAAGATTTTTGGGCTGATACTGGTGGCCAATTATTAACAAGCCAAATTGGCTGATACCAATCCAATTGCTGATATGCAGCCCAGAAGCTTGGAAAGCAGCATCCAGTTGGTAAGTCTGTTGGGGGGGGGGAAGATGGGGGTGGAGATTGAGGTCTCTCCAGTGAGGGAGGGAGTGTGGTTGGGGCGGGCACTGCCCAGCCAGGGCAGAGCACAGGATGGAGCTGCAAAAGGCTTGTCCAGGGGGTGCAGATCCTGCCACTACACGCACTCCAGGAGGGGCCAGCAGGGGACTGCATGCTTAGGGGCAACCAACATGGGTTCATCAGTGGAAGGTCCTGTCAGACCAACCTGGTGGCCTTTACGATCAGATCACCAGATCATTAGATGCAGGGATAGCAGTGGATACAGTCTTCCTGGACTTCTGGAAGGCTTTTGACACTGTCTCTCACCCCATTCTCATTAAGAAACTGGGGGGCTGTGGTGTAGACACCCACACAGTCAAATGGGTCGCCAACTGGCTGGAGGGCTGCACCCAGAGGGTGGTAGTGGATGGGTCCTTCTCAACCTGGAAGGACATGGGCAGTAGGGTTCTGCAGGGCTCGGTCCTCAGGCCCACACTGTTCAACATCTTCATCAGTGATTTGGATGAGGGGGTAAAAAGCACCCTGTTCAAAATTGCTGATGACACTAAGATGTGGGGGGACATGGGCACACTGGAAGGATGCAACAGGCTACAATCAGACCTAGACAGGTTACAAGGGTGGGTGGACAAGAATAGGATGTGTTTCAACACAGACAAGTGCAAGGTGATGCACCTGGGGAGGAACAACCAGCACCATACCTACAGGTTAGGGAACTCCCCTCTTGTCAGCACGGAGGCAGAAAGGGATCTGGGGGTCATCACTGACTCCAAGATGAACATGGGCCGGCAGTGTGGAGAGGCAGTTAGGAAGGCCAACCGCACCTTGGCATGCATCCATAGACGCATCTCGAGCAGGTCCAAAGAGGTGATCCTCCCCCTCTATGCGGCACTGGTCAGACCGCAGCTGGAGTATTGCATCCAGTTCTGGGCGCCACACTTCAAGAGGGATGTTGACAGCATGGAGAGGGTCCAGAGGAGGGCCACTCGTACGATCAGGGTAGGCCCTATGAGGCCAACAGGGCAGGCCCTATAAGGAGAGGCTATGGGACCTGAACCTGTTCAGCCTCCAAAAGAGAAGGCTGAGGGGGGATCTTGTGGCCTGTTATAAACTAGTCAGGGGGGATCAGCAGGCATTGGGGGAGTCACTGTTCCCCCGAGCACTGCCAGAAGTGACCGGGAATAACGGTCACAAGCTGGCAGAGGGTAGGTTTAGGTTAGATATCAGGAGGCGCTACTTCACAGTCCAGGCAGCTAGGGTCTGGAACCAGCTTCCAAGAGAAGTGGTGCAGGCTCCTACCCTGGGGGTGTTTAAGAGGAGGTTAGATGAACATCTTGCTGGGGTCATTTGACCCCAGTATTCTTTCCTGCCATGGCAGGGGGTCGGACTAGATGATCTGCTCAGGTCCCTTCCGACCCTAGAAACTATATGCCACCTGGATCTGCACAAGGGGCAAGGGTGTGTTGCCACTGCAGGCTGGGGCTGGGGCCAGCGCTGCACTCTTCCTGGCAGGAGGCTGAGCCGGAGCTGCAATTTAGGTAGGCAGTATCAGCGCTGAGGGGTGGGGAGGCTATGGCAAATTTTGGGGTGGCTGTAGCCCACTGTCCAGGAATGATGGGAAATCATCAGACATGACAGACATGGCACAAGAAATGTTTCCCTGTATCTCAATATCAGACTGTTTTTTTCCCAAGATGGGGAGGTCTACTCCAGAGCATCCCAGACAACAGATTGATAACTAGGGCTGCCTTTGTTTGGTCATTGGCACAAGTATGGGTTAGGTCAGAAACAAAAGGTGTCAGTGGTTAATAAAGCCCTAGAAGTAATAATGATCACCATCAATCTGGGAGAACAGGAAGCCATCAGGTACATTTCTGACAGATGCCCTCAGAGGGAGTAATTCTTTGTTTGCAGTAATTGTATGCACTCCTGCAAATGCTGTTGGTCAGAGGGAAGTGGCTACCTGAGTTTTGGTTTTCCACTGCTAACTGACTGACCTGCTTCAGTACCACTGTTAGCTCCCACTCAGAGGCTGGTCTGCAGAACTAATTCCACAGACACTAGCCTTCTTGCCCAAGAATGGTCTGAACAAATTATCATACGCTGAGGCATGTGTGGTCTGCCCAGTGGCTAGTGCAAGATACGAATCAGAGATCTGAGGAATAGCAGGGTCAAAAACAGGAAGTCACAGTCTCAGACAAGGCTGAGATAATAGGCAGAGCAGAGTCAGGTAGCAAGCTGCATCAGGTACCTGGAGTTCAGAATGAAACAGAGTTGTGTGGCAGAGGAACAGTTCAGATTCTGCAGATTCTAGGCAGGGCTGACAAAGGGACATCAGGTTTGTAATCTGGGAACAGGTACATAGAGACAACAGTTTATTTGTTTTTTAATAAAGCATCAAAACCAAATATTTTTCTTTGTTTAAGAAAAGCTTTCCACTAAACCCAACAACCCATTATGTATAACATTAAGACATATCTCTCCCACTCCAACAAAAGACCAGAAATGTATTCATTCTCCTACCCAAAACCTAATTTAACACAATATAGTATTAAAAAACATAGGGACTGAAAGTAAACAAACAAACAAAAAATCCACAAAACTATGTAGGCCAATACTGTGCACAAAAACAGTGCCCTGAGTCAGGAATGTTGTATATTATGCACAAAGTTCATAGAGACAGAATCAACCACTTAGCCCTCTGTCACATACTTTCAGCTTTTTCTTCTCCTAATTCGTCCTGTTCTCTTATAGAGTAAACGTTTAACTTATTCTACCCTATCTTTAAAATATCTTTAACTGATAGTTCAACATGTTGCAATCAAATCTCTCAAATTTATAAATTATATCTTAAAAAAAAATATCAATTTCTGTCCTTTTCTTGCATGCAATTTTTTAGTTTGTGGGAACTCACCCCACAGCACCATCATTTGTGTCACACTCTGTATTCCCACCAGTATCTCAAGAACATTCCACTCTTGTCCATACCCTTCTTATAACATGACATCCCCAGAAGGTATGCCTTTAAGATTCTTCCTCTCCACAGTTAGCTGTTGGGCAGTCAACTGCACTATCCAGTCCCCAAGCCTTCTACAGGTGCCAAACTGGAAATACCCATCAGCCATTCAAAATCTCTGTGCTCTTTCAACAAGTTCATCTTAAAAAATGTTGTTCTACATCAATCATGATCTCTCCTTATTCAGGTAACCCACCAGAGTGAGATGGCCCTTGGACCAGATACACCTATTTCCAGCATTTATTTGCTCAAGATTTCTGGTCCTGCTGGCTGAAACTTACTTTTATTTTTGAAGGCCTCAAAGATAGCATAACACTTTGGCAGTTTTAGTGCCCAGTTTTGTTTCACCAGGTACTAACCTCCCCCCACCAAACACACATATACACACTCTTCCTTTGTAGGGGCAGTACCTGCAGTATATGCACGTGAACTATACTAAATCATGAGCCTTTTGGCTTTGGACTAGTATCACGCATAATTTGCATTACATATAAGTACATACAAAAGTGCTGCTTAAAAAGTGTGTTTATGGAGTACCTGTGCTAAAGCCTGTAGCTGCTTTAAAAAGGTAAAATGCATCAATTTTGGGTGAACTAAGTCTATATGTAAATTACTACAGCTATGTTTATTTCAAGGTAATTGTTTTCAAATTTGCTCCTTTCCTCCAAGTGCTCAGGGAGAGCAAGGTCTCTCAGTAAGGAGGAGGGAAAGAGGCTTCATGGAGGAAGAAGCTGGGGGGAGGCAGAGGAAAAGGGGGCTACCTGAGCACCCAGATTTATTTTCACTAATGTAGAAGTAAGAGATGGACAAATTTAAGCAGATCTCCAATAATTAGATTCAACGCCTAGAAAATTATAGCACATTTATATATTTTCCATATATATAATCTAATTATTACAGTTGTTTTATATTCAAGTAAATATGGTATTTTACAAAGACAAACAAAATACATTAGGAAACCCCAATCCTACACACCTCTGTATCCTATATAGTATCGCTTTTGCCAATTGTTCCTTATGGGACTGCCAAAAGAAGGCACACAAATCCTTCTGAATCTTGCACGCCAACCTCCACAGAGGCAGAAAAATGATCCCCATGTAGAGCAGTAATGACAAGATTAATGCCTTGATTATCCTCACCTTTCCCACTAAAGCTAGTTTTTGTGAACTCCAGAGCCCCAGTAACTACATCATTTTACTGCTTACTTTCCTCCGTGTGGTTTCTCCCTCCAGCCCTGGGTCAAAATCAATTCCCAACACCCATCCCTCTTTAACAATCTTGACCTCCAGTGTGCTTAAATCTCCCACATCACCATACACCATATGTGTACTCTTTGGAATATTTAACTTATCTCCTGCCATCTTCTCATATTCACCTGTGTGCCTCAGCACCCTTTCCACAGACAGGTGATCCTGATAGTTAACATTAAAATTGTCCATATATGCCACGCATTTGGCTTGGTTCCCATCTCTCTTAGGTACAGGAACTCCATTCATCACCCAGTCACTTCTTAACTTTTCAAAAAGTGGTTCCATTACACATAAAAATAAAAAAGGGGACAAAGGACACTTGCTGCACCCCCAATTGCACCTCCATCCTAGATGGTCAGTGGGGAATTTAAGCACATCCCTCAATGGTCAGTGGGAGTACAGGGAAGCTGTCCAGGTGCACTTGCCCATTCTCCAGCTGCCCTGGCTGGACAAAGTCTTGCACCCCCTGGCATGGCGGGATGCTAAACAAACCATGGAGGTCTAAGTGGCAGGTCCACTGAATGTCCCAGTAGAGGGAGTCCTTCTCTTTCCTCAAGTGACAGGAATGCCACTATCCTCCCAGGTCCCTAAACTGCAGCAGCAGAGGGCAGTATCACAAAAAAGTACCTGAATTTCAATGATGAGATGGGAGGACAGATCCTGGCACTGTTTGCCCCATCCAGCTTGCTAGCTGTGCAGAGTTGAATGCACTCTTGGAAATGCAGGTATTTTGCTCCTTGCAACCACCTGGCTCAGACTTGGGGCAGCATGCTTCCACAGCATAGCTCTCCTCCTCCAGCAGGGAGGTCTAGAGACAAGGAACTTGGGCAGACACCAAACCACTCCACAGTACATTTAGCCCAACTTGCACAGTGTTAAAGAGTTTAATTAGCAAACCCATTTGTGAGATGGCTTATTTTTTCGACTGCTTATCTCAGATTTATTTGAAAAAAAATAAAGTTTTCACAATTTTGAAATTTGTTCCTTGTGTGCTTCCTGTCCAGTCTTTAACTTGCATTATTCACAACTCTGAACCACCCAGTGGTCTGTGCCTCAGTTTTCTCCTCTCAGCCAGCCCTTGTAAACTCCCAGTATAGGCTAGGTCCCTAGTGATCAAGGAGGAAATGGTCAGACACTCAAATCCATGGTGGGAGCACCAGGGGCAAACCCCTCTGCTGCGGCATCTCCAGGAAATCACAGTTCTTAAATACATGGATATTGTGCATCCACCCCAATCACCCAACACTGATGTTGTTAAGCACTCCTGGTGTCCACAACTCTTTGGCGTAAAACTGAAAATAATCCATTATGTTTTATGTAATATGAGGCATGGAGGCACAGAATGGTATAGCAGTCCCATCAATGGCCCCCACACAGTTCAGGAAGCCCATTTACTCAAACCCAGCGATGACCTTCTGTAGGCCACTGAGCCAGATTTTTCAAGACTCAAGCTCCTCAGGTTTGGTATTACACATATTGTTGTTGCCATTGTCTGCCCCATGTCAAATTAGTTGGTGACAGGCTGTCAGTGTTCATGAACTTCCCAATCACCAGGTCCAAATGTCTTTTGATGGGCATGGGGCTCCAAAGCCCAAAATCCTTGTGTTACAGCAGGAAGTGAGCATGGTGCAAACATGCCACAGGACATCCTAAAGCTCTGCTATCACTGATGATCATCCCAGGTTTCAAGCACGAGCTGTTCCCACCAGCCTGAGCTTGCTGTTAATGTCCAGCAGCAGTGAAATGGCATCCGATATCGAGCCACAGTACTGCAGCTTTTAAGACATTGTGTTGTACCTCCTGCAAGTGGTTAAGCATAAATGCCCCTGGCAGCATCACAGTCCTCAAAGTAGTGCTTCATCAGGGCCAGGAGCTCATGCTACCAAAGCACAGAGTGCTTGTAGATTACAGTGGGCAAGGCAAGGATTTGCTCAGTTCTACCACTGCCCTCTTCAGAAAGTTGCTGAAGATCTGACTCCAGATAAGACAATCAGTCACTGAGGGATTGGAGATCCTGGGTCAGGCCAAGAAGAGATTGGAATTCACATCTTTGGTGAGAAAGTCAGCCAACTAGTGTTGTTCTCTATGCTCAGCTCTTTTTGGTCACTATCAGAAATATGCACTGAGCACAACGGCCGCTGCTGCTGCTGCTTGGGGAGGGGGGGTCTGGGAGTGGTTGTGCACCCTGTGTGGGTGGACCTACCTCTCCCAAGCAGTTGCCTCCCACCCACACAGTCACCCCCACACCCACAAACCACCCCCACAAACCCTCGTACCCACATACCCAGCCACAAATCCCACCCCCCCACAAACCTCATCCCCATTCATAAATCCCCCCACATCCCTTCCTCCTCCACACCCCACATCCCCCCCACAAATCTCACCACCTGCATGCCCAGCTGCCAGACAGGACAGGATGGGAACTGCTGACAGGACCCATGGCTGTAGGGGCAACTGCCACAGTGCAGTCCTGCCCTATGACCACACCAGTGCTTGGAGATGTGCCCCCAACCTATGGGGGCTCCTGGTCCCAGGAACCAGTAGTGGGGTGTGATGGGTTGGGGAGAGGGGTGGAGGTGGCAGCAGGCATGTGTGTGAGAGATAGAGAGAAGGTGGTTGGGGGAGTGCTCCACACAGGAGAGGCCACCACAGCCAGGCTTAGAGCCCCCCTGTCTCCCTAAAGCAGCTTGTGCAAAGGAAGGCCAGCTTGGACGGGAAGGGGCTTCCCAGCCTAGTCCCTGAGCCCTAGTTGAGGGCTTTCCAGAAACAGTATGGGGATTGCTGGGGCCTGGGCATAGGTACAGGGAGCAGAACAGCAACGGCTGGCACTGCTCAGAGCCATAAAGCACCAGGTGGGACAGCTGCAGCTGGACTCATGTCCTGGTGCTGGGACTGAGCAGCTGCCAAGAGGGAGCTAGTGGGGGCAGGCAGGGGCTGCAGGTCTGGAGTAAGGGACACTGGCAGGGCTGTGGGTTAGGAGTGAGAGGCAAGAGCAGGAGCAGGGCACCAGCATATCAGTGCTGCTCAGCACCCCACATCCTGGTGAGCAAAGGGGGCAGGGTCAGCTCTGATTTTTCTATGACAAAAAAACAAAAGCAAACACCAAATTGTATTGAGATATTTAGAATTCATTTTATTATGATGACAGTGGCACTGGTAGGCTTCCAAATTGCTTTAAACTTGTAAATATATCAATAAAATAATGCTGAACTGATACCTCTATATCGTTGCATATCATTTAAATCATGGAAGATCAAGGATTTGGGGTATTTTAATGCAAGAATTGGGCGGGGGGGAGTTATCAGAGAATTTGCAAGTTTTAAACAGGAAACACCAGGACCCCTGCTGGTGAGGCAAGTGGCAGGACCCGAGCAGAGAAGCCTGCTAAGGGCCAGCACCGAAGACCCAGCTTTAGGGCAGGCAAGGTCACTGATCTGGCCATTTGGGCCCAGGAGGACACACTTCAACAGTTCGAAGTAGGCTACCACAAGAAGCACATCTTCTGGGCCATAGCTGCGCAGATGGCAGAATGGAGGCACCAGAAGAAATGACCTCAGTGCCACCTGAAGGCCAACTGTGCAGCCACAGCCCCTGCCAGCTGTGCAGCCACAGCCCCTGCAAGAAGCTCTGCTGCAGTGCCCATACCACAGCCCAGGAGGCCATGTGGGCCCTACCTGGGTCTGCCAAGTTATATAGTCATGGGGCCATAGGTTCAACAAGGTGGATGCTATTGCAGGTGGCAGCAGGTTACAGCTAGGCAGCAGCCCCCACTGCCATACTGCTGCAGGTGGTAGAGGGTGCAGGGGACCCTCTAGGTTAGAGCTGCTTCAGCAGTCCAGCTGGCACAAGGGCTTAGTGTCCCCAAATACCAACTGGCCAGGCCTCAGAACTCCTGCTCCTGAAGCTGCTTGCCAGGGCAGCTTTTTATAATGCTGGGACCAGCGCACGTACTGGCCCCAGTCTCTAGCTCCCCCTGGCTGAAGATCTAAAAGGAGCTAGGCAGGGTCAGTTTGCCCCATACCAAAGTGTATGTTCAGTGCGAGGCACAAATCTCTGGCACAAATTTGTGCTGCCATTATTTAAGCTGCTACAAGTATATGTGCCTGCATGTGTGGATGCACCCACTCTTTACACTAAGACACTTACCCAGGTTTGGTCAGTAAGTATTTTTAAATAAGCAAGCAAAAAATATTTTACTTCTGGTAGATGAGCAGAGCCAGGGGTTCCATTTCAAAGTAATTTCCAGAATAGACAGGGTTGTATTTCCCCTGTATTTATGAAAAGTGAGAATAAAAGAAACAGAGTGGCTAACAGAGAAATGCACTCTAAAATAACAGTACAAAATTACATTAAATATCTGTACATAGTCTCTAAGTGTTACAGTATAATGTATTGTATCTTTTTCTTTGGACCAGACAACGTAAAATACTCTATACTCTTAATACAGGAGAGAATGAAGAAAAGGAGATGTTGGCCAGTCCAGGATAATGTATAAGTACAAATAAACCCATCATGCAGGTTGTCTTATGGCAGAGTTAAATGCCAGAAATTTCCTTAATCCGACTCTATAGTCTATGGCCTTTCCTTTAACCTCTCAGCCTCATTTGGGCTTAACTTACTTCACAGAGGTATTTTGAGAGACTTAGATAGAACTTATTTAATACTTAACAAACACTAAGTATTATTAACAGACTTCAGACAGAGACTATGTCCTGGAACCTTTAGCACTCAACACAATTACACTGCAGTCTTGATCTAGAGTGCCAGATGTTGGTAATTAAAAATAAAAACAGGAAGGAGATGCCTGATAGGAACCATTATTCAGATGCTTAACACCATTCTCACCCAAGACAAAAATGACATCTACAGAAGAGATAAGGTACTACTGCTAGAACTACCTGAGGAAATATATTCTGCAGCAAAGGAAACTTGTAAACTTACTGGGCAGTAAGCAATGGCATTAAGAGGCTTCACTTGAAAATACTATTGTTTCCAAAGGAGTTACTATACCACTGCTGTTGCTATTATGAAATATCTATGTAACTAACTCATATCACCAATGTAAGTACATTGAAAAATATCTGCATTATTCACCTCTAACATTTGTTTCCAACCTATGCCATACTGTTTCATATTATGTAGCACACAAGCTTAGCAATGCAAAAATATAAACTACGGATGTTATTTTTCCACATAAAATAAGATGGTGCTTAAAAGTTGTTGGTTTCCCATCTCCCTTCCTGCTCTCTATGAACACAGAAACATTTGTACATTTTAAAAACCAACAAACAAAAATTGTCATGTATAATGCCTTGCACTCCAAAATTACCAATGCTCTGACTCAGAAAAGCATTTACGTTAATGCTCATGTCTATCCTTCTTTAGATAAGTACGTAGGCACATCCTGAATAGAAAGATTCACTTGATTCATGGTTCCAAGCACTTTGTCATCTTTAATGAATTATGGCTCGGTATTTCTTTAATGTAGATATCATCATCCCATTTTACGGATGAGAAACCTAGCAAAGAGATGCTAAATAATTTGCAGAGAGTCATAACAACACTTTTACAAAAATTTGAAATTCCCCTGATTTCATTCTTCAGAATCAGTTACTAAGTATCATTTCCTTATTAAAAAGCACTCTTTTTTATAGTTTGCATTTTTGGTTTAAACAGTTTTAAAAGCTCTTTGGCAATGTATTCTCCAGTTTTAAATTAAAATTGCTCTCTTAGTGATTCTCCTCTCTGTTTGGCATGTACTGTATTTGGTAATGTTTTTCATTGCACAGTTCTTTTTTTGCATGTACTACCATAATCAATAAGTCCAGCTCTTAGAATAGTGGCTACTGCAGAACAAAGCTCACACACTGCAGTACACACTTTACTTACCTAAACTACCCTTGAAGTCAACAGAGGTTAGAAAAGAAGAGTTGACAGGATTTGATGCTAGAAAGTATTCTTTTTACAAAGGTATTCACAGAGGTCTTGAACAAGCAGACATGGTACTGCTTTACTAAGATTTACCAAAAAAAAATTATCACCAGCATATAGACGGAAAGAAATATGGTTGACTAGGACACATACAACACTAACAGAATGGGAGTTCACATTATTTTTCGAAACTGATGCAAACAGACCAGAGTCAGAGGAGGGGCATTCTGAAGTGCTGGGTTAGAATACAAGGCAGTCGAGGGGACAGAGATTTAACAGTGGGGGTCTACTACAGACCACCCAACCAAGTGGAAGAGCTAGACCAGGAATTCTTAAGTCACCCACAGAGGTAGTTAGGTCAAAGGACGTGGTCATCATGTGTGACTGAACTTTCCAGACATCTTCTGGGAAGAGCAGTCAGCCAGGTCTGACCAATCACGTAGGTTCCTAGTCAGAATGCAGGACCTCCATCTAACCCAGGAGGTGCACAGCCCCACCAGGGGAGATGCCTTGTTGGACCTGGTGCTGGCTACCGGCAATGACCTGGTGAGGGTCTGCAGGTGTTCAATCACCTGGGCAACAGTGATCATTGCCTGCTGGAATCCACCATCCATTGCAAGGTGGCAAAGGCCTACAGCAAGGCAGCAGCCCTACATTTCAGGAGGGTGGACTTCAATGAGCTAAGAAGAATAGTCGGGGAAGCACTGAGGTCCCAGAGGGGAGAAGCACTAGGTGTCCAAGGAGAGTGGTCGCTCCTTAAGGAGACGATCCTCCAAGCCCAAAGGGAGGTAATCCCAACATGGATCAAAGGGGGCAGGAGGGCGCAAAAGCCCCCATGGCTCACCAAAAGCATCTGGGAGTCTCCTAGCTAAAAGGGAGGTGCACACCCAATGGAAGGGAGGGGCCATCACCAGGGAGGACTATACTGCGGTTGCTCGGGGATGCAGGGGGGCAGTCAGGAAGGCCAAGGCGGAGATAGAACTGGGACTAGCTTCGCAGATGAAGGACAACAAGAAGTCCTTTTTTAAATACGTAGGGGGCAAAAAGAAGGTTCCGGGTAACGTAGGGCCCCTGAAAGACACATTAGGAAATTTGGTCATCACACCAGATGACAAAGCTAACCTATTTAACAAGTTCTTTGACTCCATTTTTCTGAGCAGGGACCGGAACAGACACCCTTCCTCTGGGCCCCTTTAGACTCCAGGGGAGGCAGGCGCACGTAGGCAAAGGGTTAGTGAGGAACTAGTTAGGGAACTTCTGGAGGGTCTGGGTGTATTCAAATCAGCTGGTCTGGATGATCTCCACCCTAGAGTACTGAGGGAATTAGCTGAGTTCATTGCGGGACCCCTGGCATGGCTTTACAAGCACTTGTGGTGCTCTGGTGTAGTGCCAGAGGACTGGAAGAGGGCCAATGTGGTTCCCATCTTCAAAAAGGGGAGGAAGGAGGACATGGGAAACTATAGGCCAGTTAGTCTTACCTCAATCCTGGGTAAGGTTTTTGAGAGAATTATTCTGGCACATGTCCACGAGGGGCCAGCAGGGAGATTAAGCTTAGGGGCAACCAACACGGGTTCATTAGAGGCAGGTTCTGTCAGACCAACCTGGTGGCCTTCTATGACCAAGTCACCAAATCCTTAGATGCAGGGGTAGCAGTAGGCATAGTCTTCCTGGACTTTTGGAAGGCCTTCAACACTGTCTCTCACCTCGTTTCTCATTAAGAAACTGGGGGACTGTGGTGTCGACAGCCACACAGTCAAATGGGTCGCCAACTGGCTGGTGGGCCACACCCAGAGAGTGGTAGTGGATGGATCATTTTTGACCTGGAGGGAAGTGGGCAGTGGGGTTCCACAGGACTCGGTCCTCAGGCCCATACTGTTCAACATCTTCATCAGTGACTTGGATGGGGGCTAAAAAGCACCCTGTTCAAATCTGCTGATGACACTAAGATGTGGGGGGATATGGGCATGCTAGAAGGAAGGAAAAGGCTATGATCAGACCTAGACAGGTTACTGAGGTGGGCGGATGAGAAAAGGATGAGAGATTCAACACCGACAAGTGCAAGGTGATACACCTGGGGAGGAAGAACAAGCACCATACCTACAGGCTGGGGAATTCTCTTCTCATCAGTGCAGAGGCAGAAAAGGATCTTGGAGTCATCACTGATGCCAGGATGAACATGGGCTGGCAGTGTGGGATGCAGTCAGGAAGGCCAACCATACCTTGAAATGCATCCACAGATGCATCTCAAGCAGATCCAAGGAGGTGATATTCCCCCTCTATGTGGCACTGGTCAGGCCGCAGCTGGAGTACTGCGTTCAGTTCTGGGTGGTGCACTTCAGAAGGGATGTGGACAACATGAAGAGGGTCCAGAGGAGGGCCACTCGCATGATCGGGGGCAGCAGGGCAGGCCCTACGAGGACAGGCTATGGGACCTAAACCTGTTCAGCCTCCACAAGAGAAGGCTGAGGGGGGATCTAGTGTTCTGTTACAAACTAGTTAGAAGGGACCAACAGGCACTGGGGGAGTCCCTGTTCCCCCAAGCACTACCAGGAGTGACTAGGAATAACGGTCACAAGCTGGCAGAAGGTAGATTTAGGCTAGATATCAGGAGGCGCTACTTCATTGTCAGGGCGGCTAGGATCTGGAACCAACTTCCAGGAGAAGTTGTGCTGGCTCCTACCCTGGGGGTCTTTAAGAGAGGCTAGATGAACACCTTGCTGGGGTCATTTGACCCCAGTACTCTTTCCTGCCATGGCAGGGGGTCAGAGTGATCTGCTCAGGTTCCTTCCGACCCTACTAATTATAAAACTATGACCAGGATCTGGTTCAGACAGATGACCAGCAATCCCAGAATAGCTCTAGTTCAGTGGTCTCCAACTTCTTTAAGTACAAGATCACTTTTTGAATGAAAGTGCAATCCAGGATCTACTGCACGTACTTCTGGTCCACTACCGGGTCTGCTGAGGACTGCACTTGAGGGCCCCCCCTGGCTTGGTGATCGGCCACGGGGGGAACCCCAAGCCCCCCCCCCCAGACCCAGGAGACACCAGTCTTCGAGCTGGGGAGGGGAGTGGGGGAGGGACCCCAGCATGCTCCCCGGTGGACCCAGAAGTGAACTGGAAGTGGTTCTGATCCATTTCCAGGTCTGCTGCCAAGTGCGCTGGGGAGCCCCCCATGCTTCTGTTGGACACTCCATGTACTCCAGCATCGCAGCATTCATGAGTCACCTGCTACCTCGAGGTATGTAGAAAAAAAATTAAAGCTGTGTCTATGTCCAAATCAGCGAATCTTTCCGAATCTCTCCAAATCGCTTCAGAGGGTTCTGATTCCATTATGAGAAATTAAAGGGTCCTTTGATTCGATTCGGAGATTCAGCCACTGAATTGGGCTGAATCTCTGCTGAATCGAATCAGGGACTGAAGCTTTACACAGCCCTAATGACTACAGACAGACCTGACACAGCCCAGCACAAGCTCTACAGAGTTTCAGTTTTTCTGTCTTTACAAAGAAGTGTCAAGCTAAAAATTATTATATTAAAAAAGAAAAAGAAAAAAAGCTTTTTGTAAGGGTCAGCTATATTTTCTGCATGTCTGCTTACTACAGACTAGGCTCTCATGCATGATGCAATGTGAAAGATAGTAACAACAACCTCACTGCCACATAAATGGATGAGGACTCCTGGAATAGAAATGGAAATATACTGGGGATAATGTGCAAGTTTTCTTCTAAAATGCTCAGCAATAAATATCAGCTGACCATTGCCTGATCTGGGAACTGCCAACATAAGAAATAGAAGAAAAAGAAGACGCTTAGAGATAAATATCCATCATATTTTAGTGGTTCTATTAGGCTTCATTCCACATTTACAG